>NC_142081.1:142186807-143546807 GCF_054644295.1 Miniopterus natalensis | reverse complement strand
AGTAAATAAGTAAGTTAGAATTACAAAATTCAAGGAGCAAGGACACAAAGCTCAACATCCTTGCTGCGTCTCGTACAAAGTATTTAGTCTTAATGTGGATTGCCCATTCCTTCACTTAAGGTCATTATTTTCCACTGGTGCATGAGAAATTTTGCTCTTACAAAGGACCTATAATGTTTTCCTTCTGCCCAATTTGATGCAAAACAAAAAACCTCTCTAAACAACAAAACAAGTTTCTTCTCAGTTGACTTATTTATGTGTAGTTTTATTCATCTTCCTTTCCTATATCCTTCCAACTAATTTTATTAAACATTTATTGAGTAGATACATGTACTGTGTATCTACAATAAAATTATAAACTAGAAATTTACACAGCTGAATATACATATACATGTATATGTTCTTGGCTTCTCCGTTTGGGTCCTGTGCCAGGTGCTGGAGCTATGGTAAGAGGATGGTCTGAAGTCCTTGCTCAGAATTTTCCACCTGGCTACCTAAGGATCACCCTGGGTTGGCTGAAGCTACTTTTTGATCAAAGGTTGTGCTTAAGCCCTCTTAATCAGTTATAATTTTACCCTCTACTATTGAATATGTATGTGGCTTGGAGGCTGCTATTATCGTTCAGGGATTTTTATGGTTTTTATCCCATGTTTAGGTAATGACTAGAAGATCCGAGGTTCTCTCTCTGATCCATTCTGAGAGGGCGCAGCCTTGGACATGCACACAGTCTTTGAAAGTGGATGAAACAAATTTTATTTTGACACCTGGCTTCCTAGGAGTTGCGCCTGGGTTAAAGTAGCTAATTGTTCAGTCAGAGGTTTAAGCCCCTCGTCCTAGTAAGGTTCCTGCCCTGTGTGAACGGGTCCGTGTGCAGCATGGGGAGTGTTCAAGCCTGCCCCACACCCTGCTCTGATGGCTCTTGAGTGGGTGCGGCCTGGTGCCGGTGCATAGCCTTCCCAAGCCCCAGATGTGCCTGTGATCACAGGAGAACTCTTTTAGCTGTCTCTTTCCCTGGTTCTTCTGTTAAATTTCTGGCGGTTCTGCCATTTTGCTTGTATCATGGCTTCCTCTTAGTTGCTCTCTGCCAAGATCTCCATTGTTTCCAACAATGTCTTAGGCATGGGGATCTCCATTTTCTGTTCTAAATGTAGTCAGTTTCTTTAAGCAGAACTGCAGAGTTTTTTTGTCCTTAGGGCATGCCTTTCTCACTGGGAAAGGCCTCCATGCGCCACTGCACCAAACCTGTGAGCAAGGGCTCACCTTTCCATGAGTAACACGCCTACTCTATGAAGGGACACTGGAATGGTAACCCCTGGCCTTCTCAGCTTGTTCCCCTGTGGTGGAACCTCCCCACCATGAGTAATCTGGGGCAAGGTGATCTGCGTGTGAGTGTTCACAGGCTGCCAAACCTGCAGTTGGCAGTTCACCCTAAGAGCAGGAGCTGGGTGGGAGAGGGAGGCCGGTCCTCTCAGCTGTGCCTACCTGGAATAAAGCTTCTGTAACATGGGGTTGATGGGGGGGGGGGGGGGGGGAGGAATGCTGACAGCCTGCCCTTTCTTGGGTAAACTGTAGCCCAGGACTGGGAGCTATGAGAAATCTTTCTCTGGCACCTCTACATTTTGTTCAAAACCTGACCTTGTTTCTCCACATTCAGCTTGTGGAGATGTCTCTCTGTCTTTGTCTCTTTAACTCCCCTTCTACTCTTTTCTGCACCAGACAATATTCTTATTTCAAGGCAAGTATCTATATTCTACAATAGTATTTTTTAAATGTATTAGCTAGAAATTTAACATGTCTTTTTAATTTTTAAAATTTTTAAAAATATATCCTTAATGATTTCAGAGAGAGGAAAGGAGAGGGAGAGAGAGAAACATCAATGATGAGAGAGTCACTGATCGGCTGCCTCCTGCACACCCCCAACTGGGCATCGAGCCCACAACCAGGGCATGTGCCCTGACTGGGAATCAAACCCCGATCGCCTGGATCCTAGGTTGATGCTCAACCGCTGAGCCACGCCCGGCTGGGCAACATGTCTTTTTTAAATGGTGCTAGTATTTTTATTAGGATTATTATTGTCTATGTTAGAGTTCTTTTTATAAAATTGTAAAGCTTTGGAGTAAGCTACGTCAATCCTCTTTCTCCCATGAGCCCTATTGCTGTTAGTGCATGAATTTGCAGAAGTGCTGTTTATTTCAAAAGCACACTTTTATGGGACCCTATATTGCGTCTGATCTGTATTTGCTCAGATGTCCTTTGAGGATCTGTGGTATTTATAGGAGTGAATTTGCTGGGTAATAGGTTATATAAATATTTAATTTAACTACACATGAGATATTTTTTCTTCAGAATCACTGTATCAGTTTATATCTCCACCAGTGTTTTCTCCCATCTCATGTTAACAACTGAATAATACTCCATCTGATGGAGGGAGGTATTATAATTTATTTCACCATTCCTTGACTTTCAGACCTCTTTGTTATTTCTACTCTTTGATATAGTATATTAAAACTCATATACATCCTTCTGTATAAATCTTTGTCCAGTCTTTTGACTATTTTTTTGTGTGTTTATTTTTGTTCAAAATATTACAGCTGTCCCTTTTTCTCCCCAATGACCTGTTCCACCCCATCCCACCCCCTTCCCCAGTCCTTCACCACACCATTGTTTGTGTCCTTGGGTTGTGCATATATGCATATAAATTCTTTGGTTACTCTCTTCCCCTTCACCCACCCACCTCCATCCCTCTGACATTCCTCAGTCTGATCTCTGCTTCCATGTCATTGAATCTATTCTGTTCATCAGTTTATTAAGTTCTTTGGATTCCACGTATAAGCGAGATCATGTGATGTTTGCCTTTCTCTGCCTGGCTTATTTCGCTTAGCATAATATTCTCCAGGTCCATCCATACTGTCCCAAAGGGTACGAGATCTTTCTTCTTTACAGCTGCGTAGTATTCCATGGGGTAAATGTCCCACAGCTTTTTCATCCACTCATCTACTGATGGGCACTTGGGCTGTTTCCAGATCTCAGCTATTGTAAACTGTGCTGCTATGAACATAGGGATGCATATATTTTTTCTGATTAGTGTTTCAGGATTCTTAGGAAATATTCCTAGAAGTGGGATCACTGTTGACTATTTTTTAAAGATAATTTCCCAAAAATGTAGAAACGGTGGAAGATGAAAAACACACAATTGTATAATGCTTTTGATGCATGTCGCCAACTTGCTTTCCAGAAGGCTTGTACCAATAACAATCCCCACTGGGAATCCCTTATATGTTCATTCACAAAATATTTATTAAGTTCCTAGTATTTTTCAGGCACTGTTGGAGACCCTGGAGATTAAATAAAAAATGAATTTTCATTCTTTGGGGGGGTATGGGTGAGGGAGGAAGTTAAGGAAGGATATGGTCTAAGTTGGGAACTAGCTTCAGACTGTCTCCACAGAAAGCTCAAATTACAGCACAGAATTCGTCCCCCCGAGGCACGAGGTTAGGCTATCACTAATCCATGTCTGCTGAGTTGGAGGATTGGGAGTGGGATGCCGGGCAAAGAAGCCACCATTTGTCAAAATCAATTTCCTGCAAGCAGGCAGCTGTGCATCATTAACTGCCACCACTGAACAGACTCCATTTTCATTTCTTTATCTCATTTGACTTCTAACATGTAAGAACCTCACAACTATAGGGTTTCCCTGAGCCACCCCCAGCTGTTTGTCAGTGCTATGGCCCACAGTGAAAATCTGAAACTGCCAGAGAAAAACTAGAAGTCTGTCTGCTCCATCCCTTTCTTTCAGAGTAGATAATAGTCACCTCACTCTGCATGGAGAAGAATTTGTGGCTCTCATACTTCAGGCCAAAATTTAACTTTATTTCCACCAGCTGTGTTTAATAAATGAAGATGGGAAATATCTCTTCATTTCCAAGTAAGGAAAGATGAGTGAGACTCTTGGGTGCATAAGAAGCAACAGCCAGCATCACAACTAGAGTGACCAACCACTAGGGTTTGCCTCGGACGAAGAGCCGCCTCCCCCCCCCCCCCGCCCCCATGTGCCAGGAGACTTTCAATGTTAAAACTGGAATCACCCCAGGCAAATTTTAATACTTGGCCATGCTAAGTCCCAATTACACACTCAAATTTTACTGATATTTATTATTACAAATTGTAATTTTCTACTTTCTTCTTTGAGTTTGTGATAGTCTCTGAGTTCATCAAATTTTATAGTTTTCACATTAATAGTTGCAGATTAGCCATTAATCAGGGATCTTATTTAAAAATTTTGAGAGCCTCAAATATTGCCAAATGGTAAAAGAAATCAAAGGTAAAAGCAAGCTCAAGAGGTATAAATAACTTAAAATTTGGGAATTTAATTCTAAATAAGTGAGAGCAAGTCAAATAGCTACTGTAGTTCTCAGGCTTTTAAAAACCTACATTCTCAGACTAAAAAAGATTATGTAAAGGTGTCTCCACCCATCCCCAACTCACATCTCAGTGTCCAGCCCTTTTACTTGTTGGCCTCCTTCACTGTACTAATTGATAAAATATTATGTACCAAGAATTTGTGGGTGAAGAAAAGGCTAGAAAGAGAAAAGCAAGTAGAATAGAAACTGGAGAGGAGAGAGAAGCTAAGCAACACTGAGGTTGCTTGGCACTGAGGCTGGGGGAACATTTTTAGGAAGAGAAGAGCCAAACAGGGAATTCTCAGTTCATGTTTCTCACGGAAAGGCTCTCTGTCTTCGCCTTCAGTAAAGTCTTCCACACATGCAAATGTTGTGTAGGTTACATCTTATGGACTCTAGGAAATACAATTTTGTTGTACTTCAACCTTGATACAGTTTGATAGAAGGACAGCTGGAATAGTATGGAAAACTGTCCCTACAGCTGAGAGACTTTAGTGGGCACTGAAGCTAAGAGCCAGAAATAACCATGAAAACAATTCAAAGAAACCTTTGGAATGTGATTTTCACAATCTATGGAATAAGGGGTCAGAACAACTTTACTTGAATATTAAGGAACAGGGTGATTATGTTTAGTGCCATCAGGATAACAAATGTACATATTATGGCTCCCTGATACCCAGGTATAATTTATCCTAAGTGCCTTTATCCACTGTGTCTGAGACTGGCCCCATCTGCAACAAGGATATCAGATGAGACAGCCTCTGTGTGCACGGCCTTTCTCCCTCTACTGCACCGTATGACCTGCTATTTCTGATAAGGCTCTGTCTCATGTTGTATAAATCACATCTTCCCACTACTGATACCTACATCTGTATTTTCAGGAACTGAGAAGGTAAAATGAATTCAACAAAGAAAAAGTTCTGCTACAAAATCTGCTGTGAATTAGAATCTCTTTTTGTTGATGGGCTTAGCCACCTTACTCAAATTGAGTGATTGCTCCGAGAAAAGATGCAACCTGTAAACCTATCAGCAGTGTTGCCGATTTGTTCTTTCCTGATAGATCAAAGACAGAATGCTGGCAATTCATTTTGGCGAGTCGCAAAAATTATAGACGGGGAAGATTACCTGATACAGGAAGCTTATCAGGAGATGCAGGTTGTTACCAGCAGCGGAGGAAATGACTGTCACACTTGTGAATAACAGGTTTTCTCTTCTGCTTCACCAGGTCACTGTAAAAACTCCCGGGAACTTCTCACCAGGGCACATCTGTGCCTCTGCATCTTTCTGGAAACCTTCAAGAGGTAGAAAAGTTGAAATCAGCTTTGACACTAATATCAATCTTGACCATCTCCCAGGACCAAAGTGGATTTATTTTTCTGGGAGAGAATCATGAGAGAGAAACTGATAGTTGCCATTAGGTCACCTGCTCCAGCCTCTGGAGACAGCTCATTGCAAGATGTTTATTTGTTTTTCATCTTATGTTACTAGAACATTATAAAGGATGATGTTTCCACAACAGTCTAAGGGGAATTCATGTAAATTATATTAGAAAATTTCTCTGTTAGTCTAGTTTTCTCTTTTATTAATTGTCACAAATGTAATTTTTTTCTTATTCTTTGTTAAACTCTGTCATATCCATTTAAGTCTATAGCTTTTCCTTCTTTCAGACATTAAATTCCCTCTGAAAAGAAAACAAGCAAAACATAAACACCAAATCCATTATTCTGGTATCAAGATGCCCACCACTAGCTTTAGAGGGTGCATAATCCTTAAAATGGAAAATATAACTCCTCTTCAGGTCTTTTTTTTTACTTTCCTTGATATTGAATGAAAACAGGGATTTTTCCTTCTTTCTATTTTTTTTTCTCTATTTGGTGAAAACATTGTAAAAGCCAAACTTTCAAACTTCTTAATATTTTTTTCCCCAAACAGGTCCATGTGGCTATCCATTCACACCTTTGCTCCACTATCTCCAACTCCCAGATCAACCTTTTTTTTTTTTTTTAAATATATCTTTATTGATTTCAGAGAGAGGAAGGGAGAGGGAGAGAGAGAGAGAAACATCAATGATGAGAGTCATTGATCAGCTGCCTCCTGCATGCCCCCGACTGGGAATCGAGCCCGCAACCCAGGCATGTGGCCTGATTGGGAATCGAATCGCAATCTTCTGGATCATAGGTCGATGCTCAACCACTGAGCCATGCTCGGCTGGGCCAGATCAACCTTTTTGTCATAAAGCAAATTGTTTCTAATAATTACAATCTAAATCACTATCCATCCATGTGTGGACCACTCCCCGACTCCTACGTACTGGGAAGAACCAGGAAGACAGAGATTAAGGAACTATTATTTTAATGGCACTGACTTCCAGAGGCTTGACAAACTTTGATAGTTTGAAATAAAGGTGTTAGAGACTTAAAAGTAGAGAGCCATTTATTCATTCCCAAAACTTTATCAAGGGCCTACAAGGTGTCTGATCCTGCATCAGGTGCAGGAGATAGAAAAAGGAACAGGATGCAGGATACCATGGAAACCATGTGCACTGTAAGGTGTTCATAGTTGCCACGCAGCACAGTCAGAGCACCAAAGAGGGGTGTCTCAATTCTGGCTTGGGGTTTGGGATCCAGAAAGCTTCCCTAGAAGTTTCTCACTTTGGGATTGGAAGGTAAATAAATTTTTGCCTGGGAGACAGGAAGAGAGAAAGAAAAAGCAGAAGAGGAAAACAGAGACCCTCTTCCCTCTGGGAGCACAGCGTGCAAGTGGGTAATTATTTAGTGAACTGTTATCTGAGCATCATACACATACTCTTCTACATCAGTGTTGTCTTCATAATTTAAGTTTGAAGCCTTAGTTCAATAACAGTGTTAGGTGTTTTTTTAAATCCTCACCAGAAGAGCGTTAGTTTTTGTGTGTTTTTTTAAGGACCATAAAATAATAGATACTCAGCGACTACTTAATTATGAAAAAGAGAAGCAAAGGACTACAATTTGATTCATTTACAAATCACAAAGCTCCGACATGCTTCCTCAGTACAGATTAGGTGAAGGGGAAAGCACTGAGTCGTTTTCCATCAGAGGCAGAAGAGCAAAGTCACATCTGCCCATTGTCCGGGCTGAGGAGCCTCTGACTCCAAAAGAACTGCGTCGTTCTTTACTCCTTACGTCTTGCAGGAATGAAGAACACGAGTGCTCAGCTTCACTTTAACTCCCCCTGCATTTTAGTGCAGAAAAAGAAAAGACAGCCATTTGCTGCAATGAGAATAATTTTCAACTCCCCAAAAATAATCAGCCAAAAGAAAAAAAATCAACTTTTTGTTATTTGTGTCTTCTACCTTTCTCCAGCTTTCTGAGGAGTGTTCCCTGTCTTTTGCTTGGGAGAGTTATTTGGGTTTTCGTGATGCTACAGTAAAGAGAGGGGATCACAAAGGTAGGAAGTAGAAAAAGAAGAATTAACCAAAGTTGCTAAGTTGTTCTATAGGATCAGATGGTGAGGGAAAGGCTGGGAGGATGAGAGAAAAGCCACTGCAATGGGAGTGGATAAGAAAGTATTTGAGAAGTGAGAGTCTGAAGGGTGGTGATGGCGGAGCTGCAGGGTATAGTGGAAATAGCCAGATGAAGAAGGAGAATTTTGACAAGTGTGCTCTAACCAAAGCACTGAGATACCCTACACATCTTTCATGAACTGCTAGTAAAAAGTTTGAAAAATTTTAAATTTATTTTGGCTTTCATTTCTTTCATTATAGCTGTGCTCCAAAAGTGAATCTAATGGCTCCAGTTTAATAAGAATTATGCTTCTTTGACATTTTTACTACTCAGCAAAAATATTAACCCTACTCTGCCCAACACAGTAGCCACCAGTCACTTAGGGCTAACAAATGCTTGAAGTGTGGCTAGTCTGGACTGAGATGCATTGTAACTGTAAAATACACACAGGATATTGAAGACCTAGTAATAAAGAAAACAAAATAAAGCAAAAAAACAAAATAGCACATTAATAATTTACATATAAATTTCATGTTGAAATAATAACTTATATTGAGTTAAATAGGATAGTATTATAATTTTACCTGCCTTTTTTGTTTTTAACATGACTACTAAAATTTTAAAATTATATGTGGGCTTATAATTTTAAATTTCATATATGTCTTGCATTGCATTTTTATTAGATATTGTTGTACTCATCTATAACAGAAACCAACCACAAACGATGACTGAGCATCTTCAGTGTTAGGACACTGAGTGAGATTTTCTGTGTCTTAAGAAGCAGTATCGTTTAAGTGAAACTCATGAGCAATGGACTCCATATTTCTGAGTTTACTTCTGGTACCATCATCTATAAGTATATGATCTTGGGTGAAATGCTCAATATTTTGGGGTCTCTTTTCCTAATCTAAAAAATGTAATTGATAATTGTGTACCTTCTTACAGGGTGGTCGACACAGGTAAATGTTCACAACAATGTTTTACATGACTGGCATATAACAAGAAATCAATAAACTTTAACTTTTATTAGGGAGAGAAGGGTACTAAAATGTGTGGAGCATGTTTGTTTGTTTTTTATCCCCATCTGAGGATATTTTTTCCATTCCTTTTCAGAGAGAGTGGGAGGAGAGAGAGAAAGAGAAAGAGAGAAACATTGGTGTGAGAGAGACACATCAATTGGTTGCCTCCTGCATGCGCCCCAGCTGGGGTGGGCCTGCAACAGAGCTATGTGCCCTTGGCCAAAATCAAAACCCAGAACCCTTCAGTCTGCAGGCCAAGGCTCTAACCACTGAGCAAACCAGCTAGTGCTGGGGCATGCTTTTAATTTCTACTTTATGTCTTTCCAAAAGCTCCGTGAGGTCAGGGACTGTTTCTATTTTGTTCTCTCCTTTATCTGCAACAATTAGCACAAAGTGTGGTGGGAGCATATACTAAATATTGAATGAGAGGGTCTGGAATGAAGAATGAATTAATGGACAGTATTATTACCACCATTTTAGAAAAGAGAAAATGGAAGTTTTTGGATATTCAGAGTTTAAAAAGGTTGGATGAAGTCATAAAATTCATAGATTGTAGAGCCAAGATTCAAACTCAAATACATATGAACACTCAGAGTCTTTAAACTCAAGAAATGTTCCATCTAATTAGATAAATAAAATGTATTTCCAATTGAGCCCCCAAATCCAGTATTAATAGTATTAGCCCATAGATGCTGGTAGAATGGCTAGACTTTGTGAGAAACCAGAAGAGAGAGAGAGCTTTTTGCAAGATAAGAGAAATCAAGAATAAATATTTTTAAAAAACAAAATAAAAGGAATCAAAACCCCATTTTATTTAGAACATAAATTTTGGACTTAATTTTCTTTTAATTAGGTCACATATTTCACTTTTAGTGACTAATCATCCAAATTAGGTCCTTGAATTTAAAGAACCTGATCAATAATTACTCAAGAAGTTGGGTGTGGAAAAGTTTCACATCCAGCAGGGGTATGCAGGAAAGGGTTGGACAGGATGAGATGGAAGCTGGCCCTCTAGAGACTTTTGATTTGGGGAGTGCTTGGTCTGTAAAAAGGGACCACTCTGGGTAAATAAAAGAGACTGAGCATAAGTGTGGAGGTTGAAATCCAAAGGCAGGTCTGGGGGCCCTAAAATTGATCTTTATGCCTGGAGAATAAAGTTTATGTAAACTTATTAGTAGGATTTAGGTGGAAATGAACTTGGGCTTAGATCTTAAGCTTTGAATAAAGAAATGCCAGGGTAAGGAGTTAGAAATGCATCAAACAAATAATAAGATATTCCTTTTTTTTCTCTTTGTAGTATAGTCAAGACATAATATAATGGTAATGTGCAAGAAAAAGCACACAGAGAGGGATATTGGAGGTGGAAAAATAATTAAGGAGGCTACTGCATAATCCAGCCATCTGGTAAGAAAAAGATAAGAATTAGAGATTTGGAAATAAGCATGGAATGAAAAGGAGCATTTTAAAAGATGCTGAAAACAGTATTCCGGCTTCAAGAACCTAATTTGGATGATTAGTCACTAAAAGTGAAATATGTGACCTAATTAAAAGGAAATTAAGTCCCAAAACTTATGCTAAAAATAAAATGGGATTTTGAGCCCTTTTATTTTGATTTTTTAAAAAATATTTATTCTTGATTTCTCTAATCTTGCAAAATGCTCTCATCTGGTTTGTCACAAGGTCTAGCCATTCGACTCAGAAATGCCTAATAAATTAAATCCTTCCATTTATTGCTATGGTTCAACACAAGCTCTGGCATTATTTATATTATTTTTTCTTACTGGAGTTATTTTAAGAGCTCCTGTTTTGGATAAGAGTATTTGTTCACAATTCTTTCTTTTTCTCTCCATTCTTATCTTGACATCTTGTGCATAAAATATGTCACCTATTGTCCCCAAGCCCAGATATCTCTACCCTTAGATCTAACATCTAATCTGTTTTCTAAAATATGACTAGCTCCTGGTAAAATTTCTCACAATTGATTGAGGAATTTTAATTAAAAAAATTCACTTTTATTAAAGATATTAGCTCAGATATCAAATAGTTTGTGAAATATGCTTGGACATTCTAAAACTATGTTCTTTTATCTAACTTTGCAATTAATCTCTTAAGAATTTAATTTTGTAAATTGTGTATATTTGATATCTTGGTCTACAACATGTTTGAGAGTAATTACCATGCTTTAGTTATCTTTTTATACCGAATTTTTAGAAAAATATTTGTTTTTTTTTAAGTCAATAAATATCAAAATAATGGGTGGCTAAAACTGAGATATCTTTCTCAATATTGTTTTTGCTATTCTAGGTCTTTTGGCTTTTTGTATAAATTTTAAAAGCAATTTACCAATTTCTACTTAAAAAATCTGTTGTAATTTGATAGAGATTGGATTGAATCTACATATCAAATTGGGGGAAATTGACATATTAACTGTATTGGGTCTTCCAATCTGCAACCATTTTTTATCCCCATTTCCCTCAGCAATGTTATATAATTTTCAATGTAGAGGTTAGGCACATGTTTTGTTAAATTTATACCTAAGTTCTTTTGGTTTTATTGCTTTTATAAATGATAACTTTTAAATTTCATGTTTCATTTGTTTGTGATAGTATATTAAAATATAATTGCTTTTTCTGTTATCCATGTTTCTTGCAATCTTGCTAAATTCATTTATTAGTTCTGGTAGTGTTGTATTTATGTACACATTCAAGACAGATTTAATTATTTCTTTATATTCTTCCTGTTTTAATTATTTTTTTCTTCAGTGCAATCACTAAGACCTTCAGCACAATGTTAAATAGAAGTGGTAAGAGTGGACATCCTCACTTTGCTCCCAAAATAGGAATGTGTTCAGTCTTTCACCACTAACTATGACCTTACCTGTTAAATATATCCTCTGCGTCTATTGAGATAACATGTAATTTTTTTTCATTCTTTTGATGTGTTAAATTTCATTCATTTTGTAATGTTAAGGTAACCCTACCCTCCTGCCTGAAATAAACTCCTATTAGTTGTGGCTATTATTTGTTTATTTTATTCCTGACTTCAATTTGACTTCCCACTATTGTGTGAAGAGAAGGCTAGTCTAGAACCTGGTAACTTCATCATGGCAGGATTCAGAAATGGCCAAAACAAGATCTATAAAACCTACATGAGACTTGAATAATCTTCACAAGCTCATTGCAATGCTCAAGAAAATGTTCTGTCTCACAAGGTGAAGATTTAAAGTAAATTGCAGAGTATGCCATAATGCATTGAATGCACTTTGTATTAAGATTTCTAGGGCCCCCATAGCAAAGTGCTACAAACTGGGTGACTTAAAACTATAGAAATTTATTCTCTCACAATTTTTGGAAGCCAGAAGTCCCAAATCAAAGTATTGTCAAGGTTAATTTCTTCTGAAGGTTCTATGCCTCTCTCCTGGCTTCTGGTGGCTGCTGGCAATCTCTGGCATTCTTGGGTTTGTAGACACATTATTCATATCTCTGCCTTCATTGTCTCATGACATTCTCCTTGTGTGTACTCATGTCCAAATTTTCCTCTTCTTTGAAGGATGCAGATCACTGGATTAGGGCCCATCCTAATCCAGTATGACCTCATCTTAACTCGATGACATCTGCAAGGACCCTATTTTGAATTAAGTTCACATTCATTGGTTCCAGGTGGACATGCATTTTGGGGAGACATTAATAAATCCAGTAAATACTTGAATTTCACATTTTATTATACCAGTATAGAACAAAACCCCACTTCTAAGGTAAATTTTTTGATAAATGATGTTTTAAGGAGTTAAACTACTCTGGGTGCTAAAGCTGTTGTTTATATTGTAGGCACAGTCTTACTGACACTGACATGAAATGATCCTTTGCTAATTATACTTTAGGAACACTCAGGAACTCAAAACTCCTGTTCATTCTTTCAGAGATATGCTTATATTTAAGTGGTGGTTCACAGATTAGGAAGTAAAACTTAGAAGAGTTGCTAAACTGCCTCATTTTGGAGGATATTGACTTGGCCGAGCAAAGCATAACCAGATTGGCCAGTTACTGTCTCACCGTCTACATGTACTATTGAAGGCTAGATAACTCAGGCCTTGAGAAATGTAGTGGTGTTTAGAGCTTGATATAGAGATAGAAATAGACATAGAGATAGGCATAGACACATGTATATGTGTGTGTGCATTTTAAAATTTTATTTTGAGTAAAGTGCAAGGTCATATTCCTTATGCAGACAGTTCCTTTAAGGGATTGCCGTTCCCATTGTCACTCATCCTAAGGGCAGACAAATACTAGAAGAAGGAACAAGAAATTAAAGTTAAACTTAAGATAGAAGTAAAAATCTAGACAGTGTCCAAAGCTTGAACACTAAGCCTTAGAGGATCTTGAGTGCATTCCCTATGGAAGTAGATCTAGAGAAGGTGGGATAGTACTCCATAGCCAGGCAGAGAACTTATGAGGGATTCCAGGGACATGAGCACCAGCCTATGAGCCATGACCTCCAATAAATGATATAATTTACTGTCTTGTTATTCCTTCCTGTTCCCCCAGACCCTTCTGTAAAGTCCCAATAAAAGTTACAACTTGTTATCAGCTGTGGGGAATTGATGGTCTATGTCACAATCATCTAAGAGAGCAGGACTCCCCGCCCCAACCAAAGTGAATGTGGTGCATGGAAAGTATTTGAGCAACAAAAGTGAGCCTGGAGGAAGTGACTGTCAGTGCAGTAATGGTGGCCTACAAGGGGAGCAGAAATCAAAAGACCAGAGTTGGGTGACCACAGAGGTATAGTACTGGTGAAGATAAAGGAACATATCTGAGAGGCCCCAGCTCTCCCAAACTCCATCCTCAAAGATTTCAGTGTGTGTACTCTCACGAGCATACACACACACACATACACACGCCCCCCCCCCCCCCCCCCCGAAAGGAGTTGATTTAGGTAAAGGAAGTCTGCTAACATAGGTTATCAAGGGATATTAAGAAGCCTTTGGGTTTAACTGTTAATATGATCTAACTTGTAGCAGCTAGCCAACCACCTGGGAAAGCTTGCCTGAGGATGTTGAAGTATCATATTTACAAAAGAAATTGAAAAATTAAAAGATGGGTTGGGAAAATATACTGATATACTTATCAAACTAGTCAGTTTCACTAGTACTTGTTTATAATAACATGGATGGACCCATTTGACCTGTCAAGGCTGGAATGTTAAATGATGTTAGAAAGGCCTGCTTGGACTGCAGGCGGGCCAATGGTCCTCCCACAGGTCTGTTTTAAAACTGCCTTTTAGTGGTTCAGGGCCATAACCCATCTCACTTTCTCCTCAGTCTGAAGAAATGACAGTCTTTCAGGGGTCCTACTATTTTCTCTTTTTTTAACATAAACAATCATAATTCCCATATGCCTTTTTTCCCTAAAAGATTTTTATACACTCCTAAAGATTTGACCACAGGAAAAGGTATGATTAAGGCTCAGCCACTTGTGTTAAGAAGAATAATTCTTGTCAAAAAGCTCAAGAACAGTATTTAAGTGTTCCTTTTCTGGTTTTTATTTTTAATTTTTTTTGGCCTTCTTCTTGTTTAAAAGTTAAAATCAAGTTTTCTCAAAAATGCTTTTGTTATATGCATTGAAATTTTATGCATTTTCCCATTTTTACTACACCAGGCTATAGAAGCAATAGTTTCTTAAAATTTCTCTGATATCATAACTCTCTGTCAGATTATCAAAATGCCATCTAATCTGTGCAAACTATCATTACAGCACAGAGTACTAAAACACAGCCCTCTGCACTCTTCTTAAGGGTCTCCAGACATAAATTTATTCAACTCTTTAACCTGCTCAAGGGCTTTATAATTGACAAAATTATGTTTTCTCCTTCTTAAGTCTGTTTTTGCTATTTTAGTTTATTTTCTTCACTAATTCCCCAAATTGTAATTCATCAGATTTTTTAAAGGTGCCATTAAATCACTTTGTCCTGTTTGTGAGCAACTATTTCTATATCAATTCTATATGCCTGCCATTGCACTAGATCCCTGAGAATGAAAATGAAGTAGATAGTATGATTCCTAGTCTAGACCAGGGATTTTCAGCCAGTGTGCTGTAAGAATTTTTAAAACATGCAATACCCGATATTTAGTCAGGGGCACTGACCTCTTTCCCCTTAGACTGTCAAGTAAAAACAATGACAACAGCCAACACAAAAATAGCCATCTGGTGTGAATGAATCAAAATTTTACCTTTTTTTGTTAGACCTGCAAAAAAAATATTTTTTGGTGTGCAGCAGAATTGTAATTACTTTATGTGTTCCACGAGATAAAAAAGGTTGAAAATCACTGCTCTAGACACTAAATAGAAAGATGAAATTTTAATACATAAAACAATGTATATCAAGGTACTAAAAAATACAGTAGCATACATACACAGGGATTTAGAATCATGAAGATTTGATAGGATTTGAAACAAAAACTGTAAGGAAATGAATTAAACCGGGCAAGCAAGTGTGATAAGTAAAGTTGGACACATTTATGGAAGGCATTTAATGTGATCATGAGGAGATTAGATTTGGGAATAAAATTATAAAACAAGCTAAACCCCTCTTTGTTTCATTTTCACTTTAAAATAGAAAAATTAAAAGTCTGAGATGGCTTTAAGTGGTTAAATGGTAAAATGGTAAGTTCCAACGGTTGCTAAAAATTTATGTAAGTGTACTTGAAGTAGTTATTATTCTCTTAGATGCACTGATTTTTAAAAACAGTTCAGAAATTCAGTGAATGATAACTAGGGATTGTGAATGGAGAAACAGGAAAATAAGAAGGAAGAGCAAAAAAAGCATTCCTCTAAATGTTGGGAAATAGAAAGTTAGTGGACCCACTTAATTCTAGAAATAAGTAGGAAGGGAGATTTGTGAATGTAATTATCTGAAATTTTAAATAGAAGCTTGATATAAACTGTAATAAATAAGCTATGAAAAGAAGCCTTCCAACAGAGGGAGAAAACTTTTTTTTAAAAAAAGAGTAATTACTTAAAAATTCAGAAATCTAACAGAAATTAATGAGAAGGTAATTAATTAGTACTTTAGAGGCATTGCTTTTAATTGTTTTAGTATTCTAGAGTATTCCAGTTAAATGGCTTTTGAATAATTTATGGTAGCCTGTTGCAAATTTTCCTTACCCAATCACAAGTTTTACTATAAATGGGAAAAGAGGCCATTTATTAGAGTGCTGTAGATAAAATAAAAGAGAGCTACTACAAATGGTGCCAATCGCTGTCAGCCCAGTAACATTCCACTCCAGGCTACATGTCAGGACACAGTAGCTGTGAGGACAAGGTGGGTTAATGACTCTTCTTGAACACAGATATGGCTGTGTAGGACCTTCTTCTGTTTCTTGGGTCGTTCTTACACTAGCAGTCAAAGGAGGCTGAGTTGGTCTTCAGGGCACAATCTGAGAGAATAGAGTCTATATTCCAGTAGCCCCTGCCCTGTGGCTTCTGCACAACAGAAAACACCTAGCTCCTTACTGATCAATACTCTCTGAGGTTTTTCTTTCAGACAAATGGAATAAATTTTCTCTTATTTATTGGAACACCTAGTCAAAGGGATGAGTAGCTAATTAAAATTTATATAATTGGTTTAACTTACTCAAGTGGGCAATAATATAAATGAAACAAGGTACCTATTAAGATACAGATAAAATAAGGCAGCAGCAGAGAGCAGCTAAAAATCACCCTGGCCTTCTCTGTGGCTCAGAGTGAGCTTATTGGTAACCTTCAAATAAGTTTTCTTTGTTTAGAAAATAGTTATTTGTCTTCCCTCTTCCTTATGCAACTGTTCAGTGAGGGTGATTCACTGGCTAAACTGAAAGTAAAGATAGAACAGACTGGGGATTAACCAAGCTCTCTTACTACCCAAGTCCAAATTAATGAATTGCTGAATTGATTTACCTCAGAATCTTATGACTCATAGGAGGAAAGAAGTCGAAAGCCAGTACCTTGAGAATAAAAATTAGGCAGAGCAATTGGAATGGATCGGAATGGTCCTAGTCAAGTCTTAGTGGAAGATAATGACAAAAAGACCCCTAAAATAAAATTTTCTTTAGTTAAAAATTGAGAGTGGATATTCCACTCATGGCAAGGTTTGATTGCTCATGATCATGCACAAGTATTAATTTCTTCACTAGACTGCAAGCTCCACTAAGCCAAAGGTTTCCATTGGCGTTGCTAATTGCTTTCTCTCAAGCACCTAGAAGGGTGCCTTGCATGTTGTTGATGTGGGAAATTACCTTAATCCAATGGTAGCACCTCCAAGTACACAAGAGACAGATTATCTCAAATAATCATCATTTGCATATGTCTTCCTTGTCTCTCTCTGTTGTATCAGTCTTTCTTACTGATGACAAGCTTATGAGGACCAGAACTAAGGGAGATGGAAGATGCCTGGAGCTTGCTTTAACAGAAAAACCAAGAGTCATTGTGCCTGAACATGGATGTAAATCACCTGATGATGTGATGATCAACAATGAATTTTATCTGTATGTATCAGGTGGAGAACAAAAGAGCCAAAACTGGGTGTCACCAATGGATGGCCAACTTAATTCTGTATGAATATTGAATAGTTTAAGAGCACTGAGTGGCTCAAATATATTTAGTAGACTGCTTTGTCTTTATATTACTTGAGTGAATTATCAACACATATACACTCCATCAATGTCTAACAATTTGTACAAGTTACTTGCTTCTTTATTTAGTTTCATCTATTCTCCTTATATATCTGTACCTTTTATTTTCTTTAGCAGAATGTAATATTATTAAATAATACAGCAAATATATTATATACAAAATAGACAATAGACATTGATTGAATGAATAAATGAATGCATGGAGATACATATTCATAGCATAGCAAGTGCATTTGATATACCTTTTGGATCTAGCCACTCTGGCAGTGATTAGTCTTGAGCACAATGGCTGAGTATGGAAACTTAAAATAAAAAGAGCTGAGTCACACAATAAGGGATGCCATTGTCACCTCAGCCCAGTTGCAGTTCACAAGCTTGCAAATCTGCAACATCACTTCAAAAGTAATACTGTGAAAAGAAGCACAATATTGGTGGACTAATAAGATTCCAATTATATTTCCAAAGGACTACTGCAAGAAAATTGTTTTGAGTGTAAGTTGCTGAGGTTCAGGCAATTAGGGTGAAAAAAGAAGGCCTCAAGAAGATGCTGGACTTCCTGAAGTCATGGTATGTGCAACTTAAGTAATTAATTAGATAAGTATTAGTTCTGTGTCTCTATTTGCACTAAAAAATGATGCTGTGTTGTAACAATTGCAGTAATAAATCAAACATTTCTCTGGTCAGTTCTTACTGATCAGTATAATGCTACTCCTGGTCCATTGTGTATTATAGAACTAAAATATATTCATTCTCAGAACCAAAGAACGCAGATTGATAACTCCCTTATTTTTCCCCAAATCTAAGTTTTAATAAATAACTATAATACAACATAAAGAAATACCTCATACATACACCTTATTGTTTAGATATGTATTCATTTGTCAAAGTAAGACTATGCATTGACATGGATGCATATGGAACAGCAATGATTGTTATATTCATGTTATTTTCATATATGTTTATGCTTAAAACAACACTAAATGAAGTCCTTGAGTCCTTATCCTAATGTAGGAGCCAAGTAAGGAGTGGACATAATAACTTAGAATCTATAAGGCTTTTCTAAAATCTCAACAGTTTTTCACTATAACCACAACTCTTGACTTGAAAGGCTATGGAGGATTATTTTAATTCTTATTTAAAAGCGTATCTGTAGAATTTGTAGAATGCTTTTGTAGGACAGTTTAAGAATAGTGTGAAGATGGGATATTCACATTTATAAGCAAAATATTTACTGTTACTGGAGACCAGAGGAAAACAAGCTAGAGGGGAGAATCAGACGAGGAAAGTAGAGCTGCCTCCTGGAGAATGTCCAGAGGAAGAATCTAGCAACTTGAGCCAGGTAGGAGATAAGAGAAAATGGAAAAGAAGACTTGCTAGTTGACAAAAGAAAGGATACTTTTTGAGAAAAAAATGGGTTGCTTTGTTAAAAAGGAAGGTGAGTTCAAATAATTTTATTTTTTGTGAGCCCTCTCCAATTCTTTCCCTTTAGGTTTAATGATAAACGTCAACAAAGATAGTCCTGGCATAAACTGAAGCAATGATCGGAAGACAAAGATACTGTGCCCTGGAGTTCTGGCACTCTTTACTGCTGATTGCCATTTAGTTTTTAGTCTTGTTAGTTTTAATTGTGCCATATTGCTGATGTGTATTTTTAACTTTTGTTGTTTCTATCAGTCCTTGTCAATTCTGAAGAACCTCTCCATTTCCAGAAACTTTACTGTGGTAAAAATACAACTGACAAGCACCTAGTACATTGCACCCTGTAGGCATTAATAGATACTTGTTTCCTAAGGTCTGGCTGAATGTGTCTTCAGGCACATAGGCAATAAACCCAACTGCCTTAAAAATAACAGATGGTGGTATCTGGTAGGCATTCCCCTGAGGCCTTGTTAAATATATAACTGATGTCAGGAGACTCGTGCATCTTGTTACCTTTTCAAAGCAAGTACTATTTTAGTTACTTGCCAACATACATGTAAAATGAACTAAAGTCACATTGATTCCTAAGCATCCGAGACTCCTATGAGGATTAGGAAAACTAAGTCACAATAAGTAGTTGATAACTGAAAAATTGGTCAAACCAAGGAGATGAGATATTGTGGGGTTATAATAAATTTAGATGAAGTTTGAATTGATGAGGTGATCACTTAGTCTTTAGGAATATATGGGGAGAAAATGAGGAAAGTTGGGGGAGGATGAGAGCACATATGGATAAAAAAGTATCATTCATATTCCTGCCAGTGTTATATTTCTCAAGAGCAAGTCTGAGCATGTTACTTCCTTACTTAAAGCCCTCCCATTAACAAGAAAAGAAATTTGACATGAATATTAAGTTTTGGGGTGGGTGAGGCTTTCTAAACAATGGAAGAAATGAAGAACAATAGATTTAACTATACAGAACTTCAAAATTTTCTATATAAAAATAAAGGTGAAATAAAAAATGAGGAACATTTTTTTCAGACACTCGGTATTAAGTTGTTGATATGTAAAGGACCCGTAGAAGAAAATAAGAAAATCATTAAATGCCAACACAGAAATGAATAAATGATATGAAGATGATTTTCTAAGTAGAAAATGCATCTAAATGGCAATTTTTTTTAAACTTCAAGAACATTTCTAATTAGAAGAATACACATTAAAACATTTTTACCTATCAAATTAGCAAAGATTTTTTTTAAATGAGAGTGCAGAATATTAGTCATACTTTATAATGGAAAAAAAAGATGAACAGGTATCTTTAGAATCAGAATAATAATGTTTAAAAAATTCAGTTCCTCACCCTTGCCTCTTAGCATGTCATCTAGATTCTTTCATGATGCAGCCCCTGCCCACTGCTCCTGATTTTCTCAAGGCCACTTCCTTTCCAAGTTATTGTCCAGCAAAACTAGAATTTGCAGTTTCCAAAATGTGCCAGATTTTTTCAGATGTCTATGTTTAGGAGAATGTTTTGTACTTTTGTTCACCTAGCAAATTCCTGTTCACTCTTTAAGGATCTACCCTTGACATCCTTCCTCTGTTAAGTGTTCCCAGCCAAACTCCCATCATCCCCCTCTCTCCATCACCTCAACAAAGAAACATTTCTATTGTTCCATATATTATAGCACATTTTATTAATTTATTTACATATATATCTTTTCTAAATCTATATTAAATTATAGATTTCTTGAGAACCTCTGTATCCCAAGTTTCTGTCGCTGAGCTTGACAGAAGAAATTAAATGTTGACTAATATGAGTCGAATTAAAACTTCAGTGTAACATCAGTGTACGTGAAGCAAAATCATGACCTTAAACCAGATATTGCACACGATCATTGCACACACATACTCATGTAACAGGAACCCAAGTTCAGCTGGCTGCCACCACAAAAAGCCAAACTAGTGAGACAGATGCTGGTGAAAAAGGAAGGAGGTTTATTCGAGCATGGTTCACCTGAAACATGGGGGGGCACTTGTTCAAAGCCCATCTTATCATCTCAGTGCAGGCAGGGCTTTTTATAAGGAGGGAGAGGGAAAGCAGAACAAAGAAATCAAGGGGACAGGGTTGAAAAGTTCTCTATGTTCAGGACAGCACAGTCCATTCTAACATAGATCTTGAAACTAGTCAAGTGATGGTCTGATGTGTGTCATCCTTGACTTTGTCTCCTGGTTCCACATCATTCTGCTTATATAGTTGAAGGTCAGCAAATCCCCAGGAGCTAGGATGACTGAAGGTCAGAGTCTATCTTCTGAAGATAGTTCCTAGGATTCTTATACAAACATTCTGTTTATCTACAAGCTACGCATTAGTTAGAGTGAGTATTTATAGAAACAATGTCAAAAGAATGGTGAGTGGCTGCGTGGCCTGTGTGGCTCAATTTGTTGAGCATTGTCCCATGCACTGAAATGTGGCTGATTTGATCCCCGGTAAGGACACATGCCCAGATTTTGGGTTTGGTCCCCAATCAGGGTGCATGCAGGAAGCAACTATCATGTTTCTGTTTCATATCGATGTTTCTCTCTCTCTTCCTCTCCCTTTCTCCATGTCTAAAATCAATAAAAAGGTATTTTTTAAAAAAGAATGGTGGGATGGTTTATAATTTCCCACAGTTACATTCACACACACATATATATACACACACAAACACATAGCTTTTCTAGGTGCCTAGTTTAAAGCAACTGTTAAACTGAAAGTTTTATACATGCAATTTTCATCAAAGTATTTGAAAATGTAAAAACTATATTAGTTAATTACTGAGTATCCACAAAATTATACCCTCAAGGCTCAAGAAAACCTAATGGCTTACTTTCTTTCATTCTGGAATTACCATCAGGGAAGCATATTATAACAGACTTAATGGCTAACTAGATCAAGCTATAATAAGAACCCAATACTTAGTGCCCCAGTGAGCTTTCCTAAGCCCCAGGACTTGCTCAAATGTCAGGAAGGCATGCTCAGTTATTTTCACCCACACTCTTTCACTATCCCATTTTTTGCTGCTATAAAACCAAAGGCCAAAAGTAATTTTGGATCACAGATTTTATTTCACGTAGGCCACCAAGGGATTCTCACAAGTTGGTGACATTGTTGTTTGATTTTCAGAGTGATTATTTCATTACAACCTAGATGACATTTTAAGATGTGATTGAAAAGAAGATGCGATACAACAAAATATCTTACTTATCCTTGGTGGACTTGTCTACATTAATTCATATGCTATTGCTGAAATTTGATTCTGCAACTCTAATGCCTTTTAACATTTTTAACATTTTAGAGGGATATAAATTTTGAAAAATATACTTTATGCTTTTTTGGTATCCATAAAGAGAAAATCAATTAACTGAAATTTTCTTGATGATTCAGAACATCAGAATTAACATATATTGCTGTTTTGTGCCTAATCCCTTAAAGTCAGTCTTTAGGCATAAACCTGTCCCTGAGCATTTTAGAATTTGCCCCTGAATTAATGGATTCCAGATTATTGTGCTGGTAGGCCTCTTTAACTGCCTTTGTTTTCAGCTGAAACTTATTTTATGGCTATTACTAAGTCAGCCTCTAGCCCTCACCACTCCAAGCTTGTTAAATTACAATTGTATTTTACCAAATTTCTAACTCAGTCAACTTGGGAGGACTGAGGGCGACTTAGTCTCTGGATACAAGTGTCTCTGAGTTTATTTACAAGATTTCTAATCCAGGGTTCCTGGATTGCTGCAGCTGCTCAGTGCATGGTCAATTGGGTCTTTCAGGAAGCTGACTGAGATGTAGTTAGGAGGCAAGGGATTTATTGAGGCTAACTCCCGAGAAAGGAGAGGAGGGAGGAATGAAGGTTGGTCAACAAAACAGGAAGCTCTAGAGCAAACTACACCAATTAAAGGAGTTCTGTGTTGGGCAGAAATGACTGGACCCTATAGCCCAGCCAATAAGGCTGGGGACTTCCTGGAAAGAGTGTGGCTTCAGCTTGAACACTGAGTTGGGTTGTGAAGGCAGGAACTGCTGGAAACTATCAGATTGCAGCTGAAGGGAAGGTTCTTTATTAAAGAAAGATCCAAACAGGTGCACCCATTTGGCTACACAAGCACACATACCATCTGGAAATATATCTGAAAAGAGATGCAAGTTAATAGGAAGGTAGGAAAAAGTTATCTCTTTTTGAACCTTTATGAGATTCTGGTTAATGTAAATTTGTGCAGAAGGCAAAGGGACTGATGGGAAACAATCAGTGAATATGAGGCCTGGGGAGGGAGTGATCAGGAAAGCAGGGATGTTTTGGACAATGAGGATAACGGTTAAATAACCAAGTGATCAAAATCTTACTTTTCTTAACAGAAAATTCACCTTCCTTGGAAGGACTCAATTTGGAAAGATTTTATAGGCAGACAAGATATCTGGGATGGAAGGCAATACCATCAAAAAATATTACTAAGCTCCCTATATTTGTTTTACTTTGTAATTCTGCATATTGAGCATTTTAATTATTTCAAGTATTTATTTTTATAAAATTTAGAATTATCTTTTCTATTTTTAGGAAAGTTGGCATTTTTATTGTAATTGCATTAAATATGTGATTTAATTTAGGAAGAACTGACATCTTTATAGTATTGAACCTTAACCTGGAACAGGACATGCCTTTGCTTGTTTCATAAAGTCATTGTATATTTTAGAAATGTTTTAAATATTTCCACATGTAGGTTTTAGATATTTCTTATCAACTTAATTACTAGACATTTTATGTGGGTGTCATGTATGCAGTTTTCTGATTCATTATATCTTGTATCTGGTTGCTTTTATATATATGAAAGCTATATATTTGTGAATATTAATTTTAATACCTGCCACCCTATTGGATTCTCTTGTTATCTAGCATTTACAGTTAGTTATTTTTTCTTAAAATAGTAATAATTTCACCTCCTCCTTTAGTTCTAATATCTTCTCCTTGTCTAATTGCATTGACTTACGACTCCAGTACAATGTTACTTGTACAGTTATATTAATTACAATAATAAGTTATAACTAATATCCTTGTATTTTTCCTAACTTAAGCAGGAATTGTCCCATTAAGTATAATGCTGACTCTGGGAGTAATTATACATTCACAGACACAAAACTACTGAATAAGTATCTTTAATTCCTTTTATTATTTTTTAATTTTTTAAATTGATTTTTAGAGAGAAAGGAAGGGAGAGGGAAAGAGAGAAACATCAACGTGAGAGCAAAACATTGATCAGCTGCCTCCTGCACGTGCCCCAACTTGGGATTAAACCCACAGCTCAGGCAAGTGCCCTGACCTGGAATTGAACTGGTGACCTTTCAGTGCACAGGACAATGCCCAACCAACTGAGCCACAACGGTCAGAGCAATTCCTTTTACACTTGCCCTGGACATTTTTCCTATTCTTTCTTTTCCAACCACTTTCACTATTCTCTTAAAACTCAACTTCCCTACACAAGGATGTTCTGTTGACTTCAGGGTGATTGTTTTTATTTGCTATCTATTGGCACTCTGAGCACTTACAGGTTGTAAAGAGTAGTTTGCAACTACTCAGTCTTTTATGTCAGATTTACTTTTGATCCTCCAGGTTTGACTGACATGAATAGAAACAAAACAAAACTGTTGGTCTCTTTCTAACACTGTGGCTTCAACAAGTCACTTTAATTCTCTTGATCTTAGTTTCCTCATAAGCAAAACAAGGGAGTTGGTCTAGATCAGTCCAACGCTGTAATGTGGATCTTTTGGATTTTTCCAGGGAAAGCTCAAGAGTCTCTAAGAAAGTGACCAGGGAAGTAGATCTCCTTATTCACCGTTTACTTCAAACTAAACAAATATTCTTTACCTGTCTTATTTATTGAATTTTTGCACAAGATTTCTTTTGAAGAACAGGTCAATCAACTAAAAAGAATTTGAAAATGACTAATCTACATAATCCCTAAGGTCCATTTCAGCTCTCACATTTTATCTTCTTTATTTCTTCTGGTTTTTATTTCTCTGACATACTTCATGGTGCCTATGTGTTGGCAATGTGTATCACAGTGTTGTGTCAGGGATACAGAAAATGATTCATTAAATGCCACTTAAGAAAAAAATGAACAAATGTATTAATTGGTTTGTTAATCTCATCACAAATACTTAAAGTTAATCATTAAATTTCAGCCACTCTCTAAGACAATAGAGACAGAATGTTGAAAGCTCAGATAAACACTTGCCTTCCGGGAATGATCAGTGAGTCATTGCATTAAGTAACAATTACTGGACATCTAATATATTGCAGGTATTTTGTTAAATCCTAGTTATATCAAGACCCATTGCACCCTGTTTCTTTCCTTGAAGATTTTGAAGTCTTTTAAGAGAAAACATGTAAATAGATTATTAAAATAAAACTTGGTAACTACTACAGTAGAATTAACACAAAAGTGCTCTGGCTGTTTAGAGAAAGGAATTCTGACTAGCTAAAGTAGTGACAAAGACTTCACAGAGAGACCTATAAGCTTGAGTTCTAGCAATAAGATTGTGCCATGTGGAGCAAATCCATAAACATACTGGCAGTAGGAAAGTGTATAGAAGGCGCAGAGAGAAGAAAACCTAGGGAGAGCTAGGAAATAGTGAGGAATTTGGTGCAACTGTACAACTCAGTGACTGAACATAAAAAAGAAAGCTGCAAAGTCATTTTTTGCTTCATATTCTAAAGTTCTTTCATGCTATTATAAAGCTGTTGAGTCCCATAATTTAAGAATAGACAGCCAACAGAAATTTTTAAGGGGTAATACGGCAGGATAGATCTGTCTCCTAAAAAAAGGTAACATGGGCTGGAGTAATGAGTCCAATGAGCAGGAGACATTGTTGCAATAGGTCAGAAAGAAGGTGAAGAGAGTCTGAAGGACAAGGAAAGGGACCAAAGTGGAGGGGAAACCTCAAATTGAGTTAAAAGGACCTGGCGACTGGCAGTCATGTAGTAGTACCCTAGCAAAGGACAACAGGAGCGATTGTTCTCTGTTCCACTCCATTAAAGATAAGAAAATATTTTTTAAAAAATTCTATTTATCACAAAAATATGATTAGCAACTGCTATCTCTCTCAGGTAGATATATATTCAATCTACTTGCAGAGCTAATGGATGTCTTAAGGTCTGTCAAGATTCTCTCAGTTAAGAGATAACAGGCAATTCCCACTGAACCGTCCCCCTTAGATGGGATGACACAGGCATTATTAATAATTTCTCCAAGCACTTCCCATCCTAGTGAAGAATTAACACACGAGTTCACATCTTGCCAGATAGTCCGATCTGGAGTCTCTAATTTTGTTCAGTCAGAAAATTTGACAGTTAGCCATGGCAGGCTGTTGTGATTCGTGTTGACTGCAAGTATCAGAGTTGTGACTTGGCTGGGGCGGGGATTAGGGGTTGTCAGGAAGGATTGTTTTCTGAGATAGCAGATGGCTTGGAAATCATCTCCCATGACAGACCTAACTGACTAGAATTTCAGTTCTCTCTTCCTGACATGGTGACGAAAAGGGCCCAGGTGGGAAATTAGCTCTCCGGGTTTAACTGAAAATGACAACGTGTTGCACAAAGCACAAACTGGTAACAAGAAGGAAGGATAAATGTGAGGCAAGTGGGAAGTTCCTAATTAACTTCAATCTACTTCAAGTAAATTTCCCTAACTCAATGTTATTGCACATATGAGGGAAGTCAATTTATGCATTTCAAGGCTTGATTTTATAATTTTGTTATTGAAAAATGAGCTAAATCAAACAACAGAAGGAGTATATTAACCAGGGACCTGGATTAGAGTGAGTCAGAACGAGGTATCGGGTATTCAGATCTAGTCAGTTTATTCAGAGCAGGATGCAAATAAGTAATTTGGGCATTTTGAATGAGCTCTGCCAAGTTAAAGGTCCCATGAAAATTCTGTAAACATGCCATTCACTTTAATCTGAGAGTGGAAGGTGATTTACAATAATTTCAGGCTTCTATTTGGCCATTATTATTATTATTATCATTTTTAAATGTTTCTCCTGACACCCTTCCTGTGTAAATGAATATGTCCCAGGGACACTTCAGTAAATGAGATGAACTAATGTAAAATGTTAAATAATTCATGTTTTTGGAAGCTACTTTGGCTTAGCGCATGTGTTCATAGAAACTAAACCATTGTTGTGATGCAGAAAAAAATACATCTGCATATAAAAATATCTCAAGTATTATCTTTTCAGCCTAAATGTGTGCTCACTATGAGAAAAGAGGAAAGGGGAGCAGGTTAAAAGAATACAGCACGTACCACTTTCACCATTTTATAATAACAGAGGAGACTAATAGGATTTTGATTTGATATTGTTTTGTTATTTCATTTGGAGCTCATTTCGCTGCCTGTGTCATCATTTCCATGATTCTGAATTAGACTAAAGTGAGATTAACAGATGAGGCAGTCTAGTGGGATGTGGAGGTGAGACTGAGACAGTGGAGGAAGCATTGAGGAGGAGAAGGCCGAATAAAACGTCCTCAGTTCTGTCCCTCTGATTTGGGGTTTGCTATATAACCTCTCAGGGCCGCTGCTTCCTTATCTGTAAAATGTTATGAAGGTATCGGCCTCACAAGGCTGCTGTGAAAATTAAATGAGGCAACATTTATAAGCAGATTAAAGTGTCTGGTACAAAGAAGGCACACAAAATTTGGAATCTACCTGACCATACTCTTCCAAGAAAGGACCTCATGCTGCCAGCTTCACCTGGAAGGGAATTTCCAGGTGTCCCCTCACTATTAACAGCAAGAAAATAAACAATGAGGTTGTGAGTTAATTTTAAAGACAAAGTTCTTGGTCTTAATTCCAAATCTACCACTTACCAGTCATGTCATAGCTAGTTATTTAGCCTCAATTTCCTCATCAATATAAATAAAGATAATGTTAGCACTTACTTTATTGAAGGATTGCAAGGATTAAAGGAAATAATCTGCATTAAGTAATTAGTACAGTTTTAAGCACATGGCAAAGACTCTAAATGTTACCTTTGAGTATCTGTTTATTAGTCCCACAGAATTCTAGCCATGGCAACTCAATCTGTAATCAGGGACAAACAGAGAGAATAGTTTTCCTCTCTCACGTAGTACTTTGCTATAAAAATGTGACAAAACTAGAATTTTCATTTTAAATGATGCTCAAACATGGTTTGTTCCAAACAAAATTATTGCCCATTTAACAATTCTGAGCTATTTTAAACACTGTTTCAGAAGAAAGATTTAAAGCTGTTGGTAGTTCCATTTCCAATATTTGAAGGCATTGGAGAGTGGTCAAAAGTGATAAAAAGTTCAAGGACAATCAACTTTTGAAATAAGAAAACTACTAGGTGGGTCTGCATTTTTGCAGCTTTTCTCCTGTGGCACACCCCAGTCCATACTGTATAGGATGGCCGATACTCAGATACCTAGTCTTACCAGCTTGATGAGTCAGAGGACAGAATTTAAAACTGCCAGAGAGGCTAAAAAGTAAGGGGAGAAATGAGGAAGAGCCCACATTATTGTGTAAATTCTGCCCCAGTCCTGGGCTGAACTGTGCAGCTATAAAATAGAAGGCTCTCTTACCCTTTGAGACAGCATGGAAAGACCTGGAGAGTATTATGCTAAGCAAAATAAGCCAGTCAAAGAAATATAAGTATCACATGATCTCATATATGGAATATAATCAACAAAATAAACTGATGAACAAAATAGATCCAGAGACATAGAAACATGGAACAAACTGAGGCTTGAACTGCAAATGCTCGAGGGAAACATCAAGGACACTGACTGAACTATCACTAGAAGACTGAGGGAAGTGAGCCAAAGTTTCAGCCACTGTTTATAGCAGGAGTTGCAGAATTCAGTTTGTTTGCAGTCAAAGTTAATTGCTTGCTAAAATAAAAATCACCATTCTTCAGAGGAAGATATCAGAATACAAAGTATCTGTAACATATCTTATATAATATTTAGCATATAATTAAAAATCACTAATTATGAGGAAAAAACAAACAAACAGAAAAATGTGGCCTATTGTCAAGAAAAAAACAGTCAGTAAAAACTGACACTGACATGTTAGAATAGGTAGGTGTAGAGTATAAAATAGCAATAATAAATCTGTTCAAAAACTGACTTAAACATTATTAGTCAAAATGAATGAATGGATGGAAAATCTGAGTATATAAATAATAAATCTAAAAATGAATCAAATGGAAACTCTAGAACTGAAAAGTACTATATCTGAAATGAAAATGTCAGTGGATTTGAAGACATATCAAAAGAATTACCCAATCTGAATAATAAAGATCAAAACAAGGACAAAAGCTCAATTACTGTGGGATAAGATAAGCTGATATATATAACTGAAGCTGTATAGGAAGAAAAGAGAAATAATAGGACAGAAAAATATTTGAAGAAATGATTATAAAAAATTTCCCAAATCTGATGATAAACAGCCACTTACAGATCCAAAATTTCAGTAAACCCCAAGCAAGTTAAAAGCAAAGAAAACAACAGTTAGTTATGGGATGGTTAATTTTGTGTGTCAGTTTGACTCTGTAACACACAAGGCCCAGATTAAACATTATTTTGTGAGTGTGTCTGTGAGGGTGTGTCTAGGTAAGATTAGCATTTGAATTGGTGGACTCCATAAAATAAACTGGCCTCCCAAATGTGTGCAGTTTATCCAATCTTTTGAGGGCCTGAAGAGAACAAAAAGCAGAGAAAAAAATTCACCTCTTTTTCTTCCTGACTGTCTACTTGAGCTGCTTGAGCTGAAACAACAGTTTTTCCCTACCTTCAGGCTGGGACTTGCACCACCCATTCCCCTGATTCTCAGGCCTTCAGATTCAGACTGAATTTATACCACTGGCTTTAATGAGTCTCCAGCTTGCAGACAGCAGATCATGGGACATCTCATCCTCCATAATCACATGACCAAATCCTCATAATAAGTCCCCTTTCATATATATAATGTCTCATATTCGTTCTGTTTCTCTGCAGAACCCTGACTAATTCAAGCCACATCATAGGCTTGTTGAAAACCTGAAAACCAATACAAAAAAAAAAAAATATTGAAAGTAGCCAGAAAAATGACTCAATACTTACAGGGGGAAAATATAAAAAATGATGACTGAGTTATCAGAAAACATAAAGGTCACAAGACACTGGAAGAATATCTTTAAAGGGCTAAAAAAAAAAAAAAAAAAATTTGCCAATCCAGAATTCTGTATTCAGCAAGAATATCCTTTGGACATGATGTCAAACTAAAGATAGTTCTCACTCAGATAAACAAAGCTGAGAGAATTTATTACTAAGTAAATTACTTAAGAATGAAAGAAATGATACCAGGTAGAAGCATGGATCTATAAGAGATAAAGAAGAGCAACAGATATGGCGGGACATTTTATAATGATAAAAGAATCAAACAGGCAAAATATGTATGAGCCTGAATGCAAAGCTTCAAAATTTGAATAAGAAACTGAAAAATCTAGAGGAAAAATAAATAAATCTTTAATATTGCAGATTTTGACACTCCTCTTTCAGTAACTGATAGAAACAGTGATTGGCTGATGAAACAGTAGTTGATAGAACACTATATAAAAAATCAGTAAAGATATTGGAAAAAGATTGGAAAAATACTATCAACCACTTTGACCAAAATGATATCTATGAAACTTTATAAACCACAAATGTACAAAACAATTCTTTAAATTGTGTTGTGCAAAGAGCACATTCACAAACATAAATGATACGCTGCATCTAATCCAAGTCTTTAATAAAGGTTAAAAAGTGAACTACTATAGAATATGTACATTGTGAAAAAATTAGATATTAATAACAATATCCAGAAAAGTCCCAAGTGTGTGGAAATAAAATAGCTCAGTTCTAAATAACTAGTGAGCCAAAGAAGAAATCACACAAAAATTTAGAATATTCAGAAATTCAATGTATTACAATTCATGTGATTCGGCTAAAGCAGAGCTTAGAAGGACATTTATAATCAGGTATATAACCAATATTTTTTTAAGAAGTTAAAAGTAAAGGAATAAGATTAAAGCCAAAAAAGTAGAGGGAAGAAAACATAAAGATAATATCAGAAATCAGTGAAATAGCAAACAAAATTAGAAAACTGACAAAACCAATACTCCCAGAACATGTAAATATAATGTTTCAAATTTTATATAAATCATTTTAAAAGTCCAAATCAATGGTGCCTTAATGAATGAGCTTTATTTTTTATCAAAATTGGGGAGCATTACTTGACTATCAATGTATTTGAAGAATGAAGTCCAAACCTCATGAGTGTTGTGTATACCCTATTTGCTTACCTCTTCTGCTAAGGGGTTTGGGCTTCTGATACCTGTGGATTTGTAATATATAAATTCAGTTGTTAGAAGCTTCAGAGTAGTGATTTTTAGTATAGTTTAAATGGATAAAAACATTTAGAGCTAGTTTATCAAACAGAATAGAGAGATCTTTAATACTAATAACCTGCCTGAAACTGATGTGAAGGTTGGTCCATGATCTGTTTACCCACAATCTGGGACTGTTGTAAAGATGTCTGTCATTTATAAATTTTCCTACCAGAACAGTTAAGTGAGGAATACAACCTTACTGGCTGAATGATCCTTGATAACCACATGTGGCTAATGAAAGCCAGTTGACCTAAGGATGAACAGAGTATGTAGCCGTGATTTTTCTTCTGCACTTCTCTGATGTGAACAGATGAATTTTTTTCAGAAAGCTTAAAGCTGTAATAACTGAAGGCATTGCCATAGAAACAAGACAGGGCCACCAGTAAATCAGGGGTGAGAAAAATATTCCACAAGGTGTGAATATTCCACAAGGTGCTAATGAAACCGCCCGATCTCTTAAAAATGCTACATATTTTGAGTAAGGTGTATGTGTGAGTATATGCTGAGATATTTTAAATGGAAAACAATTAAATTACATTTAAGTATTATAAAATAGATGATGTGTTTGATATGTGTGTAATTTTATTTGCAAATATGAATGGTAGCACAAGCATAATGTCAATCTAGTATAAACTGAAGCAGTGCTGACTGACCATGTATAATAGATTCTACACTGGGGTCATTTGTTCTTAGCAATAAGTGATTGCACGCATATTCTGTACTTTGTCAAATGAAGACCTACATGTACAAAAACAAGCAAGAACCACATGGCTGGTATGAGTTTTCAAGATTTGATGAAATGGATAATGTTGTACATGAGTCAATGGTTGTAACACATTGTATTAGGTAGTTTTTAATTTGGGTACCATTTCCATGAGTAAATGATGTTTCAGACTGTTTTAAAAATTTTGATTTTCTGATGAACTAACTCATCACTCATTGCCATGCTTCCCCAGTTATTTGTGACCAAAAGGGGAAGAAAAGGTCACTGGTTTGGCTCAGTGGTTAGAGTGTCGGCCCTCAGACTGGAAGGTCCCTTGGTTGCAGGCTCTATCCCCCACCCAGGTTGGGGCATGTGCGAGAGGCAACCAATCGATGTGTCTCTCTCATACTGATGTTTCTCTCTCACTCTTTCCCTCTTTCTCTCCCCTTTCCCTTCTACTATCTGAAAAGCAGTGGAAAACATCTCCTTGGGGGAAGATTAAAAAAAAAATAGATCATCATGTAATTATTACAATAAGTATTGAGTTCTGCATATTAGTTCTGGATCCAAAATGCTCAAATAACAGTGATGAAAATACCTGACTATGCATGTAAACCTGAAGAAATTTGTTTCCCAAACTTCTGTGTTTTAGGAGGTAACTGCTATATTCTGATCTCTATTTCTCTCATGTAATGTAATTCCTGTGTTCAATAGTACAAATCACCTTACACCCTTTCTGTAGAAGTATATTTTATTGGTTCAAGCCCTCATCTAAACTCTGAAAACTTCAATTTAGTGGTCAATCTATGCCTTCCAACTTTCAAGGACCCTATTATTTCCCAAGAAAATAATAGGAATATTTTATAAATAACAACAAGGCAATACTTTAGCCTAAATATGACCAGGCTCAAAGCACAACCTCACAACAACTTTGGAGAATAACAGTGTTTCTCTGCATTCTCCAAAAGAAAATATTTTCCAAATGGTATTAAGTAAAAAACAGAAATTTTACATTCAGTTTGGAAAAGGCGAGGGAGTGGGATTTTACATCATGAAAATCCAATAAAATTGCAAGTAGATATCTTCAAAGACATCATAGTGTCTTTTCTTTTTTCCTTCCTTTTCTCCTTGCTCTTACCACACCCTGGCCATTGTTTAAAACTGCATTGTTCACTAGCCTTATGTGGTTATTTAAATTTAAGCTAATTTAAATAAAATTATACATTCAATCTCTCAGGTATACTAGTCACATTTAAAGTGCTCACTAGCCAGGTGTGGCCTGTGGTTACCATATTCAACAGCACAGATAAAGAGTATTTTCATTATTACAGAAATGTTTATAGGGCAATGCTGATCTAAAGCAATTAAACACTGTCTCAAAAAGAAAAGAAAAATAGAAGAGGCTGCAGAGGAAGAGCAGGAGGAGGGTGGAGAAGGAGGAGAAGGAGACATGTTATACCTCACCCTAAGCCTGGTAGAAAGCAGTTCAAGAGCTTCCTGTTCCAGCAGGGACTTGATAACAGTCTTGTTTCAAATCTACTTTCTTCTTCTCTTTATAATCAAACAATCCTTCTCCTTATCCCCACTATCCTGGAAACCGCTCCCCCCCCCCCCCAAATCTCCTGCCGCTGTCTTGTTTGGAAGATTCAATTCATTCAAACCTGAGTAATAAAAACAGCAACAAACACCCAGTGTCCGATCTGGCCAGTGTGGCTCTGTTGGTTGGGTGTCAACTTGTGTGCGGAAAGATTGCCCGTTCAATTCCAGGTCAGGGCACATGACTGGGCTGTGGGCTTGATCCCCATTAGAGGGCGGGCTGGAGGAAGCAGATCCATGTTCCACTCTCACATCGATCTTTCTCTCTCTCTCCCTCTCTCTTCCTCTTTCTCTGAAAACCAATTTAAAAAAATCTTCACCCTAGCCAGTTTTGTTCAGTGGTTAGAGCATTGCCCTGTACACTGAAGGGTCCCAGGTTTGATTGCAGCCAAGGGCACATAATTTGGTTGCAGGCTCGATCCCCGGCCCCAGTCGGGGTATGTGTGGGAGGCAACCAATGGATGTGTTGATCTCTCACACATCGTTGTTTCTATCTCTCTCTCTCCCCCTTCCACTGTCTCTGAAAAGCAATGGAAAAAATATCCTTGGGTGAGGATTAAAAAAATAAGTAAAACCAAAACAAACAAACAAGCAAAAAAAACCCCAGTGTCCTGCTATCAAATTGCCCTCCCCCTCAAAAATATGTTGAAATCCTAACCTTCAGACTCTCAGAGCATGACATTATTTGAAAATAGGATCATTGCAGATGTAGTTAATTGATATGAGGTCATACTGGAGGAGGGTGCACCCTTCATTTAATATAACTCGTGTCACTCTAACCAGTTTGGCTCAGTGGTTAGAACATCAGCCCACAGACTGAAGGGTCCTGGGTTCGATTCCAGTCAAAGGCTCATACATCAGTTGCAGGCTTGATCCCTGGCCCCGGTCAGGTCTTGTGTGAGAGGGAACTAATCAATGCATCTCTCACACATTGGTGTTTTTTTCTCTCTCTCTCTCTCCCTCTCCTCCTTCTACTTTCTCTGAAAAGCAATGGAAAAAATATCCTCAGGTGATGATTAAATAATAATATTAATAATAATAATAAAACTTGTGTCCGTATAAGAAGAGACACAGACACCCAGGGGAGAATGCCATATGATAATGACGAAGGACACCAAAGTGCTTCAGCTGCAATGCTAAAGATTACTTCCAAATACCAGAAGCTAAGGGTTCTCCGCCATGGTTTTCACAGGGGACATGGCCATGCCACCATTTAAATCCTGGACTTTTAAACTCCAGAACTATGAGACAATAAATATCTGTTGTTTCAAACTATCCAGTTTGTGGTATTTTTTTATGGCAGATCTAGGAAACATAATCTTTTCAAAGATACCATAAAATAGGGAATAGCAGCAAAAATTCTTTATTTTCAAAAAAAAAAAAAAAAGAAAGAAATTCCAGAAAATGTTTCCTCAAAACAATAAGAAAACAACACAATCTTTTACTAAGGAGCAATTACAACCAGTAAGAAAATATAAGAACTCAGGGAAATGTGACTGGATAAGAGAAGCTCATTTTCTAGACATATGGCAATAAAGCAGAATCTGATAAAATTCAGGAAGAACATGTAAAAAAGAAAATTATTTTAGGAATAAAACTAAATTACAAGATCACAAAAGATAGTGACACCATAGAAAGCACAATAAGAGATGGACATGAGAAAATGAAATAAACAGAAATAAAGATATAAAAAAGATTCAAGAGCATATGATCCACAAAGGACAGACAAAATATATCTAATATTCACATCATTATAACCCCAAAGAAAACCAGAAAAATGTAAAAGAGCCAGTATTTTAAAATATAATTCAAGAAAATTTTCTTCAATGAAAGAAGGGTTAGATCTAACTCTTGAAGAGCAAACTATAACCTAGAGAAGGAGTACACTGTAACACAGAATGGTCACTACTGAGACAGAACCTGGAAAAAAATTGTTTAATTTTGAAGATAAAGAATTTGGGGACAGCAGGAAGAAATATCAAGATAACTTTAGGTGAGAGAAAATCGAGCTAATATCAAACTTCCCCTGTAATTATCTACCAAATGACAGTGAAAAAAAATTTTTCCAAGGAAAGAAAGAAAATGACCCAAGAAAAGAAAGTATGAGTCAAGCTTTTATACTTAGCTAGACCATCTTTCAAGTATAAAAGCTATAGACAAGTATTCTTTCTAAGACATCTTGGCAAGAACTCAAGGAACAGAGTCTGAGTGGAGTGAACAAGCTGAGTGGTTGTGTGGTCAGTTTTCAGAGACTGGTAGCGCTTGCATTGTGGCTGGTCAACTGACTGAAGAACAGAATGCAAAATTCAAAGAAGCTTTTTTGCTATTTGACAAGGATGGTAATGGAACTATAACAACAAAGGAATTGGGAACTGTAATGAGGCCTCTTGGGTAGAACTCCACTTATGCACAAGACTTCACCCTAATGCATCTTCTTTTTTGAAAAATCTCACTTTGCTTCTTGATGCTTTGTTGAAATAGTTCTAGAGTGCTGAAAGTATAACCTGCTTTATAACTGAAAGGGTTATATCATATAAATATAGGATCCCCTGTAGTTGAGTAACAGGGCATGATTAAAGAAGTAGATGCTGATGGTAATGGCACAACTGACTTCCTGGAATTTCTGACAGTGATGGCAAGGAAAAGGAAAGACACAGACAGTGAAAAAGAAATCGGGGGAGCATCTGTGTGGTGGATAAAGACGGCAATGTCTATGTTAGTGCAGCAGAGCTTCGCCATGTGATGACAAACCTTGGAGAGAAGTTAACAGATGAAATGCGGATGAAATGATCAGGGAAGCAGATGTTGACGGCAATGGTCAAGTAAACTATGAAGAGATTATACAAATGATGCCAGCAAAATGATGATGTTGTACAGAATGTGTTAAATTTCTTATACAAAATTGTTTATTTGCCTTTTCTTTGTTTGTAACTCATCTGTAAAAGGTTTCCCCTACTGTCAAAAAAAATATGCATGCATAGTAATTAAGACTTCATTCCTCCATGTTTTCTTCCCTTATCTTACTGTTATTGTCCTGAAACCTTATTTTAGAAAATTGATCAAGTAACATGTTGCATGTGGCTTACTCTATATACCTGCTGCACAGCTAAATTTAGATGGAGTTGGTCAAATGAGGGAACATTTGGGTTATGCCTCTTTTTAGGTAGTTTTCTTTAGGAACTATCAGCATGTTGTTGTTGGAGTGTGGAGTTGTAACTCTGTGTGTACATAACTCAGTCAACAATATGTACTTAAAAGTTGCACTGTTGCAAAACTGGTGCATTATCCAGGTACACATACAATATTGTTTGTACTGCTGGTCCTGTACCAGAAACATTTTCTTCTATTGTTACTTGTTTTTTAACTTTGTTTAGCCACTTAAAGTAAATCTGCTTATGGCACAATTTGCCTCAAATCCATTCCAAGTTGTAGATTTGTTTTACCCCCGACCCCTCAAAAAGAAGTCAAGAACTCAAGGAACATCAATCATACAAGCCTTTTTCAAGAATACTATTAAAGCCAGGCTGGTGTTGCCCAGTGGTTGAGCATCAACCTATGACCCAGGAGATCCCAGTTCAGTTCCCAGTCAGGGCACATGCCTGGGTTTCAGGCTCGTTGCCCAGCAGGGAGCATGCAGGAGGCAGCTGATCGATGACTCTCTCTCATCATTAATGTTTGTCTCTCTCCCTCTCCCTTTCTCTCTCTGAAATCAATAAAATATATTTTTTTAAAAGAGTACTATTAAAAGGTAAAATTCAACTAATTAAAATATGATAGGAAAATAGCAGGGAAAGAATGGGTGGTAAGATTTAATATATTTAAGGCACATCTAAGATAAAAGCAAATAGTTAAAAGTGATAAAATGAAAAATATATCACATAGCTTGAAAAGTATAAAAAATATTAAAAATGACAATAAAGGGCAGAAATGTGTAAGTAGACTAAGTCCACCATTGTTTTACTTGGAATAGCTAAAAATTAAATTATACCATTAAAAACTGACAAATCTCATAAATCTTAAGCATTTGCCTCTAATTGTCTATCCAGTTAGACTCTATTGGTTTTGTGGGATGACGGAGTGACTTGAAAATGTTTATGTAGGTCTTGATCTGTAGATAAGTGCTGAACAGAAAAAGCGATAAAATGGGACAATTTACATCTCAGAAACGGCACAGTACTTCATCAAATCTCATTTAAGTCTGTTGGTCCTAACCTTATTTCTTCCACTATGTTCTCTTTTTCTCCATCTCCTATCTTTATTTCTCTCTCCCTCTCCTTCATCTCTCCCTCTCCTTCCTCTCCCCCTCCCTCCTCTTTCCTTCCTTCCTTCTCTCTCCCTCTCTCTCTCCCTCCCTCCCTCCCTCCCTCCCAAGCCACTGAAGACTGACACTGGGTACATCAGCCTGAGATCAGGATATTTCAAGAAAAGTGCACTTTGGCTGCATAAATCGCTGTCTAGAAAGATAATGCAATCGTCTAAATGATCGCAGCAGCAGAAGATGACAATAGAAAGGGAACGTATTGGAATAGCTCCCAGAATTATAAGGAAAATAAAGGACCTTGGCTTTAAAAGGACAAAAATGAGCTCTGGGAGAAGCCCAGGTAGTAGGAACTAAGCCTCTCTAGACACTGTCCTTGAGGGGAATGAATTCTAACTTTTTTGAAGTATTTTTGTTGCTCTGCTCAAAAGTAAAACTTCAAAAACCACATAGATCACATGTTATAACACCAGATTGTATCCAGTAGGCTCACACAGAAGAAATTTAACCAGGGAAAGGTAGACAAAAGCTGAGTGACAAGAGCAGCAAGTGACCACTAGAAATGCCCTGGTCTCTGCCTACGTTGGTAGGTTGGAAGAAAGAGACAACAATGTATTCAGATCTCAGAGATGTTAGAGAAGCTGGGCAGTAGAGACGAGTTGAAGGCACAACAATTAGCTGTTTATGGAAGCTCTTCCTGCTCACGTCCACCTCCTGTTCACCATGTCTTTTCCCAAACTTCATCTTGTGGAACTTATTCTGCACCCACGCTCACTCTGGCTTGTTCATATCTTTCTCCCTCTGGCATGGTATGGCTCCTGCCCAGGGACATGACACTTTTCCAGTTCTTTCGACATCTCTGGTGTTGTGAGACAGCCCCTTTAAGAGAATGTGCCTGAAGTTTCCCATCTTTTTCATGGCCCTACTTGAATTAGCAGTACATGCCTATTGACATCATTTCTGGTGCCCCTCTATGGTATCTGTGCCTTGGAGCTTTCAGACTTTCAGCTCAAAGGGATGTTCTAAGCTTAGGAAAATGTATTCAATCGCCTTAAGTCAGGTCTGCTACAAAGAACCACTGGCGGTTAAGGGGATGCTGCCAAACCCAGAAACAGTTTGCCCAAGGCCAGTAAGTTGGCAACAGTATTTCCCTAAGTTTCACAGTTCTGTACAAAGTTTTATTTTCTGATTTGATATTGTAAAGATTCCATCTGCCTCCACTTTAGGGCAGTTTGGAAAGCACTGGAAAAAATGTAGGGAGTAATCCAATCTTCCTTAGGTGGATTTTTATTTTTGCTATGGCGCCATCTGGAATTTAAAAACAAAAACAGGAACAAAACAAAACAAAAAAAAACATGAAAGCCGCTACAAAAGCCATCTGCTACTGAAGGCCTTCAGCGATGCCTTTCCATACCTACTGCCAAGGGAGGTCCCCAAGACATTACAATTCCAAGCTGAGAGTTCCAAATCCCAGCCTTTTAAATACCAGCAAATCAGTAGCAATGGAAACACAATAATGGATACTTGTCATTTTTGTAGGTTTGAATATTTTTGTATTCATAATAAGTTCATTTGCAGATAAACATGAAAATGAAAGAGCACGGTGGCATTTTAATCATTCTTAAGCAGGAAAAAGATAACTATTTTTTGGCATGGAAACTTTCCACTTTTAGTAAGAGAAGAGTGAGAGAAAGCAGAGTACACTGTCAGTGCCACCAGGTTCAATTAATTGTTGAAATCAAACAAAAATAGCTTCGCACGGTTCCCATTGTTCTGCAGCTGTTGGCTTCAGAATGTTTGTTGTCTCCTTCCTTCTGACTAATCACCATGGTTGCCCAGTTTCCTTTCTTGATTTCCTACCATAAGTTGTGATGTGTCATGGGAAGAAAGGGCCACCCTCCCAGCATTTCTTTCCAGGCCTTTTGAACACATCCATCCTGGAGTACATGTCCTTTTTTCCAAATTCCTGAATTTCTGGACCTGTCTAGACTCAGAGGCTATGTTTGTGAGCATGCATGCTTGAGCTGCTTGATAAGGGAGCCTAAGTGGCTTCCTGTTTTAAAGAGGTCAACCAGATGTGAATCTTGGATGGAATGTGTGCACAAGACTTAGCCCTAATGCATCTCCTTTTTTGAAAAATCTCACTTTGCTTTTTGCTGCTTTGTTGAAAGAGTTCTACATTGCTAAAAATGTAATCTGCTTTCTGAGCTTAGCAATTACTGAAAGGGTTATATCATGTGGATATAGGATCCCATTTAGTTGAATGTCAGAACATAGAAATGGACTTCAAAGTAAAAGACAGCTAACATAGTTGCAAAACCCCCATGCACTAAGACCCAAACACTTCTCACATAGAAACATTTTAAAACTTGGGACACTGCATGGTGTATATTAAACACTACATAAGTGTTTGTGGTTATCATCAGAACTTATTAGCTGTTTTTACATATAAATCTAGTAAACTTCATTTTCAGGTTTCTCAGGGGGAAAAAAAGAGTACTAAAAGCATTTATAAATGATGGGAAAAGATAAAATGAGAATATTATGAAAATCTAGTTAAAATGAGACAGAAAGTTAAAAAGTCACAATTGTAGTAGTTGGCCCATTTAAACTGCCAAAGGATCAGGCATATGTTACTTCATTTTTTTTTTTTTAATATATCTTTATTGATTTCAGAGAGAGGAAGGGAGAAGGAGAGAGAGAGAGAAATATTTATGATGAGAGAGTCATTGATCAGCTGCCTCCTGAGCGCCCCCGACTGGGGTTTGAACCCACAGCCTGGGCATGTGCCCTGACCAGGAATCGAACCCAGGCATAGGTTGATGCTCAACCTCTGAGCTACGCCCGACCGGGCTGTTACTTCATTCTTTACAGACACCAGCCTAATGATCATAGTGACCCCCGAAGTCCTCAGGAAAAATCCTATTAGCTTTCATCTAGTCTAAGAATGTGATGCAGGATAATATGAAAAAGATTAATGATTGAAAGGGGTGGGCTGAAGCACCACTTTTATCAACTATCGTGGAAAATCTCCTTAAATAGGGCAGCTCGTGCATCAACAATTACTGTACAGTGAAGCCTTGCAGAACACTGATGCTATCAAATTGGAAGACAGCCCATCACAAAATCTAATGCTCTCCACGGGCTTGACTTAAAAACAGAGGTGAACTCCACAGTCCTCTCCCCAGGCTGGACCACGTCTGGCTCTCCTTAGAAAATAGCTGTCTGGTTGTTAGGAAGCCTCGGGCTTGCCTTCCAGGAGAAAGCGGCTCCTTTGCTCAGAATGAGTCACCACAGTCTATTTGCAACCCACCTAATTGGTGTGTACGCTAACGTCGCTTCCCCACAGCCAGCCTAGGCGGCAGGGCTCAAATGTATGATTCAGAGTATCCTTCAGTCATGTCTCTTGCCCATTTGTGTTTGTCACAGCCCTCCAGGTCACCACACATTCTTTCCTCCTCCAAACTCATCAGAACCACTCGCTGCCACATTGCGCCTCATTCATCCAGTTCTTTTACTCTCATACCTTGGTTCCCAATGTGGCCTCTCCCTGACAGGTCTCTTTCCCTCTCCACTCTCCCCATCCATTTATCACCTCATTTCCCCCTAGCTTAGTAGGCCTCAATCTGTTCCCCAGAGGACATTTGGCAATGTCTCAAGATGTTTTCAGTTGTTATAACCTAAGGAAAGTTACTAACCAGCATATAGTGGACAGAGGCCTGAGATGCTGCTAAACGTCTCACAGTGTACACACCAGTCCCCAGCACAAAGGGCTACTCAGTCCAAAATGCCAAAAGTGTCAAGGTTGGGAGATCCTACAAGGAGATCTCGCTGGTCCCCATTCTGTAAGTCTCCATTCAAATCTCACCTCCCCTGAAAGCTTCCCTGCCCTGTACTTCTAACTGCATGAGCCAGGTTATATCTCTCTACTCTTCCCTTTAGTCCTTGAAATGGTGTTCTTTCTTTGAGTTTTCCATACTGAAGCAAAATTGCCTTTGTGTATTTACCTTTTTCCTAATTGACTTGAAGCTCATTTTTCATCCATGTTTGACCAGCACTTGGACTAATACCTGGCTTATTATAAGTTTTTAAAAAATGTTTGAATGATTAAATAAAAAAAGAACAATTTTGTTTCAAGCTTTATGCCCTTGCTTTTCTGCTAATTATTTGGCAGCATTAGAGACATCTTGCTGATCCTCTTGAGAATTTTAAAGTACAGAGAAAGTGGTCTTTATTTTCTTACATTTCATTAGGTCTGTGTTCTAGAGTGTCTCAGCATTTTTTATGATAATCTTTGGATGGTGATAACAGTGCATTTAATGCTAACGGTGAGCCCATATTTCACTGCTAATAATCTGCCTTGGAATTACTTTCTGTTTAAGAGAGCGGTCACTGAAGTCAGATTGCCTGTGTTGAACTCTGGGACCTGCCATCTACCACTGTGTGACCTTGAGCAAATTACTTAAGCTCTTGTACCTCAATTTTGTGTCTGAAAAACGGGGCAATCAAGGAACAAAACTCAGAGATTTGTTATGAGGACTAGTTGAGCTAATATTAGAAAAATGCTTAGGACAGAACTTGGCACCTAACAAGTTCTATATAAGTGGTTGTTAAACAGGGATAATCAGGTATCAACCCCTTGTTATGAGTGCATCAGCCAGGCAAGTAAATCTCATTTTATCATGTTGCTCTGTTATATTGCATTTCCAGAGAGAAATGGATAGAACCTTGTTAAAGATAAGAACATCCATGGTTTGCTCACTATGTGTGATGGTCAGACCAAAATAACCCCCCAGGACTCATCAAGCTATTTGGCAGGCAGGTGATGGAGTGTCTCATAATCTTGGCACAGATACAAAACCCACTGATCACCTACGGTTACCACTGCTGATGCATTCTAATTTTTCTACTTCAAAAAGTGGCATTTTAATCATTCTGCCCATAGCAACTAATGTCCTTTAAATTAACATTAAAAATTCATTCGTTTAGTTTATCCTTCCTGAATCAAGCTAATTAACTATCAGCTGAAAGGCCTTTAAGTTATAATCTGAATATGTTACATGTTCTAATTTACAATGCCTCATCTAGACAAATTGAAAATCCCAAAAGGAGTGAATTAATTAATGTTAATTACAGAGTGCAGCATGGAATGAATGACAGGTCAATCTCTGGAGTGCACTTGGAAAGCCATTGCTGGGACTAAGTTGACCCTTTGCAGCATATAGCTTTGGAGAAAGAACTTTGCCATGGTGATTTTGTAAAGAATGGGGAAAGGAAGCCAGAGATAAGACTAGAAGTAGCACTGAAGACAGATTACATATATCTGTCTATTACATACACTACATATGTAGTATTACATATTCTCTGTAATAAGAAACCAAATCACCAAATCAACCCTTGAAGGTTTTTACAATATTTTCTGAAAATTTTCCTCTTATATTTTTAATCAAATATTTTCTGAATGCTTCCTACATACAAGGTTTTATTAGCCACTGAGGGAAATACAAAAATAAGACAGTCATACCCAAAGAACTTACAGCATAGAGCAGTGCTGCCCAATGGAACTTTCTGTGATAATGACAATGTTCTCTATCTGCACCATCCAACTAGATATCTACATGTAGATATTCAACCCTGTAAATGTGGCTCCTGTGAGTAAAAAATTGTATTTTTAATTTTACTTAATTTAAATTTAAATATAAGTTGTCACATGTGGCCGCTGTATTGGATATCTCATGTATAAAAATGAGAGATAAGGCATACTGCTGATTTTTATTACTCAAAGATTTCCAAAGTTTGTCAATCAATGTTTTTCTCATGCCATACCACTGCACTATTGTATCTCTCTGTCTCTCTCACCCTCTCTTGCTCACATACACACTGGCACATGCACACAAGCATGTGCATATGCACCTGTGCACATGTGCACACACACACAACTGTTTTCTATTCATTGTAATATTCATCAACTTAAACTGATTTTTCTCAGAGCTGTGATGATCAATTTGGAGAGATGGAACATATGTGAGTTTCTGGAGTGAAGAAAAGACAATAGCTGTATACTAAATATTATAATTTTATAAAGAAAAAATGAAAAATACTTATATCCAAACTATAGGAAAGTAAATTGGAAGGAGCATCTGGGGGACACAAATGGTTCTCAACAGAAATCTATACCAGTTCCCAAGGGGGATTATCAGAATCTAGGAAGGAGAAGGAGAGAAGCTTTGAGATTTTTATGTTAAACTAATTGGTACATAGGTTTACAGACTTTAAGAAATACTACCATGACTTAAAAATAGTTCAAACATTCATTCTAAAGTGCTGAAGGTTCTTGTCACTGCGTAGGCAGCATGCACATAACTGTTATTTCCATGGACGTCAGAAATTCACCAAGCATTCTGAGGACTAATAGCCTGGGGGTCCTGTGGTCCTCCCCAGAGTTACTGACACAGTTACCAATTGTGTATATTAGACAATTGTATGTAATTTGGACTTTATCTTCATATTCTTAAATGAAAACAAAGGTGTTAGGGGTATAGTTGTGAAAAACTGGTTTGAATTTATTCATAGTTTACTGAATTGTTACAAGTAAACAAAATAATTTAATGTATAGTAACAGTTGTATTCATTATTCTATACACATAATTAAGAAGGTATTTTTTTTTCCAAATTCAAATCTATAATTCATTAGGGGTGTTTTACAAGTAACAGCTAATTCCATAAGGTTTAGAAATTTACTCCTTTTTTCGAGTTATTTTATGTTCATCAAAGATGTGTTTCAGACTCAATTATTTTCTTTGTTGAGTCATTAAATTTTGCTTTTTTATTCACCCCACCTTTTTGTGCTTGACTTGAACAATACCAATATTGCCACCTATAGGTCAAAATAATTTTTTGGTTTGTTTCTCAAGACCAAGATGAGGAAGAACAAAAACTCATTAGAGAATGGATCATTCTAAATAGTTGAGTTTGACAGTTTCTTAGAGTCAGTGCTTTATTCACCTTATTTATTTATTTACTTACTTTTAGAATTTTGGATGGAAAACTTTTTTAAAGGTACTATGTGAGTCCCTGACTTCTCAGCTAGTATGCTGAAAATAATCAACATTTTTCTTTATGACAAATAAAGGTCATCATCAGTATGAATTATTGTGCTAGCTTATTTGGCCCTAGGCAAAATCATCCCAAACTTTTGCATCCTTTGAGTGTTTCAGTCACTAGATTATTCATCCAGTCACTCGTCTGGTCCCTCCATTCACTTTTCACAGCTGACAGTATATAGTCCCCCTTGGCAATTCCCACTCTTTTATATGTTGCTCCCAGTTTCTGTAATTAGAAACCAAACGACTACCTTAGGTAGAGTGATTTGCAAAATTAGAGTAATTTTGGAAGTGCTTTTGTAACTAAAGAATTCACAAATCTTACTTAGGAATTTTGTGACGGATTATGTCTCCTCAGATAAGTTTTTGTAACTTGCTTGCTAAGGCACAGCTGTATTTCCAACAGGTGAGATTACTGAATAAGGGATCTGGATAAGTGACTCAGTAATGGTCTTATTATTTCTAAGACTTCCCCCAATATTTAACCTTATTTTAATTTTCATATGTGATAATTCTTTACACTTGAAATAAAGTACCAATTTTTAATAAAAGGTGTTTAATATAGTAAAAATATTTGAAAATCTATAATCTTCCCTAGATCTTTCAATTCTAATGTCCAAATACCATATACAGTTATTTAAAATCTTATATGTTTCTCCAAATTATCAGATTGTATTATTCTGAGCAAGAGTTAATGAACTTTAAACAACCAGATAACATATAGAATATTATTTACTAATTTTGAACTCATTGATAAATTCATTGATAAATCATACCTGGATACTAGGAAGGCTTTTAAAAACAAAATAACTTCCACACTTTTAAATTAGAAGTACTATATTTATGTGGTTCATGTAAAACATTAGACAATACTTTAGTGCATCAGAGAAATTTGAAATGGACCTCATAGTCTTTCTTCTGCTATAGACTTTAACATTCTAATTTAGAACTTTTCTGGGGGGGGAAATGGAGCTAGACATCCATGACCCTTTTGTGAAAAAGTTATTACTTTTCTGTAAAAATTTGTTTTTATTATGTTTAAAATAAATCCATAAAGAGAAGCTAAAAAATTGGAGAAGGGCTCAGAAAGTGCCTATTGCAAAGATGACCAGACAAACGGTGTTTCTCCAGATGCTCTGTGAGAAAAAAAAATCCCACAATTTAATGAGTATGGGAAGGACTTCATATCATAACTCCTGATTAGATATTCATAATTCACTTTACAGATTAAATACTAATAATCCCACAATGAAGAGACATATGCCACTTTGACCCAAATTTCCCATCTATTGGACCATGGAATCCTTTCTTCTCCAATGCCTTTTAATGTCCCACTGCTGCACTGTATCTGGGAATACATTCTAGTCGCCACGGGGCCACTCACAGATGTTTGCTTCTCCTTTCTCAACAGTCTACGATAGATTTGCACTTCTTTACATCTTTTAAAATTAGACATTACAAAATCACCTGCATTTGTCCAGATATATGTGGCGGTTGTGACCTGTGTCACTTCTCAGCAGAGCTTTAAGGGCAGTGTGCAATTTGCCATATTCTTTTTCCCTGCAAAAAGAAATGAAAAGTATGTGTCGAGGTGGAACTTGGGTGAGCGTAGATCAGAGAATGACTATGATGAGCAGGGCCTCCTTGGTTCACAGCCTTCAGCAGGTGAAGAATGAGCAAAAATAACCCTTTGTTGGCTTTTAAGCCTCTGGGACCAGAGGGTTATTTGTTATAGCAGCATTACTTAGCTCATTCTGAATGATACAGTGGACTATGCAGGAAAAAACTTAAAAATGTCAAAGGATTTCTAAAATTGCAAGATGAATCATAGCTCCAGAAACAAATTTTAGTGGGGTCCTATAGCAGTTTTGCTTCTTCAAAAATCTTATACATTCAATAAAGAAAACATAGACAACACTAAAAATGATTACTTGCTGAATTTACGATCAAGCCAGAGAACCTCAGTTTGTGGTTGGACTGAAAATTCAGAAAATCTTGTGGTCACACAAGTACAATAGTGTTTAGTAGTTACCTACTCTATTGGTCACAGCCTCAGCACTATTTATGTTTGCACACCATGCCAACAACAGCAATTTCATATTGTTCTTGCCATTCTCATAGGATTAAAAGTTCCTACAGTATAAGTCAATCTAGCAATTTGTTGAAGAGGTTGACTTAATGCTGTTACTATTTGTTACCAAAAGTAGCTCTCCCATTTGCTTTCTGAGCATAAATGAAAGGACTAAATTTAAAACAAATTTGGTGTTCCAATCCCAAGTGGGAGTTCAAATTTCTCTACTGAGTAAGCTAGAAGTAAATGGACTTCTTCAATAGTAGACCGAAGAAAGGACAATTGATGTTATACACAAGGATATAAAACAGGTCCTCTTTCCTGCTAGGAATCAGATTTCTAAATAAAGAAGACTTTACAACATCAGTTTACACTCATATTTGGTACTGACCTTTTCTGACACCATAATAAGAGAAAACTCAACATGAAATAATCTCTCAGTTGACAGAACCACAGTTCTGTGAACTTTCCAAGTCATCCCAGTCTTTACTCCCTGTGCTTTTTTTCCCTTACAACCCTGGAAAAATTGAATCAATGACATAGTTTAGATCAAACTGAAAAAAATAAGAGCTTATTTTTGGTTAAAGTAGTAAATGAATAAGAGCTTATTTTCAGGTGGAGATGGTATGGAGAAATGAAATTGAGTTCCTTTGATTTATTCACCTACTCTGAAAACACATTTATTTTTCAGTCTTTTAAAATTTACTTATTCTTTCATTTAAATAATCGCTGAATAACAAGTGTCCATTATGAGCTAGTTATTGAGCATACAAAGAAAGTAGTCAATGTATCTTCTCTGCATCTAAAACTATTTAAAACATTGACCTGTACTTTTCAATATAATAACTACTAGTCAAGCATCACTATTTAAATTAAATTAATTCTATTTAAAAATTCAGTTCCTCAGTCACACAAAACCTATTTTAAGTGCTAAATAACCACATGTAGTTAAAGGCTACCATACTCGATATTGCAGATACAAACATTTTCATAATTACACAAACTTCTATCAAATGGTGAAGATATAGGACATTAACATTATCACAGAAAGTTTTATTAGACAGTGTAGGATCTAGATAATAAAACTGACATGTTTATAAACAATAATATAGAGATAACAGTCTTAAGTAAGGAGTATGTAATGTCCGTAATATATAACTTTGCTTGGGAAAACTAGAGGAATGCAGAGAAGATTAAGTAGAAGATGGCCAGAAGGACAAAACAAGGTCATTCTAGACAGAACTGTCAACATATGACAAGGCTTAGGTGCTTGAAGTAATGTGTATTTTGGATCTAGGAGGAAACTCAGTGTGGCTAGAATGAAACATGGATAAGAAGGAATGGTATGAAATGAGGCTGTAAGCTTTATCGGGGGTCAGATTTTGAAGGGTTTTGTGTGCCATATTGAAAGTTATCAACATGAATTTCAAGAAAAGCCAAAAACATATGTTAAGGATGTGGCATAGACGTACAATTTTTAGCAATATAGTTCAAAATCTACTAAAGTTCAATTAGTAAACTGAGGCAAACTTCTCCTTCAAATATGTGGGAATTAGAAAAGCCCAAACAAAACAAAACCAAAAAGCTGAATTCTACAAGAATATACATAATTTTGTGGATAAGAAATTAAACAAACAAATAAACAATGGAGTGCATGGCTGAAGCGATTGGTCTATGAGGCTTAATATGAAAAGCGCTTCAGATCAAATGAGGAACAGATCTAGACTTACTATTTGATGCTAGAACCAGTTTATTTTTTTTAAATCAAGTCATTTTTTTTTTTTGCATCCATAAGATTTGAAATATCCCTAATGTCATATAGGAAATAAATAGCCAGAACAAATGGTGAAATTAAATTTCTGGTGAAATATAACTATCAACCAAGAATTATAAATCCAGTTATACTGTCATTTTTTTCAAAGAAATGCAACTCAGCAATTGATCACTCAGATCATGAGCCAATGAAAACCACAGCTAGCTGTGAGAATTAATGTGAATTACAGAACACACCGATCTTCAACACTTCAAGCATACTTGCAGCCCTAGGTTCTTCCCAGAGCTACACCAATAAAAAATAAAAAAAATAAAAGCTAGGAAAATAAAGATATTTTTAGATATTAAAATAAATCAAGGTATCCTATCACCTAGAGTCCCTTATTTAAAAAATAATTAAGAAATATACGTAAGTAAAAAAAAAAAAGTTGAACCCAGAGGGAAATTATAATATACAAGAAAAATGCTGCCCACGGAAATTTTAAAATAGGTCAGTAAGCTTAATTAACTATTAACTGGAAAAAAATAAACTGTAAGGAAACTTTAAAACCTATTTTATTATTTGTAAAAATATAATATCCAATATTTTATATTAAAATAAAATGAAGGACTTCCAGTTTGTGGTCCAGTACATAATGAACATGGAAGTAAGCAAGTAAAAAGATGAACAAACTGAAAATCAACAACTTTTCTTAGATTCTTCAAAATACTGAGATCATAGGGCAAACCATTGCCTCCAAAACTGAAGAGACAGACAGGCAGATAAAGAGAATAACAACCTACTGTGGCAGAAAACCATGAACATCAATTCATGCTGGAACCAGTGCTGGGGTAAAAAAAAAAAAAAAATCTAAACTGTAAGCTGAGGAATTCTACCAAATATCTAAGGAAGAAATTACACCAATTCTATACAATTTCTTTCAGAGCACAGAAGTAGAGGGAATGTTTCCTGACTCATTTTGTGAGTCAAGGCATACCCTAATACCAAAACCAGACAAGACATTATGAGAAAATAAAACTAAAGATCAGTATTTCTCATGAACATACATGCAAAAATCCTCAATAAAATATTACCAAATTGAATCCAAAATGTATAAAAAGAATTATACACAATAATCAAATGGGATTTATTCCAGGTATGCAGACCTGGTTCAACATTTGAATATCAATTAATGTAAGCTATCACATCAAGAGGGTAAAGAAGAAAAATACTACATATATCTGAATATCAGCAAACTAGGAAGAGTGGGGAAGTTCCTCACCTTGATAAAAAAAATCTAAAAAATATCCAGCAGTTAACATCATAATGAAGCTTTCTCATTAAGAGCAGGTACTAGGCAAGGATATCCCCTCTCTCACCAAATCCTGACAAAGATGTAGAATAACAGGAACTCTCATTACTGGTGCGAATGTAAAATGTTACAGCCACCACTTTAGAAGCCTTCAAGACTATAGTACTCAAGACAGTGTGATCTTGGCACAGTGGTAGACAAAAGAAAACTGATAAAATATTGTTCAAAACCCAGAAATAAACCCATGTCAATAGGAAATGTGACATATGGAACAAAAGGTATTAAACTAATAAGGAATGGATAGGCTATATAATAAATGGTGCTAGGAGAATTGGTCGATTGTCTCTATGGAAAATAAATAAATAAAATTAGATCATTATATACTAAAATTAATCCTAGTTGTCCTTGTGAATTTAAAGTAAGACACAATTACTTAAACAAGACACAAAAGTATAAATCTCAGAATTAAAGATTAATAAAGTAAACCACATTAAAATAATAATCACCTATAGAACAGATACTTTTAAAGTTAAAAGACAGACCACAGATTTAGAGAAGACAATTGCAGTGCATGTAACTCACAAAGAATGAGAATTCTTACAGGTTCTACAAAGAAAAAAACTCCTACAAATCAATAATTTGATAAGAAAAAATGGCAAAAGGATATAAATAGCCTCTTTACAGAAGACAAAATGCAAATGTCCAATAAATATGTGCAATGATTCTTAATTTAACCTCAATAGTAATCAGAGATGCAAAATGATACCATTGGCAAAAATTTTCAAGTGAGACCATGCTAAGATATTGGTGGATATGTAAAGAAACAAATCTGTACAATCACATTGGAGAACAAATTTTCACTATATTTGTTGCAAATGTGCATATCTATAACCCAACAATAACACTTCCAGTGTTATTCGTAAGAAATTCTTATGCATATGCACAAGGAGATATGCACAATATTCATTATGAGGTTCTAATAGTGAATGCCTTAAAACAATTTAACTCTTCATCAGTATGGTGGATAAATATAGTACATTCATAGAATGATATAAAAGGATTTCTATATGCCCAATGTTCAGAGTAGATGTTAAGCATCATAAAGAATAAGTAAATCTGTCTCTTGGCAGCTAAAACTGAGATAACAAATAACAAGGTATCAATAGTAAGTCAATAAAACCCTCAAACTTGCTGATCACATCTGCACTTGTGATATTTGAAATGTGCTCTTCCAAGGACACCTGTCAACATGTCACAAAGAAGAAAATGCCGTGTCAGCACTTATGGGTATCTGGTATAAATGTTCTAGCTTCAGGCATGACTGCTAATTAAAGAGTTTAGTTCTTGCATTGCTTTCTTTAAACCTTGACTTCATTGTTTTTTCAAGTTCCAACTCATGTACCTTATGCCACCAAATGTCCTCTTTCTTAACACAATTAAGCACAGACAATACATCACCTGTTCACCAAACTATTGCCCTATAGGAGTCTGTTGACCTTATTGTTGATTCTGATACTAGAATAAGGAAATGCACTCATGAAGAAATATAAAATACTTTATTCCACATATAGCCATTTCTTTGACTTGCATTCATTCCTTAAATTATACATAGATTACCTTTTATCCTTTGTGACAAAACAAATTAGCTTATTTTCTTTCCATTGGGAATAAATCAACTTAAAAAATACCAAAGAACTGTAACTAGAAATTTTACAGGATTCTCTCTCTCTCCTAATACTTCTGACCTCCTGCTCTGACTTCGTTAAACTGATTTTTGTTAAGTAGAGCACAGGGTGCTGGATAGTGAGTCAGGGTTCAACAACAGATCACAAAAGAAATTGAAATAATTGAATTATGGAAGTTTGTTAACTATAAGTCCAGAAAGAAGTACATTGTATGCCACACAAGGAGGTCAAGGCAGAGTGCAGACTGAGGCTGACAGAGAAAGATAAGACCTGGGGCACAAACCTATATTAGGGCCTCTGGCTAAATACAGATTGCTTAATTTAAATAAAAAGAGCAGGGTTTTGGTGGTCCCCAGCTGGGTGGGGGGGTCATATCTAAGGGGCCCTGGGAGGCAGGGGAAACTGTTGATCACAAGGGCTGTTGGGAAATCGAATCAGGAGCTTACATTTGCTTGTGACTCTATGAACTGTTATCTAGGATATTCACTTGTCAGTGTAAGGTCTCTACAGGCTTCTTGCACAAACAAAATGGATGCTGAGGCAGCAAGTTTAGCTAAACTCTTGGCACCTTCAGATGTGAGTAAAATCTAGGCATGACCCTTGCAATACTTATGAGAACCTGAGGATAGATATTCCCCATCAGGCTGCATAGTGCTCCTCTTTATTTCCATAACAGTTCTATGTTCATTCCATGTAATTGCTGAACTTCTAGCAGTATATTATTTGCCAGGTTAGTTCCATGAATATAAGAGAAGTTATTGGTGTCCCCTGGTCTCAGACCCAGAGTTTATGTCTCCACCCATAGGACACTATTACCTAGCCACTGGTCATTGAGAGTTTTATTATTCATGCATATAATGCTTAAAGGTGTCAAGGGCTTGTCCACAAGTGTCCTTATTCAGCTCTCCTGCTATTGGGAATCCTGGATCAATTGGATCACCAAGCGCAATGAGCCATATAACCAAGATGTAGAGAGGAATCGGGGTTGTGATCCAAGTTTTGGTCATGCCATAGCTTTGCATTCTCTTAGAGGAGGTGTTGGATAAAATAATATGCTGAACTCGGTCATTTTCATAATTCTAATCAGAAATAAGGCAGGGCAGAATAGGAACAGGGCTCCATTCCTGGGAAATGGGTCAGGTAGGAACACAACAGAAAGTGGGTTTTCTGGTGAATTGTTTAGGTTTCAGTGCAGTAAATTTCCTGTCCTTTCAGTCCCTCTCAAACATTTATGCACCAGTGTACCCAAGACCCTAGCAGAAAGTGGCCAGATGGGGGCTGATTTCTCCAAGAAGTTATACTTGTCTTTTGCAACAAGGAAGTGCCTAACTTGCTATCTATCTATATTAGTGAGGGCAAATTAACATTAGCTGTTGTAATGAGTAATGCTAATCTCAGTGGCTTAACACATGTAAAAGAAAAAACACACGTTTCTCTTGTCCTTCGCACAGTTCTATAGAGGTCCCACCATCTCCTGAGAGAATGACTTAGAGAACCAGCCTTCTTCCACTGTGTCCTTTGGGCACCTTGGTGTTCCTCTCTTCTGTTCATATAAGAAGAGGAGGAAGGGGGGAGAGAAAGAGAGAGAACATGAGCAGAGATTATGCAAGTGGTCTGATAGGTACCTACTTGTAGGTAGTATGCATCACTTTCATTCTTATGTTATTGGCCACAACCCAGTCAAATAGCCCCAACCTAACTACAAAGGAGGCTGTGAAATGTAGCCATTCTATGTATCCAATAAGAGGAAGTAAGATTGATGAGTATCTAGCAAGCCTTTGCCACACTATCTTCTAAATGAGAACATTAGCATTTTTTCACATCACAGATACATGCAGTAAAATCTCCTGACAAACTGATAAGCAGCCTTCTCACTGTATCTAGTCAGCAAAAATCTGGAAGCTCAGTTGGGTTAAGTTTAAGGTGAACTCTATCTAGCTGTTGCTTGAAGGTTCAGCACACCCAGAGTTCTGAAGCCAATCCTGTTTCCTCTCAAGTTAATTTTCAAAATCTAGGTCACTAAGTCAGTTGTCTGCAATTCTCTTACTGCTGCTTGACCCTGTGCCCCAGTTTATAACAGTAAGCCCTGGAGATAGACTGCCTGGTTTTTATTCTGGATTGCCACCTATGAGAATTTGGGTGAGTTAACACATTTTCCTTCTCCATAAAATTAGAATAATATCCTATTTAACTCACTGGGAATTTGTGAGAAATAATTTGAAAATCTGGAAAAAGCATTTAGCACAGTGCCTAGTTTCTGAGTCATTGTCATTATCATTATCATCATCAATATCTAACAATAATTGGGTCCTTGTCCTATTTGCCCAGAATCTGAATGATTAGCATCATTGATCTTTGTGTATGTCCAGGGAAAGACACTCTCTAGCTTTGGGGGGTGGGGAGGAGACACAGTTTAGAGAATGAGACCAAGAGAGAAATTGTGAGTAGGGCACACAAAATGAAAGACCTTGAGCTGCCTAAGCCAAAAACCAAAGGATAAGAGTGATTCAAGAAAAGATGATCCAGTGCCAAGACTAGTATTCAGAATTCAATACCCCCAAAATCACCACTGAATCCAGATAGGTCAGGATTGGAAAGAATTAAGACAAAGACAATCTGTGGCTAAACCAAGTCGGACACCAGGACCCTGTTTCAACTGAGTGAGTAGGACAAAAAGGGGGAGAAGAGTGGTTAGTCAGAGTGACAACAAACAGAAATAAAAGACTTGTAGAGGAATAGAATGGATTTTGCTTAATCTGCCTTTTGTGCTACAATCTCTTAAAAATCTCTGCCTTAATGAGTCATTCCATTTCTCTACAAATGATGTTATCCTTTGTTCTAATTGATAATTTTGCCTCCCCACCTGTTTCTGAGACTATTTCCCTCTAAAACTGTCACATATCTCTGGTGTACATTAGTTTCCGGTAATTTAACTTGTTACCATTCTAGATCTATCACCTCTAGTTCCAATCATCCACTGGATTACCTATTGAGTCTGTAACAAAATTTCTTTCTAACACCTACTTTTTGACCCTTGAAAAGTCTATTGTTTTATTATTTCCTACATTTTTAAGGGTCTGGCTAGTATTACTGCAATTCAAGTCCTGATCCTGTCTGGTCATGTCTGGGGGCTCCTCTCTCAAATAGAGAAAGATACATTATAGTAAATTAAAGTTACATCAAGAACTCAATCAATCAGTAGGAGAACTTTTTCTTTATGGAAGTTTACTAGATTTTAAAAAATTTTTAAATATTTATTTATTTACTTATTTATTTAAGTATATCTTTATTGATTTCAGAGAGAGGAAGGGAGAGGGAGAGAGAGAGGTAGAAACATCAATGATCAGAGAGTCATTGATCGGCTGCAGCCCGGAACCTGGGCATATGCCCTGACCGGGAATCGAATCCTGATCTCCTGGATCCTAGGTCGATGCTCAACCACTGAGCCACGCCCGGCTGGGCTAGATTTTTTTAAAAATTTGGGTTGAAGTTTCTTTTAACTTTTCTAACATCTCTGAAAAGAAATATTGGCATTTCTTTATTAAACAAGTCTTCACACTAAGCACTTGTTTTCATATTCTGAATTAGTATGTTTTAAATTGGCTCTGGGTTCCCTGTGTAACCATTTCCCATGTTCATTGCTTGTATCCCAAGCAAAATCTGCTTTCTTTACCCAGGCAGCCTGGTGATATGCCATTTGAAAGGAAATATTGCTATCTAAAGCATTATCAGCAACTGTGCTTGGTTTAAAAGGGTCCCTTCTACACATTTCCAACATGACTCATAGAGTGTCTTATGTTTGCTCCTATCTTCAGGTTATAAACAAGGTTCATTTCCTTTGAAGGTATGGAGACAAGAAGGCTGGACTATGCCCAGCAAGTTCCTGCTTTAAGTAATAATTTCTTAATCAAGGTTTCTAATTCTATGTCCTTTATGAAACAGTTTATTAAATATTATGATATGTCTAATTACAAACTAGACAAATAGCTTTGGTAAAATATATCTGTGCCTTTGCACATAACATATCTTGTCTTTTTGCTTCATGTCACTGTCCATAATATTTGAATCTCCCCTCTTGTTATGGTTTAATAGACCCTAACATTAAACTATATTTTCAAGATAATAAGTAGAGATGAGATCCAAGATATATTACTAGTTGAATTTAGATTACACTGAAATCTAAAGTTTTTCAGAAAAAAACAGAAAAATGCAAAAGGAAATTTGAGTTTTCAGATTTCTTTATTAATGAATATTAATATTCATTAAAATAACCAAATAATAATTTTTTTTGGCTCAGACTTTATGATATGATTTTACTGTTGAAACACAATACATTTATTTTGAAATAATAATTTTTAATTTAAGGATTGAAGATGTAGTAGAATTCTTAGGCTTGAGAGTGAATTAACATTTATTTTAGACTTCAATATGGAGTTATTATTCTCTAAAACCAAAGAATAAAATATATTACTTTTATATAGTAAGTCTCCAATTTATTTTCTCCCAATGGAGAAAAACACCATGTGTTCATTTCAATTTTAATTAATACAAGTATTCCTTTAAACAAATTAAATACAATTTCACTCATGGATACATATATTGGAAATAGAAGTATAAATTATTACCTCCAAAGAAAGCAATTTGGAGTTATCTGTAAAATTTAAAAATTTCCACATTTCTTGAGCCTGCAATTTTTCATTTAGGAATTTTCCCTAAAGGTACCCTGACTCATAGGTTAATTGATGTACGTAACAGGATGTTAATGAAAGCAGAACTTATAATAGTGAAAGACTGGGCACAATTTAAATGTCTATCATTAGACAACTGGCTAAATAAATATTGTTAAACACATCAAATAGAATAAACTGTAGCTATAAAATATAATGTACTCACTCATTAAACAAATTCAAATATTTATTGCACATCTACTATGTGCCAGGCACAGTACTAGGCATTGCAGATGCATGCAGTAAATAAAATAGTTCAAAGTATTTACTCTTATGTAGTGGACATTCTAGTTGGGTGCCAGAAGCAATAAATAAATTAATAATAGCAATTGTTCAGTTTTTTAAAAAGCGTAAGGGAAATGGGGAATTTAGGGTGTGAGCAATACTTAAAATAGAGATTTTCATTATTAATATAAAATAACTTCTAATTTATATTTAGTGGAAAAGGAAGGTACATAACAGTATATAAAATGTACACACATTCAACCAGAGAATATTTGCTTATATAAAATATCTGAGAAAGATAGCAAAAACGTGGTAACACTAGTTATCTCCACAGAGGAATATTGGGTGAACAGAGATAGGAGGAACATTTTTATTTTGTACTTTTTGAATTTTGTGCCATATGAATGTATTTTTTTAGATATTAAGAGTTGATATAAAAATAGTTTTGAATTTCCATATGCCCCTAAAGTCCCCTGGAGAGACCACATGTTAGGACACAAAACAAGTCTCAATAAATTTAAGAAGATTGAAATCATATCAAGCATCTTATTTGACCATAATTATATGAAGCTAGAAATCAATCACAAGAAAAAAAATTGAAAAACACACAAAGACATGAAAGCTAAATAACAAGTTACTAAACAATAAATGAGTTAACAAAAAGATAAAGGAAGAAATCAAGAGATACCTTGAACCAAATGAAAATGAGAGCACAACCCAAAATCAATGGGACATAGCGAAAGCAATGCTAAAAGGAAAATTTATACCATTACAGGCCTACCTCAAGAAATAAGAAAAATCTCAAATAAATAATCTAACTTTACACTTCAAGGAACTAGGCAAACAACAACAAACAAACCTACAGTGAGTAGAAAAAAGAAAATAATGAAGATCAGAGCATCCTTGACCAGTGTGTCTCAGTGGTTACAGCATCCACCCGCGCACTGAAGGGCCATAGGTTCTATTCTGGTCAAGGGCATGTACCTGGGTTGCAGGTTCGATCCCAGCCCTGTAGGAGGCAACCAGTTGGTGTGTCTCTCTCACATTGATGTTTCTTTCTCTCTTCCCAACCCTCCCTCCTTTCCACTCTCTCTAAAAATCAATGGAAGAAATATCCTCAGGTGAGGATTAATAAATAATAAAATAAAATAATAAAATAAAATAATAAAATAAAATACAACACAAAAAAATCAATGAAATTAAAATCATACACCCTGATCAGGTGGAATTTATTCCAGTCATGCAAAGTTGGTACACTACCCACAAATGAATAAACGTGATATACCACATAAACAAAATGAAGAATAAAAAACACATGATTACATCAATAAATGCAGAAAAAGCATTTGATAAAATCCAGCACCCATTTATAAGAAAAACTCTTAGCAAAGTGGGTATAGAGGAAACATACCTCAACCTAATAAAGGCCACATATCACAAACCCACAGCCAAAATCATATTCAATAGGCAAGAACTACAAGCATTTCCCTTAAGATTGGGAACACGACAGGGATGACCACTTTCATCACTCTTATTCAACACAGTACTGGAAGTCCTAGCCTCAGCAATCAGACAAGAAAAAGAAATAGAAGTCATACAAAGTGGAAAGGAAAAAGTAAAAGTGCCATTATTTGTAGATGACATATACTGGGTATAGAGAGCCCTAAAGATTTAACGAAAAAGCTACTAGAACCGATAAATGAATTCAGTAAAGTAGCAGGATAGAAAACAAATACTCAGAAATCAGTTGCAATTGTATACTCCAATAATGAACTATCAGAAAGGAAAACAGTCCCACTTGCAATTGCACCAAAAAATTAATAAAATACCTAAGAATAGATTTAAGCAAGGATGTGAAGGACCTGTACTCAGAAAATAATAAGACACAGAAAAAAAATTGAAGAAGATACAAATAAGTGGAAGCATATACAGTGTTCATGGATAGAAAGAATTAACATCATTAAAATGTCCATACTACCCAAAGCAATTTATAGATTCAACACAATTCCTATCAAGATACCAATGGCACATTTCACAGAACTAGAAAAATATTCCAAAAATTTATGTGGAACCACAAAAGACCCCAAATAGCCACAGCATTCTTCAAAAGGAAGAACAAAGTTGGAAGAGTTACACTATCTGTTATCAAACTGCACTACAAGGCCATAGTAACCAAAATAGCATGGTACCTGCATAAAAACAGACATATAAATCAATGTAACAGAATAGAGAGCCCAGAAATAAACCCATGCCTTTATAGTCAATTAACATTTGAGAAAGCAGGCAAGAACATACATTGGAGTAAAAGTAGTTTATTCAATAAGCAGGGTTGGAAAAATTGGACAGATATGTGCAAAAAAAGAAAGAAAAAAAATAGACCACCTTCTTACAACATACACAAGAATAAACTCAAAATGGATTAAAGACTCAAAACCACAAAATGGATGTTAGACTCAAAACCACTAAAGTCCTAGAAGAAAACATAGGCAGTAAAATCGTGGACATTGCTCACAGCAATATTTTTTCTAATATATCTCCTCGGGCAAGGGAAACTAAAGAAAAAAATAAACAAATGGGACTACAGCAAACTAAAAAGTCTTTGCACAGCAAAGGAAAACATCAACAAAATGAAAAGACAACCCACTGAATGGAAGAACATATTCAACAATGGTACATCTGATAAGCTGTTAATATCCAAAATTTATAAAAAACATAAAAATCAACACCAACAAAACAAATAATCCAATTAAAAATGATCAAAGGATCTGAATAGACACTTCTCCAAAGAGGACATGCAGATGGTCAATGGACATACGAAAAGATGCTCAATGTCAATAAACTTTAGAGAAAAGCAAACTAAAACTACAATGAGACATCATCTCACACCTCTTGAGAATGGCTATCATCAATAAATCAACAAACAACAAGTGTTGGTGAGGATGTGGAGAAAAGGGATCCCTTGTACACTTTTGGTGGGAATGCAGACTGGTGCAGCAACTATTGAAAGCAGTATGGAGTTACCTCAAAAAATTAAAAATGGAACTGCCTTGTGACCCAACAATTCCACTTCTCGAAATATATCCAAAGAATCCTAAAACACTAATTCGAAAGAATATATGACCTCTATGTTCATAGCTGTGTTATTTACAACAGCCAAGATTTGGAAGCAGCCCAAGTGCCCATCAATAGATGAGTGGATAAAAATGCTGTGGGACATTTACACCATGGAATACTACTCAGTCATAACATGGAAGGAAATCTTACCCTTTGTGACAGCATAGATGGACCTGGAGAATATTATACTAAGTGAAATAAGCCAGTCACAGAAAGACAAGTACTATATGATTTCTCCTATATGTGAAATCTAATGCACAAAATAAACTAACAAGCAAAATAGAAATAGATTCATAGATACAGAGAATAGACTGACAGCTGTTGGCAGGGGGGTGGGAAGGCTGAGTGAAAAAAGTGAAGGCATTAAGCAAAAAAACACACAAAAAACTCAGGGACACAGACGTCAGTATGGTGATTACCAGAGTGAAAGAGGGAGGGGAAGGTGTAGAAGAGGGTAAAGGGGGAATAAACAGTGATGGGAGGAGACTTGACTTGGGGTGGGGAACATCCTATACTATATACAGATGATGTATTATAAAAATGTACACCTGAAACCTATATAATTTGATTAACCAATGTCACCCCAAAAAATCCAGTAAATAAATTTATTTATTTATTTATTTATTTATTTATTTATTTATTTATTTATAATATGTTTTTGTTGATTTCAGAGAGAGGGAGAGGGAGAGAGAGATAAAAAACATCAATGATGAAAGAGAGTCATTGATCGGCTACCTCGCCTCCCATTAGGGATCAAGCCTGAAATCTGGGCATGTGCCCTGAGCAGTAATTGAACCTTGATCTCCTGGATCTCAACCACAGAGCCACACCGGCTGGGCTCAATAAATAAATTTAAAAAGAAGGAAATTATGTAAACATGCACACACACAGAAATTAAAATACACTTAGCCAGAAAATCAGTTCAGATACAGGAAAACATATGGATCATACACAGGTCAGATAATTGATCCTAATAGCTGTGTTCCATTATAAGACACCTTGTCATTATATTCCCATTTTGTAAATGGAAATACTCTCAAGGTCAGACAAAAGATAACTTATAGATTCTGTGACTTCCTTAAATACCTTCTTGGTAATACCACTAGGATCTAACCTTTGGATTTTATAACCCAATCAAAATGATCCCTTTAGGTTCCAAATTAACCTAACTTTTATCAGGTATTTATGAGTAGGGCTTTGTTTTTGTTTTGTTTTATTTATTTATTTATTTATTTATTTATTTATTTATTTATTTATAATATGTTTTTGTTGATTTCAGAGAGAGGGAGAGGGAGACAGAGATAAAAAACATCAATGATGAAAGAGAGTTAAATATATGTTTATTGATTTCAGAGAGAGGAAAGGAGAGGGAGAGAGAGAGAGAGAAACATCAATGTTGAGAGTCATTGATTGGCTACAGCCTGCAACCCGGGCGTGTGCCCTGGCCAGGAATTGAACCCCGATCTCCTGGATCCTAGGTTGATGCTCAACCGCTGAGCCACACCTGGGTGGGCGGGCTTTGTATTTTTTAAATCCAAATATCATGATGAATTTTTAATAAATAGATATATATATAACCTGATCCTAAAAATATCCAAGCTCTCCTCTGTGTCTTCAAGAAGTTTATACACTTCTGTCATTAAAAAATGCTGACACGACAAGGCTGTCAAATATTTACCATTTCATTTTCCATTTTCTCATTTTTTTCCATTGCTTCATTTACTAGAGTCTGTTCCAAAATTCAAAAATAGCACACTTAGTAAAAATGCCCCTGTTTTGTTATCTAAACTTGATTTTTGTTCTTTGATGGAAAAAACAAAAAGCACTTTTATTCCATTGATTGTTACTCTATCTACTCTGGAGGATTCTCAAATGTTTTACTCTTTCATTTCTGACCATTATCCCTACCCTCATCCAAGTAACAGTCATTCAGTCTCTTAAATTCTTTCTCTCTCCCCATACCTCTACCAAATAAAAAGACATAAACACAAACACAGACACACACACACACACACACACAGCCTGGCACACTTACATAGAGGGGCTAGAGAAGAAATTCCCTTCTCTATCGTCTTTTGCAAAATAAGACTGAAATAAATAGAAATATTTGTTATTAGAGAAGACTTAGGTAGAGAATAGGATGATGATATCAAGAAATATTATGGCCCTGGCTTGTGTGGCTCAGATGGATGGAGTGTCATCCATACACCAAAAGGTGGTGGGTTCCATTTCCCATCAGGCACGTATTCAGGTTTCCAGTTCAATCCCTGGTCAGGGTGCATCAGGACACATATGGGAGGCAGCTGATTGATGCTTCTCTCTCACATCAATGCCTTTCTTTTTCTTTCTCATAATAATAATAGTAATAATAACAATTATTATCTGGAACTATATGGGAATTTTGAAAAGAGAGTAGTATAGGAAAATAAATAGTAAGTACTTAACATCACCTACTATGTGCCTTGTATAGGGCTATCTGCCATAGTTGACACAAAAATAACATGCCACACACCTAGAGGTTCTGCAGCTTGCTATCTATTAAGAGAAATAATGTAATAACACCTAAAAATTTGTATAGAGCTAACTGAAAGTCCAAACAGAATGCAGAGATCCAATGCTTTGCAGTAGTCAGGAAAGTTTTTATGATTGCAAAGAGGCTTGAAGTAAGTCTTTATAGGAGAAGATCCAGATGAGTAGAAGAATGGAGAAAGCCATTCTTAGCAAAAATACAACATAATCAAAGTCTAGGGAAGAGGAATTGAAGAAAACATGTTGGGCAGGGAGAGAAAGATGAGAGGAAGGGATTAAACCAGCAAAAACATTCTAGAATATAACGTTGTGCCCTTCAGATAAGACAATACTGCAGTCACGATTGCCTGTTATCCATGTTATGGTTGGAATTATAGTACTCTTATTTAAAACTATAAATTTACATTTTTTCCCAATTGCACTTTGATTGAATGGCCAACTTCCAGGAGAGTCTGCTATTGACAATTACTCAGAGGAGAGAGAGAAAAAATCCAAATAATGTAGTCCTCATTTCAAAATAGAATTTTTCAAAATGCAGAAATTGTTTTAAAAATACAAACACAGAGCAATCATTCTCACCTTACTCAAAGGACAATGGCCATCCTATATGGGAAAAAGAACAAGCATGACTCACATACTACCTATGGAAGCCACAAACACCACTTCTTTTCATGAGAATTAGAAGCCCCAAGCCTGTGCTAAATTGTGCTCTGTAAGAGCACAAGTCAAATCATGAGATTCATGTGCAGTGAGCTGGATGCCTCTCATCCCTGGGGGAAACCAGAGACAGATTCAATTGCATAGTTTCAAAGGCAAACCTCAATGAGCCTATTAAAAGTAGAGCCTCATCCTTTGCCCTCTGAGAGTACAAATTTAATTTCTGTCTCCACACCTCAGTAATAGTCTCTCTGCCCCCTCCAAAGGTGTGCAGTAAAGAAGTCATTCCCACTGCACATATCTTTCTGAAGCTCATCCAAGGACAAGGTGACATTTGCTCTGTGTTAGTCTTCAGAATATTGACAAGGACTTTTCTATCTTGTGTGAGCTTGCATAAGACTACCGCACGTCAAATATTGATGCTAATGATAACTATGAAGACACCTGGCATTTGCTCTCTAGTCCTATGACATTTATGTTTCCACTTTGATTATTTTGGCTCACACTCAAAGCGAGATTTTCTTTGTGGCCCCCCTGCCTGGCAGGGAAATCTTGTCTGACCTGGTAATAGTGACATTGTGCTCTGTAGAAACCTTTGCAGGGAATCAAAGTAAGAGATAAATGCAAGTCTTTGCAAAATCTGCCTCTGTTGGAGCCAGGGTTGCTCCCTGCAGGGACTTTCAGTAGAAGGGATCTTACACAGTTACTATGGTCCACGGTGTTAATGCATGACACCCCTACACACACAGAGTTCATGATCTGAGATTTGAGATGACGTCCCAGTTCCAAAACACACGTGAAACCTGACAAACTAAAAATCTGATCACAATAAACAACGCCCACTTTTGCTTTTTTCACAACTATTTAAATTTCTTTTTTTTTTTAAATTTAAGTATAGTAAATATACAACATTATTGTGATTGTATAGTTTCAAGTCTACAATATAGTGATTCGTAATCTTTATTCCTTACATTGTGATCACCCCACTAATTCTAGTACTCATCTGTCACCATGTAAACTTATCACAATATTATTGATTATATTCCCCTCTACCTTTTTCACCCATCCCCCTGCAACCCTCTCCTCTGGCAACCACCCCTTTGGTCTCTGTTTCTATTTCTTCCCCCTAGAAGGGGTCTGATTTTTTTAAAATGTGTTGGTTATGTAGAGGTTTTTAAAAATGGTACCTGGATTATGAGCAGAGTGGAATTAAAAAGGTATGCGAAAAACATGATTTTTTTAACTAGATCAGAAGAGGAAAGGAGTTCACTAGTGAGCTCCATAACAGAAGGAACTACATGTGGTGATAGCAAAGAAGAAATAAAAGAAATATAGCAGAATTATCATTTCATGAGTACTTATTGTTTGTTCTTATTGATGCGATTTTCAACGACAAAAGAAGATCTGAGGAAACACATTGAAATTTATTTGAATTGCAAGAGAAAAGAAGAAATAGAAAATAAAAATTGTTTAAGATCAGACTTTGTGCAGTTTCGTTCGAGCCCCTCCCCCACTGTGGCCACTTTTCTCCATCCCTCTCTGCCCTGGCCTTGCCCTGGGAGGCTGACCTCCGTGGACTGAATCACCAAGTTTCTTGCTCCTTGCTGGGCTTAGCCACTGTGAAGGCTGGAGGAAAGAATGCTCAGGATATTTGTTCCCTGATTGGTTCCTCACGTCCTCCCTCAAAACCTAGGGCTGGTAAAAGCTTTCCATTATTGCTAGTGCCTGGGCACCTCATACTCATTTATTTGCTCAAACTCTGAAAGTAGCCCTCTCATTGCAGTCTCTTTATTTGAAGCATCTGGGGCAAATTCTGTGCCCTGCCAGAGCTTGAGAGATAAGCTACCAGAAAGTGCTAAGGCTTGAAGGCATCCTGGGAGATGCAACCCATTATTTCCCTTTTAAAAACAATGGAACTGAGGGTCTAAGCAGTAAAATTACTGGCTGAGGTTCTCAGGACTAGTGGCTAAACAAGTTGAATGAGACTACATTTTAGGTGTCTTGACATGCAATCTGGCTCTCTTTGTTTCCCACAGAACCATACCAGTTCCAGTGAGACTGGTTTGTGAAAGAGAGAGTAAAGTGAGTAAATCAGATTGCAATGCAAATTTTATTTGTAAACTAATTTCATATTTATTGATATAAATACCGAGGACTTTGACACGTATTAGATAGTTGACCACTCATACCAGAGCAAAGGGTTCTGTTTTCCTGGTGGTAACTTTTGTTGTGCTAATGGTATATTCAGCATTCCAATTTTTCTACTGTGAGTATAACACATTTTTAAATGACTCAAATACTTAAATATCATATAATCTAATTTACTGTTATGTCTAATAAAATGTTTGGAAATGTAGTGATATGCCATTTGAATCTAAATTAAATGGAGGGGAAAAAGTATTTTTTTTCGAATGAACTTAAGGGTGACTGGAGGTCGTTGGAGGGCCTGAATTCTATCCCTAGCCCCATCACTGACTCAATAGCTTCCTTCTCTGGGTGACAGTTTACACATCTCTAAACAAAGGGAGGGCTCAGATGACTTCTTATAGTCTCTTCCATCTCCCCTATTCAGTAATTTTATGAAAGAAAAACTGAATCAAAAACCCGTCCTTCAGCCTGTCTTTAATAAAATACCCCCCAAAATGTCAAATAATTTTTGACTTGTTTTTTATATTTTTATCTTTTTATCTTACAAATACAAAAACTGTAATTACTGTTTCCCCACTAATGCTGGAGTTCATGAAAAATAAAATATTAAAAATGGAGTTTTATTGTCACTTGGCTAGTTTAGTAAAAATACAGTTGTAGTGCAATTTTTTCTTAATGTTTTTAAGTCATTGACTATTTTCAGGATCTTATATGGACCGTCTACAATTTTAGGAGTCAACTAAGACATCCATGGACTCAGGTTAAAAATTCCTTTTTGCAGCATGCAAATAATGATACATTTTATAATCAAATTTCTATTTCCAACCTTCTCCCAATAGTATTTTCTTATAATTTTTAAATATTTAACATGGCCCGGCCGGGCGTGGCTGAGTGGTTGAGCATCTACCTAGGATCCAGGAGATCGAGGTTCAACTCTCAGTCGGGGCACATGCCCGGGCTGCAGGCTTGATCCCCAATGACTCTCTCATCATTGATGTTTCTGTCTGTCTCTCTCTCCCTCTCCTTTCCTCTCTCTGAAATCAATAAATATATATTTTAAATATATATATTTAACATGGACTTAGAGTGAAAATAAGGGTTAAATCCCTATTTTCTATTACTGCCTACCTGAGTGAGTTACTTGATTCCTTGTATCTCAGTTTCCTCATCTTTAAAATGGAATGAACATTTTGCTCTTATAAGATAAAATGAGATAAATCAGTTATATGAAAAACTGCTATGAATATAATAAAGGCTTTATCAAAGTGGTTACTGTTTCTTTAGTACCTAACACAGTGCCTGACAAAGTAGGTGCTCGATAAATATTTAAGCAATGACTAGATGTTTGAATGAATAAATGACAATCATTTCCTTTCATATTCTCTGTTGAGAACTTAGATTATCACAAGAGCCTGTTTACCAATCTAGATCTTTAATTTGGAAATTGTTCTTTATCTTAGTTTGTTAAAGACCATTATGTTAAAAGATGCTAATGGATGTATAGTACTACAAGTAAATTTTTTAAATACTTAAGTAGCTATAGCTTGAATTCTTTGAGCCAATAATTAATAATGATTTAATGTGCTGTTATGAAAGCACTTAGCAGAGACTCACAATAACCTCTAAAAAAAAGCAGTTTCCCTTCTCCTTTCCTTTCCCTAGATAAGTTTATCATTTTATGAAGGCATCAGCCAGGGTAGTCTAACTTATATTGTGGTAAAAAAATATCTCCAAACTCTCAGTCTCTTAAAGCAACTAAGGTTTATTTCTTATTCATGACATATGTCCATCACGGATCTTTTAGGAGCTCTGATCCTTATAATTATGCACGATCCCAAGCTCATAGGGTAGGTATCCTCTCTGACATTTCCAGTTGCTGTACCAGCAGGATATTGTTCTGGTGGGTATCAGAAGAGCAACTACATGCACCAGCCAGGGAGTGACATACATCTCATCTGCTCGCCACCCATTGGCCAGAACTAGTCCCACGGCCCCACCCATTCACAAGTGGCCCAGGAAGAACAATCCCCAGAATGCAAAGAACCAGAAATACTCACTAAGCTGCACTAAGGATTACTACAGTAGAGGCAAAAATCACAATTGTTCTAGACAATCTCAACCTACCCTTAACTCATTCAATCATTTGAGAAATCTTGCTTCAAGCAATGCAAAATCATCCCCAGTTTTATTCTGAGAAGAAAGACAAACAAGAGATTGGGGGGAGAGATGGTTAGAGAAAATAGGAAAAAGGAGGGAGAAGAGAGAAGAGAAATATAAACGAGAAGAGTCAGGAAGGAAATCAGGAAGGTAGGAAAGACTCAGATCAAGGAAAATACAATCATTTCAGAATATTCATCATCAATAAAAGAGCGTGCATAGCTATAGCATTTTTAGAGACTCCAACTTCTCTTAGAAATTTCCAGAAATATTAGGGTTCTGAAATTTTCTGTTTACTGTTTCCTAATCAAACAGCAAAAAATATTAATTTTTCACTGCTTGACCATTCTAAAAATGTTATCACTGACATCATCTTGTAGGATAGTTACTAACATCACCATTTTATTAACACCAAAACCTGAAGCCCTGAGAAATTTAATGAGAAGCTACTTACTGATGAGTGATTTATTGGTGAGGTGAGTCATGGAGTGGAGAAGTGTGTGGGAGAAGGGAAAGGAAGTAGACTAAAAAGAAATAAAGAGAAGACAATGTGGTACCAAGGAAATGATTCCAGAATGAGAAAGTACTGACCCCTAGCTTGGTATTTTAAAATGGCAGAGGGGTTTCGGTTTTTAAATTCTCTGGCCTTTTTTTAGGAATGACCTCTTGCATTTCAGACAAAATTCTAGATAATTTCAAAGCCATAACAATAATCAGAACAAGTTGTCAAAGATAGCTAAGTATGAATTTATTTTTTCCAGGATTTTTTCAGAATACAGGGTATAGGAAAGCAAGTTGGAATAGAGCCACCTGCGCCAACACCCTGCTGAGGGAGACCTAGAAGTCATCGTATTGAAGAAGGACTTCAACCTGTGGCCTTGGTCACTGCCAGGAGCAGCAGATGGCACTTGCTGGACATAGATGCCCATTAGCCTGGGACACCTACTCATAAAAAACAGCCCAGCAGTGTTAATTTTTAGTCCCTAGATTCAGCTACTCTGGACAAGCCCAGGAAGCTCCCCAATCTAGAAAGATAAGATTATATTAGGTTCAGTACAGTTTGCCCAGAACACAGAAGGGTCTCAATCTCCTGAAGTATGCTTTATAAATCTGTATTTTATTTTTATATTCCTACTTCTCCTAAAGAGATTTCCTTATGATCCTCAAATATTTAAATATTTGAAGTAAAATATTATTTTGAAGGTGAGATTTCCATTATTTGCTGGGAGAAAACATTTCCTGGGAAGAAGTTTTTGGCTGCCAATCCCCTGACAAATATTGGAAGAGCTAATTATTGCCTGTAATTTTAAAACTTGAAAATCGAATGATGATTTTATGGGTTCGTTAACCTCATAGCATTGTTGATGTGTTCCCACAGATTTCTGGGGGTGGGTGGAGAGGGTGGAAAGAGTATTCCTGGGGGTCTCCCACAGGGAAAGTCTCTGTGAATATTTCCCCTTGAATTGTGTTATTAACTCAGCCCTGGGCAGAGCCCATAAATGCTGGCTTTGCACATAGAAGGGGGTTCCTGCTCCATTTCTCCTCCTGATTTCATCCCTGCTGTTCCTGCCTCAAGTTGGCAAAGCCTGTGCATGGCTGTCAGAGAATCATATTTTCTCCACCCACCTAGGGTACCACCCACAGGCCTGCCATATGCTGCTGGGTCCAGGAAAGTTTCTCTGCCTAAACTATGGAAAACACTCTCTGAATATTCCATTGTCAAATTTTCATGGAACAAATCAACTTGGGGCGCTTTCCAGATTCTCTGCTCACCTCCTAGCACAGTGTATCAGAAAAGAAGCAGGTGTGGGAATTTAAGATGTCATTGTTGTATCCTGGCTAGTTTCCTCAAAGCCATGCGATATTAAAGAGCATAAGAGAATGTTTTCGCAGCCACAATACTGTGCAATAACTTTATATGGGCCTGGGGCCCAAAGTAAAAGCACATATTTAAATTGGTGCTAGATGTTTTTTAGATGATAAAATTCGCTAGGATGTTGATGCTCAACGTGTGATCCTAGAGCCAGTAGCAAGGGCACCGCCTGAGAACATGTTAGAAACTCAGAATCAGGAGCCCTGGCCCAGATTTTTGTAACTACTCTCTATATTTTAGCAACATCCCTAGGTGATGTATATGCATGTAAAAATTTGAGAAGCAATGTTCTGAGACACATGTGTGACATTTGGAATATATTTTACAACTGGAATAACAAAGAAATTGAAAGATAGACTCAAGTGCTTGGTGAGGATGACAGTATAAATACAGTCACAGGTAATTCCCCAGGTGAGGGAGAGAAAGGAAAGCACACAGGGCAGCAGAAATGGGGTCTCAGGTGTATCGCCCAGTCACTCTCAGACCAGTTCTCTCCATGTTGATAACAATTAAATTTTCTCAAAACTTAACACTATATTCCCAACTTAATTTATTTAACAAACACTTAGAAAGAGCATTTACTATGTGCTTGAGACAATTCTAGACACTCTACATATATTAACTCATGTAACCCTTGTAACAAACCTGTGAAGCAGGTGCTAGTATTATCCCTATTTTATGAAGGAGGGAACTGAGACCCAGAGAAGTGAAATAATTTGCCCAAGATAGTCAGGAAATGGCAAAACCAGGATTCAAACCATAGAAATCTGGTTAAATCTGGGTCTTAAGCAATAAAACCAATTACTTCTCAAAGGGCAGAGAGAATTGAAACCTGAATCCAGGCATTTCAAATTCACCTTTTTAAAAATCCTATGTTATATATTTAAAATATGAGCCACTTTTGCTTTTGGCTTCATTGGGTATCAGTTTTTGTTTTAACGTAATCATTCTTTCATTTATCTTTGGGGGGGATAAAATTGATGTTTGTAGCATGTAGCTTCACATAACACGACAGGTGACCATGCTTGGAGCATAGATTTAAAACTTCCCCAAGGACTATCCACAGCTAACTGCAGCCACCTTGCTTAGTCTTGGTCTAATAATACAACACCTTGAACGGTCCTCTAGGCTGAAGGAAAGGCTGCCAAACAACTTCCATTTGGAGTCACAGGTCTTTACATTAGAATCTAGCTAAGATTAATTGCAATTTGGTGGAGTTGTTTCTAACTGGAAAGATCTTGTAAAATAAATTCTTGGTTGACTTACTGTTTTTACTGTGCATATAATTCGTAAACTGTTAGTTAATTGATACCTTCAATATTCTTAAACATTTTTTTACCATGGATAGTTTTCAATGCCAAAAATAAGTTGACACATGATGCCACCTATTTGGGTAAAATGTTAGTTATCATTAATCCAGTTTTTCTTTTAAATATTAAAATATTTTATCTAAACCTCAGATATTACTGTAGAGGCAAAATCAAAATAATGGCTATTATCATAGGTTTCAGAAAACCTCTAAATGGATAATTTTTCTTCTTCAATAGAAAAATGTACACATCTTTTCCATGTATTTTCCTATAAATACAGGTATAATGAAGCAGTTTGCTTTTCAAATAGTGCACTCCACTTGTAAGTGCTAAGCACAGCTAAGTACATTAAAATGTTTTAGTTAATATCAGAAACAAAAGATCAGAAAGGTATTACAGAAGAGCAAGACTGCTGGATAAATTCATTTCTACAAGTTTGTATCCTTTGACCTTACAAATGTTAAAGAAAAAGAGAAATACCACCGTATGTAAAGTATAGCCTGCACCTGGGAGAAAGAGCTGGATGTGTAAGAAGGCTTGAGAACAAAAGGAAAGGGGAAATCACCTTCTTTCACCCAGATAATCTGCAGCAACTTTAACCTGCTGGTTAAGAGCATGGGCTCAGGTTCAACCAACCAGCAGTATGATTGATTTCCCAGCATCTTAGTTGTGACTGCACAGGGTTGTTTGAAAATTAAATAAGAAATGCTTATAAAATATTAAACACAACACTGCCCCATGGTAGGAGCTCAGTAAATGTTACTTAAGTGTCTGTGTAAATTTCCCTGGATTTATAAAATGGTACTCCCCATTTTCCAGCCACTCAAACATATAAGCCCTCTACAAAAGACTTATTGATCCATCGCCCTTAGTTTCACTGAGAAGCCAATTTGACAAGGAGAGGCCTCAGTTCATTTGTGACAAATAACATGGGCTTAGAACCTTTATGAGGAGAGCGTAGAAAGGAACTTTGACCACTGGTGGGGAACGTTTATACCAGCTCCCTACTGTCTCTAGAGGATAGAAAGATTCATGGCTCCTGAGTTCTAAAATTTAACATTCTTGGGAAGATACAAGGTGTAAAAAAATAATCTGTGATTCAGATTATTTTTGCTAGAAGTGTATATCTGTGGAAGTTCTAAAGAAGGTGAGATTTTATTCAACAAGGCCAACAGGAACAGCTTCCAAAGGAGGCAGAAGAGAGCTAAGCTGGGCTTCCCAACTAATGAGTCCCAACCTCACCACCAGCCCTCCAGCCCCCTACTCAGTTTGGCTGCCACCTCTCTGCCATCATCTGGAATGATCTTTCCTGAGCTCATGCTGTTCCTACCCTTTGCCCTTCTTTCTGTGCCTCATACCTACCAAGTTTGTTCTGCCAAAAGACCCCTACTCTTGCTGTCATTCCTTCTGGAATGTTTTGCCCCACATTCTTGCTGTGGATAAGTCCTTTTAGTCATGTCTCAGGGCAACTGTTTGCTCAATTTGATTCTCTCTCCTCTTTACTAGTTGGCTTCTTCTGCTTCCTCATAGCTTGTGCTCATGATGATAATGTCCAGCTCATGTTAGGATTTAGTGTGACATGGTTCCAGCTTTGGCTTGACATGATTCTCATTCCAGCCACAAATTTAAATGACAGCCTCTGTGTCTCTTGACTTAAATTCTTAAATTAAGAATTTAGATCTTTCTATCTGACATGAGCCTATGTGCTTCCCTGGCCCAGTTGTTCATAGTCATTAGGTAGGAGCTATGGTTGGACAGATTATAAAAGAGACTATAAGGAAGGGAGAGAGTAAATCTTGTCTGATACTCTTATCTACTGAAGTATTTTTCTGACTCCATTACTAAATTGATTTATTAATTCTATTATTTTTAAGTTTGTTCCTTTGGGATTCTAAATAGTCAAATGTACCATATAAAAATATTTGTTTTCTTTGTGTTCTTTATGTGTTTCTGAATCAACCAACTGGAAGATAAGTAATAATACTGAGCTCCTGGGTTTGTTGTGATGCTTATATAAGTTAATACATGCAAAGCACTGAGAACAGTACTTCACACAGAGAAAGCCAAAAGCCAACAGCCAACCATGCTGGAAGTGCTGAGGTGGGCATGCAGAGAAGATATGGACAGGAAAATTATAGCATTGGCCAAATAAGATTCAAAGAGAGCTTCCCTCTTTAAGACACTCCTAGCTCTGTAGAAAAATTAAAGAGAAAAAAAATTCTATCAAGTACCTAATTGCATGTGACATGTTTTTTTGCAGAGTATTTAATAAATTCCTAGACACTTTTATGAGCTTACAATTAAAAAGTGAACCATGAAAAATAGCTACTTGAACAATTTACTGAGTCTATAGCCTAGGATTATATAAAATTTATTAAGATGAAGCTGATTTTATTGCAAATTCTTAATCACTGAAGATACTAGCTATTTTTATGGTTGTTTTAATGGTTATAACTCCTAAGTCAAAATAATTCACTTTTCATAACATGTTATACATAGTTTAAAAAAAAAATCACAGAAAACATATCTCTCACTTTAAAATCTCAATACTCATCAATGCATAAATAAATTTATTGTATATAAATGATCTCAGGCATACAATGGAATAATACACAGCAATAAAAAGTAACGGAACTATTGATACATGCAGTGTATGTATCAATAATGCCTTTGAATCTCAAAGGCATTATTCTGAATAAAAGAAGCCAGTATCAAAGTGTAATTTAATTTATATAAGATTCTTCTGAAAGACAAAGGCTGTATGGACCTTGATGGAGAGCAGATCACTCATTGGGAGGGGTTTGGAGTGGGGGAGGGTGACAACAGTGGAGCAGCCAGTCTGAGGGTAGTTTTTGGAGTAAGGGCACTATTCTGTGTCCTAATTGTGGTGAGTCAAAACTTATACTGCTATCCACCTACCCCACCAAAAAAGGACAACTTTACTGTACAGTATATACAAAATACTTCCTGGTTCCTCATATATGGTAGTTGCTAAATAAGCTCTGTTGAAATCTAAGACAGGTAAATTTGGTTTTGGTTTTAAAATATTATGAGAGTATTTGTTATAGTATTTCTTAACACTGACTTTAGTAAAATGGGAAATAATTCACTCAAAAAGCACAAATTTTCTTTAGTTTCTTTGGTTACTATTAGTTTTCTCATTGTTGCTTTAAATCAGGACCAGGACCCCTGTAAGCCCTATTTTCAAGGTAATAGGAAAAGAAGAATCATCAGGAGAGGCTACTGCCTTGAAATTAAATTAGCCCAAGAACAGACAGTGGGTGAAAATGATGTATCTGAAATCATGCACTATGTGCACTAGGTGCTTCAGCTCATGGCCAATAGATATGCTACTTTTATTTTAAAATGTTGTCTGTAAACTAAACTTCCATAACACCTTGCCAATACACTATATTTGTGATCAATGTAAATGTTTTTGTAATGCAATAAAATCACAATGTACTACTTTTGTTATGCTTTTGATAACATCATTCATTTGGGATCATTCCATTAGTAAACAGTGGGGTCCTTGATTATAAGACATTGTCACTATTTCTGGAAAACTAAAACACAAGAATGTGCTTCCCAATGATTGTTTATCACTTGATAATTACAGAGCCCTTGCAGCTATTCTCTATATTTCAAGAACTCCTATTTTTTTCTCAGGATCCAGCAGTTCTTTGTTTTAATTTATTTTCCTCTTAAATACCTCCTGCTATTTAAGCAATAATTCCTTCTAAATCAATTGTTAGCAGCAGTTAATGACCAGTTGGTTAATTAATAGCTCAAAGCAAAGCTGAGGGTGTTCCCTGTTCTAACAAACCACCAGACTCTATCTGGGGTATTATTGTGAATGCTCCCTGTAATCGCTTGCTTCTCACAGCCTCACTGCCACACATTATTTTATTTTAACTAAAAAGAATGAGTAGAATGGGAACCAGATGACAGCATTATAAAATCAATCATAATAACATACATAATTTTTAGTTATTTGCATGTCCAAATTGACCCTTATTTCCACAGGATGAGCCAGAGGCAGGATGAAATACCAGCTTGCTCTGGTTAGGAAGCTCACTTAACTGTAGTGTTTTCCTCTCTTCAACCTCCAGGGCTCTGAGCCTGGTATAGCTGCAACAGTCTCATGGCATTCTGAATCTTCTTTGTTCCAGAACTGTACTCTTAAGCACTGTGTTCCCTGTCAATGAAAGAAGAGAAACTGTGCTGCACATTTTCTGCCTGATAAACATATGGTTTACTTAGCAACACCAGATATGCCTTTTGTACAGCTAATAGAGAGGCTATGTGCTTGATAATTAGTGCAAGAAACTGAACATCAAGAGCTCTTAGTTCTATTCCTAACATCTTCTGCCTTGTTCTGTGTGATCACAGGAAAGTAATTTAGTAAGTTTGTGCTTCTTGTGCTAATACTTCTAACAATCAACCAAAATTAAAGAGAAGACAAGTATTTATCAAGACCAGAAAAGAGTCTATGCCCTATAGTTGCCCTTTCTAGGCTATATATTTATGAACATGCTGCATGAAAATAAATGTCAGGCCCATATTTTGTGACTTACTGGAGTAATACTTTCATTTTTCTATGTCTCTTTTTAACCATCAACTCCTTGAGATGGTGTTGGCAAGATAAGCTTTCATTATATCATCCAATCCTCTCCACGTATTTAAAGACACAGAGATACCAAAGATAAATAGTACTGTGAAAGGCTCAGATATAAATATTAACTAATACTTTTCCTTCTACATTTCAATGCAATAGACTATTGCTGGATGATACAGGATATTACTATGGAATCATAAGCCACAAAACCCAACTTCAAAGGTTTGCTGACAGCACAGTGACATGAGCTTTCATAGATGATAATGGAGAGAAAAGTTGATGGAGCTAGAAGCAGGAAGGAAAAGTATAGGCTATTCATGGATAGAAAACACTCTGAGTGGGTGGGGAGAGATTAATCAAAGAACTTATATGTATATATGCATAACCCATGGGCACAAACAATAGTGTGGAGAAGGCCTGGGGTGGCGGATGCAGGGTGGAGGGGATAAATGGGGGGAAATACTTTTAACAATAAAGATAAATTTTTATAAAGAAAACACTCAGAAGTGGAAAAGACACAGAAGACACATAAACATTAGAAAATAAAAAGGTGAATATGAAAGATATCTGCAAATGCACGGCCAGTAAAGGTCACGTGGTACACTTCCTCTGGTGAGACCCATAAATAAAATTTTCAGCCGAGTCATAAAGGAAATAAGAGCCAGCACTCATATTCCCTGATCTCTGACAGGGTTTCAAACATGGTTTGCAGGCCGCTGCTTGGATTGTTGTTAAAGGTTACTCATTGGAGCTCCAGTCTATCTATATTTCATTATTTTCATGATTTCTAAAATGTCATTGTTCACTGAAACTACCTCAGATTGCCAGGATAAGCAAAACATGTCCATTACAATAATAAATTTTCAACAAGCTCCTAGTCTACAGAGATGATTAACAACATAGAAAATGAAAATATCTTCAGAGATGACTTTTTGGCTAAACTAAGTCCCCAAGTGGATTGCCCTCCCATGAGTCTCCCTGTAATGGTCTAAGCTTTGAAATATGTTGCCATCAGAAATATAGCAGATATTCTTTGCTTTGCATCAATTTATACAACCTCCTCAGATTCTGGGAGAGCAAATTTATTCCAATTTTGGTGGGGTTTTATTTTTATCACTGTATCTCTACTATTAATATTAATGGAAAAAATAATTCCTGCTTGCTGAGTACCTAGTCTGTTCTAAGTGCTGAACTTCATTTCATATCTTCCTAGTTATTGTTTTTATGTACATTTTACTGTGCATACTGAAGATACTAATGTACAGAGATGTTATGTAACTTGCACAACTTCAGCCAGCTTGCAGTTAGCAGAGCCAGGGTTCAAACTCAGGTCTGCCTGACTCCAACGCTCTGTTATATCCAATACATAACACTGATCTTCAAATTCCACATCAATCTCTAAATCAGAGTTTGTTCATTCTGATGCCATAATCATCCTTTTCATCTTCTAAGTTCCATTCGTATACCACTTTGGCTTTATGTTTTCCTAAAATTTACTTTCAACCATAGAATTACCTTGAGAAAATAAAAATATGAGGTCATTTTTTGCCTTTTGAAGTCTCCTGATTAAAGTTATATGGCTGATCCCAAAACAGAGTTCCTCATCTCAAAGCTCATTTTCATGGCTGACGGGAAACTCATGGCCAAGCAAAGCAAAGTTGTCCAAGTCCAGGTCAAGGACCCAAGTGCCACAGGAGCACTCAGGGTTTATTTACTACCTTCAGCAGGCCTTACTGAGAATCAACTGTAGGCAAGTATGCCTTACAGCTGCCCTGCTGGAGTCTTCAGTCTAGCAGTTCAACTCAAAGGAAGACTAAACAGTTCATAAGTAAACATAATGCAATAATGGGAGAGTCAACAGCAGCCTTTGGGACTTCTAAACCATCTTGGCAATTATTATAGCAGTGGATCTAGAATCAACAACATTACCTCCATATTTGTCAAGGCAAGGGGAACAAAATCTCTACGCCTGTCCTACTCATATCAAATGCAGAGTTTCTTTACTAAACTGACTTTTTTTCAAGTCCACCTCCTAGACTTCTCTGTTTTAAGGCAGGCTGCTGTGTAAGCCTGTCACGGCTTTTAATTCATTATGGATTGCAAAGCTAACATAATCTATGATCTTACGTATGTGGGACCACCTTGTGATATATCACAGCAATATTTTATTCCGTTGGGCAACGTTTACTTTATGTAAGAATGTGAGATGAAATAAGCCATGCATGATAAATTTATTTCTCACATATAACCAAATGAACATATTTGGCTTTTAAACCCCACTAATTACTCACAAGGTTTGGCAAATACTCAAAATACTGCAGCAGTGGAAACTAATGCAGTAAAAATAATTTTCACACATTTTCATTTTATGTGACGACTGTTCTTCCAATTCCCTTTCCAAGTGTTTACAGTTCATTAGAAAATGTTTAATCTCCACCAAACTGTATTCAAAGCAATATGTTTTTTATTTCTTCACATTATGTCATTGGCAAATAATAATCCAAGAAGGTGTTGTTGAAAAGGAAAGGAAGTAAATTGGAAACAGTAATTGGTTTTGCAAGTGTCCAGTTTGCAAAAGAGGAACCTCGGGCTATGACGCAGCTTGAGAAAAGGAATTGAGAAGTGAGGCCTCCACTGGTGGAAAAACCATCTTGGGAGGGGCTTCTCATTGGAGTAGTGGGTTGGTTGGTCTGAGTTTGAGTAGTGAGGACAGTTTAAAGAGGAGATATCATGAAGACCAGGCATGACGTGGAAGAAATATGCTGCTTGGTGAAGTCTACATTTATATTTGACTACCAGTGAGTGCTCCAGTGATGTGTGGGAAGAAAAAGGAGGAGGCCTTCAAAGCTCAGGGTAAATCATGTCATAAACACCCGTATAAGCGTTTAGTCTCTCCCTTTAATTAGCTGAGAACATCAGAGTGCCTCTTCATTTTTATGCTTAAGCAGGAAAAAAAACCAAAACAAAACTAGTCACTTTATCTTGTGTTTCATGTGCACAGCAAGCATAGACATCCAAGTTTGTCTTCAAAAAAGAAAACAGAAACTAGCAAATATTCCCAGGGAAATATTTATGATTTATAATGATATGGATTTGGTTCTGATAATTTTTTCCCTAGATTTGTCTTTCCTAATGATTGTTGTCTGAAAGTTATGCAGTCATAACTCTGCAGAATCAGAAAATAATAACATTCAAGAGTTACAGATAAGTTCAAATATGTCCAGGGTAAAGATGGCTTGTGCTAGATTAATCTCCAGTCATTTTCAGTCACTTTTGATTCATGAGGAGATGTGAAGAGAGAAGAGGTTACTTGAAATGACATGGATGAATAGTCACACTCCCTTTTACTGTTATCTTGAGGATGACTCATGGTGAGAACCTCAGTTTATCAAGTACAATGTATCCTATCTGCCTATAGAGGCGACCTTCCTTCAACATCCCCACCCCTCCCAGGAAAACCAGATTGGAATTTTGAATTCTTGCAAGCCTCAGAGTTGCATGCTGGGAAGGCAACAGGCTGGGGATTTGTGTCTTGCATTGTGAAGCTTGTGGAAAGTTATTTTCTAAACCTGCTCAGATTTTCCAACATTACTCCAAGAATGTGCAAATCAAAACTGAACAGAATATGCTTTGCTTCAGGAAGACAAGAGATGCATACATATTTTAGAAAGATATCCATCCAAAATAATTTCAGCACTAAGGAACACAAGTTTTATTTGTCTGAAAATGCACTCGTAAAAATCAGCGCATGCCTGAAAGTAATTTGATAAATGCGAACTAACTGGACTTAAACAACTGTTGGTCTAATAGCAAGCGTCACAGAAGACCATTTCGTGGCTCTCACATGTCATATCACTGCCACGTGCCTGAATCGGTTATACTTGATGGCACTGTCACGGCTTGGTATGGATGACTAAAAGGCTTCTATTCCTGCCTAACTTTCTGTAGGGAAAATTAAGAACCTGAGTTTTTGTCAGGTTAATTATTTAAATATTTTAATTGTTTTCATGCAGTCATTCTTTCATTCATTCTATCACCACCTATTATTTACCAGGTACTCATCCAGGTATGAGAGCTACGGAGTTGAAAAAGATAAACTTTTCACAAGTCAAATGACTTCTCATATTACCTGGCCTACCCAAGGTTAAATATTTATATTTGACAATATTATTTGAGTGCTTTGAAAAAGGTCTCAGCATTTTCTCAAGAAAAACTAAAACAGTATTTTGCTGGACTTCATGAAAGTAAGGCAAAATCTGAAGGATTCAGCTTTATCTGCGGGAAAGCAACATTTTCAAGGAAACCAGCAGCTTCACTTGGGTACCTATGCTATTATGAATTATTGAGCCTATCTTCCTCCCCTGTGTAACCAATTTGCATTTAGTGCTCACTATAAGCAATTCTTATTTTCGAGTTCATTATCTCATTGATTTCCCCTATAAAAATGCCAGGCTCTACACAGGATCAGAAACTGCCAACACGCCTCACAGGAGAGTATCATCTGACACTAGCAGCTTTGGAAGAATCTCACAGTTCTTTAAATATTACTCCCTGGCTAGAAAATGATCTAATTCTATGTTCTGTGCAGTGTGTAACTCCATGTTGGTGCTAAATAAATGTTAAATACCATTAATAACTATGGTGATAATCAGAATTCCTTTTGACATAAACTAGTTTGTCTCAACTTTGTTTTTACCCTGTGTCTCCTAGTAATTGTCTGGCATTTTCCCTGCTGTTCTTGTCTTTTTTAATTATATCCTACTGACATGACTCTCAAAGCATCTTAAAGCAAATGGAAGAAAGGCTGAATGCTTTCCTCGCAAAAGGAGCAGCAGGAAGCAGGTGGCTAGCAGTCAGAATAATGAACTCAAAAGAAACAGGCAGGATATTGCAGTTATTCCTCACAAATGCAAAAGGGGAGGCTGGGAGAGAGTCAGAGTGCACAAAGGGAGAAAAGGGGAATTAGCTTGCCTAAGCTGAGTGATACACATATGAGGATAAATACAATTTTCTCTTTCTTCTTCTTCCTTTTTTTTTTTTTTGGCATTTCAGTTGTATTGGGGGGTTGATGCATAGCTGCATTACAGAAACTCACAGGTACAGCATAAGGCATTTGCTTAGGGTTGGAGAAGGGGTAAGGAAGATGTGCATAAAAATGTCATTTATTGATGGGAACTGAGCATCCGGTTCACGTAAACACATAGACCACATATTTGTGTCCCAGCGGAGAAATACAAAACTGACTCCGTTTCTATACTTAGAATCCAGGTTGCTGTTTGAAAAACCAGGTTTACCAGGGAGACCTAAGGCTGTGGTTGCGGGACCTTCTCCAAGCACCCTGGATTTCAGAGGTCAGGTTAACTTAAAGAATGCTAAGGGAATGTTAACTACTCAAGGACCGCTAAGATTGCATGTATCTAATGGGCACTAGCACTAGTTTGCGATAGGTAGTTTATCTCATGGGATACATAGGTTACAAAGGAGTTGCTGGGACCTTAAGAGGAAATAGGAATATAAGGAACAGGTATCCGTGCTGCTGTGTGCACTACTGCTTACGCTGCTTCCTATGATCATGACCCCACCTCTGTATGCAGACGCTCCCCTCTCCATTTTCTAGTTGAGGAAATCATCTAAGAGAGGCTAAGTAACATCCCCAAAGTCCTAAGGAGCCAAGCCAGGATTCCTTCTTGAGTCATTCTGATTCCACAGTCAGTGTTTCTCCCATAGACAAGGCCTAGTGAGCGGCTCGAGAAGAAAACGCAAGATTAAAATCTGAGTCCGTATTGGTCTGGCCTTGACAGAAATGAAACTCAATGTGTGCCCCTAAACAGGGTCGGGGCTGCGGGGGGAGTGGTATTGCTTTAGAAGGAGGCAATGTGTATTAAATGACTCCAGTTGGCATCTTCTCCTTGGTCAACTATATTACAATTTTTGTAGACTGTCACACAGGGAGTGGTGTTAGCAAGAAGGGACAGAGAAGAAACCTATCAACACTAATGGAAAAAGTGACCCACAGCGCAATGGTCAGTGAATGAAGGACAGTCTCTTTAGGACAGCACTTTGATATTGAACAGTGCCAGGCCAGTCTCCCCTCTCTGGCCTGAGGAACATCTGGTCTTTTTTTTTTTTTTAATTTTCAGTTATTGACTTGGGGACGCAGTTGAGCACTCATACTTTTACTCTTTCCACTGTTTCCGTTTGAAAGACCTTTCTGTAACAATTTTTCTGGTTTGTGATTATTCTTCAAGCTAAGCATTGCTTGGTCTTCATTCTGCCAGCAAAATTAATCATTGTATTACCAAGTATTTATGCTCCATTAGAAATAAATTACTTATTAGATAACACCATAAAGGGATGGCTAGAGCTATTATTCCCACTATAGTGTGAACCACCTGAGATGTCCAAATCATCTTTACACCCCTAACTTTGGAATACTGCCTACCTAGTATATAGTAGATATTCAATATGTAAATAGTAAAAAGGTTAAAATATCCACTGTGGGTAACTCTAGTTTAAGTAGTAATGGAGGCTCATTCAAGAATGAAGGTCATGTGCTGCCAGAATGAATGTCCTTTTCCTAGTCACTTCCTTGAGGATAGATGTTTATATTAAAAATAGTGTCATTTTCTCAAAAAATCAAGCATGGCAAAGATTCTTAAGGACCAGCCAAGCCATGGATAGAAGCCCTTATAAATTTATGTAATCTTTTGAGGTCCACATATAATGTTAACCCCATTCATATATTTTAAAACCATATTTGTTAAGTGTTTTTGTTATATATAAGGAACCTATCAATGAACAATCACAGTCCCTGCTTTCAAGAAGCATATAATCCAGTGGTAAAGGTGGACTTTTTTTAACTTATGAAAACAATTATTAAATTGTAAGTGTAGAAAAATATAATTGGAAAAGTTCTTTTGAAAAAAATATAGGTTCCATGTAAACCTATAGCAAAAGGAACGTGTGTGTGTGTGTGTGTGTGTGAAGGGTGATCTTAACAAATAACATGAGGGAGAGCAAGGAGATTACTTGTCCATGAAAGAGATGATGTTGACTTGAGATGGGGTTGTGATAGTGCACATGGACAAAAGTGAATACAGGTGACACATATTTCACTATTTGAATCCTTAAGACTTTATGATTGGATGGGGAAGAATGAACAAAGAGAAAAAGATAGTGAGGATGGCTCTGAGTACCAGGGCCATTTACTGAGGGAAGGAACAACGATTAGGGACAGTGGATGGAGGGGAAATGCGCAAGGATGAGAAATCCAATTTTGGACATGTTTCCAAAAAGAGTGTTTATATGAGTCTTAAAATGGAAAATAAATCTATGTTAATAAGAGTTTTTTGGCCTTCAAGTAGGTTTTTTAAACAATGTTCTCCATTATTGAGACCAAGTAGAGTGTAGTGAACTAATGTTGTTCGGGGGTCTCCCAACACTGTGCATACCTCTCCACATTTTGACAGGTTCCTATATTTTGAATCCTACCCTCTTAAGCTAAAATCTTAAGAAAAAATATTTTCCACATCCTTTTACAGTTAGAGTGCAGACGTGTGCTTTAAATTCCGTCAATCAGATGTTCCTGCTGAGACTTAATTTGGAAGTGAGCTACTGAAAATAGGAAGACAGATATCAATTTTTCTGGTGTGCTGGCATTGTTTTGAAGTTGGTGGTGGCAGCAGCAATCACTATTGGGCCAGTAAGAAGTGACATCCTATTTTTGTCCCTGAGAACTTAAAGCCTCTCTCTCCAGATCTCTAAGTGATTCTCTGAGCTGTGCAATATTCTCTAGTAACTCCCATTCTGTTTAAAGTAGCAAGTCATTGTCTTCAATTAAAACAGCTCAGAATCTGATTAATACATAATGATTATTAATATCTTATATTAATATGTTGATATAATATTTCTACTTACATATGTTGTTACATGTTGAACAGCGCATCTACTTCAAAGTCTGGAAATATCACACAGAGATGCTTTTAAGAAAATGACCTAATAATTTTTAACTTAATAATTAAGTTCATATGATGTAAAGAAATGTCACATAAAAGGAAATAAACTTCAAAAACTTCAGGAAATGAATATAGAAGCTAATCCTAATAAGTCTATTTATGATCAGTGTGTAGGAGACAGAACAGAAAAATGGAAAGGAAATCTATGTATGTAATCCTCAGCTAACAGATGGAAAATTGTTGTATAACAAGAATACTCACACTAGGCTTTCAGATTTTCAATGTACACTAAATCCAGAAACTAGTTGCCAGAGCAAAGCCCATTATGTGAGGCGTGTAAAGGAAATTGATGTATTGCAGTGGACGTGCATAAACTAACACATTTTCCAACAGGTGTGCCTGTCTAAAAACAGGAATCCAGCCTTATTTAAACTACAATTAAAAATAAAGAATGAAAAATAAGAACTTTTAAAAATCTAAACCTTTTTTTTACCTAATTCCTCCCAGTTACCCATAATATTCAGCCTGCCATTTGAATTCTGCTCAAAATTGACATGTCTGTCAGTCTAGCAAAAATCTAAGGAATTTTCATGAAACCAGGAAGTTGGTTGGAAATAATATTTTAATGTCTTAAGTCCAGATGCAGATTGTCTTAAGGAGAACTAATATTTATTTAATGCTATCTACTTACCAGGTCCTCCATTAGCTACTTTTCTCACAATATCCTACCGAGATTGGGAAGTTTAGGGAAAATTGACATCACACAGCTAGTAAATGGACAAATCTGAGATTCAAACAAATTACTGGGTTCAGAGCTGTACCCTTTCCTTGTATCACACCCTCTCTATCAAAGTACAGAAGCATTGAGAGGAGGCCTCTTACTCCTACTAGTTAATGGGCTGCTTCTGACCAGGTCTTTCCCACCCAAGGCTGCACACTCCTCTGAAAATCTGATGCTCCAGAAAAGCCCATTTCCAGGGTTCATTTTTTCCAATCAAAGCTTGCCCCTTATCTTTTATTCTTACCACAACTGAACCCTGTTTTCGATCTTTTTGATTGGTCTCAGAATGATCTTCTGAACCAATTTAAGTTCTCTACCTAACACTCCAAAGTGTATCCTTTCTGCATTTCTAATTTTATGCCTCTCATCTAGTTCGTCCAATCTAGACCCACTTAGATACTGTCATAAACCTTGGGTTGGATTTTTCACTCTTTCTTGAATCTATTTAAATCTTGAGGGGCAGAGAGAGAGTTCTTGATTTGACCTTGATTTTTTTCATTTACCTCTAACAGTTTCCTTTCATTTGGGCTCTGGACCAAGTGCTGCCAGGATGCCAAATCAATGTGGTTGGCACTTTTCTTAATTCTATTCTAGAAACAGTTATTTAAAAAAAAAAAAATACACAGCAGGAAAAAATCTCCAATGCATCCTTAATAACAATACATGATATTTATATTATTTTACCCATTACAAAGCACTTTCATATTCATTGTCTATTTTAAGATAGTGAATACTTCTATTATCCTGTCATTACAGAATAGTAAAATATAGGTCCTAAATATGAAATGATTTAGCCAGTGTCACAGAGTTAATTAATGGAGCTGACTCTCAAACCTATGAATTTTCATTCCAAACTCCATCTTTCTGGGAAATGACAGCACTTATGACAAATATAATAAGCCATCCAGTAAAATTTATTAAAACATATTGGTGAAACAGATAATTTAACTTTAATGAGTTTTTAAAATCAGATATAAAGAACAGGAAAATTGTTTATCTTAGGAAGAAAGTTATTAATTTTTTTTTGAAGTGGAAGTCAAAAGTGTGTTTCTGAGAAGCTCTCAAATGTTTCTTGACAGCTCTCAAATGTTTGAGGATTTGTTTGTCTAAATTGGCAATTACATGTGATTGAAGCTGCATTACTGACAGACATAGGGGACTAGAAATCTTTATACAAACAAGTGTAGGTCCAAATATTCTACCTCACAGACATGCAATACTTCACTCATTTCTTCACTAAAAGGGTCCACACTTTCAAATACATCCCTGAAGAAACTTACAGTAGAAAATATAACTAATAGTATTAGGCTGTAAACTAGAACTAAATGGGTGGTTATAAAAATAGCTGTTGGGAGAGTTCAGAGAAAGGAGGAGATTGCTGTGATCTGGAGCTGAGGTCAGCCAACTACCACCCATTGCCCAAATCTGGCCCATGACCTGTTTTTGTAAATAAAACTTTATTGGACCACAGCCACACTCATTAATTTATATATTTTCAATGGACTATGTTGTGCTAGAAGGGCAGGGCTGAGTAGTCACAACAGAAATGTGTTTAGGTGCACAAAGCTTAAAATATTTACTGTTTGGTGCTTTCGAATTAAGTTTGTTGATTACTGGTCTATAGTCATTGCAGAGGTTTTATGGGGGTAGGAGAAGAGCTGGCTGGGCCTAGGTCATTGGTAAGAATTTAGATAGGGTTGAAAGGAGACACTGCAGGCAGAGAATCTAGAAAGAGCCGAGGCATATTCATAAGATATACTTGAAAATGGTCAAAGGATAGTAAAAAGTATGGCCTGGTTTACATAAAGGATTGATGCTGAGAACTGAAAGTCTGTAAACTGGAAAAGCTGACACAGTTTGGGGACCTGTTATGCCAGGATAATTAACTTGAAGCTTTTCCTGAAAAACTTCATTGTCAATCCACTGAAGGTATAACCCAAATAAATCCCAGTGTCCTCTTAACCCAGTTCTGAATAGACTCATATTCAAAGTGGAGCAATTCAGAAGCTACATTAATGAATTAGTTAATTAATTAATTAAAGGATTTCTACATATTTTTAAATTTTTCTAAGAACATTAAAGGGGATCTCATTTGCAATGAAACCAACACTTATAAAAATCATCTTTCCTTCCCTGTGTTACTTCCTTATCTTCCATGCTCTGTCCCTATCCTTAAATTTTTATTTTCTATTTCCCCACCCACCTTCACATAACATTTGATAGTTTCTCACCCTGCCCCCCCACTTTCCTGCTTTCCTTTCCTCTTCTTTCTTCCTCACATTGTCCTTGCCCTTCCTCCATCAATTCATTAATTCTGCTTTAACCAATCTTGGGAATCCTAGAAAAGATTGGAATCTCTTTATAGCAGGGACTTTTTCTGTGCCACTGAATGGTTGGCAGTCTAGTGGAGCCTATGGACCCTATATCAGGAAACTGTTTCTAAATAATTTAAATAAAATATATTAGACTGCAAAGGAAACCAAATACATTAAAATATAGTGAACAAATTTTTTAAATGTCATTGTTATATATGTTATTTATCTATACATTAAATAAAAAGCTCTAGTGTTAAAAATAATAACAGCTATAATTGCACAGTACTGATTAATATACATGCTATTTTGAGGTATCTGCAACAACTAAAATATAATATATAAATATCTGATTTTTATTGCTGAAAAGATCCAGGTGTTTTTAATATTACTGTGGTTTGGCCACTTAAGCTCACAATTGAAAATGTTCAATTTGAGCCCTGGCTGGTGTGGCTAAGTTAGTTGGGCATTGTCCCTTGCATTGGAAGGTCGTCAGTTCAATTCCCAGTCAAGACACATGCCTGGGTTGTGGGCTTGATTCCCAGTAGGGGGTATTTGGGAGGCAGTGGATCAATGTTTTGCTTTCAAATTGATGTTTCTCTCTCTCTTTCTCTCTTTCTTCTTCTGTTCCTAAAAAATCCATAAAAAATCTTAAAAAAGACATGAAAACTTTCCATTTGAATTAGAAGTTAGTGGAAACAATGGTGGTGGTATTTACCATCCTAGTTATACAAGCTCTTGAAACCTAATTTCAAAAATCCTTCCTTAGAAGATGAAGGAGGGAGATGAAGGAAAAGAAACTAAACAAGCAAAGAAAAATATTTTTAGTAGGTAAAGGAGGTGGAGGAAAGCTAGGAACTCTCACATGGGAATATTTTTTGTACCACTAAAATTGTTGAGTAAGGAGAAAAATTATAACAGTAAGACTTTATGAATATTAATTTGAGAGCATTCAAAATATATTGAGTGGAAAGAGATATAAATAAACTAGTCAGAAAAGTTTTATAATAGTTAATGTATGAGTTGAACTACATTGGTTAGGTTATATTTAGAAATTTTAAAAAGATATTACTTGAATTTAGAAAGTATTTCATTTATTTAGCTGCCACACTTAAATCAGGAGTGGATGACAATTAAACAAATGTTTCCAAAAGAATATTAAATATTTTGTTTAACAAAATATTTTATTCCCCCCAAATTCTACAATACTTGTACACACACACATACGCATACTCAGAAACATGCCCAATTAGAAAAACTCTTAAAGTTGTTAGAAATCTAGTGCACTGAAATTATTCAACAGAAAATTGCTAGAAAATTCTCCCAAAATACCGGCACTTTGAACAATTCCGTATGTCACAGAATAAATGTTAGAGTTGAAGTTTAAATTTCCATCTGCCACTTACTAACCGTGTAATCTTTGGCGAATTCCTTTAAGCATCAGTGTTTTTCATCTTTAAAATGAGAACAGTACTAATGATATCTACCCCAGAGGGCTATGAAGGGAATAATTACAAAAGCACTAATCATGGCATTAGATATTGTAGGTACTCAATATGTGTTGATTGTATTTCAAAATAAGAGTGTGCTAGATTCACAAATTAAGATGCTATCATTTAAAAACATCTTCAAATGAAAGGTCTCCTATGTTCCCCCCTTTCTTCTTGGCTAATCATATGTTTGTTGTTTTAGGAAGAAAGCTATAATTTGGCTCCCCATAAAATTTCTTTGGTCCTGAGGCTATAACACAAGCATTCAGAGTATTAGAAAGTTGAGTGTCTAAATAGAGTACTTTGAAAGAATTTTGATTACATTGTACACTCCCATCTTATTGCCTTGGTACAAAATAATTATACTCTTTTGAACACAAGGCCTCCACGCAGCAACCCAGATTTCTGAAGCTGTGCGGTCTCAGGGCAGACAGAGCTTGATATTATGAAATGTGGTTGCACCTTGTTCTCTCGCTAACAAAAGCAATGGTTAAAATAAGAAATGTTAATGTAGCACAGAAGGGAGGAAAGTACTTAACTCTACAAAATCGACTTAAAGAGGTACTGCATTTTATCTAAGATATATATATGTGTATATGTATATCTTGTATACTTTATACTTGCTTTCTTGGAAAGAAAAGTTGGTACTTTTTCACTGGCATGTAAAGAGAGGATGCACATGTCAACAATTCAAGACTCCAGTGAAAATGTATTTTAAAAAATTAATTCTTTTTAAAACTGTCTGAATTTTGTCCCAAGAGGAAATGCTGGCCATGCTCCTTTGATTGGCCTGGAACATTTTTTGATTCGACCTTCTGTTCATGTTGTTTCTCTGTACCTTTCCTCAGCGTGGCTATGTGTCTTTATACCTTCCAGATTTTGTAAGCTATCATCAGCTTCCTATCCATCACTTCAATTGAGCAAGACAGGACCATAAAATTGAAAATTTAAGCCAAGATGAAAGAAAAATTGTGATTTGTGTTGGCCCTCTCCCGGATATTAGGTTTCTCTTCTAGCCCTTTACTGAGTTTGCCTGAGAGGCTTCCAAGCCAAAACTGATCATTTATGTGACCCCCTTTCTCGCTCAAACCACGTCAAATCCTGTTCTCTGCTTTTACCTATTTTCACACCCCTCCTGTTTACTGGAGTAGATTTTCTTTAAAGATTGCTCTTGACGAAGACCTCATGACCAAAGGTTTTTTTTACTCCCTGCACCTTCTGTCAGCTTGCACTTCAAGAGAGTCCTCATGTTCTGTCTGTAGCCCACACACTGATAGAGGAACAACAGTTTTTTCTACTCCCCCAAGTCTGCATAATTGCAAGATCTGTGGGTAGGAGCTATGCAACCCTGCTGCCTCAAGATGAAAAGCACAGGCAAGTTTTGTAATTCTGCTGCTATCTAGAAGCACAGAGGTGACAAATTCAAATGCATTTTGAGTCCAGGCAGTTAAACTTATTACGTAATGTGGCTACACATAAGAGAATAGAGTACTGGGGCGTCTGTCTGGTGAATTGACTTCTGCCCATGAAATTAATTAAACATTGTGCTTTGCAAACAAAACCTACAAATGAACCAGATTCTACCTATAGAGCACACCAGCTTTGTGACCCACAACTGATCAAACTGCTGTCTCCTCATTTAACCCTCACTAGAGAATATACTCTCTCCATAATTCTTAAATAATCAGTATTAATACTACACAATGGCAAAGAAAGCCCTTTCTGCATTTCACACCAAATATCCAACCCAAGAAAGGTTTCTGCAGTTTGTTCTGAAACTCATCTCAAACATAACCATGTCAGTTATAAAGAAACAGTTGCTGTGAAGATGGTAATCAGCTTGGGTTAGGGTCTACCACAAAAACCTTTTAACTGATCTCTGCCTTCATCAATCTATGCTGCACACAACCACAAAAAAAACCTCCTTAAATATATTGTGATAATATTGTTTCCTCACCTAAAAACCTGCAGGGGACTCCAATTATTTCTTATACTCATTCTAAATCCTTAATGATGAGAAAGCTTCTTCACACACCTATTTTCAGTCAGATGTCCCCATCACTTATTCTCATTTGAACTCAGCTTTTGTGTCAAGCAACCTTGCTTATTACCTCAGATGTGAAGTCCAGTTTCTGAATTTTGGCACACATCTGCCTTTCTCTGTTCTCCCAGGAATGTCTTTCCCATTCCTTTTTCATAAAACTGTGCCCCTGGCTCCTTCAAAACATCACTCATATCACGAGATCTCAAAGAAGAAATTACAAATGTCGAAGATTTTGGTTACATCAGTCATGCACACGTCATCTCAGCATTTCTGGACATATACAGAGGGTTTTTATTTTATTTTATGATTGTGCATGTAATTACAAAGATTACACAACTACACATGCAGGAATTTGAGTCAGGTTGAGTTTATAACTTTACTCCTTACTAGCTGTGCAATCTTAGGCTACTTACTCAACTTGTCTGATCTTGTATTTTCGTCATTAGTAAAATAAGAAAAGCATCATGCAATTCATTCATTCAATAAATATTGATTGAGTATATAGTTCATGACAAGACTTGTTATCAGTGTTAATAATACAACAGTCAAAAGAAAAGAAAAACATCTAATCTTATGGCATCAAGCTTCATCTGAAAGCCAGAGTAGTTTGGTTTTAGCTGCTTGGAAAATTATGAAAAATAGTAAACACTAGAAGGGGACATATATGAACTATAGAAACACCTGAACTGGGTTGTTTTCAGGAGCTAGTGCAGAATCAGCCAGGCTTGAGGCCTGAGAATTTACCACAGTTCTCATCAGATGGTCTCAGGCAATGCCCATTTATTAGAAAGACAATTTTGCTTTAAGAACTATGGGATAGAGAGAAGTGACTTGTGTGTTTGGAGCTTCCAAAGAGGTTGCTAATGGTCTCATAAACTCTCCATGGAGCTCTCACACTTCTAATTGAGAATCAGGCTGGAGATTGGTCAGTGCCCAGGAAATATTGTCAAAGTGTGTACTCATGATGGGAATTGTTTGCTTGGAAGGCTCACAAAGCCTTCTCTCTATCAGAGCCTTAAAGAATGGGGCAGGCAGAACTCTACTTAGTGGAACAGAAGCTTTATAATCAAACTGAGAACAGCACCCATAGTAGTAAAATAAACACTTGCACGGCACATCCAGATAACAAAGCTCTTCCAAGTGTATAGCTTCAGTGTCAGTAGGCACTGAGACAATCCCCATTTTATCAATGATATTCCTAAGAATCTATGAAGTTAAGTGACTTGTCAAGAGCACAATAAGGTATAAACATTGGCCTTCTAACTCCAAATCCATCACAAAACTCTTCCAGCTCTCTGTATCTAAATTCTCAAAGATTCCAGTAGGCTTGCACCAATAAAAATCAAAAGGGCTGGTTCTCACACTCTTTCCATTGATGGAAGCTGACCTATACACAGAATAATATGGCCTATAAGTTGGAATCTGTCGGATTCAGATCGTTCAGACCTGCAGAGGCTGCTCCTTGGTCTTGACCATTCTGTGGCTCATACAGCTTTTGATGTACCTTATATAATTCATTTTCTTCCTTCTACTCTGGCCTTGGCCTGGCAAAGCCGAGTGAAAGAACCTTAGCAGAAGGCCAGATGGTTTTCTCTGCTCTGTACCCTCCCTCACGACATATCCCCAAAATATTTATACATGCAAAGGCGAGCATCAGGTCTGTTTTTTCCAAAGGCTCATGACCACCAGTTCCATCTTCTCAACACTAAACAGTAAATCTGTGTTCCTACCTTACCACAGTATGTGGTAAAAAAAAAATCAAAAAAAATCTGAAGATGGACTAAAAATACCTCGGACAAACTCAGAGCTTCTGTGAGAAGGCTGAGCACAGTGGTGACATTATGGTGAACACAGCGCCAGTGTTATATGCAACAAGGCACATCCTGATGAGTTCATTGCCCCAGTAGGACATAAGCACAGTGGAGGAAAAGGGTATGTTAATGTGAGACTTTACTCTTTTACACATAAAATAAAACCCCAAATGGACATTTACCATCTTATGAAAATTCATGCAAAGATAACTTTTGAGGAGAAAAAATTACTGCTCAGATTTGTAGATGAGGATATCTCATGAATAAAATATAATCGTACTTCATCAGTTTTAAAGGGGAAAAAAGACTGTTTAGCTCACTTCTGTGTCCTTCCCACTCTTCATGGCCTAGTGGAAAGAGTGGGTGCTCTAGACTGAGGAAGACCTGGATTTCAAATCCTTCTGTCCTCCTTAAACTGGTTATGTGGGGATGACCACATTTATTAACTGCTAAGTCTCAGTTTCCATGTGCATAACACTGGGGATAATGCTGACTTCTCCTGGACTGATTTGAAAATTAAATGAAGTAATATGAACATGCACACACAGAGTGGCTGGAGTAGTACATAAAAGATGTTCAATAAATATTGTTTCCCCTTTCGCTCTGCATTAATAAAGGTACAATAAAAGGGCTGGATAGAAGAAAGAACAAAAAAGAAACACCAGCATGAAGGATAGAATGGCATTGTGAAATCTGGCCAGAAGTTAGTCGAAATATTGATGAGAAAAACAAAGTTCCTGCTCTTCAAAACTTTTTCGCATGAAAAATGAAACCATTGTGGAATTCATGGTATCTTTCATTGCTCAAATTCTATAGACCCCACTGTAAGTGACTCTGAGTTACAACTAAAGGCAGGAAAAGAACAGTGGCTATAAACACAGGTGATATTAATTACCTTGACCAAATAGGCATTCACGTTGCTTTGAAAAATTAGTAGATATATACTACCAATATTTAAATCATAAAACATTGATAATAGAAACACTCAAAATCAGTGCAGTAGAAAGAAAATCCTTACTTCAGCTGTTGTTGCTAAGGAAAACCCATCTGGGTTGGCTATTCTGGTGACGCACCAGTGCGTGGCCCAGGCAGGGTCTGCAGAGGCTAACACATCCAGAGGAAGTGCAAGTGCTCTGCAGACTTAATTAGGAAACTAGAGATACCTGGGGTGTTTCTTAAGGAAAAGGAGGGACAGGTAGAGAGACTACAAAGAGGAGAGAGGGGAAGATACAAGGTGATGTCTGTGAAGAACACAATGGTCAGAGAAACATTTCAAGTGGTGATATTGACTGAGGGATTTTTAAGATCTGGGAGGTCTGAAGCACAGGTGAAATCAGGTGCTGGGCTGCATGGTAATCCTTCTTCATTGCCTCCAGCCTTCAGAAAAATCTGTTTTGCCCACTGCCTTCTGAGAGTGGGTGCTCTGTAGAAATAATGAAAAGAGCACAGAGCTCCATTTTACATTGGGGTTCCAAATAAATAAATAAATAAATAAATAAATAAATAAATAAATAAATAAATAAATAAATAAATGGCAGTCCAAGCAGAAATATGCTAGTCGAATTCCTGTTAAGTATGGGCTCAGAACTTGAATCGGGGTACCCAATACCACCCTGAGGTTCAGTGTTTTACTAGAAGGGCCCACGGATTCCTCATTATCCAAGTAATCAGATGCCAGTCAAGGGCCAACCTTATAAGCTGGCTCTTCTAAGGAGAGCAGTCTCAGGCTAACTCTTTTCTGCACAGAGCTCAAGAGAGTGTTTAACATATTTCCAGAGAAACATGACCCTCGAATTCTGGATGACTAGAGATGCCAAATGTCTGTTATTCGGGTTACACTAACTTTTTATAGCACTTTACACTATAATAGGCACTTTCATATGTACATTCGTTTATGTTATCTTACAACAATGCTGAGGAGTAAGCATTCTTAGCTCATAGATGGGAGACCTGGGGCTCATCAAGGTTTAGTAACTTTCTTATGGCTTCACATTTAGGGTGTTATGGAACTGTGCTTCAAACCCAAACTTTGGACTCTAAACTCAGCACACTTTCCATTAAGTCACAACACCTACACCATTTCTCAGCTAGTGACTTAAATTCCAGTCCTTACCTCTAATCCCCTCCTTCAAGAGCTTTCTGTTTTCACACCTGCCTAAATCCAATAATGAGACTGTGGCAGATTGTATTTCTCAAAAATGGTCACAAGGATATTTCCAGTAGCACTTGCCTTTCCAAACCCTTGCCATTCTCCCATGGGGATGTGAAGCCTATACCCCCCACTCTGACTCTTAAATCTGTACCAGCCTTTATGGCCCCTGAATCAGTCATCCCAGGCACCCAAAAGGCAAGTGAATGAAACTTCAGGTTCCAACCACAGCTTTCGAGCCACCCCAGCGAATGGCCAGTGGGACAGAAAGAAACAGTCCGTACCAAAACCTGTCCAAATTGCAGATTCATAAAAAAGTAAATGTTATCGTTTTAAGTGACTTAAGTCGTTTCAGTTTTAGAGTATGGTTTGTTATGCATCAAGAGGTAGATGAAACAATGATATTGATAGAACAACAGGTACATACATGTCAGAGAAAGTAAGCATTTAGATACAAATTTAAAAGGACAAATTTAAGCCAATATGCATAAGCATACACAGCTGTTAAGCTATTGTATATTTACTTGGTCACTAGTCTTTTCAAGCTAAAATTCTCCTAATATAGTAAACATCAGTGCAAATCAGCCACATAATAATAAATCTGAATTTTTGAAAATATGTATAAATCTTGAACTTTTTGATATTTCTTAAGAGGAAATAATTTCATATTTTCAGACAATAAAATCATACTTGGAGCCTTTTTAGCCCAATAATGATTACCTTTCACCAAAGAATTGGGCATATGACCTCATTTAATGAGGCTCTTACTTCTTGGCAGACATTAGCTCTTGTATCTTCATCTGGTATAACTTAAAGAGGTGGGCTTCTTGGGAGGTGATACAATTAGACCCTTTGGAAAGTGGTGTCTGAAAGCTGAGGGCTGAGAATTTGGTGGGCAGGTACCATGACAGGCCGGGAATACTTGGGTTTACAGACAGCATGTGGGGAGAAGAAAATCCCCTGACACCTAAACTGGCAGTAACCACTAGGGCAACTAACTTGAGGGAAAGGGAACATAGGATGCTAATGAGCTGAGAGGCTAGGGAGACTTGGCATTTGTCATTATGGGGGAGAGAAAATAGAGCAGGAGCATTCTATACACCTGATGATGAGCAGGGCTGCTTCATCTACACTCGCTGGGGTAGATCTCAGAGAAACAATACTGCCAGAACTTAGAAATTGAGTCCCACTACTCAGCAATGTGGCACTGAGGTAGTTACACTGTAGGGTAAGTCTCCAAAAAACAGCCATATTCATGGTCAGCTGTACACATACAAATATAGCTACTCCTGGAGAACAGAGGGGGAATTTATCTTAGCCCATATTCCTATGAGATTGACCTTGCTACTTAGAAAATTACTCAAGACAAGCCCAGCCCAGCAGGTGTGGCTCAGTGGTTGAGCATCAACCTAGGATCCAGGAGATCACAGGTTTCAATTCCCGGTCAGGACACATGCCCTGGTTGCGGGCTCAATCCCCAGTCGGGGGCATGCAGGAGGCAGCCGATCAATGAGGACTCTTTCATCATTAATGTTTCTCTCTCCCTCTCTCTTCCTCTCTCTGAAACCAATAAAGATATATTAAAAAAAAAAAAAAAGAAAGGCAAGCCCAGAAGCACACACTGGCAGGGACAGGGCAAAGGGTGCTCTCTGGCCCTGGCCAGAGAGCCAGATCTGTAGAGAAGGAGCCTGCAGGAGGGACCTCATATCATGCTTCATTTCTCCACACTTCACACAAGTTTTTTTGTTTTTAATTAAAAATTTTAAACTTTTACAGACATTTTATTGCTGGCAAAATTCAGGGTCAGACCTTGAACAGTGAATATAATAGGAAAACATAAGTTAGAACAGAAAAGAGAATTTTAATTATGACAATAATTACAACTGTTCTGCATTTCTTCTGCCCCCACAACTCCCAACTCTCACCTCCCACAATATCTTATAACCTTCACAATTTATAGTGTTTATACACACACACAAAAAACCCTTTGGCATTTAGGAAGAGTTTTGAAAACAGTACTTCATGATGTTTTGTTAGTCTGCTCTTTTAATGGCATTGCAATATTTCTTTTCATAGGCTTTTTTGATATTCGGAATTTTAAGGTGGCCTGCAATATTCCCACCACCCATGTACATGCCTGTGTAGTAATGCCCTCCCCTTGAGTGTTTGCCAAACCTGTCCACATGATGGATAGTCACTCCAATGATTATGCTGCATTATACCAAGACTCTGTTATAACAGGCTGGAGAGGTTCTCCTACTGCTTTGAAAATGTAAGCTGCCATGTTTTAAGAAAGTCACATGGCTAGGATCTAAGGGTAACTCTTAGAAACTGAGCAATCCATGGCCAGCAAATAGCATGAAAACAGGAATCTTATCCTACAGCCATAAGAATATGAATTTAGCAAACAAGCAACCTGAGCGATCTTAGAATGACCCTGAACTCCAGAAGGGAACCTAGCCCCACAGGCATCTTGATTTCAACCTAGTGAGACCCTGACCAGAGGACTCCCGTCTATGTAGTGACCATATTTCTAATCCAAAGAATATGTGAGATAATAAGTGGGTATTTTTAAGCCACTAAATTTATGGTTATTTGTTATACATCAATAAGATATTTATGCAGCTCTTTCCCTGCCACTGCTGAGTCTTATTTTCAAAATGCTATCACATAGCTCTTACTTACCACAGTGTGTATATATTTTATTATTACTATTTTTAAAAACTACAGAAATTTTAGAGGTTTGGCACAGTCTTTGAATTCATCCTTTGTTGTTTTTTTATATACTGTACTCTGTGCTAGATGCCTATAACCTAATTTAATATGTTTTCAGTCTCTCCCTATTTTTCCTTTGCGTATCCATGAGAAGAAAATCAAGAACAAGAATGCTATTTATTTTACTCAAGGAAGTGAAAAGCGATGTTTGTGCTGACCGAGGGAAGACACCCTTCCTGCCCCATTTCCTGTACCCTGTAGTCCTCCATTACACACTCGTATCCCTTTCTTACCTCACAGCCCTCTGTGGCTGCAAGGATACCCAAGAATAGTACTTTTTCTGGCCCTAGAAGAATTGCTGGGAGAAAGCCCTCTGTCTCTACCACTATGTCTTATCTTCAGGGCCTGTGATGCTTTAATTGCTGGTAGAAATCAAAGTGATGATGAAGGCAGCTGTTGGTTAAATTTCCATGAGCAGGAAACATCTAATTTTACTGCCACTTGCAATAATGGTAGATATAAAAAATCAGCATGGTAGACAAGAAGTTAAAATGATCAAAAATTCTAAATCATTTATGGTAAGCAATGAAATTATTTACCTATCTATTTCTCTACCTATCTATTTTAATTTATTACATATCTTCCTAGAATACCATACAACGTGACCAAATTTGGAGAAAGGATTTTTGCAGAGGTGATCAAGTTAAAATGAGATTATTAGTGTGGGCTCCAATCCAAGATGACCAATGTCCTTAAAAGGAGGAAATTTGGACAGAGAGATAGACATGCATAGAGAGAAGACAATGTGAAAATGTGGAGGGAGAAGATAGTCATCTGCAGACTAAGGAGAAAAGCCTGGAACTGGTCCTTCCCTCACAGTCCTCAGAGGAACTAGCCCTGCTGACACACTGGCATTAGACTTCTAGCTTCCAGAACTGTCAGATAATAAACTTCTGATGGTTAAGCCACTAGGTTTGTGGCACTATATTAAGGCAGGCCTAGCAAACTAATACAACCTTCAACCTTTGCTTATATATTCCTTGTCTAATAAGTCATTGTATTCACTCTCTGAGCTACCAGTCTCAATCTCCACTTCTTCCCCAAGTAGATCACAACTTTAGCCTTCTCTGTACAGGAAATTTTATTCTTTCACCCTTTATGCTTTTTAAAAAAATATGTCTTTATTGATCTCAGAGAGAGATAGAAACATCGATAATGAGTCATTGGCTGGATGCCTCCTGCACGCCCCCCCACTGGGGTTCGAACCTGCAGCTCAGGCATGTGCCCTGACCGGGAATCAAACCATGATCTCCTGGATCCTAGATTGATGCTCAACCACTGAGCCATGGCAGCCAGGCACTTTATACTTTTTTTAAGCTCGTTTACTCACTATGTTGTCAGTAAAGTCTCCATGGCCCTGTGACTGGACCTCCTCTAGGATCAAGCCCTGTAAAACATCCTGATAACTATTTGAATGAGACTATAGGAAAAACTACAGGTAAGATGTACAAATTCTGATATTCTAAAAAATTTGGGGAATCAGTAGGCAAATTAGTCCAGATTGATTAGAGAGTTCATGCTCCAAAAAGATGTTAGGAAAAATCAATTGGCACATATTTTTAGGGAACTTTGGAGAAGTCTGAACTTCATCTTCCAGCTATGAGAAGTCATTGAAGAGATTTAGTTGTTGTTTTCTTTTGTTTGCCAGGAATGCTATATTAGATTCAGTCTTTCAAGAAGATGCATTTGGTCATAGTTTTAGAAACTAGATTAGAAAAAGAATTGCAGTCATGGAGATCAGATGAGAGTTCATGAAGCAGTGATGGGCTGAGGTGTTAAAAACCTAGACAATCATAATACAGTAAAAATAGGAAGAAAAGAATAGATGTAAAAAGTCTAATGAAAGAAATCTGCAAGTCTTACTGAGGTGTAAGATGACCTTCAATTCTTTGGGAAAAGCAAAATTGATTCGCCTGATAAGAAAAAAATAACCAAAAAAAATAGGCAGTTTACTCTGCATAACACAAGTTCTTTCAGCAGGTCTTAATAATAGAGACTAACAAATTGAATAGTTACTAATAAAACATTTTTGTTTAGTAGTTATATTTTTAAAAATCTCTTCTCAGATACAACATTTAAGGAGTCCAACACAATTTGGAGGGTATAAAGATTGGATTGTTTGTTAAAATCAAATCTAAGAATTTAAACTGGGATGGGGGGAGTTGCACTGTTTCTTTCAGAAAGTGAAGGAGAATGTCATTTTTCTTTATATCAAGAGATGAACTTAATTATACTTACTTTGTGTTGACTGAACAAATACTCCTCTAGGAAATTCTGCCATGTGAGTATGTTTTCACATGCACACACACACACACATGCACACACACACATCCATACACAATCAAACAAGTTTTCCTAGAACTGTATTATAATGACTCTTTTCTTCAATACTCTTCAAGAGTACCATGAGGCTCCTAAGTATTAAATTATAATCCAAATAATAGCCATGAACCCATTCACATTCATTATTTCTAAAGAACCAAATTTAATATTAGCTAGACTGCCTTAATGTGGAAACACATGGGCAAGTTTTACAATGAGAAGACAGCCTTTGCTGACCCTCATGTATTTAAATCAATAACCTCAATATCATTAAGGATTATGTAAGTCCTTACTCATTTCTTCCCTTGGATTCATTTAGTGCAAATAAAATGCATAAGATGACAACTAAAGAAAGTGAGAAAATGCTGCACAAATGTCAGGGCCAACTGAGGATTTTGAAAAAAAGGAACAAACGTTATAACTGGCTACCTGGCAAACACTTACTTATGGAAATGTAAACATCAAGATTGTGGACATATTTTGAAAGTTGTCACTGCTTGAAGTGTGACAAAGCAATGTATACCCTAAAAGCCATAATGTCATAATTTGTTATTATATGATGTCCTAAATCTCAGATCATTGGGGTATTATCTCCCCAGATACAAATTTCCAAGCTTCTTGCAAACTTTTTGGCTCAGCTCCATGTCTGAACCTAGGGCTGGCAGGTACAAACCTTACTGCAGTCCAGAAATGAAATTCTTTTGACTTTAGGGGAAAAAGCATGAAAAGAAACAACCTTTGAAAAATGCTGATGAAATGTAACTTTTCCCCATAATAATTTTCTGGCATTTATGACAAAGATCTTCTGTTACTTTCAACTTCCAGTGAGTTTCAATCTTGGCTTAGTTGCAACCTAAAAAACTGACAGGGGAGGGACATTAATATATCTCTGAGCAGCGAGGGAGCCGTTTTTCAAGTGAGACTGAAGCAATGAGAGTTTGGAACACCTCATACTTCAATGAAATCCAATTTTCTCTTGCAGATTTTACTCAGTAGCAAGAAGGCACTCTTATTACAATGCTTAAAATCCAGCGACATCTATGAAAGAGAAAAGCCACTCTGCAATGATGTTGAGAGTTGTTTTGTTACCTGCAAGTGTACTTTCATCTTGTCCAGTTCCAGTGAATTCTAACCAGTGAGGCAGGACCTCAGAATTCTAATGATTTGCAGAGAATTATGTTACCAGTAGTTTTACATATTCCTTATTTATGAATTCTCTGGATTTTATAGAAGCTTACTACCAGGTGTTTTCTAGCAGACTGGAATATTTTACAGCAAGTGATTAGATGGTAGAGAAGGAAGATTTCAATAGTGTGAGATAGCATGCAAGATTAAAAATATGGACATTTTCTGATTGGGAGACATTAAAAGATTCAAGAAGATTCATGATTCAATAAATATTTAATATACAGGGTGTCCCCGCAAAAAAGTACACACTCTTTGAATGATTATGAAGGCAGTGTTTATTAACATACAGTTCATTTTTAAAATGTAGTGAGTTATCAGCTGTTAAAGTGTGTATACATTTTGGGGAGACATCCTATATACTTACTGTGTGCTGGACTTTTAAATAGCTCTCTTCTTAACCAGGAAGTCACCCCAGGCTACCTGGGGTAATGGAAGTTGAAAAACCTATACCCTTTCTGTTAAATCTTTGAGACATTGGGAAGAAAACCAAACATAAAAAATGTTTATAGTCATTGAAGTATCTCAGTGGTCCATTCTGAACCTGCTACCATCAGCTAAAACCATTGTCCAGGGTTTTCAAATCTGAGAGAATGCTCACAAAGTCTTCAATTCCCTGTACTTATCTGAGAGTTGTTATTGTGTTAGTAATTGACTGGAAATCAACCATATTTTAAATATGAAAAGAACTTGAATCAACTTGAGTCTCCCTAATCAAACAAAATTATTTGTTCAGAAAGAACAGCTTTGGTTTTTAGTATAGAGGTTAGGTTACCCTGATTTAAACCCCAGCTTCAGAAAAGATGTGAAGGTAGGTCTTAGAAGCAAACGGTCCTCTTTCTGGAGCCTCTGCAGTTAATTACCCACAGCTATGTTCTACGTTAATGAAGGTTCTACTGCAGGTTTTAACATGGCTGTAAGTTAATTAAATCTGAATTTACTTAAGCCCATAACTTATTATCTGTGTTGTATCTAAAGCTTATTTGCCCTGATTGAAGGGTGAACTTCAATTCATTTATTTGGCACTTAATATGCCAAACACAATTTAACCACAGTAAACTCCCACAATAATCCCATGATGTACAAATTGTTAATATTCCTGTTTTAAAGATATGAAAATTAAGGCCATGGATAGATAGCTGCTTAGATTTTTAACCCAGTAATAATCTGCAGCTTATTTTCCTGCCCCTGATATGGGACACCTTTCTACTCTACTAGTTGTAATAATCTACATCAAAAAAGGAAATTATATAAAGACAGTAAAGTAGGTTTGCCAGTGGTATCTAATCCTGGAAAATGAAGACCACTGAGTTGGAGTGAGCCTAAAGAAGCTTTTCAGAAATTTGTGAATAATTATGTAACAGTAGTTCAATCAAAAATTGACCAAAAATGCACCATCTTTCAGTAGCAGTAATCTTGCTGCACAGCACATGATGAAGTAACTGTCTCTGCTCCCTGACTATTGGGCGTCAACAACAGAAGTGAATATCAGAGGGGGATACTTTAGCCTATAACTCGGTTGACCTTAAACATAGACAGTCAGATATTTCTGCAGTAAAATGGGTTTATTTGGGAACAAGAAACGATTTCAATCTGTCACATGCAGTCTAATTGCAAACTACACTGAAGTCAAGAGAAAAGGGGGAGTTCAAAGGGGCTATTGTAAACAAAGAATCCGTTGGAGAAAATTGGGAGTTCGAAATGTAGTGGCTTTTCATTGGCTGAGTTGTAACAGTCTTTCATTGGGTGAGTGGCTTCCAGGAGAAGAGAAGACCCTCCTTCTCCCTGCTAGAGTAGTAAAAAAAATCTTCCTGTGGGAGAGAAATTATGGCTCTTCCTGTTTGAGATAATCAACAATATGTGGATGTGAGAGGTCCCCACACAGGCTCTCCCAGCTCTAATTTAAATGAGGTTTCTGTTCATTAATCTTTATATTTCCTCCTTTTGATTAAGATATTTTTTCTGAATCACTGATTATCAGTCGTTTTTTTTCAGATTAAGTGGCCTTTTGTCCCTTGATGCCAGGAAGGGCCTTTCCTGAGTGTTGTGTCCCATGTCAAAAGAAAACTGCACAGATTGGAAACCTACAGTGGTCACATTTGAGTAGCAAGGAAGGATATGAAGATCTCTCAAACATTTCCCATCTAAAGCCTGTTTCTTATAATGGTGAATACGGTGAAGAAACACTCAGAACTGAAAGAATTAAACAAGCACTTTGAGGAAACACAATGTAGGAATAAAACATGAAGCAATTAAATAGTGTTATTATCTCAAAAGAAATTGGAACAGGATGTCTTATTGATAATACCACCTGTAGGTTGCAGACACTATGAATTTGGATAAGAATCTGGAGTTGGTTAAGAGTCTAAATGAAAAAGACTCTGTGAATTTTAAACCTCCTAACTGGCCTGGTCTGAACATCTTGGGACAGCTGTCTTATCAGATGTCATTTGCTTCAATTTTGGGAAATCTGCCTCTTCAAGTTACCATATGGTGTGCACATTCAGTCAAGGTCAGGCGCTTTCTTTGTATGTGTGGTGAGAATCCAGGAGTCTATTCCCTGGAGTTTGGTGGCACAAGGGTTGGTTAGCAGTACCCAATGGGGTCTTTCCAGGGAGATTGAAGACAGTCTCCTTTTACCAGCTATAGATCAAAAGAGGCAGAGGCCAGGTCCATTGTACATCCTGTAATTATCTCAAAGGTTAAGAGTTTATGAATTCCAAAGGGGGTTGACCTGAGATTTAGAAAGGCCAATAGCAATGCTTCTGGCCAAGGTATTTGGATGGTCTGTACAAATTTTGCCAATCAATTCTTAATGATTCCATTAGTGCATTTGACTATATGTGAGGATTGCGGGTGGCAAGTACAATGAAAGTATTGTAAAACTGGCCAAACAGCACAGACTTGTTGAAGAACATGACTAGTAAAATAGGTTGCTCAACCACTATGGAGGTTGAGAGGAGTTCCCCAGTAGGGATAATCTTTTCCAAAAAGACTTTAGCCACAGAAGAGAGAGTAGCCTATCTATCAGGGAAAGCTTTAGTCTAATGAAAAAACATACAGACCATGACTAAAACATTTATATCCATGAGACAGGGGAAGCTATATGAAATCCATTTGTCAAGTTTGACTGGTCCATTAGGCAATTTAAAATGTCTGGGAACAGTATGAACTGGCTTCCCTGGTTTGTATTTTGGACAAGTGGGACAAGTGAAGTAGTCACTTCTTGCAGCCTTATTAATATCTTCCCACCAACATTGACTCATGAATGCTATCATTTTGACAGTAGGCCAAAGGTTTAATGAATGTACACAAGTTAAGATAGGAATTTTAGAGTCTCTGGCAGGACTGGGTTGCTATTTGGCCTGAACCAGATCTTCCTCTTACTATGAAACCAGCAATTGTTGGATTTTCAATATTGTTTTTCCTTCTTTGAGGCCAATTATTGGGCTACTCTAGCCAGTTTTTTGAAATTATTATTTGGGGAAATATCCCATTGGACCTTGACAGAGGTTTGATTGCTTTTAATTCCTTTAAGGGCAGCATTCCTTGAGGAAGTGTCAGCAGTGTAATTTCCCTTATCTTCCAGAGAGTCACACTTTGAATGCCTGGTATCTTATTAACAGCTAAAGCAGCAGGTAAAAGTATAGTAGCCAATAATTCCTGAACATACAGGCCATTTTAAATTTCATTTCCCCTGCAAGTAAGAAATGCATGTTGTTTCCACAACATTACAAAATCAAGAGCTACTCTGAATGCATACCTACTACTAGTACAGATGACAGCAGTTTTGACCTCAGCTAGCATGCAAGCCCATGTGAACTTATATGATTCAGCTTGTTGACTCATAGTAGCCAAAGGCAAAGATGCTGCTTCAATTGCATCAAAGAATGTTGCTATTACTTATCTGACTCAGCATTTGCCATCATCACCTTTTAAATAAGAACCTTCAGTGAACTATGAAAAGTAAGTGTTACCCAGAGGAGTTTCATGCAAAGCATCATAAGGGGTCAGAAGGTGATTCATCAGCATTAAGCACTTGTGAGGGGCTTCATAGGTAACGGGGAGTAGGGGAGAAGAGTAGCAGGGTTAAAGTTATTACAAAATGAAAGAATTATGTGAGAAATGGTTAATAAAATGATTTCATAGGAGGAGAGATGACTGACTGAAAAATGCTGAGTGTGATGAGAATTCAGGAGGGCTTCTACTTCATGGGGTACAAAGGTGGTTAAAAGGGATCCCACAAAGCTTTCCTTAGTGGCCTTAACCAAGAGGACAGTGACAATAATGATGTTAAGGCAAAGGGGATATCCCTGTGCCACAGGGTCCAGTTACTGGCTATACCACTCTATGGGTCAACAGTGATCCCATGTCTTAGGGTGAATACCCCAAGGGCATCCCTTTCCTTTCCATATACAAAAGGGAATCTGATAGTTGGGATGCTCAAAGGCAGTTTAGTTCATTAGTCTCCTTTGAGACTTTAAAGGCCATGGTGTCCTGTTCTTCCCATAAGATTGGGTCAGGGTTACGGTTCTTTTAGTAAAACATTCAGAGGTGTGGCCTGGAGAGAAATGTTTTGAATCCAATTCCAGCAATAACCAACAAGCCCAAGAAAACCTCACAGTCGATGCATAGTTTGGGGGTTTTTTGGAAGCTTCAAACACCACAAAACCTATCTGGGTCTAGATGCAGTCCTTTTTCTGACATCAGATGCCCCAAATATCAAACTAGGTTTGGGCAAACTGCATTTTTTTTTTGAAAACTTATGTCTTTCAAAGGCTAAAAGCTTTAACAAGTGAATGTTGTCTTCCTGTGAGAAGACGTGAAAAGAAGAAAAAAGAAGCACGTTGTTCACATATCACAACAAAGGAGAACCCCTTGGGAAGTTAATGTCACCCAGATCAGCCTTCAGGATTTGTGAGAAATAAGGGCACTCAATAAAACCCTGAGGCATTACTGTTCAGGTGAATTGTTTTCCTTCCCAAGTGAAAGTAGAAAGGTATTGGCTAGCTTCACCAACTGGATTACTAAAGAATGCACTATGTAAATCAATTACAGTAAAAATTTATTTTTGTTGGGATGGATGTTAGTAACATTTGAAGGTTAGAAACAACAAGGTGTCAAGGAGAACAATGTTGTTTATTGCTGGGAGGTCCTGGAAGAACCTTTCTTGGTGGCCCTTGAATTTTTTCACAGGAGTATTACAGGAGCTAGTGCAAGGGGTAATGAGGCCCTGAGTCTTATAATCTTCTATTATGGGCTTTACACCTTGAAGGGCTTCTCAACTTACAGGGTATTAATTGAATCTGAGAAGGGGTTTTGAGGGATGTATTTGGACATTAATAGGTGTGCTGCGCATTCTGCCAATATCAGTTGAAGAATTTTTACGATAAAGACTAGCTGATCCAACAGGACAGATTCAGCTATAGTGCTATCAGAAATGGAGCAAATAAAAGGTGCTGAAGGGTCATTTAATTCACCTGGTTGGCTACTGTCAAATTCTAGAAGTATTTCCTCCTTCTGAGAGAAAGAAATTCTGTCATGACATTTTTTCTAAGTCTTGGCTTAATAAGTAAGTAGGCGTGGAGGAACGAAGGAGAAAAGGTTGAGTATCTCTCAAAGGACTGGAGCAAAATGAGGCAGGTTCAGAGACAGTAACCTGTTGAGATTTATTAGAGATCCCCACTATTTGAACTGTTTAGTACTCCTAGACAGAGGCTGCTTTATAGCATTGTGGTTGAATAGCATCAAGAGTGTGCTTCTGGTGTCAATAAAGATACAGAGAGATTCATTCCCTATCTGGAGAGTGCTTTCTCCAAGCCAATTAAGAGGAAGAATTGGGAAGAGTCTCCATAGTTCATTGGAACCAGGTGATTGGGAATTAGCAGGAAATTGGAAAGGCTGGTTAGAAGGCTGGAGGCACCTGAAGCACTTAAATTTGTGACAATCTTTTTCAATGTCCTAGCATTTTGCAAAAATAGTAGAAATTAGGAGGGTTTTGGCTTCATATAGAGACTTTCATTTGCCAGAGTTGAAAATTAATAATTTTAGCTGTCTTCCTTTTAGGTGACTCATCGAGGGTGGGAGCAAGTTGATTTGCCAAAATAACTAAATCTGCAGTGGACATAATTTCCCATTTCATCCTGGTCCTTTTTACTAAAAGAGAAAGATCTCCGTTTAGCCCATTAATAAACATGGAGTTAAAAGCCACTCAGGTGGATTGAACATTTGAAGGGAGGCCAGAATTTCCTTTGAAAGCAATCTGAAGTCAATTATAATAGTCATAAGCAGATTCATCAGACTATTGTGAGCAAGCCCAATTTTTGTTCTAATCAACAGGCTCTGGGAAAGCTACTGTAATTGCTTGGTGGAAGTCTCCAGCGAGTATTCTAGCATTTTGCCAAAAATTAGAGATTTGTTTTTCTAAATCTTTTTCAGGATGTTCCCATCAGGCAAGTTTCATCCAATGTTTGGCTTGATCCTCACAAACAAGCATGTGGACTAACTGACATAAATCTAAGAAACCAGGCTGGTAAATTTGAATTAACTATATTTAATTTTTCAGCAAACTTAGGGGAGTCCTCAGTTACTTTAAGAAATTCTTTAACTATAGCTTGCAATTCAGTCTTAATCCAGGGAACATAAGAAACTTGGAGTTTTTAGGGTCCTCAGAAGGTTTAACTATAAAGGGGTGGGTCCTGATAGGTTCAGAGGAGGAGGAGGTGGGGAGAGGTTCAGAGGAGGGGAAAGAAAGCACCAGAGCTGGAGCCGAAAACAAAGGAGAGAGGAACATGATGGTCTGTGGCAGAGCCTGAGACAAAGAAGCCTGGAAGAGAAACACGTCTTTCTTTAACTGTTAGTTTGCTTCAGTTAATCAAAATTTTGCAAGAAGGCAATTTTAGACTCCTGGTAACATTTAGAAGCCTCAAAATTCCAATCAAAATAGGTGTTCCATTCAGTTTTGACAGTTTCAGAATTATGGTTGTCCAATTTGTTTTCAAGAAAAGTTACATTTGTGGAGTTCGAAAGCTTTTCATGATGGCCGTTGGTGTTCTAAATTACTTTCGGCCAAATTGGCCCATTTAGTTATAAATGTGCATGATGAGGGACAGTGGTTTTTAAACATAAAATAGCTGGGGTCCCCAAAGGGGGTGGGTACCCTTAAAGTATTTAGATAACTGGGATCCCATTTTTCCAAGGCTTTTTTTCTAGAGCAAAAGCCTAAACAGTTTGCAAGCCAAGTACCAGCACAGTTCCATTAGGAACTGACTGATTTCAAAAAGTCAGACTAAAGGCTGAAAAGCGTAGTTTCAGTAGAGCAGTCCAAATCCAAAAGGAATTGGACCAAAGGCTAACAGTAGAGTTCCAGTGGAACAGCCTTCCTCCAAGTGCGCCAGGCCAAAGGCTGAATGGCACAGTGCCAGTTGGACAGCCTGGTTCCAAAGGAATCAGACCAGTGGCTAGTGCAGTATCAGTAGAAACAGCCCAGTCGAGAAGCACTTGTACCAAAGGCTAGCACAATTACAGCAGAATAGCCTGATTTCAAGAGAGTCTGGTGGAAGTGCCAACCGTGTACTCACAGACAAAAGGAGGCCTTAATCAGAAAAGGAAAAAGCCTCTAAGTAGATCCCAAATAGAGCCTGGAGATCTCCAAAACAAAGAGAGTAGAAGTTAGGATCCAGAATGAAGACTTACCCTCAAATGGCTCTGTGGGTACCACACCTGTTTTCTCACCAGCCTCAGAGTTTTTGAGGGTCTTCTCTGGATGCCCATGTTTTACCACAAATAACCTGAACCTTAAACAAATAGATAGCCAGATATTTCTCCAGCAACATGAGTTTGTTTGGGAAAAAAAAACAATTGCAATTCGGGATATATGATCTAATGGCAAACCATGCTCAAGTTCAGAGAACAAAGGAGATAAACATTTTATTTTTTTATAGGGGAAGGTTTGGGGGACCAGAAGAGCTGTTGTAAACAAAGAGTCCATTGGAGGAAACTGGGATTTCAAAGTGTGGCTTTTCATCAGCTGAATGGTAACAGTCTTTCATTGGTTGAGTGGTTGCTAGGAGAGAAGAAGATCCTACTTTTCTTGATGGAGTAGAGGAGAAGAAAAACATCTTTAGCCCTGGCAGGGCAGCTTAGTTGGTTAGAGCATATTCCCCATGCCCCAAGGTTGTGCGTTCAATCCCCAGTCAGGGCACATATAAGAATCAACCAATGAATGCATAAATAGGTGGAGGAACAAATATGTTTATCTCTCCCTCTCTCTCTCTCTCTAAAACCAATAAACTTAAAAATTTTTTTAAAAAGGAAAAGATTTTCATGTTGGAGATATTTAGTATGTCTCTTACTGTTCGGAGTAATTGACGAGTGGTAGGGCATGAGAGCTCCCCCTACAGGCCCTTCCAACTCCAGTTTAAATCACATTTCTATTAATTAATCTTCACAACTCTATTCATATCAATAACAATTACTATTTAATTTTACAAAATGATTTTGTTATTCTTTGAGAAAACGGAGCATTTGCTATTCTGTTTGTTTTGTTTGTTGTGTTTTTTGTTAGTGTGGACAAAAAAATGGGCCATATATTAAACATGACAAGTTCAGGGGGCCTGCATGGAGGGCCTTACAAACTCAGAGACATAAGTAACCATGTAAGATGGTCTAAAATTAAAACATCCTTCCTAAAAGTGAGTCATGGTGGGTAGTCATGTCTTAGGTCAGCATCTTCCTTGACAAAGGTCAATCTTGACCATAACTGAACCTTTTTTCATCTACAATAACATACCTTTGGAATGTCAGAGTAATTCCCTTTTTCCCAGACCCCTCAAGGCACAATCTCCCACCAGAACATGAGACCACAGGACCCCTCCTTGTTGTCTTGTTCCCTGCATACCTTCTCTATGTGCTGTAAATATTGTTAACTATCCTATACCCACCAATGTAAAAGGAGTGTCTGTTTTACTTTTTACCCATCTCAGAGATTACACTTCTTTCTCCTGCCTCCCTAATCTACCACCAGTGAATTTCATGTAACCCCCTTACATTTTGTCCTTTGATTCTGGTGTGCAAAACAAGGAGAAAAACTGCCATTCTTGGGAGCACTTTCTCAATCTATTGAGATTTCGCTTCCCAGCAATTGTTACCAGTTTGGCTCTAATAAACGAATAAGAATTCTTACAGTTTTGGACATTTCTTACCTCGACATTTTCATTTTGGTCAAGAGACGTCATGTTGATAATGTCAGATAAAATTAGCAGAAGTCTGAAGTTTAATCAATAGTAGGATGTACAGCTCCGTGTGTGATTTTTTTCTTTTGGGCATAGCAGCACTTTTGTCAGGAGAAGCTAAACAGGTCTTTGCTCTCCCTATGAACTGTTGACCATTTCATTTCCTTCTGTTCACTTCTCTTCACAGCACCACCAAATTGCTGGAGGAGATGACAAGGCCACTGGATCTAAATACACTCAACTCTAATCATATTGCAGCAGAAATTGCTAGTAAAATCTAGCTGTACCATATTAGAAACATCCAGAGATTTGGCTCTCAAGGAAACCATGTTTTCTTTCTTATGAATCCCAAGATGCCTGATGGACAGCAAAAGAAAACCTGCTAATACAGAGACCTAAAAGACCAGTAGAAACAATTTTTTTTCCTGGAGGAAGAAAACTTGTGAATTTTCCTCCTACAGAACAGAATGGTGTGGAACGCAGGCTGTCACTCCCTCTTTTTCCTTGTATTCTTCAGGCATTTTGTATTTCTACTAATGTGTTACATAAAACAGGGTCAATGGACCTGCCTATAATGGCTGCAGAAGTTTGTAACTTTGTTTTACTAATCAGTGTGTGCAGTCAGTTGAGGATTAGGAAAAGCTGCTAGTTTGATTAGCATTCAGGCTGAGCTCCCTCAATCACCAGGGAGTACAGCGAATCAATGCTCACAAAGATGCCCTGATCCTCACCTCTACCTCCACCTCTGCTATTTCACAACACCCTTTATAGTTACCAGCTGGCCATGAAATAGAAACAGGTGCTCTGGAAATCTCTTTCTACGCACCACACACACGCATATGCACACACACACACACACACACACAATTTTCTGCAATAATATCCCACACCAGAGACCAGCCAACAAGAACTATCATACCATTGACAAAAGCCCCTTTGAGATAGGAGGTGATGAAAGATAGAACTGATCTACAGTTTCTGAAGGAATCACTCTCTGAGAGATGAGCTGTGCTCAGTCAATGGAGTGGTTCCATGTTCTGTGCACCACAACTCATATTCCAAAACCTACATCCTTCCTGCTTGACCCGGTAAAGCCATGTAAAGCACTCTTCACCTCCACTGGAAAGTCATTCCATTTTTAGAATGGATGCTATGAGGGGCTTCCTCTTGCTAAAGCCTGCAGCAATGTGGTTTGAGCAAGACTGGCTCTGGTCACTTGTTCCTTTTTATGAATACATAGGAAACATGGAATGAGGAAAGAGAGAAATTAAGATTGCTAAAACTTTGATGAGAGTTGAGAAGTTTTTCAGCTTTTACATGATCTGGCAGATGGCTGTGAACCCTGATGAGAGCTTCAGATACAGAGATTTCATCATCAAAGATCTAGTTCTGACAACTGTCTTCCAACCCTACCCTCACTTATATGCATTTTAATTGTAAAGTATTAAGTTTGATTTCTTTGGTTGTTTTGCATTTTTATTTGTTATAAACAAAATTTGCATTTCAAATACCAATGTAACAACAACAACACAGGTTCTTAACTCATTTTAAATGAAAATTCTAGGTTTTTATAATGTAAATTCTCTTGTGGTCCAGCATGCTAGTCGAAAATGTCAGTGTTTCAAAATGACTCTAATGTTTTTGTGTGTATAGAGAGGAGTTTATCACATTTTATTCTCTCTGGACTCTCTGCTGGCTTTCTTTTCCCTGAGGTTGAATTACATTCATCTAAAGATGAGGAAATTTTAAAACCTAGCCCATTTGTAAATTGGGAATTGCCTGCCAATGAAAGCCATATGTAATCTCCAATCCTGCTTTTAATCAGTAGTTTCAACTTTTTCACTAAGTAAACCTTTATGCCACAATGCTCTCGGAGAATCCTGAAGTGTCATTAGCATAATTGTGCAGCCCTAGGGATTAAGAGTAGGACAGATCTGGGCTGGAGGCCAGCTCTGCCACTAACTAGCTGTATGACCTTGAGCCGTTGCCTCATTTATATGAACTTCAGGTAGCTCTCTCATTTTGCTTTTGTGAGGATTAAATAAGCTAAGGCATGAAGAATGCATTAATGCCTGAAACATGATGAGCACTCAATAAATATTAACCAGTGTTATCTTTTCCCCTAAAGCTTTCAAAGAAAACTGAATACACATCATTTAAAAGGAACAAAAACTAGACTGGCACCAGACTTCTCATCAGGAAGATTGAGGCTAACAGACAATAAAGCAATACTTTCAAAGTTCTGAGACAATGAGATTCTTAACCTAAAATTCTATAACCGAATTTTAAATAAAGTATGTCAAAGTGCACCAGTTACAAACCACCAGAAACATACCTCTAGTTAAACAAAGTTGGGTTTATTTATTCTCGCTGCAGAAAGGCAGACCTCACCCATGGGGAATCATGGGGATTTCTGTAAGAGGAGTTAAGACAGTGCTTGTTATGGGAGTTAAGCTTGGGGTGAGTGATTTTGGAAAGAGTGCAAGGAAGCAGGATTTGCTTTGATTTGGGTGCTGTCAGCAGATGAGAATGATCCTATTATTAGGTATGTTAATAATTTTCATCTAGAAGTCAGGAGAAATGGAACAGGTAGTTCTAAAGCTTAATTGGTATGGAAGCAACACTCACTTATGTTACTTAGGAGAGAAGATGATGAAATTTTTATGATTTGCTCTGTGTTCTTACTATTGTCTGTACTAAGACAAGGTTACAGAGTGATCCTGTTTTTTATTGGCTCCATCATGGTCACAGAGTTACCTTGTCTGATGCTGGTGTTTTGTGAAATTGTTTATTTTAATAGGGAGCATCGCTGTTGGTACCAGGTCTGCCACCAGCAGACAGCACTTGTTCCTTCTCAGTGGCATGGAAGAATATGAACATTTTCAGACATGCAAAGGACTCAGATATTTTACCTTACATTCACTTTTTCCTAAGAAGTTACTGAAGGATGTGCTAAAGCAAAAACATGGAATGAACCAAGATAAAGGAAGATTTAGAATCCAAGAAATACTGGCACCAATCCAGGAAAGCTGGGCAACTGTTCCAGGAAGAAATCGGCCCAGACCAGAGAAAGGGTAAGAGAGACCTACCGGAGAGAAAAGAAAACAAAGGTGAGTCAGTACAATCGCTGGCTGGAATATAGAATGGAAAATATAGAGGCTATGATACATTCAAATAGTACAAGAAATAAAAAGGCAAATTAGATACTACATAAAGCAAAGGTAATTAAAGTACATTATCTAGCTCTAACCTGAATAGTTAAATAATGCAAATGCATTGTATACATTTATATTAGGAATAATCTCTAGATCATGATTAGAAAACTTCAGTGTGAATTAGAGAATGTGAGCATTTTCAACTTTGAGTGTAGACAGACAAAAGTTCAGATGACAGAGGTCTACAGTGAAGAAAAGGGAGAAGAGCTAAAGGAAATAGTTGGGGCAATAATATCACACACCTGCCAAGTGGGATTTAAGAGAATCTAAATTTGATGGAGTAAGAGGTAACTGCATTATTAAATTACTCAAAGTTACACAAAAATCAATATAAATCTAAAAACAGGTTGTATAACGCTGTTAGGAGAATGGTATAATGAGGCAAGGCCTCATTTATCAGAACAAGAAGTCTGAATGGGTCAATCAAGAAGCAGCAACCTAAGCAGAATTATTAAAATGGTCAAAGTAACGATCAGAAGGATCCAAAGTTGCCAAAAGAGTTCAAAGCGATTGCCTCTGTGCGGCAGGTCTGGCATTCACAAGGGATGCAGCAGGGATGTGTTTTCTTCTTTCTAAATCCTTTTATCTGTTTGATTGTTTTTTTACCTGCATACATTTTATTAACAGCTCATTTTAAAGAGCAAAAGAAGTGATTAGAAAATGAGCATAATCATTGCTTAATATTTATTGAATAAATTATTTACTCTAGATTAGATATGAGAAAAACATAACTTAGAATCAAAATGTTATCAGTAACATTTTGAACCGTTTGTAATTTTTTCATCGCCCAAAACAGAGACTTTAAAAAATATATACAATATAGTAGCCCACGTGTAGAGCCTTCAGAATTCTTTAGTCACTTTTTCATCATGGGATGCTGTTCTGATTTTACAGCTTCTGAGTAACTAATACCATTGACATCAAGTAAATGACTTCTGCAATAAACTATGCTCCCTGTGTATTCATCTGCCCCCACCAACCTGAAGATCAACAAATCTAGGAGTTGCATAGTCACCCATGGCACCACATAGCTGAGTGCAGCTCCATGCACAATCCAACATAGGTGGAGAGACAATACTCTCCACCCACCTCTACCCATCCAGGGCCTACAAGGGTCTGAACTGAGAACCAGGGGTTAGATACTTGTGCCTCTTCTTTCCACAGATGCTCTCCAGTGGCTCCCATTATTGGTGCTTCAATCCCAGAGATTCACTGAAGCACAAGGCCACCATACAGGATAATTCTGAAAGTCCATATTGGAGATTACAAAAGTTTCCCCACAAATGGAAATGAGGTTTCCTTTTGGAGATAGTGCAGGGGTGGCTGTTTTTGACCACCCAGCATCAGTATGCCCTTCCTTAATAACACTCCTGTTAATGAGGAATCACCTCCTCCACCCTGGGTTTCGTTTCATAGGACTATAATTGGAGAGGCTGACCATCCCCAGCCAAGGAGTAGGTTCATGACCCAAGGTCAGTCAATACAGAGCTATGCCCATGAAATCCAAATCTGTAGTGGAGGAACCAGGTCACCCAGGTCCAAGCTCACCAGCTCTTTCAAGAACAGGCTGCTCCTGAAAGAAAGCATTGTTAGGATTGCTGGTATCCAGCTCCCAGGGGTGATTAACACCTGCCTGTTTCTAGGATTGGGTCTCCGCCCATCAATCTTGTGAGATCTGGTAGTCTTGAGTGAGTTAGCTTTTGCAACAAAGAACCAAAGAATCCTAACAAGTTCACAACGTAAACTGGTATTTATGTACTTACTGATACAGACTTTAACCAAAATGACATCAGTAAAGATGATGTTTAATGCATGAACGTAAAAATGGAGAAAAAGTGTGCTTTCTTTCTTCCCCAGTGCATGTCAGGGCAGATGACATCCACATGGATGTTTTTAGAAAGAACAGAACTAGAGGTGGAAGGAACAGGAAAGGGGCTGTTTATTGCTCTTGGGTGTACTGGGATTTTGTGCAATTCTCCCTGTGCAAACCAGCCTTCCAGAATAAAATTGGAATGCAGTGTGTAGCAGTGACATTACTGTAGGCAATCATTCAAATCTATTTTGCTGTAAAAAAAGTAAGTAATTCACAAATTATGGTGAATTAACCATCTCAAGTAATATCACTGATACAACTTACATCACACCAGTGGGTTTTAACAGTGAGTTTAAGAACTATGATCTTAAATAAGGTAAGTAAATATTTTAAAATTGTCTCCTAAAGTTAATCCTATCATAGAAGAAAAAAAAGGGAGAAAGAAATTAAGCTTTCTATAGAGGCATCTAATCTACAATTGCCTTCCAAAGAAGAAGTTTTGGAAGCAAGACCATGGTGACAAAATAAACAAGTAAAATAAGCGAATTGATGAGTGGTGGTAGAGGTATATGAGGGGGAAGATGCAGAACAGAATGACAAGAGTTACATAAACAGAAAGGAAATTTTAAATATATTACACACAGAGAAAGGAGAGAAGATTACGATTATAAATGAATAATAAATGAAGAGGCTGCTAAAGGTTCTAATAAGAAAATACGATGCAACTAGGAAAAAATGAAGTTGATAGCACCTTGGTTGGGGGTATTGGAAGATGACGGAGACACCACACTTTCCAAACTGTTGATATTTTTACATTATATTTCTCAGGTTTTGTACAATAAAAGGAAGAGGGAAAAAGTGAACCCTAAATTAGATGTTATAAAATTTGAGAGGACACATCATAAATTCGGAGGAACTATGTGGCAATTCATCAAAAAGGCATAAGAAACAGTGTGTTCTGAATAATATAGCCAATCAAAATACATTCTCATTTCAAGTAAAACACACACTTAATATAGAGTACAAAAATACAACTTTTAGCATATTCTAAGTTTGAGAAATAGTTTTAGGGATTCAGGAATAAAGATTTGTGATCAGCTCACTATTTTTTTGAAACTATAAGATGAATTCTGAATTTGGTGAACAGGTGACAATCTCAGAAAATAACACTTTAAGACTACTAAATTTATCCAAATTGGCTTGAAAATTGGCTGGCAGGCTATCAAATGAAAGACAGCACACAGGGATATTGTGGGTGCCTGATGAGGTTCCCCAAGAACCAATATTAATGTAATCTCACTGAATGTACAAGCTGAATGGTGCCCTCCCTGAGGCAGTAACTGAACAGGAATTACATTTTTGAAGTCCCTAAGAGTCTAAGGCATCAACCTTTCTGTATTTAAATCAAATGGGTTTTGAGTTTTGGTAACAATGTACCATCATTTAGGGTTCAAGTAGGCAGACCTCCAGCAAAAAGTAGTTAAATTTAAAAGTGAAAATTCCTCTGCTTGCTTTATTTGTTTCAGTTTACAGATGGAATGTAGATAGGAAAAAGAGAAGGGAAAGAAATGCTTCAAATGAAATCCCAGCAAAGGAGCGAGTGGCAGACACGGAAGGAGAGCAGTGACAGATGGTTCCTCAAAAATGAGTCCACTCCAGCTTCTCCATCTCCGTCTCCGGTGCACGTTGCTACAGAATAGAAAATTCACTTCCACTGGTGAATTATGTATCCAATTAAATGTGTACACTCTTTATCCTGTTCATGTTTCTAAGGCAATGGGATCTGACATAAGTGAGGAATACAAAATATAAATCCCAAGTTTCATTGAGGAACTTTTTGCTTTTTCTTAAGACACTGTTGAGTAGAAGTGGTGGAAGTGACATCCTTGCTTTGCTCCTGAGCTTAGAGGAAAGTATTCCATCTGCCACTATTAAGTGTGATGCTAGTTGTACATTTTTAATAGATGTTCTCGATCACATTGACAAAGCTCCTTGCTATTCCTAAATTCCCTTTTGTTCTCTATTTTTACAGTAACATACAATGCAACAAGGCAGACACACTATGCTCTGCTGTGGGAGTGTAAGTTTGCACTCTCTCTCTAGAAATCAAGTTAGCTATATGTATAAAATGTTTTTATGCCATATTTTATGTTGATACACTTATTTCTACTTATCTGACTTAAGAAAGTAATCTGATATATGTTTAAAGATTTATTTACAAAGATATTCATCAGGATGTTATTCATAATAGTGACAAATTGAAACTAACATAAGGTCAATATTAGGAGAATGGTTAGGAAAATTATGGTCAAATATAAAAGAGAATAATATGCTATCATTCAAATTCAATTTACAGAGGAAAATACTTATTTTAAAAAATTTAAATTGCAATCAAGATCAGATCTGGCAACCACCAATCTGTCCTCTGTATCTATGAGTTTGGTTTTTTTTGTTTGTTGGTTTCCTATTTTTGCAACAAAAGCAAACATAAATAAGAAACTACATCATACTAAAAAGCTTCTGCACAGCAAAAGAAAGAGTCAACAAAATGAAAAGTCAGTCTACAGAATGGGAAAAGATATTTGCAATCATATATTTGATAAAAGGCTACTATTCAAAACATGTAAAGAACTCATACAACTTAAAAGCAAAAGACAAGCAATCTAATTAAAGACGGGCAGAAGATTTGAATAGACATTATTCCAAAAAAGAAACAACACAGATGGCCAACAAGTACATGAAAAGATGCTCAACATCATTAATCATCAGAGAAATGCAAATCAAAACCACAATGAGATATCACCTCACAGAGTGAGTATTATCAAAAAGACACAAAATGACAAAATGCTGGCAAGGATGCAGAGCAAAGGGAACTCTTCCTTGCACACTGTTGTTGAGAATGTAAATTGGTGCAGCCACCACGGAAAACAGGATGGAGGTTCCTCAAAAAAAAAATTAAAAATAGAACTAGCATATGATCCAGCAATATTATTTCTAGGTATTTATCTGAAGAATATCAAAATTATTTCAAATGCTATGTGCACCTCCATGTTCACTGTAGCATTATTTTAAAATTTGTTTTAGTAAAATCATACCTTTAATCACTCAGTGCTTCATCTATCCAATTTGTAAACATAGAAATCTTTGCCTGCATGATTCTCACAGAGATGGCATAAGAATTCATAAAGTCTGGAAAATACTTTTCCTTAGAAAAAGAAATTGCACACGTCCAGGATTTTTCCTAAGCCATTAATTAAATCTTGACTTTCCTGCAAAACCATATGGAAATATTATAATCCTCCAGCATACCACCTGCATTCCAAATAAATGTATGATAATCTTATCAATTTTGAAATCACTTGTATGGAAGTCTGGCAATTTCTCTTAATAACTCAGTCCAACATAATTATATACCTGACATAATGTTCATTATGACAACAAAGTGAAGAACAGAGAGTTGGAGATCAATCAATAGGAGACTGAAGTGTAATACATGCCCAGCTAATCATGAAGAGAATTAACTACTTTATATTGCTCAAATGAGAAGCTTAAATATAAAAAGATGAATAGCATAAATTTTACTCCCAAATGAGTAACGTTGCCCTAAAGGCCATATTTGTTTGGTTTTATTATTGACACATACTCAGTTTTGGGATTCAAACATACTGGATCGTTTTCTGTGTTGACCTTCTCACATGAGAGAGTTCTTCAGCCACCAGCTTATCCTGGCTTATCTCCCACAGGGCTTTACCCTTTCTGTCCCTGAACAAGTAGTGGCCACGGCTATGCACTTCCAGTCCCCAGCACCCCCGTTCATCACACACCCGAAGGGAGCAGCAGCAGAAAAAGAAACTGATGATACTTTATATTCAAGGTGAGAAGACAAGCTCCTGGATAAGCATATAAATTGTGCTCCAGTCCTCTTTTCTGCTCTTTTACTCACCTCTACATGCATTCAAGATTCTTAATGTTTCAAATTTTTCTTACATCAGCTCACTTTCCTTCACATCTACTGATCTGTCTCTGTAAGTAAACAGCTAAAAGAGGAACCTGGTGCCTGATTTTCTAAACTTCTGGCTCTCCCTCCTCCAGGCCACCCTACTCACCTCCTCGATCATGTGAATCAATGTAAAAGCTTTTCTTGGATTTACAGGGCTGACAAACTCCTCAGCCTGGTATCAATGACCCCACATTCTAACAGCTTTATACATTGGTTGTATGACTCTATATTGACCCCCTCGATTCTTATTCCTTAACCAAATCAATTCCTTTGAATTCCTTAAAATCAACAAATTAGAATTTTTTTTTCTTTCTTGAAAGAGTTATCGCCCTCAACAAAACTACTGTAAAAATTCTGCCAACCCTTTAAGGCCTGATCCAAATGCTACTTACTCTGTGAAACATATTATAGTCTCTACAAGTGGAAATTCTCTGTCTCTCTGACTAGTTCTCTCTCTCTCTCATCATCACCACCATCATCACCACCACCACCATCATCACTATCATCATCCCCATTACCACCATCATCATCTTATCACTATCATCATCACTATCGTCATCACCATCATCATTATCTTTGGAATAATTTAATAGTCCTAGATTCATGATGGCCCCGTAATTATTATGTCTGTATTCAACACCCTGTACTAAATACATTAGATATGTGCCTCATCAATGTTGAGCAAGTAAATGATAGTTTCTCTTTTTCTATTCTCTCATTCATCTCCACAAATGACAAAATGAGATGGAAGGGTGAAAGTACAGGTTAAGAAAAACAGGACAAACCGAAGGGCCAAAAATCTAATTTCCTTTCTTCCTTTCTGTATCTCTATCACATGCTGCTTTGCAGGAAGAAGAAAATAAGCTTGAGGTGGTGTTCCTTAAAGAGAAAATCGAGGTGTAGTATGTAAGATTGCAAGAAAAGGGGAAACCACCATTTATCAGGTTTTCTTGTTCCATAATTCATTTCTACATTTCTACATTCATTTCTACAATTCTTCATTTTCTACAGAAGACACTAGAACGAGGCAAAACTATTCATATTTTAAAAGACAGATTGAATTCTATCCTCTGTTCCCAAGATAAAAATAGTAGAGATCAGTCAACCAACAAGCTGGCAAGAAGAGAGATCCCCTTCCACCCTCTATCATAGGTCCCTCTCCCTGCAGTTACTCCTGGTGAGATAAGACAATGGCCTTTCTAGAGTCTATCAGAACACACACACACCTCGCCAGGTGTGTATGTTAATAATAGGTTAGTCAGTCATTCCATCACTAATATTCATTTACTGCCTAAGATCACAAGCCCCTGGGGATTCAAAGGAAAACCAGATAAATGGCCACTGCCCTCATGGAACTTTCACTCTTAACATTGAAAACAGTCTTCTCCCAAACAATTAAACAAGTGGAAATGTGTAAAGTGTTATTTAAGAAAAGCACCAAACATGGGTATGGGAGTCAGTCTCTTCCATTTATGGGTGAGTGACCAGGGGCAAAGACAGGAGCATCGAACATGTATTTATTAAACATTACTGATATTACATTAAAGGCCCTTAGTGCAAAGCTTGGCACATACTGTGCTTTTGATAAGTGGCAAGGAACATGTAAATAGCCACTTGCTAAGGAGCTATGTATTTCCACTTCTAAATTCCACTTCTCATTTCAAATGAGACTAGGAATATTATAAAAGGCACTCCACCTTTACTGTGTTGATGTACATCTCCAAAGAGTTAGTATACAAAGTGCCAGGGTTCTAAACAACTCCTCTTTTTCTCTCAGCACCTACCCTATTTGAGATCTCAAAGGGCTCTGTCACTGGTTTATGACAGTTGATATAGTAGCAAAGGCATGGGATTTAGTTTTAACTAAACTTGAGTATAAGCTGTGCTCTACCAGTGATTGAGAAAACCTAAATCATCTGTGAAATGGAAATAATATTTACCAAATATAATTTCTAGGCACCTGAGATAAGGGCGCATGACCCATGTCAACCACTGGCAGGAGGAGTAGGATACTTGAGCTTTGAGGACAAACAAGATTCAATTCTCTATTTAGAGGCCATGGATGACAAACCAGCCATGTGCTGATACTTTCTAAGGATAACGGGAAGGCACTTTTTCCCATTCGTCCTAAGCACAGACACAAAGCAGCGATAAACCTTCTACCAGCAAAGTGGCTCATGGAGGGAGACTGGGGCTGCCTGCTATAGCACCTGTGAAAATACCCAAATGGAGCTGACCTTGCCACTTGGAGCTCAAATCCAACACAAAGGCACCTCAAGAGTTGGACCTACTATCCCTGTTTTATCAAAAGCTAAATTGGCCGACCCTATTGCTGCCTTACTTAATTTCATCCCAACCCTTCAACTTGGGCTTCCTTTATTACACCCTACAGTCTCTAAAGGGCTGTGCAGGAATTTTGAGGACTGGTTGGTGAGCACACCATGGGCTGCTGGATGTGTGCATACACTTTGCACAAATAAGTCATGGAGAGCTGGCTCAGGCAGGAGGCCTTTTTTTTTTTTCTTTCTTAAACGACTATTTGAGCATTAAAAACAAGGCATTCTGTTCTCCTGCCAGCAGGAAATAATGAAACCAGAGTGGTGCCTTCCCAGCAGCTCTGGCCTTTGCACTGCACAAAGCCCAGAGATGACCCTCCATTGGCAGGCAGCAACAGCCTCCAGAAGCTACAGGAACGTTGCCAAGAGTCCTGAAAAACCTCCACAGCTAATTGGGAACCAGCTTATTAGTGACACTTTTGAGAGCCAGGGTGTCATTGAAGAGAAACGAAGGAGAACATGGTAGGCGCTGTAGCCTAGAATTAGGCTGTGGGAGGGAGGCTGGTTCCTGCTCCTCGCAGGAACATTGCTCTGTAATTTTCTCAAACACTGTGCTCAACTGACTTGCCAAAGCCCTGGATCTGGGGAGGCCGCAGACAACACCTTTCCCTCCACTTCTCCTCTAACACCAACCCCTGCCATCAGCATTTGGAGAGCTCTGTGGCCATTTCAAAGATACCCTGAATTAGTTAACCACAACCTAGATAAACATATCATGTCCTCTTAGTAGCCTCTTGAACATGTGCCTACATTTTTTTGTGTAGCTGACAAAGTGTTTTGTTTCACAATCATTAGACAATTCTAGTAGCAAGCAACCCCTAAGGTTTTGTGTAAATATTAAAAACTCAGTGAAAAGAGAAATGAGTTGAAGAATTTAAAAAATTTTTAAATGAACTTGTCAAAATACCCATTGGGTCATATTTAAGAAGGACCACGAGAAATGAATCATGTTTTTTTAGGAAGGTTGTGGCCAGTGTCAGGCCAGTTCCAGTCGAGCAGAATGCTGTGTCTGAGTGTTGCCTGAGTTCCTTTCGAGATGTTGCTCTGATAACAAACTGGGTTTCTCAGATGCCTCCCCTGTGGGAGGATGGTGTCTGGTCTGACTCCTGTGGTAAGATTTGAACTCTCACCCAAAAGAGAAAAATGAAGAAGAATCTGTGTCATTGTGCATAAGTAACGAGAGCCGTGTGAGCGGGGTGAGCCTACACCACGTCCCTCTGACATGCTTCCAGCTGGGTGAATTGACGGAATCTTGTTGCTGCCTGGTAGAAAGAAGAAAGTCTGGACCTTGGAATTCACTCCTAGAGTTTCCACACTGGGGTTCAAACAGCCCCAGGAATCTCTTTCTGATGGTACTGGAAGTCCATCTGAGCACAGAGACTAAGTGTGGAAAATATAGTTGACAAGCACCTGTTTGCTGCTTTACTCCATTAATTGCCTCTTCCATGATTTCTGGCAAATTCATTCTTCTTTCATATAATAATGATTTAGCCTTTGCACAGTCCATAACTTAACCCGACCTGTGACATGACAGTTTCCCTGAATCTTAAGGCAATTCAGTTTCTCTCTCTCGTTTTTGTTCTTAACATCATACATACACACACACACATGTGCACATGCACACGTGCATTTTAGTTGAACACAGAATTGGATTGGTTGCCTACCCAATAGTTGCCTATGTTTCTTCTCCTTTCTTCTTTGCTAGGGCAGTTTGCCTCTCACAAGAGAACCTAAAATGTCAGTTACCAGCATTCATTCCCAGCTTCATTGGTGCTAGAGGTGCAATGTGCACAGTTGTGGGGAGCAAAGTAATCGAGTCCTGTCGTGGCAATATGATGTGACACATTTCTGAAGTGACTATGTGACGAAGCTCTGGAGTGGCCATAGAAACACTCTTGCAATGACTGTATGACACAGGTATGGGATGGTTATGTGACACAGTTCTGGGTTGCAATGTGATGTAGAAGGTGATCACATGAAACATCTCTGGTCGGTGAAGCTAAATGAGAACCTCTAAGAGAGATTCCCCCTCTCTATATAAAGAGGGACATGGAAAAAGGCCTTACCCACCAGTGGGACTTTTCCTTTCTCTTCTCACTTTTGAACAGATTTATATGAGCAAATAATGCTTGGGGCTGCTGCAACAGCTATCATGCTGCGACTGTGAAGGACACTTCATCCACTAAGGATGACAGACAAATGAAAAGTGCCTGGAACCTTGATGGATGGCATTTTGAATGAGTGCAACCACCTTTGGCCTGCCTACCCTGAGATTTCTTAAGTGAGATGACAAACTCCTGATATTTAGGTCACACACACACACATGCACTTTTTAATTTTTATTGAGTATATGTATGTTATTGCATATACACATTTCTGCTAGCTGAGGGAACCGTAGAATTTCCCTGTAGAAATCAAAATTTTTTTTGTAAGCAAAGACACAAGTCATTTTTTGGTGAAAGTTCAGGACGAAAAAATCCATTTGAAACTTTGGAAAAAATAACATGAGTAGTCTCCTTTAGTTACATAAACATGAGGTAAGCAGGCTCTCTGACCTGGAGTAAGGACACATAAGACTTTGATTGACCAAGTTTTCTTCTAAATACTTTGTGGTAAGCAGCTCTAGGAAGTTATCAGCCAATTTGTATAAAAAGCTCAAGTCCTTCTGGAAGATTAAAAGTTGCCTAATTCCTGTTCTCCAAAGTTCAAAATAAAGGAAATCAATCAATTTGCACTAAAGTGGCCAAATTACCTTGACCCAGATGAGAACAGGCTCACTATCTAGGGTTCAGTGTATACCAAGCTCAAAGCTTGGCAGTTTCCCTATCAGTGATTTCGATTTAGGAAACAATAGCTGAGCATGAAATCTAGAAATCTCAGTTTCTAAGTGAAGGGATGTGAACAAGCAAAGGTGTATCAAAGTCAGTAGACAAATAATATCATCTGTCAAACGGGTAAGGACATGGAAGTAAGGGCTGCAGTGGGGTTATGAGATGACAACTCCCACTTGTTCTCAGTGTATGGAAATAGGCTGAATCTTCTACCCCAACTCATTCTTTAAAATCCTCACTCGAGATTTTTTCCATTGTTTTTCAGAGAGAGTGGAAAGGAGAGAGAAACATCAATGTGAGAGAGACCCATCGATTGGTTGCCTCCGCATGCACCCAAACCTGAGCCTACGATTGACCCTGCCCCTGGCCGGAATCAAACCCAGGACCTGTCAGTCCAAAGGCTGATGCTCTAACCACTAAGTAGAACTGGCTAGGGCTACCCCAACTCATTTTGAGAGTATAAGTAAATGGACAGGTTCTTGGAAAAACTGGGGCTGGAGAGAACTGAAGGAAGAATTAAAAATACTCCCACTAATAGAACCTGTGAAAAGTCAAAAGATTAAAAATAAACAAATGAATAAATGAAAGCATCAGTACTCCCTATTATCTAAGTAGACTTTACAAATATTTGCCTAATTCACACATATACCTAAATATCAAAGTCAAGAACTAAATAACAGCTTTAAATTGTCCCAAAATAAAATGAGCAATTAAGCCATTATTTTTTAAACAGCATATTCTTGCCTAATATAATCTTTCTGGTCTTTGCAAAATGTTTTCTTCATTTTGTATTTCCTAGTATGTGAAGAAGTATTTTTCAAGAAAGTTTTCTAAGGTCAAATAAACCCTCTTTCCACAACCTGTTGTTCTGATGCAGGTCTTCGGAAGCCTTCATACTGTGCAATATGAATATCCAAGGGGGATACATAGCTCCTCTAAACATTATGTAACCACTGAAGCCTTCCTCACAAAACATCTCATGAGAGTAGTTTCTTGCAGAACATAATCTGAGAAACACTGATTTACGGTTTTAAACCCAACCGACAGATAATAAATGTTTAATTTTTACATGTATTTCCTTAAATTAAAATATTCAAGTGTGTTGTAATTATTTAGAATTTAACCTTATAGTCAATTGCCTTTTTACTCATCAGAATCCCCTTTATGATTTCACCACTCTAGAGCTTTTCATATTAATGCATGGCTTGGTCTTTTGGAGTCGTTTTTAAATAAGTTTTCAAGAATGGTTTATGAATAATACATTTTCTGATTCTCCCACCCTCAAAATATGTGAAAATATTTTTTTTCCATTGGCTCTTTGTGTAACATTCATCTTGGATATATGTAAAATTATTAGATCCTGAAACCATGTCTTTAAAACATGATACAATTTGTGTTATTGCATAGAAGTTAGAAGCAAGCCTGAATTTCTTGTTTTGTATATAACTTAGAAGTGAGGTGAAAGGCAGGGAGATAAACCATTATAGTCATAGGCTGCTTGCTTGTTTTGACATATTATTTAAAAATGTTTCCAAGGATGTTTCTAGTGTGAGTATCCAAAATAACTTTGAATGAAATTTGCAAAACACTTTAAATGTATATGAGTGGTTTACTATGGAGTCTCAGCTATGTTGTGCTTAAGAAATCTGCCAAACCAAAGGTCACAAATATTTTCTCCTAGTAGTTTTAGTTTCAACTCTTACATTAAAGTCAATGATTCATTTCAAGTTAATGCTTGTATATCATGTGAAGAAAAGAGTGATTGTCCAGTTGTTATAACACCATTTGTTGAAAAAATTATCTCTTCTTCTCTTAGCAGTTTGGTAAAAATCATTTGATAATATACGTGTGTCTGTTTCTGGAGTTGCTATTCTATTCCACTGATCTATATTATTCTCTTTCTTGATTAGCGTAGCTTAATAAATCTTGAAACTGGTTATTGTAAGAACTCCAATGTGTTTCTTTTTTGCTAATGTTGTATTAGCTATTCTAGATCCTTTGCATTTTCATGTAAATATTAGAATCAGTTTGCTACAAAACAAAAACCTTCTGGAATTTTCATTAGTATTAGTTTGAATCTATAAAGAAAATGGGAAAATTGGATATGTTAACAACATCAAGTGTTCTGATCCATTAATAGATAAATCTTCCCAATTACTCAGGTTTTTACATTTCTCTCTGCAGTTCTGAAATTGTAATATAGATATATACCATTTGCCAAATTTATCCCTAAAATTTTCATATTTTAATACTGTTGAAAATGGTAAATTTTTGTTGCTAATATATGGAAATACAATTAACTGCATATTTATCTTGTATCTTGCAAGCTTACCAAACTCACTTATTAGTAGTAGTATTTTCTTTTGCAATTACATCAAATATTCTACACAGATAATCATGATATATGCAAAAAGACAGAGTTTTACTTCTACCTTTGTAATCTAGATGGCTCTTATTTATTATTTTGCCTTATGGCATTATATAGAACCTCTTGAACAATGTTAAATAGATGCGCTGACAGAAGATATACTTAATTTTCCAGAAAAGTTGGGCAGAATTAGTATCATGACTTTCTTAACTGTTTGGTACAGTTCATCAGTGAAACCATTTGAGCTTAGAGCTTTCTTTGTGGAAAGAATATATTTTACTGAAAATTAAATTTCATTGACACAGGATTACTTAGGTTATCTATTGCTTATTGTGTAAGCTTTAGTAATTTGTCCACTTCATCATAATATTAGGTTACTATGTTTTATAAATATGTAGAACATTACCCTTATTGTTCCTATGATTGGTAACTTATGTCTTCTTTTGTTTTCATTCTGGTCATTCAGGTTAGAGGTTTATCAAGTTATTAATTTTCTCACAGAAATTTATTTTATTTTATTCATTATCTTCGTTTTTCTTTTTTTTATTTACTAAGTTTTTTATATGATCTTTATGATTTCTTATTTTTGCTTACTTTGGGACTAATTTGCTCTTTTTTTATTTCTTAAAGTGGAAGTTGAGGTAATTTATTTAAAACCTATTTTCCTTTCTAATTATACATTTTTAAAGCTGTACATTTCCCTCTTAATACTGCTTTAGCTGTATGCTACAATTGTTTTTATGTATTATGATTTTATATTTATTAAATTCAAAACAATCTAATTTTTATTTTGATTTCTTCAATCCATAAGATTTTTAAAAATTGTGTTATTTAAATTTCAAATGTTTAAATATTTTCCAGATATATTTTTTTATTTATTAATTTTATGTGATGAGAGAACATACTTTGTATCATTTGAGTTATTTTAAACTTATTGAGATTTGTTTAATGGACCATAATATAATCTTTTTTTTTTTTTTTTTAAATATATCTTTATTGATTTCAGAGAGAGGGCAGCAGAGGGAGAGAGAGATAGAAACACCAATGATGAGAGAGTCAGTGGGGATGGAGCCCGCAACCCTGACATGTGCCCTGACTGGGAATCGAACCTCGATCTCCTGGATCCTAGGTCGATGCTCAACCGCTGAGCCACGCCCGGCCAGGCCATAATATAATCTCTTGATGAATAGCTTATGTGCACTGAAAAGCATGTGTATTCTAATGTTGTTGGGTGTTCTACAAATGACATTTATATTAGTTTCTTGATAGTTTTAGTTGAAGTCCTTCTTACCATTACTGATTTTCTGCCTCCTTGTTCTAACAATTATTGAGAAAATATTGTTAAAATTTCTAACTACAATGGCGGATTTGTCTATTTTTTTCTTTCTGTCCTATAAGTTTTGCTTTATTTTTTTCGAACTGTGTTATTGAATGCATAAATATTTAGGACTGTTTTTTATATAAATTAATCCCTTTGTCATAATAAAATTACCTCCTTTTAATTTCTGATAATCTGATATATACATACTTTGTGTGATATTATAGTGACTCCAGTTTGCTTTTTTATTTTTTTATCATGGTATAAAAAGCTAGCATGGTATATTACTTTCCATTCTTTTACTTTTATCTATTTGTGGCTTTATATTTAGAGTGATTTTCTGGTAGGTACCAGATAGTTGCATTTTAAATAAGTCTATGCTTGAAATAGCCATGTATTATCTTTTCCTAACTTTTAATTTTTTTATTTTTCAATTAAAAATAGTTTAATTTCAATAAAAACAGTTTGCATACAACATTATATTTGTTTCAAGTATACAACATACTGATTAGATATTTATGTAACTTACAAAGTAATTCTCCTGATAAGTCTAGTACCAATCTGACACCATACTAGTTATTACAATAGTATTGACTATATTCCCTATGCTGTTCTTTACATCCCCAAGACTCTTTACTTATAACTGGCAATATGTACATTTTAATTCCTTCCACCTTTTCACCCTCACCCTAACCTTCTCCCACTGGGCAAACATCAAATCTTCTCTGTATGTATGAGTTTATTTCTGTTTTGTTTGTTTATTTTGTTTTCTAGATTCCACATATAAGTGAAATCATACTAAGTTTTTAATGAACAACCTTTCAAATTTCATCAATAATCTTTTGCTTTACAAGTAAATAATAAGATATTATTCTAATTTTTTCAAAAGTTTAAATACTACTTATAGTGTTTAACCGTATTTATTTTATTGCATTATTCAGAGAAGGCACTTTGCACACAGCTTGAATGCAAACACATCAACCCCAAATGAAGAGAAGAATCCAATATATGTAAAGACAGAGATTCAGGCTGCCACCATTCTTTGGGGTATACACTACCTTACTTGAAGATATGAAATATCAATGTGTCTAGACATTCCATAATTTCCTTCTCTGTGACAGACAGGGCCACTCTCTGCAGCTGGCTGCTGAGATAGATGTCCAGATGATAGTATACCTCCCTGGATACACTCAGCACATAGTAATTGATCGACCATTCACTGTCAACCTCAAGTTATGCTTGCAGGACTACACTATCTAACTCTGTTCCATTAGAGCCACCTCTAAAAACTTTCCTGACTTGGCTCACATAGTACAACAGTTTTTCTGTTGCTCTAGTTCAGACTCAGTGAAAATTGCTCCCCCTACCATTACATGGTAAGAAAGATTCAGTCTTGCTTGACTTCTAATGTATCCCAATTCAATACCAAAGGCACTCCACCAGTTCCTGCTAGGATTCTCTAACCCAGAAGATAGCCTTCTCTGGAGATTATAAAAAATCTGGACAATATAAAATGGCTACCCGATTCATAAATTTCCATACCAAAGAGTGGGAACGCAGGCTGCTGCCCTCCCTTGCATTCATTGCTTAACTTTGTTATTTTTTCCTCTATGTTTTTTTCAAGGTTCCAGCAATATTAGCCCAATTTAATGACTTACAGACAAGTGTTAAGGCAAAAAACAATTTATGTACTCCCAAAGTTTGTTCACTGCTGTCAAATATGTGCAATGATTCCCTCATTAAGCCCTGTTGGTAAGTGGCTAACCTTCAAGAGCTAGTTTTCCTCTGAATTAAGCATCTCTTATTCTTAGCTGAAGGCTTCAATAGCCAAATTCCAGACAACAGGAAAGACGGTATTCAACACTTTATATTACCTGGTTTCATCACTGTGCACTGGTTTTCTTTCCTTTGTCACAGGAAATGTTGCAGTTTTCTATTACAACTGGAAATAGAACTAATGTTGTACTCTAATTATTTTGCCTCCCTACAGGAATAGCTAAATTCCCTAAGCTAAAGCTCTAGCCTCTCTTATTCTTCCATCCATTCATTCATTCAAGCATCTATTCAACAAGTATTTACTAAGGAGGACTAGGAATAATTCTTGGCATAGAGAATACAGTGGTGGAAATAATATAGATGGTCTATTTTCTCACCTTAAAAAAAAAAAAGAAGGAATTACTGGTAAGTAAAAAAACATAATTCCAATGAAATATGATGTGTGAAGGTATAAAGAAGGCACTAGGGAATAGTAAATCAAGAGGGCCCGAATTAGGCCAGTGAGTCAAAAAGAGCATGAGGTGTTAGCCAGGTAAAGAGGAAAGGAAAGTGCTACAGGCAGAGAAAGCAAAATGCCAAAAGGCATTAAAAAAAATTAGATGTAACATATTTGATGTAACATATTTGAGAAGTTACAGAAATTCATGTTGGGTGTGCTCGGGAAGGTAAGAGCTGAAAGCAAGACTGTGGCTGGGTCACTCTGAGTGAGCTCAGCAGGTTATGCACAGTAGATACCACGGCAAAGACAATAAAAGGTCAACAAGCTTCTAAGCATGGAAACAATACAATTAGATTTCAGAGGAGTCACCTGGCTGCCAGGTTTAGTTTAGGCTGGAGGACAGAAAGATTTGCATCAGGGAATCTATTTGGAGATGTTTGTAGTGACTCAGACTTGAGTAGATAAAGGGCTGGATTAGGTTAGTGGCTGTGGACATAGAGACAAAAATGGACAAACTTGAAACATTGTTTGCAAGCAGTTTCAAAAGGGCTTCAATTGCTTCAATGTTGAAGGTGAGGGTGGATTGTTGGATAAGAATGGAGATGTTAAAATCACACTTATGTTTCTAGCCAACTTTAGACATGCAATATGTAAGGAAAACTGATGGCTCTGGAATTTAGACATTCAATATGAATACCTGTGGCCAGTTGCATATATGGCTTTGAAGCCCAAGAGATGTCAAAGCTGAAATGTATATTTGAGAACCATCATGTTTTGTTTTTTTTAATTTCATTTCACTTTATTATTTCCCCTTTATTTTTTTGTCTTCTAAATGATTTGTTTTATAAAGGCTGCAATGACCCATCTCAGAATGTAAACATGGTCACCTTTTTTTCTTTTTTTAAATATGTTTTTATTGATTTCAGAGATAGGATGGGAGAGGGAGAGAGAGATAGAAACATCAATAATGAGAGTCATTGATCAGCTGCCTCCTGCACACACCCTGCTGTAGATCAAGCCTGAAAGCCCAGCTTGTGCCCTGATTGGGAATCGAACCGTGATCGCCTGTATCATAGGTCGACTCTCAGCCACTGAGCCACGCCAGCCAGGCTAAATGAACTTTTTAAGTTTGCACTCCGCATCACTGACTTAGTTTTCTGCTGCATGATTTTATCAAATATGCAATCCATGCTATTTTACCAAATTCCCTTTTCATTTTATCCTTACAGACTAATTTGGTACCTTCTTATGGTTGTCTTTTCACATACATAGCTTTGATTATATTGATGCTGTCAGTTTTCAAAATTCACTTTGAGTTTCTGTAGTAAAACGTTTTTTGGAACTCTGCTCATTCATTCCCTGTTCAGGATGTTGTTTACATTCCAGTGTAATATAATCGTTTTATCCAGGAGCCCTGTGTTATTTTACCCTCTCACTCACTCTCAATCAAAAAGATTCTGTTAGCTTTGGTTCTCACAGAAGTTAATACTGAGAAAAAGAATCCAATGCATGTAATTTATTTGGAAGATATAAGAAATGTGGGTAGGAAACGGGGAAAATATAGGAAATGGAAGGTCATAAATAGAAGGTAGATTGTCAAAACAGCTACTGCTGTGAGTAAATCCACTGGGAAATTCTGGGAACCAGCGCACGATACATACCTGAGAATTATTTCACCTGTGGGGCAAGGGAGCTGTTAATGACCTTCACTGCGGTTCCAGTCACATTTCCGTGCAGAGCAGCCTTCACAGCTTAGGTGAAAGCTGCCAGGCAAACAAATGCACATAGTGGCAGCTGGAGATCTGCCAGAGGCCACTGAAGTGGTTAAGTCTTGGGGATGTGGCACACAGGGTCTGCTACAATGACTCCTTTTTCTCCAACACACAGGGAGTGTGGTTGTCCCTTTGTTCTTTTTACCTCTTGCTCTGTTTTGCTCCCAACTGAAAACACTGCAGTACAATTCTGTCGATAACCACTGAAAGTTAGCGTCAGACTCCACAGAAAGGCTCATTATGTTATGGACTAAAGTTCATGTTCCCCCCCAAATTCACATGATTTAGCCCTAACCTCCAGGGGGACTGTGTTTGGAGGTGGGGCCTCTAAGGAAATAAGGTTAAATGAAGCCAGAAGAGTGGGACCATGGTCTGATAGGATTAGTTGTATAAGAGACGGGAGAGACACCATGTGCACTGGTCTTCTTTCTCTCACTCTCTCTTTCTCTCTCACTCTCTCTCTTCTTACAAATGCATGAAAAAAGATCGTGTGAGCATGCGATAAGATGGTGGCCTCTGACAAGTCAAGAGATGTGATTTTCAACTTCCCAGCCTCCAGAACTGTGAGAAATAAATTTCTGTTGTTTTTTAAAATATGTCTTAATTGATTTTTTTAGAGAGAGAGGAAGGGAGAGGGAAAGAGAAACATCGATTGGCTCCCTCCCAAATGCCTTCTGCTGGGGATCGAGCCCGAAACCTGGGCATGTGCCCTGACCAGTAATCAAACTGGTGACCTCTCAGTGAATGGGACGACCAATGCTCAACCAACTGAGCCACCCGGGCCAGGGCTAAATTTTTATTGTTTAAGCCACCCAGCCGTTGGGAGTTTTTTATGGCAGCCCAAGCAGATTAATACAGCCCCAAAAGACCGCCCTTCCTTCAGATGCCAGACACACTTCAGGGGTTTCTCAGCCACCTGCACTTCTCTTCTGACTGTCTATAAATTCAAGGGTTTCTACATCCCCTCAGGTTCAATAGTTCTTTAGAATAACTCTCAGAGCTCAGGTGAACACTCTACTTATGATTGCCATTTTACTATAAAAGATACACATGGGACAATGTCTGGGAGGGAGGGCAGAGCTTTCATACCCTCTCTTTGTGAAGTTAGAGCAGGTCACTCTCCTGGCACATCAATTGTGTTCAGAGTTTTTATCAGGATTTAATTAGGTAGGCATAATTGAATGAATCACTGGCCATGTGGCTAAACTCGCACTCCAGCTCTTTCCTTCCCTGAAGGTCAGGAGGTCAAGTGACATCACCTGGCTCAAAGCTCCAACCCTTTAATCACATGGCTGATCTTTCTCACAAAGCCTAAACCTCATCATGAATCATCTCATTAGCATAAACTAATCACAGCCTACTATGAATTTTAAGAAAGCTCCTATCACTCATGAAATTACAAGGATTTAGAGTGTCCCAGGAACCAGGGACAAAGACCAGGCAAATTCTTTATTACAACACCTCTACATGTGGAGACAGTTGAAACTCTTTTGATCTAGATCTAAAGGGAGAGTTGTTGTGCACTACTAATAATTTCTTATTTCTAGAGGGCATCATTTTGTTTATTTTTTATACTAAGAATCTTCCTGTTTTCACTACCTGATCTTCTTAAAAAAAATAAAATACACTAAAACTATACCCTGCTCTATGAAAGATACTGTTAAGAGAATAAAAAGACAAGCCACAGACTAGGAGAAAATATTTGCAAAAGACATATCTGATAACTTGTATGCAAAATATACAAAGAACTCTTAAATCTCAATAATAAGAAAACAAATGATCCAATTAAAAAATGGGCTAAATAACTCGCAGATACCCCACCAAAAAAGATCTGCAGGTAGCAAAAGAGAATATGAAAGGTGCTCCACATCAAGTTTCCTCAAGGAAATTCAAATAAAACAATGAGATACCTTTACACACCTTCAAGAAAGGCCAAAATCCAAAACACTGACAACAAATGCTGGTGAGGGTGTAAAGCAACAGGACTGCATGTCCGAAACCTCCCCACCCCCAGGCTTTCCCCACACTATTGTCTGTGTCCAGGGGCTATGCATTCATGGGAATGGGAAATGATGCAGTCACTCTGAAAGGCAGTTTGGTAGTTTCTTACAAAACTAAATGCTCAGATCTCAGCTATTGTATATTGTGCTGCTATGAACAAAGAGGTGCATAAGTTCATTCTGATTGGTATTTCAGGTTTCTTAGGATATAGTCCTAAATGTGGGATCACTGGGTCAAAAAGTTCCATTTTTAATTTTTTGAGGAAACTTCATACTGTGACCACAGTGGCTGCACCCACCAATAGATCACTAGGGTTCCCCTTTCTCCACACCCTCGCCAACACTCGTTTGCTGATTTATTGATAGTGCCATTCTGGCAGGTGTGAGGTGATACCTCATTGTCATTTTAATTTGCATCTCTCTGATGATTAGTGACTTTGAGCCTTTTTTCATATATTTCTTGGCCATCTATATGAGCGCAGGTTATTTTTAGAGCACTGAAATACCTTATATGAAACTCTAAAGGTGAATATTTGTCATTATACATTAGTCCAAAGCTATAGAATGTACAATACCAAGAATGAACCCCAATGTAAACTCTGGACTTTGAGTAACAATAATATGTTACTGCAGGTTCATCAGTTGTAACAAATGTACCTCTCTTTTGATGGTGTTGATAATGGGGGAAGCTATGCATGTGTGGGGTAAAAGGTATAGGGGAAATCTCTGTACCTTTCACTCAGTTTTGCTGTGAACTTAAAACTGCTCTTAAAAATAAAGTCTATAAAGAAAAAAAAAAGCCAAACTATACTCCCAGTATACACTACTTTCTTCTAGGATTCTTGATGTTTTCTGAAAGCTGTGAAATTCAAATAAATGTAGAATTACTAAAGAGGAAGAGTACTCTTGCAAGAGGAGGCAGATTTTCTGGATGGAAGCAGACCCTGGGTCTCTGAATGGAAGGTGAGTTATGGGAGAAGCACAGTGTGTCCCAGTATCTTCTTGCCATAAAGCAAAATATTTTATTTCATAATTTCCTTCATCCTGAAATATTGGCTTTGTTTTTCATGAAATTTTCCTCCAAGATTCTGACAGTAGGTTGTTAGTCTGTCTTAGTTTTCAGGAGTGGTATAAATTTTTCAACTTTGTAATAAGTTGGGAGAAGCTGAATAAAAAGTTGGGAACCAAGCACCATTTCAAAATATATCTCTTACCATTTCCTTTTATTTAATTTTTAATTTTTAATTTTAATTAAATAAGGAATAATGGGCAGTAAAAGCATTTCTTGTGCATTTTTATATAAAGGCACTGTTTTATTATTTAACATGTTGATACTGAAAACCAGTATTATTTTCGGCCTTTTACAGGTGGAGTTGGTATGGTAGAGAGAGGCTGAGTGCTTTGGGGTCGGACATGAGTTTCAAAGCTCGTGATGTTACTTAAACTCCTGAGGCCCACCTGCAAAATGTCAAAAATAATACTGGTTTTCAGTATTACCATTTCCTTTTCAATTGCTTCTTTAAAAAACTCCACAACGTCTAATACTATATTATTCCAGATTTTTTTAATCCTTTAATTATTAACATGTCTGGCTTACCTTTCACTAGAAAAGTCGATTTGGCAAAGTTGGTTGCTGTAACTTCCTCCCATAGACACTCTCCTCATGTGCGGAACTCAGATAAACAAAATCTACATGCGAGTGAGGTGCACATTTCCTCCCCACAAAACAGCAAGAGTGTGTTCGACAAGAGGCTTTTCATTCCCATATATGTTCTTTCTGTATTTTTCTTTTTTTTTTTTCTTAATGGGAATTGTGATTCAACACTCTATCTATACATCAGTACCTAAGCTCTGCATAAAATATGACCACATACAAACCCTACATCAACCTGACACTCTTCTTTTAGTATCTAATTCTTCCCAGTAAGTATCCTTGGAATTAGCTCATAACTGGTGTCATATTCTCTTCAGCTTAACTCTCAGTAATATTACCAATTTTGTCTCCCAGGAGGATGAATTTGCAGTTATGCATTAATTATTCCATTAGTCATATAATGTGTAACCCATTTGGCTTAAAGGTGAGCTATCATCTCAAACGATCACCATGAACTATCTGTACCTTGTTTTCAGGGGACCATCAGGGGAAAATACATGCACAAACATGATTTAAACAACATCTGCTTCAGTCACTGTGATGATCTTCTCAGAGATAGCTGAAAAGATAATCATTTTTGTCATGTGAGAAAACAGCGTTCTGTTCTAAATGGGTTAAGTACATGCAGTGGCAGAGCACAGAGAAAAGCCAAAATGGGGAAATGTCAACAGAAGGTGGTTTAGCTTTGAGCCGTACAGCCTTATTTCACAAAAATAACAAATTAGTCCACACAGAAACTTCCTCTGACAGTTGTGATTAGGTCGACCAAGGGTTAGTCTTTGGGTCAGTTCCTCGCACTGCCAAACATTAAAGAATCTCCACTTTCATTTTCTCCATCCATAATAATACTCATCCTAAGAATGTGGGCTCCGTGAAGTTAGGAACATGCCATTCTTATTCTCTGCTCTATGCCTAACTTTTAGCAAAGTAGCCAGCACACCCTTGGCCCTTAATCATCAGCGAATTATTTGATCATTTATTTAACAAACATTGACTCTGTTCCAAAATATGTAGAAAGGCAGGTGAGCTACATACCATCAGAGCTATTGCCAATTTAACAAAAGAGAACAGGGAAGAGGGGCAGCCGTGAGGGAGCGATACGATAGGTGGTTTGCGGCGGAGTCGGACCACTAATGAATTCCAGGTTTTTTTGTTTTGGGCGCTGGAAGGAATTTAGAAATCACCTGGCCTGGTCCTAGTCGTCCACTATTTTCAGAAGCCCAGAGAGATCATGCCACTTGTTCAACTTCACACAGCGCTCCTCCTGCTTTCCTCCTATCTCCCAGAGTTGAAGCAAAGTGACAAACTCAAGAGTATACTGAGGAAGGGACTTCTTAACGCACTCTCTTGATCGACCCTCGCCAACTACAGCCTGGCCAGCCTTAAAGTCCATGTTCAAAGGAGGGGAACACGGCTCGGAGAGGGCAGAGGGGAAAAACAAGCTGGCAGCGTAGGTAGCAGCTGCACCCGCCCCCTCCCGCAACCACATCAAAATTACAACTTAAATACAGCACCACCGGCACTCAGAGCCTCCTGAGATCTGGCTGCACAGAAGCCCCACAGCCAGGGACCTGAAGAAGCACCGAGACCAGTAGGAGGGGCAGAGATGCCGGCGGATCGGGGCTGAATCCCGGAGACCCGGCCGAGGGCCCACACCCGGGGCCGTGGGTTAAACCCGGGAGGGAATCTCAGCGGCAGAGTTTTCCCGGAGGAGGGAGAAGGGAGGGGTCCCAGCCCCACATCAGGCCCCCAGCCCAGGGCTCCAGGCCGGGAAGAGACGTCCCCACAACTCCGGGCTGTGAAACCAGCGGGGACTGTCCCTGAGGGTCTCGGAGGCTGCGGGAGCCCCAGCAGCTCCTCTAAAGGGCCCGGCACGGACTCACTCGGACGCTCCCTCTGAGCCCAGCGCCGGGCAGCAGCCTGAAAGGACCCGGGACACTCGGGGAGGAACTAACCTGCCTGAGATCCGGGCGAGAGGCGGAGGGCAGCTTCCTCCAGGCAGAAGGGCTGGCAGACGCCCTTGCTCCTGTGGCGAGTCCTCCCCGCACACAGCCGGCAGGCAGGCGCCATGTTTGAATCGCCAGCACCTGACTCCCACCTTTGGCCCCGCCCCGTGATTCCCGGAGGCCCCGCCCCTCCCCACCTGCAGCTCACCCAGGCCATTTCCAGGGGCTTTTCTGTGCAAGTGGCCTCTCGAGCATCATGCTTAGGACTTTCCTAAAATCTCTCAAACAAGCAGCAGCAGCCCCCATACGGCTTGATAAGAGGCCCAAGGCCTGGCACTAGCAGCAGCTGCATTGGCTCATAGCTTGGCCTCTCCTGGGCACCTCCAAGCCCAGCACAAGTAGCAGCCAACTACGGTTTGCTGTGTAGCTCATGCTGGGTGGCCCTGGGCAAGGCACTGGCACAGGCTGACTTTGCACCTCCCGGGAGGCCTCAGAGACAGTGCACCTGGTGCTCAGACTCAACCACTCTAGATTACAACCCTACCACATCCACGAGTGACACTCAAGGGGCGCACTTGGTGAACACCAAAGCTCCACTGAAGTAAATCCTGCTCCATAGGGGTGTCTCCAGCACAGCAGCTCTCTGGCTGTAGTTGCAGCTGGTCCTCACAGCTGATTGGCCTGGGGGTCAGTTCCTCCCAGGGATGCCAACAGCAACCAAGGCTCAACTACGACAGGACAGTGCACACAGCCCACACAGGGGAGCACCTACAAGGCCCAGCTCAAGTGACTGCAGAGGCTGAGCCACTGGACCCTACAAGACACCTACTACACAAAACCACTCTACAAATTCCAGGAGACATAGCAGCTCTACCTAATACATAGAAACAAACACCAGGAAGCAGCCAAAATTCGGAGGCAAAGAAACATGTCACAAAGGAAAGAACAGAAGAAATATCTAGAAGAGGAACTAAATGAAATAGATCCAAGCAAGCTAACAGATAGAGAGTTCAGAATTTGGGTTATAAGGATGTTTAAGCAAATGGTTAGGGAAATAACTGAGAAAATCGATAACATAATAAAGTACCAATTTGAAATGAAGGCTACAGGAACTGAAATGAAAAATTTACAGGGAATCAACAGTAGGGTAGAGGACGCTGAGAATCAACTGAGCAATTTGGAACATGAGGAAACAAAAAACACCCAACCAGAAGAGCAAAAAGAAAAAAGAATCCAGAAATATGAAAATAGTATAAGGAGCCTCTGGGACCACTTCAAGGGGCCCAACATTCATATTATTGGGGTGCCAGAAGAGGCAGAAAGAGACCAAGGAATTGAAAACCTACTTGAAAAAATAATTACAGAAAACTTCCTCTACCTGGGGAAAGAAATCAACTTTCAAGTCCAGGAAGCACAGAGGGTCCCAAACAAGAGGAACCCAAAGAGGCCCACAGCAAGATAAATCATCATTAAAATGCCAAAGGTTAAAGACAAAGAGAGAATCTTAAAAGCAGCAAGAGAAAAGCAATTAGTTACCTACAAGGGAGCACCCATACGACTGTCAGCTGATTTCTCAACAGAAACCTTGCAGGCCAGAAGGGAGTGGCAAGAAATACTCAAAGTGATGAAAAACATGGAACTACAACCAAGATTGCTCTACCGAGCAAAGCTATCATTTAGAATTGAAGGTCAGATAAAGAGCTTCACAGATAAGAAAAAGCTAAAGGAGTTCATCACCACCAGACCAGCACTACAGGAAATGTTGAAGGTCTTCTTTAAGAAGAAGCTAATGAACAAAAGAATCTGATAAACTAAATAGACCCAGAGACATTGACACATGCAACAGACGATCATATTTCAGAGGAAAGAGGGAAGGGGGGTGGAGGGTGGGAAGAGATTAACCAAAGAAATTATATGCATATATGCATAACCCATGGACACAGTCAATAACGGGGTGAAGGCCTGGGGAGGGGGTGGGAGCGAAGTGGAGGGGGTCAGTTGCGGGGGAAAATGGTATACCTGTAATACTCTCAACAATAAAGATAAATTTAAAAAGTGAAAAAAAAAAAAGAAGAGGGAAAAGAAGGAAGCAGAAATGTAAGCAATTAGGATAATCTTTCATAATGGAGATGTATCCTGAGTGCCATAGGACCAATGAAAAACGAAACACTAGTTCTACCTAAAAGAATTGGAAAACATACCCAAAGAAAATCTTGTACTGACATTTACCAGTTAGAGAAGAAAAAAACAGATTGAGGAAGTAACACACACAATGACCCTGAGTAATAAGGGTCATGCGCCACCTCATGCATCACTTAAAGTTCCTTGTGTGGTGGAAGAATAACAGTAGAACATTCCAGGCAGGTAACCCTAGGCAGAATTGCGAAGGCTTTGTGTTTCACCTGAGGAGTCTGGTTTTTATCCAGTTGGTAATTAGGAGCCATAGAAGACTTTTAACAAGATCAGCATTGTGCTATTGAAAGATGATCTTTGTGTTGAGTGGTTCAATTTGAAAGAAGCTTAAAAAAATGGACTAGTTAGGAAAGTCTGGCATTAAATCAGTCAATAAGTGAAGGGTATAAGTACTAAGGCAATAGTAGAAATACAAAATATATGCAAGTTTGAAGGGTATTTAAAGGAAAGAATCTTTAGGATTTGATGATTAAAAGATTATTTTTGACTCTATACCAGACACTGTTCTATGCTCTGGGGTAAAACAGGGCACAATGTTGACAAAGTTCCCTGCTTTCGTAGAACTCATAATCTAATGGAGTGCAAAGATGCAATGGATTCTGTGGTGATGCTCTTAGATCCACTTTTCAGGCCCTACTCATCCAAATCCCAGCCTCACAGAATATTGACTCTTAATGCCCTATAGTTGTGGCCCTCACTGTGCAATGCCCTCAGCCACGGTTAAGACCCCTCCCAGGGGAAGGCCTGTAGTCTAATATTGGCAGATAAAGGGATATAAGGTCCCTGCCCTTTCCCTTCCTGCAATTTGAAATGATGCCAAAGCTACAGAAAAACAATAGGGTCCTCTGAAGCCTCCATTGCAACCATGTTACAGGTCAGTTTCTCTCTTTGCTCAATCGTGCCTTGCTAACTCCCTTACACATGTATCACTCAATCACCAATAAACAATCTGCAAACAACCCTCTACCTTAAAGTCTATTTCCAGGGGACCCAGCTGAAGATAGTCAGTGCCAGGAGTGGTCTTAGGAAGCCTATTTTAAAATAAAATTTGGGAAATGGGTCACGTGCCAGAACCTGGCAATAAGAATCCCATTGCTAGTGGTAGATAGAGTATGGCTAGGCCCTGACCCACTCTAATGGTGAAATTATTCAAACTATTACCAGTGGTGATCTGGCTTGAGGCACAGGTGGAAGAGAGTACACTAGCTAATAAAATACCTCTGGCCTTGAGAAGTATAAGAGAAATACTCACTGGAAGGGCCATGGCATTAGATGGCTGTTGCTGAGGATAATTGAGTCAGTGCAGAGAGATAATGATGGGCTCAGGATAATTAGTCGTCAACTCAAGAGAAAATGACAGCCATGGTGCCCTCCTGGTTGCTTTTAAAGTTCCTAACTTCTGGAAGCTGGAGGTCAAGCGGTGCTGAAGTCCAGGTGCTGGACTTAAAGTATAGCAGAGTCTCGGTGAAGGAAAGATCTCAGCTCTGAAAGGTCTCATTCCCAGTTTAGAACCCTATTATGGAAAGAGTGAGAGATTAAAATCTGGAATGGGAACATCTATGAGAATACTATGGAGAATCGTGAACAGCCATAATCCCCTGAGCCCACTGGGCCTATAGTAGGGGTCCACTCACCCTGGTTGGAAGTTAGTGGCCCCTTCTTGTTTGAAGATTGTGCAGAGGCTTTAACTGAGGCAGGTGACGAACAAAGTAATTATTCTTCCACTCAAAATCTACCCCCTGCTGACAAACTAATGAGAGTTGAATCTTGGCACAAATGTGCTCTGCCTGCAAAGGCAGGAAAAGAGCTGCAAGAATCTATCCTATAAGCACTGCCAAGAGCTGGAATACGCTGCATGGAACAGGACCTCCGAGGGTGCTGGGTAATTCACATGGACCAGCCCCTGAGGGTGGTAGATGCTGTACATGAACTGGCCCCTGAGGGTGGTGGGAAAAGATAAGAATTGCAAAAGGGATGTTTATCTGATGGGGTCAGTCTCTCTTTTGAGGAGTGGGGCACTCTCCAGTGACACAGAATTTAATACCCAAGCAAGAACCTCAGGAGAAAGTGCAAATGTGGTGCAGAGTTGACACTTAGAAGCTTGGGAAAAGTGAGGGTTGCTGCTCAATGAAATAGAAATGCCAGAGCTGCTATGGAAATTCATGGAGCAAGGGATCCAAAGGCTCAAAGAAATGGACATGCAGGATTGGGAAACCCACCAGGTACCTATATTGTTTAGAAGGTTCTAGAGGACACTGCATATACCAGAACATGTAAGGAATGTGCTGGTGGGAGGGGCACCAGCATCAGTGAAAAGTTCACTGGGTTGTCTGTACGACCACTTATTGTTGGGGTTATTTGTGGCATTTTAGTGTCCAATTGGTTCTCATGTTACTACCAAAAAATACAGCTTTAATTGTGGGTTAATAAGAGGACAAAAAAACCCAACAAACCACAAAAACAACAACAACTAGGCGTATAATAGACTTGTGCTTGGTGAAATATAAATGCGATCACAATGCTCTAAACAAGTAGAAGTTTTGCAGTGGTTTGAAGAGAGAAAACTGGATGAGAAAATGAGTTCCCATGGTGGGGCCACATCCAACTAAAATGGCTCGTGTCTTAGCGTCTCCACCACATCTATATTTCGAGCAGAGATAGCAGTGTCATCAAAACAGTGCAATCTATCACATTAAATCAATGATGCTCATTTAAAATATATTATTTTTAAAAGTGCATTTAATAGTTAAAATTTTGTACTTTTTAAAAATAACAATTCATCTCAGTATGTTTAAGTAGCATTTTCATTAAAAATAATGTATGCTAATATGGGAAGAAAGAGCCTTTACAAGTGGTCCACATTTACTAAAGTTAAAAAAAAAAGCACCCAGCTAGGCGTGGCTCAGTGGTTAAGCATCGACCTAGGATCCAGGAGATCGAGGTTTGATTCCCGGTAGTGGCATGCAGGACATCAATCAGTGACAACTCTCTCATCATTGATGTTTCAACTCTCTCTCCCTCTCCCTTCCTTTCTCTGAAATCAATAAAGATATGTTAAAAACAAAAAAACACTTGAAGTATAACTAGCTTTATCCAACGGGGGATGAAAAAGTGCTCAGAGATAGGCATGGGCCACAGGGGGCAGCTGACAAGTAGAAAAGATGCTAGAACAGTTCTAGAGTGAGGTACAGGCTTTGGAAACTTTCTACCAAATCTCTAGAAATGTTTCTCATATAAAGACTTTTGAATTTCAAATAATATCTCAGTTTTAATTCAATAATACCTACTTATGCTTATGACATGTTTTACCATATCACAAAGTTACTTAACTGTCCTAAATCATAGTCTTGTGTTTTCTATGAGTACTGCATTTACCAAATCTAAGAAGCATCTTGCTTCTCCTAGCAACCATGCTTTCAAATAACGTAGTCATATTCTAAATAATGTGCTGAAAAGTGACATAACAAAGGTATTATAATGTTGTTATGGCAACTGGAACATTTCAGTTTAAACACCCATGGATCCATAATTTTAAATCACACCTAAGGAACAAAGACTGTATTGATAAGAAATCAATCCTTATTCAGTCACTTCCATTCGTACTTAAACTCTATTTGCCCCCCCCCCCCCAACTCTTAATTAACTTGTCACTTATTCTTTGTGAATGTTTGAGCATTCAAATCTTTAGTCTGGTTGGAATTACAATAGGATTTTTCCCTTTTCATCCTGACTTATTTCTTGTCACTGCTTCCTCCTATTCAAACTGAGCTCCAGCCAAATTGAAATTCTTTTGTTTCCTGAATAGCGCATGACCTCCCTAATGTTAAAAATGCTTCAAATGTTCACCCCATCTAGCAGCTTTTTCTCAAGGCTTAGTTAGGCTACCAGATTCAGCAAATAAAAACACAACACACCCAGTTAAATTTGAATTGCAGATAAACAAGAAGTTGTTTTTTACAATAAATATAGCCCCTTTATTGCATAGGACATACACTAAAATTTATTTGTTATCTGAAATTCAAATTTTACTGGATATCTGTATTTTATCTGGCAACCCTGCAGCTAAGAGAATTCTCCATGCTACAGCTTTTATTTTTCTTTAAAGCATACTCTCTTCCTCAGGCATGCCTGAAAAGAGAAGTAGAGCCACCTGTACAGAAAAGTAAGGCAATGGCCCTCGACCTGGTCCTGAGCCTCTTTTCCAAATTAATTCCACAGCCTGCACTGCCCTGTTGCTCAATATGACTTTTTAGATTCCCAGTCTTCTAAACAACTCTAAACATACCCTCTGGAGTAGACATGGAGAATGAAGGACCCATCTTAAATTCAGGTTCCTGGGGTCAGGACTAGTCATGGTAATGAGTGGGGCTAAGTCAGTATGGCACAATGGGTAGCCAAAGTCCAAGACCTATTTCAAAATTGGCCTGCCAAGTGTGCATCTGTAGCATCAAGTTTAAGAGAGGAGGGGAAAAATAAGAATGGGGAAAAAAGTGAGGCAAGAGACAACATAATCTGCAAGGTGGAGCAGCAGGAGAGGGGAACTTTGATGGAGTAATTATAATGAAACATTGTCAAGGAGAAACTTGTTAAGAGGGTCAAGTTTGCCCGGCCAGTGTGGTTCAGCCTTTGAGCGCCAACCCATGAACCAGGTGGCCATGGTTCGATTCCCGGTCAGGGCACGTGCCCGGGTTGCGGGCTCGATCCTCAATAGGGGCGTGCAGGAGGCAGCCGATCAATGACTCACTCATTATTGATGTTTCTATCTCTCACTACCTCTCCCTTCCTTTCTCTGAAATCGATTTTTAAACAATATTTTTTTAAGAAATAGGGCAAAACTAATTTGAACAATCACCTTGAGTTCTGAATACCCAAAGACAGTGAAGTTCTATTTTCAGCCTTAGTGGTGGCAGATACTCTTCTTGGAGGCAGCTCCTTCATTTCAAAGCCCTAACTCAAAGAAATAAGGTGCTGTCCCAGGCTTATCTTGAGTCTTTACTTATCCCTTACCCAGGTGTCTTCATTTTGCTTGCCTCTCCCAGTCCTGTCTCCCCTGTCGAAAGTCCACTTGTACTTTGCACCTTGTCCTCGTGATTTACCATAAGAAAAGAGATGAGTCATGGCTTTGTGCTATGTTAAAGATCGCAACCATCTACTAGGTAACACCTACCTGTATTCAAATAACAGTACCTAAGAAATCACAACCAGATTCTAACAAAATGTGCACTAAAAGTTTCATCTAATATCTTTGGAAGCAAATGTATAAAGCTGTGCAGTCCCTCCAACAGCAAGGCATCCAAATAATGACCCTAATCAATTAAAGGGGAAAAAATTGGAGGAGAAAAGTCTTGGTCAAAGTGACATCTGCTTCTTGCAATGACCGCCTAAGAATAGCTTAAAAACTTGGAAAAATATAAAAATCATGGGCTTGAAAACATTAGGAAACTAGCAAAATATGGGAAAGACATGGGAGCAAGACATGGGAGAAAATTAACTCCAGAGAGGTACACTAACATTTGGGGCTAATTGTGCCCTATGGCAATTTTGGAAGAGATAACTGAGAAGCTGAGAAGTGCTTTTGATAGCTCAAATGGTCGGGGAGATAAAAATTGAAATCAAAGACCCATGAAGAGTAGGGGACCTGGAAAACACCCCGTATATTTGTTTGGGAAGCCAAAGAGTTGAATCTGAGGATTAAGGGCAAACTGGAATTAATAAATCAACCATTAAAAAGACAGCAGCCCTATTACTACCTCATCTGAGTCATCTAGAAAAATGTTTCAGAAGCTAACGTGACCCTGATTACTTGATTAGTGCTTCTCATAATCTCAATTCTCTTTCAGACACAGAAAAAGATTGTAAAATTCCCCCCGACACACACACACACACACACACACACACACACACACTTGAATTTGGGAGTAGCCATGTGACTTGGCTGAGTTATGACACATTTAGAACCCAGAACAAAATTCTCCAATATTCTCCAATATCATTTGCTGGCCTTATTGGTATGTCCAAGAAGGATAAACAAAGGGGGAAAAATCTCAGGGGGCACAGCCAGGGGTGACAAAGAACGATGAATTGGGGAAGTCTTCCCAAGGAACAGAGTTGCCTTAGTCCTCAGGTTAAGAGGCTGTTGAAATGTATTCTCAGGATGCTCAGTATTACAATGACCCAATGACTTCTGTAGGCCACGCACTCTTCTTTGTTCAAAATGAAAATGCTTGTGGTAATTATTTTGTTCCTGTTCCTTCAATATATATTGGTATGGAGCAGAGATCAAGAGCTGCCACATCTGGACATGGTAAGGACTACTGCACAATGGTGCATTACCAAAAGATCCTGGATTGTCAATTCCATGACAGTATAAGAGGGGACTAGGAGTTAGTCGCCTTTGGGGAAAGAGTGGGTATATTTGACGTGTAGTAAAGACAAAGAGTCCAATATTTAGTGACAAGAAGGGCAGTCTGTGGTAAAAGTGCCTCTCCCCACTATTTCCAGCTTTCCTCTTCTAGGCCATGTGAGGATTGTATTTCCCCGCCCCCTTCCTTTGGCCAATGAAATGTTAATAGAGGTGATATGTGCATTACTTAAAATACATTTCTCAAATTCTTCCCTTATCTTGGCAAATGGAGGAGCAGCTGTTAATATGAATTACTACAAAATTAAAGCAAGCTGAAATGTCCAATTGCTAAATCTAACATGTGAATAGTAGTGATACCAAAGAGTTACCTTGTTCCACTGGGAGGGGAAAAACAACTTTTTGTTCAACCACAGAGATTTTGAAGTTGGTTCCACAGTCTAGCAAAGATTATCTGACTAATTCTTTAAACTAAGCTCTAAATTATTTCTCAGTTCCCTTGCAAAGTAATATTTTTATAATATCTATTCTTATTATGATTATAAAGGTAATGTTTGTCCATTAAAGAGAATAGAAAAAATCCAGATAGAATGAAACGGAAAGTTCAGATTGCCCATAGTCATCACTGTGAGGAATCCTGTTAGCATGGTGACTATTTTACCTTCCGTAGCCAGAGGGGACAAGTCAATGTTTACAGATGAATGGAACGGCATAAAAGAAAAACTTATCAGTGGCCAATAAGGCATTATTGCTAATTAATGGCCACAGATACAAATATAATAAATTGTAATAATTAACCATTTCTTCACAGACTTAGAGTACCACTCAGGAAGAGCATTAGTGCAGATTAGGAATTCAGAAGGAACAGTGCACTAGTCAGGCAATTCTAGAGCCTCTCCAGTGACTTAGAAATTAATCTTTGAGGGTTAGATATTTTTCCTGCTTTTTAGCATAACACCTTTCAGATTATGTATATACACCTGACCAGGCATGGCTCAGTGGTTGAGCATTAACCTAGGATCCAGGAGATCGGGGTTCGATTCCTGGTCAGGGCACATGCTCGGGTTGCGGGCTCATCCCCAGTCAGGGGCGTGCAGGAGGCAGCTGATCAATGACTCTCTCGTCACTGATGTTTCTATCTCTCTCTCTCCCTCTCCTTTCCTCTCTCTGAAATCAATAAAGATATATTAAAAAAAAAAGAAAAAAAGATTATGTATATACATACACACACACAAATGCACACACATACAGCTGCTTAACATATTTTGAGGGGCTTTACTTGACCTGAAGATGCAATTAGTCCATCAGAGATGCTTACTGAGTAACTGTTCTATATGTAACACTATGCAGTAGGAACATGGGGGTGAAAAGATGAGTTGCTATGTTGTGCTAGAAGAATCCTCAAAGAAAGATGACACCTCTGACCACATGTTCTTTCAGCCACATTCTCCACGCAGCTGCTTGCACACATTTTTCTAGAGAAGAATGAACAATGTATGCCTCCTGGTTTTCTTGCAGCCAGACTGACATCTCCTGTGACATGCCCAGACTGAGGCATATAGACGTGTATGAATGTGCCACAGGTATTCTTGAAAGTTGCCCTGGGCCTTATGCTTCTGACCTGTTTTTAATCTCATTTCATCCCCATTTGATCCTAAACTCTTGGCTCCACGGGCTGTGTCTCCTTCCACCTCTGACAATTCAGGCGTGGGGTGTCTGTAATTGGTCTCACTGGGGTTAGCTTCTCAGTTCTGCCTAAGAGATTTTGGTCTAAATTCTGATTCTCTCCTTGGCAGATTGACTCAGACAGTATAACCCATCCTAATCCTAGCCTCACATGACTTGGCTGATTCCCTAGCCAAACTGACCCTGGGATTGCAGTGGACACTATGCTGCCTTCAGGAGCCATAATTATCGCCCAGTATTCATTTCTCCTTCTACTCTTTTCTATATTTCATATAGGTAATCACAAGCCTCGAGTAGCTTAGGAAAAGACAGTAAAAACAGTGTGTAATGGCTTTAATGAAAAGCAAGTTGGAAAAGTAAAATTTGGAGCCTATTTGGCTATTGAAAACCCAGAGCTCATAAACAGCAATTGAGATGACAGTGTTCCTGTTTCACGTTGCACTGCAATTGTTTTATGGAACTTAGGAAGTCTCACTTTTTCCAAACAAAGAAAATCACCAGGCCTCTTTGCACTTGGTACCAGTTGAACTGAGCACATTCAGTTCCATTATTACATAAATGGCAGTGAACCTACTGTTTTTGACAGGGAGTTGGCTCCTTTCTGAGGCCACATGAGCATATGATGCAGCCATTTGTTTTAAGAGGCAGCAAGTTGGCCAGTAGTTATTAACCTGCCTTTTCCTATCAAAGTGCCTAGAACAAGCTGGCGATTATGAAGCGTTAACACATTTCTCGGATCTGTTATTAACCATAGGCAATGCCACCAAATATATAAAATAGGTATTGAAAATTCATTTCTCTCCTCTCTTTGCATTAATAGGTTTTAGGTTTACGAGCTTTCACCAGATTTCCTTTAGGAGATTCCTACCTATATTGACTTTCTCAAAAGTCTGTGAAGCCAGAGCAGTTGACCTCTTTTATTTATTTTAAAATGAGGACACACAGCGCTGGGCAGTGCAATTCAGCTGGTTGAGCTTTGTCCCATGCACTGAGAGGTCACCGGTTCAATTCCTGGTCAGGGCATATGCCTCGGTTGTGAGTTTGATACCCAGTGGGGCATGTGCAGAAGGCAGCTGGTTGATGTTTCTCTCTCATCGATGTCTCTCTCTCTTCCTCTCCCTCCCCTTCTCTCTCTCTAAAATCAATAAAAACATATTTTAAAAAATGAGATCACAGAGGCACAAGAGTTTTCACCACCAGAAAGAAGGAAGCCAAAAGAGAGAAGAAACAGATGGGCTCAGTGTGAACGATTGTGGCTTTGGCATTGGCCAGATCTAGTTTTGACACCTGGTTTTGATCTGTACATATTGTGTGACTTTGGACACTAACTCGAACTCTCTAAACCACAGTTTTATCAGTGAAATAGGATTTAAAAACCTATATCATGAAATTGTTGAAAAAATTGAATAAAAGCATGTGGTTAGCACATAATAAACTATAAATAAGTGGTTACTATTTCTATCAAACTTTGTTTTACTAAGGTTTGCTTAGAGCCAATTTTAGCATCGTCAGTCTGTAGACTTGAGCACTGGACATGGAAAAGGGCTCTTTCCACCAATCAAAGAGATGAGCAATTATAGCACAAGGATTTTAATGCCATTATCTCTAGGTTTATTGACTATAATTTGGGAGTGGAGGCTGGATGAATTGTGAAGGACAGATACAAAGATGAGTGCTAGAGAAAAATCTCTGAAAAATAGTTTTGTGGCTGTCAATGAAGCCAAAGATACTTCACTACTTCTCTGGATAAGAATTGTTCTTTCTGCCATTGATTCAAAATCATCTAGCTCTGTGGCATTTAAAGATGATTGTATAACCACAAGGTTGTCTACTTTGTGCTAAGTGGTTCACATCCACAGACTCACTTCATTTCACCACAACTCTATAAGGCATTACCTCTTTTATACAGATAAGGGAGATGAGGCTGTAGGGATTAAATATCTGTTCTTGCGTTTATGATTCATAAGTCAAAGATCAGTGAGTTAATGTGACTTGACACTCAACTTCTCAGCATTCCCTAAGAACCAGTAGCTTATTAACCCCACCAATAACAAGAAGAAAACAAAAACAAAGACAAAAAAACATGTCTATAAAATAAAATGTTAAAAAAATAAATGTGGTTTTTTTCAGGAAATAATTGTTACACACAGAAAATCCGATATTATATCATACTATTTATTCAGAATGTGTTACTTGAGGAAGAGGAGAAGAAGGTGGGAAATTAGCTTGTAAGCTATGGGAAAGCAAGAAACTGTGGGACTAAGCTTTCAGACTCTTCTTTAGCTGTAGCTTTGTTATCATCTTAAAATGATAAAGAGGGTCACTAATGTGTTTCCTATCAAGATGTTTCTAACTGCAATGGAGTTATGTTCCTTAAATATTCCCCCATAACACATTTTCTAATAGCATCATTTATCATTTAATTATGAACTACATGAACTAGTCATAACATGTATTCAAGTTTTCTCCCCCAGAACAAGTTCAAGGATTTAGATTCTTACTGCAGAAAAAAATTAGAAACAGAATATGCAGGTCTCTGTGTCTCTCTATGAAACACTTTGACCTCTGTAGGAAGAAATATAATTACTCATTTCAGAAGTATTTATTGAGCAGCTACTATTTTCAAGCCAATTTACTAAATGCTTAATAGAAAAAAGAGATGGGGAAAAGAGAACTTCCTCGCCTTTAGTAAATGTATAATAGTGTTCATTCCAATAAAAAAGGGATTACCAACTATCAAAGGCATGGAGGAAACATTTTGCTTTTCCATCTACCTGTGCCCCTGATCCTCTGCTCAGCCTTTCCTTCCTCCACTAAGTCTAATAATACTCTTTACCATAAAATGTGACATAATGTCTCTATAGGACAGTACAGAACTTCTGGACAACCTCCTCCCCTCCTGATGTTTGGACATTCATATAGAGGCCCAATTTTCAAAAAACACTTATGCCTTCTTTACTATTTCACCTAATATTCCTCTTTACCAGGTATTTCTCTAGGAAATTTCACATCCACTATCATATTTACTTTTATAGTGGCTTGGTGTTAATATAGTAACCTCCATTTTCCAAGTGAAGAAATGAATAATAGAAATATGAAATAAATTGCCCAAGATCATGCTACCAGTTCATGGCAAAACTGAGTTAAACCTCGGGTCTGAAAAAAAATCTAAGTTCAATTCTATTTTCACTGCACCATATCGCACTTAAGGACAGGAGGTGGGTCTCATGGCACAGGTTGGGTCCCCCAAGAAACAGATTCCAAGATACAGACTGGTGTACAGGAGGGTGACTGGCACATGCTCTGGGGATGCACGTGATCTGGGGGAAGGAAGAAAGCTGAGAGAGGTGGATGGTGATGCAGTCACAAGACCTCAGATGACAAGGCTTTGAACTTGCAGACCGATGAAGTATTGGATGTGCACTAGCTCAGAAAGAGAATTTAAACTTAGGTAAGGTGACCCCATAGCGAGGCAATGCCCAGAGAGGACTAACAAGCAGCTGAGAGGCGGCAATAACATTCCCAGCAGCTGTGGGAAGATCCTTCTGTTCAAGTAGGGGATTCTGTAGTGCAGAGCAGCATCCACACTTGAGAATTTTGTGGGTCAGACTCCCAAACTAACGTCCGGTGTTTTCAACTATTTTAATCCAACCATTCACCATTGCAATGAATGAAATTAAGGAAAATATTTTATTTACATACTTTTTCCAGAGAGCACAGCACCCAACTAAACAAACAAATAAAAGAAAGTGAGGAAATGTGGTCACTATTTGGCTAGAGCCACAGAGAAGCTGAAGTTCATCAGCAGATGACACTATTTTGAAAAACTTTATTTTCACTTCTCCTCCAAGACAGAAATATTAAAGGAAGGGGAATTTCATTTGATTTTTGTACCTAATTACCTAAGCATCCTTCTAGATTTCATCCCATACAAAAGATTTCCACCAACTTTCAAGAGTTCAGCCAACAAATTTTGCAACACATACACAAAAATAATGCAATAAAATTTATAATTTACTTAATAGATTGAACCAACATAGGACTCATTCACTCAAATTATAAAATGCTAGATAAATTACAATAAAACATTTTAAAATATAGTTATGTTCAAAGTTAAGGAACTTCTTGATGCTAGGAACAAAGAACTCAAAGCCAGAGCAATAAGCAGGCACTGCTTCCTCCTTTTCTCCATGTGCTTATCAGGACCAGGCACAGGCCTACAGGCCCAAATGTCATGCTTTGTGGATACAGAATTACAGCCACAATCTCAATGTCAAGTGCTATTGCTGAGCTCTTCTCATAAAGTCATGAACCAAAAAGGGCTGACCCATCCTTGAAAAAGAGACTACAAAACCCTACCCCTGCACTAAGGCTATGGCATAAAGGCCAACTACTATAAACAGTGGGTGGGAAAGGGAACTGAGAAATCTGAAACCCAGTTATTCAATGTGTAAAGCCAGCAAATTCCAGTTTGAGGAATTAACACAGAACTGGCAAAATCCTTCGAGCTTATGCAGAGACAACCACATCTGTATGGAAGTATCCCATACGGGTATTTTCACACGAGGACATGCAGGACCCTCTGTGGGAACAATTTCTTCAAAAGATGGGTTCACAGTCAAACTTACAAAATAAGTGAAGACACAAATTGCCACAAAGCACAGGCACAAAGGTGACACCCTGGAGAATTCATATCATACAACAACAAATAACATAAAAGCATGCGAGAGATCTTAAAATATGTGTGTTAAAAAGTGGTCAAATAGAAAATGAAGGTAACAGAAGTTTAAAGGAAGCATAGCATAATATGGAAAATGAGCAGAAAGGCTGTATTTAAATAGAACTAGAGCAAAATTTTTGAAATGGAAACTAAAAAAATTTTTAAAGCTCAAATTTACATTAAATAGACTATTAGATACAGTAGAAAGAATTAGTGAATTGGAAAATGAATTTGTAGAAATCATTTTAAATGTAGCACAGAATGACAGAAAATATTAAAGAGAAGTTAATAGACAAGGAGAATAAAAAGAGAAGTTTCAACATACATCTAGCTGACGTTCCAGAAGTCATAGGGAAGTGGGGGATAGGCAATGCCCCCCAAAATAAAAACTTTTAGATTGGAAGATAGAAACACTAATTGAGTTCCAATCATAATTTTAAAAAATACAAAATCCATTGTTAGATTCACTGTAGTGAAACTGTAAAACCAGCAAAGAATGGCATGATATACTGGGGGACAATGACATTATAAGCATGGATGCTGGTATTAGAAGAGTCTGACATAGGAAGAAAAATTAATTTGTCTACTCACAGTGTTGCAGACAGAATTGTTTCCTCCTTAAAAGAAAAAAAAAGCAACAAAAACACTCTTTTGAAAGCATGCTTACTTAGAGTCTTCGGAATGCAACGATACCAGAATATGAAATTTTGGTCTCCATCCCTAAATATTCACTATCATGTCCCTTTCCACAAGTTATTGTCCTAATGGAGGAAGGTGCCTTGGGGCTGCCTTGGGTTATCTGATCCAGATATTTGTGACGTGGTAGCTAAAGAAAGACACCCAATGGCTTTTTCACCTTTTACTTGAAGGCTCTCTCCATTTTATACAGAAATCTCTTAATATATGACCATATTAAACTGTAATTCTGTGATAAGCTGTTGAAGTACAGGAGGTCTATATGCAGATTCTTACATTTCATGACACATTTTGTATATTTGACATCATTTCATGACATCATTTTAAAATTGTATCGACCTTCTGACATACAAGCTGCAGTCAGCAAGAAGCTGAATGCTGTATCTGATGAAATTCCTACAGGTCTTCACTTTTCAGTAGATGTAAAACAGGAGGTAGCTACTCCTCCCAATCTATTCCATTATTACTTTACTCTCATTAGATCCTTATGAAAGCAGTGTCAATATTCTTTTAGGAGGAGTGCTTTGACATTTTAAAACACTAGTGCTTTTTACTTATTGGAGTGTAATAAAGATTCTTTCAATTAAATGATTTTTCCCCAGTACAGGAAACATATAAACAGCACAGCCATTTTTTCAACTTTTCCTAAATTCTCTAAATATGAAAATTTGCAACTCAGTTTTCTCTGAGGTAAAGGAATGAAGCTGAGTGAAAATCAAGTGGCCTCTAGAAATTTTTATAATCCGTTGTCTACTACAGACGCAGAAATTGCCCTTCATTACCTCAACATTTTTCTTACTTGTCAGAGTGCAATGTTTCTCTGTACTTTAACATTTAACGTGCATTCACTCCTTCCAAAGGCCAGAAATTCTGAGTTTTTACACGAAGTAAAAAATCCTGGTCTTATTCACACAAATATTGTTCTGTAAGAGTGGTGTCAAATGTGATGTATGCACAACTGATGTGGTTCACAAAATGATGCTTGAAGTACAAACAGAAAATCTTAGGATTTTATTTACTTTTCTAAAGCAATATATAGTCATTTAGTTATTAGTAGCAGAGGCCCCCTCACTCAGCCCAGAGGACAGTGTGGAGAGTAGCAGTGTCGACCAGTGAGGACCAACGTTGGTTCTCGTGTGCAATAGCGTGTGCTCAGACAGGTGCATTTACAGATGAGGCCCCGTTTAAACTAAACTCACCCTCACAGGATAGATGAGTGCTTTAGAAAATTCTTGCAAAGAAACAGTTGATTGAAGAAAATTCTAATATTACAAATTTCCCTAACATGAAACACATCTTCACTATTTTAGCAGTATTTGAAATCATACAATATTTAATCCAGTAATTTATAAATATCCACTAACTATAATGATAAATTTCAAATACAGCTTTTAAGGGTTTCTTGCTTATTAGTAAGGCACAGAAACCTTCATACCTTTGAGGAATGTCCTTCTGCTGTGGCAAAATATGACCAAAACAGTGTAAATAAATTAATGTGATGATAAATTAACATTCATTCCACTGTTTGCAAATACTGTTTGAAGATACAGAGAAACATAGTTCAAGGTGAAAGAAACAGATACTAGAGCAAGTAAGCAGCATGAAAAGTTTATGGTATTTGCTCGGTTGTCTTTCATTGAGAAAATGCACATAAAACTACAATTCGTGGGCCATTAAAGGACAGATGTACTACAGAAAATACTTTCTCAATAGTAAATGACTTATTATGTCATCATAATTTTGGGGAAAAACATACTGTATACATTAACCCCTGACACAGTAGCCACTTTGGGATTCTAACAAGAATTCCGGGAGAAGGTCACAGAAATAGCCAACATCTTCAACTCGATCACTGCATCATTCATGGCAGGCTGTCACAGCGGCGAAATGATGCCGAAAATGCACTGAGTGCCACAGTCTCATCCAGCCAGTTAAGGGTTTTCTTTTTTCAATGAGACCTTTAAATAAAAATGTGTCTGATGTAATGAAATGTGGAATTTAGGAAAATCCTTTGTTCCTCAGAGAGCTTTACTTGTCATCATGTGACAAAGCACATAAAAGGGTTGCAGAACTTCAAGACAGCTTGCATATTTTTTGCCTTTAAAAAAGAGAAAAGTGTTAAGTTTGCTTCCCTTCTGTGATGCAGAGAGGCTGCTGTTGTAATGCAAATATTTAAAACAAACGTGTAACAAGTCCTTCTTAGGTAAGGTGACATTTTTACAATGAATGAGAAAGTAACTATTTTATGAAAGAAAACTGAGCTATGGAAAGAACATTTGAAATGGATATTTGACATTATTTTCCTCATTTATTTCTTTGGCTGAAAGTAATGACATACATAAAAACTTCATCTACATTCTTTAAAAATGTGTTAACAGAATTTACCAACAAAGTTTTTTTTGTTTTTTTTTAACATTTATTTTTTTATTTTTTTTATTATTGCTAAAAATATTACAAATGCTCCTTTTTTTCCCCACTGACCCCTTCTACCCCTTTCACCCCTTCCCCCAGTCTCTCACCACACCATTGTCCGTGTCCTTGGGTTGTGCATATATGCATATAAATTCTTTGGTTACTCTCTCCCCCTCCACCCACCTGCCCTCCTCCAACCCTCTGACTTTCGTCAGTCTGATCCATGCTTCCATGTCATTGAATCTAGTCTGTTCATCAGTTTATTAAGTTCTTTAGATTCCATGTATAAGTGAGATCACGTGATGTTTGTCTTTCTCTGCCTGGATTATTTCACTTAGCATAATATTCTCCAGGTCCATCCATACTGTCCCAAAGGGTACGAGATCCTTCTTCCTTACAGCTGCGTGTATGGAAGGATCTAGAGAATATTATGCTAAGCGAAATAAGCCAGGCAGGGAAAGACAAACATCACATGATCTCGCTTATACGTGGAATCTAAAGAACTTAATAAATTGATGAAAAGAATAGATTCAAGGACATGGAAGCATGGAACAGACTGACGAATGTCAGAGGGAAGGAGGAAGGAGGGTGGGTGAAGGGGGAGAGAGTAACCAAAGAATTTATATGCATATATGCACAACCCAAGGACACGGACAATGGTGGGGAGAGGGACTGGGGAGGGGGATGGGATGAGGTGGAATGGGTCATTGGGGAGAAAAAGGAACATTTGTAATATTTTAAACAAACAACAAAAAAAGCTGTGGGACATATATACCATGGAATACTACGCAGCTGTAAAGAAGAAGAATCTCTTACCCAAATAAAGTTTTGAGTGGTTTTGAACTCATTTGTTCAAAAAATTTTCAATGCAACACCTCTTCTAGTTAATTGCAAGAACAACTGATTTACATCTTGGAGATGGAGATTTACTACAAGCATTTTTTTAAAACAACAAAATTTTGAAAAAACACACAACATTTTGAGTGAAATCTATTGATTTAAATATGCACAGCCAGTGTACATCATGTCCAAATAAACTAAAGTTTATTTCAACTAAAATTTGTTTCAATGAATTTTAAATAAAATAAACCAAATAATCACTTTGTATATCACAGTGGGTTAAACCATGATTTTTTTTTTTTGCATAGTAAAAAATATTCATTAACATTGCCTTCAAAATATTGGGTTGTCATCATTAATAAAATATTATTTTTAAATTAATGCTTATTTTATATTTATATTTGAAATGCATCTTCATATGTTTTATAATGAATGAACTAGTATTTATACATAATATATAAATATACATGTATTTTGGGTAAAGGCTTAAGTATTTTTACTAATGAGGCACTGAAATTTGAAAAGATTGATGATGACTTTTAACTGTTGTTTCCACTAGAGGCCTCTGCTTCATGTTCCTTTGTCAATGTTCATGCTCCTGACCAGCAGGTGTCAATATCTGGAAACATGGCTGCATTTATCTTGCAGGCAAAATGGAAATCTTAACCTCACACAACAGGAAAACTCTTCTGATTTAAGAAATGTCAACGACTTGAGTCTGTTCCCTTGGCAAAAGCAAGGTAGGATCTATTTTCACTGGGCAAAGATGGCAACCTGGCAGTGCATTCTTGCGTTAATATTTATTAAATGAGTTTTAAAAACACAAGTCTTATTGGACAGCAGGAGATGTTGAGGGAAAGGGGACACCAAGGCACTTGGCCATGAAACCATCTGATTCCTGAGGTGGGTTTGGGCCGGTGGAATGAGCGTTTGCCATGGAGCAAAGGATACCTGGTTTCTAGTCTTCTTAGTGACCTTGTGTTCAGTGTCTCAGGCAACAAATCTGTAAAATATGCACATAATTAAGCTCAAATCACAGGATTAATTATCAGGACTACAGAGAGTGGCACAAAAAACCATCCTGAGACCCTTTACACACTGAATTTATGGAACTAAAAGCACCATGAAAATAAAGACTGCCCTAATTGGTTTGGCTCAGTGGCTAAAGCATCGGACTGCAGACTAAAGGGTCCCGGGTTCGATTTCAGCCAAGGGCACGTACCTCAGTGGCAGGCTCTATCCCCGGCCCCAGTCAGGAGGCAACGAATTGATGAGTCTCTCTCACATCGATGTTCCTCTCTCTCTCCCCCTTCCACTCTCTCTGAAAAAGCAAAGAAAAAAGTATCCTCAGGTGAGGATTAAAAAAATAATAATAATAAAAAAATAATAATAAAGACTGATAAACAGTCATTTTCCTTTTTATTTATTCGACCAATAAATACTTCAACAAAAATTCATTCCAGCATCCAGGGACCTCTCTCTCTCTCCCTCTCCCTCTCTATACATACATAGTTTTTCTGAGATATAATTGACATGCAATAAATGACACACATTTTAAAGTGTACAAACTGATGACTTTTGAACTATGTGTGCACCCATGAACCCATCACCACAATAATGATAATGAGCATATCCATCACCCCCCAAAGTTTCCCCATGTCCATGGTAATACTTCCTTCCTGACTCCCTCACCCCCTTCCCATCACTAGACAACTTGCTTCCTGTCCCTATCAATTTGCTTCCTGTCTCTATCGATTTTTTAAATTTTATCTAAATGTTGCTTGTTGGGCTGATTTTACTCAGAGTTGTTGTTTTGAGAGACATGCATGCTGCTGTTCATTCCTTGGCATTGCTGAGTGGTATTCCACTGAGTGGATACAACACTATTTGTTTGTCCCTTCACCCGCTGATGTTCATTTGGATTGTTTCCAGAGTTGGGCTATTATAATCAAGCTCTTATGAACAATTTTATTCAAGTCTTAGTGTGGATATGTGCTTTCATATTGCTTGGAATAAAATAGATCAAAGTGAAATGATTGGGTCAGGTGGCAGGTGTATGTTTATCTTTTTAAGAAACTACAAACTATTCTCCAAATGGGTGCACCATTTTATACTTCCTCCAGCAGTGTATGAAGCTTCCAGTTGCTCCATCTCCTGCTCAACACTTGATATATTCAGATGTCTAATTTAGAAATTTTTAGTTTTTAATTTTAGACATTGTCACTTTAATTAGTTTGCATTTCCCTACTGACTGCTGACTTTGAGCATCTTTTCATGGTTGTTTTTTGGGGTTTTTTGCCATCCGTATATCTTCTTAGCTGAAGTATATATTGAAATATTCCACTTATTTTTATTGGCTTATTTGATTTTTATTGTAAATTTTAAGTGTTCATAATATAGTCTGAATTCAAATTCTTTATCACCTGTGGTTTACAAAACTTTACTTGAAATCTGTGACTTGTCTTTCCATTCTCTTAACAGTGTCTTTCAAAGAATAACAGTTCTTAATTTCAATGAAGTCTGATTTATTGTTTCTTTTTAAAAAATAATAATTTGGGTATTGTATCTAAGAAATCTGTGCCAAGCCTAAGATCTCAAAGATTTTTCTCCTATGTTTTTCACTAGATATTTTTTTAATTTTAGGATTTACATTTAAGCATATGATTTATTTTGAGTTAACATTTTTATATTATGTGAGGTATGAATTAAAAGATTGTTTACCATTTTTGGCATATAGATATCCAGTTTTCCCAGCTTATTTTTTTAAAAGACTAACTTTCCCCATACAAATGCCTTTATATCTTTTTTAAAAATCAGTTGACTGTATATGCATGGGTTTATTTCTGGACTCTCTAGTTTCTTCCAGTAACCCATCTGTCTATCTTCACAAAGATGGAGCATTGTCTTGATTATTGTAGCATTATAATAAGCTTTGGAATTCCTTATAAATTATCCAGCTTTATTCTTTTTAAATTTGTTTGGTTAGTCTAGTCCTTTGCACTCCCATATGAATTTTGAATCAATTTATAGAGGAATATTATATAAATACTATCCTGGGATTTTTTTTTAATATATCTTTACTGATTTCAGAGAGAGAGGACGGGAGAGGCGGAGAGAGAGAGAGAGAAACATCAATGATGAGCGTCATTGATTGACTGCCTCCTGCACGCCCCCTGCTGGGGACCGAGCCTGCAACCTGGGCATGTGCCCTGACAGGGAATCGAATGGAGATCTCCTGGATCATAGGTCAACGCTCAACCGCTGAGCCACACCGGCTGGGCTATCCTGGTATTTTGACAGTGATTGCATTAATTTATAGATTGAGCGAATTGAAATCTTAACAATGTTGAGTCTTGTGATCCAGAAACACAATACATCCCTCTATTTATTTAAGACTGCATTCATTTCTCTCAGCAATGTTTTATAGTTTGCTTATAGATCTTGCACACCTTTTGTCACATTCATGTCTAAGTATTTCATATTTAAATGTTGTGTTTTAAAATTTTAATTTCTGATTGCTCATTGCTAGTATATACAAAAACAATCGACTTTTGAATATTCGTTTTGAATCATGGAAAATTAGTAAACTCATTTTTCAGTTCTAGTAACTTTTTAATAGATTCCATATGATTTTCTGCATTGATGATTATGAAGTCTGTGATGAAAAATAATTCTGTTTCTTTATGTCTAATGTAACTAGTAACTTTTTAATAGATTCCATATGATTTTCTGCATTGATGATTATGAAATCTGTGATGAAAAATAATTGTTTCTTTATGTCTAATGTTAATGTCTTTTATTTCTTTTACTTGTCTTGTTGGTTGGAATCTCCAGTGCAATGTTATATAAGTGATGAAAGCAGACATCCTTAGAAATAGATACTCAGCAGCAATCTTTCCCTCTTAATTAAAAAGTTAGATGTAGATTTTTCTTAAAATATCCCTTATAAGATTGAAGAATTTCCCTTGTGTTATTAATTTGATGAGATTTTGAATTTTAGCAACTGCTTTTCTTGCATCTATTGAGATGATTGTGTGTGTGTGCGCGCGCGCTAGTATGGTGGATCATATTGATTTTTCACTTATTAAACTAATCTTGCATTTCTGGAATAAATATTGCTTGATTATAATGTATTATCCTTTTTATATATTGTTGGATTTTATTTGCTAACATTTTGTTAAGAATTTTTGCATTTTTGAGATATAGATATATATATAGATATATATATATACACACACACACACATTATATATATGTATATATTTACTTTCTTGCAATGCCTTTTTCTGGTTTTGGTATCAAACTAATTCTAGCTCCATAGAATGAGGTACAGAATATTATTTTCTCTTCAATTTTCTGAAAGAAGCTTTATAGAATTGTCATTATTTCTTCCTTAATTGTTTAGTAGAATTCATCACTGAAGACATCTTGGTCTGAAATGTTCTTTATGTAAAGGTTTGTAACTTAAGTTTAAAATTATTAAATGGACACAGGGGTGCTTGTGTTACATATTTATTTTTCAATAAGTTTTGGTAGTTCATGTCTTTCAAGGAAACTATTTCATCTAAGTTGTGTAATACATTTACATAAAGTTGTTCATTTGATTCTCTATTATGCACCAAATATCTGTAAAACCTGCATATTACCTCTCATTCATGATATTGGTCACATGCATTTTTGTTGTTGCTGTTGATTTGATTTGTCTGGGTGGAGGTTTATCAATTTTATGGCTGTTCTCAAAAGCCAGATTTTGGCTTCATTGCTTTTCTTCATTGTCTTTCTGCTCTTTATTTCGTTGATTTCTACTCTAATTTTTACTATTTTCTTTCTTCTGCTTACTTTAGATTCCATTTGCTCTTCTCTCTTCTTATTTTCTTAAGATGGAAACTAAGGTTATTTATTTGGGAACTTCTTTCTGTTTAATATAGGCATTTTATTCTGTAATTTCCCACTAAGTAATGTTGCAAATATACTGATATGCTCTGTTTTAATTTTCATTCCATTCAAAATGCTCCAATTTCTGTTTTGATTTTTCTTTGACCCAGTTTATTTAGAATTGTTTTATTTAGTTTACAGATATTTGGTTTTGGTTTTTTTGGGAGGTTTTTTGGGGTTTTTTTTTTTGGACGTCTTTCTATTATTGGCTTTATAGTAATTCCATTGTGGTGAAAGAAGATACTTTAAATAACTTGAACCCTTTTAATGTTATTGAGATATTTACAACCCAAATATAATCTATCTTGATAAAAATTCCTTGTATGTTCAAAAAGGATGTATATCTGACATGTTGAGTGGAATGTTCTATAAATGTACATTGGGTCAAGTAGATTGACAGTGTTGTTCAAGTCTCCTATATCCTTATTGATTTTATGGTTACTTTTTCTAGCAATTATTGAGAGAGGGATACAGAAATCTCTGATTATCATTGTGTATATGCCTGTTATTTCTATTTTCATTTCTACAAGATTTTGCTTAATGGATTTTAAAGCTCTTTTATTACATATATAAACACTTAAGCTTATTAAATTGACCCCATTCATTTCAAATGATAAGCATTATGAAATGAGTTTATCACTTGTTATGTCATTTTCTCTGAAATCTACTTTGATATTAATGTATGCCAGCTGCTTATGAATTCTTTCAGTATTTCTATGTCTACCTCTATGTCTGAAAGAAAATGACCCTGGGTACATCTTTCTTTCTTTTTTCATTACTTTAAAGATCTTGCTTTCCTGTCTTCTGGTTTTGTTTCTGATGACAAATCAGCTGACATGCTGAATTTTTTTCCTCTGTACATAATTTGATTCAAACCCCACTCCTTTGGCTGCTTTTAAGATTTTGTCCTTTTTTTTTTTTTTTTATCTTTATTGATTTCAGAGAGAGGAAAGGAGAGGGAGAGAGAGATACAAACATCAATGATGAGAGAGTCATTGATTGAGCACACAACCCAGGCATGTGCCCTGACCAGGAATCGAACCCCGATCACCTGGATCCTAGGTCGACACTCAACTGCTGAGTCATGCCCGGCCTGGCAAGATTTTGTCTTTATCGCTGATTTTCAGTAATTTGATTATGATGTGCGTTCGTGACTTTTATCCATATTTCTTGTTTTGAAATTTTGAGAAGGTTTTATGAAAGTTTTTTAAAATTTATTTCATGTACCTTTGGACTTAGAGTTTTTATCACATATATAAGTGTTCAGCTACTGTTTTCTCAAATTCATTTCTTGCTTTCCACCTTTGGTAATTCCAATTACACGTATACTATTCTACTTCAAGTTGTTCATCTTATTTTTCAGCGTTTTATTTTTGAAGGTTTCTATTTTCTCAAGTTCACTAATCTTTTCCTGAGTAAAACCTAATTTTCCATTAATGCCATCGGGGTACAGTCAATCTTCATAATTTTGGATTCTGTATCAACACTTTTATGGTCTTTTATGGTCATCCTTGGACACGAGCACAGCAGCAAAAGTTGAGTTACTCGACACACACATTCACAGCTGAGGTTGAATGAGGGAACACTCTGCCTTCTTGTTTCAGCTCTCATACTGAAAGCAAGTGTGTTATTGGTTTTTTATCTATTTAATGCCAAGCTTTTTATATTTTTACACTTTTTGTTACTGATTGTGCTGCTCAAAATGGCACCCAAGCATAGTGGGAAAGTGTTGTCTAGAGTTGCAAAGCACAAGAAGGTCGTAATGTGCCTTACAGAGACAATACATGTGTTCATGAGCTTCGTTCAGGCATGATGTATAGTGCTTTTGGCCTTGAGTTCAATATTAATGAATGAACAATGTATATTAAATATGGAGTCTTTAAACAAAAACATTCATAAAACAAGGTTACGTACAGATTGGTTGATGAAAATTGTATGACCAGAGGCTCAAAGAAACCAAATCTCCTGTTTCCCTTACAAGCAATTATTCAGTATTCACTAATTCAGTGTTCATAACGACTTTAGAGACTGAACTACCAACAAATAAGAATCAACTCTATTTCTCATCTCAGACAGTTTTATCAATCTGAAGTTTTCATCTTTAAAGTTTGGGAATTTTTTTATATCTTTTATTCCTTTATTTAACATGTTCAATCTTTCTCCTAATTTCTTGAACACATACAATATAATTATGGTAAAAGTTTTAATATTTTTTCTACTATTGTATCATCTGTGTCATTTCTGGGTCAGTTATTATTGATTAATTTGTCAGCTTATTATGGGTTGTAATTTCCTGCTTCTTTGCCTGTCTGTAAATTTTTTATTAGATATAAGACATTGTGATTTTCAGCTTTGTGGGTTGTCAGTATATTTGTATTACTATAGATATCCTTGAGCTTCGTTCGGTGATGCAATTACGTTATGTGTATCAGTCAGTTTGATTCTTCAGAATCTTGCTTTAAAGCTTTGCCTAAGGGAGCATCAAAGCTTAAAGGCAGGACTTGTAAGGATCAGACTATTTCCAAGTAACTTAACTGCACCCCAGAACAAAGTTCAAGAGTATCTGCCCTGGCTGGTTTTCTCAGCGGTTAGAGCATCAACCTGCAGACTGAAGGGTCCAGGGTTAGATGTGTCTCTCTCCCACTGATGTTTTTCTCTCTCTGTCTCTCTCTCCCTTACACTCTCTCTGAAAAGCAATGGAAAAAATATCATCGGGTGAAGGCTAAAAAAAAAAAAAAGGGCTATCTATGGGATATTGCAAATTTTACGAAATTTTGATTAGTTTTATCCCACTACTAAAATAAATCTCCGTATCTCCAGAGTTATCTTTCCGTAGCTCTCTTTTCCCCCTAGTATTGTGATCTGCATATTCTAGCTATTTGGGGCCGCCCTTGTTTCCTGGTCTATCCCTTCAACTTAGGGAGACCGATGGCTCTGCCTGCGGTCCCCTCCCTGTGCCCTGACCCAGAAACTCCCTCCCATCAGTCAGGGGGAGGAATCACAGCGTTCACCCATTTGTCTCTTGTCACTCAGGAATCACTCTTACTGTTGCTGCTGTCGAAAGCCTTTCAAACTTCTGGAGTATATTTTGTTTAGCTTTTGTTGTTCTGTTTTTAACATGGAAAGCCCATGTATTCCACAACAGCTTTGAAAGGGAAGTCTGTGGGCTCTCAAGGGATGTGTTCCCCCATTTCTACCTCCCCCCTTTCCCACACAGGTCTGTCCTTTGTAGGCTAGAGCTTGATGCAAAAATAATTATAACAATAATAAGATGAATGTCCTAGATCTCCTTATACACCACCTTTGAGGGCGCAGTTTGGGGGTGCGCGCGCACAGGGCACGCGTGGAGCGGGCAGCGGGGTGTCGCTGTCCCGCAAGGAAGCGCGCTCGCGCAGGACGGGGCACCGGCCCCGGCTGGTTAGCGGGGCGCAAGGGCCCGCGCGTCCCCGGGCAGCCGGGGAAGGCGCCCCGCGTACACTTGCGAAGGAAAACACCCTCCACGGTTCGCGCCGCAGCACTGCCCTCCCCGCGGGTTACCCGCGAGCCGCGGCCAGCCCCTGCGGAGGGACGCGTGGTGCCGCCCGTGGGTCACGGGCCGGCCCCCTTTGCCCTCGGAGCCCCCTGGGCGCACAGCGCGGAGACGCAGGGCGCGCGGGCCCGAGGCCGAGCTCCTCCCGAGGCGGCACGGAGCGCGCGGGGCGGCGCGGGAGGCAGAAACCGGGCCCCTCCGACCCGCCGGGGCCCCGGCACCCACTCGTCTTGTTTAGTGCTTTAGCTGCAGCAGGTGTGAAGGTAAATCAGGTCCTTGTTGTTCCATCTGTGCCATTCTTTCTCTACACTTATTTTCAGTTCAAAAAAAAAAAGAAAAAGTAATTTAATCCCACTTTTCTCAAACAGGCTCAAAGTCCGTCTACAAGAGAGAAGCAGGTGAAATAATTACAGGCTTCCTTCTTCTCTGTATTGCAAACTCTAAATGTCAGTGAGCATAATCTACATGTCGGTAAATGTGAGCACTCAGAGCATATTCTCCATCAAGTCCTTAGTACCCATGAACTTGAGGTTCAGAGCTAAACATTGTCAAGGTACAATAACCCATGCTCTCTATAAATTCAGATAAAGTATTTATTTTGCAAGATCACTTTACAAATTTAGATTATTGAAAGCTGAACATTAAACCAATCCCTTACTTTACAAATAAGAAAAGTGAGACTCATAAAAGTTAAGCAACCTTCCCGAGGTACCACAGCTGGCTATTGGCAGGCCTGGGAAAGAATCCTGGTACTAATTTCCAATGTGACTTTTCAGCTTTCAAAAATGCTCTTCTCATTCTAATTATGTCTGTGTTATATATTAGTGGGCTGCATATCTACCTGAGTAAAAGGCCGAGGACATGTGTCAGGGTCACACTATGAGGCAGATAGAACTAAAATAGCTTAGAGAACTAAAAGAGTTTTATTAAAGTGAGTCCAATAAAGAGAATATTCACAGAGGCATAGACAAGGTTAAGGAAACTAATAAGATGTGCTGACTGCAATTGTGGGAATCCTATGGCACCCCTAGGGTATTTGGCTAAAACAAAAGAACAGCTCTACAGCGAGAGCTATAACCACAGAAGAAAAGCACCGTCCCCCTCCCCAACCGTATCTGTAAATCTGGAGGAACACAAGCCTCTTCCTGTCAAGGAGATGTCAGAAGAATTAACACCCAGTCTTCAATGTTCTCTGAGTGTTTCCTAGTGGTCAAACCCAACAGAAACCAGAGGACAAAGGAGTCCAGAGAAGCAAGCTTTCTGGGGCGTAGAGCACAGAAAAAAAAAATCAAAAAAAAAAAAAAAAATCAGACAATGCATCTGGAGGAGAAAGGAGAAAAAATATTACACCAACTTCTTTTTACATAAATATATGAAAAAATTTGCAGCCACAGAAATGCCAAGGGCATTGAAAATACCAATCAATCATCTGGGGACAGTCAAACCTGTTTTGGCAACCATCTGTACTTTGAATGTTACCAGAAGCCCTTTACCTTAATTGTCCTTTTTACTTTTTTTAATACAAAAGGAATGTCTGTGCTAGTCATTTTTCATTAAGAAGATATAGTAACGAAATAAAAGGGCAACAGGATTCAATATCTATCTGCACTCCCAAGAGACCTAACATTTTTTCACATTTGCCAGAAAGGATCTTTTAATTTGTTAAAGACTGTTTTTCTTGATGGATTTAAAAATCAACTCTGAGTGTCATGACTGAGCAACCAGAACAGTGTATCTAAACTTTGTCTTCCAGATCTAAAAATTCCACTATCATGTCTACTTGTAATCTCAGGTTGAGGAAATATAATCTGCACAAATGACAGAGTAAACCTGTATACTGTCTTCTGGATCCTAGGGGACTCACACTTCATATCTCATCTAAGTGTTTTATTCAACCTGTGACTTGGTTTACTCTGGTCAAGAAGGTTGTAGGGTGAGACCACTTACTTTTCCTACCTGTTCTCAGGAACACTTAAAACTTGAAATCAATAATTTTAAAAAACCCTCCTTATCCTTTATAGTTTCAGATTACAGAGCAGTACATTCAGTTTTTTCAAAATAAAATTGTTGCAGAAACATCACAAATACCTCCTATATTAATTGCTTATTATTGGAGACTTTTTAAATTGTTATATCATGGTGAATTATGCTGGCAATAGAAAGATGGTTCATTTATAAAGTTCATATAAATGATGCATTGGGAAAAGGGTTTTTTTCATTGTTCTGGTTGATAAAAGTTAATCAAATGCAAGATGTCATAGAGCAATTTAGCATAAATCTTCCACAGAGCAATGCTCCCGCCTCCCATCTCCCAGGTAGGGAGAACATTTATCTGACTATTTCTAAACTGTCCCAATAAATCTTTGATTAAGAGAACCATATCAAAGTAGCTGACTAATGACTTGTTTTTCAGAACTCCTCTAGTAAATATATTATAAATGGCATCTCGACTCTTCAATAGCCTGAAAGCCGAGACATTTAAGACTTAAGTGAAACCCACAAATGAGTCAAAGGGGGTAAGGATTTGCCTCAGATGCAGTTTTCTCTTGACACCAGCGACCCTCCATAAGGTAAATGCAGAGAAGCATAGTGAGTTCAGGTCTGCAACACTCTCAGACCACGAGGCTTCTGTTCCTCTAAGGCTTACGTTGAAAATCAGATTGCTTAATGGTTTTAAAAAAACACACACTACCACTATTAATTTCATATACTGCCCAAAGTCTGAGACTATCTACTGATATTGAAAGTAACTTTCTCTTCCTCTATTTATAACCCTTAAAAGGAAAATTAAGCTCTCTGAGTAGAGGTAGCTTAACTAAATGGGAGTAAAGGGCCACTATTTGATGACAGTAATATCTACCTCTACAAACCAGTCTGTGCATCAGGCAAGCTGGCCTTGGCCCTGCTTTTGTGCTGGACCACATGCTGTGAAATTATCTATGATTTAAAAATTACTCAGTGGCCCTGCCAGGCCTGGCTCAGTGGCTGAGCATCGACCTAGGATCCAGGAGATCGTGGTTGGATTCCCATCAGGGTACGTGCCTGGGTTGCAGACTCGATCCCCTGTCGGGGGCGTGCAGGAGGCAGCCGATCAATGACTGTCATCATTGATGTTTCCATGTCTCTCTCTCCCTCTCCCTCCCTCTCTCTAAAGTCAACAAAGATATATTTTTTTTAAAAAATTACTCGGATATTTTGACATAATGTGTGCCCTTTCACATATCACCATATGAATTGAACTATGCCCATGATGTTGAGAGAAAAATTATGACATCTACCCCTTAGCATTTCTTTAGGATTAGGAACTTGTATGAATAACTATTACTTACTACAATGCCTGACAATCAAGACCTATTTTTCTGCTTCCCTTTTCTTCTCTTTCACTATTCAGATGCTAGGTCCCAATATCCTGAATGTTATTATAGTTGCTACCAGTTATTCAGGGTTCTCTATATGCTCAGTATTTCTTATCTATTATATTTAAGCCATACAACAGCCTTTGTTGGACTAAGTACCACTTATTCTGTCAGTGTAAATCAAGATTCAGAGGAGTTAGGAACCTGAGGTCATACTATCTGTAAATGATGGATCCAGAAACTGAACCTAGATTTTGTCTAAATTTGAAACCCATGTTCTTTCCATTGCCTCTTTCTTGTTAAACTGCTAAAGGTACTAGGTTGTTAAGATTTCTGATTCTGCATGTAATGAAGTATAGCAATTAAAGGTTTTCACCTAGAAAACTGGAAGTTAAGGGGATAAATCAAATGCTTATTTTAAAAACTTGAAAATTTCAGAAAGACTGTAATATCCCTTCAGACCATGTATTCTTTCCTTAGGTCTTATGAAATAGTCTATGTACAATCACAAACCCTAATCTGTGGATTCAAATAACATGGTCCCAATATGTAAGTCTAGATAGCACAAAGATGTTCTTATGCAGGGAGGGCACAGTCCCACTCAACCATTATAATTTTTTGTTTGTTCGTTTTTAATGTAAAAGAAAAAGTTAACAAAACAGTAAATCCTCTTAGCACCCATACTTTGTTTTTTAAGCCACTCTTTTGTGCATGTGATTTATTCAATTTAAAAAAAAATGGTGCTTGCATTTTGAAGACTAACTACAAAGGAAAGGGCCTAAAGTATCATGATAATAAAAAATAAATGCCCTTATGTTTGTATTGCATGGTTTGACAGTAGAATAAAAAAGCAAATAATGTTACTTATCTATTATATTTATAGTAGTTCTATGTATCTTTGAAAAGCAGGATAACATTTCTCCACTTTTCTCTCTACCATTGCATTTAATTAAAATGTGATCTTTTCTAAATTGACTGAGTCACTTGGCTCTGCTGTGTATATTTCAGGCTCCACACATAAATTCTTTACCAGGTTTCCATTTGGGTAGAATTAACCATTTTGCAATCTAATTTTCTTCCAGCAGAATGCCTCTGGTTCTTTGTCAATATTCAGGGAAAAATTGAGATTTCCAAGAGTCTAACTTTCTCCATACAAATAAGCTCTCTGTTTCATCATCTTGATTACTTTCTCTTTCCTTCCACCCCTTCCAGAAGAGTTTGTACATGGACAATTTCTCCTCAGATGGATAAGGATTGCATGCTATCATCCCCCACGAGTCCAGTCTTCGCCACACGTGGCTTAAGCTAGATTTCATCAGACAGATTCAAATCTAGAGGCCAGAGTTGTAGTCTAAGGGATTTTTATTTTGGACAAGAATCTGAGCAGGTGATTTCAAACTTCAATCTCATTGCTTTAACCTTTACAAATCATTTAGGTCAATGCCCTCTTTCTTCAAACAATAACACTGAAATTCAGATAGCTGAAGAAAAAATGTGAGAAATGATTTAATGGCAAAAATTAGACCACAACGCTTATAATATATGTTCCATGATTTTTCTGCATAACAGTACTGCCTCAAACATGACTTTTCTCATTTAAAAATTTTTATAGTCTCTTAATCCATTGAGATAAGTTAACTAAACAATTATTTCTTTATTTCATCTCATTAAAACACATTTTTTCCACTTTTTAATGCCTCTAAAATAAGGATAAATCTTGGAAACAATGGTGTCTTATTACTGATGTTAGCCTGGTCTCAGTAATGATGTGTCATTACCTATTCATGTTCAATCTTGGTTGATATTCTGGTGGCATAACAAGACAACTACAACTCCTTGATATTTGGGTGAAAAAGCTCTTTAAGAACTTTTGGGGAATTACTATGACTTAGCTGTTGAGTTTCATTGCCATTGTCTGGTAAGATCAACAGAAACACAGCATCAGAACCTGCAAAATGGTTGTGTGCAAATTGAAAGAAAATCCCCCCCCCCAACAACAAATACTCTTAAAAGAGCAACTGCATCACCATTGCTTTCCAGAGCACAGAGAACTTCACTGAGAGAAAGCAAAGGCATCAATAACTGAGTCAAAAATCATTCAAAGTAGTCTGAATCTGTGAAGAAAGTTTAAGAGTATTTTAATTAGCATATTTGACATATATTTTATTTTATATGAGTGTTGTATAGCCAAAACCTTTTTAAATAGGTCTAAAAATTATTTTCAATAAATTTAAAAAAGAAATTCTAAACCATAGTTCAGTTTTCAGTGTTTTCTTTTCTTTTTCTTTTTTAGTGGTAAATAGAACCACAGTATATTTTACAATTAATGGCAACTTGGATTTTATAAAATAATGTATGTGTTTAGTTTTGTGTGTTGAGTACTTTAGGGGAAAAAACTATGTCATATTATTATCTATTTTTAAAATCTCCTAATCAGGAAAGATTAAACCAACCCAAGAAACACTCAGAAGCCAAGGCAAGATATAACCAAGAATTCAATTTTATGATACAGCTTATGTACATACTATTTAGAAAAAGAGTATTTTGATGACTGGTGCCCTCAAGCAAGAAGTAGGTTATCAGCTGGGCCATGAAGCTTGTATTGGATTTCAATAGGCTAAGAAAAGACTGCAGGAAAAAAAATAAATTATCCTCCCTCCCCCATTGGGTTAAACAAATTGGCTCTGGGATGATGGATTGAATAGGGCTGTCATATACCATTGTGCAATTTGTATGGAGCACAAAGGCTCCTCACCAAGGGAGGTAGTGAGTGGGGGCCAAAATCCAATCCTCACCAGCTTATCAAGCCAAGCAGGGAGATGCAATAATTTCAGGAAAGCTGTGCCTTTATTATAATTGAGCCATCCAACAAGATAACCTTTTTGGCAATAGGGTACAAGATGTGTTGGTAGAGGCCAAGGATGACATGTTATAGCCATTCAACTTCCCAGTCATCCGGAGGAAACGGGGGAGTGTTGAAAGGTTAGGTAGAACCCAATCAAAGGCTTGGCAGCAGAACAATGCACTGTATATTTACAGGACAATGGAAATGTTCTCACTGGGGAATAGAGGGGAATTAAATTGGACAATAGAATGGGGTTGGGTTATGGAGAGTCTTGAAGATCAACCCTTTGAGGGAACTAGATTGAAGTTTGGAATCAGGGCCTCTGATTCATCCCCAGGAATAATTATTTGACCTGCAAGTGAAGCCCCTAAATTAGAATTTGTCTGATCAATTCTGGCACATCCATGGTAGCCCAGGCTAGACACATGGGAGAAAGCAATAGACGATTCTTTTCTATTTGAGCCATTTCTGACGGACATTAGGAAGCATATTAGGTTTTGACAATGGTAAAGATGTAGTAAAAATAATGGTAACCAGGGAAAGCATATCACAGTGTGGAACAGGGCGTGGTACAGGAAGAGGCAAACTGGAGCCTGGAAGATCAACAAGGGTGTATTTCTGAGTCCTTGGGTGTATTTCTGAGTCCTTGGGTGTATTTCTGAGTCCTTGACCAGGGCATAGGCAGTGACACTGGAAGATAAAGGAGAGGGATACGTGATGACTCCCATGTTTCCATTCTGGGTGACTAAAACTCATCATGTCACTGATAAAGAGATGGGGCACATATGACAGGTTGCTGAGTAATGAAGAAAAGTTGTTTACTAAAATGGGAAAAAGTCTATGAAAAAAATCTCTAGAATTTCAAAAGTCTATGAAAAAAAATCTCTAGAATACTATTTCTTAAAGCAAGAGGAGGTATTATTTCTTATAAAAGAAACCAACAAGTTCAGGGTGGGTAAAGGAAATGTTGATGATTAGCTTAAAGAGGGTAGTGATTCCATAAATGTTAAAGAAATGAGAAATAACAATGTAAACCATTGGTTCACCCTATCTGCTCTACTTAATGCCAAAGCCTTGACTAGATTGTTTTCCTCTCCATGGAACATCTTGTAACCTCACATTCTGTTAAGATAGGTCTTGTCTTCTCCTAAAGTACTGAAAAGTTGCATTTCTCCTCAAGCAGGCAGGATTTTGGTGGGAGCAAGTGTGCTGCAAGGGGCCTGGAACAGGACCCACCCTGTGAAGTAGGGCAGATATAAGGGCAGGGAGAGATGTGAGGAAAGGAGACTCAGCTGCACGTAAACGGGGAGAGAGCCCAGTACGGTAGATGGCTGAAAAGGCAATTAGCAGGTAGTAAGCCAACTGTCAAGCCTGAAAAGCATCAGCGAATTCAGGGGCAAGGAAAACTCCACAGGCAGGCAGCCAGCATCAGGGAGTCTGTAGCAGAGTTATCATGAAAGGGATTGGATAATACTTCTTATGGAACGAAAGGTGGTAGAAGGATAAGGTGTTGGGAGCAGGAACTATAGGGAAAGAGCGGGGAGGTGGGGCCAGTGAGCTGGGAGCAGGCTGTGCAATGCATGATCTTCCACCTCACAACTCTTATCTCCTAAGTTCACAAGTCTGTTTGGATTCCTTGTGGGACACAGTGGAGGGGCTAAGCCAGAAATTGTTCACGACCAGAGTCATACTGCCCTTGCAGGAGTTAAGCCGCATTTTGGAATGTGTGGAAGTGTTTTGGATTGTCATGATAACTTCAGAGCACCGTTTACAGGGTTGTAAGGTCCACCATGCAAAGGATGGCCCCATAGATGAAAGAACAGTCTCATCCATATGTGAACATGTTTAGTCTAAATTTATCTAAGTCTCTGAAGATTACCTGAGGCCCTAGGTTGTATTGATCACTTATTCATTCACTCATACATGCATTTTATTAAATTCCTACAAAGTATAGAAAAGCCAACATGAATAAGACATGGAATTTTCTCTGAGAACTTATAACCTATATGTACAATTAAATATGATGTTTTATAACATAATCTGTAATAGTTGTATAAACAGAGCAATAAGGCAGTGATTACTTTAAACTGGGTGACAATAGATAAGAGAGAGCATCAGAGAAAACATATTTGGGCTGAAATGAAAAAGGTGATTAGAATACCAGCAAGTGACCACTGCAGAAATAAGGGAAAAGGACACTTGGGCAGAAGAAACAAGAGCAAAGTCATGGAGATGCAAGAGCCTATGACGTGTGTCACATAGCACAGAATACAAAATAATTTTGGTAGCTGAGTCTGGAAAAGCTAATTGAGACCAGATTCTGAAAATCCTCAAAGTCATTCTGAGAAGCTTGGGTTTCAATCTGTAGAAAATTGAGACCTTTTGAAGAGTTTGATTCAGAAAAATGACAATTTTTTTATGACTTTAAAAACCAACTCACAGCAGAGAAGGGACTAAAAGGAGGAAGGCTTGTTGAGAGCGTTGCACTAGTGCAGAGGAGAGAAGCCGAGGGCAGAGTACAATCAAATAGGTATTTCAGAGCTGGACTCAACACACTCCTGCACTTTGGGGAAGTTCATTACAAAGGGTCAAGGTGGTTTTTCCAGGTTTTTGTGACATCAGTTAAAACAAAATTTGATGATGCAAATATCTCTGCATTGGCATCATTCATGGGCAGGTAAAAGACTAAATGGGAAAGACAACAATGGAAGGCAATTTATTGTGACAAAAACTACAAGGTCTTATGTTAATTATGGATAAGGTTATGCTTAATTTACCAGCTTTGAGTTTACCCATCTACATTTCCCTGAAGGACTGGTTGGGTCACATCAGCTGCCGTGTCCCTAGAAAGCCCATGGGCTTTAGAGAAAAAGTCTCTCTCAAGATGAATTTTCAGCACACGGTGGTACCTCTGAAACTTGTTTCTCTACCAATTTGGCCTTCAACTGAATTGTTGTTACATATTCCTCTAACCTTTAAGATACAGCCCATCTGTTCAGCAATGCTTTAGCCTAAACAATATGAGTCCAACACTATAATATCACTGCTCTTTTTAAAAGTTCAAATACGTGGGTCTCCATGTCCCAAATAATCTTTCCTCACAGAATAGAGTCTCAGTCTTTGCCCAGAATGACCTTTCTTTTCCTTCTTCCGATGCATCACTGTTCACTTGAAGATTTGGAAAAGATAATTGGACAGGGCTCTAATGATGGCTGTCTGTTCACGAACTTTCAACAATGCTGACAAGAGTCTCAAAATCTATTCTGCTCATCAGGGATGCTGCTCTCCGGGGCCAATTAATGCAGCATGTCGCACGTGGGCAAGGGATTTCCAGACTTGTTGGATGATGGTTTCTGGCGACAGAGCTGCTGTTGGAAGGTTTCTTTCCTCTGTTTCTGCTTTGATTCCCTGCTGCTTCTGAACTTTCAGAAAGAAAGTCAGTGGGAGTGAGTCAAACATATTTGGCATTTTATTATACTATTTCCATATAATCTTACTTTATAATTGTTTAAATTCAATGCTCATGTTATTAAAGGGAAAATAAACACAAATCAACTGTGGTTGTGCAGTTATATTGAGAATTTAAACTGATAACCCAGATGAGGTTCAAGCTTAATATCTTCCCATTAAGTAAAGGGCACAGTAATTAATTATATTTATGTTATATTCTGTAATTCTAGAACTTTGAATCTAGGATTCTACCTCCTTCGGCCTTGAAATATCTCTTACCCGTTCAAGTATCTCACACATGACAAAAAATACCCAAAGTCTGTAAACACTTACCTATGAGGCAGGAAAGTTAAAATAGGGAACAAAGACCTCAAGCTCTACCCCTCCCCTTCACCTTGGCTGGAGCATCACAGACACGGCCACCAGCCCTTTACTGACCACCTGCTCCCCTCTCCCACTCCACAATTTCTGTAATTGAGAGGACGGAAAAAATTTTTTAAAAATCCAATATCTGAAGAGAACCAGCAAGGACGAGCCCCATCAGCAGTCACCACACCAGCGGCAGAGCAGAGGACCAGCCTACCCACCCCCCTTTCTCACGTTTAATAAACCCTTCCACCCAGACCCCATCACCCACTCTCAACTCTGTCTCTTTAATAAAGCCATCTACTGAGCTTTGCTAACTCTTTCTGTCACGCTCTTGAATTCCTTCTTGTTCTGTGACAAGGACTGGATTGGGTTGAGGCCTCCCATTGCCTCCCTGGATGCTGCTCAGCATCACCTGGTCCATAGTTACGAAACAGTAAGTAATTTTTACAATGACTAAAAAATGTATTGTGAACTCACTATGTGCTAGACATAGTGCTTTAAGTGTATCAGCTCTTGTCATCCTCACAGTGGCCTGCAAGTGTGCTGCTATCATGACTCTTCTCATTTTTAATACATTTGAAAATATATATACACATGTAGAAAAAAGTCATCAAGAATTATATTATCATTTTTTCAGTAGTGGGACTTCACAGGGTTTTAGATGTATTTTTTAAAAACTTTTTTATTTTGAATTCATTTTAAACTTAACAGAAATGTTGCAAAAAGACTACATAGACTTCCCATATACCCCTGACCATGCTTCTCCTGTTAACATCTCACTTAATCAGAGCACAATTTTTGAAACCAGGAAATGAATATTGCTACATAGCATTAGCTAAAGTAGAGTCCTTATTCACATGTCACCAGTTTTTTCACTGATGTCTTTTTCTGTCCCAGGATCCAAACAAGGATCCCACTTTGCATTTTACTGTTTCCATAGTTTTCTCCAGTCTGTGACAGTTCCTTAGTCTTTCCTTGTCTTTCATGACCTTTAACGCTTTGGAGGCCACTGGTCAGTGATTTTGCAGACTGTTCTTCAATTTGGTTTTAACTACTGTTTTCTCATAATTACACTGAGATTATGCATTTTTTGCAAGAATACCATAGAAGTGGTATTCTCTGCATCATATTATGGTGCATCTGAAGTTGATATATCTTAATTATAAAATGTTAACCTTAATAATTTTAAGTTGTTTGCTAGGTTTTTCCACTTGTGTTTAGTAAAAAAATTGAGTGAGACTCTTTGAAATTATGCAAATATTCTGTTTCCTCTTAAACTTTCACCCATTAATTTAGTAACCATCCATGGCTCTTGCCTTATTACCATGGTGTTAGCCTAATAATTTTTGTATTTCCTTCATCTCTTCTACATTGATAAACTGGAAATCTTCTGTAAGAAAGAGTAGCTTCTTCTCCTTCATTTATTTATTTTTCTGATTACTTATTTGTATCAATATAGGCTCATGGGTGTTTATTTTATTTTGTTGATTATAATTTCATATTCTCATTTACTTTGTCACATATATTGTGTCTTTTCAAAATGACTCATTCCTTTTCAATCTCTTCCTTATTTTCTGTACAAAAGTATGTTGTAGAATCTTTTTGTATTTTTTTCTGTCTCAGCATTGGATCAACCATTTCTCTGGAGATCTGCTTTCTTTCATCAGAGAATGTGATTTAGAAACCAAGATCTGGGCACTAAGTATGTTCATTGTTCATGGGCCCTAGTTTCCGCTAGGTCTGCTCAGTGGGCAGAGTTAGAAAAGTCTATGTATGTACAGCAACTCTGATATATACACATCTACATTCATCTCTGCATCTACCTATATAAATATATTAAAAACCATAGATTCATACTGATGCCTCCGATTTCAATCCAATGCCACAGGGTTCATTCTAGCCTTTTCCTGTTCCTGATTTGTGATGTTTTTCTCTGATCATAAGAAATGTGGATCTCATTATCTGCAATATGTTTTACTTATTTGTGCATTTTCAGAATTGCAAATCCATATTGCTATGAGAAAAAAATTACTAATGAGAATGCAATCTTTGTACGCAGTTCTTTCAGTCTTGGGCCTTATAAATACTGCTTTCCAAAATTTCTTCACCACCTCATTATTCTTTTATTAATTGTATATCCTGATATTTAGCAACTAACACATTTCTGTGTGATTTTTTTAAAGACTACATTATCTGAAGTTGGTATATTGTCTTGAGGCTGGAAACTGTATGAGGAAAATTAAGTGTGAAGATGACATCAGACACAGGTTTCTTTAGTGATGCTTTTATCTCTCCCACATTAGTAACAAGTGTTTACAAACATTTTTGTTGTGCTCAGCTGCTGTTTTCTGGGCTCTATGGACGAAGTCTCAAGACTGCTCTGTACTCCAGCGGCAGCCACCTCCTGCTTCGTCCCGGCTCCCTCATCTCACTGTGCTAGCCCTCTTTACCAGACCGTCAAATGGGCACATGATCTCATGTCTGGGAAAACGTTCACGACACTTCAGAATCATTAAAGGGGAAGTCAAGGGAGTACAATCATGGACTTTTTTATTTTTTAAAAGAAACCAAAAGTCAACAACATCTTGTGATTTTCATAAAAGCATATTCCAGGAAGATTTTGGAAGGGTCATGAAGGTTTTTGTTGATACATGCACAGCCTTGGAAAATAATGATACATACTTGATTACTCATAATACAGATGTGACCTTGTCCTAGCAAAGAAGTTAGGAAACTTCCAATAAACTGACTCTTTTGCCATGGAGATGAGTAACACTCAGGTGTTCATTACAGCAGTAAAATAGAACAGTTCTAGACTTCCACCTCAATATCCTCACTTCCCAATAAAAACAGTAACTCATTAAAATAATGTTAAAATAATAATAGTAGTTTTCCTCCAAAGTTATTGGTAATTGATAATCACCTTAAATTTAGATTTTTCAAATCAGGAAATCATTAATATAGAGAGACATTACTTTTTTTTTTCATTACAAACAAAAACAAACAAAAAAATCTTTCTTTTTACCCACATGCTCGCTCTTTCTCCTGGTGCTCAGCTGCACAGAGCCCCAGCATCAGCCCAAGGAGGACCAGCATCTCTCTTCCCAACAGGGGACATGCCTTTTGGTCTTCAGGAACTCCCCAAATCTAAAAGCAGGGGCCTGCCTGCACTTCAGTTAATCCTAATTTCATTTGCATTTCAATTCCATCCCAGTGCATTCCTGGAAATCATATTAAAAGCAGACCACATTTGGCCTTAGATGTCTGAGGTTTTATTTCTTATATAGAATCCAAATAAATAATATAAATGCCAAATGGTATGTCACAAAAGCAAAAATACAACAATAAATCCTTTAACAACATATATTTGTCAAATAACTTTCTGAGTCCTAAAGAAAGGGTCTTAAGTGTACATTACACAATGTTTGCACATAAACCCCAGTGTAATAAAATATATAGAAAATGAACAACTTCAATTATACTGTTAAGAAAGTTTAAAACTGAAATCAGTATATTGGCTTTAACACTATCACATTTATAATAAATACACTTTTGACTGATTTAGAATTGAAAAGACCTGAAGTGGGAAGAAAGTGAATGGAAAAAGATTTGGATTGATTATTTTAAAAATCAAAAAATTTGAAGTTCTTCTCTCTCCTGTCCCCTCCCAGCTCTCTCTCCATTAATGTGTCCGTAACAAACAGAGGCACTCAATCTCTTGCACTGACTTCTATTCTTGAGAAGGCATAAGAGTTGAAATTTAATGATCATTTAATGCTCAAGATTCAGGAAAATATCTTTTTTAATTTTTCTTTTAACATTTAAGTAATAATGTTCTTTTTTCAGCTTCATTGAGGTATAATTAATAAACTAAATTATAAGATGTTGAAAGTGTACATCATGGTGATTTGATATCAAAAGATTCCTCCTAGCTAGTTAATTAACATTAATACATTCACAACCTCACAAATTTATTCTTTATTTCTTTTTACTCTCTTAGAAAATTTCAATTGTACAATTCACTGTTGTCAACCATAGTAACCATGTCATATATTAGATCTTCAGGCCTTATTGTATTCATCTTATAACTGAAAGTTTGTACTATTTTACCAACTTTCCATATTTCCCTCACTCTGTTCTCAGAGTAAGTGCTTGGGCATCTGAAGGTGGTGAATTCACTGTTTTCAGGAAGATGTACTAGGAGCAGGTGAGGACACCTAAATTATACTAAGTGTTCAAAAGCAGCCCAAAATGCAGTGTATTTAGAAACAATGATGTCTGATACAAAACTTGACACCTTAAATGAGTCAATACAAATAAACAATTTAGCAAATTATTCATTTACTAAGGAGCATTTAATAAAAATAATACTTTGCTCGTGCAAATCCTAGCTCACCAATTGTCACTGAAAGGGCTAGTTAATAACTGTGTAAATAGCTCTTGTGGCTTTGTTGCTGGTGGAAATGGGGTCCTTGTGGTGTCCCGAGAAAAGCATTTCATGGACCAGGCATGGTAGGATGATGTATGGTGGTGACATTTATTGAAGCTAGAGCAAACACAAAGGACTGTCCCAGGTTCAGCTCATCCCGCTGTGGAAGAAGCCCGGCCTAGTCTTCATCAAGCCCAGAAGAAAGGCCAAGGTCCAGAAATTCTGTGCCGTTGGTTCAGTCCAGGCCGAACCTTAGTCCAGTTCAGCCTTTGCTCCTGTCCAGCTGCCCTCTGGTCGGTGCTTCATTACTGTACCCGGGCTCATGCTTGAAGCCTGTTCTTGGAGCTCACACTTGGGACTTGTACGGCTAGGACAGAGGGAAAATACATGAGCAGATGAGTGCAGGAATGAACATGTATTATAAAGCCAGAGAGAGAGAGAGAGAACTTGCCTTTGTTAGGCTCAGATTATATTATCTTGGGCTTGGGAAGGACCAGGCACTCTTTCAAACTAACCAATCAATTTCCTAATCTTTTGTGGGCTGTGCTGGGCACATCCCCATAACCAATTCATTTCCTAGATCTTCCAGAATTCTGTGTCCTTTATCCAATCCAATCCTTTCCCCAGGCTAGACAGACAGGCCTTTATGGTTGCCATCCTGGCTCCTGTTACACATGCCTCACTGTAGAAAAACCCTGCCCCTCCACCACCTTGGCTTCTACTGGGCATGCACCCAGCAGAGGAGTTTCCCCTTCATTGTCCTATCCCTCCGTAGTAATCCTGGATAACGGCCAATAAGATCTTTCCTGCCTGTGTCCGGGATCAGGCACTAAGGGCTGAGGACCCAGGGGTCCCCCGGGAACCTATGAATGCTGTACTTTCCAGTGAAGCAGACCTATTGTCTGATTCAGCTCCCTAGTTTATTAGGCTTAATAATGTTTGATTCCTTTGCTCCCTTTCTTTATTAATAGCTAGCTGCCTATGCTAACAGCTTTAAAATATTGACAGTTGATCAAACTGAACTTGTCTCAACAACCTTAGGAATTCTTTTCATTTAATCTAGAAGTTTCATTAACTGCTGAAAAACTAGGTTGACAGAGAGTTCCTACTATCTACCCACAAAAATAGCTACCTTTTCAAAAATGTACAACGCCAAGTGTTGATGAGAATGTAGAACACCTGGAACTCTGATACATTGTTGGAGGAGGGATCAATTAATACAGTTGTTTGGAATAGTGGTGTTTTAAGTTAGAGGTAATCATGTGCTTATTTTATATCTCAAGAGTAATGAGTTCATGTGACTACCATCAAAAAAAAAAAAAATTCAAAAATGTTGATAGCAGCTTTAGTCATAACGATCCAAACTAGAAACATCCCATGTCCAATAACAGGAAAGTGAGTAAGTAAGCTGTGTGTGCTCATACAACGGGATACTGCACAGCAATAAAGAACACATTGCCAGCCACATGAAACCACTGACTCTCCCAGGCATTAGAGTGAGTAAAGGAAACTAGACACAAAGAATACACTATGTGACACTATTTATATTGTTCCAGAACTTCCTGTAATTGAAATAGGAAGAATAAAATGTTCCCCAAAACTGCTCCTTTGAGTCAAGCCCAGCCAGAACTATGGCAATTATCAGTAGGTAGCTATAAAGCAGTGGTCCAGGAACTAACCTGACTCCTGAAGAAGTTTGTTTTTCAGCTCTAAAGCCAAGCCATGTCCCTTCCATAATAAATGCTGCCCAATCCCAGAAGCCCTCACCTGGCTGACGGATACCAGGACGTCAGTGTTCCAGAAAGGAAAAGCTTGCTGCCCCACAGCCGGATTGGTTAACCTCAGCAACTGCCCTGTTCCCGAGGAATAAAAGGCCCCTAAGTCCCACAGTCAGGGCCCAGAACCTGAGGTTCTGTCTCAGTGTTCTAGCCTTCTGCAGAGCCTCAATAAATCTGCTTTTGCTTTTATCAGTGTCCCTGGTCTAAATTCTTTTATATCTGGAAACAAGAATCCAAACTCATCAGTAACGTAATGACCTTTTGAAGCCCCCAAGGTACATTACCCTACCCCTCTCTCAGGATGTCTTACATACCTCAACCTCCCTTTCTATCTCTGAACCTCTCCGGCATGTGGGACTGACACTGGGCAACAATGGGTCTGGGTTGCCTGTCACCTAAATACAGCTTATTCCCACTATTCTATTTCTGCCCAGAACAGGGTCTCTGACTCTCTCATATATGTGGGGTCTCCCTACATATGTATGTATTAAATTGGGTTATTTTCTCTCACTAATCTATCTCATGTCTATTTGATTATTAGACCAGCCAGAAGCACCTTGAGGGTAGAAGAAAGTATATTTCTCCCCCACAGACTAAAAAGAGAGGTTATTAAAACATCAGACATCATTCCCACTCTCTTACTACTAATTTGAGTCCATGGATCCTAGGTTTTCAACTCCAAGAAATACAATGAAAACAAGGATTGTCTTCCACAGAGGCAACCAAGTCCTTACATGAAAGCATGGGTGTTTCAGAAAAACAGATTCTAAAATTTGTAGAGTTAATTTCTTTTGATCGCTCACAAACTCACTTTACATCCAAAGAATCAATCAGTATGCAGGTTTAGCCACACTAAACTAAGCCATATGTTAATTCAATTCTACTTGAATGGAGGCCTCTTTTACATAATCTCTAGGACAAATTCTGGGACACTGCCGACATTCAGTTGATAGTGTATATTATAATTAATATAATAATAACAACAACACAAGGAAAATACCTCTTGCAGTTTGCAAAAATATTGGGCTGGAGCTAACACAGAATTTTAATTCAGAGTCAACAATGAAAAGAGAGATCAGAAGGCAGCAAAAGCAATTGGATTCAGTGAATTTACCAACTCAGCTTAAACAGCAGAAAAACCATACTTACTAGGGAAGGTCTCCTAAGGGAGACGGCTAAATTAAGCAAGATAATTTCATGGTCCCAATGCATTTACTTTACATAGTGAAGATTGATGTCTTAGCAGCTATAGGGAGCCAAACCTTTTCCTGAAGGTGAAAGAGATTGCAAGTGTGTGTGTGTGTGTGTGTGTGTGTGTGTGTGTCTGAGTGTGTACATCTATGTATGTACGTCTTTGTGTATATTTGAAAATGTTTGAAAGTGTTTATGGGTAGGATGAGAAAGGAAGAAAAGATAATAAATACTTCCATGACTGAAAAAAGACTGCCTAATTAATGAAATAATTAGCTCTTTATTTCCACTACAGGAGGAACTGCTGGTGTAATGAGGATTGATAAACATTCCCTAAAGGTGCAAAGTTGTTGGTTTTATTTTCCTTTGAAGAGAAGCCAACATCTCTTCAACTCTCAAGTCAAGAGCAGCACACTTCTTACTTTGCCAGGAAAATAACAAACAAAAAACCTCTGGTCTGCAATTTATAGAAACATTTGTCGAAACGCCCCGGGGCAAGTAGGATCCCCCCTCCCCCCATTTCACCTGAAAGGCTGCTTTTCCACTTCCTACTCGGGGAGGCTGTCAGTGTGGCCCCGAAACATCAGCAGAGTCTCCAGCTCACCCACCGGAGCTCTGGGGTGGGGCCGGGCAACCCGCCTCTCAGCCAGCCCTCCAGGGGAGCCTGAGGCAGGTCGGGTTTCAGTGGTTCTCAATTCCACACCCTGTTCCACCCCCAACAAAGAATGACCAGCCTAGGTCCCTTAGTCAACTGCTGCAAGTTTTTCTTCCTGCACCATTTTTTTTTTAGCTAATTATTCCTCTTGGTGGAGCCATATTTTCCATTTACCACTTTATACAACATTATTCAAATGAAATATATTCTCCTACTGTTACTAGAGAAATTAGTGGGCCAGATTTCCCAGACATGAGTGGGTATAAGGACCTTGGAGTACCCCTAAATAAGCATTTCAGAAGCCCCCACAGGATAATGAGATGTGGTAAATGGCTTCATTTGCTTGGAGTTACATTCCTCGAGTTGCCAAGTTCTGTGCCCCTTAAGCCGGTCCTGAAAAAGGTGCAGCTGGGATGCCAGGAGAGCCGAAAGGAGGGCCAGTGTCCAGAGTTCCAGTTCCACGTTGCAGCTGGGTCCAGTTCTTCATTCAGGCTAATTAAAGCCCATCAGTCCACTGTGTGGGTCCCATGCGGACAAATGCAGGGGATCCTGCTCCCTGCAACAGGAGACACAGGAACACGGGCAAGCAGGAGAGTCAAGAGCCAAGAGAATTAAACCAAGAGAGTGTGCTCCTTCTTCAGAAGTTTAAATATTCAGATTTCTCTCCCTAGAAGGGGCCATGCCTATTCTGGCCACTGACTCCCTCCCAGGTGTGACTGACAGACAGGTAGGCACCTTCCCACATCGCTCAGATCTTCCTGGGTATGCGTCTAAACTGACTTTTTCTGGCCTCTTCCCCCAGAGATCTGCTGGGAACAGACTTGGAGAATGTTAACATGAGCAAAGCTATATAAATGGCATGCCTGTATTATCTAGTCTTCCCTTTACTCCTTTCCTATTAAATAATAACCAGGTTATTACAATGGTATCACTACTACTGATCACTAAAATACAAGAAAAGTTTTGTCTACCCCCAAATCGTACCAGTATTTATTAAATTGTATCAGGGCCACCAGAAAGCACAGCAGATGTCTGCAACCCAATCCTAAGCATCCTGTTTCAGAACATCCCACTGCAGCAACAGTAGGTGAATTTGCATTTAAGACTTCTATGGAAGAGACTCTAGACTCTGTTGTCTAGACTGATTTCTAGACAATAAAATGTGGAGAAAATGATGTGTGACATTTCTGAGTCAAGACTTTTAAGAAGCAGGTGTTCCATTTTTCCATCCACCCACTGAGTGCAAATAACACAGGAATGCAGGCTTAGAGTAGGGGTTCTCAAATTTTACCCTGTACCAGAATCTTCTGGAGGGCATTTTAAAATGCTAGTTGCTAGACTAAAGCCCTAGAGCTCCTAATTCAATAGGATTAGGGTGGGGTTCAAGAATTTGCATTTCTAATAGGATTTTATGTGATGCTGATGCTACTAATCCTGGGCCCACCCAGTGTCTAACCTCTGGCCTGAACTATTGGGCTAGAGGATGGTGGAGCCAAAAGAAAGAAGTTGCTTCTCTGAGGAACCATGTAGAAAACTGCTAGCTGATCAAAAACATCACCTTCATTCTATGTATGAACAAGAGATCAACTCCTAGTGGTTTTGAGCCAATGGGCAAGGTTCTATTTTTTTTTTTTTTACCACAGTTCATTCTATTCTTAACTGATAAATTTCCTAGAAAAGTAGTTTTTGACATCTTTATATCATACCTAAAATTGAATTTATGATATTTATTAATATGAAACAATAAACATGCTAAACAAACAGAAACAAAACAAAAATGAAATTTTACAATTTTAAATTAGAAATAATTTATTTCTTTTTTTTAACCTTCTGTTTGTCACAGATTTTTTTCAGTATTTGTCTTCCCCAGAGTTTCAACAAGAAACTTTTGAACTAATTTTCCTTAGTGCAATAAGACATTTGTTTTGTTTAATTTTCCATCAATGTCTTTTTGTGAGAGCACAAGGACAAGATTGTGTCTAATTTATCATAACTCTCCTGGGGCCTAGCACAGTGCCTGCCACATGGTCAGAATTCAAGCAATACATTTGTGAGATGAGAAAAAAAGTATGGAAAATGGACAAATGAATGACATCTTTGAAACTTAATTTTGTTGACTACCCTATCTTAGATTCCATTAAGTTTCATAGATGTGCTCAACAAATATTTCTTTAGAATATTCCAGTCCTTGTTCAAATGCCAAGTAAAAAACAGCAGGCAGAGAGTCAAGGTGCTGATCCCAAGAGTTTACATCCTATGAAAAAAGACATAAACAAGAAAATATTTCATAAAGTAAAATACACTCAAATAGAAGCAAACAAGACAAGTGACAGGGAGTGGCAGATTAATTGGGAAAATTTAAATAGGATCCTGCTCTCTAAGATGCCTGACATAGACAAAAGTATTGGGCAAACTTTATTTGACATAAAAATGGAAAAATTCTCTTGTACTGGTAACACTTATTAGCAGGTTCCTGAACAAATAGCTTTCACTTCACCCACAGTTAGTTTAACAGGGCACATAGGATGCAGTAGACAAGTTGACTTGGGTTTTTCAGCTTTCAGTACAAATTCTATCTCACTTCTTAGAAATGTTCATTTAGCTGTGCAACAAATGAAACTAATATAACATGTTTTAATGAACACCTATACAAAGGACAAAAGATCACACACAGCATACTTCCCACATCCAACACTAGAGATTAGCTCTCTTTGTTGACACAGCACTACAATTTGTACTTTCTATGACATCTAATTTAAACAGCTTGAGGTCTTTTGAAACAAGAAATTCTGTGATTATCTATGCTATTCAAAGACTCCCAGCCACAGCGGACAAATTACTCCTTTTACATAAATGGATTCCCAAGGCTTTAACCATTAAAATCACAAAGATTAGTACTTTATAACTAGCTAAAAAAAACCCTGTATATTCTTATTTCTACCAAAATTGAGAGTGCTTAGAGGGCAGGTGGAGTCTTTAAAAAAAAAAAAAATTTATAGCACTAAGGAGAGTGTATTGCCAAAAACACACTCACCTCTATCAGTGAAGACTAAATTCATCACACAAAAGTGACAATGCCACTGCTCTTCCTTGGGCTTTCTGGCTATAATTTTTTAGTTTGTCCACTGACAAAGTGTAATATTTCAGTTCTTCAGTTCATCCAGTACCTGCTTTTGGAAGCCTAGTTTTTGAGGACACCTGCTACAATGTGGAAAAACGAGAATAAGTAATAACTCAACCTGACGATTTTGTTTTAACAAGTAACTTTATAGGAAGGTTAGCTGGAGATAATGTGTTGAGTTCATGGCCCACGTGTCCCTGCCCATTAGGTCATGAAAACCAAGACCCTGCTGGAGTCACGATCTTCTCAGGCCTCTTCATTCCTCTTTCATAGTTTCCCCTGGAAATACCCCTAACAATGATCCAACATGTCGGCAAGTGCCTAGCTACAGTCACAGAAAAAGTATCTTATAGTTATCATTTGTTCTTATGAATAATGAAAGAGTCTTAACAGATGTTGAGTTTTTAAACATAGTTTTAAAAGATTGGAATTTATACATTCCTGTTTGTTTCAACATGTACTTGTATTCCATGTTTTCCTATAAAACAGCTCCCCCGTACTTTAGCCAGAGAGTATGACTTTAAAATGAAAAACTCGTGACTGTGTGTGGGAAGGAAAAGACTAAAATTAGAGAGACCAACAGGCTCTAATATTAGGAATTTATTTTGAAAATGTCACTTCTAATGAGAACTAACAAAGAAACTTTCTAAAAATGAATTTATTTGTTTAATATGTTGAACTTTTGTCTTATCCTAACAGAAGAAATAGCTGGTCTTTCTGCATTATTTTTGAAGGTGTACAGTCAGATTCAGAAAAAAACACAACTATATTTATCTGTTTAATCAGGTGGAGAAGAGAAATCAATATTTGGTCAAAAGGGAGAAGAGGTGGGCCAGTACAGAGGTAAGGTGAAAACAAAGAAATCTAGAGATATATTCTTGATCAGTCTGTGGCTTCTAAGATCCTCTTCATTTTTCAACTAAATAGTTAACATACAGACAGAATTAGATGTCACATGCTGCAGTTAGAAGGGGTATTGTGTCACCATGGTAACTGGCTTTGCTTAAACATAGCCCTGTATGTACATACAGTCCAAATTAGCTGCAGAAGAGACACACACATACAATATTCCTGGAACTTACATAAAATTTGCCTGTTACATTTTTCTGAAGTGGGGTATTTGAGCTCATGTTTGTAAATCCCCCTTTTTAAAACATTTTCCTTTCTATGCAGTGTGTCTGTGATGGCTCAGTTGTTATAATCCTGGAAACAATATTATAGATAAAATTTCATGTGATAAGCAACATATGAAAAGAGTAATTTGTGCTGGCTTTTGTCAATCACTTCTTAGTGCATGGAATATAAATTATAAAACCTACTGCTTTAACTTCTTACTTTTCAACTACTGTTTTATTTGGCTCATCTTTGTGGCATATTATGGACCGTTTTCTTGAAAGAGTATCCCCAAATAGCATTCCCACTCCCACTGACTCCTCCTTTTGATAAAATTGCTAAGAAAACAACTTAAAGAAAATTAAAAGAACTTTTAAAAAGAAGTTGTCACAACATGGTATCTAAACCAAGAAATATCCCCAACATTCTTCTAATAATTTTTACTTGAAGATTTATCTAAAAGGAAAGAAAAGTAATTTATGGATTAAAATCCATTACATGACACTGTTAAAAGCATGTGATTCTTTGTGCTTTTTAAAGCCTCTATTTCTTTTTTTTTCTTTAATTTTCTGAGAAGAGTATTAAATATGATACACTTTGGGGAAAATTACATCATTGGCTGTTTTACAGTTTTTAGGACCACACTGATTTTTGTACTAAAATGGCATAATGTCTGTAGTGTTAGTGAATATTTGCCTGAAAAGAGGGAAAATTAATCATGATATTTTCTTTACTGAACACCGGTAAAATTATCCTTCTGCTTTTGGCTACAGGAAGTATTCACAAAGTTTGTCCAGTGTCTGGAGCTGTGTGCTTTCCATTCAAAGCAAAATAGCTGCCATTTAATTGAGCCCCAACTCTGCACCAGGCACTTGGTGGGAAATTTAGTATGCCATGTCATTTAATTCTCACAAAACCTCTCAAAGTAGGTATCATTATCTCCAGAAAAGGAAACCAATGTTCCGAAGGGTTATTTTTCCTATTTTACACAGCTTATAATTTGGCAAAGCTGAGATACAAATGCAGATTCCAGAACATATTTGCTCAAAAGATACTCAGCTCATGTCTAACGGTGCTGCTCCTAAGTATCAGCAGCTAAGGGCTCAGCTGTGTTGCAATAAGTTGGATCAGCTGTTTTTCATCAGTGCTCTCCTCCCTCTGTTGGAGAATCATTACTGTGAGCCCCTGGGAGAACCACTAGGAGGCAGTAGTAGTCTGAACCCAACACCATATCTTGAAGTCATCATCTTTGCTTGCTTTGAGCTGGGGTTTCCATCACTATAAGGAGGACTGCAACACTTCCTTCCTTCTCCAGACCATTGAGACTCAATTGTGCTAACGTATTTCTTGAGAACTATTTAAGAATGTGCAATGTCCTGGCCTCCATATGCAGTGAGAAGAAGGAAGCTAGAGATTGAGGGGAAGTTTCTCAGAACAAGGTGGTGACAGCAGTGCCTGGAGAAATGGAGGCAGTGGGACAGGCCCATGCCCTGAGCTCACATGATTCAGTGGCGTGAGATAAGGGGAGAAGCTATCATCAGCCTTCCAGGGCGGTAGGGGCTCCTCAAGAGTGGGCTGAAATGGATGAAGAGCTGGAATCTGTCTCCACTGAGGAGGGAGCAAGAGCACCCTTCCATGCCACTGCTGGTAGGGAGGGAAATCCACAGGTCCTTGAATGCCAGAGCTGGAGATGGCCTTCAAGAAGATCTCGTCTGGTGGTTGACACATTGTATCTTGGAGAGCTTCCTATGCAGGTGCCCCAAAGGCTGCTAAGGGTGTGGGCCAAGGGCACTTCTGGTGAGGCTTTTGATTATGCATCCCATCCCTACTTCTCCATCACAGTGTTTCCATTTTTATTAGTTTAATATTGCAGACTTTCTGCATAAGAATTTATTTTATAAAAGAAGCCTACAGTTTTAAAAAGTTTGAAAACTGCTTTATAAATGAAGAAACTGAGACTTAGAGGCAATTTCTTATAATATTTCTTTCTTCAGCAATGAGCATATTCCTTTTGATAGTACCAATATTGATGCCAGCGACATTCTGCGGTATTAGAACCCAGCTTTGGAAATCTGCTAAGAAGAGTGAACATCAGAGGAAATGACAAGTGATGCACGGGTCCAAGGTCTATGCCTCAGTTCTACCAAAGTGTCTTGTTTTAGGTGCCTTGAGACAAATCAGTGACAGAAAACCTGCCTTAATTTTCTCCTTCAGATGAAAACTACAATATCAGCCTCCTTTATTAAAAACAGATTCAAAGGGCAGAGTTGGCTGGGTGCTCTATCAGGAAAGGGTGAGGGAACCCCAGCCAGTTTTGCTCAGTGGTTAGAGTGTTGGCCCATGGTCTGAAGGGTCTCAGGTTTGATTCCAGTCAAGGCTCATGCCTCTGTTGCAGGCTCAGCCCAGGTCGGGGTGCGTGCAGGAGGCAACCAGTCGATGAGTCTCTCTCACATTGATGTCTCTCTCTCTCTCTCTCTCTCTCTCTCTCTCTCTCTCTCTCCCTCCCTCCCTCTGTTCCACTCTCTCTGAAAAGCAATGGAAATATATACTTGGGCAAAGATTTAAAAAAAGAAAGAAAGAAAAGGTGATGGGTAAGGGCTAAGAAAAACAAATTTATATGTTAAAGAGAGTAATTTTTTACACTATTAACTCAAAGCAGACAAGGGGTTGAAAAGATACCAACACTGTGGTTCTTTATATGGGCAAGAAAAAAAATAATAACCTCTCTTTTGCAAATTAATGTGCATATTTTTCCTAAGAAAACAGTTTCCATAATTTAGAGCAACAGAAGAGCTCAGAAGAAAGAGCACCCGCTTTGCGCCCAGATGTTCCTGTGTGGCCCCAGCTCTGCCCATTCCCAGTTGTTTGCCCTTGACCATGCTCCTGTCTCATTCCTCTTTGTAAACGCCTGTGGGACTATTGCAAGGATTAGAAAAAATGTGCCTGAGATGTGCCTGACATTATTGTTATTGTGCATTGTTGTTGTTTTCACTGTGATTGGGCCTGAAAATAAGGGTCAGAGTTAGAGTGAGGTGACTTGTGTGATTTTCCCACAGTAAGGATATTATTTTGGTTCCACAGTGGTTTCAGCTAGCAGGGAAATTCTATTTGGTAATGGATATCTTGAATGCTGTGGGGACAAGAATTCTGAATCTTCTCAGCAGGAAAAAAATATCATGAGTGTAGAAATAAAGATGTGGTTAGAGTGGCAGCCCATAAGTCAGGTGTAGACCAGCTCTGCTCTGGGCTGGGTAGGTGTCAGGAAAAGGGAACACATGTAGTGAGCCCCGACTTTGTGCCCCAAATGTTTAGTTCCCACTGATGGGCAAGAGCGGAGAAAAATACTGTCCCCTTCTTTCACCCCAAAGTTTTTACTTGGTACAGAACTGGCTGTTCATAGATCCTCAACAGCTGGTGCAAAGGACTGGGGAAGTGTCAACCTGCAGCAAGAAAGAGCAAGGGAGAAAGTTCAGGGCCAAGCTGGGCAAGGAGCAATCTAAGCTGGAGATGTGTGTATCTTCACAGGAACCGCCTGCCATCCCTAGCATTCGTTCAACCATGAAGCTTACATTTCCCAGGTTGGAGGCTTCTTACTCCCCTTGTAAACTCCTGAAATCACCTTAGTATTGGTACAAAGCCAATTTGAAATTAAGCTATCCAGAAAAATATGATCTGGGTGAATTTCTCCCCTGAGAGACCCCCGAGGTCTGGAGTCAGTCGATTTAGAGTAGCCAGGAGCCCACCTGGCTGGCACTAAGGTTTAGATGCTCTAGGAAGCCAAGTACAAAGGGGGTTCTTTAGGATAAAAGAGTGTGAAGGGGACATGGCTTGGAAAAGCTTCCCTAAAGTGACTGTGGTCATAAGAGGACGATGGAATTAGAGATTTTGTGCACTTTAAAGTCTTATTCTAGAGCAGCAGGCAAAATAATGCAGAATAATAGTACCTCATGTGGATGCAATTTTTTCTATTGAAATTATTGGAAAACAAAATCATTGTCCCCCATGTGAGAAGTCTATCAGGCTGATCAGCCATCTCTCATGGGTAGAAATGACATTTTTGAAAACCTAAGCCATAGGAGCCATACTGAGGGTGGGGGCTGGCAGCGTGAGCCACATGGATTGAGGGCTATAGTTGGTCAGCCTGCTCAAAAGGCATCAGCCAGGCCCTTGGCTTCTCCCAGGACATGCTTCTAATAGAATCTTTAGTGCTTCTTTTCTAAAGCCTTGTTTCCTAGTTATAGCCTTTTGGTTACATGACTTGCTGAAAGATGACATTTTTCCTTTGCAAGTAAGAGGTCTAGGATAAGTATATGAAACCACCCTATTTGAGTAAGTGCATCAATTTAGTGTCTTGAAGTAAACAAGGTTAATGAATTGATGCATCTGTGTAGTCCCTGAACATAATTAAATTCAAACATCACCCAGGAGGGAGTCATGTTGCTGACCGCCTTCCATAAGGACAGCACCAGGGAAAATCACAGCCTACACACTAATTATTAAATCTTACCTCTTCATCAGGGAGGAACAATGGATTAACCATTTTTAATCATATTGGAAGCTCAGGGTTGCTTTGCATTTCTGCTATAAATATTCACCCAACACTGATTTTGCCACACTGGTTACAGAGCTAGAGTTCATCCATGAGGCCACACAGAGGAAACCTATTTCTACATACCTGTGTTTCCTCGGGTTACATCATTGCCTGGGGAATTTTTTAAAATCAATAAAAAGTATTTTCACTTATGTTGGACTCCTGAGTTGATTTTGAGATCTCCATTCCCTTTCTAGGCTCTCAATCTTGGGAGTCTTCAGTGAGTAGCTAATTAACGTACATAGCATTTTAAGCTACCAGACAGATCCCACCGTTCTGCTGTTTGGTGCTACTTTTAGATTCCTATGCACATATCTGCTGCCAAGGCCATTAACATTTTAAAGCTCCCACGAAGACAGTACACCATTGCTACCACTGGCCTGGGCACTGTCTACAGCTGTTCCTCACCAAAGCCATGCTGGACCAACAACACTGGAGGTTGAAGCTCCCAGTTTTGTGTTCTGTCTGGCAGCCGTATCGAAGACATCTGTGAAACGTGTGTTTCAGTCCCACACCAATATCATAAAGTAGTTATTATTATTAATTAACCTCATTTCATTAAAGGAGAAACTGAAGTTTAACAAGGTGTTGTAATTAGTACAGTGTCTCTCCACCAGTAAGTGCCAGGGTATCTGATGTCAGTCCTGTGCTCTTGGACACTCTATTACACTTAATCTGTGGTCTCTACTGCTGCGCATCCCATATCGCTGCTACAAGAGATCATCCACATTGTCAAAGAGGGAATATTAAAAATACAACACATAGATGAGTGGAATTTTGAGTTAAGAATGACAAAACCTAAGCATATCAGTCCAAAAGTAATCTATATTTCCTATTGATTGAACATCTAAATGAGGTGGGCTCTAGTTGCCAGGGAAACCAGCTTACCTGAGCATCAAAAATGTGATAAGGTCATAATTTTTTTTTTTTTAAATGCATCCGTTTTGGAACCTCTCTCACTTCCCCTTTAATTAATGTGCCACTCATCCTAACGCCCACATTGTATACCCTTCACATATTGTCTCGCCTAGCTGAGAAATTGCCTATCCAATAAAGTACCTCGCCTGCAATTTTCACCTACTTCCTGGCTGCCTTCTCTCTTTGCCCAAGGATGGCTCTTCTCTTAGTAACAGAAGTTTCTACCCTTTCTTTTTCAATAACTAATAGACAGATGTGTCTAGTATTTGTCCTGACCAGGGATTGGTTGTGGCTTCTTTGAATGAGCCAATAGAAACTATGTTCCACACTAAAAAGATTACTAAAGTAATCTCACTTCTTTAAAGTCATTCACTTGGAGGGAGAGTGCCTTGTATGCTCTTCAATGAGCAGGGACTCACATCCTTTTATCTGACTGTATTGTGAGACACACCCACAAGTGTTGGGCCCAGGAGTGGAACCTCCTCTAAGAAAAATCTAAGGAGGCTGGGACAGAAAAGTCACTTGTTTGAATCTCTACTACATTCAACATTTTTTATTATATCAAATTCCTTTTACTCAACCTGTTATTGAAAACCAAAGATGAGCTGACATGTGTTATTGAAAATCATGTCTCTTTACCAACTGCAGGCTGAAAGAAGCTTTCAGCATTTTTAGTGCTACAAAACAAAATCTGCACACTCTGGCTAGGCCTTTCAATCTGCAGTTATGTTTCGATGGGGTCTTTGGCCTCAGGAAAGAGTCTTCCTCCTGTAAGGATTCCCCATTGTAGACAGCAGCTATTTTAAACAGGTCATTTGCATAATTTATTGCCTTGCCAATAAAAAAACCCTATGTTTCCAGATGGCAGGAGCTTACCACCTTGTTGTTGCAAAATATATTAGAGCAGGGATTGCAAATTAGTTTCTAGTCACTTCCTGGAGCTCTGTGTTGAGGAAACTATTCAGGCCACGTTCACGCTCTGGAAACAGTTCCATGATGGATCAGTCAGTCATGTTTCCCATGGTTGGGTGTCTGAAGAGAAGGGCACACATATCTTGTGTCTAATATCCCTGTATTAGAAGCTTAAACTGACCACATGGGCCTGGAAATGAACGTCAGATTCCTGGGATTGAGAGAGCATTAATTGTGGCTAATAAAGGCAGCTTCATCTGTTCCCCGAACCAAGTGACCAGAACAATTGCTAAGCAGAGCAGCACTGCTGACTCTCCATCGCGCCTCACTGTCTTCACCCAAAAGGATTTGTTAAGCTCAGTGAGTTTATCTTCAAGATGAACACAATCTTCACTTAGAGAAGTGACACCATTTTAAAGCATGTCTAGACTCAATGCTTTTCCTCCTCCAACCATATTCTATCAAAAAATCCCCATCTTTAAGTTGCTTGACCCACCACTTCAAATTTATAAAGTTCTTAGTGGAATACTCTTTTAATTTTACTTAGCACTCTTTTTCTGCTGTCCTCAGACAATTTTCTAGGTGCTGGCCCAAGTCAGATTCAATTGACAGCCAGCAAATCAAATGCAGATCATCACTGCCATCCAGGTGACAAGTTTTCTCTTGTCACCAGCCCCTGCCTGGGTCCTTTCCCTTCAGGATGAATTTTTTCTGAGAAGCTCTTCTGTCCTCATGCAAACAGGCTTCCCATGAGTTGTTTAGACAAAACCAGACAGGTGTGGATCCCAGTATTTCTGGGTGAGTTGGAAGTTGTCCTGCACAATGGTATTGGGAGAGAGGGTAGGTCAGGCCTAACTGCATCCCAGACCTCGCTCACCAAGTCATGTTGTTCAAATCAAGACTGCATTGGCCCAGAAGAAGAAGAAAGGTGCCATGTAGGCTAAGGCAGCTCAGGTTAAGTGGGAAGTTCTGTAAATCCTCTGGTAGACAAAGATCTTCTGAGGAGACCCCAGGCCAGATCAACAACCCTAGCTTTTCAGCAGACCTACTTCACTACTTTGGAAACCAAAAGGAGATGAGATGAAAAATCAGGTCCATATATTTGAAAAATTCTGTATTTCTACATGTTTATTCACCCTGTGCTTACATCAGAGACCTCCAGAGTGACAAAACAAGTCACAATTAAAGGTACTAGCAGCAGGGTTATACTTTGTTGAGAGCTGTTGTGGTGCAACGCAAAAAATACTCAGGACAGAAGACCTGGACCAGCATTCCACTCTGCCACCTACATCTTCCCTGAGCTGCAGGGTCTGTACCTACTTACTTTAAGAGATATCTAAAAATGACCTTTGTATGTCAGTGTTTTGTACATTGTAAAGTTTTAAAAATACATATGTTTTTATTGATATGAGAGGGAGAGGAAGAGAGAGAGAGAGAGAGAGAGAGAGAGAGAGAGAGAGAGAGAGAAGTCAATGGTTTGCCTCCTGCATGACCGGGAATCAAACCAGTGACCTCTTTGTGCATGGACACTTAACCAACTGAGCCACACCAGCCAGGACACATTATAAAGTTTTATAAAAATATGAAGGAGTACAGTGATCACACTCTAAATTCATAGTATGTTAAAATTTTTAAATGATTTTTTTTTCAGATAAGGAAAGTAATAACTCTTAAATAGTAAAAACTGTTTTCAAATTTTTAATCATCAGATATCACTGCAGAAGAGGCATTATCTCATTCTGACACCCCACCCAATCCCCAGAAACCAACAAAACAGTTTGCTTTATGTTTATCAGAATTATCAAAATAAGTGCAGGCCATCAAGTCATACTATAGTGAGATCCATTAGGTTTAAAACCTAGTAAAACACAACATAAATCCCCAAAGGAAAATATGTTTAATTTATAGAGTATGAGAGAGATTTTCTCTTCAGTCATGGGCTACGATGAAAGCAAACACTGGAATAAGAAGAAGGCTCTCAGAAATGAATCACATTCCAGCAAAGCTAGTAACTGCAATAGTCTCGCCTGCAGTAGGTGCTATTTAATGCTATCTACCTCATTAGCAATTACATGTTTTAAGAGATGACACTACAAAAAATTTCAATCCTGTTGGTCTTTATCAACATTGTACAAACCATGTTAGAGCCCACAACCTCACTTAGGTTTGTTTTAAGGGGATGTTAGTCACCAGTACAATGAAACAAATTGTTTACTAATAAATTTACACTTGATCTTAAACTATCCATACAGAGAGGTAAGACTAGAAATGAAAGGAAGGAGAGCCTTGGTGTTGGGAAGCTTTCATTTTCTTTTCAAAGGACTGGAGGCCATTAATGGGATGCGATTTGAGGTGTGTTTTAGGAAGGCTGGTTTGGAAACACTGTGTGGGGGAAGCTGGAGGAAGAGAAATTGAAGATAGTGAATTATTGCCCAGTGAACTGTTGGTGAAATGGAAGGCCATTAAACAAAAAAGAGAGGCTATTACAGTGGGCCATGGGCTCCTTTATCAAATATTTTGAATTGTTGAATGTGCTGGTTATGAGTTAAACACATAGGATACCATAGTGTTGAGCAAAGAACCGGTGGGGGTGCTGGTTAAATAATTATACAAACAATTAACTATATAGTAACAGATACGGGTGAGTTCTATAAATTTAAGGGAAAATGTTTTTATAAAGTTATATATAAAGGATACTGACAATAGTTATGGATCAGGCAAGGCATCCCCAAAGAAGTGACATGCAAGCCAAAATAAAAATTGTAGCCTTCTTGGTGTATATTCTAGGAACAGAAGACATTCCCCTTGAGCTGCTGTGAATTGAGCAATGGAGGGAACATTAGAAACGAGGACAGAGAAATAATAAGGGTCATAGATCACTACTCAGTGTGAAATTGAAAATTATTGAAAGATTTTTGGGAGACTTTCATAAACTGGCTTGTATTTTTAAGAGTCGTGTTGGCCATTGTGTGAAGAACATACTGTGAGAATGGGAGCAGATTCAGTCATTGGACAAGCAGGAGGTCAAGGATGACTCCTAAGCATCTGACCCTCTCACCTGCGGAGCAGGGGTACCATTTGTGTAGGTTAGCAACACTGGGAAAGGTTCGAGCTTTCTGGACAGAGGGCAGAGGAATCACTGAAGGGAGGAGAGCATGAAACATCTTGGACATTTGAGTTGGGGATGCTTTGTGACATCCAAGTAGAGATGTAACTGTGGGAGTCATCAATGAACAGAGGATAATTGAAATTGGGGGGTAGAATAGATTGCCTAAGAGAGGAGAATGCACTGAGAAGACAGAGGACCTAAGGCTGAGTCTGAACAATACCAACATCTACCGGTGGAAGAGACAAAAGTAATAATCCTGGTAACGACAGTAACACATAAAGGTAGGAGGACAAAGGGAGACAGGTGGAGCAGTGTGTATAGAGTGCTTGTTATATTTTAGGCACAAATCTTTATGGCTCACATGAAGTAATTAATCTTCACAACAACCCTCTCAAGGTTCTCTCATTTTCCTTGGCTCAATAATTTCAATAATCTGACAAAGATCCACATTTCTGTTGTCAGCTCTGTACCCATTTTCCTCAGTCATCTGCAGATTGAAGTTGTCCTTTATTCCAAGAAGGCTTTTCATTATCCATACCTTTGGACATTTCTGTTGCTCTTATTCCATATGTGCTGAGCCCTTTTATTTTTCTCAGTAACTTCTGTCCCTATTTTTCATCCACGTCTATTTTTTTCCTGAAACGATGGCTGTTTTTCTTGGATTTTTCTCTTTCATTTTGTGCACTTTTGCCAGTCCTACAGATAGCTTGTCCCATTTGCATTTGCTTTTATGCTAATTGTTTAAATGCTGCTTTTATCTCCATGATGACTCTTTTTTCCCTCCTCCACTTCATTCTTAAAACTCTTCCTCCTTGAGGCACTCCCTTCTCATGCTGTCAAGTACTATTGCTTATGTTTTCTTTCTGCAGCTGTCACTTCTCACTCTTCTTTTCTAGCACTTTCTCTTTTCCCTTAGCCCCAAACTTTAGCCCATTCAGTGATCAGTCCTCTGGTTTCTTGTATTCTCTTCCTTCGGTTTTGTAGATTTAAAGAATGCCTATTCTCCTGGGACTTCCAAACAGAAATTTCCAGTCCAGCCCTCCCCTCAGAGAATTTTATTCAGCCTTCTAACAAATCCATTTCGATGTCCACTGGCTCATCAGACCTAGAAAGTTTAAAGAGCAGTTCAAGATTTTCTTCCTTAAGTCTGCTTCTCTTGCCATCTTTCTTAGTTCTGTAAGTGGTACCACTCTCTGCCCAGCTGCTCACACTAAAATCTTTTTTATTATTGATGTCCTTCCCCATATCCAATCCATCACTGGGACGGCTTTGACTTGTCTCTCATGGTCAAGAGAAAAATCACCCTGGGTGTCAGCTGCTGCAGGTCTCATTTCTTAAAAAAAGTCAACTTTTTTTTTTTTTTGCCTTTTGAAAAAGTAACACCAGTTTTGCTTGAGAGGATAACAAATCACGAGGGGGGGCGGGGGATAATTTAATTAGTGGCAAAATGTCTTTAACTCCCGGAAGATTGAAAATTAAGGTTAGAAATTATGAAGTAAATTAAAAATCCATACTTTTGCATTAACCTAAAGAATAATCTTTGTACATTTTTTATTTCATATATTTGTAGTTTAAAAGATTTTGTTATATTGGTGTTGTCAGTACAATTTAAAATGTTTAATTACTAATTTTCATTTGTGATTTTAAGTTAAAAAGTATAAAAATATTTTATAATATACTTACAATACACTGTACTTGTCTACATTATTAGAGTTGTAATATAGACCTTCTTAACTACTTTGCAAGTTTTTGTTAGTTTATAACTGACATAGTTAAGAGAATTAAGTATTTTAAACTTATAAAATTTTAAATATTAAAGGCCTTTAAGAGAGGCTGTTTCAGTTTATTAGATTTTGAATAAAAAAATGATAGTTTAATAAAAGAAACTAGTATTTTTAATCTTATTCATTTAATGGGAGAAAAGGCACTCTGCCCCCCCCCCCCCCCGGCCGCCCCTTAGGCAACACTGATATGTAACTACCACAAAGTCATTTTTGAACAAATATCTATTGAATGAAAGAATGAGACCAGATTTGTCTTAAATTTATAATCTGCTGGAGATCTAGGCACACAATATGACAATTTATTTAATGAAAATAAGAGCAGAGCTTTAAGGGAGTAACTATCAAGGAGCTGGTGTATTTTATTAACTTTAACAGCAACCATGTACTTAATTACTTCCTGTTATTGTTATAGCCAAAACATGTGCCAGTTTCTACCCACCTTTCCCATGTGTTAGTTACAAGTTCCACTTCTCAGAAGGTAAATGGATAAGAATTTTATAGCAGCTATACGCCTACTCTAAGATAGCTTCTCACTCACCTTGATATCTCAATCCATGGGCCAACACCAAGATCTCATTTGTGTAACTGCACCAAAGAGAGAATCTGTGGCCTGTGTAATAAATTACGGGTGCCAGAAACTTTTTTGAAAGGGCTCATTTCCATTTAAGCAGCCAGTGCAGATTGCCGTACTGCTAATTTGATCAACTGCCAGAAGAATTCAAATTTTAAACTTGGTGTAATTTCAGACCAGACCATGCTACCCTTTGACTTCTCTCTAGTTCAATTTAAAAATAAAGTGGTTATGCCTAAGACTGTAGGCTCAAAGCTGAAATACTCCGGAGCCTGATGCTCACTTTTTGCTACTTCATAGGAATCTCCCCCAAACTCAACCGTTGGATCCAAGTTCCTACTACCGATTTTACACATTGGAAATATTTGTGGGCAAAAATACCAAAATCTTCTCTAAGCCAGACCTGACTCTCTGCCTTCAGTAATCTGTCTTCCTATGTGTAAACTTTGTAGATGCATCTGTTTTGAGTTTCATAAATAGACAAAAAAGTATTTTATAGCTGGAAAAATTTATGCATTCCATATTCTCACAGCTTTAAAATGGCCAAATTTATTCTCTTGAATAAATGCTCTGGCAAGAAAAATCAAAAGAACAGCTCCAAAGCAATATTTTGAGAGTTTTTGCCAACATCAGAGAAAAAGAAAGCACATAAAAATAGACACATGTATATAACACATATATCCAAATATCTATTTGTGCTTGAGAAAGTGGATATACTACAGATGATTCCAAACAATTTTGCCCTTCAAAATTTATTTTTGACTTGAACCAGGATTCCATGTGAATATTTATGTTTGAATATGGGTGTGTTTAATAATCTTGTATTCAGTTCAAAGCAAATAAGGAAGTCAAGAAGGTACCAGGTGGGACCATATAGAAGAAAGACTTTTGTGCAGCACTTGTGTGACTACTGGAAGGTTTCACCATCAAGATGGCATGATCATTGACATTGCCACCTACCACAGCAGCTGGCAGGCAAGGAGTAATGGGTCTCTATGCCAACACCCTCCCTTACCTCCTTCCGTAGGAAAATGTGTGTCTGGGAGGAACTACATCATTCACACTCTATTCTCCACCTTAGCCCGGAAAACTGCAGCAGAAAAAATATTCTAATTAAGATTCAAGACCAGGGACAAGCAGGTGGTGGATATGGGAGATGGGATTCTTGGAAGGGATCACAAAATGGTTGAACAAATCCTTGATATAGTGTTATGGTATGCCCCAGGGACAGGAAATTCCTGACAGTTTCCCAATGCAAACCCGTAATTCCAGCTACTAAGTAATTTCCACTTCTGCTTCATAGTGCTTGGAGTTCCCTCTTAGCTTCAGCCCCATGACCATGTATACTCTTACCTGTAGCATGGAGTCTACTCTGCATGCCCTTATCCCTGTCTTTATGGGTATGTCCCACCCAGCATCGGTTGATACCACATTGGGAAGATCAGCGGGAGAAGCTGAAAAGCTGTTCAATTTTCTGAATTTGTTGGTGTGCTTTTTTGTTTTTGTTTTTGTGACCTAATTTAAGATCCTTACTTAGATTTATTAAGGTTTTTATATGTTTAATTTTAAAAACAGTCCTGAAAAAGGTAAGTAGTTTCAAAGATTTTCTCTGATAACAAGTAAAACAGAAAATCTTGAATTGTCAACAAAGGAAATATATACAAGCAACATCAATAGTGGCATTTATCATCAAGCACCTTGGCAGAGAAGTTAAGGGCAATATGTCTGAAAGCATGATTGGACAGAAGTTGACCACAGCATAGATAATCTCTTTGAGAATAATGAAAAGAACATTCTATAGATGCCCATGTACTATCTGGATGATAGCATATAGTGGTCACATGAACAGCTTCTCTTATTCTGCCTACTTTGCTGAAAAGATTTTACACATTCTGGACTCCTGGGCCTAATTCATAAATTCTAACTTTCACTAACCCTTTACTAACCTCATTCTAAAATGTATACTTATTTTCTATGCTAGCTACTTTTGAAAAATTTACCTTTTTTCCCTCTTTTCATTTCTTTCCCATTAAGGAGCCAAATATCAACCCAACCCTGGCTGGTAAACATGGAATAAGAAAAAAAACTTAATAATTTTTACATAAAATGAGAAACAATAAAGAATTTATAGTCTCAAAATATAAATTCCTTTAATAGTTCCAAAAGTTTCTTAATGAATCCTCACAAAGCTTTGGATTTCTGTTTCTATTTCTTGATTTTTTCAAGAATTTATTTTTAATAATAAAAATAAATTAAATTTTAGTATTACTTTAAATTTAATTCCTAATATGTTAATTATATTTTGTATATTATCATCATAAATGTGTAATTTTTCAGTAATATTATGAATTAAATAGTTTTTTTACTGCTGGTCTGCCCAATAATTGTTTATAATATTATACATATAAAATAATATTACAAATAACTAATGGCAAAAAGACTTTTCAAACACAACCTATTTTAAATTGTATTGTGCCTGAATAAATATTTGCAGAATATATAACTATCTATATGTCAAAGTTTCTCAGTATAATTCAAGTTTGGTAAGTTTTCCCTTTTATTTTGTCAGCTGTGGGACCAACAAAGAAAATGCTGTGAACTCAGCAATTACCTTCATACAGAAAGTCAAGTTTAGAGTATGCGTGTGGTCCAATCAATCTAACATACATATTCCAACTTTCTTGCATATGCAGAGATTCAATAGGATGAAAAGCAGCCAAATACCCTGATTTTAGTACCTGAAAAGAAGCCACTGCAAGCTTCATTAGCAGAAAAAGGCGATCTTTTTCATGTGCCTGGGTTTAAAAACTTATAGCACTTTCTGTTAAAATACAACTGACCTGCAGATTTTGTAATGAAAATCTACAATTCTATATCTTTCAAATGAATTTTTATGTGCATAAAAATATGTCCCCGAAGTTCTGCCAAAGATTTTTCATTGACTGAGCAGAATCCGCTCCTTTAAATCCCTAGGAATTAAGTGTCCATATATAGCCCCATGGCAACTGAGCCTTGCCTGCACAGTGCGAAGCTTTCATAGAGTTTAAGAACAGCATGAAATAGACACGGCGCTCTTTAATTTTTAAACATTTGCAGAATATAATTTTCATGGTTCACCAATCAGAAATTTAAGATAAACTAAGTATTGGGACATTTAACATTTTTCTTATGGCCTTATAGCTAACTGATTTTTCTCAAATTACCCATGCCAAAGAGATTTTTATCCTTAATTAATCTTGGTTTTGTGAAGAAGAATTTAGGGTTCATTTCCAGAGAAATTATTTATTTTCTCCAACTATTAGAAAACTCACTTCTAAGTAAGTTTATTCTTTACAAGTTCTATTTATTTTAAAAAAACACACACAAAAGAACTGCATCTTCAGAATAAAGTACATTTTTCCAAATAGTTAATATGATGCATCAAATTGCACAAATATTAACTGAGTACCTATTCTTTGCCAGATATCTCATCCAAATAAAGGAAATAACTATTTGTAGAGCCATCTGATTTGATAATATTGAAAACCTTATTTATTTAGCTAATATTGATTGAATTCTTCTTATGTTTTAATGCTGTACTGGTCATGGGTTTATAAAGAAATGACTTGAAAGAGTAGTCATGGGGATGCAAAGTACAGCCTAGGGAATGTAGTTAATAATATTGTAATAACTATGTGTGGTGTCAGAAGGGGACAAGATGTATTCAGATGGTCACTAGTAACTTACATAATGTCTGATCACTGGGATATACATATGAAATTAATATAATATTATACGTCAACTGAAATTGAAAAATAAAAAAGGATTTAAATTTAAAAATTATTAAATAAATAAATAAATAAATAAAACCTTGCCTTTGAAAAACTCACATTCTTTCCAGGAAGACAGAAATAAACAAATAATCACAACACATGAATGCCCTATAGAGGTAATATGCAAGGTGTTATAAAAGCAGAGAAGGGAGGAGGGTCTAATTTTAATGTGAGGCAAAGATGGATCAGGGAATCTTCCTAGAAAAAGCAGCACTTAAACTGATTCATGAACGGTAATTGGAGATTTTCCAGAGAAAAAGGTGGAGAAGGGTTCTCCAGACAGGAGCCACAATATATGTGAATGAATGAAAAAAATGAAAGGCAATATTTTGGCAAAGCAGAGAGTAGAGTGTATTAGGAAGCCATAAGATGTGAAGACATGCAGCACTGAAATCTGGACTTGTTAATGGATGCTGCCTTTGGAAAACTGTCATTTGATTCACAGTCTCAGAGTAAACACTGAGAATTAATTGGTAGTATCTTTCGTATCTGTTATTCAGAGCTGATTAGCCAGCATCAAATCAAATTCACACCAAAAAGAGGAAGCAAAGCTAGGGTTTCTTTTCAAAAAAAAGAAAGGAAAAAAAAAAATTCATTTGGAGGCATGAGAGAGCTCCCAAGCAGCCAGGACTTGAGGTGACCAAGGTTACAGAGAAAAGGAAATGCATTGAGGTGAGTCAAGTATTCTCACTGCTTTCCCTTAGATGCATTTTCCATTTATAAGTAGAGTTAAGCTGAGAACATCAGAAGCCAAACATAAAGAGAGAGAGAATCTAAACAGAGTGATTGGTGCTCTCATAAATACTGGAGAGACACAAAGTTCAAGGCCTACCATGACGAAGGAGAACTAGTAAACATTGTAAGCTTTCTATTGGGACTCCTGAAAGATTACGCAACAGAAGTAAAGGTAAACTGGAAATAGATCAAACCTCACAGAATAAAATTCATATTTTATCAGTTTAATCTCAGATTTAAATTACATAATATGCCCCTTATCAAACTACTTGTCAAAAGCAAAATTATACTATCTGAGGGAAAAACATTGTAATGGCAAAGATCAAGGCCAGAGAGGTTCACACTGGATCCAGACAGTCTGAAGGAAAACTGGGGAGCCGAAGGAGAATGAGACATGTCCTTATTTCATCCTGCAGAGGAGCTGAAAGTGCAGAAGAAACAAACCGCACTCTTCCTTGTGGCAGCCGGCGGGGTGTACATGGGGGACAAACTGGCCGGGGACTTTCCTTCACCCCGGAAAGTCCCAGGCCGGTGTTATAGGAGCCACAACAATAATGGCTCTCAGCCAAGGATGGGTCAGACATTAGTCTGCTAAAGACGCATCTGTTATGACTGTGCTCTCTCATGTTTACGTAGCTGGGGCCTTGTGCTGTGAGAAGGTGGAGAGAAAGCCTAAGCCTTTTCACTTTCCCCACAAACATCATTCAGAAGCTTTCCAATTATTTAAACACAGCATCTGACAGTTAATAAAATATTACCATACATACCAGGACATAGGACCAATTGATCAAAAACCAAAAGGAAAACAGCTAAATCAGGCCCATAGGTGATAAAGATGTTTGTTTTGTCAGACATAAACTTTGAAATAATTGTGATTGATATATCAGAGCTTTTCAGCAAAAACTAAGTCTATAAAATCAAATAAAAACTTAAGAACTAGAAAACAAATATAAAAATTTCAAATAGATGGTTTTAATAGCATATTAGCAAAATTAAAGAAAAGATTAGTAAATTGGAAGTTATATCAGTAAAATTATTCACAATGAAAGAGAAAAAATAATAACAAATATATAAACAAGAATAAGAGACATACAGAACAAGATGAAGGTCTGATGTATCTGTAAGTGGAATTTCTGAATAAGAGGAATGAGAGAACAGGGCAGTAGTAACATGTACTGAAATAACCCTGAAAAATTCCCCAAAGTGATAAAAGACATTAAGCCAAAGATTCAGGAAGTTCTGAATCCCAAGTTTAACACATACAGAGAAAACTGTATCAAGAAGAGTCAAATTTAAAATACTTAGAACTGTTAAGAACAGTAATAAACAAAAACCTATCAAATTCATAGGGACAGCAATAGGACTGAGAGGTGACTTCTCCACAGAAACTATGGAAGCCAGATTACAATAAAATAATATCTTCAAAATGCTGAAAGAAAATAACTGCCAACCTAGAGTTCCATACCCAAGAAAAATATCCTTCAAAAACAAAGACAGAATAAAATCATTTCAAACCAACTAAATCTGAGAGATCACAGTTGGCAGACCTACACTGAAGAAATATATAGAGAATTATTTAGGCATAAAGGAATGACCCCAGAAAGACACAAGAAGATGCGAGGGGGAGTAAAATGCAATAGAAAGAATAAATATATGAGTAAATGTAAATAAATGTTGACTATTAATACAATAGTAATGTATTATGGAGTTTGAATTATATATAAAATTAAATTATATGATAAAATACAAAAAGTAAGATCCTTGTGTTGTATGAAAATAAGTCAAAGATGGAAACTGTAATGCTAAGGGTAGCGAAGAAGTAATAGAGGGGAAAATAAAATAATAAAAAAATCAAATAATAAAAGATAAAAATGAGAGAAAAAGGAATATAGAACAAATTGGAAAAATAGAAAACAAATAGGAAGATTTTGGATGTAAACACGATTATGTCAATAATTACATTACATGTAAATGGACTAAGCATTCAAATTAGAAGTCAAAAAGTGTCAGACTGAATGCAAAATAATATAAAAATGTACATCACTTATAAAAGAAACATTTCTGCATTAGGCCACAAATACTGAAAGCAAAAGGTTAAAAAAAAAAAAAGATACCCTGAAAACACTAACAAAAAGTAAATAGTTATAACTATACTAATGCCAGACGTACCCTTTAAAGCAAAAATTTGTAAAAAAAAAAAAAAAGGTAAAAAAGGATATTTCATAAGGATAAATGGTTCACTTCACCAGGAAGATAAAGCAGGTGTAAATTAAAATATATAAAGCAAATCTAAAGCTAAAAGGAGGAATCTTTCAACACTGAAAGGAGAAATATACAAATCCACAACTCCATGGAAATTTTAACACACATCTCCTATTAACTGATGCTGGCATTGATTTACATTTTTGAAAAGCTTTGTATAATAGAAAACAGCTAGATTTTGAGATGTGCTTCTGCTTTCAATTTGATGTATTATCACACATTAAGTATCTCTGGAAAATTTTACTGTTTTCTCATGACAGAACAAAAGTTAAAAAGGGGCTGTCTGAATGGAATTTTGGAATCCCTAGGTTCCTTGGACTATACCTTAAAAACTACTATTTTAAATATTTGATTTTTTATGCTATTATAAATAGAATTATTTTTTAACATTTTATTTTGCTAATTGTTTTCTACCCTATATGAAAATACAATTGATCTGTGCATATTGACTTTGTAGTCTGTGACCTTGGGAAATTTACTTAATAATTATATTGTTTTACTTGTAAATAATTTTGAGTTTTCAACATATAAAATAACACCAGTATAGAAAATGGGAATTTTACTTCCTTCTTTTAACATGTGTTCAACTTTTATTTCCTTTTCTTCCTTTATTGCAAAGTTGGGACCCGCAGCTCACCATTCTGAGTTCTGGAAATGTTCTATTTCTTTATCTGGGAGGCACACACAGGTATCTTTATTTTGTGGTAATTTTCCAAGCAATAAACTCCGTGTAGTCACTGATTCAATTTTTCTACTGGACAAAGAAAACTCAGTGTGTGAAAAAATTCAGTATAACAATTCCATGGTTCTATACTTTTCAGGCTCCATTTAATTTTCCTTTGAGATTTTTCTACCAATCCGCCTCTTGAGATGCATGTGAAAGGGTTAAAATTTGGATAATAAAATAATCATAGCTTCCAGAGAAAGGATTAGGCATGCTCATGAATTATTTAGCTTTATAATTTCAGCTTACTCTTCCTGCATATGTGTGCCAGAAAAAACACCCATTTAGGTGGATGCCAACTAGATTTCTTTTTTTAATTCCCACTTGAGAGTGCCGACTACTTCAGTGGGATTTGGACCAGTTTACTTTGCCAAGTAATTCGAGTGCTCCTGCTGACCAGTTCTTTCACCCGGCCTGGGCGAGGTTAAACACGAAGGGGAGCTAAGGTAACCGAGAGATTTCCTCTTGCTGTGGCCCTTTCTTTACGCTCTCTTGTCCCAATTTCCAGAATTGTTTCTAATGGCATAGGAGTAAGATCTGGATCCTTCCTGTTCAAATGGAGATGAGCAGAATTTGCATAGTTCATCAATACCGAATTGAAAAAAAAATCCTAGTGATATTAGGATAGTAAACATACACTCCAGAAAGAGGTGTTCGGGAGATTGGTACATAAACTGCTTTTTCATTATTTGGGATAGGAAATACTTTTAAATATATTCATTCAAAATTATCCTTGACACAGCAAAGGCCATTATGTTCATGTGGCCCAAATTACCTATAGTAATGTAAATATTTATTTTATTATATATATGTTTTTGCCCCAAACATTTCTCTAAGCCATAAAGTTACTTAGGGGTATTTTTACTGTAGGGGGAAATTTAGAAGTGACCTCCCAGGCCTCTTACAGTAAGGGAAGTGGTTGGAGGGATAGCACAGAGCAGACCTGCCTGGCTTTCCTGAGGGAGTTCTCTTTTCAGGCTATTCTAAAAGTTCTCCCCATCATCTTTGTCTCAATTTCTGAGAAAAATTAAGATGAAAGAAGTCTTAACTTCCTCTCTGGCCAGAACAATATTTGTAATTTTTTAAAACTGTACTTCTTACATGACACACCTGCTTTTCCCCTTTGGAATAAAGTCCATCTTAAAGAAAACTCCTAGCCCTGGCAGGGGATATAAGGAAGCTCTCTGTTCTTTATCCACAGTCAGCACCAGCAACTCCAGTCCAAATCCTGGCAGGAGTAATGAAGGTAGAGAAGAGATGTGGGATCCTGGCAAGGGGAACCTCCTGCCCCCTTTCTGCGCGCCGTCAGGAAACATTAGGGCGGCTGACTACAACCAGGTGACGAGCGGCGTGAGGGACAGAAGGCAGCTCCTAATGAATCCACCACACCAGACAGCCAGGCTGCTTTCCACTCTTTTGCCAATCCTCAAATCCTCCTTCCAAACTGTAAAGTGTCACTCAAATCTGGAACACCTAACTCCCTCTCTAGAGGCCCAACCGACACCTGGGCCTAAGGTCAGGTACATCCTGGGTCCTCTCTGTGTAAAGGTAAAATGTGTTTTTGAACTAAAATGCCGGATTTAAGGCACTGAGGCAGAACAGCGCTCCATCCAAACCCCCAGTGACATATTCACAGAACCAGGTCTGGCTGGAAAACAAGGTGAAAGAAACAGTAACTCTAATTGCAGCCAGCGAAGCGAACACGCTGGTTGGCTGAACCCTGGCCAAGCTCTTACCATTAAAAATGCCACAGCGTTGCTGCCAAAAGGGGTGTTGGAACAAATTGCCAGAGGTAACTGTTACATAAGCCAGAGCTTGCCTTGCCAATTAGCCAGAAACCATTGCTGCATCTTTTCTGGCCACAGTTATTCTGATAGGGCACTTGCGAGCTCTTGAGCTGTTTAAGAACTGAACCAGAGGAAGCCAGCCTCCCGCGGGAGGAGAGAAAGCGCCTCCGGGCGGGGGCAGCTGGCGGGGCCAGCTCCTCGGACCCGTGAAGCTGCCCCAACGCTTGGTAGTAGTTTCAGTAAGAAAGTAAGAGAATCTCAGGGAACTCAGGCAAATGGCCTATTTACAATTGCTGCAACTTTCTTTTCAGGGGACCACGGGTAGTACAAGCAAAGAAATGTGCCTTGGCTTGCAAAAAGAAGGGAAGGAAAGAAAGGCCCACCGAATTACCTCATTTTTTTAATTAAAAAATATTTACCACTCCTATTAGCTTTGTACTCAGCAGAGGTTCCCTGAGGACTGTTCTCCACAAGCAAAATAAAGGAAAGCACAGAGGGCAGTTATCCAGGTAAATCAGACAAAGCCTTCCCTGTATCTCGAAGGCCTCGGGAATTGCCCAGGTAATAACTCCCATTCATGCTCATCTCCTGTCACTGAGCTATCAGGCTGCAGTAGCTGTGGAGCCCTGCCACCACCTTAGTGCTGTTTGTCTTCATTTTCTTCCTGATCCCCAGCCCTTGGCTCACTCTAAGAAGTCTTTCTGTTTCCTCTTCTCGGGGATCTCCCTCACACCCACCCCATTCCCACACATCCATGCAGGATGTCGCATCCATAACCCATTCAACTGCCACCTAGTCAAGCTCTTGGTCTAATATACAGATGTGATCTTGCCATTTACCTGTATCGAAATCCTTAAGGGCTACTCTTGATTCAGTGAACACTTGCCTACATCACAAGCTTTATTCCAGTCATCCCCACAGCCTCCATTCCAGAGAGAGAAAAATCTATAACTGTGGTTCCCAACATGAGTAGCACATATTTGGAATCCCACTCCCCAGTGTGATGGTTTTTGGAGGTGCTCCTTTGGGAGGTGATTGGGTCATAAGGGTGCAGCTCTCTTGGATGGGATTAGTGCCCTTATAAAAGAGACCCCAGAGAGCAATATGAGGACACAGGAAAAGGCGGTCGCCAGAATTCCACCATTCTGGTGCCCTGATCTCAGTCTTCCTACCTCTAGAATTGTGAGAAATAAATTTCTGATGCCACCCCATTTGTGGGATTTTGTTATAGCAATCAAACTAAGACAGCCACCCAGCATGCTTTTGCACATGCTTTTTCCTAGGTTGGAAATGAGTTATTTTACATCTTTGTTATTCTTTCCCATGCTGTTTTTTTAGGATATAGGTCAAGCGTCTTCTGCAAGCCTTCAGTAACTTCCCTCAGTTTTCCCATTGCAACCTGTTCCCGCCTGCATCCTGATCCTCGGTGTCTCTCTTTTCCTCTCTAACTGGGTGAGGAGATCCTTCTGGGCAGGAAGTGTGTTTCCTTGGTCTTAGTATCCGCAGTGCCTAGTGAGGAAGGAGAACACATGTGCACCCCCAGCAAGCTTGGACTTAATTCTCCAAGCTCTTCTTCTGATTTCTGGGCAGGCTTCTGCTTACAAAACCTCATAGGCTTCCTAACTTCAGAAGGTAATAAAGAGAGTGAGAAGAAAGACATCTGGAAGATAAGGCATCACAAAATACTTCGGGACTTTGGTAACACTTAGGGTTGTTACTCTCTGTTGTTATTTGTAACTGGGTGACAGCCTCTTGATAGCTCCCATATTGAAATATTTAAAAATGAATTCTGAAGTATTTAATCAAGAACGTGAAGGCTCATAAACAGTTTTTTTTTCTTCTTTTTCATGGCCTTTCCTCAAATGAATTTCACTTTTTAATGCATTTTGGCAAGGTGGGAAAGACATTTAGATCAGTGCAGATTTGGGCCTTGGTTTCCAGTAACAGGAAACTCTTCCAAACAAAAAAAGGGCTCCTGGACACGATGCAAGAAGGGCATTGTGAGAAGAGGCCCAGATTTAGCAATAAGGATACAAACATGAAAGCAATTCTTTGCTGGAAAGACATTTAAAAATCCTGAGATCTGCAGGCCAGGGCCTGCCACTGGAATTGGCAAAGGAAGAAGAAAGAGCTGACTTTCATTTTGGCTTTTGCCACAAGTACGTTTGCTTTGTGATTCTTGCCCAAAGTCTCTAAATGAGATGCTTGGCATGTACTCCGAAGTTCCTGCCCTCTGATGCTAATATGGAAGGCACAACACGCCCGTTTTGCTTTCTTTCCAGTGGAAAGAGTTTTAGGAAATAAGCTGCTCTGAACAATAGATTGGAAATACAGTTTATTTTCTAACATAGGTGATGACCTGATCGTCGCTGCTCAGGAAAACCACAGGGACGTATACAGGCGAAGCGGGAGGTACAAGGCTAGGGAAGAGCGGGAGTTTCCTTTCCTTTTGTCCTTTTTGGAATTCTAAGAATTCTCTTGAGAAAAATTTTACACTTTTTGTGATATTGAACCCTTTATGTTAAGGAGGCCTTATTTTTAAGAGCAAGTGTAGCAAGGCCCAGAAACTGTCTTGTAAAGAACTTATATTTTAGTGTAGACAGCTTTTAGTAACTGCCTGGATCTCAAGACAGGTACGGAAGTAAGTGAGAGATTTAGGGTGAGTGCACAGGAAACATTTGCACAGAATCAGCACCCTACAAAATCCTTAATCATGAAGTTAATTCTTTCTCTTCACTTCTTCATAGGACACAATGACATTAGACTGAACCATACAAAACTGCCATTTCTACAGGTCAGAACTGGCAGACATCAGCGATGATTACATTTAGTTCACTCTAATAATGAACGGATTTGAAATCCACAGAGACATGGGCTGCCTGAGATAAATGAGACCCCTTTGAATTTCATCTTTAACTTTCAACACCCCCCCTTAACATTTTAAAAAATACTCAGTTAACATGTGTTGATTGCTTCTTACGTGTATGGCACTGTGTTAGATAACTTGCATGGAGAATCTCATTTAATGCTTATAACAATTCTGTTAGGTAGGTGTGATTACCCCTAATTTACAGATAAGAAAACTGAGGTTTACAAAAGTTAAGTAAGTTGTCCAAGGGCATATAACTTGTGTCAGTCAAAAAACTGAGTTCTGATCCCCCTCCATTCTCAAGTTTCCCCAAATGAATCCCTCAATTTTATGATTCACCAAAGGCTTGTGAATCAATGTTAAACCTTGGAGTGTGACAAATGGGTTTGTCAATCCCTTGCTCAGTGGGGATACAGTTCACTACTTCGTGTTCTTTTTATACTGTAGACTCTCCAAGTAATCGATCTAGTCAAATTGATACTTTATACAAATCCTTCAATGGAAAGAAAAAAAAAGGCACATTTTGGAAGGGTGCACATTTGGTGATTAAATAACTGAAAGCATATTGTGGCAAAAGATCCAAAAGCATTAAAAACATCCCCAAACACTTCTCAGCCAGTTTTATTTTTCCACTGCTTGTAAGCCACGAACTCGGCTTCTCAGTTGCGTGAGGGCTTAAGCAACTTTCCAGCTCAGAAACTACTCTTGCTCCACTGAGCACAAGCATCCAGGCTTTTAACAGGAAGTTACAGGCTTGTCTCCCAAATTGTCCCGCTTCAGAACCTTTGATCTTAATTAACTGAACAACTTTTTAGGGCTTTATTGGCAGAGCCAGCTCAATTAATTTGACAGAGTCCCATGTTTCCTGGTTGGTATATACTTTGGGTCATAGTAACTTAAGAAGATGACTGAGATATGTGAAGATGCTTTGTCGGAGGAAAAGAATACTATAAAATATAAGCAGCACTTCCCGACCCTGAAGTACCCAATATATTGTATATGAAAAGCTTTAATTCTTGCATCTCATTTGATTCCTGCAGCTATATATTTAACACATATAATAACCACACACAAGCACCAACCAATCAGAACAGGTTTTGTAATAACTCTCTGTACCATCTAACTATAGGCCTTGATATTTAAAGCTGAGTTAATCTTGAGTCAGAAAGGGATGCATCATGTAAGCAAGAGAAATTTAGAATTTTTTCATCTATTATGAGCTCCTAGGATTTGGCAAATAACTTCAAAACAAAATGGATTGTTTGCCCAGAGAGCTGCACACAACTCTTCTTTTGTTTCTCCCTTTGCTCAAATTCTGAATTTGCAAAGAAATCACTGTACAGCACTGTGTGCTTAGAACCATGTGCACTCTATGGGTTGATTTAAGGGATTTATCGAGGTAAGTATTTCTATACTTTGTTTTCACTTTCTGCATTGATTTTAGAGATTAATCCCCATGATTCCTGTGAAGAAATGAGCTCCGGATCCTCAAAGGAATGAAAAAGCATTCAGACTGAATCACAGTGCCAGCCCATAAGCAAATTTTCTCCATAATTAATCTCTGTTTAGAATGTGATGTTCTATCTTCAAATATTATGTGACAGCTCTTTAGACTATTTATTTCTCTTGAATACAGTGAAGGAATTTTTTTTTAATAATAATTTCTACCTGGCCCAACTCCTCCTAATTACATGCTAGGCAGCAGAGAAGGCTCTAAGACTTCTCAGCCGCTAAAATCTGAGAACTTTTCCTCCAGTGTATGTGGAGGCCAGAGTGCTGAGGAGAAGGAGGGTTCCTCCCTTTGCCTTTTATCCAAATGGAGGTCAAAGCGAGGCCACATCATCTCTGGGACAAACTCACAGCATTCTCATTTTCTTCTGTCCCCTCATTCACATACCTGCCCAGTTGAGGTGGGGTGTGAGATTGCTAACTATGAGGCTGGGGGACGTGATCTCCATCTGCTCCCAGAAAAGGAGGCACCGTAATGGACAATGTTCCCCAAGCGTTTCCAGGACGGCTCTCAGGCAGCAGAAACTAAATTGTTCCCCTGGAGATCCAGGGCAGTAGACGCTACAAGCTGGGGAGGTTTTCAGTGTCCTACATTTTATCGTTAAAATAGCTTGTGATTATTTTTTTATTCTACTCCAAAATATGTCTGTTTAAATAGAAGAATGTTTATTACTCACCATGGAATGAAGTTGACTTGCCACAGAAGAGCATTCCGAGAAGATTCACTGTGTTTGTCCTATGGAAGCGTGTGTCGTCTGCATGGCAGCTGGGGAATTCCAGATGCAGGCATATTAAACCTAGAGAGCGAGGCTGGAATTCTAATCCTGCTTCTGTCCGTAAGACCCTTTCTTTAATCTTGATTATTTTGTTTAATATTTACTTGCTCCCTTTATTAATGGAGGGGAAATGCTTTCAATACAATCCAACTCTAAAGTTCTATAAACTTTATATTTTTGTTATAATTTTATACATATTATCTTTAAAATAAATTAGGTAATATTTAAAATTCCTTATATTGAAGCCAAGAAGACGGACTTAAGAGTCAGAAATCAGCACCAGTGACTGTTGAGCTTGAGCATCAAGATTTCTACTACTGTCTGCCTTTTGCATTTAAAGGTTGTCAATAATCAAGAAAAGAAACTATTAAGGAAAATTATGTATGTATGCACTTATTCCTTCATCTAGCAATTCCAGTTCAAAGAATTTATCTCTAAGATATTCTGGCAAAACCAAAACACAGCATATCCATAATAGCACAAGACCCGAAATAATGGGAAAGTTGAATAAACAACAGTTTGTCCATATGATGGAGTATTATGAAGATGCAAACAAGGCATGAAAAGTGTCTCTATGTAATGCAGTGGCTCGATCTTCATTATATAGAAAGTAAAAAAATAAAATGGAGAAAAGTGGGCATAGTATAGTTTATGTAAGAAAGGGATGGATATGAATATATCTATACATGCTTATTTATATTTTTAAATGAAAAGATAAACCAAAATGTTTTATTAAAAGAACATCTACGGGGGGAGGGAAGAAGCAGGATGAAGGAACAAGGGTAGAGATAGACTTTTAAAAATATGCTTTCCTTTGTAAATGTGATTTTGGAATTTTTGCATAATTATAACACAAAATTAAATTTTAAAGAAAGCAATGCCTAAAAATCAGCAGCAACATTGAAACGAACTTAAGACTTTATCAAGCTTGTAGCATAATTGCATGGAAGGAATTATTTCCATCAACTCAACAACAGTAAATTGAGTGAATGCTCCTAATAGCATGTATCATAAGACACAAAGAATTACAGGAAGCAAAATAATAAATCGTAAAATATTTTTAGTAACCACATTGTTGGGTATAGTATTCTCATTGTTATTCTAAGATTGTTGCACGTAACTTGTGGTAGAAATCATAAATTGTGAGATAAATGAGTAATTATGTTGGTTCATTGGGATTTTCTGTGTGGGAGAAAAGAGAAACAGATGAAAGATAAAGTTAAGTAAAAACATTGCAGTCCTGAATTTAACGGGAAATTATCAGTGGAAATATGAAAAGGTTATTTTTGAAAATAAACAAAGTTCCGAACCATACTCACTGAATACGTCTAGAAACAAGAGCATATCCTAAAGCAGTGTGCCCCATATTGCCCACATTCTCTAAATCCCACTTACAGGAAACAGGGATGCTCGGAGGAAAGGGCCAGTTCTAGGCCTGGGGCAGCAAATGTGCAGGACGCGCTTGGAATAGCTTCTCATACCAGGAGGCAAGGTGGCACGCACGGGGTTTAGTGTTGTAACAAGATCAGGAGCAGTGGTGGGGGACCCGGGACATATATGCTCATTAGAGCTCACTGTCAAATATCTAGAATTTTCCAACCCTATTGTTAAAATATTGAGAGCTTAAAAGAAATCAGCCATGCTGGGGGAATTTACACCAAAATTTTTGCTAAATACTACATATTATGGCTCCCTTTTCTTTTTTCTTTTCTTTTCTTTTCTTTTCTTTTCTTTTCTTTTCTTTTCTTTTCTTTTCTTTTCTTTTCTTTTCTTTTCTTTTCTTCTTCTTTTTTATTTTTTTTTATTTTTTTTGCCAGCACAACACTATACAGGAATCAAGAAGGCTATATTGGACAAAGATAAAATATTTTGAGCAATAATAAGAAAAATAACTGCAATGGAGTAAAATGTATCAAATATAATTAAATCTATGTGTTCATAATGGTATCACCCACCCCCTATACACACACACACACACAATTTCTTTGGTCACCTTCAAAGCATATGAAGGGATCACAGTTCTATTTTGAAGATTGGTAAAGAAGGGAAAAGAGCCAAGCATTTATCTGGTGCTTTCTATACAAAGTCTATAAGGTAAACATAGAGTTGACAGGGAAATGCTCTTTTTATAAATCTATGCCAAGTAATAAATGATAAAGCAATCATCATTTACAATCCCTGATTAATCAACTAACATAGGCAATGAACAATAATAGCTGCTAACATGACCAAAGGGGAGAGAATCAGACATTTGCTTATCTACAAAACACCATCAATGAAATAGTTTTGCCTCTCTCACCCCACCCCGCTAACCCACCCCCCCAAATTAAACCTCTATAATGAACTGCTATTCAAGAGCTATAAGGAATATGTTAATAAAACCCATGTAATCAGCAAAATTATACTGTTGGAAATTTTATAGGGCAAGTTATGCAATTCCTTAAAAGAATGAATTGCAAAGAATTATAAAGAGATGGGAAAAGAGGGAGAAAACATCTATAGATTAAAAAAAACTTCAGAAACATCAATCAGTGGCAGTGCATGGACTTTATTTCAATCCTGATTCAAACTGTGAGGGGGGGAAATTAAACAACTGTAAGATAATCAGGGACATTAGAACAGTGAACATTTAATCATATTGAAGAATTACTAATTTTTAAAAAAAATAGAGTAATGGTACTACGCCTACTTTTTTAAATGAGCTCATATTTTAGGTACACATGCTGAATATTTATAGATAAAATGACATGATATTTGGAGTTTGTTTCACAATAATGAGTGTGCGAGGGTAAAGTCGGATAAGGGTCTAGACCTCTGCTATTCCATTGGCCAGCAGAATCCACATCATCTAGGAGCTTATTGGAAACGCAGATGCTCAGGCTCAAGCACAAGCTACGAAAAACCTGTACTGTAACATTCAAATTGATTCTTAGGTTTGCTGAATTTTGAGAAACTCGGGTTTAATAAAACACAATTGGCCATTGCTTAAGCTGGGTGAGGTTACATTAGGATGCTTTCCTCTCTACGTTTGCATGTATTGGAAATGTCCCATTATAAAAAGCTATTTTAGAAAGAAGGTCAAATTGTTGAGAAAGGTGGCAAGAGTGTCACTAGCTCAAAAGCAGACCTTTCCCAACTGGGCCCCCTGTTCTGGGATAGCCCCTGACTGACCTGAGGCGTCTTCACAGGGCGCGCTCCCAACCTCTTGTGCTCCAGGGCCATTTCTATTGTGTCCCCAGCGTGAAACACCAAGGTCTAAGTACGTTTCGTAGAGGGAACAATTTCTCTGCTACCAGAGGCCGAAGAGCTTCTCTGTGAACTGCGTTTGAAGCTTTCCGGGGGAGTTGAGCAGACGGCGATGCCTCCTGCCAGCAATGACTGGCAAAATGCATGAGGAGCTCTTCTAGCTGTCTCCATGCCATGGCCCAGCTGCATTTGTTACAAAGGTTGTTGTTATTTCTTCAGTGATTTTCAAAAATATTTTAGCACCATTATGAAGGCAGCAAAGGGAAGGTAAAGGGAGAACTTTCCACATGTGGACAGAGCATTGTATTTTCTGCTCTCCAAATATGGAATAGAAGTGAAGTTCACAGATCAACCAGGTTCAGAGAATCACGAAAACAAAGATTATTTTATTTGTGTTTTCCCTCTCCAGGTAGGCAAGGTTCTTTTAATACACAAATGCATTTCACAGTGGTTCAAAAAATGTACTGAACTTGCTGTATTTATGCAATGTCCCATCTCCTTGTCAGTCTTCTCTCCTTTTTCCACCCCAATTTATACAAATAATTAAATAAGAATCCAAGATCTTTGGGGCATAATACTGCCCAGAAATATATTAATCAAAGCCAGTTAGTATTAGGCAAATTCCATCCTGTATTTAAAAACAACACTAACATGTTTTTAAATGTTTGGGGGGAAAAATAAGTTTTACTAATAGTCAAATGCAAAGAGAAATAATGAGGTGTCACCATCACCTTTCAGATTGGCAAGTGCTACCCAAGGCTGAGGAAAAGCCGGCATTCTCCTGCATTGCTGATAGTAGGTCAAAGGGGAAACCTTACCAGACGAAAATCTAGCATTTGGCACCAATAGCCATTTAAAGAAGAAAACAGCTTTATTCAAGTATAACTGACATATATAAACCGCCCATATTTAAAGTATACAATTTGCTAAATATTAACATACATTTATACCAGTAAGACATCAACAGTATTAAAATAATGGGTATATACATCACTCCCCCACCCCTGAATTTCATGCCCCTTAGTAATCTCACTCTCCTAGTCATCCCTAACACCCCCTCCTGTCCACATGAGAAAATGCTCCACATCACTAATCATCAGAGATGCAAATTAAAACCACAATGAGGTATCACTTCACACCTGCCAGAATGGCTCCATCAACAAATCAACAAACGGCATGTGCTGGTGAGGGTGTGGAGAAAGGGGAGCCCTAGTACACTGCTGGTGGGAATGCAGACTGGGTCAGCCACTATGGAAAACAGTGTGGAGGTTCCTCAAAAAACTAAAAATGGAGCTGCCTTTTGACCCAGTGATTCCACTCCTAGGAATGTATCCTAAGAATCCTGAAACACTAATTAGAAAGAATATATGCACCCCGATGTTCATAGCAGCACAGTTTACAATAGCTAAGATCTGGAAACAGCCCAAGTGCCCATCAGTAGATGAGTGGATAAAAAAGCTGTGGGACATTCACACCATGGAATACTACGCAGCTATAAAGAAGAAGGATCTCGTACCCTTTGGGACAGTATGGATGGACCTGGAGAATATTATGCTAAGTGAAATAAGCCAGGCAGAGAAAGACAACCATCACATGATCTCACTTATATGTGGAATCTAAAGAACTTAATAAACTGATGAACAGAATAGATTCAATGACATGGAAGCATAGATGAGACTGATGAATGTCAGAGGGATGGAGGAGGGCGGGGGGGGGTGGAGGGGGAGAGAGTAACCAAAGAATTTATATGCAGATATGCACAACCCAAGGACAGGGACCATGGTGGGGAGAGGGACTGGGGAGGGGGAAGGAATGGGGTAGAACGGGTCATTGGGGAGAAAAAGGGACATCTGTAATATTTTAAACAATAATAAAATTTTAAAAAAAGAAACCCAAAACAGTTGTAGCCTAGTAGTTACAATTCTTTGTTATTTCAGTGGTTGCTTTAGGATTTATAGTATGCATCGTTATCTTATCCCACTCAGCCTTCAGGTAACATTTAAACAGCCTTTGTGCTATTTTTGTCTTACATTTTACATATGTTTTAAACTTCTCACTATATTATGATCATGATTATTTAAAAAGTCCACGATCTTATAAAAACATTTAAATAATTAGAAAAAACTTGTGTATCTGCTCATCCAGTTACTATTGTGAGACAATTCTTCACCTGTTTCCCATATGTTTGAGCATCTTGTGAGTGAAGGCACTGAAAGCTTTTGTTTCAGCCTATCTTTCCAAGGATGTTTATATAATGAACAACCCTCGATGAGACTAAAATAGTGTCTCCCTCTGAGACAGAGGGCTTCAGTTTTTGCTATCTTTTATACTAAAGGTAATGTCTTCCTCCTGGGCATAGTTTGGACAGATTTGCTCGCAGCCTATTACACAAAAGAAAATATGTATTTTACTAAATTCAGGGTTTCTTAGTTGTGACATGAGGACCATGTGCATCATGTATGTAGGTCAACCTGCTTCACCACATGGGACTTGGGTGGGATGGAGACCTAGCACAAACATGGAGCTCAGGCTGCTTGATGTGTTATGAGTAATAAAGTTCTTTGTCTCTGACCCAGGAGTTTTGTATCTTTTGTCAGCACCCATGAAATTATGGAAGTCTAACTTATTAACTTGCAAAAAGGGTGAAATCTAAGATCCTTTGCAATTCTTGATGATTACTATTTCTGGGGCTCTTCATTTCTTTATGCAGAAATTTTCACCTGGCATTATTTTCCTTCTGCCTGAAGGACTTCCTTTAACATTTTTGGGGACTGCATGTAATGAATTCCTTCAGCTTTTCTATGTTTGGAAAATTATTTATTCTGCCTTCATTTATGAAGGATATATTTACTGAGTATAAAATTCTAGGAAAAGTTTCTTCATTTAAATTTTAGTAATTTTACACGTTCTTCCACTACCTACTTGCCTATGTTGTTTCCTATGAGACAGTTGTTATTATTATTTTTCCTATGCATATTATATTTTTTCCTCTGGCTGCTTTTAGGATTTTCTATTTATCATTGGTTATGAGCAATTTGATTATGATGTGTCTTGGTGTAGGTTTCTTTATGATTTTGGTTTTTGAGATTAAGCTTCTTGCATATATAGCTTTATAATTTTCTTCAAATTTGAAGTTTTTAGACCATTACTCTTCAAATATTTTTACTGCCCTTTCCATTGTGATTACATATATATTGAGCCTCTTGAATTACCCCAGAGTTTATAGATTCTCTTTTAATTTTCTAAAAATTATTTTCTTTGGGGTAATTTCTATTATTAAGATTTCACTGTAAGTAATTTTTTCTTCTGTAATATGTAATTTTCCACAAATCACATTCTGTATATAACAGATTGAAATGCTCAGCCTCTCTGGCTCTATCTTGTTTAAACTCGCTTTGTTCCCATGGCTTTCAGGCTAATAGCTTCTGCTTACTTTTGCATATAGATGTGCTAATCATTGAAGGAATTCTGCTTGTGGGTTGAGTTTTATAAAAACAGCCCCTTACCAGAAAGTACCTTTCCTGAAGAGATAAGCGAAGTATTCACAAAAATAATGATTGTTTATAAAAAATTTATAGGAACCTGGTGACCAGACTCACATCAACTAGAGTTAATAGACTAAGAACAAAGAAGTTTCACAATCTTCCTCAGACCCCTGCTGGTGCCTAGATGTCTACAGTCATCAAATCACCCCTTGCCCCTCCTGTTTCCCACTTCCTTTGACATAAAAGAAGCTTAAGTTCTGTACTTCCTTAAGATGTTTCTTTAGGACCCTAGTCTGCCATCTTCTTGGCTTGCTGGCTTTCCAAATAAAGTCATTTTCCTTGCCCCAACACTTTGCCATTCAACTTATTGGCTGTCATATGGCCAGTGGTACAAACTTAGATTCAGTAAAAAGTATAATTTTCCATCTTACACACAGACACTGCATTTTCTATTTCTAGAACTTTGATTTGAGGTTTTTACATCTTCTATGCCTTGCCTTAACTTTTGAACATCTGGAATCAATACCAGGGCTTGGGTGAGGTATAAGATATGTGTCTAGGGCACAACATTTAAGAAAATACTTACACAGGGATGTGCAAGTACTGACCTTGCTTCATTTAAAATAAAGTTCTAGTGACTCTTAATGGCCTTGTCTGCTAATTCTAATAAATGTGTTAGTTTGGTGTCTGTTTCAATTGATTGATTTCCTCTTTATGGGTCATAAAAAAAAATTAGAAGGTTATATAACAAAATATACTTATCTGTTTTGGGTAGTGATATTTCTTGATTTAACTTTTTTATCTCATTTATTTACTCTTTCTACCTCATTTTATCAATCATGCATTTCTTATGTCGTTGTATATTGTGCAAGGTTTTCTGATATTTAATTTTGGGAAAAACTCTTAAACTTACAGAAAAGTTGTAAAAATAATAGAATCCCAAATAGCCTTCGCCTTAATTTTTAAATTTTTAACATTTTTTGAAGTTACAAACATTGTTGTGAAGTATTTTAATCATGCTGACGCTTACAAAGAATAATACATCAAGCACGTGTGACCTTGGTCCCAGTGCAGGGTCTACTACCCTCATCTACACCCCTCAATTAAGAATACTTGCTACTGGCCAAAAAGCATCCAGAGCAAGGTGTGGAATGGTAAAGGCAAACCCATCATTATTATTCAGGGGAAAAATAGCATTATATTGTGTTGGCGATGAGTTAGAATACACTGTTCAACAATGAGAGCATAACTCTTTTAGATAAAAATATTCCTGCTTGTTCCTTTGGCAAGGACTATGTGATCAATCTGTTTGTTTCTATCTGTAGCTTTATTCCTAGATGTTTCTTATATCCTAGTGTCAATTTTTCCTCAAACAACATACGGTCATGGGACCAGGGGTAAGGAGAGCTAAGACAGAGAGAAAGAAAGCTATAAGGACCAAAATATTTGATTTGGATGTTGCCAACCAATTTCCCAAGTTGGAAATGACTGATGTAGAGAAATGACTTGGGGGTTGGATCTCATCCATAGACCGATTTTATAAGATCACTTGAGCAGATTTACATCTACTAATTTTTTTCTCTCTTGGGCACTTGAATCCTGATACTTTCGTTCAGCATCAGGAAAAAAACAGCCTTAGAATGTCTCTTGGAGTTGATGTCTTGGGCCTCTTTCACATCTCCTCAGGCTAGCACTTCTGTTTCAGTGAAGCTCCTGTGAACTTTTCCCTTTGCTCATAGATTCACCTTAGTGTCAGTCCCCAAGCAAATACATGTCTTTCTTAGACAAAGCTAGAACTCCTGTGGTCTACTTGCTCACACAGAGCAAGAGTCTGGGATAGTTCATTCCCCCAGGGGAGGGGAGCAGCCCTCCAACAAAGAGACTGAGTGGATAAATACACCCATCTCTCAGCTTTCAAGGGGCATTGTGCACTTTCAACCAGGGCCATTGTGGAATCAAGACAGCCTGGCCTACATCAGCAATCCCTCAGTCTCAACCTCTCGATTCCCTCACTCCTGTCTCCTGGGATAAACTACTGGCATCTTAAGCTTTGTCTCCACTCTGTTTTTGAGAAATCCAAACTAAAAAACCCTTCACTTCTTTGATATATTTCATGCCTGGTTTACTGCAGGCAACTGGATTGAACTCTACTTGTCTACCAAATGCCCACAAGAGCAAGGACAATGCATATTTTACCCACCATTTTATTCCCTGAGCTCAGCATCATAACTTGAGCAAAGAAATCCCTGGCTAAAATGATAATTAGTTAAAAGGAGGCCAAAGAAAATTCATTTCTTATTCATAATTTTAAAAAATAATGATATAATCAACCCTCTCAGAATTGCATAAATACCACTTAAGAATCCTTTATTTGCCCTGTTTAGTTTTATAACAACTATCCAGAAGGCTAAAAAAAAATCAGTAGCCAGGGGAATTTGTTAAATTATAGTGTGGAATTCATTAAAATCTTACAGTTCCCTTATACTCAGAGTCTTTCAAGAAATTTAGTAAGATCACACTCCCATATGTTTGCACAGAAATAGCAGTTTCCCATGGCCTAGGTGAAGTCCTCTTACTCTGGGATCCCTTAATAGCTTGTTCCGTTAGAATACCATTATGTGCATCACACCTGCTGTTATTACTCACATGGTTGTCTGCCCTCCTCGCTAAACTGTATAAGCTTTGAGGGTGGTGGGAGCCACATTTATCTTCTTCACCCCATGGCCAATCACGCATAGCTGCAGTCCTGGGACTATGTGATCTCAATAGCCATTGATTACATGAATAAAAATACCTTTTTCTCACTTGGACTTTCTTTTTGCTCTGCTCCCAGTTAAGAACTGGGTGGTAAGATTGGGTGGGAGTATAAGAAAAGAGGAAGAGAGAGGGAGGCTATGAAAGGGGAATGTGCGTAGAGGAGAGAAAAAGAGTGGAAGGGAGAGGGGGGGAAAGGAAGAGAGTGAAGGAAAGACCCAGGAAAAGAGGTCTCTCATTAAGCAGCTTTCTGCAATCACTGTTGAATATGAGAGTGGAATAATAAGATTTTCTAAGCTAGGGAATTGTTCTCCAAAATGAACAAAACAGTGTTTGTAAAGGTAGGTAGACTGTTTTTATAAAGATGCCTTAATAAACCCTTAACTGCCTTCTTACTTCTCCTACTGCTTGAATATTTAGCAAGTACAGTAGCATGTTTACCTACACATCTCACACTTATGAATATATCTATAGAGATGTAGTTTGTTCTGCTTCCTCTTTATACCATAAGAATGTAAAAGAGTGCATTTCCATTTTGGTCCAGATAAGGTAATTTTGCTAAACCACTTAGTTGGCTTGTTCAAGAGAAAAGAGAGAGGAGGGCAATTCCCAAACCTAACATGGAAATAACTCTGAGCTAGTTAATGCCTTGATCATATCACCTTCCAAGGCTATACTAGTTTCCTCCCGAACTCTGAGGGAAGGGTAAGAGAAGATGGTGGAGCACTTTGAGAGTGACGGCCAAAAGGTTGTATTCAGTTGGGTGGAAATGCAAAACCATTGCTCAATTTTGAAGAGGCAGCCAGGACAACTGTGCTTAAAAATGACAACGGCTTGTTCTCCCAAGTTGCAGTGTAAACACCATTTATCTAAGAAAAGGAGTTGTGGCTTCTGACTGTAGATTTTTTATATAAATTTGATAGGAATTCACTGTTCTTTTAATTTCAATTTCCAAGGAAGTATTCTACTTCACTGTAAGAAATTTGCCTAATCCAGTCTCTCCTTCAGATGAGTGAGATCAGAAGGCAAAGTATTAGACCTGGAGTCCCATTTCCATGATTGCTCAGAGAGTCTTCAGGCAACCGAAGCACCAAACTTTTCTCAAAATAGGAATGGGACCTAGTCATAGTTGGTCATGTGAGCAATTCTGTATTCTAAGTTATTTGTATTTGTAATTATGCCCAATATTGTTACAGCCAAAAATGTTGTGCCATGTTTGATTAAAAATGTGGGTATGAACATATTAATATTATAAAGAACCAGACAAATGAAATGACAAAAGAACATGATATAACGTTAGCTTAAGGCTGCAAACAGGTGACATAGAAATTATATTTCTGGAGTGTCCATGATGGACTGGAAGCAACCTAACGGAAGTCTATCTCAACAGAGAACCTAGGGGAAAATAAAAATGTTAGATTTGGGGGGAAGCATCTAGGATCAAAAGCAATTAACCCAGTGTTTTCAGGTGACTTCCTAAGTGCAGTAGGATAATAATTATTATTTTTCTATTCTTTCAGAAACCAACAAGGTTGAGGAAATTACTTTAATCACTTTGGTTGTAAAACAAGTCATAGATGGTAAGTTAGACTTACGTTCTAAATTAAACACAGCAACATCTAATCATTTTTTAGCAACTCTATTGACCCAAGTGGATTAATTTACACACAATATTTACTCCCTGCAAAAAGGTTTGGTAATAGGAGGTCAAAAACATGTGTTATGATATAAATTAACCATCTTCTAGACAGTTTTCCTAAAGCATTAGCTCTGCTTTAGCATAGGGTCTGAGAGAATTTAAAGTGGTGATGTTTCTTATGAGAAAAAGATACTGGAAAAGAAATTAAAACTGAGGGGTTAAAAAAAGGGTTTCAGCACAGATGGCCTGGTCTGAGATGGGAAAAGAGGTCAGGTGTAATATAGTATCTCGTCTCATTTCTAAAATGAAAAATGCCTTCATATTGGCAGCCAAAGCCTGGTGTTCTGATTCAGCCAGGGAGGTCAGGTCAAAACTTTATCTTTTAAAGAAATAGATCATGTAATTGGTTGCTTGAAAGTAATTGAAAGTTGGCACAATTGGAAAACCATTTCCCCCGAAGACTCACTCCACTTAAATTGAGCAAATGTCAGAAGCAGGCATTAAAAGCTAATATTTGTCTTCGAATTCTCAAAGACTTTATTGTGTGTGTTTCCTGAGGACTTGTGTACATGAACTTTCTGAGGCTTGTGTAAACCGTTCATATCAGGCTGCCTCCAGCCACTGATCCCTTAAATGAAAGCAGCATTTCAGAAACTATTAGTGGACTCCCAACAGCACTTGTGGTAACTCCTTCAGATCCAGTGACCTTTTTTGACGATAAGCATTCTTTTTATTAGTATTTGATTTTTGTTAAGTTTTTAATATCTTAATTTATGCACAGTAAAATTAACTGTTGTTTTGACATATAGCTCTGAGTTTTAATACACATAGCACCGTCACACTCAGGTCAAACGAGAGTTCCACCACATCAAAAGATTACCTCATCCTGACTGACCCTCATCCCACCTCTAACCGTTGAGAATCATTGACCTATCTGTAACCTGTCACAACAGCATTGCCTTTTTCAGAATGTCATGTGAATGGAATCATACAGCATGTAATCTTTCAAGACTGGCTTCTGTTACGAGGCAATTCTCCATGACGTTTCTGCATGTTTTGCAATAGCTGTGTTCCAGACTCTCTTTTTGAGACTCTTTGCTATGGTTGTTTCAAGGCTGTTTGCTATGATAGAAGTAGCACACCCTTCTGAGGCAGAGGGCAGATTTATTCCCTGACCAGGATCTTAAAGATTAGGTCTCCCTGTAAGGCAAAGGTTAGGCAGGATTGCTTGGAGTCCCCTTGATAAGATAGGGAGTTTTCTAAGGTAGAATCCCTCAGCTGTGACAAAAGTCCACTGTGTTTTCTTACCTGGATCTGACTCTGCATTGTGCCTGTAGTTTGGGGGCTAAGGAGAACTGATTCCAACACAAAGCTCACACTGGCTGCTGGGCTGTGAGTAATAAAGTCCTTTATCTCTGACCCAGGAGTCTTCTGTCTTCTGTTAATATCTTCAAATTTGTGGCAGGCTAAATTGTTAGCTTGTAAGCAGGGTTTATGTCTTCAGAACTGTCACAATGCTTGAAGCTTCCTCCATTTAGCATAATGCATTTTCATTCATTGTGCTATTGTGTGTAATCAGGAGGGTATTAGTTTCCTAGGGCTGCCTAACAAAGTACCAAAACTGGGTGGCTTAAAACAAAAGAAATTATTGGTTCACAGTTCTTGACCTAGAAGTCTGAAATCAAGTTGTTCAGGGCCACAGCCCTCTGAAACCTCTAGGGGAATCTCCCCTTGTTTCTCTGGTGGCCTGCCATCAACCTTTAGTGGTCCTTGGCTTTTAGCTGCATAATTTCAGTCTCTGCTCTTGTCATCATACAGTGTTTTTCCTGTGTGCCTTTGTCTTCACATGGCTGCCCTTTTATAAAGACATCAGCAATATTGAATTAAGGGTCCACTTACTCCAGTTTGACCTCAAGTTAATTAATTAAATGACTCCATTTCCAAATAAGGTCATATTCTTAGGTACTGGGTGTAAAATATTCAATAGATCTTTTTTGGGGAATGGGGGTGGGGGGGAGACATAATTTAACCCATTTCAAATAGTTTGTTTCTTTTTACTGATAAGCAGTATTCTATTGGGTCAGAGGTGCAAGAATTATTGTTTTTAGTCCATTTGCCTATTAAAAGACATTAGGATGTTTCTAGTTTGGGGTAATTATGACTGATGCTGCTAGAAACATTTGTGTACAGATTTTTAAGTGCACATAAGTATTCATTTCTCTAAGATAAATACCTAGGAATGGGATTTCTGGATCATATGGTAACTCTTTACCTGAAACTGTTTGACTTTATAAGAAACAGTTTTTTATAGTGGCTATATCATTTTGGATTTCTACCAGCAATGCATGAGAGTTCCAGTTGCTCTGAATTCTCACAAGCACATAATATCATCAGGTTTTTGTTTTGTTTTAATTTTGCTTTGTGTATGTCTATGTGTGTGTCCATTTGAACAGCCACATAGTGTTATCTCATTATTGCTTTAATTTGTATTTTCCTAGTGATTAATGACATTGAAAATCTTTTCATGTGCTTATTTGCCATATGTCTGCCTTGTTTGATGCGCTTGTTCAAATTTTTTGCTCATTTTTCATTTGGTTTGCTTGTTGTTGTATTTGGAGAGAGTTATATATATTCTGTATATAAGTCACCTGGTAGAGATGTGATTTGAACACATTTTCTCCCAGAGTATTGCTTTTCTTTCATTTTCTTAACAATGCCCTTTGCAAAGCATAATCATTATAATTCTGATGAAGTCTAACATCAGTTTTTTTCTTATATAGTTTGTGCTTTTGGTGTCATACATGTGAAATCTTTGCCTAAGCCAAGGTCTCCAAAATATTCTTTTTTTAAAAAAAAATTTTATTTGCCAGTTATAGGAATCATCTACACCTCAGAACACTTTATTAAGACCTTATTGCTTATGCAGTTAGGAGTTTCCTTAATCAAACACACTCTATAAGTCTCCCACATTCTCTTATGCTTTCATCTAAAGATTTTAGACTTTGTGTTTTAAATTTGTGTTTATGATCCATTTTGCGTTAACTTTTGTATAGGGAGTGAGGTTGAAATAATATTTTTCTTTGCCAATGTATCTCCAATTGTTCCAGCATTATTTGCTGAAAAAGTTATGCTTTCTCCATTGGATTGTCCTTGCACATTTCTCAATGAACTATTTGTGTGGGTCTGTATCTGGACTCTATTCTGTTCCATGTGTTTATATTTCTATACTTTCATCAACAATACACTATTTTGATTGCAGTAGATTTAGAGTGATTTTAAGGTTGAGTACTCTGTGCCCTCCAAAACTTTGACTTTGCCAAATCTGTTTTGGCCTTTCTAGCTCTTTTCAACATAGATTTTAGAATGAACTTGTCTATATCTACAAGAAAATCCTGCTATGGGTTTTACTGGGATTTCATTAAATGTATAGAATCATTTGAAAATAATTGACATCATGAGCACAGTCTTGTGCCACGTAACGACGTTTCAGTCAGCGATGGACTCCATATAGGACCGTCATCCCATAATATTTTAATGGAGCTGAATTTCCTGTAAGAAGTGGAAGAGTATGTGGTTCAGGAAGAATTATTTTTTCTCTGATGGAAGTAATGTCTGTGGGGCTTAGCAGTGGATTTCCTCTCACTCACAGCACCTCATTCTGTCTGAGTGCACAGATTATATCACAATCAATCAAGCTACTGACCTGTTTCAGCACAGAGAAGGCTGTTCCCCCAGTGCTACATATTCTAAGGGTGCTACAGCCCTTCCAGATCTAGCCTGATGGTCTTCAGAATACATTGCTGTAAATCCCTTGTTGAGGACCTAAGATCCTGTATAATGACACAGGTCTACAGGAGCTACCTTAACAAGAATTCACCACAGTCACTTTAGTAAAAGCTTTCTGTGGTAGTGTGGAGCCAGCTTCTTCCTGTACTTTGAAAAGATTTTCAGGTTATAATGATGTAAAACATAATAAGTTTTATTTCTTCCATCAGTTCAATGCAGAGAGAGCCCTTTGTGCCAGATAAGGTCAGTGGAACCACAGACAAATTTCCAAAATCAAAGTATTGAGTCCTCAGTTCTACACCCTGTCTGTGTTAAACACCTTTTTTTTAATGAGTACCACAAAGTTTCTTAACATGATGGCCGATCCACCATATAATAGTCAAAATCACCTCGCATGACAATCCCCTATGTTTATTTATCTCTCCATCTGATTTCTTATTCTTACTGATCCTCAGGCCACCATACACTCTCTCCTGACAGTCACTATTATGGTGATCTATACCTGACCCAGGCAGTTTTTCTGCAATATTTCCAATCAGTCCAGCCCACATCCCTGTTCATGGAGCAGCATTGATAGCTTCGATGTTCTATTTCTCACCCTGTCAGAGGAAGCAGGGGAGGGCTGTAGGGAAGTGTCTATAAAGTCTACAGTAGTGCACAGTGACGTCCTTGGCCTTCACAGTCACTCTCCATTCACTCACTGACTCACCCAGAGCAACTTCCAGTCCTACAAGCCCCATTCATGGTAAGGCTCCTATACAGGTGAACCATATTTTATTTTTTATACTGTATTTTTACTGTACTTTTTCTCTGTTTAGATACACAAATACCACTGTGTAACAATTGCCCTACGGTATTAAGTACAGCAACTGTACTGTACAGGTTTGTGCTGTACAGGTTTGTGGCCTAGGAGCAATAGGCTACGCCACATAGCCTAGGTGTGTAGCAAGCTATACCATCTAGGTTTGTGTAAGCGTACTCTGTGATGTTCACACAAGGACTAAATCACCTAACAACCCATTTCTCAGAACATACCATTAAGTGATGCATGACTGTTACTGAGTCTCCCAATTGATAAACTCTGCATGTCTCTCCATTTATTCAGGTCTTCTTTGATTTCTTCCATCAGCATCTTGTAGTTTTATAATTTTTGCTTTTAATTGTCACACAAATCTTAAATAACTTAAGAGACCAGATAAGTTTATTATTATAATCTAGATATTTACTATTAACTCTTCAAAATTCACTTAGTAACTATCCCTTGGCAGTTTCCACCAATCTTAAACTATCATGCCACAAACTTTGTCCAATCCTTATCAGGCTGCTGCATGGAAAGATCTACCTTAGCCAGAAACCAAATCAAACCAAACCAAAAACCTCATAAATATACTTTTGCTTTGCCCCTTCTAGTTCACTATGACTCCACTAAGGTAGTGGTTACATGACTATGGTAGGCAATGAATTCAGCTTTGCTTTATTTATAGACTGTTTTTGCAGTATTTTCCAGTTGTCAGGCAGTGTTGTGTAAGAAAGTGACACCAGGAGTTGGGATAGTCCTTTGCAACCATGAAGACACAGCCAACAGAAGAATAGTGTGAGAAGCCTGGAGAGTCTAGATCTTTGATCATAATTTTGAGCCACCGAACTAATCCTGGGACCACATAGTCCCACATGTCCTTGTCCAGTAACTGTAAATGTCCTTATGGTTTGAGCACAGCGAATCATGTATGTTTCTGTGCAGTTCAGTGACCTCCTGATGGAAATAAATTATTTGACTCCACTCTCACCTGTCATTCCCCCTTTGTGCCCCACCCATCTCATGTTTCAACCACAGTGGTCCCCATGTAACTATTTTTATGGCTCTTCTCTTTGCTCGTACTGTTTCTCCCAGGCTGGAGTGCCTTCCCATCCCAGTCCCACCCCCGGAAAGGTTCAACCCAATGCCATTTCTTCTAGGAAGATTATCTGCTTACACATGCACACCCCCCCAAGCCTTCATGGGTAGAATACTTATTGTAAGTACTCATGACTGAGCTGCTGCTGAATACAAGGACTAAAGTTTACCAAGAGCTTATTTTGTGCCAGGGACCAAGGCAAATACCTTAGTTGCTTTTGCGTTGTCCTTTTTAGGATTAAAAAGTTTACACATCAATTACTCTTACTGCCGACCTTTTCACCTGGGTTAACATGGAGTTTCAAAAGTCTTAGTCAGTTTCTCAAGGTCACACAGCCAACTGGTAAATAGAAGAGCTATAAAAATTCCAGCCCAGCTCTCACTCCAGAGTCATCGCACAGAAGTGAGCATGTGTGGCACAAAACACAAATTTATTGTCACTGCTACTGTAGATTAGGAGAGGATTGTATCGTGAGTTCCAGTAAGTGTGCCAGTGATCAGATGGGAGTCGTTTTCTGGGTGCCAAAGCTCCCACCTCTCGCCCCAAGTGCTGTCCCAGGCGCTAGCTGTGGCCTTTCCTTCTCTATAAACACACCTATCTTTTCCAGCCTTCGGCCAGCCCTGTCGGAATTGTGTTCATTCTCACTAAGATGTTAGCAGCTGACAATGGCTCGTGGTTTCCTTCTCTAATGTGTATCTTTTAATAAGGAACTTTTGGAGAAAGTGCTGTTGAAACCAAAGGAATGACTCTCTCATGAAAAAACTTCAGGTACATTATGAGATTCTTGAAGATAAACTGTGTTGATTATATATTCAGAAAGCATTTTTCAACAAATTATGATGAGCTGGTGGTGATGGTGGGTGCAGTTGTTATAGTGGAGAAGCGATATGAACGAAGCAATCTTTTCATTGATTCTTCACTGAGGAGTGTGCAGATAGTTTACCGCCCTAATCGTCTCCTGTTGCAGGTGAAATCTTATCAACTCAAAGAGGCTACCGCCTCCTCCCTAACCTATTAGTGAATGTTAATGTTTACATAAATGACTCCTATATTTTCATCTAAATTCATATTCATTAAACTGTAAACAAAAATCAGGTGTGACGCTGTAGAGCCACAATAAGCAACAAAATCTGTCCATGCTAAGTATTTTGTTGAATTGGAAATACAGGACTGAATTTTAAATTTGCTATAGAAATTATAGGAATTTTGGTGGATGCTTATTAAAATGTAGGCTCCTCTCCAGACCTTCAGGCCCCAGGAGGTACTTGTGAGAGGAGTGGGAAACACTGAACTGGGTAAGGGTTTCAGCTTTTCCACAAGGGTTTGCCCTTGGACTCTGGGGTAGCCCACAGCATGAGAGCCCTTCTTCCAAGAAACACTATGCCAGGCACTGTTACAGGCTGAGAAAACAAAGATAAGCAGTGATCCTCCCTGAAGTGCCAAAGACAATAAACAATTACACACAGTGGATTAAGTGCTAAAATAGGGGTTTTACAGGATACTATACACTTAGAGAGGAGGAAACACCTTGTCCAAGTATTTAAAGCAACCTTGACATCGCAAAGGAGAGGTCATTCCACATAGAAGACGTATAAATAAAGACCCAGAGGGTTAAGGAAACCTGGTGTTTAGGGAGCATTGTTCCATGTCTGGCCTGGCTGAAGTTCAGGGTCAAGGGAGGTAGATGAGTTTGGCTAGAGTCAGATCGTGAAGAGTTTTACATGCCACCTTAAAGGGGTTTGACTTAATGCCCTGGACAATGTGGAGCTGTCGGGAGGAAACCTAGATATCCCCAGCACTTGGAATAAAATAACTTCAAAGTATAACTTGACAAGAATGTCACAGGATTAGAGTTTAAATCAACTTTGTTCTCAGCTAATATTCTATAACCATCAGTTTTGAGCTGTGTTAATCTAATGCAGATTCTTCTCAGCAGATAAAAGGGCTCTTCTGGTTGATGCAGAAAGCTCAGCCCTTTCTGTAAACACATGATTCTAGAAAGCAGTTTGTGAATCAACGTTCTGTGTTCCCCAAAGACTGAGAAACTGAAGAATAACTTCAATATTATCTTTGAAGGGAGCCCTTCTACTGTCCAGTATAGCTCCTTCCATGCAGCATCGCTCAGGAGCCTGTCACACTGAGCCCACCGAGGGGAGGCATCGCCTTCCCCTGCTGTTAAATGGGCTCATTCATTGGCAGCTTCCACTCTATGGTAAGCAGGCATCTTTCTGATTTAAGCAAGATCTTTTGGAATTAACCGACTCAATATTACAGCTATCGTCTCCTTCTGTTCACCGTTTAGGTTTCTTCAGTCTTTCCTTAAAACAGACCCTCCCCTCTGCTGAGCTCCCATTCTCCCACATGCATTGCAACTTGCCTGTGCTGCCTCTTGAAAATCGGGTCACCAGAAAGAGGCAGACTTCTTTTGCTACCTCTTGCCTCCCGTTACAACAGATGCATTTTTTAATAAAGGAATTTATCATGAAAGGCCCTCATCAGGGGCTCTCCTCGTGAAAATTGCCTTATAATATAGATGAAAGAAACACCTATGAAACAGGGTAAAAATGGGCTTAAAAAGCAGCTCAGTGTTAAGCCAAACACTGACTCATGGTTTGATGGAACACTGACATTTTACATTATAAGGATGAAATGCTGACATTTTACATCGTAATGAAAACTGATATGCTGTCAAGAGTGCCAGACCTGTGTGTGTGTGTGTGTGTGTGTGTGCGCGCGCGCGTGCAAAAATAACCTAGAACAGTGAGAGGAACATAGCAAGGATCAGTGTTTGTGGAGTGAATCAAGTGGAGAGCCACACACTGAGGGGAAAAGGAAGTATCTTTAGTTCGAGGACCTCAGATTTGTCCAACTCAAGGAGCTTTCGGTCTTAAAGAAACGTAGGCACTCAGGCCAGACAAGTGGAGAGGTCCCCGCTTCTTAACTGAGTTTGAAAAGAGGGACCCAGGGAATAGGAGACAAAAAATGGTCAAGGAAAAGGGTGAGGTATTTAAGTAGGGACATTCCCATGGGCCCTCCTCTGGTGCTGAATTCACAGAGGGACCTCTGTTTGGGGGGCAGAAAAATGGATGCCTGCTAAAATTTATTATTTCACATGGATGTGGTGGGGTGGGAAGGAAAGAAATGTTTCAGGACAAGATGACGTTGGGGCTACAACTTCACCAGGACACTTTCTGGGCTGACACCACAAAGACTTTGACACCCTGCCCCCGGGAATGTCACTGTCCAGGCAGAGGTGCTCCTCCTCCCCTCTGCTCTGCTCCCCCACTCAACCCCCGTCATCCAAGTTTAGTCTCTGAAGGTTTTTCTTTTTTAAATATGTTTTTATTGATTTTTAGAGAGAGGAAGGGAGAGGGAAAGAGAGAGAGAAACATCATCTATTGGCTGCCTCCTGCATGCCCCCGACTGGGGATCGAGCCCGCAACCCAGGAATGTGCCCTGACCGGGGATTGAACCGTGACCTCCTGGTTCACAGGTCCATGCTCAACCACTGAGCCATGCCAGCTGGGCTCTGAAGATTTTTCTTCAAAAAATATTTTTAAATAATTTTAAAATAATAAGAGAATATTTTAGATAAGAAAAATTGCTGACCTAGGTCAGTGAGATCTGACTCTTATTCTTCGAAAAGCTAGACAAAAAGTCAGCACTGAGATGGAACCCATGAGAGGTCAGCCACCTTGGGGGTGGGTGAAGGAGGGCAGGGGATGGGAGGTTGTTTCTGTGTGTACGTGTGTGTGTACACGTGTGTGTGAGTACAGCCGAACATTCACTGGCATAAACAACTCAGTTCAACAGTTTCTCCCAAGGTGAAGAAGAGAGATCTAATAATCTATGATCTGGCAGTACTGGAAAAATTACTTCATTTCTAGTGATTTCTTTCATAGAATTATTATTGAAAAAATATACAGAATTACTTTCCTAACTACTGACCAGAAAGACCAAGCAATACTCACATCAAATGATTATTTTAATGTCAAATGTTTATTTCTATGCCATAGTTGCCTCAGCACAATTTGTAAAAGAAAGGAATCCAAAAAATGAAATTTTTTTTTGTCAGGATATTTTCTCTGCAGATATAAGAAAGAAAATAAACACCTTGGTACCAGAATTACCATTTCTTTCACATCATTCTAATAAATTGCATCTAAATATTTTCCTTGGATGTCATTTTTTTTAGGACAGAAAAATATCCACAGGGGGGAAAAAACATTTGGATTCATTAAAATAAATTTGAGATAGTGTGTCAGACAATATTATCTAGAACATCTTTGTTTTGGTACACTATATCACTAATTGTCATATTCTTATTATTTAATATAATAGGCATACTTTATTACATAAAACAAAGTGCACTGAAAATGAACAATGTTAGAAACAAACTGAAATTTGGTGTATCTTAAATCTTCCGGTGATTAGATATTAGCTGAAGCAGTATACAAATTTTCTATCAATACAAATGCAACTCTCTTCTGTGATGAAAATGCACTTAGTAGCTTAGTTCTTTTTGCTTTAGCAGATAGGGCATCCAATACAACTGAAACAACCTGATAACAAATTAGATTTTTGTTTTTGTTTTTTCCCAATAAAAAGGAATGCTCTGGTTTCTTAACTGGCTCCCACACTCGAGGGAGCCAGAAGATGGCATTTGCTCTTTAAATATATTTCGCTTGTCCGATTTGAGACACAAATCCACCAAGTTTCTTACAGCGGAAGTAGGCACCACACCTTAGATCACGAGGCCCCCAGAGAAGCCTGTTAAAGAAATTCTGCGATGCACGGTGGTGGGCCCAGCACCTAGAAGACAGCGTGGTGGTTGTGCACAGAAATCCCTTCAGCAGACTCAGTGAAAGGATGAGAGTTCTTTAAGTTCATGCACATTTTATTGAGTAGTAATATAAAATGCTTTTTCTTTTTCATTGTTACAAGTGCATGCTTTGATTGCCAACATTTCAGAAGTCAAATTACAAAGGAAAGGCTTTAGGCTGTAGTGAATTACTTGGGCACTTATACAATTGTTAAAAAATATGAATGGACTTTTGTTGTTGTTTTCAGAATGAACCAGTTGTAACCCGTAACTGATATACAAAGGGAAAAAGTGAAAAAAGTACATAGTTTGTGGCACATGACAGAACAGAACAAAATAACTAAACCGTTATGACATTAACAGTTACCATGCATTTAGAGTTTCACATGTAACTACAAACTTATTTAAATTTCACAAGGTTGCTAAACATGCTAACCATCTATATGTGCACTGACAAGCTTATGTTAAAAACTTTTAAGAATACTCTCCCCCTTTAGATTTTTTTCAAAGCTTTTTTGATTACAAAATTTCAAAGGCATTAAGCATTTTAGAGAATATAAAGTACGCCAGTATACATACATTTCCAGTATATGTCAGACCACTAAGCGCATTACAGTCCCATACAGGCCGATACAGCCATTTTTTTTTTTCTTAAAAAACATGCATAGGCAGATTTTTTTTTTTTTTTTTACAGAATATAGATGCTTTATCACTGTACTTAATATGGTGTCTTGTTCACTATACTTAAAAATGCACCACTCATAAATATTTAATTCAGCAAGCCACAACCAAGACTTGATTTATCAACAAAACCCCTAAATATAAACAGCAAAAAAAAAAAAAAAAAAAAGATAGATGTAATTATTCCAGTTCTTTAAAACTTAAAGAAAAGAAACGAAAAGATATTCATTGCTAAATTAATAAGTGTTATATTGAAAGAAGGGCATTCAAGCACACTAAAGAAACCTGAGGTAAGCATAATCTGTACAAAATTAAACTGTCCTTTTTGGCATTTTAACAAATTTGCAACATTCTTTTTTTTTTTTTTTCTTTTTCTGTGTTTTTTTTTTTTAAGACTGCCTAATTCGTTTTATAGCCATTGTCTGACAAGAGTAGCAAAACATTATCAATAAATAGTCCTTATTTAGTTTGTACATCATTTTGTTAAAAATGTTTGATGTCATCCATTTTTAGTGCTGCAACTGTAAACGTACAATAGAGTAAGAAATTAGACAAAGTTTTCGTGTCCAGTAACATAATGAAAGACCTTGCATTAACCTATCTAGGAGTCCCCAGTGCGGTAGGAAAACAAGTTCATTCTCTAACATTGCCGTATACACTAGCACTAGCTTTCTTTTTAAATTTGCTTTTCCTATAAGCATCTTTAAAAGGTATACCCAAAAGAGGTGTTTAATCACCACCCTCACCAAAATATAGTTTATTATGTATCTCTCCCTCTTTTTTAATGATAGTGTAAACTGAATCCAATTCCTGGCCCCCACAGCAAAGAAGCTACCTTCAGAGGCAAGAACATACAACGGCTGACGTGCAGCAATCCCCACCACGCCCTGCAGCTCAACAAAGAACAAAAAGGAAAGAAAGGAACAAAAAGGAAAGGAAAGAGCGGGCAGGAAGTGGTCACTGGATATTGCTGCTATTACTGCCATTGCTGTCCGTGCCGTTAGTCTCCGAGGCGAGCGCCTTGTTGATGGAGTTGAGGTTGGCGTCGGAGGGCATGGCATCTCTGCGAGGCGGCATCCTCTCGTTAATTCGGTCCAAGCCCTTGGCCTCCTCGAAGCTAGTGATCTTATGTTGTGGTGAGAATCCCTTGATAGCTAAACAGAAAATCATTAAAAAAAGAAACAAAATGGGTTAGCCGGAGGAAGACCAAGGGCGCCGCCGCTGCATCAGGTGGTGTTAGAGGTGTCGCAGGGAGAGAGGGAATCCTTTAGTGGAGAGCAGGTGACGGGTCTGAGCACAGCACAACAGGCTCCTTACCAGACCCGAGGGGAACCGGGGGCGTGAAAACAGCCAATGTCTCTCGCCAACCAAAATGTCCTCTTCGGGTCAGTGAGATGTAAGCATGTCTCTCGTCTCCACGAAAGTTTAGATCAACAAAATCCGAAGCGGACGTGTACAGAGGAAAGCTGCGACCAGGGACAGGCCCCTAGAGCCAGTGCGGCGTCACCCGGCCACATCGTTAGCTGGGTTACTGCGCCAAACGCCCCGACTTAGGCTGGAACACAGCCCTGCTTTCACTACTCCGTTCTGCTACTAAGGGCAAATTCGGGAGAATCGCTGAGGCAGGCACACCTAACATTCTGCTAAAGAGCTCAGGGCAGAAGCTAAAAGGAAATAACAGGAATTAACCTGGGGTTTTGCCATGCCATCTCAGAATCCCAGAAGGACTTCCCTGAGAAACAACTCAATAATGGCACGAAAACAAAAAAAAAAATTAAAAACTCTCGCTCCTCCACTCAACTTTGGGAGTACATGGAGTGGGAGAGACTCAGAAAAATCAAGATCAGATCACTAAGCAGAAAACGTTCTCCGCCCTTCAGCAGCAAATAGGTCAAACTGATGTTCATCTGGTATCCATTCCTGCCTACATCAAAGAAAAACCCTTTCCTGGTAGATCAATGTGGACATAAATGATAGTTCAAGAATAACATGGAGAAAATGCCTTTCACAACTTTTAGCAAAAACAAAAAGAATAGGACTATTTTTTGGCCCTCCTCATGAAAACATGAATTCTCAAAGGTGGAGCACTGATACTTGATTTTTTTTCGGGTAACCCTTAGTGTGCTCCAGAGACAGGTAAGGCATTTGTTCAAGAAGACTTAATGTTGTCCTCAGTGGGCGCACCAACAAGGAAGCTGAAAGTCAAGTACATAAATGGGGACCAATGACATCAGTTTGTGAAGTGAAGTGCAGGCCAGATACTGAAGGGCCAGTCGCCAGTGACAAACTGGGCGGCGTCTCCATGGCCGAATAAGGATAATTTCATGGTACCTTTACCCTTCCCACCCTATTTGGGGAAAAAAGAAGGCGGTTTCAGGCTGAAACTTTGCCAGCCCCTCCTACGCAGATGTGCAGTGCCTCTGATTAGTATGGATGAGATTCTTAAAAGATACACACAGTTGCTTCTGAACTCATTAAGCGATGAGAAATAGCTTGTTCCCCCCTCTGCATTTTAAAGGTTAGCATTATGGTGATTAGTCAACTATGAGAGGAAGAAGATGGGGAAATGGGGAAAGACCAAGGCCCAAAGCAAAGCTTCTTAATTCTTCTCTAATTGAGTAATAAATTGTAGGATAATAGAGCTGTCTAATGAGCACCCACCCTGAAAACAAACTCAATTATTTTGAGGGACAAAACAATTGCACAAAAGTGGTACTCTATTCTTTTTCTAAACCACTATGAATACCATTTCATCAGGATTAATAAATATAAAAAGTTCATCATCATGATAATTTAAGAAGCGATTGTGTTAACTTCAGTGATAAAAGTGGAATCTCTGGGTTTTAAAAGCCAATAAGATGGCAGCATAGAAATTAAAAATCTAGTTAGGACAACGGATATGGTTGGAATGGGGCTCCGTTTCTAGTCCCTTCTGTCTAGCCTGGTATGGAAGAATGTGCTCTGCTGTAGTTGCTGGTCAGACAATGGGTATTAGCAATTTACATTGGTAGTATACTTAACACAACACAGAGTCACAGAAACCACAGAAAACAGCCAAACTATCAACAAGAATGCACACTGCAGATTAGAATTTGCCAAGAGGAATAGAGAATTCCCACATAAATAGCAGTTTATTCACTGCTATTTAGGAAGCAGTTGTATTTTCTCTTACAGTTGCTATCATTTCCCCTGCCGTATCCAAATCATGTACAAATTAAATAATCTAAAGTGGCACTTTTTAAACATCATATCAAAGGACCATACACACACAATTTGGGGAAAAACAAAGTTATCTCGCAAGAGCAAAATACAACTGAAGAATTTTGTTTTAAAGGGGAACTTCAAATTATTCTTTTTACAATTTCCAGAGTACGGTATGCATGATATTAAAAACTATTTTGATAGGCAGTTCTCTCATAACTATATATTCAAAAAGCACTCGATTCAAAAGTAATTGCTAAAGGGTCAACTCTACTGTCCTTGAGCAGTGTCAACACGTCTTGATTTCCCCTGCAGCACCTAGCAGAGTGCCTGGTGCAAAGCAGGCACTCAATAAACATTAATCAATTGAGTGATTACTCGATAGTCGCTGGCTTGTTACCGGCCACCTCCACAGCCACTCTGCTGGTGCTAGCTGTGCTACAAACACCAGTAGGTTAAAATTTAATAAGAGTAGCAGAACTGTTGATCTCATACACAGCTGTCTCATGTTGGAATATTGTTTAGAGATATAAATCAATGGTGAACTACAACAAAGCACTATTCAAATGAACTTTTTTTTTTTTTTCTTGCTAGAAACTTCTGAAGACTAGAATTCATAACGCTACTTTAATTCTCTCCTTTTCAGTGCTGACTGAAAGTGATTTGAGGGAGGGACATGGTTCAGCTCAAAGGAAATCATTTTGGGCGTTATTTGTCAAAACAGCTGCCATAACCCCCACCCCACATCGTCAAGATATATAATCCTTTTGTTTTCTGTGATTATCCTAGGTTCATTGTATACAAAGTCAAACATAGCTTTAAGGGAAAAAAACAAACAAACCATAAAAGGACATTTTCCCCTTTAAAGCAAGAACATTTTGGTTAATACTGAGCCACAACTGTTAGCCCAACACCCACACACTCTGTACAAGCTACAGCAAAAAAATAAAAAATAAAAATAAAAAAATGAATACACCCAGCAGAGCCCTTATCTGTTGCAGGTACAACAGAAAGGGGACTGGCCAATTTACCTTCATCAGCCTCAATAGCCTCAACAGTAGCTGAAGAGAAGAAAGGGGGTGCAAAATGAATGAGAAAAATGAGCAGAGGATTTTTAACTCTAAGAACAAATCAGTGACGATCAAGGGAACTAAGAGAATTCATGTTCCTGTAAGTGCTGGACTCTGGCACAGACAACAGGACAGAAATGCTAAGGAGAAAGAAAAAAAACACAACAAAATAATGTTTAATTTATAAGATGGATACACCTCTCTGAGTGAACTGCTTTGTTTTTTGCTCACTAAATAAATGACAAAATGACCCTTTGGGAAAACACTCAGGAAAGTTTTCTTTTACTTAGATTGAATGGATAAGGGACTAGGTCAATCCAAAAGGTGACTGTGACTTGCACAAATTTCAATAAAACCATGCCTGTGCTTGGTGATTTACAGTTTTAAAATACCAGAAAGAAATGGCAGAATATGAAGCAGTTGCCATAAAGTCAATGGGGTAATTCATGCTATTTAATATTAAATAGCCCAGTTCCCTACTGCAGTGGAAAAGGGGGGTAAGGGGAGTCAATTTAGAGGAAGAATAAAATCAGTGTGTCTTGAGTTGAAAAAGAATGTGATTCTATAAAGACCAATAACCGGTGGGATTACAGTGGTGAGGGAAAAGGGGAAAGGAAGGCAATGTTATAGTTTGGACCTCTTTGGCCAGGCAATCCAATTGAAAATCAGCGTTTCTTATTGGAATATCATTTCTGGGAATGAAATTCTTGAAAAGTTACAATCAAGTGGTAACATGCCAATAGCAGCGATAATTCTGTCAGCATGTTAAAGAAAAGGCAGCCTAAATACTGAAACATCAGCATATTTCAGAGGCAAAACTTTAAAAGCCCATTGCTTTATCAGCAATTTTTATAATAAGTTAGGGTCTATATTCCCTCCGCAAAGGTGTATGAATCTGTTACTAAGGATTGTTGAAATTTCCCTAATTAAGTGCCAAAAGGCAGAACTTCTCTGTTTACTTCCAAAATGTTTCTATTAAAATTCTACCCCTGTACTTTAATATGCATATTTCTTATAATTTAAGGTTTTAAATCTAGGGCAACTGCCAAATGTGCACTATAATTTACTAACGGCGCCTTCTAAATTCCACCACGGAGAGGAACCAATAAAGCTTTCAGAAGGCTCTCCTTTTAGACAACTGAAGGGCATCAGGCAATGGATTCTGAAGTTGCATTAACGTACACGGTTTAAAGTGTACACTGAATTTTCAAACTCTCAAGACTAACGTCCTTATATCCGTTGTGTGTGTGAGTTCAACATAGAATAAAACAAACAATGGATCTAAAATAAAGTTAACAGAAAAAGAAACTGAATAATCTAAAATACCAGCAGAAATCTGGAAACAAAACAAAGAATTATAAGAACTTAAATAACTTAAGTTTAAAAGTAAAGCAAAATATATGAAACCACACCAGCACCAACATATTAGGACCATGTACTGCCCATTATTAAGTGTATACTCCTAAAGCAAATGTGGCCATAGTTTCTGATAATACACTTGCAGTACCTTAAAATGTGCTTATCAAAAACTACGCAGATTTCAGTCAATTAGGTAGTTGCGCATACAAGTGATCCATTTGCGTTAATATTGTAGAGGGCATGTTTACTGTTGTGGGGAAATTATGTGTTTTTTTAAAAAAAGCTATTGAAATATTTTTTAGCTATAAAGGGAGAATTTACTTAAATACTATATATTTTTCCTACCTCCATTTAGAAATTTCCTCTTTTGTGGGAACTCAAAGATACTCATTTTGGAATAACTTCATGTGAAAATAGAGACAATGAGAGTGATGCTGCCGGGATGAGACCATTTAGCAGTACCATATCCATGAAGCCGAACACTGCTGTCCACCCAGAAGGTGTGTCTATATAATGTAACCATGACAACGCCTGAACCTTCTAGATTGAGGGGTAGGGATAGGAAAAAACACACAAAAGGAGATTCAGGGAAAGATACAGGAAAATAAGAGGCTGAGATTGTTTTGAAATGTTACAGTGTACTTTTGTCTTCATTTCTTTCCTGTTAAAGTCTAATTTAACAGCAATATTTCCATAGAGTATTGTTAAAATGGGACTCTCATTAATGATAATATTAGTTAAAATAGATAACAAAAGTAACAAAAGTAAAAGAGTGTATAGTACCATAGTATATAATAGGGTAGCCACTAGCCACATGTGACTATTTAAAGCAAATTAATAAAAATTACATATGATAAAACACTCAGTTTCTCAGTTGTACTAGCTCTGTTTCAAGTGCTCAACAGCCATATGTTGCCAGCGGCTTCTGTACAGATATAGAAACTTCCATCGTCACAAAAAGTTTTATTGGAAAGCACTTGTCCGGAAAGTTACACATTTTAATACAAAATCTCTGGCTTAAAGGAAATGTTTTCATTCTTTTTCAGAAATAAAGTGCGGTTATCCTCAGTCTGTTTGGGGTTGTAATTCAAAAAAAGACATACATGACTCCCAATTTCTACTCAAGTGGGTAATGAAATCATCCTTTTTACGGTTTTCCTACATTTTCCACTGAAATCTAGATTTAGGGGTGTGTGTGTGTGTGTGTGTGTGTGTGTGTGTGTGTGCATTTCATCCACTGAACAGATAACCAGAACATTTAGTAAAAAATGTAATTACAAATTTGATTTTAGCAGCTGACTGAGAGTGGTCCACCTGTTAGGCATGTAGGCACCCTGTGGGGAGGCGGGGTGGGGGGAAGGCTCCGTCCAGCGAAAGGGGGAGCTCTGGCGGGAGACGTGGCTGGCCAAGCGGCTGTGGGGGTGCAGTCCTCGGAGCGGAGGCTAAGGCAGGCGTAGAGGAATAGTGCGGGGCCCAGGCGCAGGGCCAGAGCCAAGGGGCTGCTTACCGCTCTGCAGCGTCTGCTTGCCTCCCGAGAGCACGCCGCTGGGGAGCATGCCGGTGGGCGTCAGGCCTTTCAGCGTCAGCACGCTCTCGCTCTCTTCTCTGCAAAGGGGCAAGGGGGGGGGGCATTAACATCCATTTTCTCTTAAGAACTAGGAAAGACCTCAAAGAAAAATGCTTATAACAACCTGCATTTACATCGACCTTGGCTCTGTGGATTTTTTAACACTTAAAACATAACTAGACTTTTATACACTCACACTGAAGTCATGTTAGGTCAATGACATGACTCCGCTGATTACGCAACTGGGATGGTTCCGTCTCTTCTGAGTATTGAAGATGCAGAAAACAGTTCTGACTTAGTAAAGCAGGCCTCACAGCACAAAGCGTTGGCTGGGCATCCTTGGTGGTACCATGCGCATGTTGAAAAGGAGCTAAGGGGAGTGTGGATGTAAGCTTTTCCAGCCAAGGCTCAGTAAATTGACTTGGGAGAGAAAACCAGAGAGCGTATGGGAAATAAAAAATAAAATCCATCTATGGATCAGGAAGCTAGGAGTTACATTCAGGGGGCTAAGGGATTTGGACATTACACGATAAACACGCAAAATAACAGCAACCAGCCAATAATGCAACTGGAAAAATTTCCCAGCTTTCCTTTTTGGCAGCCTCTTTCCCCACTGCTTTGCTAATATAAAATTGTTTTATTACTCATTATGACAAATGTTTTGCAATCAGTTTTATGTGCATCATTATTTCAATTATGTTTATTAATCACAGCACAGCATTAATCATAATGATTAAATAACCATGAAATAATAACCTCCTATCTTTCCATGTAGCAGACACTGTAATCCTACATAACCAAAAAAGTTTACATTTTTTATATATCTTAGGTTTATAATATGTGCAACTACCTATTTATATTTTTATGATGATCCAAACAGAATTCCTAAACGCCCTCCAAACCTGCCTCTTCCATAATCTTTCTTCATCTCCATCCTTCAGTTAAGCTTGAAGACTTACCCTTTAATTCCCTTTTACCTCCCTCATGCCACATCCAGTCAACCAGCAAATCTGACAGCTCTACCCTCAAAATATTTTCAGTATCTTATTACTTCTCACAATGCTACTCCCTCATCTCTTTTTAAAACAGCTTCACTGAGATATAATTAACATACCATACAATTGGCTCATTTAACATGTGCAATCCATCAATGATATTAGTATATTCATAGTTGTGAAACCATCACCATAGCCAACGTTAGAACATATTCGTCACTCTAAAAAGAAAGCTTTGTCCATTAGAGGCCATTTGCCCTTACTTTCAGCCCCGTATAACCACTGAGATACCTCCTATAGATCTTCTTCCTCTGGATTTCATATACATGTGATCACACAGCATGTGGCCTTTTGTGACTTCTTTAGCTTACCAACACCAACTCTTTCCTAGATTGTCCCAGCAGCCTCTCGGCTAGTCTCCTTGCTCCATTCTTGTCATGCTCTTGTGCCACCTCCCCACCCCCATAACTATTTCCAGTGTAGGTACCAGGCTGAGCCTTTTAATACCTATGCAGATGCTGTCATTAAAAGGTTCGACAAGAGCCTTAAAAAACTTGCCCCCAACCTACACTCTCCCATCCTCACCCACCTTTCAGACTGTATTCCCTACCAGTGTCCCCCTCCCTTAGTGTTCCTCGGATACACCCAGCACCTCCCACCTTAGGGCTCTGCCCTTGCTTTGTGACACTTTTCCCTGACACCTGCATGCCTCCCTCCACCCCTGCCTTCGACTCTGCTCATGCATCGCCTTCCAAGGGAGGACTTCCTTGAGAACGCTTTTAAAAATAACAGGCACCTACTATACTCCCTATCTCTCCTTGCCTATTTTATTTTTATCTGAAACACTAGACAGTTCATTTGTTTCCTTGTTTGTTTTTTTATTGTTGTTGTTTTGCTCCACTGCCCGCTACGACCCCCCTGGCTAGAGAAGCTTCCTGTGAGCAGGGGTTTCTTTCTGCTTTGCTCACTGCTGCATCCACAGTACCTGGACCGGAGCAGCCCCTGGCACACAGCCGGCATTCAAAACACATTTCCTAAAGGAATGAGCCAAAGGAAAATCGAATGGGGAACGGCAGTATTAATCCACATTTTATATTTCTGTATCCTTCACTGCAGGGTTTACTTAAAGTATTAGGTTTGAGATGGTCAATTAATCATTGTTTACTTTCATGCAGTATTTCAACCCTTTCAGGCTCCTGCTGTCAAACCACTAGCGGTTACATAAAAAAGAAATGTTTTGAATGCCAGTAGCTGGATTTGGAAAAATTAAAAGTATCTCTAAAGAAATGAATATACTTTTCCCTTTGCATTCATTTTTAAAATCAGGTTTCCTCACCTCCTTTTCTCTTTCCATTCAACTATTTTTCTCCTCTCCCTATATTCTTATTTTTTTAACTGAAGTAGACTTGACATATAGTATTACTATAGTTTCACATGTACAACACAATGATTCGATATTTACGTATCTTAGGAAAGATAACCACAAGATGTCTAGAAACTCTGTGTTACCATGCAAAGCTGTTACAGTAGTTAGCTATATTCCCTACGCTGTACATTACATTCCCATGACTTATTTATTCTATAGCTGGAAGCTCGTTCCTCTTATTCCTTCACCTATTTCACCCATCCCCGCAGCCCCACATCTCCCTGTGTATTCTGACAGCCACTCCTGCTTCACATAGAAAAATTTTTTTAGTGGTTTCCCCGTATCTCAGTTCCAACCATCTCTGCTGAGTTCTCCCTCAAACGAACATCTCTGCCGTGTCTCCCACTGATAACCAGGCTCCCCTTCCTGAAAGACCCTGTGCCCAGGTTGTACCACTTCTTTCTGGGTTTTCTTCTTCCTCTGGTTGTCTCTTCCTCAGTCCCCTGGCTGACCTTTCCCTCTGTGTCTAGACCTGTGCTTTCCAATGTGGCAGCCCCAGCCGGGGTGGCTCTTACCCACTTGAAACATAACATGAGACGTGCTGTAACTGTAGCATTCACATCAGATTTCAAAGACTTAATACAAAAATAAGAATCTAAAATATCTCTTTAACAAAATTTATATTGACTACATGTTGAAGCAATAAAATGCTGAATATATTAAATAGAATATATCATTACAATGAATTTCATTATTTCTTCCTACTTTTTTTTTAACTGTGGCCTCTAGAAAATTTAGAATCACAGATGTGGCTCACATTACATTTCTATTGGAAAGCACTGGTCTAGAGGATGCTTGTCTTTTCCTCCAGCCTCACTCTCTCCCTTGGCAAACACCTCACTCTGCTGCTTCAGCTTTGTGTTCACTCCCATGTCTGTGTTTCTCACCCTTGCCTCTCCCTGAAGCTCCGGGGCAGAACTTATAACCACCTCTACATGAATATTCCTCCAGCACCCCAGAGGAAAACGTGCCCCATTCAACTGATCATAGTTTTCCGCATAAGCCCATTATATACTGAAACAGAGGGACACTTCCTTCCTTAGGTAACAGCATTGTCATCCTATCAATCACATGGGCTACTACCTCTGTGGAACAGTCTTGGAATATGTCCTCTCCCACATCACCCCTGCATAGGTCAGGGCTCTTGTAGCAAACACTAGAACCTACTCTGGCTAATTTTAACAGTGCAGAGATGTATTAAAAGCTATTAGAGAGCTCACAGATCCAGAGAGCTAGACTGGATTGCTCAGTAGTCAGCTAAAGTACCAGTGCTCATCCACACTGTGGGATCTGCTCTGCGAAATGCTGCCACGTACTGTTTAGAGCGACACCAAGCTCATGCGAATGCTATGTGGTTAGCCCCCAAAATGGTGAGAAAGGAGCTCTTCTACTGCTGGCACCTCAGATCCCACACCTGACAGTGGAATCACCTTCCCCCGCCGGCTGCTTCCTCGGGATGCTCATTTAGAAACGGAAGTCTTATGTGCATCTGTTTGACTGGTTGATCCTAGGCAACATGCCTGCACATTACCTGCAAGGGCTGCTGAAAGAGAGGCTTCTGGTCCCCCCATAATGTGGCAAACCACCAAAATGAAACGGATGTTGGACAGTTATACATAATAAATTTGCACCCACCATCACTTTCATTCATTACACTTGTAATCTGCTAGCTTCCCCGATTCCTTATAGTTGTCCCTTCCTTTGTATCTTTTCTCCTATAGCCTAGTTTGGCTTGGATTATTTCAGTAGCTTCCTAAATGTTCTTCCTGACACCAATAAGTCATCTTGCTATCCAATCTTCACACTGCCTTTAACATATAGTATCTAATCATGGATTAGTGTCCGCCACTGATCCCATGAAACCATTCCATAACGCATTTCCGACACACACAAACTTAAATGCTTTCCCATGGTATTCAGACCATCAAGGATCTGAACGTTTTCCATTTTCAGCCTTAGTTTTTACTAGATTCCTCACTCACCTGCATGTCTACTATCCAGCTCTTTTCAATACTTAGAATTCACTGGCTACATAGCTCACTTTCAAATCAGCCTCTCACTATTGCTGCTCACTAAGTGAGTTTGGACACGTTACTTAGCCTTTCACTTTCAGTTTCCCCATTGGGGTCAGCCTGACCTTAAAGTTTGCTGTGTAGGTTCCTGTCAAGTACGTATCCCCTGGGGCATGGCACCGGGCCCTTAACCAGGGCCTATAAAACGTTGCTCTTAGGACAGTGTGACTGTTCTTGACGATTTCTCTGCCTCCTGGAATGACTTCATCACAGTTCTATCCAGCGGAACCCACCCTGTCCTCAGAGCTCTCCTCCAATGGCCAACCTCCTCATGAGCATTCCTTTCAGGAGCCACAGGGCTCCCGCTGTCCTTCCACAGAAGAGCGTCTCTTCGTGTATTTAGCACGCATTTCACTGTCTTTTATTTATTTATTTTCCACATGTCTGGCATTCCAATTCAGCATCCATTTTGCTTAACTCAGTATATGGTACACATTTAATGCTCAATCTTTACTTACTAAGTTTAACTTACTTTTCTCTGGATATGATCCCCCTGTACTCCACAAATTTACTGAGATGCTTTAATTACAGAAAAGCTGTAAAATATAGTTTGTTTTAATTTCCTATCAATGTCTAATCTTAGTCAAGCCACTGATCATCATTGGGTTCAAATGGACCATTTCTCAGCTGGAAATAACTACATCTTATGTACCAGTAGGCAGGGGACTGGAGGGACTTCCCAATTTTAAGACCTACCTATGATTTATAGCATTGCTCCTAACACCTTCATGTGGTTTGAAGACTAACACAGACAAAAATAATTGTTTATATTAAGAAAGGCTTCTCCTTTTCCCCTAAATGTACTTTCACAAGGAAATTCTGGAACTGTTTTTTTCTTCTCCTTGTAAAGATTTCAGATAGGAAAAGAAACAAAGCATTTATTGGTACATCTGAGACAATAAATAAGCAAGTGTTCACACAGAAGTATCAGCTGAGCTCATGATCTTTCCTTTGGACATAGTCCTTTGGCTCCATAGGACATGTAGCCACACAGGCTTCCTTGCTGGTCCTCAAAACTGCTGACCTTCTTTCTATCTAAGGATGTTTGCCCTTGCTCTTCCCGAGCCCTGAACCCTCTTACCCCGCATCTCCATGAACATCATCCCCGCACCTGCTTAAATGCCGTTACTCAGAAAGCTCTTTGCGGATCACATACAAAAATAAGTGCCTCATCTCGCCACTTGCTGTACCTTTATATTGCTTGCTTTCTTTCTTTCTTCGTGGTACTGAATTGGTGCTTTAAGTTTTATTATATTTATTACTGAATGAATGAATCAGTGAATGAAGCCTAAAACTTTAGTTCAAAAATAAAGCATCAGAGCACAGGCAGCCTCATTCATTAGGCTGGGGGGAGCAACGCTGCTGTATTTTCAGCTTTAACAGGACTGTTCAGGATCTGGCTGCCTACCACAGAGCTTGTGTTGACTCTGATTTGAAGTCTCAGAGAAAGCACAATAACACTTTCAGTCCTCATGGCTCCCTGCTTGTGGCATCAAGTCATTCAGTCACTCTTCAGTGACCCTGCCAGCAGTGGGATAGAAATCGCAAGAGGAGGCATCCAAAGAGCCAGTGTAGCTATTGTATGTGAAGGAGATGAGGTAAAAATTAGGCAAAATCGGGATATGAAATTATACAACATGCACATGGCTATTTGCCAAGATTTTCCTATTTACCTTTTTTAATGTGTAATTGTGAACTGACTATATGCTCCTCACATATAAACATGCCATATTTTAAATTAATTGTTGGAAGAGAAATATAGTTATTTTGTATTCTCTAAGAAATAGGTGACTGAATTTAAGTGAAGAAAAATGTAGTTAATTCTCTTCAAGAAAACACTTGTTTTCTAAACCCAGGCTTACTAATAACATGATTCATGGTCTTTTAAAAAATAACTACTACATGGGAATTGAAACATTAAGTAACTTTTTCTCTCTCAGTGATTTATTAGAATAATATAGACTCACATGAACAAGCTTTATGGCTGATGCTCATTTCCTAGAAATCTAGTAAAACGCACGTAATAAAATCATCTTTTACCACAGAGCCAGAATGAAAACTAAAAAAGGTTATAATAGCTTTCTTCTTTTACTCCATGTTCAGCCTATCGTGAAATAAATGTTCTAAAAGTCCAGCAGCAAATCCAGGAATAAAACGTGAAACAGTCCATTCAGAGGCTTCCTCTACAGAAATAATTTAGTGTATTTCCATTTGATTAAAACGGCGGGAAACTGACAATTCCATGTAACAGAAAAAAAATACATAATTATGGTAAATCAAATATCTTCTAGTAAAATACTTACCAGGTTAAAGTATTAAAATACTTATTAAGTGACATAAGCAAATTCAAGGCAGAAGGAGAGGAAAAGCGACCGCACCTGAGGACCGAGAACACTCTGGCCATTTTGCCTATGGCTCGGATCTTGTTTCTGATCACCTCCTTCCGGGCCGCGGCTGTGGCTCCTGCAGTTAAGAGAGGCGGGAGTCAGTGCCTGCTTATGTGACTGCAATCATTTCACACATTTTCACAAATAATAGACTGTAGGGAGCAAACCAGCGTTTCTCCTCCCCGCCCCAAGAGGATCTATCTGTGAATCAACATAAAGACCTAGGGCCTGAATATTTGCATGTGATTCTTGAGGGGTCCCTGAAATGCAGAAGAGCAACATCTGAGATCTCCAAGGGGAGGCCGGTAGAGCTAAGTCAAAAAGCACAGAGCAGACAGGGCAGGCTCCTACCCTTTTCTTCCAGTTCAGTTCCCTTCTCTTTTGTTTGTACAGAGAGAGCATGCATGGGCAGGAAAAATAAAGTGAGTCACCAGGATCTTCTGCTCATTTCTTGGCTGCATGCTGGGAAGACTACATTAGGAAACTGCTTTATCGAACGTTCTCCCTCAAAGTGATCAAACTAGGGAGTCTCAGCTCGTTATGCTCCCTGGAACATCATCTGTATTGCTTAACAGCCATAAAAGTAGCACCTGATATTTTTTCATCTGGTTGGTTCACAAGTTCCAGAGGAAAACGTGGAAAACTATTGAGTTGGGTTTCGTGAGAGATGGTGGCTCATGGTTTGTATTTGTGTACTTATGTAAATAAGTTATACATAGGTCTGGCTGAGTAGGTTTTATCACTTATTATTACATTTTCTAAATAAATAAATCTACATAGGTTATAGTTGCTATAAACATTCTCTTTTTTGTCACTGCTTTTAAAATAATACTGTATGATCTTCAGTGAATCCATTTTACTTTTTTGTTAAATTCGAAGGCATGTTTGGAAAAGTGCAAGTCACAGAAACACACCTCTCTCCTTAAGATTTTTATAATCCAAGGTAAAAGGAATAAGACATCCTTTTAATACATTATATGGACTTTGTAGGAAGTGTTAACACAAACCACTAATAGAAAGGCAACAATATATTCTTTTTAGATAATATCAGAAATGTTCCTAACTCTGATGAACAGTTTAAATCACATAATTTGTTCCAAGGCAGCAGTGTATAGTTGGTAATTGGTATAAGTTTTGGTCTTTTAAACTGTGATAAAAACAAGCTTTCTGACCTTTTTGGAAGGAAAGATTTCTGCTGTTTCCCTTAGAGGGCTTTCAAGAACGCGGAGTATTTTGCATTGTTTGTAAGGGTCAAATAATTAATCCGCACCCTAACATTTCTATAAGAAACAAGACTCATACTAACACTCTCATACAATTTTGAAATAGTTGGAGGAAAGGCCTCTGCCTTTCTCCTTTCTCACCCCAAGAAAGTGAAAATATAATGGGTGACTTTTTCCTCCTGAGTGGCTTAATTTGTCAAAGGCGTTTCTAATGCAGACTCATTTCACATGCCATGGGTGCCCCCAGGTGTGTGCCAGTGAGCCGCCTTCCTCTCATCTTCCCTCTGACCTGAAAGCCCTCAAACAGCCCGTATCTTTAAATATATCTTTATTGATTTCAGATAGAGGAAGGGAGAGGGAGAGAGAGAGAAACATCAATGATGAGAGAGTCATTGATGGGCTGCCTCCTGCACGCCCCCGACTGGGGATCGAGCCCGCAACCTGGGCATGTGCTCTGACTGGGAATTGAACTGTGATCTCCTGGATCCTAGGTTGATGCTCAACTGCTGAGCCACGCAGGTCAGGCAAACAGCCCATATTTTTGCTCGTTTCTTTCTCTCTTGTCGCAATCACGACATGGCAGTTATCTTCCAACATAGCTGATTGGCAGGACTTACTATTTCTGCCAGCTATTCTGCCTGCAAATGAGAATAATTTTATATCCATGTGGGAGAAAGCCACACTCCAATCCAGTCCGTCTGATGATCAAGGGGAACCATGGATTCTCATTCACCACTGGCCCCTAGAATTATATTCTATTGGCCCGAACATTGGAAGGGAAAATGGGGTGGGTGTAGGATTTCCTGCCTCCAACTTTATTCTGAGTTTTTAGAAATTTTTATCACCTATGTTTTGTAATTAAGATTCTTTATACAATAAGTTCTGTCCTGGAAACCACCTAAAAGTTTGAAGTTTCTGTGCTTGGATTTTAGATAATTCATGATCAAGAAACTACTAAAGCACATTTGCTAAGAAAAAAAAAAATCTGGGATGGAAATTAGTCTCTTTAAGGGAGTTTTCCTATATATATATTTTCAGTTATTCAGTTAAATGCTGCTTTCAGCCTAACATGGTGCTATTACTACCCTATATTTAATCTTATACAGTCTTACTGGCTCAGTCCACTCAGATGTCATGATGTGCTAAGTGAGGGAAAAGAGTCTGACCCTCTTCAGCAAGCAGCATAGCCAGATAGTAAAAGCTATCCAACAGACACAAACAATGGAAAGTATGGGAAAGCTCCAAAAATTGTGACTATATTTAGAAGCACAACAAGAAAAGCAGCAAGGAGTAGTTAAGTGTCTAGAAATAAGCTATATATATTTAAGAGAAACGAGAAGGGGAAAATATAAAATAAAATATATAAAATATGTCAGAAGGAGAATCTCCCAGAAAATTTTCAATAAAGGACTTGTAAAAGCCATAACCAGAGAAAAGAAAAGCAAGACACTAAGTTGGAATGGAAATAAATTATGTAGAGCTGCTCTTCTGAGCTCAATATCAGCAGATGCTCAGAAAACGCTCAAAGAAATATTAAATTTTAAATGTAAAATGAACATTCTGACAGACTCAGTTTATCATTCTTTATTTTTTCCAAATCAAATGACTTTACTGGAGAGCACACAACAGATATTCTGCGTTAAGTATTCACAGTTGTGCTCCCAACAGCGGTGAATCTGGCACACTGTAGCACTGTTTATGAAAAAATGCTATTTCTTTTAGATTTCTCAGTAGCCCAGGTAAGAGGTTTTACAACCCCTTTTATAAAATTAGAATTTATTTACTCAAAAGTCAAATAACCTAATCATAAACAGTAAGAAAAGACATTAAAAACTAATGTCTCAACCTTCAATATTTTCCAAATAAACAAGATCAGAGTTAAACTAATACCATACATTTATAACCTCACAAACACTTAAAATAGTGAAATAAAACATCTGAATTCATATGTAATTGAACTTAAAGGAGCCGAACAACAGCAGGATAGATTTGAGTTCAGATACAAAGGTCCTTGTATATTTAGTATTGCTATTCTTGGTTTTGGTTACTTTCCAGAGTTCGTTAAAACTCTTTTTAGAATACCTATGCTCCATTGCAAATCCTTACAGTCTATAATTCAATAGAAAGATCATAGCAAAATGCATGTTTTTTAGAATTTTACTAGCTGCAACATAAAATACAATATCATTTCAACACTCTTAGTACTTGCTCAGTTTAAGTTTTGAAAACATATGGCAGAAGCTCAAATAAAAATTCAGTATATTAAATAATGAAGACACATAAAACATCTTTACTATTTTATCAATAAGAATATATTTATTTTAACTTAAAATTCCAAAACTGAAAGGTAGCATTTTATATGTTTAAAAAAATTAATAATTTTTTTAAATCCTCACCTGATTTGTTTATTGATTTTTAGAGAGAGAGAGAGAGAGAGAGAGAGAGAGAGAGAGAAATATCAATGTGAGAGAGAAACGATCGCCTCCCTTATATGCCATGAACAGGGATTGAACCCACAACCTAGATATGTGCCCTGACTGGGAATCAAACCCGCAACCTTTCTGGTGTACGGGACAACGATCCAGCCAACTGAGCCACCCAGCCGGGACAAAAAAATTAATAATTTTAAGTAAAATTTCATTTTGTGCTTCCATTAAAATAATTATCCCTTCCTTTTTGGGCCTCTGCCACTCTTTTCAGTTCCAATATTCTTTCATGCCTGTTTCTAGAATCTAGGCAACCCTGCATGCTCAGTTTTCCTCAGAAGGGGAGAGGCTAATGTACGGACAAGGGAATCTTTAAAGATTTGCTTTTAACATGCGTCCTTCTGGAACTTCACTTAGCCCTTGCTGACTTCTCATGAAGTTGTTGAGGTTTCTATGTCAAGCAGCCTGCTGAGCGAGGGCTCCATCCCCCCAGGGGGACTCCAGCGTCTGAAGGGACCTGGAAAACTGTAGCTGCCCCACAGCAATGAGGGGCCGCGTGAGGGGTGAAGGGAGATTCTTTGCACATGGGCGTCTGCTGCGCATTACAGGTGCTGGCTCTGTCTTCCAGCTCGGTTCCCACCCCTGAGCTGCTGCTACAAATTCCCCAGTTTTGACTGAATTCAGGGCGTGTGGAAAGTGCTATATAGAATACAATTTACTGCCCGAATCATTCATTCAAGTGTTCATATGAATCCTAGCCTATGTAGCCTGCCATGGGCCAACTGCCACATGAATAAGCATGGTCACTGTTTTAGGAGAGCCTGTGAACGATGACCATGGACTGGGACAAACAGAGAAAGCAGCAGTGGGTGAGAGGACACTGAGAGAACCTCTCCTTAGCCCCATGCTCAGGAACTTCGTGTTGGTACCTGAAATCAGCTGTAGGGAAGACAATCTGTACCATGGAGATCAGCAAATGCCACAAACCAGGGCCATTTCCCTGGTAAACGGGCTGTTAAACATTTATCAGCACACCACTGGAAGGAAGGGCTGACTGCCGGGCAGGAGAAAAATGTTCACTGAAGGAATGACAGCTGAAGGATCTTGAAGAGTCAGAGCGGAGAGAATGGATCTTCCCCACAGAAGGGGGCAGATTCTCAGACACCCAGGCTGAGATGACCCATGTTATGTTCAGATGACGGTAAGGAGTCTGGTGTGAGTGGAGTTTGGGTACCCTGGGGTGAGCTAGGGTGAGAAGGGAAGCAGGAGGTGCCTGGGGCTGGAATGTAAAGTTTAGACCTTAGCATGCACATAACAGAGATAAACAGAACTTACTTCATTACTTGCCCCCCAAAAAGAAAGAAAAAGTTAAAATGATAGGTAGAGAGATATGCGACAAAGCAAATATAGTCAAATATTGATTGTAAAAAGTAAGTGATGGGTATAGACTTTTAAATTCTTTCAACATTCCTATATGTTTGAAACATTTTGTAATAAAATATCAAAAAATAAAACTATACTTGGAAGAACTTCATTTTGAGGGAAAAGAGAGAGAGCAGTTTTGGGAAGAGTGGTCTCTTCATCCCTCCCATTCTTGCGTTATGTGGGGGATGCATGAGCTTCCTGAAGGTAGCAACACAGGAAAGTTCTCCGGGGCAGCCACGCTCACCCCAGACCTCCTGCAACCAGCCCCAGAGAAAAGTGCACCGATCAGATGTCGCTTTATAATCTCAACCCAACAGATTCTAATTGGCTCCAATATCTTTTTACAATGAGAAGAACTGAAGAAGACCAGCTATACACAAATTTCAGACTCAAATATATTATTAGAGGCCTGGCTGGGCGTGGCTCAGCAGTTGAGCATTGACCTAGGATCCAGGGGATCGGGGTTTGATTCCTGGTCAGGGCACATGCCCGGGTTGTGGGCTCGATCCCCAGTCAGGGGTGTGTAGGAGGCAGGCGATCAATGACTCTCTTATCATTGATGTTTCTATGTCTCTCTCTCCTTCTCCTTTCCTCTCTGTGAAATCAATAAAGATATATTTTTAAAAAATAAATAAAAATAAAAAATTTAAAAAATATATTAGAATGTAAAAAAAGTTGCTTTAAAAATTTGTTACTGTTATTGTTTTTGAGCTGTTTTCTCTTTAATGGAAAAAGCAGAAGTTCCCCTTCATTCTTACATTGGCCTCAAATGTATTTTTTTTTAAAATATGTCTTTATTGATTTCAGACAGAGGAAAGAAGAGGGAGAGAGAGACAGAGAAAAATATCAATGATGAGAGAGTCATTGATCGAACCCGCAACCTGGGCATGTGCCCTGACTGGGAATCAAACCCCGATCGCCTGGATCCTAAGTTGATGCTCAACAGCTGAGCCACGCCCGACCAGGCTGGCCTCAAATGTCTTAGTCTTCTTCCCTTAAAGGCCTCAGCTAACACAAGTGTATCCGTACCATATGTTTTAAAACAAAACATATTTTTAAAATAAAACATGTTATAAGAAGCGTGCATATACACTAACATTTCACACTTTTTCAGAGGGAAGATATATTTTTAAAAGCTGGTAGGTTTCAAATTTCTTTCAACTTTTATTTCAAATTCTAATAAAATATTACATAAAACTCACCACTTTTCCACATTTGTTAAAAGTTAACAAAGTTTACCTCTTTAGGAAACCTATTTGACTTGAAAGTAAAATTTTATCATGGTTTATTATTATTAAGCAGAGTCTAGATGTGCCTCAAAATTTTATTTTTTGTGAAATAGAGCAATTACTGAATCTGAATAAAGGCTATTGATGAAACAACGCCTAAGGTATTGAGATAAGAAATATTTTTTGTTGTGTTTTATTAAAGTTAAAAACTGGTTTGGTTCGATCCAAAATCAGCACCTTTGAAATACAAGATAGAGTGCAAAGGCATATGACTTCAGGTGCTCTAAAAGTCTTGGGTGATGAAATTACGAGTATATACACTGTCTTATTTGGGAGAACACACGTTCCAAATTGGCCTCTATAAAAAAACGACAGGACCAAGCCCTGTGCTATGTAATCCCTAAACCTTATCTGTTTTGTCTTCTCTTTCAGTGACCTAGTTTAACAATAACAAATATTGAGGCTCTATATCCCAGCAACGCAATGCTATCCAAAAGTAACTCAGACATCCATCCAGTTTTGTGAGTGAGGCAAGACCTTCACTGCATTTTCCTTGACCACCAGGCACTTGAGTCCTGGATTCAGGGGCAGCACTGGAAGCACTGAGGAACCGTTCATGCTGATGGAATGGCTTTAAAAGCAGCCTTTACATTTTTTATGCATGCATCCACAAAAGAATATCCTCCAAAAAACACGACTGCCTCCTCCAAGCTTAAATAGTTGTAAAAAATATAATATTATAAACACTCATTTTAAAATGAAATGACTATTATACCTTTATACCTTTGGTTTTTTTTTTTTTTACCAATGGCATTTAAATATCATGGCATTTTCAATCCCACCATCATCCATTTAAAGAAAAAATCCATGAACAAGACATTCATTAATATTTAGAAATCTTGCATTAGTCTGTTTTTTCTCTGAAACTGTATTTCCATTTCAATTTCCCTGATTTTTATGCCAGTGAATGATATATTTCTACTTCAAAATATTTTTATCACCATATTGTACTTTGCTGTAAAAATCTGTTTAGAAATTTGAATTAAATGTGTTTTTAAAAATTTCCTGAGGAAATAAGGCCCTAAGTGTTCAAAAATTCCTTTATAATCAGTATCAGAAGTATATAATTGAGCTGAATGGCACAAATATATGGTAAGTGCTAAAATGTTTAAAAAGCGTAGAAATAAAATTTTATTGGAATGCATCCCTTAATAATAGGGGGGTTACACTGCCTTGATTAAGGAGATTTCCTAGACCCAGAGTTTTCTAACGTCTTTCTGTTCTGTACTCCAGTGCTAAGCATCTCAAAGCCATGTTCATAGTGATTATGTCTAGGGAGACCTGTGCCTTTATTAGAACGGGAGAAAGGCAATTGAGAAAGAGGCGCTGGGAAAGGAGAAGTTGCAATAAGGCCTGTAACCTCCAGCTCAGGTGAGTTCCCACGATCACTTTTAGGAAAGAGGAAACATGCAAGCGGAGAATGTAAAAGTGAATTCCCTTAAAACTCCTCTTGAAATGTGTCTGAGTAACCCCGGTAGTGCAAATATTCTGTCATGAAGGTTGCTGCTCTATCAAGAATTAGATTACTCAGTTTCCAGAGATGATAGTTGTTGGGAGGTCTCCTTGACGAGCCATAACCTGGGAAACGAGCACTGCTCATCCACTTAGGGTCAGCGCTGGTTAAAATCTGGTCCAAAGAGATGTTAGGTGTTGCCCCTCACAGAACAGCCGTTAGGTATGCTTACGGAGGCTCCTCTATGAGGCAGAGGAAAACACCTCCAGCATAACAAAATTTTAAATTCCCTGTAAAAATTAATCTTTTTGAATATTGCAACTTAAAATGTTTGGAATAGCTTTCTAATTTGGATTCTAACTCTACTACATTACACATCCATAAGTGATAAAATTGGGACATAATGGCTACTTACTCCAAATCACTGCAAACCTCACACTATTCTGAATTTCTTCCATATGTTTTTTAGCTCAACTAAACTCTCAACATGCAATAAAACCTGCAGTGGTGTGATATTTGGCATAATGCTATTCTGTCTTATATCCCATTTTGAAAGCTACATAAGATCCTTCAAAAATATATATATTTTTGGAGAATGCATATTCCAAATTGGCCCCTATAAAACTACAGGGCCAAACTGTGTGCTATATAACCCCTAAACCTTATCTTTTTTTTTAGTCTTTTCTTTCCCTGATCTAATAGATATATTTTAAGTCTCTCCTGTGCAATGGATTTTAAGGAAGGCTAGTATAACCTAGACTATGTGTTTTCCCCACTTCTCCTGTCAAAAAATACAGTGGAATTCTTTGGATTGGAAGTCTCAAAAGTATACCGACTACTCCTAAGTATTAAGTAACTGTTATTATTTGATTATCTTTTCTCTTAGTTAAAAGTTACTTTTGTTTGCAAGCTCTAATTGATTCCATTGACTTTTGTTCTTCGAGACACTGTTCCATCTGTTCAATGACTTCTCCGTAGAGGCGCAGAAATTGGCTATAAGCATAATTGTAACTTGGGTGGAAAGTAAGACTTTAAAGTAAATAGGAAGTTTCTGTTGATATTTCAAGAAACTATCACATAGCCTATGCCTTACAAAGGACATTTCAATTTATTATATTTACCCAAGAAGAAATAAATAGCATGTCAAATCCTGCTCTAATGGGCCTCTTTTCATGATAGAAACACATCAGTTTTATCAATTGACAACAGAAAAGCAAAGTGGAATGACACAACAAATGTCAAGTGAGTAATGTAGATTACTTTGTCTAAATGAGAAACAATTGTAATACCTGAATGTTTAATCTACCAAGAATTATTCTGGATATAGATAAGACTATAACAGCTAAAGTGGTATTTATTAAGGACCTAACTGTGCACGCATGCTAAGTTCTAGAAAAATGCATTCAGACTAGAACTTAATTCTGGACCCATATTTGTAAATTGACCAAATACTAGAATATTTAAATTTATCTCTGAAAATATAAAAATTGAGGGGGAAAATGGACAAATACAGAATATTGTTTGACTGTCCCATGTATTATACCCTAGATAGAAAGTTAACTGAGTACCATTTAATAGCACAATAAAGAAGCAGACTTAATGAATTAATGCAGCTCCTGCTTCTGAGAGCAGAAGATGGCTGAGGCACTGGCATATATTGAGTTTATCTGAAACAAAGTCACTCAAAGGTCTTCTGATGCTAGTCAGGACCTAGGCTGTGTGCTTTGTCAGTTTATGGGAAAAGCAGTGAGGTTTTGTCCAAGGAGGAAAAACAGAGAAACAAGCATTGGGTTCTGGACAATGAGGAGTGCACAGGCATGCACAGGAGCTTAAAGAGGCAGAACGGGGCCCCAGGTCGCGGGACTTCAACATCACTTAGGATGACTCTTAGCAACAGAAAGGGTAAGTTGTTTGCCTAACGTCACCTGCTGGAAAACGGTGATCAGGGCCAGGATTCATTACAGTGGTAGGCAGACTTCACAGGTGAGCGGAAGAATGAAGTAAGTAACGTGTTCATTCATTCTCAACACCGACAAACACACATGCCAGGTACTGTGCTACCTGCTAAGGCACTTAGCATAGCACACACCTTTGGTACATGATAAGTTCTCAAAATTGTTTGCTATTACTATTAACAGGAGAACACTGTGCAGAAAAGAATATCCCATTCTTCTAGCAGTTACATTTCTTACTGTAAGTTAAAAGATTGATTGTGTGGTCTTAATTACTATCAGGCTGCCTAAGATGGGGCCTCATTTGTATTTTGTGTCAACCAGGCCACACGCTGAACCCCCGATGCTGGCAAATTCACTAGGGGAGAATGCTAGTAGCCAGAATGATGCTGGTTTTGCTCCGAGAAAAAAAATGGACCACAAAGGATGGGCTGACCAAACAGAATCAAGATTTCCATAGAGTTCTGAGAAAAACTGGAGAAATGTTGTATAGCTTCTCATGAACTAAGAGCAATGACAAAAGAATAAAACATTTTTAAAAGAAAGAAAATAGACTACGTCATAAAAAGTATTTTAAAATTTAGATTTTTCTGAGCATTTATTAAACTTTTTCATATAATGTTCAAACCTGCCATCAGAAATCAAACAATTCCTCTAAAGATGATGCTTTACTAACTTTGGACTCATCACAATAAATCTGTCTAAAGTCCGATTGTTAATTATTCTCATATAAGTACAACCTTCAGGTTGAGAACCTGGACCTATAAAGTGCTTTAGTATAAAAGGAATGATGAAAACTCTGCCAAAAACACAACAAAAATATATTTTCTTTTCTTATGGCATCAATTTGCAGTCAGCTGACCTCAGCTACTACAGTTCCCGTGCTGAGGAACACCTCTGCCACAATAACCTCAATCTTGTTGGTGAGAAGTAATGTGTCTCTAAGATATACAGATATACATAGCCACAAAATCTTTGCCTTGGTTAAAGATAAAAAGCTCTCTACTTCAATGCCTTTCAGATAAAAAATAAGGTTCACAGAGTGCATGCTTATTACCTTTCTTATTACATAAGATTTCCTTCTCAAATAAATTTTGTAAATACACTTGATTGAAGTGTATGCTGAGATATGCAATAGCTAATAGTTAGTGTAAGTTGGCCAATGTCACCATTAGTTGAAGGAAGGCTCAACTGCTACAAATAATGATTTTTAAAGCTGTGTAAAAATACTGTATATGTGCATAAGACATTTGTTTCAGGAAATACAGCATACCTCTGAAGTACTTTCTAGAGTATTATTTTACGGTGAGCGTAAAGTTCTAGCTAATGGTGAATGTTAGACCATTATCCCACCAATTAGCTATAACAGGCTGGTTTTTAACTTTTAGTTTGTTCTTCAAAGTCTGCACTTCCACTTAATGTGAAAATTATGCCGGGTAATAAAGAAACACATTTGTGCAAAATCATGGTAGCACAATATGAAGAGAAAGAAGTACTTTTAATGTTTGTGCTACTGTATTATTTTAATTAGCAACTTAAAAGGATTTTAACATTGTAATCAGATATGATAAGCCAGAACTGATCGTACTGATTACAATAGGATGGCCAACATGAGGCACCTTTCTGCTTGTCCAGGTCTCAAAACATCGATGGCCATAAATATGATGGGAATGTACCCTGCTGCCTAGCAAATAAGCATGCATTCTTAAGACATGTTGGAAAAAAAAGCAGCTGCCTACACTATCGAGAGTGCAGAGTATAAATGATACATTGACAGTGACAAAAATGATTTAGCTTCTAAATTACACACTAAAACATTCATTGGGAAAAAGTCAACAATAAACTGGAAGTTAATTAACCAAGAAAAGCCTGAGAAGAAGCCTTTGACAAACTATTGAATAATCTTTCTTTTTATAAATGTCTTCCTTTTCCTTCCTTCAATTATATCATGAAAATTCAGTCAATATAAAAAGATAAGAGAACTTAAAACTGGTAAAGTGATACTCATCTTTGCATATAACTTCCTGAAAAAATTATATGGATTTCTCACATGGCCATACTTCCTATAGCAGTAAAACACAGAGTGTTTTTCTTCCCCTTGTTGGTAGCTGAAGAGGACGACAGTGACGTCCTCTGTGTCTCCCCATTTAGTTATCAAGTATTTCACCCCAAGTCACGTGCCTTCCCCAACCCGCCTCCTCTGTAACACTAGCACGTTCAACATTGGTCTCTTGTTGCACTAGACTCTCAGCTCAGCGAGGGCAGAGACCATGTTTGTTTGCCACTGAATATACAGAACAAGATAGTCCATGAATAAGTATTTTTACATAGAACTAAAAACATAACATATAAAATAGAAATATACAATATTAACATTGAAATACTCAAAATTTTATTTTTTGGCCTTTCCCTCCCAATGATTTCAATATTCTTTTTTAGCTATTGTAAAAATAAAATAAATATTGCTATTTACCTCTTTTCGATAATCTGATATCTGACAACCAAAGTTATATCCTAATATTTTATCTTCTGGCCAGACTTAGAGCTCACCGTGTGTTTCTGCATTTGGCGCATATATTTTTAAACAGCTGCTCCTGAACTCACTCGGCCAACCCAGTCCCTGTTCTCTCCCTGATCGCTCCTTTCTGCCTCACTTGTCCATCTTCCTCCTACAGCTTCATCAGAAGGGTGAACCTAAGGATCGGCCCTCGATTTTCTGATATTTCCTTCCACATCAGCAACTTTGGAGGCCTATTTCACTCTTAATAGAGTCAATTGAAGCTGTTAAGTCCAAACCTCTGTCACAAGGCTGGATTTTGTTCCCAATTTCTGGGACTCCATTTCCAAGGCCTGCTTGGACCTCTCCTGAATTACGTGTGTCACTTTCACTCAAACTCATGCCTGTGACTGAATTCATCTTTCTCCTGAGACTGAAGAGTTTTTCCATAAATGTTCTCACCCTCGGAGCACCTGAGCTGAACCATCCAAATCTACTTTTGTTTCCTTTGCCCCACTGATGCCGTGGTTATTCAGTGCTTGGGCAGCTCTTTGGAATAGCTCCCTTTTTAAAAAGAAATATATCTTTATTGATTTCAGAGAGAGGAAAGGAGAGGGAGAGAGAGAGATAGAAACATCAACGATGAGAGAGTCATTGATCGAGCCCGCAACCCGGGCATGTGCCCTGACCGGGAATCGAACCCCAATCGCCTGGATCCTAGGTTGACACTTAACCGCTGAGCCATGCCTGGCCGGGCTGGAATAGCTTCCTTTTTATTTTATTCTTAACACTGTCATTATTCAGATCTAATCACCTCAACTTTCAGACACTTGATGAAGTTCCCAAATTATATCCCACTTATCCTTGCATTTTCCAAGCATTTTTCTAAGCTTAGGAAACGTATTTGCTTTTTCTCAAATGCTGCTTTCATTTTGTTACTGCTCCGCTTACCAACTGTGGCTGATTCTTCAGCAGTGACAGGACAAGAATATTGCCACTGTGCTCCTCAGACCTCTTCTCTTTTTTTGTGGTATGTCTATATGCTTCTATTTTTTATATATAATTTGCTATTTTTCTCCCAACTCTCCATTATTATAGGACATACAACTTTGTTTTCTTTTCAGATTTGGAACCTGAAATATAGAATGCTAGAATAAGTCACTCAGAAATGACGATAATTATGGCCCCAAGAAGAGCCCTAAAGCTAATGGCTCTAAGTAAGTATGTGTGCTGCCAAACACGCAAAGCGGAGAAGAGCTTTAAGATGAAATTCATCTCAAACACTCAACATGGCAAATCAAATACAGTTTTGACAGAAAATGATATGACCAAACCCTCTTTGTGGACCAATAAGATGCCATGTTAGTCCCACTAACTGCCAGCTTTGCACTTTTTAAAGTTCTGCGTATCTTTTTAGAGCTAGACAGAAAGGCGTGGGGAGACACTCTGGAACCCACGATATTAGATATGAAGAATAATCTAATAATTCAAAGCAGATGATGGGAGATAATTTTCTTGTATACAGTTTTGATGGTTTCTTACAGGCATGCACAAAACTGCTCTGATCCCCTCTTCAGTGACTTGCCTGTGGTTAGCATTAGGACAAGGCAAGACTGTGGATACAGGATAAGAGTTCCACCATGCGGTTTGCTCTTCAGATGAAAGCGGAGGCATAAATTCTAATCTAATATTAGTCTTTCCAGTGCAGCCTGAAACTATATTTGGCTGGAAATGTATTTGTTTTATTATTTTTTTCTCCCTTATTCTAAAGGATTTCAGTTTCACCTCCACGTCTTTAGCCAGACTTATCACACATCGTAGTCTCAAACATAATTTGTATGTACATATAAAAAAGTGATCTCAGAGTCTAAGATTTTAGGACCTAAAAGGAAGTTCCAAATAAATAAATATTTCTACCTCCTGAAACTGTCATTAGGTTCCTAAGGCTTACTGGTCCTCCAGACTTCCTTGCTATAATCCCTCTATGATGCAGATTGCTTGATTTCAGTCAGCTTCCTTCCCCCTTGTCCCACTCTCCCCCACCCCTGACTCTGGGATCACTTACTAATCCTTGGTCTGAAATGAGTCCTTTTCATTAATGAGAATCAACTACCAAATGAGATACATGTACTTGGATTTCTCCCTTCCCTAAACGTTCTGGCAAATACCAACTCCAAATTGAAACCAGATTATCATATTATCATCCAAAATCAGAAGTGAAAACAGGAAAAAAGACCCCAATACATATAAATTAGGTCCTCAGAAGACATGCATTGGCATTAAACTGCTTCAAAACTTTACAAGATAATAGAAGTTTTGTATTTTACTTTCAACATAAAAGAACCACAGACCAATAGGAAACAGCCAACTTTTTCTAGATCATGATGTGAGTTCTACGCAGCAGAGGCCTAGGCAAGCCAGAGGCCTTTTTGTTTGCTCAGATACACCAAAATTTTTAACATCATGAAACATAACTTCTCGGAGTCAACTGAGGCTTAAGGAATAGCATGGGATGTTTTACTTGCAATTTATTTGACTTTCATGGCCAAATAATAGTGCAAAAAATCTGCTTCTTTATTTTACAGTGTATTTCACGGAACAAACTAAAGTATATTATGTTAAGTCATGAGTGTTGTTTTGCTAAAGAAAAAAAATCACACTGTTTCAAAGAAAAAGATTTTAAGCACCGTGATGAGGTGGTGAAGAGGTCAAGAGTCTGAGAGGCAGGCAGACTTGACTTTGAATCCAGGTTCTCCTACTTCACTAGCTGTGTGACCTTAGGCTTTAACGTCACCTCACTGTGTCTTAATCACTTCAGATGTAAAATAGGGGTAATCATAGTTCCTGTATCAACAGGTTGTTTTGAGGATTAGAGATAATATGTGTGTGTATGTATGTATATGGATGAAAGTTAATAAATTATAAAATTTTATACATTTTTGTTGGTAAAAAGGTAAAATGAGTAAAGAGTTAATGTCTAGGAATGACTTAAGAGTGATGGCTAACGTGTTAGCCGCTGTCAACATCATTAAATGGTAAAAAAAAGCTGACAGAACCTGAAGGAAAAGAAGTAAAATTAATCCCACACCTTTCTTCCTGTGGCAGGATAGTAAGAAGCTGGGAAAATTCCTGGGCAAGTGGAATGGGGAAATTGCTGCAAGAAAATTACACAAGGCCAAGCAGCTTGGGCAGCTTGAGGCCAGCTTGTGAATCACAAGGTTGTATCTTCCCCAGCCAACGACACTTGTGAGCAAATGGTTAATACCTTTCCTCCCTAACCAAAGAATACATAACTTAGATCACCCTGGCCCGGGAAAAGAGAGAACAAAGACCCAATTAATGCCATTTGTGCCAGCTAAACCCAAGGACGAGCACCACCTGGGGGATGTTAGACAGGAAAGATAGCCATCCTGGTGAAGGGGGAAAGAAAGAAGAGTTTCAAAGAAGTCAGCTGTTTTAGGACTTGCAGAACAAGCTGACCAGACGTATGTACAAACATTCCAAGGTTAAGGCACAGCAATGCAGAAGGGGACTTTACAACGCAGTCTACTGCCCAAGGTGTCCACAGGGAAGCTCTGAAACCTACAGGGGGAAGGGTATAAAACCCCTTGGGCGCCCACTAGGTGCTCATTTAGGCTAGCTGGGTTGCCTGCTTGTGCTTTATGCCAAGTGTGTTCTGAATAAATTCATCTGCTTTGCTTTAATACTGCGGTCTGTCACTTGTCTGAAATCTTTCTTATGAGATTGACAAGAGCCAAGAAAGGGACAGCCCTACCCCCTCCGACTCAGGGGGTTGTCCAGTAACAATTCCTCAGGGAGGTGAGATGAACCCCTATTTTATATAGATTTTATAGACACTAAGAACTCAACCTGGTAAGATAAAAAGATAAGTCATGGATTGTAAAGGCACCTCACTACCTTTGACTTTTTAGTTGGCATTGGATTTGGAGCAAAAGATTGAGAAGGGGTAGACAAAAGACTCATGAGTAGATCTGCCCAGCCACCCACCCTTAGACCACAAAGCAATTTAAGGAATGGCTTTAATTAAGCCCTTTGATGCTTTCTGATTTCTGTTTTCACCTCTGTAGTCAATAAGTCCAGGAGCCCAACAGGCAGAGCATAGGGCCAGCCCCCAGAGAGAGAGACTTTGTACACTGCGGGCAGGAGGGGCAGGGTGGGAGGATTGCAAACTTTATCCCAAGGTTGAAAAGAAAGAAAAAAGAAAAGAAAGAAAGAAAGAAAGAAAGAAAGAAAGAAAGAAAGAAAGAAAGAAAGAAAGAAAGAAAGAAAGAAAGAAAGAAAGAAAGAAAGAAAGAAAGAAAGAAAGAAAGAGAGAGAGAGAGAGAGGGAGAAAGAGAGAGAGAAAGAGAGAGAGAGAGAGAGAGAAAGGAAGGAAGAGAGGAAGGAAGGAAGGAAGGAAGGAAGGAAGGAAGGAAGGAAGGAAGGAAGGAAGGAAGGAAGGAAGGAAGGAAGGAAGGAAGGAAGGAAGGAAGGAAGGAGGAGGGAAGGAAGGAGGGAAGAGAGAAAGAAAGAAAGAAAGAAAGAAAGAAAGAAAGAAAGAAAGAAAGAAAGAAAGAAAGAAAGAAAGAAAGAAAGAAAGAAAGAAAGAAAGAAAGAAAGAAAGAAAGGGAAACTTCAAGAAATTGCCATTCAAAAGAGAGTCAAGGAGTTCTGGGAAATTTTACACCTTTGAAGAAAGGTTCTTCAAGCACCTTTGAAGAAATCCATAGTTTTTGTGTCATGTTAAATAAAGTACTAAAGAACACTGCTGGTGGTTTACTCCAAAAGGTATGTGTTTTTCCCCCTAAGAGGGCATATTTATGAGATTTGAACTAAAAGATCATGCCATTTTTCTGCAGGACTAACACAGATTTAAATGTGGCAGAGTGAGATTTCAGTAGTCTGCTTAGAAATAAAATATTCTTCCAAATACCTTGAAAAGAGCATTCACTCTGATAACTGAAATTAACAGGCTAAAAAGCAAGTGCTGATGAGCAGAGCACATTAACTGGAACTAATCTTTTTAAAGCACAGCAAGTCACAAAATATATCCTTTCATGTAAGTGACTGAGAGGATGGTAGATAATAATTCACTTTAAATGAAGTAAACACTGAGTCTTGGTAATATTTAACTGTACAGGAACACCGACCTGCACTGTTGAAATGTGCAGGCATTTTTGGCTACAATGCCTGGCATATAGTAGGTGCTCGATATCTATTTATTGAACAAATGGATTCATGTGTAATTACAAACCTATGCAGGTATAATTATTCTATACAATATGTTATATTTTAAGTATATTGTCTGTATTATAATTCTTGGCCAATGAACCTGACTACAATAGAGATTTGCTAACAGAGGAGTGTCACTGTATTAAGGTTAATTAATCTTAAAAGTAACACAGTGAAAGGCATCTATTGAAAAATGTTTGTTGACCTTTAAGATTTACATTTCACCAGGTTAGTATCCTTCCTTTAGGAAAAAAGTTTCTGCCATCATGAAAACAATATCTGTTAAGTGAAATCAGTATCCCTGGAAAAGTCAACAGTTGCAAACTGTGGCTGTAGCATATGAAACATCTAGAATCTGGATAAAGCACAAAATATCCACTGATCTCCACAGTATTTCAAAATATAAAAATATATTTACTTAGATTTTTACAACTATTCTTTAGGTAATTCTAACCTAGTAAAAGTATATAAATATAAATATAAATATAAATATATGTATATATATATATATATATATATATATATATATTTTTTTTTTTTTTTTCCCCCCCCTCTCCTTCATTGTATTGTGCATCTCCTTGCAGTGCAATACGTGACTAGAGAACAGTGGTATATGGAGACAAGTAATGAAGAGAAGTTACAGGAGAAAATCTATGAGGCAGTAGGGATAATTGTATACTTTAAATTTATCTAAGTATATAGACTCTTTTAATACAAGTAAGTAAACACTTTTATTTTACTGTCACCTGCAGCATTAGTTATTTCTCATTTATAGATGTGACCTGTATTAAACCCAAGTGACCATTAAATCATGCTGTTCAGATATAACTTTGAGAAAGGGCCACTTGCTCTTTACAATTTACCTAAGTCAGTTTTTAAAGATGAAGTTTTTATTAATTTAAACTTGCCACAATATCTGTTTCCCCTGCCACCTTCACTCTGTATTTTATAATTTGTCTTACTTTATTTATTATTTTAAAATATGTTTTTATTGATTTCAGAAACAGGAAGAGAGAGGGCGAGAGAGAGAGAAACATGAATGATGAGAGAGAATCATCCATCGGCTGCCTCCTGCACCCCCCTTCTGGGATTGGGCCTGCACCCAGGCATGTGCCCGGACTGGGAATCGAACCTCAAACCGTGACCGCCTGTTTCATGGGTTGATGCTCAACCAGTGAACCACACCAGCCGGCCTGTCTTACTTTATTGGTATTATCTGTTTACATATCTTTCTCTCTAACCAGGCTGCAATTTCATCAAGTCATAGGAATCTTGGACTCCTGAGTGCCGCACACAGAGTAGCTTCTTATTAAATGTCTATGGAAGTAAAGTGCATTGTTGCGCTTTTCTAGCTACATTTTTGCTAGTTTTCATTCATTTTGGGGTGCTTTTGTAAGGACCAGAGTAATTTTTCTCCCCATCTTTAACCTCATCAATCTCTGTTTTTTACAGAAAAAGCATACTTTTAGCGGGTAGCTGAATACAAATAGCATCTTAAAAAACAACAATTATTTTTTTTAAAATCCTCACCAGAGGATATTTTTTCCATTGGTTTTGAGAGACAGTGGAAAGGAGAGAGAGAAAGAGAGAGAAACATCAATGTGAGAGAGACACACATCTATTGGTTGCCTCCTGCACCAGCCCTGACCAGGGCCAACGATTGAGTCTGCAACCAAGGTATGTGCCCTTGACTGCAATTGAACCCAGGACCCTTCAGTCCACCGGCCAAAGCTCAAACCACTGAGCCAAACCGGCTAGGGCAAAAACGGTAATTTTAAAAACCTAGTGATAACTTATTCATTACTTGTTACAGATATAAAAAAATATTGGAATTGACATAAATACCAATATATTAACATGTAAATATCTTCTTTTATCATAGACATCAAAATTTGAACAACTGACAAGAGCAACCTCACTTAAAGGGCATTTTTTTTTAAAAATAAAATGTTTTCTTTTTTTAAAAAAATTATGTCTTTATTGATTTCAGAGAGAGGAAGGGAGAAGGAGAGAGAGAGAGAGAAACATCAATGATAAGAGTCATCATTGATCGGCTGCCTCCTGCAAGCCCCTGACTGGGGATCAAGCCCACAACCCAGGCATGTGCCCTGACCAGGAATCAAACCCTGATCTCCTGGATCCTAGGTTGATGCTCAACCGCTGAGCCACGCCCGGCTGGGCTAAAGGCACTCTTTTAAAGTTACCCAATAAATATTAACATCTACTAGAAAATAAAGGATTGCATTTTTTAATCAAGGGGTCAAAAAGAAATTACTTAGTAATGTGAGGTCTGAAAGATGTTCTTAAAATAGTTCATTACTTCAACAATGTTTTCAGGGTAGTGGGAAAATTCTCTCAGGATTTTCCTTTCTTATGTTTTTCAAAGCAAATAGAAATTATAATATTTCATTCTCAATAGTATATTATGATTAAAAAAATCCAAATCTTAGTTCATTCATAGGGTTAGCTATGAGATGCCACATGATTTATGTGGCAAACAGCATTAGCACAAAGGCACAAGTTTCTTACCATCAAATCCATCTTCTTCCGACCCTAGTTCGTCATCTGAGCAGATGTTGAGGACATTTACCAGCATCTCAGTGACTAAAGGGAAAAAACAAACAAATAAAAGGAAGTCCAGACTTTCTATTATAACCTTAATTATTACTATGGCATTTTTAATGAGCAAACTTAGCAATAACACTTCTTACTTAGTTTGTATGTATATAGGATCTCCTGTAAAGTACTTTCTATAAAATCCAGGTCATAAAAGATAAGAGGCTTTATGATTCTATGTAGACTCTTTATTTATAAAATTATTAGCTCATGCCTACAAAATTTAATGGTAAGGTTTACTGGCTATAGGTCATCAGACAACAGACAAATCAAATATGTGGATGTGAATATACTACCAATTTATAAGGAGACAATGCGTATACTATAAATCTATGAAGGAGGTTACTTTTAAATTTTTATTTTTATAATGAGATCTAGATCTAGACCAGATTACAAACTTCTGTTCATCAGGGAGTAAGTAAATGCTGGATCTCTTTTTTTTTTATTTTTTTTATTCTCCAGAGGCCCAGCACAGTGATAGGTATGTAATTTGTGTTTAATAAAATTTGTTGATTGATGAATAATCTGAACATTTAAATGTAGATATTGTTACATTTTATTATCCAAAAGCGTTAAAAACTAAAGGTTAGGTTAAGTTTAATAAGAAATTTAGTTGAGTAAATAGATTATATAAAAGTGCTGTACACAGAAAATTAGTATTGCATCACTTTTACACTAATGTGTATGCTATTTATATTTAACATTTAAAAAAACTGGGTTGGGTTCTATCATGAATGTGAAAAGAAGCTTGTCCACTATTTCTTCAAGAGCTACTTTTTAAAATCAATGTTCTAGAATTGAAGATATATTATAAAGAGTAAAACTTCAGTGGTCCAGAGCATCAGTTTAATTATCAAAAGTGAATTATGTATATACTTATATTAATGTTCTTTTATCATAGATGTTCAGAATCCAAATAATTAATGGAAACAACTCAACTCAAGGGTGTTCAAGGGGTGCCCAGCAGTGGTCAGATCTGCACTGCTTCTGTCTCCAGAGGACACAATAGATGACACTAACCTCTGTGATCTGGTCAGTGAAGAAAGTGGTGACATGGAACAGAACTGGGAACATTTATCAAAGACTATTAAAATTTACTTTAGATTTAATCTGGTCTGCAAAGGAGACTTCTTTGTTGACAAATTCATAACTTCCTAGTCATTTTAGGGTATATAAAGGAAAAAATACTGTAGGAAAATAAATATTACATAAATTAATGAATATAAATAAATATGTATTTCAGAAATGTGTGTACTTTTTCTCTATAATACCCTCAAAGGACATCGTTTTTCTGAAACATGTTCAAACTCAAATCTTTATCACGATGCTGTTCACCTTCTCATGGGATGTGTGAGATGATGCATGAACGAGCCAGTCTATCACCATTAGGCCTCCTGAACCTAGAGCTCAAGCTCGGGGGTGGCAGCCTTGTCTCAAAATTTTTGCTGAGGTTTAAGTCTAAATATAAAGACAAAACAAAGGGGGAAGGAAGGGAGGGAGGGAGGGAGGGAGGGAGGCCTGCCAGCCAATTTTGGAAAACTAGGGCAAGTTAATAGACAACTTTTTAAATGTAAATTTGTCTCACCTTGTAACACACTAATGGCCTCTATATTTTTAATAAACTATTTTTTTGTTGTTGTACACACAGTCCTTCAAAATATTGTAGTCATTAATCACTATTACATAATGATTACTCTTAATATCAGAAATGTGAAAAAGCATTATCGTAACCTTTTAATTTGATGACTACTTTGTAAAATAAAATAGTACCTTTAAATTATAATACAAAGAGATAAAAAAGGTAGTCATTATGACTTGAAGCCAGTTAAAAGGATGTTTGTTATTTCTGAGTTGTATTTTTCTGAGATTATACTAATTCTCCTAATATTCCTTATTTCTTTTGTTGCCCCTTAATTCATTCATTGTATTCTTTTAATAGGATACTCAATGATACTTTCAAATCATATTTCTCATGGTGCAGTTTATCAGTTTTATTGGTTAGGCCAGAGATTTTCAGCCTTTTTTAATCTCACGGCACACATAAATTAATTACTAAAATTCTGTGGCACACCAAAAAATGTATTACATTTTTTGCCAATTTGACAAAAAAAAAAAAAAAAGGTATGATTTTGATTCATTCACACTGGATGGCTGTTGTTGTGTTGGCTGTTGTAATTTTTTTATTTGACCATCTAAAGGGAATGAGGTCAGTCCCCCTGATTAAACAGTTAGGTATTGCACACTTTAAACATTCTTGCGGCGCACCGGGTGAACATTGCTGGGTTAGGCTGGAGTGTTTCATGGTAAAATCGCCCCACCTCCCCTCCTTCCTACACCATTTCGTTAAGGGCATTTCAGGGTCCACAACACACCTTTTTCCCCAACAAATGGCAGAGACCAAGTGAAAACATCCATGAAATTTGGAAGCCAGTATGGATGAGGAGAACAGTTGAATTGCCTGATATTCATGACGTTGTTCTCGTACTTCAATACTGCAGCTGAAAATGACAAAAAGGGCGATGTTAGATTCACAAGCACATATTTCTGCTTCTCCACATGGCTTTGGTTGACCAAGAAAATTCAACTATTTGAGTTAAGTTCCAAAACACCAAGGCAAATAACTTAATCATGCATGTTTACAGTACTCATAGCCTTAAACTTCACTCGGTGTAATACGTAACTGCACAATATATGAATATTAAATATGAAATGGTGTTGTATTTGGCAAATATTTATATAAAGTAGTTAATCAAATGTCTGTCAGGAACTAAATCCAAGAACATTCTGGTCTTACTTCATATCTGATGACACTAATAAAAGTGGCATAGCTAAGCCAGTTTGACATAATTTAATAACATCAAATATTTGAATAGAATATTTCTATTTTTTACAAGGCACACTTTTTCCCAGTAGAACTCACAATACTTATATAAAATAGTTTAAATTAGGTTGCGTTCTTGACTTAATAAAGTAAAAGTCTGGATTAAATTCTGCACAAAGGAACGTGCTGGTATCTGACTCCACCCTTGATTTCTGAAAAGTATGAACCATCCATAATTTAGGAAAATGAATCTGCCTTCTCACTCTGCTTTCCAGTGTAGGTTGGATATATCCTCACATAGAGGTCCTCTGAATTCAGAAATTCATTCTTTTTTTAAAAAATTGATTTTTTTAGAGAAAGAAAGGGAGAAAGAGAGAAGCATCCATGACATTGACCTGCTGCCTCCTGCATGCCCCCTACTGGGGACCTGGCATGTGCCCTGACCGGCAATCAAACCAGCAGCCTCTGTGCCCAGGAGGAAGCTCAACCAACTGAGCCACAGCGACCAGGGCCAGAAATTCATTCTCTAGCAACCCTGATACAGGATTAGCAGGGCTCAGTGAGTACTTTCAATGAAGGAAAAGCTACCTGTTTTAATGGGGTCATCTCTTCTATGAATAGACAATTTTAAGTTGTGGGAAATAGTCAAGCTGAGTTTAAAACATTTGTACCACTCCCTGACCCTACTTCTGCTTTCAGGAAAGATACAGAACAAGTATACACCTGTTTCTAAATGACAGCTTTTTAAATATTAAGAACAATACTCTCATATCATACACCCTTATCATGGCATAACCAATATCTTATTAATGGAAATTAATGAACAGATCCTAGATGATGTTATATGGCTTTTTTTCCCCTGTTTTTGTCTAGGGGTCTGAAATATAGAAAAATTAATTATTTCAGCACTTTTTAATTTTTAGACTGACTTATATAAGGGTATGTTGTAGCATGTGGCTGGCTATAGGAAAGAAAACAAAGGTAGCCCTTAATCCATTTTTGAAAAGCTACTGAAAGTTTATTGGGTTTGAGCTTTTACATTAAGGTCTGCACTAATATCACTTCTTACTTAATGATATATTTAAAAAAAAATTTGATTCCAGAGAGATAGAATATGAGAGAGAAACATCTATTGGCCACCACCTCCCATATGCACCCCAACCGGGGACTGAACTGGCCACCTTTTGGTGTACAGGATGACGCTCCAACCAACTGAGCCACACCAACCAGGGCACTTAAGATATCTTGAACATAACATTGCTTTCATAATTCTACATTTGCTCTTCTACCTGGGATATTTTCTCAGAAACCTCTGAATATCCAAATGCTTCCCATCCTTTGGTGTCGTTTAAACACTATCCCCTCAGTGAAATATCTTGTGATTTCTTCCGGTGATATAATCTTTCCTTCCTCTGAATTCCAAAAGCCCTTGACTTACACTTCTATGTTGCATTTATCATTCAGTTTTGCCCATAGCTATTCTATGTATATATGTAGACACCCAACATTTCTCTATTTCTTTAAGGACAAGTACCATACAACAGATTTTCTATTTCTCTGTGCTTCACAGACCTCCTTTTTAGCATAGATGCTCAGAAGCATCTTGCTATTTCCCCTACAATATTTTTCAAGAAGATGCTGCCTCATCCCTTTGACCCTTTCTCATGTGAGATGGCTTCTCAAGCCTTGAGCTCATCCTGCTCATCCCTGCTCATCAATGGCAATGCTGCTGTTAAACTGTGGTCCAGAACTAATATAATCTTCTTGGGGCATTTGATCAGTGCAGAGCATGGGAGGATAGACAGTTTTCTGTGATTTGGATACTACATATATTTTATTATAGCCTAATAATATGTGGAAGTTTTCAGCAGCTTGCAGTTAACTGAAATCACACTTGAGAACAGTAAGGTCTTTGCTTTGCATCGTGTTTCTGCCCGGCCAATGGGGAATCACAGGAAACAATTAGACACTTTGGGACAAGAACCGCAGAGAGTGTAGCCAACGTTGATATGAAGGGAGTTACTCTCCTCTCCCCATGGAGCTCTGAAGTCTGCATAAATTTCTGCAGGCCCATTCTTCTTCACTTTATGCTCTCCTTTGCGCCATGACATTTGGCCCAGGGACACATTCATATAGTATTAAAACATGTAAAATGAAAAACTTGTGGCCGATTACCACACCGGTGCTTCTGATCCACCAGATGGGAAAGAGGAATGATTTCCCGCCCTTGCTAAGTGCTGCCTGAACTATGGCTCCATGGTAAAGGTCTCTACTATTTGGGAATACTGAATAGTCATAGCAGGAGCACACCCTCATATCTTCCAAAGAATATTTTAAGGTTCTAAGTTGTCTTTGCAAATAATAACTTGTCCTCTATGTTTCCCCCAGTTTTTATTAGCATAACGTTGGTACAGCAGGAGGAAGGAAAGTAAGTGTTGTAACTACTAGTGCCCTGCAGGAATGGGAGAGGCTTTAGATATTAAGTAATTTAATCCTGACTACAAATCTGAGGAGCAGGGGTTACTGCCCTTACATTACAGGCTGAGGAATTGAGGCTGAGAAATGAAGTGACTTGCTGAAGGCCATGCGACCTGCAACTGGAAGATCTCACCCATATTTAAACTCAGCCTTTACTGACACCAAATTCACTGCTTTTCCACCCCACCCCCCTTCTGTCTCTCATAAATTATAAATGCATGGATTCTAGTCCTAGCTCTTACACTAATTTCACTTTCAGTATGGTCTTCATCATTAAAGATATTTTAGCTTTTGCCAAAATACATGTTTGAGAAAAATAAAATAGGACACAAATTCACAAGTGAGGGTAAGGATTGTCCAATAGCTAAAACAGTTGTTTGGTAGCTGGTGAGATAAAGCATTTATTCATTTGACCTTATTCAACACAACTTATCTGAGTGCCTACTAACAAAGTAGATACTGTTTTCAGATTTTGTTTTTGTTTATTAATAAATGTTCACAGTAGCTACATTTACTAGAATTTGCTATATACCAGGCACTGTATTTGGATCTACAAACAATCACAAATTTTCACAATATCCCACAAAAGTGGTTCTTATCATTTGCATTTTGAAAATCAGCAAAGAGAGAGGTAGTCTGCCCAAGGCCACACTTGAGAAGCAGCAAACCTCAGTTTGGGCCTGAATCTAAACGTGCTGATCTTTCTAGCATTCCATGAGACTCTCACCCTAGCTGTATAAGTCATTCAAAGCCTATCAATTCTGACATGGATTCTCCTTCCACATTTTTTCCTTTGAAAAAAGAGTACTGGACCCTCTGGTGTGGCTCAGTGGTTAAGCATCGACTCACAAACCTGGAGGTCACGGTTTGATTCCCGATGAGGGCACAAGTTGCAGGCTCCTACTGGGGGCGTGCAGGAGGCAGCCGATTGAGGATCCTTTCTCATCGATATTTACATCTCTCTCTTCCTCTCTCCCTCTTTCCCTTCCTCTCTCTGAAATCAATTAAAAAAAAAAAAAAAAAAGAGTACTAGACTGGAAGGCCAAGAGCCCAGACTGCTAGATGGATTCTGTCATTAATTACTCAGGGGACCCAAGGTCACTAAATGTCTCTAGGTCTCAATTATCTCACCTAACTACATGGGTTTGTCTAGATAACTTATGACTTCTTCCAGGTCTGAGTGATGTTAATGAACTTCTGGAACAAAGATCTCATCATTAGTGTAATGATTGATTAATATTCTCAGTAATTTTAGAGGCTATTAATGGAACTTTTTTCTTACTTTATTATCGTTTAAAAAAACTAATTTAAAAATGCAAATACACCAACATGTATTCTTTTTTCTTCGGCAAAATAAAATATTCATGCAAAAATACCTCTCAAATAACCTAACATTAATAAGTTACTCATGAATTTTGATGTTTTGTATAACAAATATATATATTACAAAAGTAAATGAAAAAAATTAAACCAAACAGTCCCAAATATCTAGTCACGAAATTCACAGCTAACATTTCGTCTTCCACATCCCACATCTTCCACCCCTGCCACCTGCCTGTGACTGTCACTGGGATTACAAACTCAACTGGAGCCCTAACAATGTGCTCTCCTCTGAAGTACTTGAAAGACGTTTATCTCCAGTGCAGTATAAATAATACAAATGGTTGTACTTCAAAAATCACTCAAGACCACCTCCTGAGACCTTGTCTGAGAAATAGAGAGATAAGAAAAGAACAAAGTCTCCCATCAAGGAACTCTTCTATTCCACATGACAACCTAGTGTCATTTAAGGATTGTATCAGAGACCCGGAGAAGGATTATGCCTTGTATATAGGCCTCATGCTAGTAATCATAATTTAGAGCAGACCAGACAGCACCAAAACAGAGGGTTTTCTGTTGTACATGCAGGTATGAGGAACAGTCTAAAGAAAATTTGGTATAATGGGAAGAATACTAATCCCTAAGAATCTGGAGGCCTGAGCGCCAGTTCTTCTCTGATGCCAAAGTTATGGGCTCAAAGTTATGCCATTTCTTGGTCCAATCATTTCACTGCACCTGTAGAACCCTCCACAGGCATGTCAGACCTGCTTATGTAGAAGGTACAAAGTCAGGGATCTCCTCCTACTTGGGAGCAGGGAAGGGCCATTGGGCCTCCACTGTTTCTAATGACACAGCTAGGCCCCCTGAACATAGAGAAACCCAAGGAACAGAATCTAATCTTATTCTATTCCTCTGTCTACCAAGCCATGTACTAGTGGCTAGGCCATATCTAAATCTGTAAATTAAAGGGGTCTCACCTGCTTTAAAATTTGAAATTTTAATGAGACACAAAACCCCACATTTCATAAGAACTTGATAACATTTCCCAACATCTTTACAACTGCCATCAGGAGGGAAGCTGATGACAGGGCAATAGGTGACAAAAATAGAAAGATCAAAAGAGAGCTTCTAATTTAAGAGAAGTTGTCAAAATACTGCTAGCAAGATGCACTGACTAGCTCACCAAACCAAGAGCTCACCAAACCACAAGCTCAACACATTCCAAGTGGGTCAAGTGGGTGTCAAGGGGAATAAATAGCTTCTTTTCTGAAAGCCTTTAGGTTGGTAACTATAATGCACCCAGTATCCCTTGGCATTCTCAACATCACTAGGGCTGTTTTAACATAGGGGAGAGGAGTTCAAAAGAATGGAAATGACAAGTTTTACCCCTTTCTCACCCTTCTACTAACATTTTATCTCCTTAACTCCAACTGACTATCCATTCCCATCTTCAAAAGATGGGACCCGGGGGGTAGAAAAGAAACAAAGAGGAGAGAAAAGCAAATGGGGGCACTACGAAATCATTATCATCTATGTAGAAATAGAAAACAAGGCATAATAGACCCAGGATGTATTTTCTTTTCAATTCTTTGACCTGCAGATACCCTAGCAGAAAAGCTAGCCTCAGTGTGTTCTCCTGGCAAAGTCCTCCCACCACAGAAGGAGGCGCGATGGCTCAATAGGTAAAATTTTTGAGATGGGACCTATATGGTCATAATGTCCTTTGGCAGCGCTTTGGGATTATGTTGGTACACTGCATGAGAGTGTTTTTGATTCTGGAAGAGATGCTATAATTAAAAAAAAAATCTGTATTTTCCCATAAAAATTATCTCTTAGAGTATAATTTTCATTTTTCTGTGAAGATATATATGTATATTCACATATATACATAGTGTTTATAGTATATATTCTAGCATCTATGATCACAATCTAGGATTCCTTCCATTTCAAAATCTGACGTCTAACTTGTTTCCCTTTTTTTTTTATTCCTGCCCTGAATGTCCTCTACTTGCCTGATGGATTCTGTTTTCAAAAGATTCCTTTATTATTATTATTATTATTATTATTATTATTATAGACCTAGGTTAAGGAAAAATTATTAATTCATTAACTTGTAACTCACTTTTACTGCATAGCTCATGTTGTTTATAAAGATGGATTTCAGGCCTTCAATTTTTAGGTAATTTTGTCATAATGATATTCTTCAGTATAGGTTTCTTGAGAAATTTAACATTTTGATTGCTTGATTTGGTACATAACATAAGGTCTTCACAGGCAAATTCTCAGTAACTTCTATGTAATGACTGGGTTTCAACTAACCTGAACTATTTTATTATTAATGAATATAGACAGTAGGTATATCTAACTTCCTTGAAACTCTGAACTAATGATTTTGTATTTATCAAGATACACAAACATATATGTTACTATGAATCATCCTTTTACGCCTACACCTACCTCTTCCCCAGTCCTTTTACCTTGTACAGGCATCCTTCATGGCACCTATGCCACTGACACCTTCTTTAAGTTTGTTATGTTTCCTATATAAAATATGGATGATATTATCTTACATGAAGGAAAGAGTCAGTACCACATACTCTATTTACATTTACTAAACACATTATTACCAACCTAAGACTTTAAAGGAAACATACCAAGTTACATCACTCAAGGTATCAATGATGATGACAATGGCATAGGAAATTATAATCACAGACCAATGCCACATAGTGAAGAGTACTGAATATAAAAGGCACTGAAAGAAGACACTGTTGACACGTCTTTGCAGTGAATTTTATTCATTCATCTCAGGGGATTTTTCTGAAAACCAAACCAAGTTTCCTAATCTCAAGTTCTCTTTAGTCTTAAGTGTCCACATAAATTTCTTTTCTACTACCTCATACTGAAAATAAAATGAGTAAATACTAAGAGTTTTGTTTACAGTTTATGCTGTGCTCCTTCATAAATTCTTATATTCTCTACTATTTCTTAGTAGACAGTTCTGTTTTATAATCACTATGAAAAATTATCTTCCTAGTGTGTGTAATTCTGCCAATATTTATCCGTCTAAAGACTAAAAATATTTATTAAATAAATGATGGAATTAATTTTTTTGGTGGTGTGTTATTTTATTGTTTTGTATTAGTAACAAAAAACCTACTTGGCCTATAATTTCTTAGCAAATATATATTTTCTATACTGAAATAAGAGATCTGGGCAAAGAGTTGCTCAAGACCAATTAGGAGGATCTTTAGATTCAAGATAATGGCAGAAAAAAAGTAAGAGTTGGGAAAACCACTGCCACTGGACAAAGTATTTGGATTAATTTTATCCAATTTTAGGCCTGTGTGACATTGATCTGTGATTATAATTAAGCAACTAGGATTACATTTATGCCTGTGGCTGTAACGACTGTAAAAATGCTTTAAAATATGCTTACGTCAATGCCCAAGGTTCTGTCCATGGTTAAGACAGGCCTAAGACTAGAGAAACTCTCCCTTGAGGTCAAGCCTGCGCACCTATAGGGGGCAGTAAGCTTCTTCACATGCTGGAGAGAGAGAGGCAGGGACCGCTGCTCAGGATTGCCTGGGCACTGACTCTACTCTCTCCCAGAGACACTCCCTTCCTCCATCTCCCTCTCCCACCAAGGATAGGGATCTGTTCTGGTTGGTTCTGCATTTGGCTCTGGAACCAGGTGGGTCCAAGGTATCTCTAAGTTTATTACGGCTGTTATTGAATTGTGGAATAAGCTCCTAGTATGAAAGACCTGTTCAGAATGAGATTCTCAGGCCTGGCAACACCACGCAGTGTTGATGGTGTCACTGAGGGCCAAGCCCCTGCTGGAAGTCAGGGGGTTAAAGCAAGCTGGCTTGGGATACGCTGCATTTGCTCCTAGATGTGCACACCACGACTGCCAATACGGTTTTCATCTTAGTTCACTGTATCAGCAATTCAATCCTCTCTTACAGTGGTATCTTTCTGTCAAGCCATAAACCATCTCTCTGTTTATAAATGCTATCTTCCCAAAACCCCTGACTACTTTTTCATTAGAAAATATTTGAGGATGTTGAAAATGTCAAGTTTGGGTAAGACTAAAATGATTTTGACACATAATTCTATCATGTTGCCTTGTTTAAAAGTCTAAAACATCAAAATACATTTTTCTCTACCAAAAAGGGTAGATGTTTGCATCTCAGAATTTTAGCAAATGACGCTTTTCTACCTCCTCTCTCTTCCTTAATCTACCTTAATACTGATTTTTTTTCTTGGTTGTCATTTTAATTTTTGGTCTTGATTGCTAAATTTGTTAGCCATTAGATTTTCTTCTCAAATCCAAAATATATTTATTTAATAATTTACTTAATTACTTAATTTTACTTTCAGCAGCTTTTCCTGGAACTGAGTTATATACCCCTGGAAGATATATTTCTCTACATCTATGTCATATATCCATTCACTCATCCACTCACCCACCCATAAGACAATTCCTCTAAACTACAGCAAACTGGAACCACATAATACCTACCACAATTTACTTTAGATTTTCTTGAAGCACAGGTATATCAGAGGGGAAAAAAGGATTTAACTGTTTACACATCAGGGTTTAAAATACATTTTCCCAGAGGTTCATTATAGTTTTCAGCCAAACCAAAAACTTTAAAGCACAGTACTCATCTGCCACTGTGCTTCTCGATACTGAAAGATTTTACCCTACCATTGCTTAAATGTCACTTCTTCAGGTAAGCTTTTTTTTTGTCCTCAAAGACTAATTTCTACCCTCATTTCATAGCATTCTTTTCTCTGTAGCATTTTCCAAATATATTTCAGTAACTGCTAGTGGAATTATTTATTTAATGTCTATCACTCTGCCAGATTATAAACCCACTAGGGCAAAGACCCTGTCCGTCTATTTCATATCCCAGCACCTACACAGTGCCTGGTATATAGTAAGTTCTCAGCAAAGGTGTGTTGCATGAGTGAGTGGATGGGGTTACAGGTGGTGAATTATTAAGATGGAGGAGGTAGGATTGGGGGGCAGTGTGGAATACATTTCATTACTCCACTTTCTTTCTATTTGGCAGGTTTGGGTAATTATGAAATAGCTTTTCCCTCAGGGCTACAGGTTCACAGGAGAAAAACAATTCAAATGTGCCAATTGCTCTGCAAATGTTTAACTCCAATTTAGAAAGGATATAGGGCAGTGATTTAAAGTGAGATAAAGCTCTGAGAGGGTACTCTTGGGCACTGTCTTGCTATCAATTCCCAGAAAGAAAATGCTTCAATCGATGCCTCCATTGACTGCCTGCTATGTATAAGGCATGCTACTTGGCTTTACCATGTGTATCAAAAAGCCTCTGCTTCAAATGAATGATGATCTCATCAGGAAGTCACAGGAATGCTAACTCTAGGAAAAGCTAACTAGAAAAAAAACATTAAATGGTAAGGGCAAATGACTGGTTCTGCAGGCATTCTGGGAAGGACTATCAAGAGTCTTTAGGGCAACACAGACTGAAATGGGTTTAATCTACTTCGATAGGGGGAGAGGAGTGAGTGAGACAAGTGTTCCAGATGGAAAAAAATGTATGTCAAAGATGCAGGAAAGGGAAAGCCAAGAGCTGTTCAGGGCAGTGAGCAGAACAACTTGGCTAATGTAAAGGGTTCATCCAGAGAGAAGCAGAAAGGTAGCTCAACCCATCGAGTGAAATTATAGCTAAGAAGCTGGGAAGGAGGGCTATTCTGCCAGGAGTTTCTGTGAAGCCCCACACTGACAAGTGGCATAGTGAGTGTCACCATGGCTGTGGGCCCCAGGCTCTTGAAACCTTGTGTGCTTAATTTCCATTTGTTACAGGAAAAACAAAAGATGGAAGAGGGATAGGATTACCAAACCAACCAGAGGCGGCCTGAACCAAGACGGTGCTGAATCTGACCTCCAGGAGACCTTGAACCTCAACAGACCCTGAACCTCATTATACCCCAATTATAATATATTAGCATGCTAAATGCCACGACCTTGGGCACCTGGACAGATCCGACATGGACCATTTAAGTAAAGAAAAGGGGTGGCACTCTAATTCCTGGAAGAGACCAGCTTATCCCCCAAAAAACTAACACATATGCCTCCCCTCATTACACTGCCCCCGTCATAATCCACTCCCCAGGCTTCTCTAGAAGGAGAAGCTGATCTGTGAGTCTGACTCCCTCTTCTCCATCTTCTGGCTACTGAATACAGCTTGTGCTGCTGAATGCTCAGCTTCAGTTTCCTTTTTGACTCCCCACCCCCAAAAAAAGAACCCTTGAAAGGACAGAGGGTCCTTTCCAGGGACCAGATCCCCACAGAGGGAGCCTGGATGATCTACATTGGTAACAATATAAAATACTCAATGATAATATCTTAATACTGCAGAGCATTATTTTCAAAGCAATTTCATCCGTTATTTACAAAATACTTTTTTCTCATTTTACAGAGTTGCCACCGCATGCCAATAACATTAGATGAGTTAGTGTTTAATGGCAGAGCTGTAATTCAAATGTATATCCTCTGTCCTGGCACCTTGCAGGAGGTAAGCAGGAGTTGTCAGGCTGAGGAATCAGTGAGACCGGGAAAGATAACAGCTGAGTGGACTAATGTGGGCCACACTAAGGGATGGGACACTTACAGTCAGAACTTCCTGAAAGTGGCCTTTAGTTGCAGGCAAGTATGACCAATGAATCAGAATTACTGTGCATTTAAGCATGAGGCTGATCATAAAACTATTACTGGTTTTAAGATAGCAGAATACACCCATTATTCTCATTCTTTTGTTTTGCCAGAAAGCTATTACTTAATCTACAGGAGCTTTAAAAATCAAATTGCACTGTAACTATTAGGTTATAATTCCAGAGACCTGTATAGTCTCCTATTTCTAAGACTCAAATGGTTAACTCAGAGACTCTTCACTTTATCTTCCCATTGACGGTCCTGAAGGTGCCTGCAACCCAGCTTTGTTGCACTGTCTTTTAAAATTCTCGTTAACATTTATTTTATTCAAATGCAGTAATCCTCACTTCTGCAGTGAATAACTGGCTCCCACTCCCACACACTGTACACTGTGTTAGCCTAACAGCTTTAAATGCTTCAGAAACTTCACACAAAAGCCTTTTGAAATTATGCTCAAACTGAAGAACATATCTTTCTTCTTCCTATCAGTTTATTTTTTTCCCCTCAGAAGGATTTTTTCTTTTATGGAAAGGTCCCCAAAATGAAAAGCTCCTGTTTACTTTCTGAGACATTATGATCTACCCCAAAGTCAAGAGAACACAGTGAAAGAACCACAGAACCTCGAAGCTAGCAATGCACCGAGGGCTATTGGTTTTTTCAGGCCTCCCCTTGTTCAGTCAGGACCATAGAAGCAACGCCTGCTGCATGCAGGCGACAGCTGTGGGTCTCAAGCAAATCTGCGTTACCCAGCAGGACGATGAAAGGAAAAGCTCCGAGTCTGTTCTTACGGAGTAAAATCCCAACTTTCTTTATTTTAACTGCTTGATCTTTTAGTTGTTAAAAACTTGTAAGGCCCTGGCTGGTGTGGCTCAGTTGGTTGCAGTGTCATCCTGTACTACAGGGTCATGGGCTCGACTGCCGGGCAGGGCACATACCCAAGCCGCGGGTTCGATCCCTGGTCAGGGAGCCTGCAGGAGGAAACTGATCGATGTTTCTTTCTCTAAATTCAAAAAAACATATCCTCAGGCGAGGATTAAAAGACAAAAATACTTCTATACTTGTAAGTATAGTACATGGTACTTAGTAGTTGGTCTCTGTCAAGGAAATTACTTGTTTGGGCACTCCCTTCACTGGGATTCATAGAAAAAAATATTTTAATAACATAAAACAATAAAAACCTTAGTGTGCATATTTTTATATAGTTTTGGTAAATAAAAGGACCATGGTGGGACATGCCAGGTGACCTCCTGAGTTCCAGCATTCACTGCAAGTAACAGGGGGAACTCTCTGGTATAAGGCGAGGAAGCCTCATCTCATCAAAGGGAATTAGCTCTTACTGGTCTTATACAAAAGGCTTCAAGACTGACACTTTGTCTGGGGAAAAAGTGGTTGCTGCTTAAAAGTAAAAAAGTTTCAAAAACACTGGCTTTGACTTTTTATTCTTCCTCTTTCTAAGCAAGTGTTAATCATTTTTTTAATGTCCTCAGGGAGAAGAGGAGGAATTGAAACCGAGAGTCCTTATGACTTTGATTAAATTTAGTTTTAAATCCTAGCTCTAGAAATTACATCTCTCTCTCCCTCTCTCTCTCTTCCTCTTTCTCCACCTCTGAGACGGAGCCTTTCCTTTCCCCAGGCTAATCAGCAACCCCCGAGGCAGCAGAAGCCAGCAGCCAGAACACCTGACCAGTGGTCACAAGGTCTGGACCTCTGGCAGGCTAAAGATAACATTTCGACCTAAATTATGTTTCAGTTCCTGAGCCCTAAGGTGAAACACCCTCCTGGCTGTGTTCCCATGAGTTTGGGCTGAGGGAAACCGGAAAAGACCTCAGAGCTGTCCTCAAAACCTGAAGAAATAATTTCTGACCCTTTCCTCAACTCTGACCAGTCACCTCCCAGCATGACCCCGAACTCCCAACCCACAAAGAATTGTGATTTTGTCTTCTGTAATCTGCAGCCTACACAAGCCATCAGGGAGTCAGGTCTCTGGAGCATTAGCTTCCTGCTCCCCTGGATGGCGCCATTCATCAACAAAATAGCCAATCTCTCTGCACTGCAACTCTCAGGGTCTGGTGTTTGGCTCTGCTGGTGTGGGGTTGACAAACTCTTTCTACACAGATCATATTTTACCTTAAACAAGGTCTTTTCTGACCGTTTTAGAAAATTACCCCTTGTCAAATATACTTAGTGTTCGAATCTCTTACTTTATACATAATCTGATTGCATTTTATATTTTTATTCAATTGCCCAAATGTCTTATTTTGTCAACTGGCTTATGAGTCCTTGGTATGCTGAGAACATGTTTTCTTTTACTTTGCATGCTTTTGGCTAGAGAGTACTAAAGGCAGCATTTCTTTTATAGGAACTAAGGAACTAGAAAAGGGGGGCAAACTGTCCTTGCCCCTGGCACCCACGATTGGGACAGAGACTGTACTGTGCCTACTAATAACCACATTCCTTGGCCTCAGAGGAGGGCCCGAGTCAAAATGACTCTGGAAGAGATTGCGAGGCCGCAGCCAACTCCAGCCAGCAGGCGTCACCCTCTGGGCTATGGGGAGGAAGGGGAGAGTCACTCTGTAGGACAAAGCAGAGGTGTCTGGGGAGAGGCGAGGATCAGAAAGGCATGTGGCAGCACTGTACTGCGTGAGGTTTGCCTTCTGGAGCAGGATCCCTGACAGACCCAGAAGGTCTGGGGGTCGGGGTCCAGCCAGAGCAGGTGGAGGTGAGAGGTGCTACGAGGAAATTACAGGCAAAAAGGGAGGCCTGCTTCCCACAGGGAGCTCGGAAAGAAGACAAAAACAAAGACAACTAACAATTCCTAAGGGTTGAGGGCACAGAACAGGCGTTTGGTTATCAAGGTGGCCAAGGCCTGCCTCCGGCATCTGGATCCAGCCTGTGACAGGAAGCACCTGTCACCACTCGGGCAGGGGAATGGCTCCTACTCCCAGGTGTTCAGACTGGTTTAGCAACAGGGCTGCCTTTTCCTGCCTCTCCTGGACTATATCTCAACTCTCAAATATTACTTGCTTGCTTTTTTTCTTTCTGTTTCCATTTCTCTTAATCTCAGAAAGCCAAACTCGGACATGCCACCGGTGTACTTCCCAGATCAGCTTCGAGTAAGTGGCTTTTCGCATTTTATCACCCATCCTGCCACACCTATAACACTTCTGTCGTTTCTGAATAAAGAGATTACGTCAGTGAAGGAAGATAAATGTGTCCCTTGCTCGTCCCTGAAGTCAGGGACTACGGCCCTCTTGTTTCCTGGGCTCTTCCAGGCACACAAGGTGTGGCATTTCAGAAAGGAAGTGGCCGATGCCAAACCAGCACACCGGGGGCCGAGCCCCGCTCATCACTGCCTAACCGAGGGACCCAGCAAGGCAATTAACCAGAGGCCCACTCTGCAGAATAAGAGGAGGTGGGGGGCTAGTGGTATTTACTTTGAAGTTTAATACAATTTCTTAAAAAATAAATGAATATTTCCTTTCCTAGCATAGGATTTGACTCATGGTAGGTCCTCAATACATGCAATTTGAACCTGAATTTCAAGCTATAGGTTATTTATGCTTATATTCCTTGATTCTATACATGCACAATCACAGTATTCTTATTTAAATCCACATCCTTCTTAAGGGACATGATTTTGGATTACTGCCAATCAAAATTTCTTTTAAAGCCTATAATCTACCAGAGCTATCGCTGTCAACCCTGCTGTACACTAGATAGAAGTGCCTGGAGAACAGTGAAAAAAATAACAGCGCTTGGGCCCCACCTCTGACCAATTACCTCCGGAGATACTCACAAAATTTGCATCAAACAATACATGAAAAAGTATTGGTCAGCTTTAAAATGCTTTACCGAAATCAAGCCAAAATAAAAAAGCTGAAGAATTATTATACATATTACAGAAGACCACGAGAGGGATTCAGAACTACTTACCTTTGTTATTGTATACATCTAAGTAATTTGGTGCTGAGAAAATCGTAATTAGAGAAGGGAAGCCTGTTGTCTGGCTTTTCCTGTACATGCGATACCTACAAACAATGAGTACAAGTTAGAGCAAGTAGGGAAAACCGGTGGTATCAAATTATTGACTTATACATACAAAGTTAAAATTCAGTTTTATAATTCAAAGAGAATTTGATTATATAACATTAAATAAAACTTTCTCTCTGAAGTCTCTTTACAATGACTTCACTTCAGAGGTGAGAATAGAAACAAACACTCAGATGTAAAATTTGGAAATTAGTTTTTCCTAAGTCCGGCAGACCCAGTGCAGGGTAGAATTCAGTGAAAATTCATTTCCATGTGTTCAACAGGGAAGATGGATGCTACTTTTTTGCCGTCTACCTACCATGTTTTTCATAAGCCTGCCAATATTTTTGACATAAAAGGACTCAATAAGCAAAGCAATATATAAATCTTTTCCATTAATAGCACGCTGGTTACTCTATCTATCTACAATACTCTGTTACAGTTATAGTTCCCCTTTTTGCCTAAACCAAGTGATTTGCTTTTCAAAGAAAGTTTGGTAAAATCTATGATTTTATGAATTAAAATTGTTTCTACTTTAGAGTTTATTTATTACCAGTCTCATGTGGTGTGTGCAGGTCAAAGATTATTGTTTTAGCAGGGTGATATTTAATCAATCAGGAATGAAACAGAACATTTGCAAGACATTTGGAAATAAACCAACAATCCAGTTTCTTTTCTTCTACTAAGACAAAAATAGAACCCTAGTCCTCAAATAATCAAAAGATACAGGAGACTGGCTCTTTTCCAGCAAGGTGAAAACGTATTTCACGACTTCTATGTAACAGATTTTAGGAATATCAGTATAGAAACATTCCTGTATAGCACATAACAAAATTGTCTCATTCCTTGGGTATTCTGTGTTATTTCTGGCATGCCTAATTTAGCTGGGTTCCCAAGGTGCCTCAAATAGTACCTTTAGATAGATAAGTAGCCACCTTAAAACTTATAATTTTACAAATATTTTAGACACTACTTTTCCCAGAAGAAAATATTCCCTTAGAACTCTTTTGAAGTGTTTTTATGGACTCTGAGAAGATATGATGTGAACACTGAGAAGGAATTTAGTGGCTGAAGTGGGTTCCCCATGGTCAACTGAGGGCCCAAATCTTAGGAATAATAAGATCCTAGTGGTCATTTGCTGACAGGGACTTCTCACGTATCCTAGTTAGAACCTCAGAGGCAACTCCTGGCTTCCACACTATGCCCTGCTGCTTTAGCCCTCTGAGTCAACAACTGCAGGGAAACCCTGTTTTTGTCTTCACCGAGGACTGAGACCTGCCCTGTCAATCAGAATCACTCAATTGGGGTACCTCACTTACATAAAGCGGACCTAACTGAGAATCCAGATAGGAACTCTGCCTATAAAAGGAGGCCTCCCCTCTGTCTCAGTGGGACATAAATTAGGCTGCTATCTGAATCTGTGTCTCCTGGGCTGCAGCTCCTATTGCTCAAATAAGTGCTTATTATTCTTTATTACAGTCTAAAATTACTTTTGGTTTACATTCTAGAAATATTTATCCTGCTTACAGGACTGTGTTTTGGGGGAAAAATTCAAAATGTGAAAGATAGTACCACTCTTAATCCTAGTACGTTGACTTTGTAAACCAGGGTTGGCTACGACAGCAAATAAAAAAGAAGCTGGATGACATGATCTCAATTTTCCCCAATGAATCAATCAACTGCTCATTTTAAACAGAGTTGTTGATTTTAACTGGTGCACTTAACATATTTTCAAATAAGCAGATGATTTCAGGTTCATAGTGGGGTTAAGATACATCTGCCTCAAAGGCACAGTTGGGACAGTCAGCCGCAAAAAGCACGGTGATGCCAATGCCCTTCTAAAAGAAAAAAATTACTTAAGGATATGATTGGTTGGGTATGCCAACAGAGATTACTTCAAACATCAGCAACAACAGCACAGGGGATGTAATATTGAATCGGTTTACACCTGTTGATTGATTGCTTGAAAAAAGCTAATTTTGAAAAGAAGTTAGGCTCTGCCTTAATTCAGGATCATCACAGACATAGGCTTCCTTCAGAATGCTGGAACCTACATTCCCAATTTCAGCACACGGGTTATGAAAATAACTGTTCCTCCATTTCAGAAAATTCAGAGCCTGAAGGGACGAGTTTAAGCATTTAAAGGCAAATGCTACTTTTCAGTGGGGCCCACCACTTGGAAGGGTACTGGACTTCCAATCCTAAAATTAATTACACCTATTTTTCCCTAATGCAGATTTAATGCACCAGCAAAGTCATTATCTGATATTTCTTAGTTTTCTAAACACTTAAAATTGGTTTATGTGTTAAAATTTACCAGGTATTATAAAACCATGTTAAGCAATTATTAGTCAGAATATAAGCTTTCCCCCATCATTTAAATGTTTTTGTCCATTAAAACTCTAGAGGGCCCGGCTGGGCGTGGCTCAGCAGTTGAGCGTTCACCTGGGATCCAGGCGATTGCAGGCATATGCCCGGGTTGCGGGCTCGACCCCCAGTTGGGGGCGTGCAGGAGGCAGCCGATCAATGACTCTCTCATCATGGATGTTTCTATCTCTCTCCCTTTCCTTTCCTCTTTCTGAAATCAATAAAGATATATTTAAAAAAAAACAAAACACACACACAAAACTCTAGAGGGACCAGGAATGACATTCTTTAAACAAGAGTACAACATGCAATATCTATTAAATATTTATGTGTGATTCTCATTCACATTGCCAACCAGGATGTGAATGGTAATTTACACACTTCTGGGACAGTGGTAAGAGTAGGAAACGAGGAAGGGCCCTTACGGTGTTTAGGGAAGCCAGCTGAAAATTTTACCTGTTCAAGCTAAAAATGGAAGAGCTTTAAAGGGGACTTTACAATACACCTGCAGCCACTCATTCCCCGGGACCCTGCCCTATTGGTGTCATCAGGAGACAATTTTAAGACTGAGTTCCTTCAGGGAAAAAGCCTGGCAAAGGGAACCCCCACAGCTTGAGCAGAGGGAGGGAGACGTGACAAAGGGACAAGGAGTGTGTGGTTTTCATAAACCCACAAAACTGCTCACCCTGCATCCTGGGCTTCATGGGCTCGGAGTATAGATAACAAGTTATTGTGCTGTAAGAATTCACAAACAGCCGGGTAACTGCCAGAGACAAAAAGAGAAGCATCTGTTATGAAATCATTAACAGGAGCAAATTTACCTGTAACATCAGACCTATGTGATTTGATCCAACATAATCAAACATACATCATTCATGAAGCAAGCCTCTAAGGATAGGTTTTCCCCTGTGGCAGAAAAAGCACCTACAGCTGCACTGTTTATGTAATCAGAAAGGGCTAGAGGTGTATGAATTGGAAAAAGAATGCAGGCTATTACATAACAACACTAGAAAAGTGTCCACTAGGAGAGAAAATCAATATTATCAAGTCTACCTTTAAACACAAAGTGAGCAGAACCATAAATATGACATGAGGGTGGAATTTAAAATATAAACCTCAATTTTCTCCAATGCAGCCCTATTTGTACTTGCCTGAGTGCTCCACAGGGAGGACCGAGTTAGAGAATCAGGAGAGGAAGTCTTCTGGGAAATCAAGTTTTCAACTTATATATGATTATATTAACTGGCTATATCATTAAAAATCTAAACAGGATTATAATTCACAAACTTTTAAAATGTGTACCTTACCTAGATCAACAGAGCTTTATCTTAAATCTTATTCTTTATCTTGACTTAATAAAAATATCTAGCCCGGCCGGGCGTGGCTCAACAGTTGAGCATCGACCTAGGATCCAGGCGATCAGGGTTCGATTCCCAGTCAGGGCACATGCCCGGGTTGCGGGCTTGATCAATGACTCTCTCATCATTGATGTTTCTATCTCTCTCTCCCTCTCCCTTCCTCTCTCTGAAATCAATAAAGATATATTTAAAAAAATAAAAAATAAAAATAAAAATATCTAAATTCAATCAAGATAATATCACCTATTAAGAAAGTCTCAAAACTAAAGATGAGAAGTTCATTCAAAATGCAATTCAAGTTACAAACTAAACTTGAAAACTGTTTGCAATCACTTTGCCTCTGCTGTAAGAATTTTTAACACGATAAATGTATGCCATAAAAATGAATACATTTTAGATATTTCAAATCAAGGGACAGCAAGCCCATGCTCATTTCAATATGAACTGCAAATATCTATGAAACTGAACTATACATATTATGGAAGATAGTAATTCAGCAACTATAAAAATAGCACTTTGTGAAAATACTTAGTATTATCTCACTCAAATAATTTATCAGAAAAGAGAAGTTGAAAATAGTTTCTATGCTACAGATTTTGTAAGAATTAGCTGAGCAATAGGAAAGAAAATATCATTAGGATTGCATACCATTGTAGAAATACTGATTATAAAGAGGTTCAGTTCTTCGGTAAAAGTGGGATCTGAATAAAGAAATTTTTTGCATGACTACATATTTGTGTGTATGTGTACACGGATGTGTGTTCTAGAATATTCTAAATGTTCCTACCCTATCTCTTTATGCTGTTTACTCATATTTCTTGTGTCCTCATAATGCTCCTTTTAAAAGACAGTTTATAGCCCTGTTGTTATACTGGAAGACACAGGTTGTTTGTCTAGATTTGACACTTTTTTGCCTGTGGGAAAATAGCTTGGCTGCTCTTTATTTTATTTTTTTCCTGTTGGAAGTACTTACACTAGTCTTATGAAAACAAAATTTTAATATATTTTCTTCATGCTATGTTTGGTACCTTTATGTGTTTAAGCTAATTTTTCTCCCATGGAAATATACGTCTGATTTCTAATGGAAATCTGTAGAAAATGAAATTAACCTAGCAGCATTCTACTAGGTTAACAGCATTAAGTGAGGAACACTTGTATTCTTCTTAGAGGAAAAACATTCTGAAGAAAATCTTTAGAAATTTAAAAGCACATGCAAGCAAATACTCATTTTCTAAGAATTACAAATATTTTTCAAAATAAATTATAGAAAATACTTGACTATCAACTAGATTCTCATTATTGGTAAGCTACCTGCCTTGGATACATTCAAGTTATTAATATTAGGGAAAAAAGTTTACAATATTTTTATGTTTTTTAACGGAAATAACGAAAACCAAAAAGTGTTCAAACTGAAAAGCATTTTAAAAAGATATTGTCCTGGCCAGGTAGCTCAGCTGGTTGGAGCATCGTCCTAGACACCAAATGGCTGAGGGTTTGATTCCCAGTCAGGTACATACCTAGGTTTCAGGTTTGATCCCCAGTTGGGGTGCATACGGGAGGCAAGAGATCAATGTTTCTCTCTCACGTCTCTCTGATATCGATGTTCCTCTCTCTCTCTCTCTCTCTCTCTCTCAATCTCTCTAAGAGAAGTCAATAAACGTATCTTTGGGTGAAGATAAAAAAAAAAAAATCATACAAAGCAGAGTTCAAAACACCTTACCACCACAGAAAGGGTTGGAAATCACTTAATTCACCAATAATTTATCAAAGGCTCACTGGTGAATCTGTTCCCTTTGTTAGAAGATTGTATTATGCACAGGGATGGGAGGTATGATACGTGTAAGGTGTGGTTTCTGTTTTGATGATATTTATAATCTAGGAAGGAAGGTAAAACACTTTTTTAAATTAAAAAAACTACTTAAGAATAAAATACATTTTAAGATAAAATAGTCCAAGGTTTGAGATATAATAAAGCAAGAAAAGAAAGCACAGGGGTCTGAGGAAATCTTTTTGAAAAATACCTATTTCATGGCAGATCTCCCCCCCCCACCTTCTTTGCATTAATAAGATGAAGCTTCCATGTTCTGTGCCCACCAAGGAGAAAGAGCCCCTCTTCCTCAACACTGACCAGCCTAAGTCCGGTCCCATGGCCTTCAGAACCCGGTCCCACTCACACCCCTCCATGGGCAGCTTTGTCAGGCACGACCCTCCTGTATGAGGCACCCTGGATGATTTTGTTTAGCCCACTGGCCTAAACATGTCTTAAACCAGACCAGCTGCAAGGACTGGCGAAGACCAGTGATGCTTTCTGCCCCGTGATATTCATTGACCAGCATCGCTGCTCTGTTTAGGAAAGAACTTATCTTCTCTGAAAATATTGTTTTTTATTGGATCATAATTATTACTTAAGCACCAGAGAATGCATCTTCTCTGAGTAGAAAGGGAGATGAAAATTTCCATGGAATAGTGGGGATACTTAGATCTGGGGTCTTATTCCTATTTCCCGTGTAAACTTTGGAAAATTGTTTCATTTCTTTGCTTCACCTCATACAAATAAATCACCTCATTTGTAAAAATGCAGATAGTATCATTTATTTCATAGACTTGAGGTAAAGATGAAATGAGTTAGCAATATATGTAAATTTCCTAGGCTAGGGTCTGATGCATAGTAGTAGACTTTTCACAGCTCTTAAGTTTCTCCTACCACCCTGGAGTGAAAGAAAGAAGGCAGCACAGAATGGTGAGTCAGCAACCCCAGATTCTAACAGTAAATGGTAAATTTACTAGTTGCGATTTGTGTTAGATCTTAAGGGAAACTGTGCACGGGGATTACTAGATAGGAAGTGGTTAGAATGCCACCAAGAGAGGGACAGGGACAGGAAGCAGGCTGAGCATGAACAGAGATGAGGAAGGTAGAAAGGCACAAACGTGAGACACGGTAGAAAAAGCTTGGCACTAGAGAAAACAGCTATTGTTAGATGCATTCTGTTTATTCTCTTATTTTTGTTTCTTGCAATATGATAGAGTATTTTAGACTTTTGATTTCAACCTCCCAGACTTCAGGCTCTTTAACCAGGATATAGCCTGCAGGCATTATTAAAATGCTTTTTCATGCTTTTATGGCCTTACATACTTTCCCTGGGTATTTCTTCCTTCTGGAGTGGTCTGCTGTTCCGCCAAGCCTTAGCTAAATGATCACTTGTGAACCCTTCCCTTCAAACCTACTTTGCCCCGAGGTGTACAAACCTGCTGCATCCACCTTGTTTCCGTAACATATGAAAGCAATACATCACCTGTCATGTTGTAGGGTAAACTATGCATGCCTCGGCTCTCCAGCAACACTGGATGCCTTAAGAGACAGTTTTGTCTTCATATCCTACATGCTTAGCAGCCATTTGCCCACTCACTGGTGCTCACACTTAATTTCTGGAGTAGCCTCACCAGGGGCAGTCAAGCAGGTGAGAGAAGGAAAGAGTTTCCTTCCCTCATCGGCTTCAGCCAAGCAGAGGCAGGCAGCCTGCCAGCCCGGTCAAGGGACTGGGAGGAGGCTTCCCCGCTCTGCTGTCCAGCCCAGGAGAACAGAGGACTTGGCCCCGCTGTCCAGCTAGTCTCTGCCTCCTGGGCCTGGCAATAGGCATTCAGCCCTGGGGGGTCCTGGCCTCGCCTAGGTACTGGTAGGCCGATCTTTTGCTAGGACTTGCTGTGTCACTTTCTTTGCCCCAGGGTTCTCCAACTAATTTCATTTTACCCACTAGGGATCAAGTCTGGAAGGGCTTCAACTTTTCCTGCCAGAACTTCACCAGAGCTTGAGTCCTCACTTGCACCTGGCTGCCGGCTGCCTCAAGGGTGGTGAGCAATTTTTACTCAAGGCAAACTATTTATGGAAGTGTAATACCTATACAGAAAACTGCACAAGGAAGATTACAAATTGGTGACCTTTTATAAAGCAAACACCTTTGCAACTAGCACTCAGATCAAGACACAGGTTTCCTGAACCCCAGTGACTCTTCATGTGTCTTCTGAGTCACTGTCGCCTCCTCACTAAGGGTAACCCCACCCTGGCTCTTAACGTTACAGATGAGCTTTTCTAACCTTGAACTCTTATTTCATGGGATCATCCAGTGTGCGCTCTGTGGTATCTGTCTCTCTCCGCTCATCATTACATTTGTGACATTAATCCACGTTGTTATGTGTAGTTTTGTTGAACTCATTCTCATTTGCTGTATCTAGTTAAATATACTAAAATTTATTATCCATTCTACTAAATGGGCGTTTGGGTTGTTTCCATTTTTTGGCTATTACAAATACTTCTGCTATGAACAAGCTGGTATTTTGATACACATATATACACATTTCCAGTGGGTAATGAAATAGGAGCAGAATAAGTTAGTTATATGAATATTCAACTTTATACTGAACCTGCTAACTGGGATTAGAGATAAAGTGAGACCATTCAGGTGGGCATCTTTCCAGAGTTCCTAGTGTTATCTCCCGTCAAGTTTTCATGAAAACCACTTTCTCTGCTTGTAAGAGCCTAACCTTCCCTAGTATCTCAGGCTGGATATATTTTACTCGTCCTTTAAAATTTAAGTATAATAACACTTCCACCATGAGTAGTCCCTTAAACTGTGATCCACCCGTTTGGGTTAGATCCCCCAGGTGTGTGCCTGTGTGTGATGACCTCCACATTTATCACAGCACTAACCCGCCTTGCATTTTACTTGTCAATTTCTGCTTATTGATCTCTGGTACTAGACTGTTATTTCCCTGAAGGTAAAGATTCCCAGTATTTACAAAATCTCACAGAAGGCATATATATAGTATGCGCTCAAGTAATGCTTGTTAAATAATTAAATGAGTGAATGGATTCTCAAAAGAGACCCATGAGCTGAACAGTATGAATTGAGGGGAGTGTGGAGGATGTTGTACAATCAGGTGTGATTTCAACACACTAAAGATGAAGGTTTTGAAATCAGAGTGGGAGGGAGGGAAGGCAGGCAGGATGGTTTAGATGCTGGTGATATTATTAAAAAAGGGTCAATAAGATGTGATGACTGTGGTGATTTCAATGCAAGAAGAAAAAGAAAAGATATTTGCCAGTCTGCATGACTGGGAGAATAAGCTGTTAATAGAAAGAAAGAACAGGGGGACTCTCTAGTGGGGATTAAGCCAGTGGGAAAGTAAATAATAAGCTTTTTCAGGCAAGGAGAGTTTAGGTCCAGGCGACAATGCAACATCTTAGGTAAAAAAATTCCAGCAGCCCTGGCTAGCGTGGCTCAGTTGGTTGAGCTTTGTTCACATGCATGGAGAGGTTTCTGGTTCAATTCCCGGTCCGGGCACACGGCTCGATTCCGGGTAGAGGGTGCTACCAGGAGGCAGCCAATCCATGTTTCCCTCTCACATCGATGTTTCCCTCTCTCTCCCTTTCCCTTCCTCGCTCTCCAAAAATCAATAAAAAACATTAAAAAAAAAAATTCCAGCAGACAACTAGAAACAGAGAATTAGACTTCAGGAAAGACAAAGAGATGAAGGGGCTAGACGTAGATCTTTGTAGTCAAACCATGGAAGTTATAGTTTATAGTGAACCTCAGGGAATAGGTGAGGTTCCTAGGAAAATGTGAAGAAAACACTGTCAAAAGCAGGAGGAAGACCAAGAAAGAGGCAGCAGAAAAGGTAATGATCTGCCTGATAAGTTACAGGAGAGACAGAGTTTGTGAAAAAGGAGGAGCCAGAGGATGTCAGGGTTGATAGCGTGTCAACTGCAGAAGAGAAGCTAAAGGCTGCTGATCTGTGATGAACAGAGCAGTGGTTATTTGAGTGAGCTGTAATTTGCAGCTTCAAAAACACTTTAAAATGACTGTTAAGATGTTCTTCAAATCTCAGAACTCAGATGTCTGATTTAACTCACTCCTTCTGAAGCCAGCTAAACCTAGAACACAAAGCTTCCGTGATTCATCCAAGGCAGACATACAAACTGACAACCCAAGCACCTGATCCAACTGACAGTTTTGTTGGCCCTACATGAAAATAAAAATTTTACCTCCAGTTTTTCATGATCCTCATTAATCTTTACAATCTAACACTTGGCCTGCTTCAAGTGTCTCAATTATCTGCCTCAGAATTTTATCATTTGAATACACAAACTCTGGCCTAAGGTTATAAAGATAATAGCACTTGGGCAAAAAGTAATGTTGTATGGATTCTTTCCTCTCTGTCATATTGCCTATTTTTTATAACTCATGAACATTATTAATAAATTCTACTGATATACTTTTTTGTATAACTTCACTGTATTTAAATCACGGCCCAGGCAATGTGTTAGATCATGAATAGGGTGGCATGGCAAATTAAATATGCAAGTTTAATATAAACATGTAAAATATAACGGGGAGTTGTGGACCAAGATCAGTGCGGGTAACTCAAACAGATAATTGTCACCAAGTTTCTCGCCAAGGTTCTTTGTTCCCTTGTGCCCCTCTAGGTCAACTTTATGAACCAAGACCACAGAGGATGCCTTGACACCTTCATGATGGCACTAAAAACAAAAGGATCAATCAGCTCTGGGAAAATAAGATTCATTTTTCTCTTCCTTAGATAAAAAGAACATAATCCAGACGGTTTTGCCATTAGTCAGTCTACTGGCGGTGAATTTAGATATTCAGCATTTGTCATGGCTAAAGATCTATTAACAACCTCTAATGAGAGGAGTTAAATAATCACTTTGTTGAGGAAAAAAGTGTGAAAACATGCATAATCCTGCCTAGCTGATGGCCTTTATCTCTGATGTAAACACATCTGTGTCTATAGTCACAAAACAAAAATACCAGAACTTTATGTAAGTTCAGTACAAGAATTTATTTAGATTACAATTTATTTGAGGTGACTCAGAAAGCTAACAAAAGATGTTATACTATGAATTAAAGAAAGATTAATGCAATATGGCTTAATATCAAAATTAAGAGGCTTAGCTTTTGTTTGATATTACCAAAGCACAACCCAGTGGTATCCAATAGGTAATTTAAATACTCATGGTATACTTAAGGATTCAACACCAGATTTGAAAAACTGAATAGTTGGCTTTGATAGATTTCAACAATATTTAACTTTTCATTAAAAAAGTTTGAACATCTTTAGTAAAAGATTACTCCCAAATTAAGTAATTACTGAAAAGAAGCCTTAGGCTTCTCAGAAATACTATACCACGCTTCTTCATTTCAGCCAAAATAGACTCACTAGACTTGACCCCCAAATTTCCAAAACAAAGAAATGAATTGTAGACAGTCTGATATATAAGCTAGAAACAAACCTCTTTATCAATATTTCTAGCAAAAACTTTTCTTTGACTGATGCCTTACAGTGTACTAGATTTTCTGTTCACAAACTTCAATTTCCCAATCACATCAACAGATGAATAAAAGAAAACGATTTCTTCCCCATGAGGAAAACTTAATGTATGGAACAAAATGTTCTACCACTGAACAAACTGTGATCAGTGTTACGCAGAAGGATGACATCTGCTGACTCTAGAGACAGAAGATACGTGGCTCAATACACAGCCTTGATATTTGCTTAGCTGCCAGGGCTGGAGTTGTGCATAAACTTCAGTGAACATCAGTCTGGGTTTTTAAGGGTTTTTTTTTTTAATTTTTATTTTAAGACTGTGTATTCTAGAACTTAAAATTCTCAATTCCATGACCTCTTTTCCCCTTTCACATGACCTGTATGTCTTATGATTAAAAGAATGTAGTGAAACTGGTGGTAATCAAGTGCAGCAGGCTAAAACTGACATGAGGTGTCAGGAAAATCGTGAAGATATGCAAAAACCCAACTGTGTTGCTAATTTCTGCTCTGAAATGTTACGGAATGGGCAAATCCCTACACACTGGCAAATACAAAAATGTAAAAGTTACTATAAAATGTTTTTCAATATGGCTTGTCAATGTGCTAACAATAAATTTACTTACGGTACCTATATACTAAGTTGCTGCTAATGTTAATTTATCCAAAAACTCTCATAAAGTTAGGAAATTTAAAGATAACTTGAATATAATTTAATTAAGCAATTTAAAATTATTTCTCCAATTTAACTTTAGAAAACTGGTAAAAATATTTTGAAGTATTGCATAATCGAATGAAAAAAAAATCAAGGCTAGCATTGGATTTTTCTCTACAATTTTTGAAACAAAACAAAATTTCTACTAAATCCTACTTTTCTCTTCTTCAGCGACTTCACCACCCTGATACCACATGCCCCTTTTATGCCCTTTCTATTCTTCACAGACATTATATCTACAGATCTATACAGATATACTTTATTTCTTATCTATTTATTTATATTTTCATTGTGCAAGTGCTAAGAACACATTTGAACCAGGCTTTCGAAGTGACCCTTCCCTTTATACTTGTTTCCTAGAGAAGTTATGCAAACATCCTAAATGAATCCAACCCGGGCACTAATAAACTGCAAAGCCGATGAGCCAAACGGGCCTCCGACGCGGGCTGCGCGCTCACCTGTAGAAGTACGAACACCCCCTGACTGTGTTGTGAGTGAAATGTTCCTGAGTCTTCTCATTGCCAAAGTCCTCCAGGGGGTCTGACCACAGGATGTCGCACATAGGTCCATAAGCAGGTGGTTCTTTGAATCGGTCTAACTAAGAAAAATAGAAGACAGAGAGCAAAATACTAATCTTTGGAAACTTGGAATTCAGGAAACAGAAGCAAGCAGAATTCTGCAACACCCCCCACGTCTCCCCAAGCACAGAGCCTCCCTGCCCCTCTCCTCCTGCCAGCTCCCCCTCCTCCTTGGCTCTCCCCGTTCTTTGACTCTTCCTCTCTCCAACTGTCCTTCCTGCTTCCTCCCGATGAGCTCACACACTATCTGCCTTCACCCCACCCTTTACTTCCCTGCTGCCTCTTGGGTTCCTAACTTTTGACTCCCTTTTATCTTTTCCTCTTCCCCTAACTTATTTTAGCTATCCAAGTGTTTTAGTCATTGTCCGCTAATGTGACTGTCTGCGTTTCATTGCTTGAGGAAGAGCTTTTATGTTATTCTGACTTTGGGGAGATTTCCATTACTGCTTCCATTACACTGTGACTTAGAAAACTGGTTGAGAACCAGTTATGGTGTTTACATTTAACAATATGATTCTGAGAACAGATGGCTTTCATTTTAAGAGGCGCACTTGCTTTAGCACATTTTGGGTATTCACTCATTGGGGGCTATCTAGGTATTTAATTAAACTACACGCCTATTCTAGTTTATCTTACTGGTTACAAACCAACTGTAATGACAAGCAGTGAAATAAACCCAAATTTAGCTGGTTTTCTTTTGCTCACAGTTCTGTTTCATAGTTTTACTGGAAGCCCTTCATATGAAATCCATTTTCCAGTTATAAGTGTTTAGCAAAGTCATATTTCAATTTTAAAAGGTGCACTTAGAAGGTATGAGCAATACAGCTGCAAATGACATTTTGCCAACAATTTTATAACACTGTCACTTTCCTTTAGTTTATCATGATTTAACTGCAATTAAAGGATCTTTAGTAAAGTTAGCAGATATTAAAGGCTCTTGAAAAGAAATGCATTAAGCAGCTATGCAAACCCATTAAAGATAGATATTCTTTATAGTCAATGCTTTAATATTTTTTAAAAAAACACCCATAGGGATAGGTGAAGAAGTGAATATATTAAGGCTGACAGCCAGTCAAATTATCTTTTTTTCCTGAGACACAGAAGGTGATGTAAACCATGGTTTCGCTACACACTGTTTTTTACTAGTATCTAAAAAGAATGAAGCAATATTTCACATTTTCAACACCCAATGAAAAACTTCAGGACAAAATCCTCTATATTTCAACCATTATGTTATCCATAAAACATGCACTGCAAACTTAGAAATGTTTGAGAGATTTAAATAATGTATGCCATTGGAACAATTCATCCTAGAAAAATAATACTAGTCCATAAAAATACAGAATTTCTTTCTGAGTAACAAGAGCTTATTATTAGGGGTAGAACAGCAGAAGACGGGAGGCTTTCTGATTAATGTGAATCCCCAGCTGAAGGTTTGTAAGGCAACCAGAATACAGAATTTCTTCTGGAAAAGTTACAAAGTGCTTTCTAAAAGTAATACTATCTACAGTAAGAATAAACAACTAAATTTTGCTAAATCAGGTAAGTGTGGTGGAAACTCTGATTGACACATGGCAAAATGCAAACCTCAAAATTATTTTGTGGCTAAGTCTAGAGCTTACTGACAAATGTAAAACTTGAACATAATATCTGAAACATGCTATTCCTGGGGACAGTAGGTGATTTTTGAAAGTCTATTTCATTTATGAGAAGTTTAGTTAACTATTCCAAGAGTCCATCAGATTGCAGAAGAATAAATTGGTTACAATCATGCAGAAAGTGAACCACTCTACACTTGACCTCCAGGACCACACTGCAGTGTCCTGTCTCCATAGTACATTAAATATGGAGCAAATATCAATGCTCTGTGTGCTACAGAACACCAGGAGCAGACGTGCCTTTAAAAAGGACACAAACACACAGAGAACAAAGCTAAGGTTTAATTAATGTACTTTAATGTACTTTTGTTTGATTGTAAAAATAAAAATCAGGTATTTCCTTTCTAATAGGAAAGTAATATAATATTACTTTTACACTTGATGACTTGAACCTTAATGACAGAGAATTAAGGGAGAATTTGAATGTTTTACTTCCCTAAATACAGTTTTTCTTTAAAACCAAGGAGCTTTTTAAAAGAATATTGAGCATAATCAAAGAAATGAAAGATTGCCTCTTCTTCCACTACATAAAACTGTCCCATATATGTTACCTTTTCTTATATGAAACATACTTCCACATTCAATCTAACTCATCTTTTTATTGGCTAAAACAAAAGGAACGGACAATGTTAAATTAAGTAGAAAATGCCTCTTTAAAAATATCTACTGTTTTTTACCTAGACACTCGATATGATCAATAGAATATTCTCATTGCCTTTGTTACTTTAAAGTTTTAAGCTGTAACAGATAGATTAAAACAATAATAATATGAACACATTTTAAAGGTCAAGTTGTGATATTTTCCCAGGAGCAAAGCAACATTTTCTAGCTATAATACACCATGAATGCACAATGGGTTCTGTTGGAAGCAAACCAAAAGGAAATGAAATCGTGTATTTTTTTTAGGAATCAAATATTTTACATTTCTAATGACACATGTCAAATGGTAAGGTGGGGTTTTAGAGATGAAAACTCTTCCAAGTATATCTTTCTTTTTAGAAAAAAAATAATACAAAAAAGAGATTCATGACTACTTTAAATCATTTTAGTTCAAAAGGATAAAGTTAGTGATAAAGGCAGGGAAATCAATGTCTTCTCCATATTACCGAGGCACACAGAATGATTAAACTTGGAAAATAACAGAACTTACTTTTCTGATATCGTCTAAAGTGTTGATCTCTGGAGACAGACCGCCATGTACACACAGGAACTGCTGGTTCATCAAGGCAGCCAGGGGCAGGCAGTCAAAGGCGTCCATACAAGCATCATAGACGCGTTCTGAATACTTTATTTTACCTTTTAAAACATGATTTAAAAAATATTTACTCTCATGATTTCATAGAATCATATTATTAGCATATAACTAGATATTGCAAAGTTCTGAAGCATGATTAAAATATTTTTTAAGGAGTTATGTGTTAACCTTTTATTGTTGCTATTCATCCACATGTTTCAGTTTTTAGTAACTTTTTATATAGCAGAGGAGAGAACTTTTGTATATATCCTTGTTGGTTTATCTACAGATGTATCTCAAGAAAAATATACACAAACAAGTAGGAGACCAATAGAAAGATGGCCATAAAGCTGGTTTTCCTAAATGATCTTATAGGAAACCAGAGGGCAAGAAATTCTCTCAAGTTGTTTCTGCATCACTGCACGTTGCTTTTTTCTTGTTGACTTATATCTAATGTTTTGAGAGAAGTCACTATGCTCCATTGAATACAGGACTAAACGACAGAGACCGTTTTAAGTTTCACGGGACAATGGGGACAACTGAGAGGAGGCCTTCATAAAATGTATACGAAGTATAGTCGTCACTTCTAGTATTTCTTTCTCAAGGAAGAAGTCATCTTCAATCCTGTAAAATCGACTAGAGGCTGGCAAACGTGCTGCATCCCAATAGGAGCGCAAGGCTGACTCTCCCTCCCTTCGCTCTCCTTGAGCTGGGGTTAAAGAGGAGGCTTACTGTCCCCAATAGCAGCATGCTGGCTATTTTTAAAAGATTATTTAATCACTGTTTCTTAGGATAAATTACATCAAATACCAATTCAACGTTTTAGAGACTATATAACTTAAAGAGAAATTCTAAATTCCCTTAACTATCCGTACTTAGAAATATGAAACGGCATAAAATAGCGTGTTCTTTAAAAAAGTTTTTGACTTTGAAGCAAGAGATCATACTGTAATGTGCACTTGGTATGGATTAAAATGATTATTTTGCGCTTACGGTGTTAAAGGAAGAGGCTTGAAATATACTTACATTCTTGTTTAAATGTGAAATACTCTGTTAGATGTCTACATTCATGATTTCCACGGAGTAAAAACAGTGTTTTGGGGTAGAGAATTTTCAAGGCCCACAAGTACAGCACACACTGAGAAAGAACAAAGACATAAATATAAACATTGTATCGTTACACTTCAGTATCCCACGGCGGACACACCAGGGAAACATCCATCAGATGCTCTGCTGTGACCCAAAGTCCCCACAGGCTAGACCTTCTTAAGGGGGGCACTGAAAACCAATTGGAAAACATCACTTTGGTACAAGCCGAGGTTTGTGTGAACCCCAAACATATATGGGCGCTGAGGGTCTATGAGCATGAGAAAGCCCTGGGCTGCGAGCCGGCTGCGGGAAGAAGCCTGAGTGAAAATATGCTCAGAAATGCATACACACTGATGGGAAAGTATGACGAGAAATGTCATTAGCAATTGATAAATAAAATAAAGACACGTCTGTATAAAGCTAATTATTTTTATTTTGTAAGCGGATTTGCAAGCAAACGCTGACAAGCCCAGGCTGACCCGGCCAGCGCCTGTTTCCCGCACGTCCCCCTTCACTAGCCTTCTTCGCCTCCACCGCCTTGTCTTGCATTTCAGTGCTGCTGCTGCTGTGTAAAGCCTTCGGCGGTTTTGATATGTAAATATAATTAAACTGAAGGCCAGGGAATCGCACTATAAATGCTGCTAATCGCCAGGGGACACATTTCATAGACCTTAAAACGCTCAAATTTAGTTACTTGGGTATTTCCGTTTGTGTAAAAATAAGGGCCAACTATGAATTAACTGGGTTTGGAGTATACCTCCTGGCACGTGCATTAAAATAAGCGGATACTCAAATATTAACATCAGTTTCATTATCCTCGATGGACATTCATTAAGAACCCACAGGGAACAGCAAGCCACTCTTTGAAAACAAGTATGCTATCTTACCCTCACTAGGTTTACGTTCTAAAAGTGAGGCTAAGAAGATACAGAACCATAGAAACATGAGACAAGTCTGATGCTGGTTACTAAAATCTGAAATCGAAAAACACATATTTATATTTTAATCCAGAGCTTTCCAACATAGAGTAAATATGCTGGGTCATGTCCAGAGGAAGAAGCTACTGGCAAGTCACTGGTTGTGCTACCTGTGAAGAATCATAGTGTCTAGCAATTTATTAAATGAGTGGAAATAACTATGTTCGAACATATAGCCCAAGTACTGGAGAAAACACTAATTATCAGAAAAAGTATGCATTATTGTGCTTTGCAAGCAAGATATTGTCTCCAACTATGCAATTGTGATTAAAGTAAACAAAAATCAGGGGTTGACATCAAATTATTTATATATTACTTAATTTTCTAATTAGAGTTATTAGCTAAAGTTCATGTGAAAAATGGTATTACTGTTTCTGAGAAGTTGACCAAGTGGCTTATCCGAGTGATCCTTGGAGCATCACGATCTTTTCCCTGTTATCTCAGTGTGGCTCCCTGCGTTTCCGATCACCATGTGTCAGGTTTTATAGGTGCACTTATGTGTTCTCATGAAAAGAGTTTGTATTGCTCAAGCTCATCTCACATTTCAGAGAAGATATTTATAAACCATTATCAATGTCAGTAAGAGAACTATTTCCAATTTAAAGTTTATAAGGTTGTACCTCATATACATACACATATATAAATATACATACACACTTCCAAATTGGTTTTACCTTTTGATGTCTAATTTTTTAATAGAAATGGTTATGTAAAGTCTTTAAAAATTATATTTACTTGTTGAAATTGCTACACTTAATGCATGCTATTTTTATATTGGGGGAAAGAATACATATGTTGGCTATACTGTAGCTACTTTTTAGAAATGTTTTCTTTATCTTTTGTTTTTACTAAAGTATAACATATACAGTGAAGTGTACATATTTTTGATGTACAATTAAATGTGTATATATGTATACTCCCATGAAACTACTACCCAAATCCAGTTACATTTCATCATACAGAAGGCTCCTCTACACTCTCCCTGTCCCCCATCAATATTCTTTTGGAAATGTAACCACAATACTGAACTATTTAGATTAGTTTTGCCTGTAACAATTTATTTTAAAGCAAAGCTATTATCTCTCCAACTAAAATCTAAAATGCAATTTTTAACCCCCCTCAAATATCAGCAGAGGAATCATACTCTAGAACCCATGTTTTCTTTTTTGCCATCTGTGACAGATCCATTCTTGACACTAGTAGGTGGCTTTATCACCTCTAGGCTTAATTACTGCATCTCTTTCATAACTGAAACCTCAAAAAGTGATCCAGAAATATTCCATGATGTCCCATCACACCTATCTACTTTTTAAATGATTCAATACACAGTGAATGTCCCTTATTACTTAATGGATGTGAAGCACCTAGTATATAGTAGGAGTTTAGGAAATATTAGCTCTTTTTTCTGTAAATGTATAACTGAGAAAGAACATAGGAACACAGAAAGCAGAAAGGGAGGGAGGGAGGGAAGGAAAGGAAGGGGGTGGAGAGAGAAAGAAAAAGAGAAGAGAGAAAGAAAGGAAGAGAGAGAGAGAGGAGAGAAAGAGAAAATAATGCAATTTCCAAATTCTTGGCTCAAAATACCCTAAAAATAAGAATCTTGTTTTCACATTTTATTTCCTTCTCCCCTGTGGCAAGAATAAAATATCTTCCCAAACACTGGATAAAACCACGGATGCAGCCAGCGTGGAAGAAGTGGCCTGGCAAATGAAAGGGCAGGCTGGGCTGGCGAGTGGAGCCCTGTCGGCCCTCACCCCCAACATCTGGCGGGAGAGGGCTGCCAAGCACAACACTGTCTTGCTGGCAACTATTTTGCCTTCTAAAGTTCTAACATTCTGGAGAGCCGAAAATCTTAAACAAAATCATGACCTGATATTATTTTTAAAAAGGAAAGTCTCTTGTAAAATAATTCTCACAGTCAATAAGCAATGAAATACAGATCAGCTAAGTAATTGGGTATTTTCATCTACGTGGTATCAGATGGCTAATTTGAGTAAAATTTTCACTGAATTAAATGGTAAGGGTGGAGACAGAGAGGCAAGTCACACTGGCCTCTTTCCAAGGTGAGATGTAAATTAGCTGCATTAATCACGTTCAGCTGGACCCTGACCGTCTTTCCAGTCTTACTCTAAACAATTAAACAGATATTTACAGTTTAAAATCAGTTTGGGTTACTCAACAGAGAAAGTGAGCATCTTCTATCTTTCTATTTTTCATCACAAAGGTAGTCTTGTATCTAACGTATTCATCTTCCTTTCTGAAGCAACATTAAGGATATCATTTTCTTTATTTAACAATTGTGGTGCAATAGCTTTGTAGTTCAGGCCTTTTAATGATAAGTGGTATTCCTGAAAACTTGCAGAGGGGATTAGAGGAGAAAGCAAAGGAGGAAGCAAGCAAGTAAAAAATACGTATACAGCTTCAAACATACATCAATCAGCTCTCTAAAGTAACTACCCAGGCAGTGACACATTCCAATAAAAAATACCATCTCTCAATCGTAAGACAGCCAAGTGAAGGATGTGCATTGGCTGGGAAAAGATCTAAACTCCTGCAGTGTCAAAGGCAGCTCCTCCTAGACATTCGCCGGGTGTGACAGGCACGTAGGGAAGCCTCGCGGACTAGCAGCGCTCCGCACAGACGATCCGCTGCAGGGAGACATTCTTCCCTGTGTCTGTGGCATCCCTCTGCCACCTAACACTGCCTGCTGCATGGCTCGCTTGTCACTCTCAGGCAGAGGCATGGAGCATTGCTCGACTTGCTGCGCTTCATTCTAGTCTATGGAGTTCACTGCTAATAAACACAACTCTTCGTGCTTAAACGTGTTTGGGGACTGGGCTGAGATCTGGATGTAAGTACAGCGGGGGGGGGCTTGCTGCTGAGCTCCAGGCAGTGCCAGGCGCAAGGGCTAGAAAGGGAGCCCGAGGAAGCGAACAGAAGGAAACAGCTGTGTGCGCCCGTTTGCAATTCTGTTTTTCCCCGCCTTCCCACAGAAACACACTCAGGCGTGGACCTGTGTATACACACATGCTTGATCAAAGACGTTAGGTAGCATAATGCAATCATCAGAAAGAGGATGGTATTTGGTGCGAGACAAATTATTACCCCAAACAAAATGACCTCTTTCATCACTACTCAAAAGCTTGCTTGTTTTATTTGGGCTAACTTTGTGGGGAACGGTTTCTGATCTTGGCAAGAAGAGAAGGTGGGGGGAGAGGCAGGGAGCGAGTACATAAAATGAGCTCTGTGTACTGCCCAGAGCACATTACCTGGTGCCCGTAAACACTACCCGACAGAGGCTGTCTGAAATCCGAGCCCACTCTTCAAAGCCGATTTGGTAAAAATTAAACTTAAGTGCTCTTCTTTGCCCAGAGGCGAGCCAAAGGACGGTACCCGCAGTGGTGCCCTGAATTATTCAGATGAATGAAGGACCTTTTGAAGCCTGTTAGGGTAGTGCATGCTGAAAAACTGAGCTCTTAGTTTAGGATTCTTCTTAAACTAACCTCACTGTCCTCAAAAAAGAATATTTTACATGGAGTGCTGTGACCTTCAGAATGGATGGGTGGGGAGAGGGCTCTGCGTGCGTGTTTGCACACGCGTGAGCGAAGGTGAGAGTGTCTGCCCGTTTCTGCACTCCTGAGGTGTCCACTTTCTGTTGTTTTTTTTAGTGAAGACATGGCCAAGCTATGGGGAGCAGTTGAAAGAGCACAGACTTTGAATCCCAGCACAGCCATTTACTACGTGAGCGACTCCCTGAGCCTGGCTTTCTGCAGGCATAAAAGGAAGACATTTACACGCTCCGTGCAACGCTGCTCGGGAAAAATGAGATCATTTATACCTCGCAAACAATAGCATTTGTAGCATGCAAACAATGTCGGCTTCCTTAATACACAATAAAAAGCCCCAAAGTATTCTCGGTAAGTATATTTTATATAAATGTCTGTTCTATTTTAAATATGACAATATCACTGAGAAATCCCAAAGTCCCTCAAAGGTCACTGTTTAATAAAAATGGATCATTTTTACATGTAAGACTCTATCACTTTTTTGTCATTTCTGTATGCATGTGGCAAGTCCCTGGGGCTGTACTCTCAGACTCTTGGAATTTAATTAAAGAGCTCTTTCTGACGATGGGGACTCTGATAGATGCTTCTCAGAACTTTTAAATGTCCTGTGAAGCCTACATTTTACGTCACCAACATTTGGTTTCATTCTTTGATCCTCTGCTTGAATTTAAAAGGTGATTATTACACAAAATATCACAACTTTCATAGTTCAAATATCTAGATTAATTTACACTAAAAAAAAATCTGCTGAGAAACAAGTTTGTGATTCCTGCTTCTGAACTTCTTTCGCTTAAGGAAACAGAGTTCTAAAAAGCTCTAATTAGGGGGAGGTTAGGAAATTTCAAATGGTTTGAGGCCAGAGTTTCAGAAGCACTAACTCTTTGAGTAAAAAATAAAAGGTAAATAAAGACCAATAAGTTTAAGAAATACTATCCAAAACTGGAATTGGTGAAATAATGAAGTCCATCTGTGTCATATGATTTAGTACTTTATCTTTATTACTAAATTAATAAGAAACAGTGTTACTGTCTTTGATTAAGTAAAAAAAAAAAAAAAATTAAGTTGTTAAAAATCATAAATATTATGATATTAAAAATATTTTCACCATCACACTCTAACATTTGGCTAATAAAAATAATCATTCCCATCAGGACAGTCTTGCTTAGGTGACGCTCGAGGAAATTAGAACACCTATTTCATTCATCCTCAGAACCTTTTATAGCATATAAATGTTAAATAAATAAGATGAATTTTAGTGTTACTAAAATAATTTTTAAAAATATCCACACAACTTTAAGTAGCAGAAACTCTTCACCCCGCACTGCTGTTTTCTGCCTCTGCAGTCTTTCTCAAATCTGGCTGCACAGTGGAGCCACCTATGGTCACATCAACAAATATGGCCCAAGTTGAAGTAATTGTGCCACTTCTGGGAAACAAACGTCCTTAAATGAGAGGAAACGCCCTTCTCTTTCCCCGTTTCCTTCTAGCTGAATGTAATGTGGGGACAGGTTGGCTGAAACTGGGGTAGCAGCCGTCTTGGGTCAAGAGGTTGCCTTTGAAATGAGAACACGCACATCAGAGCAACAAGGCAGAAAGGGTCTGGCACGGTGCTTGGCACACCAGCCCATCTGAGGGCTTTTACTGGAGAGAGAAATAAACTATTATCTTGTTCAAACCACCATTGTGCAGGGCTTTTTCCCCCTCTTACTCTTGGCAGTTACTAGCCCTAATGTGACATAAAGGTCTTACAAATTTGTACTCAATCACACTTCCCTGCCAAGCTGGACAAGTGAGCCCCCGAATGAGGTCTATGAGGGTTACCAGCCTTTCCCTCTATACTCTCCTCCTCGATTTCCCTCCTAGCAGATCTTACTGGTTCTCTTCCTCCATCTTCTCCAGCCGTGTGTGTGCTCTCAATATTCTCCCACTTTTCTGTATCCCAATGGCAATTACTTTCTGTACCTCCTTTATCACAAGATTTTAATAATCAATTAAAATAATAATTGAATCCTAGATGACCACCTGTTCTTGCTTTTGATTCTACAGAGTTTTTTATAGGTATGTTTTCCAACACAGATGTAGTTTTTCTAGAGAGCAAGGATATATATTTCTTCAAATCCTCTATAGGCCCAATCGTAGTACATATATATTTTATGTGCTTGATAATACATGTTTACCAAATAAAATTCTAAAAATGTACTTTCCAAAGTCTATTTTGGAAAAATCCAAAAATGGATTTATATACAACAACACATTATACATACACATATACATATGTGTGTGTGTGTGTGTGTGTGTGTGTGTGTGTGTGTATAGTCAGTGAATTGAGGTGAAGAGAACTGATTAACCAAAGATAAAGTTAGTATGGAAGTTTGAAAAATAAAAGCTATTTTAAGAGTGACATGTTTTTTAGTATTAAATATTCCTGCAGTAAATAAATTATGATGAAAACATAAAGATTGTAGTCTCTTTTATACGGCTATTATAAATACCTGGTGTATTTAAATGTTGGTGTGAGACTTACATAAATTTGAATTCTGTCTTTAATTAAGAAAAACTGTTTTTCTTTTAATGCTTTTTTTCCAAGAACACTTATAATGCCAGCTACTAAGCATAAACTGTTTCTTTAAAACTTATTCCTGCTTCGACCATTCCTTTTAGTAAGTTTAATAAGCCCTTTCGATGAATGACGCCACGTGAAGCACCAGGAGGAACAAACAGCTGAATGAAACAAGATGCTTGCCTTCATTTTGAATGTAATTTCTACTTGAAGCAGATGGGAGGCTGGGGGAGAGCCTCTACTCAAAGGTTATCTGTAGCATTTTAATTAATGAGTTTAACAAATTACCCTGGTTAGATGACAAGTGTCAAAAGACAAACACAACACTTGCAAGTGTACTCACACAAAGTCACACACACGAATGCAGACACAGAGGCACACTTGCACTGGGCTATCAACTTACAAAAATAGCTTATTATCTCATAATTGTAAGTCATAATCATGCAAGCACATTTCTGCATATTTAATCAACTCTGATTACTTCTCTCAACAGGAAACGGAACTGGGTAATGTAAATATGATGTAATTTTGCAAAGTTGCAGTTATATAAAAGGTACAAAAGGCCAAATCTTACTTTCCGCCATTTCCTTGGCATCTCTATACGTTAAAAAAGCATATGGGAATCAACTGAAAATAGGAGATGTAATATCCCAAGATTTAAGTGTATTAGAGTTCACTGTTATAGACTAGGGAATTTCCTTAAGGCGATGATATTTACCACTTTTATTTTACTAAGATACTGTTGATCCATTACTGAGCAGCTAAAAAGACAGGATGTGCACTTACTTCGATACTGAAGTACCCTCTGTCAACATAGTCCCCTAAGAAGAGGTAGCGAGTGTTGGCAGGAGATCCCCCCACTTCGAAGAGCTTCATCAAGTCAAAGAATTGTCCATGGATGTCCCCACAAACTGAAAGAAACGAAGAAATTCATTTTATGGTCACATTATGTTAAGACTCTGAATTAGATAATAAAATTACAAACTTTTAGAGCCAGAGGGAATTTAGAGGCATCTTAGCCAAAACATTATTTTCCAAAACAGGAAAATGAGACAGAGATTCCAAAGTTAATTAGTGGCAGACCTGGTTCTAGCATCCAGGTCCACTAATTCACAGATTAACTGGAAAAATAAAGATAACAATAAAAACCATGGCCATTATTATTATGCACTTAACAATTCTAAATCAAGACACCGTGCTAAGAAATTTTATAAACATTTTCTAATTTAATACTAACAATGTTGTGGAATAGACATTTCCTTTTGCAGGTAAGAGATGAGGTAAAGAAAGGTTCAGGAATTTGACATAATACACATACAACTGAAGTTGGAATATACAACTCCCACATGTTACTGCCTCCTGAAGAAAAAGAACTATTGATATGTATCATAAAAACTGAATCTAAATGCTATCAACTATAAAACACATCATGATACAGGGTTGGGCAAAGCAGGTTTATAGTTGTTCGGATGGAAAACAATACACACAATAATTAATAAATAGGAATAAACTCTTACTTCACATACAACTGTAAACCTACTTTTGCCTATCCCTGTACTATGTACTGCTGAGAAAGAAAAAAAAAATCAATTATATTTAAATACTAATGAAGTATTTTCATAAGATGAACTTCAATATTAGATGTTAAAAATGAAAAAAAAAAGTTATGAAGTGAAAAAAATATCCTGTAAAACAAAGTACAAAAAAATCACTAGGAATAGTTATTCCTTAACTTTCTTACCTTTTAACAAAAATTACTGAAAGAGCTATGTAGTCTCTTTTCAAAAACCACTAACTTTAGCCCAGCTGGGCATGGCTCAGCGGTTGGGCAGTGACCTAGGATCCAGGCGATCGGGGTTCGATTCCCAGTCAGGGCACATGCCCGGGTTGCGGGCTCGAGCCCCAGTCGGGGGCCTGCAGGAGGCAGCTGATCAATGACTCTCTCATCACTGATGTTTTTATCTCTCTCTGTCTTTCTCTCCCTTCCTCTCTCTGAAATCAATAAAGATATATTTAAAAAACAAAAAAGCCACTTACTTCGTACTTATTATTTATTTTAACTATTTTTAAAGACCTAAAAAGTAAATATTGCCTCCACTACATAGATAAGAAAACTGTGTGGCTAAGAGAGGCTGGGCAAGGTCACTGTTAAACATGGATGGCCCAGGGTTTAAATTTACATCTGCCTAATTCAAAGCTTTTGCTGTCAATCACCATGTTATAATATTTTTGATATTTTATGTTTTATATATGTGTAGATATTTAATATTTCAAAATAATTTTGTGATTAAATGATGAGCATGATGTGACTGTTTCTTGGACACTAAGAGGTTCACAGAATGAATTTTATCAGTGAATACTACCTTACTTTCCTGGGCTACTGTGAGAATTAAATGTGTTAATATTATAACGGGCTTGGAAGAGTTCCTGGAATCCAATATGACCTTGATAAATGGCTACCTCTATGTGATGCCATGGGCCCCACTCTCCACCCTCTGATGTCAAAGAGAAGTACATACAACAAATGCCACCCAATGACGCACGCCGTCAGCTTGGCTGTTCACAGCCTCCAACTCCCCATGAGACCAGGGCCTTTCATTGAATGTGACTTAGATTTAACAGCACTTCTTGAACATCCAGGTTTTGACAAGTTATTTTATCTTATACCTTCCAGCCAAAGCAAGCTCATTCTTCACCAACATACACCCCTGCTTCCCGCATCCCCCTAGCTTCCCATTATTTGTTTTTCATTTTTCAATGGAATACTGCTGGTGGGCAGGCTACCCAACTAGGGTCCAGCACTGATAGAAATATGACGTTCAAAAAGAACCAAAGACATAGAACCACAATACACGGAATAAAAGGACTCCTTGCTGTTGTTACATGGTGGTGAGTGGACTCTGGCTCCCAGTGGCCCTATGAGTGAGTGACATTTACAGTGTCCTGCCCTCAACAACCTGCTCAGCTCCTGGGGACCCATGCATATGGCTTCTTTTATGGAGTCAATCCATCTCATATTTGGCCTTCCTCTTTTTCTGCCGCCTTCTATTTTCCCCACCATTATTGTCCTTTCCAAAGAACCTGCCTTCTCATGATGCCAGGACATAGGACAGTTTCAGTTTTGCCATTTTTGCCTCCAGCAATGTTTCAGGCTTACTTTGCTCTAGGACTGCTGACTTGTTCATCTCCCTGGCAGTCCAGGGTATCCACAGAGATCTCCAACACCATATTTCAAATGAACCCATTCTTTTCCCCCCTATCAGCCTTCTTCACTGTCCAACTCTCACATCCTTACACAGTAATTGGGAATTGAGGATGGGGATGATCTTAGCCTTGGTCTCTAATGACACATCTTTGCCCTTGGTGATCTTTCCTCATTAGCCCATTGTGGTGCTTCCAAGTCGCAGGCTTCTCTTGATTTTTTTGGCTGCGGTCTTCATAGGAATTAACAACTGAACCAAATTAAGCAAAATCTTTAACAATTTCAATGTCTTCATTGTCTATGTTAAGGTTATGTATTTCTTCTGTAGTCAGGATTTTTGCCTTCTTGATGTTCAAATGCAGTCCTGCTTTGGCACTTTCTATTTTAACTTTGATTAGAAGTCATTTCAAATCAGTGCTACTTCCTGACAGTAAGACGGTGTCATCTGCATATCTTGTTATTGCTATTTCTTCTGCCAAGTTTCACTCCTACCTCCCCTGAGCTCAGCCCAATTTTTCATATATGTTCTGCATACAAATTAAGCAAATAGGGAGATAAAATGCCCCCTTGTTTGATACGTTTGCCTACAGGAAACCATTCTGTCTCTGTTCTGACAGTGGCTTCCTGTCCACAATACAGGACTAACTCATAACAATCAATACAAAACCACAATACAAGACCATCATTTAAGTCTAACAGTACTCCTAGTTTCTGTGACAAGAGCCCTCCATCTAACTGAACATTCTAAAAAATAGTATGTTATGTTTTTAATAGATTATTAACAGAGCTGTACATATTTCCATCAGAAATGAATAAAGTTATGCATCTAATGAAATTGGCACATCAAAGATAATGAAATAAAACATAGGGTTTTTCCCCTCAAACCACTGTTACCCTTATCCATTAGCAACCTACATGATGGTTATTTTCCCCATGAGAAAGAGTCCATTTGCTTTTATACTAGAGAAGTGAGAACTACTAGAAACACTGAGCAGTTGAAGCCATTTGGTGAGAAGGTGGCAATGTTGTCATTATCTCCTTCCTGTTTTTCCCCCTAAATGGGGTGACTGGGTTGGTTTTGAATTGGCTACTCTAATATCCAAACTCAGGACAACCAAATGGTGCAAGAGTGACCAACATCCTGTCATGCTTACATATTTATACCTTTCTCTCTTTTACTATCAGGAAATACACAATTTATGCCTAAGTAATCCACTACTAAGTAATACCTAAGCAAACAATTACTTTTGAGTAATTGCCTTTTAATATTGCTTCCCTCCCCTGATGACTGCAGCCCACATTAAATAAACTTTATTGGAAACGATTCTCACACACAAGTGGTGCCAACACCTTCTGATCTATGTCTTCTGAAGGGGAATACAGAGTTTGAAGTAGGAAACTGAAACTAACATACAGAAAGGATTTGTCTTTATTTCTTAGGGAAGGGAATCATCCTTATTTCTAGTATCATTGCTGGAGAACTAGTGATTGAGCTTTGAAATTATAGGCTAAGGGGGTTCAAGTATATATAAATATACATGTATGTGTGTGTGTGTGTGTGTGTGTGTGTGTGTGTGTGTGTGTGTGTGTAAAGCCACCCACCACAAAGAAGGAATTATTTGGAGATTAGTGGTCAGTATGGCAATTAGGGAGTCATTAAACAAGTTTAAGACTTTACTCACTGTAGATTACAGCAAAGTAGTGCTAAAGAGAAACAGCAATAAACAGCCAGGGCAGTAACAAGGGGCTCTTTGTAGTGAGCTGAGTAAGGCCTTGTGATCTGCAGGCTGGACAATGAATCAGTCACAGAGCAAGTCTAAGAGTCCCTGAAACCAGGCACACCGCTAAGTAGAAAAGATCATGGCCAGCATACTGAGGACAAGCAAGCCCTTCAGAAAATAATCTCAGGCAGAGGAGGGAGGAAGTTGGAAAGATAACCACAACCAGGACCAAGCCTTTGCCTTGCATCTGCTGACTAGAGAAATGTTGGTAACTCTCCATTGAGAAGGGACTGGTGCCCCAAACAACAACCATGCATATATCATATGTGTAATTAGGTATGCATGTCTGAATTAATTTAGTGAATCTGCAAATAAGTATAGCCATAGTACAACTGAATTATTTTTTTCAAAGAGTTTCATTGTTTCTAAATTCACACAGACAATTAAATTACTACACTGGAAAGTAGAAACACTAGAGAGTACTGCACATACTAGGATGAGGTCCCAGTATAATTGCTATACAATTGCTGGCCTTTAAAGCACTCTGATAAAACTGCCATCCTGAGCAGAAGACACATTTTAAAAATGTAATATAAAATATACTTTCATATAAAATTATTTAAATAGCTTTTAATTAATGTTCAGACTTACACATTGGTCCTGTTTACTTGCCTATAAAAAAGGAAATAGATCAAAAAACATCATTGGGTTCATTTACTACTGACATTAAGCAAAAATTTAATGTCACAGAATTCCAGGTTAAAGAAAGCATCCACAAATTAGGATGCCTGGGGACAGAGGAGTAGTCATTAAAAACAAACAAAAAACTGTCAAACAATAAACTGCAGGTGAAAAACAGATTTTTAATGGACCAGCATTTTAAAATTGCACCAATATTAAGATTTAGAAGCCAAGTACTTTTAATTCCTGACTCACTATTTATTTTTCTATAAAGAACTTTTAGTTCCTCCAAAATACTGGCTTTTATCATCTTGGAAGGCTTGCATGAACTAGAATAACTTCTTCTACAAGTTTTTCCAGTTTATACTAAACTAACAGATTGCAATTTTTCTTTTAGAAAAGACATTACTGAATCGCTGAGTAATTTTCACCATCAGAGTTCCACTCTACTCTCAGCTTCATCTACTTCAACCCAATATTTTTCCACAACAGCCACATTTCCCCAAAGACAATACTATTTCTACTGTTCAGGGACTATCATTACGTCTAATTCTGAGCACGAGGGGATTAACCTGTTCAATTTATATGTTTGGCTTCTGAATCTTCTACAATTTTTTTCTTTTCCAAAATCTGCAATTTCACAGAGAAAGATCTTGTGTTGAGAGGTTTTTGTTAGAGGTTAAACACAGTGGGTATCACAAGTACATATCTGTTTCCCTGCTGTTGATAATCCAGGATTATGTAACCTTTAGTGGGTGATAAATTCAAGTACAAACCAGCCAGAACAAATATGTGTAGTTTATTAGCAGAATGCGTAAACTTCTGAAATAGGGCAATTACTGAGATTAAAAGTGAGCTTATTACAGCATTCACTTATCTCTAGAAGTCTTCATCAACTGTAAAATAAACTAACCAAGAAAAAAGTAACGGGTGTAATTCACTAAAGCGGTGCACTTCAAAATAACTAATATTTTCCCCATAGTGAATGTTATTTTTCAAATGTTAAACATGTGTTAGGTACTTTGTAAAACACAAAATACAGATTCTTACCCAGGGAACTGCAGAGTTTGATAGTATCAAACAATAACAAATAGTCTCTAAATCAAATAAAAACTTTCTAAACACAAATTTCAAGGATTTAAACTAAGCTATGAAGTTAAATAAAAAACAATAATAGCATCGGTGCAGATTAATAGTAATAATTTCAAACATTTATTTATATTTCTAATGCTATTTTACAAAAACAAATAAACTATCTGTTAGCCAGTGTTAATGAGAAATGTAACAGGACAACTGAAAAAACAAGAGTGGACTATACTGTAGATTACAATAGAAAAACACAACAATCAAGTACTAAATGCTTCATGAATCCCCTAAATCTCATTTTATAATTATAATCAGATAGAAGGAAACTAGAATAGTATGTTTTAAGCTATAGTACCAAGCATATACAGCACCATGGTATGTTCACAGTGTATTCTAGTCAATAGAAAATTAAATTATTGAAACTTTTATTTTTTTATCCTAAAGATAAGTGTTCTCACGATTGAAATTATTTTTTTGAAGTTTTTTTTCTTTCACTGGTTGAATATTTTACAAGATTTTGTTTACCGAAGAACTTAATTATTGAATTAGAATGCATTTTCCCCCATCTGTTATCACTGTTTTTCCATTTCAACAACAACCCAGATTGTAAGAAAGCACCTACCTATTAAGTATTCATAATAACACTATGGAATTATTTAAGTCAAAATTTGGCTTTAACGTTAATAAATAATAAGTATATATAATCCTTATAGTGGTATTTAATTAAATTTGGTCATCACTCTGTTCATGTGTCCAAGTTTGGTCAGTCCTGGAAACTATAGGTTATCTGACATGTGGACTTACTTACATATGTAGTTCACTAAACCCTTATTGTCATCACAGTCAATCAAGAGTATTGGATGAACACTATGAGTTGATTTAATTTCAGCCAAATGTAAATAAATTTGAAAACTTATATACTTATATATATTTATTTATAAATGAATGATTGTTTTCTTCACTTTTTGAAATGCTGATCCCAGCTTTCAGATCCCTATGAACTCCCTCCAGGACCCTGAAAGATGGACTCTAATTACTGTAACCACATCTGGGGGCTACAGATCTATGCCTTAGTGTTCCCGCCTTGGGCTTTCCAAACCTGTATTTTGGGATTATTTTAACTGTTTGGTAGCTGTGGCCACAGTATTCTTTCAGTTTGGCTTTTTGCTCTTACTTGGATATGTTATTTCTTCCTTGGGGAGAGGCAGCACAGTGTAATAGTTAAGAACACAGACTACGACTAGACCTCTTGGTTTCAGAATTGTTGTTTGTTTTTTGTTTTACATGTGTACTCCTCCTGATTGACTTTAATCAATAAGCTGTGGCCTCTTAGTTAATCATTTTCTTATTCACTCTCCCTGAATCAGCTTTGTTACCTATGGAATCCACAGGCTCTTCCAATTTGCTTTTCCCAATCTCCTCCTTTATATAGACACACTCTATTCTTTTTTACTACATTTTAGACTTTGACCATCTTGCCACTTGTGTAACTAGGGTAAGATACTTAATCTTTGTAGGAGACCTCAGATGCCTCATCTATAAGGGGCTTCATAATAAACCTTTTTTAAATAAGGTTTTTTTTTTAACTAAATGAAATAATATAAGGGAGAAAAAAGCTTAACAGGCTGTAGCACCTGGAATGTACAGACACAATGTGAAATCGTGCGCATGGCAGAGGGTGGCTACTTGAGAAACATCCTGGACGTTTTGTCAGATTTCAATAGATGATCTAAGTACCTGTAAACAACTTTTTATCCAGATGCATGCTATCATATATGGAAAGCTGTTAGGGTTAAAATAAAAAAGACTAGGTCTCATCTCCACAACTTCCATTTTCTAAGAGTGGAAGTATCTCCAAATGGCTTTAGTGATATTACTACCACTCTTGGGTAGCAACACCATGACGAATTTCCAGGTAGTCTTGTTTTCTATTGTAGCAAAGCTCACGTACAAGACCACTCTGTTCCATGGCTGTGTAATGGTAGTCATGTTTTAAAAGCTGAAAGTGACATAGTAAATAGAAGAAACATAAGGTATTTCAACAAATGGATTTTTTAAAAGCAGATGCTTACTAGATTTCTGGAAAACTCAGTTAAGAAAAATCTTCTAAGTGGGAAAAAAGTGAGTCATCTCTTATTCTTGTCATGATATTCCTCAAATTTTAACAACTGAAAATATTATGTTATTTTAATAGTTTTTGAACTCAAAGAAAGTGAGTTGATATGTAATTCTAGAACCCACATATCCATGATGCAATTATACGCAGTGGGGATATCAGAAAGGGTTTTAACCTATCACCGACTTTCAAGTAGTCAGCTACATTTATGCCTACTAGTAAGTGAACAAAGCTAGTAAACACTATTTCTAAAAAACTATACTTAAATGACTTAATAAGAAGGATTAAGTGGATTGAATGCTATCATTTCCTCAGTAAAAATATATAAGCTTATTTGTTATATGAGACCTATGTGGAAGCGGAAGTTCCAATTATTAATTGAGCAATTATTAAAACTACATAAACAACTCAGACATATTAGAACACATGCATTTAAAATTTAGTTAATAAAAACTATTTTCTGGAATATAATTTTAACAATGGCAATAAGTGTGTTTCTTAATTCTGCTTAGTTTTCCTTAATCTATTATTTCCTTACCTATCTTTCATTAAGCAGATATTTCAGAATTATTTATTCATTTATATACCCCCCAAAAATGAATAAAACATATTTACTAAATGTGCTCTATTAAGAGGATGAATAGACAACACCAAAGACTGGTAACTTTTTACTTGTGTTTAATTGTATCGGGACAATAAAAAAATGGCATGAAACCTGGTCCCAAGAACCTTACAGAATGCTTGAGAAGACATACATGCACAAAATAGTTTTATTTTTCTTTCACAGGTTGAATATTTTACAAGATTTTGTTTACTGGAAGAACTTAATTATTGAATTAGAATGTATTTTAATTCAACGCTTGAGAAGACATACATGCACAAAAAATTATTGGCTTTCTGACATCAGAGAATTTCCCTTTCCATTCTGAAACTTCTGAGTACTAGTAAAAAAATAATATAGGTTTAAGACTTATGTCTCCCATAAATATTTCCTCTGGGCAAATCATTTCATTGCTTGTTCACTATCTGTCAAATATCTTAAAAGATGCAGAAGGATATATAATTTTTCTAAAAATATATATCAAATTATAAATATTTTACATTTACTTTTAGTAATGATGTTTTTATTTTGAAATTTCAAATTATATTAAAAAATGGTATGAGATTGCTTTGTTTATCCAAAGGAAGTATCAATTTAAAACTTTAAAAGCTTGTAATTGGTTATCTCAAATTTTCATTTCATAGTTAATATTTATTTAATTGAAGATTTCTTTTATAGAGATGATTATATTTCATAGTGATACAAACCATCAATTTTATTTATCTCTATGAATACAACTAGGGGTCACCATTTCCTAAACTGACTTAAATCATAGCACTCAGAAAGTCTTTGTATATTTTGTACACTTACATAGGTTCTTGCCTCCAGTTTGAGCATGAACATGTCTTCTGTTTCTGTTTCTTCAGCATTTAACAAATACCTAAATTATGCAAAAATCATGTTTGCCTAACATGTTACATATGACATATAAACTGAGTGATCATGGCAAATGAATGCAGGTGTTTGGAAAACAGAAAATAGCTGCCAACTCATTATAGCTTGTGATTCATTAGTAGTCATAATCTCAAATTTAGTTTAATTTTCATCAATTAAAAATGATGAATGTTATATATTTGAATTGCTAAAAAAGACTAATCAGGATTGTCAATCAACTCTTTTCTTTCCCCATGACAAAATATAAAGAATTGAAAAGCATGTTTATAATATGTTTGGTGAGTTATTAAACTGATTTTTACTAGGGAAAAGTTTGTTTTATAAAATCACATAATTTCAAGTTACATTTCCTTATAGATCTACTCCATTAAATTTCGAGAACTCTTTCCATCTTCTATATTTGTTTAATGTATTTTTTAAAATGCTTTTAAATGTTCTTAACACATATAAGGCTATCTTTTAAAATATGAATCTCTGTTATTAGGTCACAAACGAAACTACCTTTTACAACAGGATACTTGATTTACCCTATTATGATTTGACAGTTCATAAGGAGAGTTTACATGTTAGAGGGGACAAATTGTGAATAATCCTATAAAAGAGACAACTTTATAAACTAGGATATTTTATTCAGTCTTAATTAGTAGGTAGTTATTAAGTATCTTTATGTGATAGGTGTAATAGAGAAAAAATGGTAATTCTTGAAAACTGGTGGAGAGAGAAGTTTATATCATTATGAAATAATTAAAGAATAATATATAACTTTATAGTAAAGGAATATAAATACAATTAAGTCCCTTACGAATCATAAGTTATACTTGGGATATAAGACTTACACATATGAATAGGGACAAGATGGGGCTTCCAACTGCTTAACTGCCACTCATTTGCCCTTTGGCAATGGGCTTCACTCTGGCCTCTGGACATGTGAAATGTGGATGACTAAAAAAGTTCCAGAGGGGTCTAGCCTAGGGGCTCCCTAACATTTCAAGTGGCTCAGAACTAGAGAAAGGAATAAAGTCAGGCTCTAATCTGTATTTCCTACAGATGTTTCCTGGGAAGTGATAAGAAGCCAAAAACATGGGGCATAAAATGTTTGCTGTGGCAGGCCTAGCAAGTATGGTCCTTTCCTTCTGTTTCATGAATAAGTAATTTTCCCCTCAGCAGTGCGAAGTCACCCTGACCACCTCTGACCTGCCCTTGCTAACAGAAGACCAAGCAAAGACCAGTGTGACTGAGGTCACATGTTGGTTTCAAATGTGTTCAGTAGAGCTAAAGGGTACATGAGAAGTGTTAGGGTCATATTACAATAAGCTCTGCTTTCATTGTTTTGTTTTGTTTTTGTTTTTACCTTGGAGGCTTTTGTTTTTTTGTTTAACCCATGTGAGGTTTCTTTCTTTCTGTGTGTGTGTGTGTGTGGTATGTGTAGTGTGTAGTGTGTGTGCGTGTGTGCGCGCGCACACGCATGTGTTGTGGGTAGATAGACTCTGCTGCTTAAAACTTGTTTAAGAATAGTACTGATATAACCAGAGCCTTATAGGAAATCAGAAATTAGAAAAATAAAGGTTGGCTGACATTGTGAAAGAAGACTAAAGGGAAGTGAGTGGCAGTGTTGATAAAATTTATAGTAAACTGAGAAAAGAGAAAGGGATCTTTAGGTGGAAAGATATAAATGAACCAGAATAAGTGGGCTGAAAAGAAACTGGACTGATTAGAAGGTATACATAAAGAACATGGGACAAATTAGAGCAGAAAGGTGACATTAGATTATGAAGGGACTTGGATTTCAGTAGGAGATGTTTTAAGAAGAACAACCCCAGTAACGAAAGACGATACATCTGTCAGCTCTATGGAGCATCCAATGATGTAGAAAAATTAAAAGCAAGGTTGCTTTCGATTAGAGATTCACTGCAATCATAGCCATAAGACAATGACATCTGGTATTATGACGACGGCAGTGTGAAAAGACCAAAGGGGCCAGATAACATTCTTATCCACCTATGCAGCCATTATAAATTAAGTAGTAAATGCAGTCATTCATTTGTGCCCCAATTCAATAAATATTAAATACCTGCAACATTCCTAAAATATGCCATTGTGTTAGACCCTAAAAATGTAACAGAACTTAGACATAATCAATCCCCTAGCGAAGCAGTCATTTAAAGAGGGACACTGAACTAAATAATAATATTAGAGTACCAGCTAGAAAGACATATTTTTTCCCTTCTTTGCTCACTGTTTTATTCCTAGCGCTTAGGATAGTACCTGGGACAAAGAGAATCCTCAGTATCTATTTCCTATATGAATGAACGGACAATGCAGTGGGCACAGTGGACTTGGTGAGCTCACCTGAAGATGTGGTACTTAAGCTGAGGCCTAAAGGCTGAAAAGGAGTTAGTCACTGCATGGTGGGGACAGGAACAGGGACTACTGCTCACAGCAGAAGCAGCAGCTTGTGACTTTAGAGAGTGAAGAAGATCTGTCAACTTGGAGACTAGGTAAAAAATGAAAAGAAAATGAAATTGTAAAGATTAACAAAGGCCAGAGAATGAGGGTCTTATCACCTGAGTCGGGAAGTTTGAGCTTCATCCAAAGAGGAACCACGGAAGGGATCTGGGCAAGAGGAAAGATTCTATCTCATCTCTGATAAGTCACTATCTATCTCAGCCTAAAGGACCTAATGTGTAGAATAAGGACAATAGCAGTACCAGGGACAGTGACGGTGAAGATTAAACCTGATACTGTGGCACTAACTGGCCCAGGTTAGTAACTCGAGGTAAATTCCCTATCTCTAAGATACCACAGCTCTCTTCAGCTTCTCTTGATAAGTGATCACAATAATATTCCAAAGTCAAAATATCATTAGCATCAGTCTGGATAAAGAGTTTGGTATATCTTATATTAATATTTTGCCTTCTTTTTTTTTTAATTCTAGGTAATGGGTACCTAACAGTCCCAACTGCAAAGTGCAAACAGGTGACACTGCTTTCTTATTTATCCCTTTTCGCACAACACAACTGAATCGGAAAAAAATGACTGCAGAAATACTTAAAATAGAAATTACATATGAATAAATTATATAGAATTTACTATGTTGGTGTTGAGTAGCATATTTTTATGACCACCGTTTCAAGTCTCCATCATTTATAAAGTCCCTTAACTGAAATTCATTATTAAAGTAGCTAAATATTCAGGTTTCTAAATTATTAACTGATGCACACAATGCTTTCCACTATTTGTAAATATAATGTCTTTAAAATGAAGCATGAGTTTTAATGTGTATCTTAAAACAGAGAATCAGCATTCGTAACAGCCTCAAAGATAGCAACGACGTTTAAAGGCTTGTTAGCACACAGGTGGGAGGGTATGCAATACCACAGAACCTTAAGCCACACGAAGGATCTGCTCCCAAGATATTTAAAAATCCTATAATTCACAAAGATTACTAAGTATAGTATTTCCCCATGAAATGCAGTAAAATAGAAGCCCTGGCTTCAGACACAAATGGACCTGGGCTTAAATGAAGCCTCACTAACTTCCACTCTCATATCAGCCTCTCTCCGCACATTGGTCTTATTTTCTCCCACTGCAGTTAGACTTGCATTGAGTATCCTCCAAATCACATCCTGCCGGTAAGAGGTGGATCCACCAATTCCAGCAAAACTGAGCCATGGGACAAGGGTGATGGGTCCCTGCTCACTCCTGAAGCAATCACTGTGTCCACAGAACAGAGTGGATGCCATGTGCCCACTGCCAGTTGTGAGTGGGAGAGGGGCAAAGTCAGTTATCAAAAGAGTACTCCAGGCAACCGCAAACAGCATTTTGTGCATTAAAAAAAAAAAAAGCTGAAATTCTTGCACTTCTGTTTACCTTAAAGATCATTTCAGTAGCTATTCTAGTGATTTTGCTCAAGTTTTAAGTTCTCATATGAGCAATGTTGGCAGGACCTGGAAAACTCATTGAAACAGTTTAATATTCATTTTGTCTAATCTCTGTACAGAACTTATGATGATTCATTAACATTCCACTCTAGTTTATCTAAAGCTTTTCTTTCTGGCTAAGTCATCACCTCATCATTTCTCACTGTCAATGGAATTGGCTATCTTTGCATGGACATACTTTTTCACAGAAAATGCATATACACACAGATATACAGGTAAACATACACATAATACTTAAAAAAAAAAAAAAAGCCAAAATGAAATTCAGACACTGAGGGGTCCGCTAGCCTAGTGCATGAGCTAAATTAATACATGTGTAATGAACCACTCTTAGAATGTAAAAATCGTGAATGCCAAGACTCTACTTTTCTCCTACTGCATCCCTATGATGTCTAAAGTATGGTGAAAACATTTTAAGTACCATGACTCATGTCTCTGAAGATGGCAACAGTTTTCATACAAAGATCAAGTGTTAGAAAGGCATGGAAAACTGGAAATGAAACAACTATATAAAAACTCACTTAGGGGATGATCTAATCTTAAATTGATTCAAATCCCTGTAAGGATTAGAAAATTCTACGTTAAGCCCACTTTCCATATTTCTCTTTCCACAGTTGTCATTAACATGGTATTTATGAAAGACTTTCTGACTGAGATACAAAAGAGATGAGTTTCTTAGTATTTCAGTCATATTGTTTCTAACTCGCGCTCTATTTGGGAAATCAGGAGTGGCTGCTCTGGAAATGCTGATGGTACAGACATACAGATGGTCATAAGAAACGTCTCTATAGGACGCACCTTTTACTCACAGTGCCTTCAAACACTGTACACAGCTAACAAACTCATGCTTTTCTAGAAGTAAAGCAAATTCTTAGGTGTTTCAATCAGAAAATAAACACATCTTCCGCCCCGGGAGAATTCAAAGGCATCTTACATAAGAGAAACCTAACCATGTGTGTTGAAAATTGTCCAGTCAATCAAAATCTACGATGCTGCTCTTCTGACAGCTGTTGAGACTATATTAACACCTGACGTTGCTGAGACGCTGTGTATTCCACGTTTGAGGAAAGGAGCTTCCAAGAGGGAACAGGATCTGCAGGGACAATTTTGGGCTTCCAGCTCATATCCTGGTACCCTGTTCAATATTGCAGGACCTGTAGGATGTGGGTCCAAGTTTTCCCCCACGGAGGGCTGAAATCTTGTTTTCCCTTCTCTCAGCCCAAAGATTTTAGGCTGTCTTACTTTTTCACAAAAGCCTTTAGTGCCTAGTCACTGGTTAAATCTCAAAACACCACCTTTTCTCAGAGCTCCCACTACTCCCAGCTGCTGTCCTCTGCTTGCTTCTGGGGCATCCAGTTCCTCTGTTTTGAACTTGTCTGAAACTAGATATTGAGTTGAAATGTGTCCCCCAAAGATATGTTCACGTCCTAACCACTGGTACCTACGAATGTAACTTTATTTGGAAATAGAGTCTTTGCAGATATAATCAGGTTAACATGAAGTCATACTCCATTAGGGTGGGCCCTAATCCAATATGCCTGGTGTCCTTATAAGAAGTGGAAAATACAGTCAGAGACACAGAGGCCGTGTAAAGACAGAGGCAGAAATGGGAGTCATGCTGCCAAAAGCCAATAAAGGCCTGGGGCTACCAGAAGTGGGAACAGGCAGGAAAGAATCCTCCCCTAGAGGTTTCAGAGGGAACACAGCCCTGCCAACACCCTGATTTCACACTTCCAGCCTCCAGAACTGTGAGACAATACATTTCTGTTGTTTGAAGCCGCTCAGTTAGCAGACCTTTGTTATGTCAGCCCTAGGAAATGAATACATTAGGTTTATTATTCAAATATTTGAGTTCTACTCACACACACACACACACACACACACACACACACACACACACACAAACATTTTGAGTTCTTAAACAAGGTCGAGCAGTGCTTCTAAGCATTTCAAATGCTTAAGTTCAATGAATCCTTAAATAATATAGGAGGAACAACTATTCTTCACCATCATTTTCCAGACATGGAATTGAGAAAGGTTAAGTAATCTGCCCACGCTGACAAGTGGCAGAGGTACATTCACACCCAGGCCGCCCTTCATGTCGGCCGCTGCCGCTCTGCCAAGAAGACAGAACTTCCTGCAACCCTAGCTTCCGAGTCTCATGGTAACTATCCTTCACAGGCGGATGTGTAGGCCACGGACTTTTCCAGCCTGCCTTATCCCAGTAAGAGTTAGGCTATGTGCCCTGAGAGATGACATAAAAATCCTTTCGAAAAAAATCTGATGAGAGGAGCCTGGGTCCCTAAGCATTACTATGAAAAGGTCCTGTAAGTTTTAGATGACTGCAGGCTAAATGTGTGGCACGTCTGTCCTCAGAGTCCTGATGCAACAGTTCACACTGAGCTCCAGATTTTTAAATACGCCCAACAAAACAGAATACCCTAAGGGAACACGATAATCATGATGTTGGGTCATGAAAACAAGTTTTATAGGAAAAACGGGGGCTATCTGGTCCAGAAAACAAAATACCTGGCAACATGGCAACTGTCCTTGAGAATTTGAAAGGCTTTTTGTAGAGGAGCCATCAGGCTTACTGCCTGGGTTTTTGTTTTCTGTTTTGCTTTATTTTTGAGGGCAGAATAAAGGGAAATGAGTGAAATGTAAAAGGAAGCCTATTTGTCCACTACATAAAAAAGGATTCATTTCTAACAAGAAAATCATTCACAATGGGAAGGCAGGCGCAATGAGCTCACCCACACTAGAAATATTAAGCAAGTGTGAAGCACCAAGTTGCTGTTGCTATTTCATCATCTCCCTGGGTCTTCCCTTCAGTTTTGATTAATGATTCTTTCCACTTAGGGCAACTTACTTTGGGTAAACAGCTTGAACTCTGGTTCAAATGGCAGCCACCATTATCTCATTTTTAGTTTCCTAACACTATGACTTTTCTAAGATATTGAGCTAGTTACTTCAGTGTTCTCATCTGTAAAACTGAAATACTATTTCAGCTTGCAAGGGTCTGAGGATGAAAAAGCGTAGTGCACTGTGCTGTCACTGCCATATTTCAGTGACATGAAGACACCACCATTTATAAGATGTACCAATATTTCAGGTATCACTAAATTAAACAATTAAACAGTGACGTGTTTTCTTATCACTTAAAATCTTTTATACTTTATAAGACAAATGTTGATTAATATATCCTGAAATCTTCTTTCCATTGCCTGACTCATCAGAATCCTTTTTCCTCAGCCACTGATGTTTCTTTATCAATATCACTATCTGTGCTATCAAAGTGTTCACGATGCACTGTTTTCTGATGCAGGGCTCCAGCATTGCAACCAGGACTTTGCTGCTGGTCTTTCTTGTCTGGTGTATGAGAGGCTACCCTCTGCTTGCATGTTGGTAAGAAAACATGATGTGCTTCACCGGGTTATGGTGACCATTATTTCTCAGGTGCTGTAGAGTACATGGTCTTTGCTTTGCGTGAAAATAGAAAATAACAGACAGTACTCCACGAGTGAGTATTTTCTTCCCTAACATTAAATGTGTATCTACTTCACTGTCCTGTTTCTGGGACTTTCTGCATAGTAACATTTAGTTTCAATGCCAAATAACATTTTTAAAGACCATAACCAGCAATCAAACTCAACAACAATGCATGTGACTCAAGGAAAGAGACAACGATATGAACAGCACAACTAAACTTGTGCATGCACAGGCAATGACAGCCACGGCATGACTATTGTTTGACCAGTAATTGTGAGACCCAGACAAATTTCAGAGAAGTCAGAGAATGAAAAGTGTGTATGTTAGAACTGATGAAATATGGAATAATTTGATTACCGTATTGTAGTTTTCCTCAACTATCAGGAAGTATCCGCCTTAATATGTAGCCCTGCATTTACATAAAAGGACTCAATAAATATTGGCTTAGTGGAGAGAAGCTAGCAGACATTAGAGGGGATTTTCTGGTATTGTCGAGAGTAGAGGACTGCCAGATTACTCTCTGAACCTATGATACTTTCATCTCAAAGCAATTAAAAAGAAAGAAGGGGTAAGGGATGGGGCATCTGACAGATCATGCCTTAAAATACAACTAAAGAACACATTACATAGGAACCACACAGCTGGTGGGCGCTGTGGCTGAAGAATGGTCTGCAGTTCCCAGGAACCATGCCCAGATGGTGTGAGAAGGCACATAAACATGCCCCACTCGCCCAGGTATGCCTCTGGGAGGTGATGTCATTTCCACAGCTCGCTGTGGACCACCTCAGTGCCACCCTCCCTTCCCACCTGGCAAACCAAAGGCTAGGTCTCCCAGAGTAGGGGTGGGTTGAAGTCCCCTGGAACTGCTGAGCCTGACCACCGTCTTTGGTTCAGGTTCCTGGCTGTGTGCTATTTTTTCTTTTCATCATTGGTGATCTTAATTATTTTCCGAGGCTCTTCATTCCACATTAGTTTCAATTAGTCGATGCAATGCTCTTCCCCTCTCCCTGCTTCTTCTCTTGATCTAAATGTGTCAGGAGGATGAGAGCGATTTACTACTCTCCATGGGCTGAGAGAGGGCATGTATAAATTTGGGAAGCCCATTATAACTCACAGCTGTCAGTCCTCAAAGAAAAAAAAAAATTAAAAACCCGACACAAAACAAACAAGCTCAAAAGAACAAGGACTCTGCCTTCACTATGCTATGTTAGATAAAACAGGTTATTAATATGAGCAATCGTATTTCCACTTCTGTAAAGTTGAGATCTTACTGATGTTAAAGCATTGCTTATACCATGTCACTTTCCTGGGCAGAAACAATCAATGGTTGCCTTTTGACTAAATGACAAAATCCAAATTTTCCATCATGGCACCACCATATCCTTTCCTCTCAATACAAACTGGCTCTGTCTCACTTCTCCAGCTTTGTCTCCAGTCAATCCCTTTGAAAAGTGGTGTAGTGATTCCAACCTTGGCTTTACTGCCATTAAATTTATAATTTTTGGACAAGTAACTGAACCCCAATGGAATTCAGAGTCCTAATCTCTAAAATGGGGGTAAGACATCTACTCATTGACTCATTATGTGATGTTATATTTAATCGCCATGCATGCCATCTGACATAATACGTGTATATAGACGTACCTAGCAAAGCATTCCACTCTGCACTCTCACTTCTCTGAAATCTTATCAGGTTTGCTTTTTCTACTACTCATCCTTACACTTATAATAAACACATATGTAATTATATGTAGTTACATGTAAGGTTACAGAGCAACTTTATACATAGTTATAAGGTTATATATTCATAAGTTTACATGTGGATAAGGGTACTTATATATGTAACCACATATGGTTAATAATTTCATTTTGAATATGATAAATAACTGAAATGAGATTGTATGAATTATATGAAAATAATATAAAATGATTTGAAAATCTGACATATAAAATGATTTGAAAATCTGACATATGGCCCTGGCCAGGTAGCTCAGTTGGTTAGAGCATCATTGTGATACCACAGCTTGTGGGTTTGATCTCTGGTCAGGACACATACAAGAAACGGCCAATGAGTGCATAAATAAGAGGAACGACAAATCGATCTCTTCCTCTCTCTCCCTTTCTCTTTCCCTTCCTCTCTCTCTCAAATTAGTAAGTAAAAATTAAAAAAAAAAAAAGAAAATCTGACACATGAAAAACATTTTTAAAGAAGCCTTTTTCACAGTAAACAGTTGAAGTATTTTATAAAAGTGGAAAGCAAGTCTGAGGTTTAGACGACCTGTTAGAGGTGATCTGGCTGGTTAGTGACAAGGTCAGGCCCAGGACCCTTAGGACGCCTTGTAGGGCAATGTTCACACAGCCCACATGTGATGAGGCGACCAGAGGACAAAGATTGCCTTTGTGTGTCCTCTACAGCAGCCGGTATTAGGCCTTGCATTTGCCCATTTTAGGGGCTCAATAATATTTTGCTCAATCCCTACAAAGAACATGGCAAATGTGTGAACAGCGCTTTAGGTACAAATCACCAAAGAGTGAACTTGAATAGAGCCCTGCTGCTTCTACAAAGCAGAGTGGGTCCTCCACCCAAATCAGAAGGTGTTTTGCTTGCTGTTTGTTTTTATCTTCTAGCTACTGAGCAAATAAAATAAAGGACTTTCAGTAACTTCATTCTGTTTCCTACTGGCTTTGAGTTTAAATCTGTCCCAACAATTCCTGCTACTTGAAAAAATATGCCAATGTAAAGAGGACAATACAATTAATTCTCTAAAATTTTTAAAATTTCCTTTTCTCTTAAGGTATTTTTAAGCCTTCTGACATAATGACATTACTCTCTACCTGAAGGTTTTATACCTTTTGAGTTGCTTTGCCAATGAATTTTGCATAGCACTTTCATATTTGACTGACAGATTTCTGGCTAGAAGTGAATGATTGGGAGTAAGAATTTCCCGTTCCGAGGAATTTATTTGTTTATTTACATAGCCATTTTTTAAAAAGGTAATTAATATTTATCTAAATCTCATTCTATCTCAGGCGATTACTTCTAAAAATGTCCATTCGTCTTTGGTAAAGTGGAACTCATGCTATATTTCTCTTTGCAATTTACTTTTCAAATTAACTTTGACTTTAGTGTATATCCATGCTCAGTTCTGAGTGCGGAATTCAGCACTAAAGACTTAATTAACATTCTCATTTGCAAAATACTACCCTTTCAAGTCACAGATCTCAGCTGACAACTGAACGACATGCCCCATGCAGGTTCCCTGTCACGTTAACGACAGGTATGTGAGGCGGTCCGGAAGAATGCTCTTCAGGGGTACTTAGAACATTAATCGTGAGCTATTATTCGATACCAGAGGCACTTTCCTTTTCCTTCTTGGTCCCTTTTTTAGCACCACCTTTCCTGCATAGGATGCATTAATTATGTGATTCAGAATAACATGAAAAAATGCGCTCTCATTTTGTGTTTTCACTTGGGAAGAAAAAAAATCCAAGTTTGACGGTTTTTTAAAGTCACTTTTAGTAAAAGTCAAATGTATCTGTGACGAGGCCATAAACACTGTATGACAAAGAGAAATGATGCCAGAAGGATCACGCAGAGAGTCTGCAGTTCTCAAAGTATTCTCTCCAGTTAAGTGTGCGCAGCACTAGAGTGATGGGTCTGGCTCTCTCTCTGCCCACAGACACACAATTTGATAAACGTGTGATTAAACTGACCTGAAACAATACTACCTGTGTCTAGCATTCTATTCGCATGAATAACAATGGGGAGGCATACAGATTTGAGCTTCAGCTATCTACGAGATGCCATTCCCTAGTAGCACAGTTTTCATGAAGACTCAGCAATGTTGATTTTTTGCTTTGGTTCAGAAAAGCAGCTACAACATGGGGAGAAAAACAACACAACCTCACGATGTCCTAAGATCAGTATCTTCCTTCTCTGCTCAAAACCCTTCTGTAGCATCCTATCTGAATTCAGTAAAAGGCCCTACCTGTCCTGGTCCTCAGGCCCTCGTCTAACTTCAGCTCCCCTTTCTCCTGGGCGCAACCTCCGCTTCGGCCACGCTCGCCTTGCTTTGCCGCGGATGCCAGGCCAAGTCCCAGATCCGGGCTGCACCTGCCAACTCCCCTGCTCGAAGGACTCTTCCCGAAACCTGCGCTCTCTCCTCCCGCTGCATTCGGTCCCCTGCCGCCGAGGTGTCTTCTCGTGACCTGCCCCGATCCTCCTCCTTCCACCGCCGCCCAGGCATGCTCTGCTCCTTACCCTTCTTTCATGTCCTTTATGGCGCTTGTTGCAATCTCGAGTATTACGTATTCTTTAAACTTATCTACCCGTCTGCTCTTCTCCTCCGCTAGAACACAGCCTCCCGGGGACAGAGGCTCTTCTGTTCGCTCAGGGAACACATGCGGCAGCCCAACACATGAGCCTACACCCCACTCTGACATACGGGGAGCTGGAAACCGAGTCAGGAGAGAGCAGGGACGTCACCTGAACACTGAGGCAGGGAGGGAAGAGAAAGCTAAGTAGGGCCTGAACACACTATAGACTCTCAGAATGAATAACAATGACGATAATCATCTGTCACTCACCGAGGGCCCTTTTTCCTTTCTTTCCTACATTTTCCTTTCCCTCTGGGTCTCAAAGGCTCTTTACTTCTGCCTGCAGCTAATTAGCCCATCAGGGTTTCCATGCCTAATTTCTCCAGGTTCACGCTCCAGCATTCATTATTTACTCTGCCTCTTGTATTTCTGACTTCTCCTTTTCTACCAGTTTCTCCCCCTTTACCTGTAAACGTCGGAGTCTCTTCCATGGTCAAATAGTCTTTGCTGTCCCTGTCACCGTCTCAGGCTCTTGTAGTACATTTCTTCTTAGTGGGGGCACTTCAAAAGGTGGCCTACCCTGGGCAACTCCCGTCCTCCACCCCGAAGCACTCTCACTTGGCTTGAGCAGGACTGACCGCGCCCCGGCCACTCTGCTCCACTTCTCTGGCCATTTGCTTCCTAGTTGCCAAACCCGGCAGGTTCTTGGCTCCCTCCTCAGCCTCCTTAACACTGGCCTTCTTGATTTGTCTTGGTCCCTTCAGGCTGCTACAACAGAATACCAAAGCCGGGGTGGCTTAGAAACGGCAGAAATTTACTTCCCACGGTTCTAGAGGCTGGAATTTCCAAGGCCAAGGCCCTTGTCGATTCAGGTCACCGACAGATGTGGTGTCCGCCAAGGGCCTGTCTCCTGGTTCACAGAGACAGCCGTCCTCCCGCCGTGTCCTCACGTGGCAGAGGGGGCGACAGAGCGCTTCAATGTCTCTTTTATAAGGGCACTGATTCCTCTCGTGAGGGCGTCACCCTCATGACCTAAGCACCTCTCAAGGGCTTCACTTCACAGCGAGACTCAGGTTGCAACATATGAATTTGGAGGGTCATAAAAGTACTTTAAGTAGAGTTTTCCACTTACTTTTCTAGCCGCAATTTCTCAATCTTCTCTTTGCTCTTCCTTAGATTGTTCCTTAAATGCAGGCATTATCCCCAGGTTTGTCACCACCCCTCTACAGGCTTTCCCTTGACAATCTCACCCACTTTCATGACTCTACCACTCTCTATAATGACAGTTCCAGAGCAGGGTCTCTAATGCAGGCCTGTCAGCTGAACTCTAGAGCAATGTATGCACAGCAGCTAACTGGTAACTGTGTGGGTGTCCCGTAAGATGCTCACATTCAACCTGCCCAAGAGGAATCCATTGTCCCCTCACACAAACCTGTCCCTACGCATACATCCTACCTTGTACGGTGGCATCACTGTTTATCCAGTCACACAGACTTGTTCCATTATCTGTGTCCTCTAGCAACTTTGGCACGATTAAGGGCAGAGGCTACATATGGTCATACTTTGCAGATACTGTGGATTTGATTCTGATCCCCCGCAATAAAGCAAATCATATTATTTTTGCTGGTGGAGGGTCATGCCTTTAACTTGTAAAAACACACCTGTGATTTCCACAATAAAGAAAAGTATGCTAAAGCAAGGTAGGCCAGTATTTGTCAAATCTGTGCCTGGAGATCCTAGAAATGTAAATGGTCAATAAATACTGCTGGACTAAATAGAAGAATGAATATTCTGTTTAGTCCACTTTAATCTACTTCTAGATATTCCCTGAGGTTGATCATTTATGCTTAAGGAAACCTCTTTCATAGTGTTTCCTAAGCCGTATCTGTCTGAACAAGGTTCCATGCTGGAGACAGTGTTTCCCAAAATTATTTGATTACAAACCAAGGTTAGACATATATTTTACATCATAAGCCATTAGGAATAAACATATTTACAAATAAACAAAAGGTCTATGGATACTTCTCCTTATTTTATATAATAAACTAGTATTTTCTTTCTTATTTTAGTCTTTTGCATTATATTAAAAAATACTGAACTGATGATAATAAATTGCTTTCATGACTCATGGACTGTGATGCACATTTTGGAAAAAAAACCCTGCATATATACTGTTTTAGAAAAAAGTCTAACCTTAAAAAAATTAAATTTCTGAATTAACTAAGGATTTCTCTCATTTAATGTTTAATTATAAATGTTATTGGAAAACATTATCATTTGTCCAAACTGTAGGAACATCCATGTAAATAAGTGGGGAAGTTAGAGAATATTTAAAAAGAAATAACACACTACTTCTCTGAAGTCCACACATTGCTGCACACTGTTAAAAACATGTGAAGGACCTGGCTTTAATGAATATATAGGAAAACACTTTGTTTAAAGCTATGAACTGAAATTCATAAAAAATAGTATGTTCAGTGCTAACCATGTCCCTTTGAGCTATGTTTCCTACTTTCTTTAGTTTGAAGAATTCTTTATTGACAGGCATTCCCAAAGTAAACTTCAACCTGGTCCAGATCTAAGCATCAGGAAGCTAAACTGAGGAGAATCCAAGGTTAAGAAGTTTCTTTCCACCCATGTTTAAAGCTGGGAAATTCACAGATATATGAATCTTGTGTGTGTGAGTCTCTGCCACTCTACAAAGTTCCTAAGAGCATCTTCCCTGATTTACTCAAAGCTACCTCAAGGTGTATTAGAGACCGCGTAGGAGCTCTGCAGTAAAGCAACCACACAGCAAGTGTTCTGCAGATCAGGCAACACGCTGGATGACTCATGTCATTCACAACTGTCACAACAATCCCAGAGGTCGGTGTGAGCCTGTTTCCAAAGGAGCCTGTATCCTACTTCAGACATACATTAGGAAGCACAGGAGTCAGCATGAAAGCCACAGGAAGACCACATTTTATTACTATTTATTATCTGCCCTACATCACGCTTTACATGTAGTATCTCATTTAATTTGTACACCATGCCTCTGAGGTAGGTACTATTTTTACGCCCATTTTTTGCAGATGGGGAGACTAAAGCTGAAAACGGTTAAACAGTTTGTGCAGGGCACATAGCTATTAAGGGGTAGAGCTGTGGCTTGAACCCAATTCTCCTGTAGTCTAGGGTACTGCCATCAGACACTCTGCTGTTCAATAAATGTAGTGAATAGTTGAAAATAGGTAAAGTGTTGGATTTAGAGGTCAGGGTTTTTCTTTTCCGGCCAATAATTTCCCATTTCCTCAATTCTTCTTTAGAGCATGCAATTAAATTCTGACTTAATGCCTTTACACTCTGTAAAAAAGTCACTGTATTATTAAATAATTTAAAATGAATTTGAAGAATATGGGCATTTTTCAAAGATGCCACGACTGAGAGTTTCTTGGCTTGCTGTCGTGTATGATCAAAGAATTCAGAAGGATGCCTTTTATCTGAGAATATCAAAGGCCACTAGCTAAAAAAAGAAACAGAGTTCCTATTACACTAAGGAGAAAAAGCTGAGTCCACTGAAATATAATACAAGAATGTTGGCATACAGGTTAATTCACAGATATTATTACCTTTGCTACTTGAAATTGGACCAATCTGAATTCTTTCCAAGAACAATTCTTTTAAAAGTGTAATATACTCAATTTACTTGTTACAATCACCACTTTTCCCCCCTGATACTCTGCTATGCTTCATCTACACCCTACACACACACATCACACATCCATATATCATGTTCTTTTTCCTCTGTGGCTAATTACAACCCATACCGTAAAATAGCTTTTTTAAAACTATAAGATGAAAATTAACTGAATTATCTTCCCAAGTTGTAAGAGGTCTCTAGTTATTGTGGGGGCAGATAAACATTTCCAAAACGTAGTCAATTAAGTAACTTGGCATCTTCTACTAAGGTCCATGTTTCTGCCTGAAATAGATACAATCAGGTAATTTTACTGGTTTGAGACATAGTGCAGGCAATACCAATGCCTTCTTAAAATGTTTAGCTCAACTCTCTCGTCCCAAATATAAACAAAAGAAGAAGCCTTTTACATCAAAAGCAGAATTATTATTGAAATACACTGAGTTGAATCTCATTATGATATCAAAAAGTCAGATATTAAAGAATTTTTAAAATGTAGCTAGAAAAAAAAGTTTCCTTTAAGCTAGAAATGAAATAAAAAGTAAGGGCTAGGAAAAGTGACTAAGATTTATGAAGTATCTGACTCAAATTAAATGCATGGTTTTTAACAACTATATTAAGGTAAGCATTCCCATTTACAATGTGTCTTAACCTGCTTGGGTTGCAATAAGAAAACACAATAGACTAGGTGGCTTAAACAACAGAGATTTATTTTTTATAGCTCTGGGGCTAGAAGTCCAAGATCAAATTCTGCTCCTCTACTCTTCCTCCTCTTATAAGGCCAATAATCTCATCACAAAAGATACAACCTCATGATCCAATCAACCCCTAAAACCTTTAATTACCTCCCAAAGGCATCATTTCTAAACACTATCACACTGAGCATTAGAACTTAAAAATATAAATTTTGGGGGGATACAAACATTCCAAAACATTCATTCTGTAACATTTTATTGTTCCTCAGTATGATTTTTTTCATGTAGAATTATTTCTAAACATTTAACTCAGCTGCCCTAGTTAGACTACTTATTAATTCATTAAATGTCTTTAAAAAGGGATGAAAAAGTTGATTTCAAAAAAGGGGTACTTTTGGAAATAATTACTATAGAAAATGCTGCAATTTTATATCTTTGAAACCAAAAGCACATATTAAAAAATTGTAAAATTCTAAAAAAAATAATTACGTAAGGCAAAAATAGATAAAATTGAAATAGGGATCAGTGTAACTTTTGTTGAGCACTTAGTATGGATAAGGCACTATCTTTCTTTACAGGCATCACATCATACACTTGCAGCAGCACTAGTAACTAGACAAAGCTATACAGCATGCTAGATGAACAGTGTAACTTTGGTTTTACTTACTTTGTTATTCACCTCTTTTAGAAAATGTTTCTTTTCGATATACTATCAGTGCACCCAGAGTATAAACCAACCAAGCATATATTAACCAGAAAGTAGGAAAAATATTTGGTTTCATTCTCTAGCATGTATAACTATCTAAGATACTTGCTTTTGAAATGGTGTGTTAATTCAACTCCAGGGAAAGGTGAAATCAAACATTAACCAAAATGAAAGATTTTTGCTAGAAGTTGTAAGTTCAGTATCAGAACCCAAACAATAGCAATGTTTGTTTGTTTTGCTTTTACTCGTAGTTGTCACATTAAATATCAGGCATTAAAAATCCAAACAATTATGTGTTTCTCTGTACTTCAGTTGACACGAATTTCTCTAACCAGTAGTTAAGAATTGAGCAGAACAAACCCAATTCTAATATTTTAATTCTTCATTTATTGAATACTGACAAATTATTAGGCACGGTTGTGAAGGTGCAATTTAAATTATAATTAAATTATTATCACTTTAACTGACTGAGGATGACAGGATCAGCTAAGACTTCAGCCATCTCATTAGATCACATATAACAATGGCTAGGTGATTGAGTTTGCAAAGTGCAAAACCTTGTAGTAAGTAAGATCTTTATGTAGATTACCGCATGTAAACTTTACAATAACCCTACGACCTACATACAACTCTTATCCCATTTTAGAGGTGAGTCAACTGAGGCTTTGAGAGATAGTGTAATGGTCCTAAAGTCACCACTACTCATGGTGGGAGCCAGGACTTGAAAGCAGGCCATTGTTAATCCAGATTATGTAACAGAAAACAAAAAGCATCAGTGTAACTTGAGTTAATTTCTACTAGAAACAGTTTCCTCCATCATGCAGTAAATACCTGCACAATTTTTTCTCCTTACAAATCAATCAGCAAATATTTAGGATAACCGACCATGGGGCAGGCACCATATTACACACCGGAGAGAGAGACAAAGAGAGATGAAATATAGTCCTCTCCTTGAAAGAAATAAACATAAATTCTTAAAGGGAACACTGAATGCTTGATTAAAAGTAAACTTAGCTGCACTAATCTCACCAGAAGGAAGAGTGTGAAGGCAGAAGATTGCGTACTTTTGTGAATAAGGAAAGAATTTCCCCAGGAGTGACATTTAAGCTGAGCCCCAAAGGGCGAATATAGACTTATCTGGGTTAAAGGGGAGCTTAACAAATTCCATGAAATATAAAATATCTAGTAAGGCTAGGGCATGGAGAGTAAGGGGAAAGGTTTCAGAGGAGGGTACAGAACAAAGCAGCCCTCTGGGCATTCGGGGCTACCGGGAGTTTGGATTCTGTCCAAAGGGCGAAAGGAAGCTACTGAAGGGTTTTGTGCAGGAGCAGGGGTCTGACTTGTACGTGCAGAACTCTCTGTGTGGGTCTGAGTAAGGCAGGCATTATGTGAAAGGAAGAATTCAGGCTTCTTCTCAATATGGAACCTAAACAAAGCATGATATTATACCAAGTAAAGGGGCATCCCCTGTTAAGTTCAACTATCAGCAAGAAATAAAATACTATGTTTCTTTCTTGAAAAAAAGATAGCATTCATTTCAACAGCACACATACAGCAATGTATGATTCTGAAGATATCATACATAGTGGCAAAAAGGAATTGTATCTTGGGCATATGTAATATAAAATTCTAATCATCGCCCCACATGTGTTTGTTTAGCTGCTAGAAGATCTCTGAACAAAGAGTTGGGTCAACAGAGAAGAGTGTCAAAACATCAACACACAGAGATCTTGTCAGAGCTTAATTAGGGCTTCCAAATAAGGACATCAAACTAAGGAGCCTACTGGCACTCCACTAGGCATTCTCCTTGATTTAGAAGAACCAAACTGCACCCACATGTCATCTAGCTCACAAAAGACTTTTTTTTTTTTACCTTAATGATGACCTCCTCTTGGTGGGCTTAAGTCCACAAAGACAAACAACATGAGAATCACTGTCTCAGAGCCACACTGAAGAGAGTCACTGTGTGCTCAGGAACACTTTCTGCAATGTCTCCAAGTTACTGCCCTCATCATTTTTTAATACTAGAAGAGTCTGAACAATGCATGGCTTGTCTGCTGCACTTCGATATAAATGATTAAATAAAACCCACGGCCACTTTTAAGAGAGAAAAACAAATTGCAAGTCACGGGAGGAAGTTTTCTTCCTAACAATGGGACGAATGCAGTGTTTATAAAGTACCAGGCTGACCTGTATATTTCATGTGTCGTGAATGCTGCCTGCCTGCCTCTATGTTTTGAAGAAGTAGTTCTCTCCTCCTCTTCAAGTTATTTCATGGCCAAAGTGCTTTAAAAACTACAAATGGCCCTACTAGTCGCAAGAAAACACACACAATGCTGAGTAGTGTTTGCTGCCCTGTGCTGACTTAGAGACTCTAGCAATGAATAAGCAAAAGAAGATTTTCGAACTTAAGTAATATCCCTAAGAACATAATTCTGGCTAGAAATACTACAAAGAATATCAAGACTTAAATTCGTCCCAACAATCAAGCAGCATGTGGCTTATGGTGTACAGGGAATTGGAAATGGTTCCTTTCCCAGGCTGGTGCAAACGGTGGGACACGTCCTCTAAAACCATGCTATAGGGCAAACAGGAAAAAGTATTTTCTACAAATCTAAAATTCATATGGCCTAGAGGTAACTTTTAAATGCCACTATCTTATCACCGGGATATACAGAGTGACTGGATTTTAGAACTCGCAGGTTACAGCCTAATTAACAACCCAGAGTTGTGTGATCATCAAGACTCCAACTCTTCTCACTGGGTTTCTTCACCTCAGCCAGGTTCTCCAACTGCTCGAGCACTTCCATTGCATGGATTTTAAATTAAATATGCACTACATTTGTTCACTGGGGCACTGAGTTTAGTAAATGTAAATCTGTTTTAGAAAATATTCATTCCCAGAAGAAATATTTTAAGATTTGGTTTGTTAAGGACACGCACACGCAAACAAAACTCCCTAACCTCAATGCAGAGAACCAAACGTCAGTCGTTTCCTCTGCATGTTCAGTGTCTGGCACAGTGCTCGTCACTAGGTATAAGCTCAATAAATGGTTGATGAGTTGAGGGAATAATAAGAGTGGGTGAGTGTGTGAATGAACGAGCAGATTCACACATGCACAATACCTTCATTGGGTCCTTTCTCCCTTGCAGAACCCAAGTAGGCATTTCTTTCTGCGTGTTAGGCCTCAGATTGGCTTCAGGAAGGAGAAAAGGTCCCTCCTGCTTTCGCTGCCTCACCCACTGTTCTTTCTCATGGGAGGGGCAGGCATTCCAAGATCAGGGAGGAGCATGGACCTGAGAGTGGATAGCTTTCACACTTGAACCTTTGTTAAGCCAGGAGAGATAGTTTCTTTCTCCTGGGAACAAATCTATTTGGCCCCAGGCTTCTAAGAGAAGAAATAATTACACGACTGATATAAGAAATTGTTAAGCTTAGATGATTTCTTTGTTGTAAGTTCCCCTTTGGGAAGCACATAACGACTTCAGTGCACTAAATGCCTCGTTATCACGTAAGGGTATATTAGATGAATTTTTATTTTAACTTGAAATAGGTTTCATTCTCAAAGCAGGAAATACCTTTTAACTCAAAATTAAATGTGGTGAAGTAAACTGCTGAAAGAAGAAATATCGAATTCATCAGGAAATAACCATACTTCTACCACCACTACTACTAATGGAAGCAGCTAATATTTATTGAGCTCTTCCCACATGGTGGGCACTGCTATTATCCTCACACCCATCCTGCCATGTGGGTAGGTATCAATATCAGCCCCTTCTGGAGACATGGAAACTCTGCCCAAGATTAAACAGCTGGAAGTCAGAGCGAGGATTCTCACCCAAAAGGTCTGATTCTGGGACCCGCTCTATGATCCAACTATGACTTTTCCTATGAAAATACAAAGCCTGCTTTACTAAAGCAAGAAGGATTACCAGAGATAAGCAATTATGGAATGGTTTCAATTACGGAATTCTTGAGTGGTTCTTTTCAGTGTGTGGTCAAGGCCTCAGCCCTGATTCCATTAACATTTTATATCAATAATCATTACTAACTGAAGTAACGACATTCGATTATGTCATGGAATTCTTCCACATTTCAACCAGTGTGGCCTCTACAATGGGGTTTGGGCCCTAGGCCAACCCCACAGGGCCTGAACCCAGACAGAGTGGGGGTTACAGAAAGGGGATCAGATTTGAAACCTATTCCAAATAAAATTCAGAGAAATGAAGAGATAGGAAAATATATACTCCAGGGACATGAAACAAATCCATTTGGCCGGATCTGAAAGGTTTCTGAAGGAGAAGAGAAGATAGGTGGGCATGGGCCAAACTGTGGGAGGCCTACAACCAGCTTCATTGGGACCTTTGAATTGATTTCTAAAACTAATGATGAGTCACCACAGGTTTTGAAACCGGGGATGAGGCACACAAAATGGTATTTTAGCAAAGTTAATCTGGAAGGTTTTAAAGAATGAATTGGAAGGGAGAGAGACAAACTACAAGCAAAATGGGCAGGAAACACCACAGCCCCTTAGCAATCACGGATTTAACATTCACAATTTCAGCATCTCCCAAGCGATCTCCAAATGCTCTCATTTCTACTTTTTCTAGGGCACAGAGTCGGAGTTATGAGGTCGACTGGTGAAAGCACGTTGCTAGCTAGCACCATGCTTCCGCCTCTCAGGGGGGTTTCATGTGTTTTTCCTCCTAAACCAGGGTCCTGTTCTCAGTCATCCTCACTAGATGATAAGATGTTTCTTTACACAAAGTGCCTCCAAGTAAACCACGAGTGCAGAAACAAGCAGTGAGTTATAATAAGACTGGTGGCTGGCTTGGGAAGGTTCTCCACATACATCCCTTGGAGTCGTCCAGGCATGTTGCACTTGCCACATTCCAGGCATCGTGTCAGGGAGAAAAAGGCAACTGAAGCACTGCAGTTGAGGAGAAAAGCGAGACAAAAAGACAACGGAAAGGAATGGCTGGACCTAGTGGCCCACTAGAGATGGTGGATGAGAGAAGAAATCAAGAGGGCCTCTAAAGTTTCAAGCCTAGGAGACAGGGAGCACATTAGTGCCCTGGGGAGAAATAAGAAACCGAGAGGGAACCTAGCACCTAGGAAAATGGAGCAGTTGTCTGAGTACTGAACAAAGATCTCAAAGCCCGAGTGAAGGGAACTCCTGTCTGTAAGAAGAGAAGCCGCTCCCACTCGGATAATTTTAGAGTTCTTTGCAACCCATCGAGGGACAAGTATATTCAATACTCTTTCCTTCTGTTCTTTTAACGTTGTAGATTTGGGGCACTCTGATTTCTTGAATTTTCAAATCACAATTATATAGTTCTGCCTCTTATTTCAGAAAACACTTTATGAATCCATAAAAGTTCTTTGACAGTTGCAAAAACTCCCAGTTTTCATGACTGGTTTTCTGGATAGTTCTAATCTCAGTCAGTGTGTCTAAGAGCTGCAGGAGCTTAAATTTTGTGCATTTAAATAATGATGTCATGTTGATATACCACATCATAATGGAAGGAGAAAGGTCACTGGTGAAATGACTTTGTTCATTTTTTTTGTCTTTACTTTGCAGGTAAAGCTTCAGGGTGACAAATATTCTGTGAAATCATTACAGCTAAGTATATACCAAGAAGGGAAAAAAGGGAAAGAAAAAAAACAAACCACCAGCATCCTGGTTAATTGCTGAGAATTCAAACTGAGAGAATTATTCACGATGACAGGAAGCGATTATCTCAGGGTCCCCTGACTGCTCCTGGGTCCCCAGCCTTGTCTCTGTTCCCCAGGGGAAGCAGCAGCAGCTCAGGGGAAGATCAGCAGAGAACAGAGAATGCGTTATGTGGAAATATTTATTTCAGATGAATCACAAACGGGAGCCTGGTGGGAAGAGAAAAGCTGGAGCAGTGAGCAGCAAGGACGGTTTAAAAAGCAGTACTTAAGAGGAGAGGGATTTTTTTTCCCACTCTTAAAAAATAGTTGGCGGTTCAAATGAAAAACAGAATTTGAAGCAACTGTGAATTAAGGGTCACTCCTTTCAATTTCAGTATTTGGGGCTTTTGGCCTATGGACCATACAATAATAATAAATCTGGGCCCAGCCTGTGTGGCTCAGCAGTTGAACATAGACCTAGGATCCAGGAGATTGTGGTCAGGGCACATGCCCGGGTTGTGGGCTCAATCCCCAGTGCGGGGCATGCAAGAGGCAGCCAATCGATGATTCTCTCTCATCATTGATGTTTCTCTATCTCTCTCTCTCTCCCTTTCCCTTTCTCTCTCTGAAATCAATAAAGATATATTTTTAAAATAATAAGTAGTAGTCTGAGAAATAATGCATGGTTAAAACTGGGGGTCACGGGACAGGTGAAAGTTCTCTGGGCCTCAGTGACCTCACCTGCAGCCCCTGCTGCAATTTCCCATAGCAAGTGCTCAATAGATAACGTCTGCAGGAACCAGTCAATTGTAATATTCAATAACCAAATGTCAAAATCTGTGCGTCCTGTGAATAAACTGTAGTTCACTAAACACAGTAAAATTTTTCTTATTCAAATGTTTGATGCAATGGAGAATGCAAATTAGTGAAAGCATTTTAATCAGCTACAAATTACTTCACACCTCAGTAGTGATTGCTAAGAACTTGAACCAACATCATCCATGGTACGTAATCTTCACATTGCCCACGATACTCCATTTTATGAGTGAGAAAAATGAAGGCTCCAAGTGGTTAGGAACTTTAAATTCTGATACTAATGGCTGGTTTAGCTTTTCCAGGGTTGTGCTCATGTATGCCTCACAATTCCCTAAGGACCGTCCTTTTATTACCTGCATCAGGCAGATGAGGTAACCGAAGCTCAGAGAGTTTTAGGTAACTAGCTCCAATTCTTAGGACTAACCAGTCACACAGTCAGTCAAGATGGGAACCCATTCTGGCAGTCTGGCCCCGGGGCCTACAGGGAGCTCCTGGGGAGGGAAAAATTACAAATAGAAAGCAGGCATTTTGATCCAGAAGGCCATGCTCTTCTCACACACCAAGCTGAGCCAAGCAGGTAGCTTCCTCCCTCTCTCCTTCCTCACCCCACGTTCCCCCACTGGCCTACTCCTCCCACCCCAGGGTGAGAACAGCAAGTGGGCCCTGATTTCATCTGGATTTATGCTATCTCATGAGAAGAGAGCAGGGATTTTACAGTAATCCAACCCTTCCACTCAAGAGACAGGTTTTCAACTAGAAGTTTACTTTTAATTCAGGGAACAGGATTGGCCTTCTTTCTAATGTCAACAGAAAGACAGCTTTGTTTATTAATGGTCAATAATGTTCTAATAAAGAGCTGTATTTTAATTAAGTAAAATAGATTCAGAAACCTGGAAAAGGCCCTAGTCTTAAGATTATTCCCACACTATATGCTGTACTGTCAACCACTTAAAAAATTCACCCAATAAAATGTAGTCTTATGACAGGTCTGCATACTTCCAGAAAAAAAAAACTTTCAAAAACACACATTTATGGATGTAGAGCTGATTCTAAAATAGGTATCAACCAGGACTGCCTTTTTCGGCATTGCTCCAGATACCTGAAATATATACATCAAAACCATCTGCACACAGAAATGGGGCCACTGCTAGAAGCAGTATTATTCTTAGAGTTACAAAAACTGGAGCTCTCTATAAAATATGCTGCATGGTTTTTATTGAAAATAGTCTAAGAGAAAAAATGATCATGTATGCATCTTTATAATAATCAAAATAGGATAAGGTGACCCTTGGAAAGCAGCAAAGGAAAAGATAAAATAGTAGAACACAAAAGTATGGTTGGTGTGTGTCTGTTACATTCCGCACTGTAATCTGAACTGCTATGTGCCATGTAATTTAATCATGTGGTAAGCATAAATCTATATACCAATTACAATGATGAAATGGCTAACAAAATTCTGACACACCTTTATTTGTTTCTCCATGAAAGCCCACTGGCAAAGACCAAGTAGTAGTAAATACTTCTAATCCTTATAAACAAGGCTTGGCTAAAATTAGGTACCTAACATTCTTTATATCTCACGGTATTTTTGTGTTGTTGTTTTTTTTTTTAGAGTTCTCCCCCTCCCTCACCGGACTATTGAGGTATAATTGTCAATTGAAAATTATATTATTTAAGATGTACAGCATGATATTACCACAGGTTTGTCTGGGTTTTTTTTATCTCAATAAACACTTTTTTATCTCCTGGCAAACATTATATGGTTCGTTGTCATATCTCATTCCTTAGGGGAGTAGCCAACATGACTTCTTTAGTTTCTTCAAACTTTAATATTCATCAGCCCGGTCAAAAAATAACATACCCAAATTTATGTATAAATAAATTATGTGTCAGTTCATCATGTTAAATGCAAAAAGAAACTATGGGTCGCTATGGTGGATTCTTCAGAAGTTAAAATGTCTTGCAAGGTGATTAATGGTCCCCCACCCCTTGTTCCTCTCTGTGAAGCCAGACTTTATTTGGGTTGCTTAAAACAGGCACATCAACCCTCTCAAGCAACAAACACTTTTACACTACTCAGTTGCAGGAAAATACGGTGGCACACTTTTGATTTTTATAAATTAATAGACATTTCTGCTTTTCTGTATAACCAGAGTGTACCTGTCCTTTAAAAATATTTTTTAAATCAGAAAAATGAGGGTGTTCTCTAGAGTATGTGAGTGAGTGAAAGTATCCAAATAGATAATATAAGAGGGTATGTGTTAGGAATATAAAGAACATAAGCTTGGGAAATTTAGATCTGCTAACATCAAGAGTAAATCTGAATCCTTGACAAAGTTCAAAACAACGACTCAGATTTCAAGGGTTTTTCTCCCTTATAGAAAGAAACAGTACTATTTTTATTGATTATTTGAACAAGCTCCTCCCACCCCATCCAAAAATCACAACGAATTCAATCACTCATGATTCCTTTCTCTAGGTGCTATAATATGGCATAATACATTATACATTTTCTCAGGCGATAATTTTGGCATTTAATGAAACTAAACAGATTGCCTAGTGTTGCTATGGGAACATTTATCAGATGGGAAGGGGCTGGCAGTGAGCTATCTGCTGCCAAACAGGAAAGGGAAAGAATTCATTAGCTTTAGAAGACTGGCAGTCCCCAAAATCATTTAAATATAGAGATTAAGGAAAAAAAAGCTCAGTTGGCAATTTGGTTACACAATCTAAAATCTTTTTTAACGCATAAAGCTGAAAGCTGTGTAGATCCCGCAATATTTGGTACAGGCCTCTGAACAAATTCAAGTACAGTTGCAAATTTCTGAAGACTCCAGGAAAAGGAACAGATGGAGTTGGTGTATAAGAGAAAACTCATTTGCTCCCAAAGGAACAGAGGCGCCAGTGTCTTCACCAGCACACCATAATAGGAGTTGCTCTGAAGCAGGCATGCTGATGTTTTTTCACAGGCAGAAGTCTGCAAATGACTTGTCTATACGTGCATTCTGTAGGAAAATTCTACCCTTGCAGTCCGTGTTTCTTAAAATTTAAAAAGAAAGCCCTAGCCATTTCGGCTCAGTGGTTGGGAGTGTCAGCCAGTGGACTGAAGGGTCTCTGGTTCCATTCAGGTCAAGGGCTGGTACCTCGGTTGCAGGTTTGATCCCCGGCCCTGTTGGGGAACATGTGGGAGGCAACCAATTGATGTGTGTATGTGTTTGCTCTCTCTCTCTCTCTCTCTCTCCCCCCCTTCCACTCTCTCTTACATACTCTCCATCAGTCTGCAGTCCTTATGACTCCCTTTGGTACTTTCCCCTGTATTTCAGGGGCTAGAAGCTTAGAAACTACATTTCACAGAATCCTTTGCCATTTGGGTTCAGGATAATGCTTAAATTCAGCCAACGAGAGGTACTCATGCAATATTAAAAGTGAAGGAAGGTAGAAGTCATTCTTAGCCCCCACACCCGACATGGCTACTGCCTGTGGGCTCTGGTAAATATTTTCTAGTGACTGACAACTCCATGTGCCACTACTAGTGAGCAGTTATAACTTGGTCAGGTTTTTTTCATTTGTGGATGGCAGCTGTAGTTTCCTGGATGCTTGTTCGGTGCAGTGAGAAATACAAGAAAAAACTTCTGACTGATACAATTGGGTGGGTATACTTAATTCATTGTTTTAAATTCCATCTCAGTTAGAAATATTGATCATTTCTGTTTTCTGCCCTGAACCCTTTCTCCCAAGGAAAAGAAGCGATTAGGATCTCTCCAAATTCAGAATGTTTATCAGTCCACATGTCAGGGCCATGGGTTTTTCAAAGGACCCCACAGAAGCTCGTAGCATAAGCATGTGTGGACTCTACAATTGTTTGGTGGAAGCTTCAAAGAGGACAGGTCACCCTTGTCCTTTCTTCCTCCCACCCTAGGGTGTAAATCACCTTCTGGACAAGGTGTGTTACTCTCATTCTCACTCTCCCTCTCCTGCTCTCATTTCTCTGTATTTGTGAAAGGCCTGGGCTGGGTTATGGAAGCACAGCTCTAGGTGTTGGGAAATACATTTTGTTCTCCAATATCTTCCTTTTTTCTGGTTTGTCTCCAGGCACATATACTACAGTTTAAAGATTCTGGTTGAATTTAGGAGTGAAGTAGGGAAAATAGTTCTTCCTCTGTTTTTAAATCTACTTCAGAGGACCAGAGGAGAGTTTTCCCTTTGACTCAGCCTAGCTCTTCAGGCACTACACTGAGGTTCAGGGCCAAAGGCTCAGCTAGTACCTACTTATCATAAATACATAGGTTCCCCCTGATCTCAGGTGAAGCTGGAAGATTACAGAACTTTGGTATTTATAATTCCACATACAGCCCATCATCCTCTCCAGTGAAACTCATGTCCACCGGAACTCATTTTGACACACCTGGGAGAAAATATTGATTAAAATGCTGTGTTTTTTATATGACACAATTTAATGTAAATTCAAAGTTAATAAATACACAAGTCTCCATCTTACCAAAATAAACAAATTAAATAAAAGCAAAGTAACTTCAGATTTTTTAGAGTGACAATTTCCTAAGGACAGTATTAGAAGAATCGATAATCAGTACATGATTCTTCAGCTGGCTCACTCTGTGTTAAGTCATACTTACTCCCTGACTGCTCCTTGAACACTCTAGGCATATTTGTGCCTTAGAGCCACCCTCTGGCTGTTCACTTCAGGAAGAAGCCTTCCTCCACGAACCTCCTGGGCTATTCCCTCACCTATTTCATGTCTGTTCAGATCTCAACTCCTCAACGAGGCCTACTCTACCCTATTGAACAATGCCACCTGTTCCAACCCTGGCACTCCCTTATCCCACTCTACTTTTCTGTTTCTGTGGTGCTTATCACCTTCTAACATCCATTATGATTTATCTATTTATACGTTGTTGCATTTACTGTTTATGTTTTGTCTTCTATTGACAAACATTGTGTGGTTCGTTGTCATATCCCGTTCCTTAGTCCATATTTCTCTTTGCATAACAGCAAAACCTTTCTCCCAAACATATCAGATTATGGACTCAACAATGGGAAATAATGTCATTTGTTAACATAATAAATAATTATCCTCAATACAAACAGTAAAAGATTTGCTATGTCAATTTGTTATCAGTACAATCTTTGAGACAGCCACAGAAACAAGAAGCCAATATCAATCCTTAAAGGTGCTTCGTGCAGTTCCTTATCCTTTGAGCCAGTCAGGTATAATTCTTAACTTTTACCATTTGATAGTAAACTCTTTTCTCTTATTGCTTTACCTTAAATTAAGAGGGAAAACCCTTAAACATCTGAAATTGCTTTCTTCTCTAATATTGATGTACTGTCTAAGCCATCCAAATATTATAAAATGTGTATGTGTACATCGACAAAATTTACCCCTTTCAGGATGACTGGCCATAGCCAAGCACATAGCAACTGGTTATAAAGTCAGTGGGCATTTTTACATTAAAATGAAAGGAATTTATCAAGTTATATATACTCAGACTGGCAACAGCTTTTTTGGTAGTGACACCAGGCAAAATGTACATATATAAATTTTTCTAAATAAAAACAACACACAAAAAAGTATCCCTAAGTTAAAGAAGACTCATCTCACCTGGTTAATTAAGAGAGGTGGAAGGATAACAAAATGATGGAATGTGCAACAGTTGCTAAATTAGTTAAGTAAAATTTCAAAACATAAGGGGGTGATAAAAATACCACTGGGTAGAAGCTGGAACACATATTCATTTAGCAGATTTCAAAATGATGAACTTGATGAACATATTCTGACTTGAAAGTATTTTGGGATGAGACACATACAACAACCAATTATACAGATGTAGGAAGTACTTCTGCTACGGGCAACCAAACACCAACATACGCTCTTCCAAACTCAGTCTAATTTAATCAGTTCGATTTTCCTTTCATCTCAACCAATTGTTAGCTTTTCTTTTTTTTCTAAATTTTTAAAACTGATTTCAGAAAGAGTGAGAGAGAAATCAATGCGAGACAGAAACATTGATTGGTTGCCGCCCATAAGTGCTCAGATCAGGGATCGAACCCTCAACCTCGGTATGTGCCCTGACCGGGAATCAAACCCGCAACCTTTCGGCGCACAGGATAACACTCCAACCAACTGAGCCACACTGGCCAAGGCAACTGTTAGCTTTTCTGAAGTACACAAGCTAACATTGCCTCACAGCCCATTTTCGTGCCAAAGTAGCATATAATTGCCCTACTAGAGCAGTCCAGTGCACCATGCCCCCAACCCAACAAAGTAGATTTTCATCATGCAAAATTCAGACTCAAGACAGACATTCCATGTGGGTTTTTTTAATTTTAGCCAATTCCTTTAGCTTCCTAAGAATATTTTTTCCTGAACATGCTCCCTCCTCCAGAGAAGAGCCAAAAAAGAGAAAAAAACAATTTCCTGAATTCAGCTTCTCACCGCCTAAGTCATATGTGCAAGTAGCACTCTGTGTGGCTCCCCATGTGTCACACACCCTGCCCCTGTGAGTCCACACTGCAGTTTATTTCTGTAGAGAATACTTCTGTTATTTTATATTTGTGTATGTGTTGCCCTTCTATTAAGCCAATCATCTGAAAGTACCTAAGCCCATCATTTAAAAGATGGATAGAAAAATTCTTACCTCTAAGGATTCCTAAGCAACCAAGCAACATTAATAACATGAACACATTTACTGACTGCTACTTACAATTTATATTTCCTAAGGGTACATTAATACATTTGAGAGACTGCTACTTTGTGCTAAAGCCAACACACTAGGACTTATTTGCTTTATACTGTTGATGTTAACAAGAACTGGATTAGAGAGCAAGAAGACAATTATAAAAACTGGAATAATAGCACATGGCCAGTCACTCACTCTTTCCTGCCTCCCCTTTTTAATTATAACTGCAATTGAATATTTTAACCTGAATTCAGGAGAAAATTAGGCGAGAAATGATTTGCCTAGTCAAACTCAAACTACCATGGCTTTCCACTGAATATGTTATTTAGAATATCATTCATTGAAAGAAGCGGGACAAATACTGAGGTATGTTTATGTCATAGGAATAACTTGCCAGGCCACGATGTTGACAGCCTGAGCAGCCACAGTCTTTACTGGGAAATAGAGACGATTCCTGCCATCACTGCAGGGGCTCTTGGTTAAGATAACTTAAGATCAAATTGCTTCTAGACACAGAGAGAACAATATTAAGTTTTAGGGGGTAAAGCCCAGCCACGTGCTTACCAAACAGACAGTTTTGTTCAGCTAGGCAGCTATAGGATCAAGCATCAAAAAGGGCTCAGTGAATACATGTCATTATTAACTGAATGAATGAGTATGTATTTACCAAGTGCAAAATATATTCTAGATACTGTTCTAGACAATGGTAAAAGAGCAATGGGGAAAAAGAAATTAAACATTCTTGCTTTCCTTGAGCCTGCCTTCTAGTGACAAAGACAGATAAGTAAGAAACTGAGCTACAAAGCGCAACACTGGCTGATAAGTGTGGTGCAGGTAATAAAACAGGAGTGCTGCCAGCAAGCGCCTGAGAAGTGGTGAGGCGGAGGAAGAGGAGCTCCCACTTTCTACAGAGTCGTCAGGAAAGGCCTTGCTGAGAAGAGGACCTTTGAGCAAAGACACGACGGAGGCGGGGGCTCTGAGGATGCACCGGTGGTGAGCTCCCCAGCAAGTGCAGAGCCTGTGTGAGGAAAAAGGAGGCCCGTGTGGCTGAGGCGAGTGAATGAGGGTGAGAGGAGTAGAAGATGCAACTAAAGCGAAGTATAAGCAGAAGGCAGGGAGGCAGGGGGCAGAATCTGTAAGGCCTTAAGGATGTAGGCAAACGCTTCTCCTCTCAACTGCTGTGGGAGGGAAGCCACTTGAGGGATTGAGCAGAAGAGTAGTTTAATCATGTTTATGTTTTGCCAGGATCCCAGGGACTGCTGGGTCTAGAATGGGGGACAGGGGAGAAGCCGGGGACACTGCAGCCACACAGGCAACGTAGGCCAGGCCAGGGCAGAGGTGGAGGGGATAAGACATGATCAAATTCTGGGCATACTTTAAGGACGGCCATAAAAGTTTTCAGACAGATTCTATACAGGGTATGAAATAAAGAGAGATGTCAAGAATATAGTTGCTGTGTACCAAGAGAAAGGACAATAAAAAGATTTATAAAGGAAGGTAAGAAGTGTGGGTTTGGACATGTTTAGATCTGAGATGTTTCTTATACTGACAAAGGGAGATAAGCAAGCAGTTAGAAAGATAAAACTGGACTTAGAGAAAAGGACTGGGCTAGAAACGCAAATATATTTAGGAAGCATCAGACTGAGGATGATTTTGAAAGCAAGAGAGCAGATAAGATGTTCAAAGGAAGAACACGGAGATAGAGGAGAGAACAGTCTAAGGACTAAACCCTGTGACATTCTAAGAGGAGGAAGAGCCACCAAGGAGGCTAAGAAAACATGGCTGTGAGCTGGGAAAATAGGAGAGTGTGGTATCCTGAAAACCAAGAAGAAATTATTGGAAGGAAAAGGGAGTGTCAACCTGCCAAGAAGTCCAATAAGTGGAGCTAAAAATGAACTGAGCAGAAAATAAATGTTCAGGTACTGTAAAACTGAATCCTATCTACGAAAACCACAGATACCACTACTTGAAAATTGGTTTTTAGGAGCTGTGCCATCCCACCCACATGTCCAGCAAGTAAAATTTCTTAATATTATATTAACTATTTGCACCAAGTCTTTTCCATATGCTGTATCTGCTTACGCAGATACAACAACATATCTGCCCAATCCACCATTTTAGCCTGAAAAAAGCAAAGGTAAACCCTAAACTAATTCTTGATAACCCTATCTTCCTTTTTAAACTTATTTGCTGAATGGTCAATAATATTCATTAAATGAAACAATAATAAAGTTATCTCACAGATTTTAATATCAACTGCAAACAGGAAATTGAGATACTTCTCCACAAGGGCAATTAATTACAATGAGGAACTACAGATAAGCAGCTAAGCAATTACTTCCAGGCACAAGAGTCAACAACCAGGCTTGTCTGTTCACTGAAGACCAAACTGAGTGTCTAGTATAGTAATCAGGGGTAGGCAATTAGGAAACTAAGTATTTTACCTAAGTCTGATAAAGCTGCTGGGTGAAATTCATCACTCGTACCTTCTACATGGACTTAGCACAGCGCCTAGAGAAGGTGCTCAATAAGCAGTGAAGACGAGAATGAACGGTGTGGTGCCCAGAGCTACCACAAAGGACCACGCAGGTTGTGTCCTGCACCACCACTGCAGGGGGCGCTGTTCACTAGGCTGCCAGGTCATGACATGCACAGTGCAAACCTGCCCCACCACACGTGGCAGTCAGCCCCTGACATTTATCCTGAAATTGAAAAGCAGTCACAGTAATGGCATGCACATGCTAAATACCCTTCGAGATCAATATAAACTAAAAACAGGCCTACAAAGATGTGTCACGCAGGAAGGCACAGTTACTAAATGGGTTTGATGGTTTTTATCTTGCTATATGTGAATGTAATGCTTTCAGCATTTCATTGTAAACTTCTAGAAGGAGCATCCTCCTGTATACCGAAGGAAGGGTTATAGGGTTCAATCCTGGTCGGGGCCTGTGAGGGGTGGGGAGAGGGGATAAAGGGGGGCGGGGAGCACAACTAGTCAATGTTCTCTCTCACTCTGATGTTCTCTCGCATCAGTGTTTCTCTGTGTCTCTCTGTCTCTCTCTCTCCCTCTCTTCCCCTCTCTCTAAGATCATTTCCTTGGGTGAGGATTTAAAGAAAAAAGAAATAGTGATTTAGAAACCGTGTAAGCACCATGTTTTCAAAACATGCTGGTGATTTTTACCCTCCTAAATTTCATGAGTCAGTGTTAATTTTGAAGGGAAAAGACTGTTCATCTTACAGAGTGCCATGTGGCATACATATTTTAAGCCGAGACAGCGAATTACCAGGCAGGCCCAAGTTGTTTGGCTCGTTTCCCCCATTTCTATAATTTTCCATGTAAAATCCAGTACCTATTTTCCATCACTTTCTTATCTGCAGCATCCTCATCAGAGCCCAGTTAAGAACCATAACACAGGATAACATAGTGACTTTAAATTATCCGCAGACGAAAACGTAAGATTTCTGGATTACCAACTGAAATCCCAAAAGAATAGTGGCCTTGAAACAAGTCACACAAAATCTCAGTCACTTAAAGCCTCAAGACATTATTTTTCTCATAATTATATAAAGCTATATAGAAAAGTAGAAAAAATATCTTCCTGCTTCTTATTGAAAGTCACCCATTGAGATCAAAAGCCAGAACACACTGCAAAGTACCTGAGGCCGTTGGCTTTAATCTCCCTGATCCTCAAGGCTATTAATTCCTCCAGATAATTTGCAAGCCACAGTTAACCACATAATAAACACAGAACATCAGCCAGAATTTAAAAACAAAAGCAATAAATATTTTATATGTTGGTTCATATAATTAAATAGAATTTAACTACTTGGAAAGGAGCTAAGACCTGGGACAGAGCACCAGAGGGGTGGAGTGAGAGGTGGTGGAAAAAAATGAGACTTTAAAATTTTCCACAATGCCCACCACGCTCAAATAAACCCCATACCTAGCATCTGTCTTCTATGTCTCTGTATCTTTCTTAGATAGACCTGCACCAGGATTTTACTCAGAAAAATGATAGAATAATCAATATGTTTCATCCACCTTCTCTAGAAAATTACTGCACAGACTATAATTCATCTTTCTTACCCCTTAACTGACTGGCTATTTCGAGCCAGAACTCACCCATGCAGCCGGCTACTTTTCTGTCATGACTGGTCAGGAAGGTGTTTAAAATTACTTAAATTACTGTAAGTGCAGACACAAGTTATCTCCTGACCGGTCAGCTACGTTCAGACACAGAAACACATGTATATTCGTGACCAGTTAGCAAGGTGTTCAGGCTCTCAAAACACTCGATTCATTTCAACTCTTACTTGTTGAGCATGTACTATATACCAATACACCAGTGACATGGCAAAAGGCCTGTCCTCCAGGAGTTCACGTTCTAGGGTAGTCAAACTTTATCAGGCAATTAATAAACCATTTGGGTATACTGAAAATTAAATCTCACTTCAGAAAAAGAATTAACTCAAGTTTAGAGGTGTTCTTAAGTATGCACTTGCTTTGCTTACTGATCACATTTTTCCAAGTGGCTATCAGTACTCACTCAAGGGCAGGTAGCCAGAGGAAAGTGCCCGGGTGGCTGTCAGCAGCTGACATTCCTGCTTTGCCATGTGTGTAACCTCCTTTCTGTGTCATTTTAAAGCCATCAGTTTTTACCTTGGGGTGTGAATCAGGGTCATGTGGTGAAGCTTTTGTAATTTAGAGTTCAATCCAGACTTAAAGATGAAGAATCTCCCGCGGTGGGGCCTGGATACGTATATTCTTTAAAGCCCTATTGTTGGTTCTGCCACACATTCCAGTTTAAAAACAATCCTTTTAACAAATTCTTAGAAGAATATTAACAACACAGGTGAACACCACAGGTAAAATAGGATTTCCTGGAAAGCTCTACTACATAACAGTAGCAACAGTAACAATAACAATAGCAGCTAAATCTTCCGCATTTTTATGTGTCTTGCACTCTTCTGTACTATTTCCTGATATTCCTTCATTCAGCCCTTACAACAGTCGGTCTTATCCCCTTCTGCAGGAAACTGGAACATGGGGGGCTGAGGAACTTGTACCAGGTCCCAGAGCTCAGTAAGCAGCAGGTGTGGGTTCTGAGCCCTGGCATGACAAGACTCAAGTCCCTGTGCTCAGTGGCCACTTTGTAGAGGACTTTATTCTGACCATTCATTAATTTACTAAATCATTTGGCAAAGTGGCATAGCTTTAAGAGAGACAGAAGTATTTTTCCTCTGTAATACTTATCACAAATATAAACAATTGTGCAATTTGTGCAATACCCATCCCTGCTAGGATGTAAGGATGTAAGGATCATGTGAAAATAAGCGTGTCTCTCATTTACTATGGCACCCCCATATTTAATGCAGTGCCTAATGCATAAGAGCATTCAATAAATATTTGGGGACCATCTGACTCAGGGAATGAATCAATGAATGGATGAAGGACAGTTTGTAGAATGCAGGTATGCATTTCCTACTGGAGGAGTCATGCTTGTAAACAGACTTAACTCAGAGTGTTAATGTTTGATCAAAGTATCAATAGAAAGCAGTGGAAGACAGGAGAGAAACTAAAATCCACCAAATCCAAAGTACCACTGGATTCTCATAACAAGCCCAGGACACAGGCAGCAGAGGTATTATCTACCGTATTTGGTAGGCAAGATACTCCGCACAGTGTGCCCAGTAACTCAAGCGATACTCCCAAAATGTGGAGGGTGGATTCAGGGACTTGTGTTAAAATCCCATTTCTGACATTTCCATTTGTGGCTTTAAGCAAGCTGCTTAACATTTCTGAAGCTCTGAGCTTTGGCTATCTCATTTATAAAGAGAGGCAGATACCAATATTGCCTTTTATTCACTGATATATCCAAACACTTAAACAGCACTTGGCATACAGTTGGCACTAAATTTGTTACTGAGTTGCAGTGCTGCTAAAGGCCTTAAACATGAAAACATGGATAAATGTGTCTGGCATTGTGACTAAGACACACTGTTAGTCACAGCTCCTTTGAGAATAAATGTCCTTAAATGTTATTCCTACTTCCTTTTAAAATCTTAAAAAGGACTCTGTCCCCCTTCCCCACTTCAGATTCTTCTAAGCCATGTGGCCCCTTCTACAGTAAGTCTTAGGAGGTTTAGACCTATTTCCATGAAATCACCTAGTTCACTAATGCAAAGGGGGGCAGGCTGACTAAAATCAGGACAGACTCTAACTTATACCAGGAGCCATTTGCTTTCTCATTCCCACAAGACATATTAAACATAAGTCTCTCCTTCTTTCTAAAAACCATGGCATCACTTTAATACATTTTATAATGATCCTGTAAAAAAGGCTTAAAAATTACAGCACTGCTTTATTATTAGCTTTCAGACTAATAAAATCAATTATTACATACTGCACAGTTACTATGCGCTGAGGCATAGTTACCTGAATGTTTAAATTCAGCAGTTCTGAGATTTGTGAGAACCCAGGTACACATACCCTGAGCTCCACACGCTCGCGCCCCTCCTCGGACCCCTCTCTACCCCACCTTTGCCTCTCAGTGTAGGATCAGAGACATCAGCCAGTGCAACACGTGGCTGAGGTGTTGAAGGTGGACTCTGGGCACTGACAATGGCTTCTGGGGATTAACTGAACAGGGCTTTTGCTTGTTTATTTAGGGGGTAGGGTAGTAGGGGGTGCTTGAAAAAGGCTCACAGGCCCAGCTACATTGCTATGAGTCATACCTGGATGCATGGTAGGCAGGGTGTTTATTTTGCTCTGCTAGGAGGGAGAAGGCAGTGTGTGAATGCACAAGACTTTGCAAAGCCAGTGTGCCAAGGGAAAAATCTAGACTTTAGTGGACCAATTTCTTGCAACAGTAAAATGAAACAATAGGCGATTTCCACAGTTATATCCAGCTTTAGTAATCTACATTTTTATTAACAGCTAACGAAGCAAATTGTTTTATTTATACTACACCCTTATTCTTATGCACCAGGAAAGACAGTGATGTCAGGATTTATACAGATAGAGACGGAGATAGAGATAGAGGTGTAGATGTGTATTTTTCCTCTGTGATACTTGTCACAAATACAAACAATTGTGTAATGTGTGTAATACCCATCCCTGCTAGGATGTAAAGGTTATGTGAAACTAAGCACATCTCTCATTAACCATGGCACCACTATATTTAGCACAGTGCCTCATGCACGGCAGCATTCAATATCTGTTGACCAACTGACTGAGTGAATGAACGAATGACAGTTTGTAGAATGCAGGTGTGCATTTTCTAGTACAGGAGTCATACTTGTAAACAGACTGCTTCTTCTGTGAGCCTATGTTTTAAATAACAGTTTGGCAAAGAGGTTTTTCCATCCAATTTAATTTAATTTAGTTAATCTTCATATTAATTTTCAATCAAAATAATTCCTGATTTAATAATTAGCTCACTAAATATAACATTAGCAATGACCAGATCGATGCTAATCATTGATAACATTTATTGATGTTATAGCATTGTAAAAACTGACTGAGATTCATGCCATTGGTATCACTCCTATCTCACGGATAAGATAATCTTATCTATGAGATAATGTGCAGGAAATGTTTACATGAAAAAACAGGCAGATCCAGAATCTGAACCTAGATCAATCTAATCACAAAGTCTGAGGTGTTAAACACCATCTCTTTCAAATTATAGGTAACTGTAACAATCACTTACAGGGAGAAATGGAAGCAAGTATGGAAGCAAGTCATGCTTACAGAGGAGTTAAGGAAGCTGATTTCTACCCCCGGTCAGCTATTAACTAACGGAATGTCCTTGTAACAAAACAACCCTCTCTGAGCCTCACTTTCTTTGGAGGGAAAAGGAGACATTTCGCTGGGCTGGCATTTCCCAATTCTGTTTCTGAATGATCTTTAATCACAGGAAAAGGAGGCATCACTTTTCTGTTAATAGGCCCCTCTGTTTAGTGTTTAGAGTTTTACAGAATTTTTTTTTAATTTAAATTTTAAAAACATATGTTGGTGACAAGTAGTTTGCAAATCACTGAATTTGATGATTTCTAAGTTTTTAAACTCTTTTGATATTCTATGGCTCTACCAAACACTCTACTAAAAATGTTTTGTTTTAATCCTTACCAGAGGATACGTTTTTATTAATTTTAGAGAGAGAGGGAAGGAGAGGAAGAGAGAGAAATGTTGATAGGTTGCCTCCCACAAGCGCCCCAACTGGGGAGCGAATCTGTCACCTTTTGGTGTACAGGATGACACTCCAACCAACTGAGCCACCAGGCCAGGGCTAAATTCTTATGTTTCCATGAATAAGACTGGCTTCTTCAGTGTTACTTGTTTAATATTTAATATTATTTCTTTTAAAACATGAACCTAAAAGATTTCTTTTCAAGGAAGAGAAACCACCATACTATTTGGTGGATTAACTATTCCCATTAAGATATCACAAAATTAACTGAGGTTGAAGAATAAATCACCCCAGAGTAAAGTCTTTAGGGATGTGTTTTATTTTTTCTTAAAGAAAAACTAATCAATCCTTTTGTACTTATGTATTCTTATAATCTGGCTTAAATTTTTTCTAAAATATTTTCTTGAATTAAGTACATTTCCTCCCAACATGGTGTGAAAGCCATTAGAAGCATGAAGATGACTTTTAGGACCAGAAAAATATAAAATATATGTATTCAAACCTCAACCTGAGATTATATCTAATTCAAAGTGTTTAAGGGAAGCCTTTAGGCACCAGTTTATATGTGTATTTCATGATGAAAAATAACATCATAGGACACAGAGTCAGAGTCTGGGGAAAATGAGACCCTCAGCTGGCCACGAGCAGGGGGGTCAGGGAAGGGAACACGTCCGCAGTACTATCACCACAGCCAGCAACCACACCAGCAGTCACTAAGCTCCAGACAGTGCTTTAAGAGCTGTACAGACACTAATTCACTCAATCCTCGCAGCAATTCTGTGAGACAGACAGTGAAGCACAGAGTGTAAGTGATCTGAACAGTCACGGAGCTGGGAAGGGACAGAGCTGGGACCTGCATGAGGCACCATGTAGCTGGGAAGGGGTGTGCTTGTGAAATGGGGGTAGAGGGCAGAGCCAGAAGGTCGGGTAAGACTGCAAGTCCTGAAAAATACTGGGAGACATGAAAAAGATCTAAGAAATCTATAGTGATGGAAGAAAAGGAATGAGAGGGCCCTCGATGCAAAAATTAAAACACAGACTGAAGAAAGGAAAGAATTCCTAGAAGAAGCTAGGCTGATGCTCCTTGTTTTTGAAGCTATAGAAATCAGCAGGGGCCTACAGAAGAAAAATCTTACTTCTGAGAAATGAAAGGACGTGCTCACGGTGACAGCTTAAATTGGGACTTAGAGCTGCATGTGGCAGACTCCTGGGAAACCGTAACAACCAATTCAAGCAAATGAAACCAAAGGGAAGTGATGACCAAGTAATTCTTGCACCTTGCTGTCTGGCTCGTTTTAGCAATGAGAAAACTGAGGCACAGTTGTCACTGAAGTAACTTGCTCCAATGTTAGTCCAGTTGACTAGTGACAAATTCACCATTCCCTTCACTAGACTACTTGAGTTTTTAGCCTTGATGTTTCTTCTAGATTTTGTACATTTTTTTATGGTTCTATATGAGTGTTTGCTAAAGAAAATAGTGTCTAAGGAGACCACAGGGAGTTGACCACAGTGTGTCCATCTGTGATGCACACACATTGATTTTTTTTGTAATTCTGCAGCTGTACACGATATTAAAAGACATGTACCTAAATCTGCTCTAGATGCTGTATGAGAAGGAAGAAACTTGAAGGTCACGGTCTCTGGTGTATGAAACACCTATTTTCAAGTCGAGAGAGATGGCCAGGAGGAAACCTCAGCAAGGAGCGGGGCAGAATGCCGTTTGCTCTTCAGGCACAAATGTGATGAATAAGGGTGATTCTGCCACACAGAGGAGCAAGTCTGGGAAACTGGAGACAGTCTATTTTATTTCACTTTCCACAGGAAACAGAGAATGGAGATCTGTGGTAGACTCCCGTTAGCATTCTGTGGTCTCCATAAAACCCTACTTTCTCAAGTCTCAAGACATTTAAAGATAATTATGGGGAAAGATGAGGGAAACTTTCCCAGCAGTTAAACAGGGTTAGTCATGGACTGGACAAACATCACGCCTTCCAGGTCATTACCTCCGTCCTGCTGCCAAATATGATGTAAGAAGCAGAAGAAAGCTCCAGGTCAAGGACAAACTAAGGTGGCCACAAGGGCTTACTCTATTTAAAGGTTAGTGGGCGAAAGTGAGTTATGTGATCTACAGGCTGGAGAGTAGAAACCGCAAGTCTACTACTAAAGAGTAACTTAAAATGTGCTAAATGTATATAAATGTACATTGTATTCTGATAAAGGCAATAGAAATTAAATTACAAAAGGAACATTAACACGATGCAGATGTAAAAATCATCAGCGTTCTCCATGGTTGCTGGGAAGGAAACAGACGACAGAACACAGGAGGGCTGTGGGACATCATGGAGGAGACCAGGGTCCTGGGCATAACTCAGCACTTAACCAGCTCTGGGTGGCACTGCCAGACCACGCCAAGCCCGACCCTCAGTCTCCTGATCCGTGAGGCTGGTAGCTGGAGGAGTCTCTAAGTCTTTCCAAAAAAAAAAATTGGATGACTATTCCTAGTAGGAAAGTAATCACAGACAAACAATATTCCAATGCTCTTTAAAAGTCAAGGTTTAATAATAGGGATTGATACGACCAGTGAGCAGATATATGAGCAAATCGTTAACCCTTAGAGGAATAATGAAAGTGTCGTTAAATTATAAATTACTGCTATTAGTTATATACAACTACTATGAAAATCTCCTCCTGAAAGCAAAACAAAACAAAACACACACACATACACACACACACACAGTAAGAGAGGCCAGTGACCAATAAAATATCAATAGCTTCGTAATTCAAGGAAAAACGTTTCTCTACTCACAACGCTTTTGATACCACATGTATGAGTTTTCTTCCCCACCACCACTAACCAATTTTCCAACTCTCCCAACATCAACTGGGTGTCCTGAAATTTAATTCAATTCTGATGCTAACTACCTGGAGTTAGTGGAGTGCTTCAGGTGCCAGCTGTATGGAATGGGTCCCCAGGGTATGCACACACAATTTTGTCTGACTTGGGTACAAAGCTGGGGGTTCCCACAACAGCCCTTCCCTGCTCCAGGCTCCATAATTTGCTGGAAAGGCTCACAAAACTCAGTGAAACATTTACATCTATTTACTAGTTTATTATGATGGATATTACAGAAGACACAGATGAACAACCAAATAAAGAAATACAGGGAAGGTCTAGAAGGACCCCAGCGCAGGAGCTTCTGTCCCCTTGGAGCTGGGGTGCCCCATGCTTCCACCATGTGTATGTGTCCACCAATCCAGAAGCTCTCTGAACCCCTAATTTAGGAATGTTCATGGAGGATTCACCCACAGGCATGATAGATTATTAACTCAATCTCCAGCCCCTCTACCCTCTGTTGGATGGGGGTAAGGCTTGGTCTTTCTGGTGACCAGCCCCCATCCTGAAACTGTCCAGGAGATCACCAAGTGTCACCTCATTAAAACAAAAGATGCTACCATCAGCGACGAAATTCCAAGGAATATAGGAGCGCTGTGTAAGACAATCCTCTCTCCACCATCACTCAGAGAATTACAAGTATTGTGGAAACTAGCAGGAACCAGAAATATATTTCTTATTATGTCACGGTGATAGATCGGAATATTTTACTTAAACTTCACAAATCCATTCCCTTTTCACTCTGCTTTTTTCTACAGCCACAATAAAATTATTCAAATTAAAAAGCAATGGATTCACTTATATTACTTATATTAGAAGGATGTAAAGAGTATATACTTCAAGAAGAAGAAAAAATGTTTGGGTAAAATAGCTCTTGTATATTTTAAAGGAAAAGAATGGTGTGGGGATGGGTGGAGAAACTTTCGCGACAGCAACACAGATTATATTGTCAATGACAGAAGTCATTCTGGGTGTTGAAGAACTCACAAAAATAAAACTAATGGTTCTAAAGTGCTCAGGAAACCATCAAATGGTGGGAAGGGAAATCACACAATAACAGAAGTCGGGGTTATCAGTTCCTTTGACACAGATGTTTTGAAAGGGTGGCAGGAGGAAACCATGATTAAGGTTAATGAAGTATCTAATCAAGATATTCACTTTGAAGTCATGTAACATGTGCTCTAAGAAATACATTCACAGAATCAAAACTGCAAAGGGCTTTGAGATCATCTAGAATAATCTCCTCATGAATTATAGGAAGAAACTGTTGTCAGAAGGGGCACCACTTCTGTGGATTCTTCATTCACAGCCCTGCATGCTTCATTCTCTCTGCTTTCAGACAACAGTCCTCACTAATATCATCATTTTCAGTTTTCTTTTCCTGTTGGGCTCCAAAACGGATATTATTTTCGTTTAATAATTACAAGGAGATCCCAAACAAAACAATGATACGTCTACTTAGAACCAAAACAAATGTCAAGGTAACTCATATGTGCGTCCAGTGAAAAGTGGAATGATAAAAAGACCACAAAACAAGAACCAAAAAAAAGGGGGGTTATATGACTTCTCCAGGATGAATTTTTTTTTAATATTTTTTTATTGATTTTGGAGCGAGAGGGAGAGGCAGAAACATCAATGATGAGAGAGTCACTGATCGGCTGCCTCCTGCACGCCCCCTACTGGGGATCGAGCCCGCAACCCGGGCGTGTGCCCTGACCGGGAATCGAACCGCCACCTCCTGGATCACAGGTTGACACTCAACCACTGAGCCACGCTGGCCGGGCTGAGATGAATTTTTGAATGTTCAATCATAAATTATTTTAGTGATTTCTGATTTCCACCAAAAGAGCAAACATGAAGGAAGCACTGAATAAGTCAGCAAATATTTAATGTTTCTTACCAAAAGTGATCAATTTAGCAGACAAAATAACACAATCCCTCCAAGCATGACTATCACTGTCTAGTATAGGCCATTAATTAAATATAAACACTGTCACCGATCCATGTACAGAAGGTTCAGGGGTATGAGTGTATATGCATCAACGTTAAAGGTGCTAAATGATAGTTTCTGTTCACTGAGTTCCTACTACATGCAGGTGTTGTGTAAGGAACTTCCCAAACATCACCTCGACTCTTACAGCAGCATAAGGAAGAAATTTTTTCAACCATTTGTACAGGTGAGCAAATGGAGAGGGATGCTTTAGGCAACTTGTCAGCAGCAGGATTAAAAGTTCTGTCTGATTCTAGAGCCAGTGATCTTTTCACATACAGAATGCAGATGTTACCTGAAAAAATCTAGAACACAAGATCAAAGACATGCATGCTTCATTATGGATTTAATTTTTATACAAATGTTCAAATTTCATTGTTTGCCAGTAGCATGTTCAATCCTTAACAGGGTAAACAGTAGGCATTACTTAAACAGAAAGTCAAAATCTGCTCATAGAGAAACCTTGTCTTTACATTTAAAACATTTTTTTAAGGTCATATCATTACTGACCCTTTAAATAATTTATTCTATCTGACAAATACAGTCACATTGTCTTCTACTGACCTCTCCTAGACAGACTGCTGGTACTGTGCTCCCTTTCCTGCGAGCACATGTGACAATTCCCAGATTCCTTTGATCAATCTAATGTTTATTTTGCTATAAGCCTTCCTCTCTTTCCCATCATCATTCTAAACTGGAAAATTACCCATCGTGAGCCAGCCCCCTGAACCTATTTCCAGTCTATACTCACAAGGGTCATGTCTGTTTCCATTGTAATTTTACCACCAGCCCCTTCACTAAAATGAACATCTGTCATTACACTGACCTAGCCATCACTAAATTCACCATTAAGCCCCAAGCCACTACGGTCCCCCAGATATCCCTCATATCAATGGAAATGTCCAAATTAGCTCCCCTACCCTAATTCCGCAGACTCGATCCAACCACACAAGAACCACCTTGATTCTTACTTTGTGTGAAATCTAAGCCTATTGGACTGGATCTTGCTAACTCACCAGTCTTCCTAATCCCTTCATCATACTTGCTCCCCCACAATTTTCTTCCTCTCTTGAATTATCTCTACAGCCACCCACTCCCTCCAGTCATCTTGTTCTGATTGCAGAAACTGTAAAGGTGTCCAGGACATCATAGGTGCCCTTGTAGATGATCTCAGTTCCTTGGGAGGTGACTTAGAAAAAACAGCTATAGATTGGGTCTAAATTCCATCCACAATCTCACTACATTTTGGCAAAGGTTTGCCGCCTTTTGAATACCATCCCAAAGAAACCGCCGGAAGAGATTAACTCAACAACAGAGCCAGGTCAGAGTCACTGCTGAAGCAGTTCACCTTGTCCCTGGGCAATACCACCGCTGGCCTCGAACCTGTGACTTGCCAATTATGAGAAACCTGGTGCACCGTCCTCCACAGCCACATCACCTAGACATGGACGGAAGCTACGGCTGCTAGTCCCAGTGACCTAGCTAACCAGGAAGATGTGACAGGCAAACAAAGGGATTCCTTGCATTACGGCCATAGTACTGACACCACGAAGAAAGATGACAGGTTCTGGGATTTCTTCTGGTGGATCCCTGAAGGGCTATGAAGTTGGGCATATAGACTGATGCAGTCTCCAATCTCTGTCTTTCTGTTTATCTTCCTAGGTATCTCACTCAATGCCTCTGGGCTGCAAAGCACAGCAAGTGGCAAATGTCACCAAGTCTCAACTGATGGTTCAGCTGGTCTTTCAGGAAAAAAAGGTGACTTAATGGACAATAAACATGTTCATTGTTTATCTGACCAAACTTTTTCCTTGACCAAACTCTGTAGACAGGCTCCTCTGAGCCCTCTTTCTCTGGAAGCCTCATTCTTTGCGCCCTGTCTTCAGCCTGTCCAGTCCACTTGTAGCAAGAATCCTCCCAGTCTTGATATCTGATCACCTGGCCTGCCTTTGGTGAGAATCCCCCTACCCTTGATGTCTCCTCTCAGTAATTTTCCATCCACAGGCCCCAGGCCTGCTCTTGGGCTATAAATTCCCACGTGTCCTGGTTGTGTTCCAAAGTGAGCTCAGTTCTCTATTGAGTCTCTTTTCATTGATTGCAACAGTTTAGGAGCAAAACCTGTTTTCATCTGTTTTAACTGATGCCTGGCTCCAGTTCTCTTTTCACGTGGCATGTGGTCATAAGGAATGTTAATCAATAGATAGACTGAGACGATGCATGTGTGCATCACTTCATTGGACAACTACTCATGAATATCCACCTGAAGAAGGCTGCCACAGTGCTGCATGGTGAAGATAAAATGGTGGGGAGCAGCGGACAGGGTGTCTGCCTCAAGAAATGGACAGTCTGGTGAGGAAGAGAGACCCTAATACAATGATCACACAAATAACAATATTATTACTATAGTAAATACTTTGAAGAAAAGGTACATAGAACTATATTGGAATAGTCAGGGAACGCTTCCCCACCAAAATAGTGAAGGGACATTTAAGCAGAAATCTGACTATTCAAGGTTATTGGGGGGGGGGGGGGGGTTATGGGGAAGAGATATTCTAGAAAGAAATAGCATGTGACAAGTCTCCTATTGAAAGGGAAAGTGACACATTAAAGGAACTGTAAAAATGCCAGTGTAGATAGATCGCAGAAGATGGTCACAGAAAATAAAGAGATATTAAGGTACACAAGTATTGAATATGACTAAAGACATATATAGGGAAAGGAAAATGTAAGACTTTTTAAACCATCTTAGAATTTCCAACTTAATGGCAAGAACAGCTGGACACCACTGTGTGTATGTGCTGAGCACAGTACCTGTATCGGGGTAAATGCCCAATAAATGAAAACTTTAAAAATATTTGAATCATCTTAATGTGTCAATGTTTGTTATTTGCCTTATGCATAAAAAAATTCCATTTACCAGGTGATTTTTGGCCCTTGGGTGGCCAGTGGTAGAAAAAAAAAATCCCTGAAAATCCCTGTGACATTTTTCTGATTAAAATGTCAGAGAGCATTCTACAGTTGCACATTACTCAGGAAATGTAAAATCCAGATAATGTACATTTAGCTGGTAATTCCCATGAACTGTTATTTAAAAAGTCAATCACTCAAATTTGGAATAAAAATGGTATCTACGTCAGAATGTTTCTCAGCCACCAAATGTGACGTGGGTCCCTCCTGTATTTGGTTAATTACTTCTAATTTTAAAAGACATCTTAACAGCTCATGTTTCACAGGTTTTATTTATCATTCTAAGCGGTGTACCAATAGCATGACAAATGTCCACCAAAACAAAATGTATCCTTCTTTAATAAAAATCAAAACTCATTTTCAATTTAGAAAGGATGAGACTTGGAAGAAGACCTGTCTGCTCCCTCTCAGTACTTACACCCTTAAGAGGGGAAGTGACACGTCTGCTCTATCACCCAACTTCATATAGTTAAAAGCTCTCTACGGTCCTAATCAACGAATAGAACAGAATTAACAGTTGGAATATTAGCTACCTAACACAATGACAAAAACAGAGCAATGGTAATAAAGAAGCTACTGATTTATCGGGCCTTTACTCTCAACACTGTGGCTGCAGCATTTCACTTAACCTGAGCCACAGGCAGGACACAGGCCCCTGGCCTCTTCAAAGATGAGGAAGCCGGGTTGACAAACGCGAGACAACTGGCCCCGCGGTAAACTGCTAGGAAGCTGCAGATGCGGTGGCTCATCGAGAGCCAGGATTCTAGCCCTGACTCCGCGCTGCGCAGGATGAAAATAAAGTCCCTGTCACACTGTCATGAGGAGGTATGCCTCAGGTGGCCAGCACAGCAGGGATTAAATCGCACTTCCTTTTCTCACCTCTTCCCATGCCATTCATTCCCCGCCCCCAGATAAATTGGCTGGCCCAGAAGTCTGAGTATAATCTGAGGCCACAGTGGGAAAAGAATCTATAAGTTGGCTCATTGCCACCATGCCGTTAATAAACCAAGCAAACCAGTCACAGGTAATTTGGAAAGAGCTTTAAAAAAATGCTCATGTATTTTTAACACTTCCTCAACTCAGGTTCTCAAGCGGAAGGGATATTTTATATCAATAATGCAGACAATATACTTTAATTTTCACCTAGCTTTGATATATATTTAATAAGTCTTACCAGCTTATCTCTCGAAGAGGGCAAAGAAAGCAGTAGTTAAGATTAAGCTAAGGTCCACCTTTGAAGGAGTTGGTCTTTAATGTTTAAAACACGAGGAAAAGAATTTCAAATGAATAATTTCTGTTTCATGTTTATGATTACCTGATAATCCCCTACTCATCACCTGGCATCCAAATAGCCAATCGTATGTCACCATACAAAAACTAAATGAAAACCATACGTAATTAGAATGTTAAAGAGGATCCTGAATATCTACAAATGTCTGTGAACTAAAATGAGTTCTCAAATTGGAGCCTGATTTTTAAAGTCAATGTTTTGTTAAAGAAAGAATCAGAGAATGCTAATAAAGACCAAAGCAAACATGCATATTTAAGAAAACAGAAAGTAAGGTACAAAGGATCTTGTGTTTGAAATGGAAACAAATGCCTCTGCAAGTCATTTCAAAAGCATTCTCCTTCACAAGCAATAAAGGATGTAAGACTGATGACCGTGTGAAGTACAACTGGGTGTATCAAATGCCTGCCACCAGATGGCATCTCAAATCAGATCGCACATCCGGAGATCACGAGTTAATAACTGCACTTCCGAAATGGAATCAAACCATGAATTCCAAATAGATTTCTTTAATATGAAAATCTCTGACACTGATCATAACATCCAAAGTACCCAGCAATAATTTTGTTTTAAATACAACAACAAAAAAGAAAAGAAACCGAGAAGAAAAGCACTTTAAATAAAGTGATCTTGACATTGACTTTTATTTTTAATAATCATTAAAAATGGAGATATAAGAGAAAAAGAAAGTCTGGCTAATAATTTTAAGTTTTCTTCATTTTTACCTACAATCTTAACTTCCCACTAATCCCAGCTCTTTCACGGGGCCCTTTGTTTATTGTAAACATGATGACAGAAAGTTCAGAGCAGATAGCATTTAAAAAAATTTAAAAAGAAAAGCTTCTAGAAAGAATAAAACAGGTCAAGTTTCCTTTCACCTACATATATAACTCTCACGAAGTTTCAGTTCAAAAGCCTTGGTGTCCAAACCTTGAATATCTTCAGGAACAGAATGAAACAATGCCATGTCTAAAACCGGCTGATATGTGGACCACAATGTCTAAAACGAACAGAAGTTCATCATAAAGCACATTAGACACCAAGCTAGAGTCAAAAGGTAACTATGTAATAGCAAGAATTGTGAAATCTTGTTCAGAATATTAAAATACGAAGTTGTTTCGTAACAATCTCTGAAAAAGACTTGATAACACCTGGCTATGGGGTTGCTTTGCTGGCTTTTTTCCTACCATCATATAACCAGTAAAACCCTATTTTTATAGAATATATTTTATTAGAAATGTTATTTTTGTACAATGAAAGTTGCTTAAAGGAGACTTGCTAGTTTGTAATTTATTCCTGGATCATGATTTATATACATATACAGTATCTTACATAGTAATACTAGGAAAAGAACTTTGGACTTTTTTCAGAAGTTTTTGTTTTGGGGGGTTCCACGCCCCCCCCCCCCCCCCCCCCCCCCGCAACAGATAGCTCTCTGTCTCAAACAATTCCATGTACCCTCGGGTCGCTTGATGAGGCCATGGTCACTGAGTGATACTGGTGTGGAGCTGGACAAAATGGAAAGTCAAATAGACAAGCTATTTGACTCCAAGACAAAAGCAAAGCCAGGACTGAACTGTCTAACAGCCTTCTCTGAGGAAATACATTTTAACAATGGCAAGGCTGTGTGCATAAAGTGATTTAATTAATATTTTAAATAATACATTTTATATGCCGAGATAGTAATTTTAAACAGTGATAAAGCAGCTGCCTGAAAACTGAATACTATTTTCCCTTACTAAGCCACCAATTAAACCACAGATTCTTCCATGAGAAACTCTTCTGACAGGTTCATGGATTTTATTTATCCAGTATCTCAAATGTCCAAAATCTTCCACTTAAGATGGAAATCAACAAATAGCTATATTCAGGAGAAAGGAACAAAATAAAAGATAACTGCTATTTAAATGATTACAGGGACACATAGAAACACACACAAATAAATACATATTCTGTGTTAGAGGCTCCCACATATTTTCATTATAATATTATCATAATTTACTATGAGCAAATCAACAGTGCATTTACATTAAAATTATTTTGAAACACAGGATATCCATAAACCCATAACACAAGACCCATGTCCTTAGATGACAACATTTAATAGGAAAATAGCATGACACAAAAATATATATATCATGCCAATATTGTTAAATGCCACACTATATGAGATTTAATGATTTCATGGATCCATAAAATTAACTTCTACCCCCAAATAGAATGGGAATGGACATGGTTGAACTGCCTGGGCTTCAAAACCAGTCCTGGCACTTTCTAGCTGGGTAACCTTAGATAAGATACTCAATTTCCCTGAGCTTCAGTTTCCTCATTTGCAAAATGGAGCTGATAACAGTACTTCCTTCATAGGGTTGTGTGAAAACTAAGAGTTAAAAAGTATGGTGCTTACGATAGTGACTAGCAAAAAACAGGAACTGAACAAATGTTAGCCTAACAACAAAAATAACTCATTAATTTGTCCCTCAAAAAGCTATAAAAAAAACTACTATCTACTGTCATCATAGTTTCATATACAAAAAGAAAGCATTCTCACTAAAATGAAAAAACTCATTTCACTCTGGACCAAGAAAAATTCTGTTATAGACCAGTACCAGTCAGTGACCAGTATTTGGGAATGTCCATTAGAGACCATGAACATTACTGGCTCACAGGAGAATAAAATCAATGGAGTCTGAAATTATTAGGGACACTCCAATGAGAAAATAAAACATGAGATGAGATTGGAAACATGGATTTAATCTGGGAAGACAAAGAAAAGTGCATCTACATTTTTCCTTTGAGGTACCTAAGAAAAATGCTCTTTCCTTATCTGGAAGCATTTCAATATTGTTTGAAATATTACTTCTCTTAAAGCCATAGTAGTATTGATTACAAAATATTCAATCTTCTCCAAAACCACCAGAATGTTATTACTGCAATGGATAACTTTCAGATTTTAAGAATAACAGTTTTGCTATGGCCAGTGTGGCTCAGTCAATTGGAGCATTGCCCCCAGCACTGAAGGGTCTTAGGTTAGGCTCCGGGTCAGGGCACATACCCGGGTTGCAGGTTCAATCCCTGCTCAGGGTGCGTATGGGAGGCAACTGATCCATGTTCCTCTCTCACATCGCGATGCTTTTCTCTCACCCCCCTCCCCACCCTTCTCCCTTCCTCTCTCTCTAGAATCAATGAAAAACATATCCTCTGCTGAAGATTTTAAAAAAAAAGTGTAATAGTTTTGGGAATTTTTATCTTTCTATGAAAATAACTATAGGCATTGCCTTACCAGTGATGCTTAGAACTTCACTACAGTATTTGTGAAAAGTCCTGTTTCATGGAAGCTGAAAAGAACAGGGTACACTGTGTCTTTAAGCAAATTTTCTGTTCCTGTAATTATAATGTAATTGTTATGATTGTCAAGTGTTTCCTCTGGGTGGTGTTATATGTTTATTGATGTTAGATCATTACTGACTTGTACATTAACACAAGTGCTGAATTACTATGGTTCAGCTACTCTTAATACTGCATTCATTGCCACACATTTCACTTAAAGATGCTTTTGGTCCAAATCTTCCCTCTTTTTCTTTTATAAATTGTCCCAGCTGTAGCTTTCTATAGTCAACTCTTGGAGTGCTTGTTAAAAAACATATGCTACGAAGTTTTCCACTGGGAAAACCATATGGATATATAGATAAACTCTGTGCCCCACATGCTAAGCACTATTGTTTTGTCTTGCCCCCTTGGATTATAGCAATTCATTTTTATTTAAAATATAATAAATTATAATCAACAGTCAAAATAATCTCTTCTTTTTATTTCTTGAGAACCATCAACTTCATTCTTAATATGTTTTCTTCAATAATAAGCAAAAGCAAATTCTAGTCAAATGAACCGAAAACGCCTGACTGTTTAGGCCTTAATACAGAGGTAGAACAGTATATAAATTACGGTGTATTAGCTACGCATGAGTTACATAGATGAGTATCTGTTCAAACCAAGGCTGTCAGCTTACTAGCCGTGAATCTCAGACCAGGTACTTGTATCAGTGGTTCTCACAGTGCGGTCCCAGATTAAGGGCATCACCATCACCTGGGAAACTGCTGGCCATTCAAATTCTCAGGTTCAATCCAAACCTACGAAATCAAAAAACTCCGGAGGGGGGACTCAGTCATCTGTGTTCTGTGAAGCCCTCCGGGTGATTCTGATTGGTGCTCAAGTTCGAGAAACACCGACAAACTCTCTGAGACTCCCTTTCCTCATGTGTAGGATGGGTTTCCTACGACCAACCTTGCAAAGCCAGAGTAAACAGGGGAAGGACTTTGGCTCTCTCACAGTGACTTTTTATCATTATCATTATCATCATTATTATTAATCAAGGGCCCAAATTAAGGGAAATAAGGACATCAAAATGATGTGCTGCAACCACAGGCTGGGACTAAAGTGTGCTGACAGCCAGCAGTGGGCTGGGTACCAAAATAGGCCTCTGGCTGCAGGGCAGGCCCTGAAGATTTGGCCACTGAAATCACAAGTGGGCAAAATGCCTCAGAAGTAATATTTTATCCCCATATAAACTAAGGCCACATTGCTTTGATAGTGACAAACGATAGTATGAGGAGAATAAACAGTGACCTTTTAGGTCTCAAAAGACACTGGATTCTTATCCCCACTTAGCTCTCCCCAGAGTAAAGGCATGGGGAATTCTCCTAATTGACGTCAGCTGCTGTAAGGGAAGGAATGCCGTGACCTTAAACTTGGCCACTGGTCCACTCTCACATCCAGGAACAAAGCCAGAGGGTTCTCCTGGCAACTGCCTGACATGCTAAATGGCAGGCGCAGCCACTGAGGGAATCCTTTGCTGCCCGAGGGACAAATCCCCCACTGCAGGAAACAGACAAACCAGAGAGATTAGCAGTTTGCCCAGCTGATGCCGGCCCATCCCCTCAGCCCAGGGAGCACAAAATGAGTTCTAAATCACCGTATTCAAAAACCTCGGCTCCTGGTCTGCCTTGGTTTTATAAATGAGGGAAATGTTCTCTGCTAAGTCAAAGGGAAAACAGGAAAGTAAGAGAACTTCAAGAAGAAATGTGGTAAATTGGATCGCTGCATAAACCACCCTACCGTATTCCAGAAGTCTTTAATATTGATTAATCAGATATTTTAACTGTCATATTTAAAAGGCCCTGTAACCAAAATTGGATCCAAGCCTCCTATCCTGCCAGAGTAGTGATCATGGTTCCCATGGACAAGCACGAGAGGTTCGTAATCAACCCCTCTCCCTCTCACTTCATGCCCCACTCCACTCTACTCATCTCATCCAGCATGCTCTTCCAGCCACGAACTTGACTATGTAGCTCCTCTGCTCAAAGACCTCTCTTGACTCCCCAGTGCCTATAGAACAGAATCTGGGTGTTTAAGTGCTGTCTATGGGAGACTAGTATCTGACTATGACCGTCCAAACTTAGTCCCACCCCTTGCCCACTTGCCCACCCCTCACCTCTCTCTGAGATCCTGGAAAGCCCCAGCAAACCTCCACGAGTACCCCTTTCTACTTTACAAAAAATACCACTGCCTTTAATATGCTGTTGTCGCTGCCAAGAATATCCTTCCCTAGCTTTTTCACATGGTAAAAGTTTACTTATCACACACGATCCTGTTCAAATATCGCGTAATCTGTCAAGACCCTGTTGGCTTCCCTGCATTCCTTTTTCTGAGTTCCCACACTACTTTGCAGGTGCTTCCATTATAGTTCTTAACAAACTGAATAGTAATTCTCTATTCATGTATCTGACTCCCCAACTAGACCTTTCTGGTCAATGACTATATCTCATGTGTTTTATCACTCACAGTCCCTATCCTTCTGGAAGAGTGCTCAATCCAGATTCAGGACAGGTATAATCCTACCTATCTGACAGTTTCTTTAACTCAAAGATGGAATATAATAATCAATGGGCACTGATTGACATGGAAACCTGAACCATTGAGAAGAGACAATTCTTTTGGCTTTAAATTAACTATATACAGTTGGATACTTCTTAATTAGCTTGAGTAAATCTAGGTCATGCCCTTTGATTTAATCAACGGTTTGAAATACATATTCTTGGGCAAGTAGCTGTTTGAGTTTTCCTATTCCAAGCCCATGGACAGCAGAAACCAGGTCTTATTCACCTATGTATAACCCACAGCACCTGTACCAGGTAAATGTTCAATAAAAGTTTGTTAAATTGAATTCCCAAAATGAGCTGTGTTTTAGTTTGGGCTGCTATAACCAAAAAGCATAGACTGGGTAACTTAAACCACAAATACTTCCATAGCGATGGAGGCTAGAAAGTCCAAGACCAAGGTGCTGGCATACTCAGTGTTTGGTGAGGGCCCTATTCCTGGTCTGCAGATGGCCATCGTCTTGCTGTATTCTCAGTTGGAGGAGAGAGAGAAGGCTTTCATCTCCTCTTCTTCTTATAAGGGCACTAATCCCTTATCAGAAGGGATGGGGGCCCCACCCTCATGACCTATCTAAACCTAATTACCTCCCAAAGGCCCCCTCACAAAATAACATCACAATGAGGACTGCGGCTTCAACACAGGAATACTGAGAGACACAAACATTCAGTCCATGGCAAGTTGCCATACTGATATTTGACCACATTTTTTAATGTTCCATTTGTATATTTGCAAAGAAACAAAGAATTCAACTCAATTTTCAGAAAAGAGTCAAACAGGAAAAATACTTTCCTTCACAAAATGCATCCAACACAGAAACACAAACTTCAGACATTCTAATCAGGCAATTTAGTTAGAAAAGAACAGAGCTCACCTCAGGCTCCCTTCTTTTGACTGGGGACCCACAGCTAATCCTCACCTCTATTCCCAAGGAGATGCTCACTGTTTATCTAATTCCCTGCTCCAGAAGGGCGAGGTACACAGAGCTTTCTCTCCTGCTCCAGAGGGACACTTGTAAGGAGCCAGGCTGAGACAGGCAGCTTTTCCTGGTCCTTCTATCTTCTCCAAAATAAGACATACTAAATTTTAAGGGAAAAGTTCCTAAATGAACATAAACCTTTCACTACTTTATAAGCCCTTGACAGGAAGGGCCAGGTGGGGTGAGTGGGGATTTGAGGGCAGCTTTGCTAAATGAATGAAATAATGTTCAGAATTCAAATAACTAGAACATTCATTTCCTTTTTTTTTCTTAAAATGGAGGCAAAACATGCACAGATGTGAGCATAACTTCTCTGTAAACATATGAGAGTAAAACATCTTTATTAATAAAAAACAGGAGGGGAGGAATAGTTGGAGACCTGGGAGAGTGGCATTTGTGTATAATTATAAAATATTTGCCATTTAATTATTTCATTTGAGAGTTTATATACCTACAACACTTACAGTTGAATTTCACCCAAGAAGTTACTGGCCAGTTTCTACTCTGACCCACTCACCTGGCCAGTTGTAGGAATCTGACAGAGGCAGGTGAGAGGCAAGTTCTAACACCACTTGCAAAGCTCCATATGGTCAGGCTTCAGGCATTTCCTTCCTGCATTAAAAGTACTGGCTTCTTTCCTCTTAATCTTTTTTCACAAGTTCTCATTGTTATTATTCCCCTCCTCTCTCATCTCTACTTCCTTCCATTTCTTCTTCCTTTTCTAAATTGTTTCTTAAGTTCCCAACATCTTTTTTTTCTTTCTTTCTTTCTTTTTTTAATATGTCTTTATTGATTTCAGAGAGAGAAAGGGAGAGGAAGAGAGAGATAGAAACATCAATGATGAGAGTCGTCATTGATTGGCTGCCTCCTGCATGCCCTGCACTGGAGATCGAGCCCACAACCCGGGCATGTGCCCTGACCAGGAATCGAACTGCAATCTCCTGGATCCTAGGTCGATGTTCAACTGCTGAGCCACACCGGCCGGGCAAGTTCCCCATCTTTCTAAGTGCGAAATTCTGAACTAAATCAAGAATACTCTACCCTGCCTGGCCAGGCGTGGCTCAGAGGTTGAGCATCGACCTAGGATCCAGGCCATGGGGGTTCGATTCCCGGTCAGGGCACATGCCCGGGTTGCGGGCTCGATCCCCAGTCGGGGGCGTGCAGGAGGCAGCCGATCAATGACTCTTATCATTGATGTTTCCATCTCTCTCTCTCCCTCTTCTTTCCTCCCTTTGAAACCAATAAAGATATATTTAAAAAAAAAAAAATACTCTACCCTGAAGATTTTTAAATGTAAACCATGCATTTTATTTCATAGCCTACTATCAATAATAAATACAACTTTACTGATTTAGTCATCCAAACAACAAATATTCTAAATTTAAAAATAAATATTACACTGCTGGTTTGGCTGTAAAGATAAAATAAAATCTCAGAAAACATGCACATATCATAAAATTTACCAATAAATTATATGAAGTATCTTGAAATACAAAGAGATTGTAATTTTCTCTGACCAATGTACCCTGCTTTTACTTTGCAGTCCTCCATGTTTCAGTTTTTACTCAGAAACTCATGTTTGGTATACAAAGCTATGAATGTAGCTTTCTGGTAAACTATATGCAAAAGTGTTTTTTTCACCTTTTATCAAAATGTTAAAATAAATTATTTTTCCCCACTCCCTCTGCCACTTTTATTCCACATCCTTACACTCCCAGAAAAGAGGGAAAGAGCCCACTGAGATAGATTCTACTGGAGGCTCCTTCAGATCCTGCCTTCATTGTGAAACGCACACACTCACTGGAAAAAGGTGTTTCCTGCTTGGGTTATATTTCACTTGTGCTACAGATTCTGTGATGTCTCCACAGCTAGTTTTGTCACTACCTAAAAACCATGTTTTCTTCCTTCCCCCCAGGGAAACTAATACATAATTGAGTCCTGATTTCCAAAGCCTCTCAAAATTTGCCAAACTATCCACTGGGATCTCACTAGAAAGAACCAGGTGTGATCTTTATTTAATATGAGGGCAATTAGTGTATAGACTTCAGAAAGGCTCTGGGACAAAACATCATAAATCTGACTGTTCCGGAATCCTCCCTATGTGGTTTTTCATGACAGAGCCTTATCAAACAGAAGAGCTGACTGCATCCCAGAAAATACACTGCCCTAAATATTTATTTTACATGTTTATTTTTAGTTATAATGATCACCTCCATTAACACCCAGTGGACTCATTAGTGAACTTAACATGAATTATTCATTAAAATTCTTCATGTAAAATGGAGAAAAAACAAACTCATAAAAAATATCAAGCCATTCATTCTTAGCGAAAACAAATAAGCTTATCATTTAAGGCTTATATTTTACCATTAATTTATAAGTGGAATTTATAGTTAGTTTTTAAAGTAATTTCGTTCTGTTGGTAGATTCCAAACTAATATTTAGTTACTGAAAAAATTTGTATGTTAGTACCTTAAAAAAGTACAGCATGTTCACATTTGTTTTGTCCTATTTTCAGTGTCAATGAGCTGGAGATAATAGTGCATGACTCAATTTTAACACGGGAAGAGGGGTTCATAGTGATAACCCATGGTCCGGCACGAAGCTAACACAATCAAAGCTGATTTCTCCTGCTGCCTAGCCCCAAGCACATTTATTATTTTTCTGAATTACAAACAAGAGAAGTAGCACTGCCAACCAAAAAAAAATGCAAGTAATGTCAATTTCTTTGGAATAGAAATCATTAGGGACATTTTGACCAAGAAAGTTCTAGTCTGATATTCAAGAGAGCTTATCTTCCTCTTAACAGTCACATTCAAATATACATGTGGAAGTCAATAATACAAGACATAAAGAATCTGCAAGAAAGAAGCAATCAGTAGTACATCTGAAATATTTTTAAATGTTTCCTTTATTCTGACAATTTTCTGTGTCTAAATATGTTACCCTTTTCCGGAATTATAATTAAGAAAAATAATTGTTTTACAGCTTCTCTAAAAATGAAAACTTGCAAATTTACTAACTCAACAAAGGGTAGATCAAAAGCTCTAACACTTGACCCTCTATGTCCATACACAAATTTTTGACAAGATTTAATTTTTATGGTCTAAGAGAAGTCACGCTTAGGTAAAATATGTTTCTGTCCATTAAAGGTAACAGAACAAAATCACTCAAAAGTTAGACACGTTTTCTAGGCACAAAGTGCTATAGAAAGGAGAACAATGTGGCCTTCCTAAACTTCAGTGGTTCTCTAGCTCTAATGTGCATCAGAATCACCTAGAAATAAAACAGACCCTTGGGCGTCACCCAAGAGAATCTGATTCAGTAGTTCTGAGGTGGGTCCTGAGAATTTACATGTTAACAAGTTCCCAGGTGATGATGATGATGACACGAGTCTAGGGATGACACTTTGAGAAGTGTGCTTTAACTCAATCACTCAACTGCTGTGGAAGCCTTCGGATAGTGTGTCCAAGCATTCTACATGAATGATCTTGTGTTTTTTGTGCCATTTAGTTTTACTGACAAGTAATACTACTTCTTAATTATTACTTTGGAATATCTTCATCATCTCTAAGTTGCACACCACTTTTTAGAGCCTCACAAAATTATAAATTTTTAATACATGAAAATAAAAATATATATATGTATCGTATCTTTAGTTCTTAATGTACAGATTTGATAGTAAAATAATAAGATGACTAAGCTATTTGAAGACTCACTGGACTTTTGATGTTAAAAACAACAAAGGATGGATACAAGTGGGCAATCTCCATCCTCAGGACTTACCTGTGACTGGTGCATCGATATCCAGCAAATTTTTTTCCTGTCGAAGAATTGAAGCCCCCTCTGTTATTATTCTCAATGCAACACTCTCTTCCAGCCTGCCCTCCTTCATGAGATGTGCCTTTAAGATATCCACACGAGGTTTCCCATCGTTATCAAAGACTTCTTTTGCTGTAAGCCGGTGGCTTGGAGGAAATGGGACAGCTGGAAGAGAAAAAGTCGGAATCCTACATTAGCCAAAACTCAACAACAAAGACTCAATAATAACCACCAGATATGTATCCCAATCACTAACCACCTATTAAGAGTATTTTAAAAGTTCCCACATTAAAATGATCAAGGATTCTCAAGAATTAAAGACTTCCTTTGATTCCAGATGTAATATTGACTGCTGGAAAGGAAGTCGGCAGTTACTATTTCTTGCATCTTGAAGATGCTGATGGACTTAATAACAAAACAGGATATTTGCTTCTGTAAGGCAATAATCAGTTCAGCAAAAGAAAATCTTTCCTACAGATGCAACCATAAACAACTTGGGTGAGACATTTTTCTACTAGAAAGCAGGTTCCTCCTCTACTGGGATCAGAGAAGTGGGAAAAGCTCTGGAGACCAGATCGGCCCCTTGAGCTAGAGTCATGCGTCTAAATAAACAGATGGACTCACTGTTTAAGGGGAGCACAGGAATCTGAGAGCAAACGGCAAAAATGAACAAAATACTGAACAGGAAATCAGGATTTATGTGTGTTTTTACTGAAGTAACATCTTGAATAGTGAGGGGACCGTACCATGTCAGGAAGAACACAGGTATTTAGAAATATGATACCATGACAAACCACTTACAGTGCAGACTTAGAGCCAGCCATTCTCTCTTCCACACCCCCCAGGCCATCTAACAGTAAGAAGCCCTCCCACAGCTCCTGTCATTCTTCACATCTGTAAATACATACATTCTTTCACTCATGCAGCTAAAGGATGTTCAGTAAACAACTACAATGAACCAAGCCATCTCAGATCCATGGACAGGGATGGTATCATGAATGTTAAATTTCTGATAAATGGTCAATATGGCCCTTCAGTGAAGGAAGCTCATTATTTCTCTATTTCACACGTGGGTTCATTTTTGGACAATTCAAATCTATCAGAAATATTCAGAAGGAGCATAAACACAGCTTCATGTAATTTTCATCTGCCACATGCATTATGCCATATGCATAAGAACATCTCCTTATGATGGTTCCTCTCTTTAAAAGAACAAATGATATTAAGGGATAAACCTGGCCCTCAAAAAAGCAAGAATTCTGGCCTAGGTAGATCTAGGCCAAAAATTTTGTGCAATCTAATAGCACAGATCAGTTATCCAAGAGAAATTATAACTACTTAAGAGAGAAGAAAAATCAGGAAATGAACCCGTACTAGTGGCAGTGGCACATTTCGTGGATAAGCAGAGGACTTTTGTGGTCAGGTGAACCTGGGTGCAAGCCCTGGCTCTGCTCACTCACCAGTTGTATGACCCTGGGCAAGTTAAACATCTTCCTATGGCTTCTGTTACCTCACCTGTAAAGTGGGGATTATATCTACCTGAGAACTGTAATAATAACTAAAGTAAATAATAATCGTAGTAGCTAACAGTTATAGAGTGTTTATTCTATGCCAGGTAATGTCTGGGCAATAAAGTCAGACAGAACAGTGAAGCTGTAAGGTGAGCAAGGCCTATATAACTGCATTTCTGTATAAACTTATTTAGTCCCCATAACATCACTGTGAGAGAGAAACTTGATGCTCAAAAATATTGAGCACCTTGGTCAAGGTAATCAGCTAGAGATGTATATGCAGACTCACTGAGTGTAACCTCTGGCAGCCAGATGCCAGTATAACTGTGTTAACAACTACACACCCCTGTTTCCCAGAAAGTACTTAAGACAGTGCTGAAAAAAACTAATGAGCAAGTCACATTTTAGAACTGAAATTCTAATGAATACTGAGCGGCACTTCTTATAAAGATCACTTATATTTTCAAAAATTATTTTAATGACTGATAGTAGAATAGATATATAATACAAAAACATGACATATAATTAAAAAAAACAAAATGTATAATGTCAAAGAATAGTGTGAAATAAGAAAAAGAAAATTTAAGAATTTGACGAAGAAGAAAAGAAATCTGGTTATTAGTCTTGAGGCATTTGGAGATTTGGTTCATGTTTCTTTACCTGACCAGCACACGTTTGTTAAGAAAACATGAAAACATTTTGATAGCCACAGTTTTTCATTTAGGTCTTCACATATGGTTTGAAATTAGAAAGTATCTTACCTGGTAACGCCTCAAAATTCCCCAGATATAGGATGGGGGGGGTGGAAAGGGGGAATCGTCAAAAGGACACATGAGGTAAAGACAAGAGCTGATTTTTTCTTTTTCAAATGACTTCTCAAGATATGAGTTGGACGACTGTGACGGTTTAGGTGACTCTGCAAAACTGTCAGGAAGAATTGTAGGAGCTTCGAAGGGAGGAAGGCTGATTTACTGTCAGGCAGATAAAAGCAGTGGGTCCCTGCCATGCGCTAGCTGGACTTATTAAACTAAGACCGACCAAAGGATTAAACCTGAAATAGCCCAAGCATTTACGAAAGTGAGAGGCCAAAAGAGAGTACCCCAGGGAGGCATCGCCTTCGTGAGTTAGACTTTCTCCAAGTCCCTAGACTATCTCCAAGGCTAAGATCACTGCAATAACAGATGTTCCACCCTTTGCAGCAGATCTCTTACCTTCCATTAATTGCTTATCCTAAGGTAACTGGCTACGGCCAACCCACCTACTCTGAGATGCTGGAGCTGGTTCCAAGTAAACAGGAGCAAGGAGAGAGAAAAAAAGGCCAATCAGAAGCTCTGTTTCCAACTGGATGGTAGGGACACTGATGAGATGGGCGCTTTACCAGTTAAACAGATGGAAAGGCCTGCAGGGAACCAATATGGGCAGCAAGGATGCCAAAGAGCAAATGCGGAAATGCTGTCCTCGGAGAGAAGTTTTCTGGCACAAAAATAAGAGTGGGCTAATATTTGTGTATTTGTGCACCCTTTGGCTTCATAAAGAAAATACCAGCCTTACAAAGGTCACATTTATTTGCTTTCCCTGTTCACCTGAAGTCCTACATGCAGACTGTGCCAAATATTGAGCAAAAACTACTTAGACCGAAGAATCCAATGTGCTTAGTAAACACTTCTTTCATTAACTTGTTGTAAGAGTGGCCATGCTTGATACAATGAAATCGGATTTCTCCTTCCCTTCTTTGCTTTGAGTATTAGCAGTTGCTTTCATTGATACATGAGCAGGCCAGGACTAGAATAATTAAGTTTATGCATGCTAGTAAAAATTCCGAAATAACTGTTGATATTTGGGCTGAAGGATTCTAAAATGATTTTCTTATAATTACCTATTAAGGGCAGAATATGGTGTTACAAAAGACTTCTTAGCAGCATTCTAAAAATAGAAACTCTTTCAGCTTTCTCCACTTCATGGTTCCCACTCAATATCATTTTTTCCACAAAAAATACAACAGCAAAGTAGCTAAAATTTGGGACATATAAGTCCTTGGCTGACTCCTAACACAAACTACCACATAATGTAGTAAAAGGCAAACAACACACTTGAATAGGGTTGTGGTCCCATGTCAGTGACTGTGGAAACCTGGGAGAGACCGATCTCCAATGAACTAGGTATGATATTCCTTCTTTTCTATTTGTTGTTGCCACCAGAGTTCATCTACCTGATACAGAGACAGGTTACTAGCCTAGGAACAGAAATCATGTGCATCCAGCACCGGCATGAATATAACAATGATTGAAGTTGTCAATTATTCATTCACCGGTAGAAAAGCACATTCCATGTCAGAAAGCCTCATAGAATATTCCCAGCCTTTGGTTCTGGCTGACTATGGGGATCACACCTCTGAGAGGGTCAGGGCTGAGTCAGTTTTAGACAACCACTGTGTGCCCCAGTAGCCATCAATGACCTGCTCTCACTTTGGGTATCTGAGATTTCTGTTCCTCAAATCTGAGCCACTTTAGCCACTATAGAGGGGATTCCTATTATTTGATAGGAAATATCCAAGAACCATTGTCACCGTGATACCTTCACTGGAAAGAAAAGCAGGAAACCTGCCACCTGACCTCTCCCTAGAGTGACTGTCATAAATGCTGGCAAGAGAAAATCACATACTTAAGAGAACAGTTAGCCTAGTTATTTTTCCCCAAAATCTTTGTTTTGCTTTAAAAGAATTATTTTTTTCTCAAATAAAATGACATCTAAAAACTGAAGTATATCTAAACGAAAAAGGCCTGCAAAATCTTGGGGCTCTTTGCGACAAAATTAGAAAACTCCCAGTTTAGACTGACTCCTGACCCCCCTCATATTAAAGAGGAAACTGAAGCCCAAAGAGAGGATAAGTGAAGGGTTCAAGGTCAAAGGATTAGTCAGAGGCAAAACCAACACTAAACTTTAGGCTTTAGCACTTTACCCTCTGTATCTGCTCTGTCCAATATGGAATTGACTAGACAAGTTCGGCTGCTAAACACTTGAAAAGTGGCTCATCCACACTGAGATGTGCTTCAAGTCTACAATATGCACTAAATTCAGAACACTTAGTACAAGAAAAAAATGTATAATACCTTATTAAATATTTTTATATTGATTATACATTGAGATAATAAGATTTGGAATATAATGGACTAAAGAAAATTTATTACTACAATTAACTCCAGCGATTCCTCTTTACTTTTTTAATAGAGCCACTAGACCTTTTAAAATTGCATAAATGTGGCTTGTATTAGATTACTGTTGGACAGTGGTGCATCCTTCTCAACAAGTGAGAACAAGGTGAATGGAAATTATATTCTTTAATCTTTCTTCTCTTCCAGCTTTGGTTCCTATAAAACTTCAAACTATCTCAAATCTGCCTGCACAGTGGAATTGCTTTTACAAAGGGATGGTGCCCAGGCCCATCCTCTAGAGATTTTAACTTGACTGTCTAGATCCTAGGCAGTGGCACGTTTTTAAAGAAACCCAGGTACGTTAATGTTTACAGACTGAGATTCACTGACCTATAAGTAAAGGCATACAAAACACCAGGCGGTTACAGATGATGTATTATAGAACTGTACACATGAAACCTGTATAGTTTTATTAAACAACGCCACCCCAAGAAACTCAATAAAAAAGAAAAAAACGCCAGGTGGTTTAATTCCCCCACCCCCTGCAAACATGTCCCACAATGTCAATCAGCCACAGCAGATGTAATGTCTCGGCAAGTCTAGACATGTTTATTTCATCCCGCTCTGTAATCACAACGTGTGCAGGAACAGCTCTTGTCCCATATATCACATGGCCGTTGTCTGCACAGGGGCTGTCTGAGACACTTAGGTCAGCACATGTTAAGAGAACAGCTTAAGGATATCACATGTCAGACACAACTTAAAACCCATTCTGGCCTGATGTCCAAAGACTGACACCCCATCTGTTCCCTCCTGGACATTTGTGTATGTCACAAACTATGATTCTAATCAAACCATATCAATTCATCCATCCATCCATCAATCATCAAGCATGAATTAAGCACTGTATTCCCTGCTAGGCAGTGAGGACTGGGTGAGAAGTGAGTGATAGTGAACAAACATAAGCAGAACAGACTCTGAAGAGCTTACCATGTGGTATAATTATTAGTTTTTGCTTGAGATGTTTGGAAAAGTGTTAAACTGCAAAATCAAAGAATAAAATTTAAAGAAAGTGAGAGACGATGAAAGCAGTAAGAAAAAAAGTACCTTTATCTACCTTAAGGTTATGCCTGGGCTCCTAGAAACTCTTAGATGCATTTGCAAATTTCTTCTGTCTAAAATATATAATAAATATCTAATTTTTCAGATGATTCCAGAGATGAGGTTCTTTTTTTGAGGTAAATAATAAAAAATAAAATATGCTAACTGTAAGATACAATATCCCAGCTAAAATATACATAAGTAGCTCCATCACCAGTCATTAAAATGTGTGAAATCCGATCCTACTTCTGAATAAAGAGCGAAGGATCTGTGAAAGGAAGCACTGGTGATTTTTCACTAAATTTTATTTGGATTCAAAGCAAGTAGGTTTGACTTGTATTCTTTTGGGTTTAAAAAATTCTATCAGTATGAAGATACATGTTCATCCTTTCACACAATGTTTATATGTAAAGATACACAAATCATGTTGTGCAGGAGAGAGCTTAAAAATTAACCTCAGGGGGAAAAAATTAACCTCAGCTGGCCTCCAAGAAAAACTGTAGAAGCTTATCTATTAGGGTCCTGCTTATGCTACTCCTGTAGATACTCGTCACTTGTTTATTTGAAAGTCTCTGGCTTTCATTATAGATATTAATGCCTGTCAAGCCAAAATATGCTTGCCCATCTCAAGTGTAGCTGAATATTAATCTTGCAAACACAAACATCCAGTTCCACTTAAGCTAAAAAAATTCTTCACATCAGGTGTATAAGTAAAACTCCAATTTATTAATTAACTGGTGGGTTTTTTTTCCTACTGCTATGATGACCTTGTCCATCCTTAGCAGAGACCTCTTACCAACCCCGCTGAATTCTACCACACAAAGTCTGAGCCTTAAAATGTGTTCAGTCATTAGACACAGCATGTGTACTGATCATTTCACTAACAAAAAAATAGCTCATTTGGTTGTCCTGAAATTTATATGCAAATATAGCACAATGGTATTTTATGTAACATCTCAAAGATGTTAATAAAAGGGCACTATGGTACTCAAAGCATTTTTTAAAATAAGTGATTTTTTTGCTGTGGCTTATAGAATATATATTATACACATAATATACACAGTACTTTTTGAACCTAAATCTGAAATGTGCTGCAAGCAATTCTTTAATAAAGACCAGATACGAATTAATTTTAAAAATTACCATTCTAACTATAAGAGGTTAATAAATAGTGAAAATGAGAACCTCAAAAGTACAATCAGAGATTATTTTATAATCTACATTTCAAAATAATTTAAATACGCTTATTGTTCTATAGCTACTCCATATCCTATGCACAGGCAGTTTTTCTCCTTCTTTAGCCACTACACATTGAGTCTATAAGCTCGAGGACACAGGAAAGGGTAACAGTCCCCCCCCCACCCCCCATATGTAGTTTTGGATGGTTCTATCACAAAACTCCCTTGAAGTTCTGATACTTTGGTTAGTTCATTTAATTACTAGAAAAATTGCAAACGGCTTACATAATGAATTATGTAATAATGATTCAACAGATTATTTGAGAAAAGTTTTAAGAGTTTCAAAATATTACAGCATTACTAAAAAGCTCATACAAAAATCTGATTTTTTGCTGTTAAAATATAAAAGGTATACGCATGAGTCCAGCAACTAACATAGAGGCCATGCCAATTAAATTATTTTATACACATACATGATAAAAGCAAAATTACATTTATTGGTTCTGATATATGATATTGACTATTTAGATTAGACTAAGAATTTTAATTAAATATTAAATGTTTTCATTTAAGTGAAATTAAATACTTTAAAATTTTTAAATATATAATTGAAAATGTGTTGTTTTATAAGGGTCTACTCTACAGAGGTGTTTTTAATTAAAAAATGTATAGTCAGCCATGTTCAGTTACACCAGTAGGTACCACAACTATGTTAGATCTCTGTACTAGATGAAGTGATTACAGCAATATTTTCAACAAATGGTATTTATAGTAACATCTAGAACAGCAAAGTTATAGCAATGCATAAAATTCTACTCACTGGGATGAATTTAAACAGAGAGCTTTTAATTTATGTATTTGCCTTGAAAAAAATTTTTTTTTCTGGAGAAACATCATAGGAGCAGATTAAAATCAAGAAGCAAACAAGAAACTTTAAGCCAAGCTGCATTTATTTCCCAAGTGAGCAGGTCCCTTTGAACATGATAATTATCTCTTAGAAGTGAAGAGTATCCAGAGATGCTAAAATTTTATGTAACCCAAGACACACTTTACCATTCAGAAATCCTCGGCTCAATGGCCTAAGTTAGGAAATATAAGCAAGGACTTTACCTATATTGGAGTTGAATTATTTGATTAGAAATTCTTTAATAAATATAAACTTTAGAAGTCTCTGAATTAAAAAGAGAAATCTGCAGCATATATGTGCCTTCTTAGTCTTCAATCCTAAACTTGTAAATTGATATAAAAAAAAAATCAATCTATGCCCACACGTTTCTTTCCTTTCAAGTTCATCACTCAGCTCCAGATGCCCACACATTTCTATGCCCACGTGCCCGCCCACGGTCCCCATCCCCTGTGGTTAAAACACCTACAGGCATCAGAATAACTTTTTAAAAAGTGAATACAGGTCTCTCTTCTTCAAAAGGCTTTGATGAAATGGCAAATCTATATCCCAAATGATATAGAATAATGTAAATCCTAAGTGGCAATTTAAGGATGTTACTATGTTGCCACTTTTGCATATAAACGCCGATTGTTCTAAAAGATAATAAATTTGGCCCGGCAGGTGTGGGTCAGTGGTTGAGTGGACCCAGGAACCACGGGGTCCCCGGTTCAATTCCCAGTCAGGGCACATGCCCAGGACTCAGGCTCGATCCCCAGTAAGGGGGCATGGAGGAGGCAGCCCATAGATGATGTTTCTCTCTCACGGATATTTCTCTCTCTCTATCCCTCTCCCCTCCTCTCTCTAAAAATCAATTTCAAAAATAAATTTAAAAAATAATAAATCTGGCATACAGCCTGATATCTGTGTGCCACAGTAAAGCGAAGATCAAGATATTTCACCTCAGAGGCACTCTCCCAAGAGTCAAGGCAGGAGCTGAATTCCCAGGCCCGCCTTTAATTCCTCCTGCCCTGGCTCTGTGTCCCCATGCCCCAGGCTCCCCAGTGGAACAGCAGGTCCCCTGGGTCTCTCCTGGGTTCAGTGACACACCATCCTCCTACCAGACCTGCTCCCGCCCACTCTCCCTGGTCCTCCATGTCTAAGAACCATCCACTCACGTGAATGATACAGAAGCACACGGAGGCCCCAACGCTCGCCACCTCCAATGCGTCCTCCCCAAGTCAAAATCTTCACATATCTATTTAAAAATCAGAATGCTCTAGTGAATACCACTAATAGGGCATATTTGCACACAGAAGAAATTCTCAAATAACTAGAGAAACGGATTGCTGGGATTACAATGCCAATTGCAGATTTATAGGTAATGCCAAATCTCACTATTTAAATGAACCAACCGATCGTGGCTATTCCAAAAACATCAGAATGATTAACAATCAAGTTCTACCGAGAGGCTAGTCTAATAGCCTGGCTTTTGATAGATGTTCAATCAATGTGTTTTTGAATGAGTTAAAAAATGAATAAACTTTTTTTTTCTCTTTGTTCACTTGAAATTTGAGTATAATTTCCTGTGGTATTAGAAGTAGTTTAAGAAGAGAGTAAAAAAAATGGCCTTATTCAGATCTAAAAGTATATAATTATAAAAAGGATAGTCAATAGCCAAAATAACTCGGAAACTGACACCTTCATTTAATAAATGTCTCTCTTACGGTACTCATTACAGAAAAGAGACCATGAGTGCCAGATGACAGGGTGGCACTAGAGGCTCATCCCCAAGATGAAACAGACGGGGTCTAAAGTACACAAGAGAAAACTGAAAAGGGAAGGAGGAAAACAGGCACCACGAAAGTTTAAAGTACTAAATGTTTTAATCCCATATGTGAATAAAGGATCATCAATAAAATGTGTTCTTTGCGATGTAAAAATTGACCAATAAAAATAATATTCCATTCTTAGAATAATGCTTTGGTTCTTTTAGCTCATCAACTACTATCCCATGGAATTTCAGAAAGCAGTTCAAGTATTTCCTTTAAAAAGAACATTTTTCTAGATTATAAGAATGCTATTAATATATATTTATGGAAGTATGCTTCAGTAAAAGAAGACATTTAATTACATTAACACTTTCTCAGCATCCCTAAGTGTCAGAAGTAACTCAGGAGAAAGGCCTCCTTTCCCCCCTTTTTAGTACCTGCTTAATGAACTATCACTACCAGTCAGAGAGAATCCAAATCTTACCAGTAGACACAAATGAAAAATTTATTATGAAATGCAGCTGTCAAGAATAGGCAAATACGTTATCTAACTCATGCTAAGCTCATATAGAATGACAAACTGAACAACATAATTCCCATGATACATGACTTTGGGTTCTGGTTCCCCAAAACATCCAAAAAGCATCCGTTCCATAAATTTGTCACTGTCCAAGTTGAAGACACTCACGTAGGCATGATAGTGAGTCATTAGGCAGCACCAGGGGGGCTTTTCTTAAAGCGACAAGTGCGGAGTTCACAACTGGCAGACTAGAAATACAGCATTTCTTTATTACCACAACATTTAAAATCATTCCTTGCCATAGTTTCCCACTCAAAAAAATAATGATTAAATGTAGAACTACAGGTTAATACAAATGTAAGATATAGCACCTGTCAGGTGAAAATACACCCTCACACAATACAAATGGTATAATAGTGTCTATTACTCCAGCAGAGGACTCGTGCGTGTGTGTGTGTGTGTGTGTGTGTGTGTGTGTAAGTCCCTTGATATATGATGCTGTTCCACTTACTCAGAGTTCTGGTCCCCATCATCCTCACCAACCACAGCACAATCATTCACCCAGAGGTAAAAAAAAATCGAGCAGGGGTAAGAACATTCACCACAGAATCTACATCCACAGGAAAGAAACGAAGTCATTCCCAATAAACTAAGGAGGGTGGAGGCCTAGCGTAACTGAGCACCTCTGTAGACAGTTCCATGTTTCACAACAATCCTAGGGGATATCAGGGCATATTCGTGGTGTTTAGGATAGTATACATTCCACATTTCATAAATTCACCTTAATCCAGGTTAGCAGACAATACACTCTGTTAAAAAGGGGAAAAGGTGTAATACAATTTTGATATATTTTCATTAAGTAGAAGTTTAAATGATTTAATGTTTAAAAGAGATATATCCATTCATACGATAATTTCACTTTCAGGGAAATGTCTCCTTCCCTAATCACAACACATAAAGGTTTATATATATATTCAATTCCTTTTGAAATAAAATTCAAATCATGAAAAGGTCCTCATTCCCAAAAGTGCATCCAGTCATTCATAACGAAACTCAACATAGTCTTTCATTTGCTAATATTCTATATATCAGGTGTATTTTTTGAAACAATATGTAGAGGAGGATTGGAGAAAGAAAAATGTCAAAAAGATTTTATTCGTTACATAAATGCAAACAAACTAACTAAAAGTAACTTTCCTTTATAAACCTAATGTCTAAGAAAATATAGAAACCCCTGAAGTTCTTTTTCTGATAATATTCTTCTTCAAAACAAACTGGTCACAAACATCAGGATTTTTGAGAATATCTACATTTGTACAAAGAAATAATTTTTACTTCTGCAATGGAGACTTCAATAGTCCAAAGTGCAGTAAAAGTACAGGCAAAATTAAAAGAAAGAAGAAAGGAAACAATCGGTTTATCACTTGAGGAAGACAAATTTGAATTCAGCTCATCAAATTGTCATGTCATTAGACTGCATTGAAAAAAAACAACTTAAATAGCATGTGAATTTTACTAGACGCAATTTCCCATGGGTATTAGCAATACTTACTCCCCACATAGACAAGAGGGACCCAATTACTACTCTCACACCAAATGATAAACAGAATAAATGATAATCCCAACCTCCTCTGAGCTCCCTTCCCTCTAGACTCTAATTACTATAAGGGTTTCTATGCGCAAGGGACACAAAGTCTGTCCTAGAAGCAAAGACAGGATCTTGAATCAGATTCTCCACAAGAGGCCATTTCAGTTGTATTTTGGAAATAGGATTGATCTCTTTTTTTTTTTTTTAATCCAAGTAATTGTCCCATCCTAGATACAGCCGTTCAAGTAACAAAATGTTCGTGAATAAACACAGAACAATGTAGATCGCTGTGGACTATCCACTGGCCACAGTCTATAACTACTTTTATACTCAAGTGACAAAGGAAGGAAATTACAAGGCAATCATTTATTTATACACATTTATACAGTGACGATACAAAGTTAAGTCATCAAGAAACTACCAAAATTATAATATGTTAAAGTTAGTAATCAAAGGGCAGACATCTAAAGAAACAAATATTAAAAAAATATGATTACTGAAAGAAAACACACACAAAAAAACAAAAACTAAAGAAAAATACATTTTCAGGGGGAAAAAAGCTCCAGAATGTCTATGTTAAACATGGTTAAATGGGCTTATTTATGTCAAATTTTCTTAGAGATCTGAATATGCTATTCTATCTTGTCTAAAAGGAAAATCAATCATGCCTCATTTCCCAACTTTTTCCCCAAAAACGTAAGTCTTCATGAGACATTATGTTCTGTAAAAGCCTACTATAAAAAATTACGAATTCAACTATTTTGACAAAGTGAGTCAGTCAGTTCATACAAATACAAATATTTACAATAGAGGATATCAGTAAAATTGTCCAAAAATTTAAATCAAAATCATAAACATATTAGTTTTAGCCGAAGGTATAGCATATTTATAGCTATCAATTTCCAAACAACAACAAAAAAAGTAGAAAACTTGCTATTTACTCATTTACTTATTTACTCATAAATGCATCATACTGAACAGTGTACTGCCTTGCAATAAAAGTAAACATCTTTATAATGCGCATGTTTATTTGATAGTTCATGACGACAGCCATCTAATATTGGTTTAAGTTAAATATGATTTGAAGATACTAAATACTATTAGGTGTCTTCAAATCAATAATGGATAAATTCCTAATAAATTATCTCAATTCAAAATCTCTCTAGCTGTGTCGATTAGACTGCTCTATTAGGCAGGGAGAAATGTCATTTGAAACTAAGAATTATTGTATGAATGTAAGATTTTCAACTTTAAAAAATTATTAATCATTAAAATGATATGTGTACATGCTTTACATGTTAAACATTTCATACGCACGATTTAATTCAATCTTCACAATAATGCTATGTGGTAGGTACCACAATGTTCATCATTTTACAGATCAAGAGACTAATAACAATGAGCTCACATTACATGTTAAAGACAGCACAGCTAGTGTGGGGGCCAAGACATAATCCCAGAGTCTTCACTCCAAATCCCATGCCCTTTCCACTAAAGCTCAGGACATTAATCTGCAAATTCCTGCAAATTGTAGGTTGTCAAAGGCAGCTGCTATTAGTCTTTAAAATGCTAATTAAGGAAGAAGGAAACCAAAGAAATCCAACCAAAGGAAAGAAAACCTTTGGTTTTTGACAGACAGGATGTGAGTCTTCCTTCCACTTTCAAACCCACACTTTGGCATTCTAGATCTGTGATCTAGGCGTCATAGCAACCTTTTAACATGCCAGTCAAAAAAGCACTGTCAGTCATTTAAGCGTTCTCTCAAACTAATTGCAATGGATTTATGCTCTCAAAAGAGCTGCTCCTTCTTATTTTAAGAACTTACATTAAAAAGTTTAGGTAATGCATATAAATTCATTGGTTAATCTCCTCCCACCCTCCTCTCTCCCTTCCCTCTGCAATACATCGGTCTGTTCCGCTGCAATGTCTCTGGTTCTTTTTTGTCAGTTTAGTTTGTTCCTTAGATTCCACATGTGAGTGCGATCATGTGATCCTTGTCTTTCTGACTGGCTCATTTCACTCAGCGTAATGCTCCCCAGGTCCCTCCAAGCTGCCCCAAAGGGCAAGAGACCCTTCTTTTTTACAGCTGCCTGTGTGCACACGCAGAGCCCACGGACAGACAGTATTGCGCAGCGTGGGGAAGGCCCGGGGAGGGGGCGGGAGCGGGGCGGAGGAGGTCAACAGGTGGGAAAAAAGGGGGACACCTGTAATACTTTCAACAACAAAGATATATTAAAAAAACAAAACTTTTCCTAATGCAGTTGTGGTTGTCCCAGGGCTCTGGACCCCTACTATTTGGATCCACATCCTTTTTCTGCTGCCTGACAGTTCTCCATCTTTGGATGATCAATCTCACTGTGCCTGAGTAAAATGTGAGCGATAATAGCACCTACTGCCTAAGGGTATTGTGAGGGCTCAATAATGCATGTCAGCCCTGGCGAGTTTTGCTCAGTGGTTGGAGCATCGGCCCTCGGACTGAAGTGTCCCGGGTTCAATTCCGGCCAAGGGCACGTACCTCGGTTGCAGGCCCGATCCCTGGCCCAGGTAGGGCCACGTGCGGGAGGCAACCAATCGATGTGTCTCTCTCACATCTATGTGTGTCTCTCTCCCCCTTCTACTCTCTCTGAAAAGCAATGGAAAAAATATTCTCAGGTGAGGATTAAAAATAAAATAAAATTTCTTTCTCCCAACAATCATGAGAAGACTGCCAAAAAAATAATTATGGCTAACTCAAGGCACAGTGATAAAATAAAAATAAAAAGAATGTGACTCCTACCATAGCAGAATAACCTGTAACAGCTCCCTTTATCAGGCCGATGTGACCTGGGGAGTGATTTAGATAAGTTTATTGATGTGACCAGCTAGCAAAATCACCTGAGAGAGCTCACCGAAATAACCAGTAATCAAATGCAAAGAAATCCAAATTGTGCTATGAAAGTCTCATTTGGATAAGCTCTCATTTGCAAAATGAGACATGCAAAATCATTGGCACACTGGTTAGGCACATGTCTACGACTAGCTATAGCAATTTTCTTCCTTGTCATTTCCTTCATTTTCATTTAAAGTAATATAACTAGCTAAAATGCAAGAGGGAATTGTTAGAAGAACACGATTTTTCACCCTAATCTCAATAATCAAGTGTTTTCATTCTTATGGTATAACAGTATAAACTAGCTACCTCTTTGCTTAAAAAACTCTCAAGTTCTTTTACTAGATTTTGTCTTGTGTATACTCAAAAAATTGAATTTGCATTGAGCTTATGTCATTGCCTAATATAATACTTATATTTGTAGCTTTTACAATAACAGTGTTTACAATTAGTAATGTAAAGAAGAAGGCACAAATATAACAGCACATTCACCACATGTAATATGTACCTTTAAGCAAAGAAAATAGTCTCTTGAAATTTTTACATACAAATGCAAATTACTATGAAATTTAAAAAAAAAAACTATTCAGCTATCCAAGAGATATTAAACAAAATACAAGAGAATATAAATATACACTTAATTTTCTAATGAATACTTGTACGTAACTGAACAGGTTATTATCAATACATGGAATACTTTAATTAATACACATTATATTGATTTCTTTCAAATTTTTTCATTTCTAATATTAGAAATGGAATCAGAAGTTTTCTATATTTTCTCCTGTACCTAATTACCTATTAACCATCCAATTACCTATTAAGTGAAATATAATTTCTACGTAATTTGTTACTGTGCAAGCATTTTCTTCCCTTTGGTAAAAAAAAGATAAACAACAGTGAGAGGGAAAGAAAGTTCAGTTATGTGTTTCAGAAACAAGGGCTTGTTCACCACTATCCAAATGCCCCTTTTAACAAAATAAAACTAACCTTCAGTTGATTTCATTTGACCATTTTTTAAATTCCTAATTTAATAAAGTTAACTTAATTTGTCTCCAGAACAAACCTCATATTGCTGATATACTGAATTTATTCTAAAATACCACTAATCTATTTAAAATGTATGATATACTTTACTGTACGGTATTGAAAATTCTTGTCATTTAACAAAGATTTAGAAACGTAACATGATCAGTTTAACATTAAAGTATGTCACCAAAGTTCAACAAAAGCAGTGCTTAAGTAGTGGAGAAATACAAGACATACTCATTTGGTGGATGACAGACAGTTATCATCACCAATTTTAGAGGATATTTTATTAAACAAGTATCTCGCTTAATTAAACAAAAAAAAAATCCCTAAGTCTTGAACTTTTGTGTGCCAATATGAATATCTAATGAAGAATCTAAGAATGAAGGTGCTTTTTGAGGTGACTTTTTTGGCTGACCTACATATGAATGCAAAGAAAAGGCATTTCATTATCAATAAATTGCACAGCATTATTTAGCAATTGCACCATGTCAGGGAAATAACAACATGGTCCCCAAATGAATTTCAATTATATAAAGGATTTCCTCTCAAAGCAAAATGAATGACATTGTCCCAAATTAAAAAACTGGTGGCGATAACAAATGAGCACCATTACACTTTTCTGAATCCTGAATTTTCTTTACTTTTCCCAGTCATGGGGCTAAAAATTATAGTTCACTAATTGATCACAATGTTGTGGGCCCTGCATTACAAAAACATGAGTCCTTCAAAACTACCTTCTAGAAATGCTCATTTGCTACAAAAATGTACCACTGATAAGAGTCAACTTTTAACATCACCACATACATCTGTGTAGTGAATTATATCTGAAAGTATTCTGAAAGTGAAGCTACTGAAAAATCCTTTGCCTAAAGTGGTATCCAATAACTAACAATACACCTTCAGTGGTCAGGGAAAATAATATTTCAGTAATTATACAAGTAAAGGATGCTATTTTGTAGCACAAATCAATTAAATTGTGCTAGCTCTTAGAAATGTTTCCAAAACATTTGCTGCAGAAATGAGCTACACTAGTGTGTAAACTGAGGCTAGACATTCCATATGGATTTCACTGATCCCAGGAGCACTTTGCTCTAGTGTCAAGAGTTTTGATTACTTGAATTTGAGACCTGGCTTTACCATAACCATATAAAATAGGTGTTTATTGTCCCCATTTGACAGATTAAGAAAAAGGTCAACTACGCTGTCCAAGTTCACTCTAACATTAAGTGGCTAAGTTTGGATACACACCCAGGTAAGTCTGGTTTCAATTCTTTACACCATATCATGCTAAACTATCTAATTTATTAAATAAAATTGCCATTCAAAATATCTTTCTGAAACATTTTCCATTTTTAGACTATCAAACCTAATTCCGCCTCTATGCTGAGTGAGTGAGACAATGTCAAACATTTACTGGTCTCGAGCTAGCAGGCAGAAAGTTTCAGGCAGGGCTGCACAACTAAAAGGCTACATTCAACTTCATTTTTTAATTGCTCAGTATCCTTGTTTGTAAAATCAGGGAATAAACCAGGAGGCTCCAGATCCCTTTCCATTTTGAAAATACAAGCTACACGGAGGTTTTGAGTATTCACCTCTGAAATGGTATAACCATTTCACCTGTTGAACAAACCCCAGGGGCATTCCCCAGGGGCGAGGGTCTGGGAAGGAACACTTTTAGAAACAGAAGTCAGCATAAGGCGGCCTTGTGCAGTCAGTTTCACAAGGTAGGGACTGCACAGAGTATTTGGGCGAGTCAGAAACTGAGGGTCAAAATTCTGTCCCCACTGAATGAACCCAAGCCTGGACCTATTCCACTTGCTGCACAGGGTGGACGCAGGCCAGCCCGAGACCCTGAGTGAGGCTGAAGGGATGCGCACCTTAACAAAGGGTTTGTTTGTCAAGGTGGGACAAGAAAATTAACACAGCGGCTCCATCACTCCTCTTCACTTCTGGAGACTGAGGACAATGCCACTGTTTTGATGGAGAGCTCATCACAAAGAAGACTCAGTAAATAAACACTGGTGGAAGGAAAGGGGGAGACAGGGAGAAAGGGGAGAGTTATGAGCTTCTCTAAGAAAAATGCCTTAAAAACTGCATTATTTTATTGAGTAGCTTTTGCAGGGGGGTGGGGGGGACTGTGATAAGTGGAAAAACTGAAGCATACTCTCTGCCTTCATTGTTGAATTTTTTTCCCTTCACTTAAAAAAAAAAAAAAAATGTTACACCCAAGTTTTCCCATAGCTCTTAGCTGTATAAGGTCAACTTTTGTTTTCACAAACACTAGGAAGGCTGAATAATAATTACCCACAGTTTAGATTCCTTTCTAGAAACAATTCATTTAAAGAAAACAAAGGAAAAAATCATGTGTAACAATGGAAAATACAGTTCATCCAACATCCAGATAAGGTGGGAACACAAATAATAAGAATATTTCGGCAGTGGGGATATTAAGCTGTAAAACTGCTCTCTGGGAAAAAGAAACAGAACTAATGGAGTAAATGGATGTGATGACGGGGAAAGTGACAAGTGTTGAGGACTGAAATGGGCAGAATTATACTTGTAAAAAAAAGGCTCAACTCCGATATATGCGATCAGCAGCCAACGAAGAATGTCCTCGACACTGCTTACCCTCCGCGGCTTTCACTGGATACCCAAGTGCTCCTTCATGACGCAGGTAAACACGTGGGCCTTTGGGAAACATCTGCTGGAAACCTGCGTTTATTCTAATTCATTGTTAAGAGCCTACTATGTGTCTGACCCTCAGCTCGGTGTTGGAGAATCAGTGTTGGGATTCTCAGACTCATTACCAAAGTCTGAAATGCTACAATTTTATCATCTTGTGCTCAACATTTTCCTAAATATTTTATTCATACATCTGGAAAGTATGCTCTTAGAAGAACAATTTGAAAATCCACTAATAATGTGGACTCACAGAATAAGGAGAAGATAAATTAGAAAAAATGCCACAGTAAGAAATGTTTCAAATACACCTAAGTTGATGGCAAATATCCATGTATATAGCAGCCACAGCCCAGATCTTAACACGACGGCAGAGAAACGCCTGAAGTCGGAGTGACACGCAGGGAGGAACAGAGGCAGGTTTACAGTTGTGAGTATGCAAAACGCAGCATTTATTCTTGTATTATTATTATTTATTAATTATTGTGTTCTTTTCCGTACAGGCAACTGCAAACCTACCTTTGCCCCTCTGTGTATTTAAAGAAAATCTGAAGGTAAAGTTAATGATTAAAAAAATACATAGAATATTGTTGATATCACTTCATTAAAAAAACCACACTAATCTTATTGCCTTGATGATGGCCTGTAGGAATATCTGTGACATTTCCGACTAAACTTCCTGATGACACCAGCAATATTTTATACCCATCTTCTTCTACTGTAGAAGCGATCGCCCAGCAATGGACAACATAGGCATGATATTTCAATAAAATCTTTTCTCCGCTGAAGAAGTATTGGACGGTATTATGAACATTGCAGATACGTAGAAATACAGTTAAAAGTAAAGCATTATTTTCACGAGACGGCTTCTGAATCAAATCTCAAGCATAACATTAAAAAGCAAGGAGGGAAAGACAGAAGAGAATTAATCTCTTCTTAAAAATAATGACTGTGATAATAAAGCCTCATTATTAAGTTAAACACATATTCTCTCTTTCATCTAACTTTCAGTAGACCAGTCTATAAGAAAATATCGTTTATAAGTTATTTCAAAAGGGAAATTAAACCATATTATTCTGAACTACCCAGGGTGAACACAACTTTTATTCCTTGAAGCTCTATTTTCTTTAAATTAAAGCAATCTAAAGAGCAGTGACTCCACACCAGTCGTGTACCAGCCAACACCTGGAATGACATGAATATTCAACACAGTCTCCAGTACTGTCGTCTGGGGAGAGGCCAGTTAACAAATGGATTCCACATAACAATGCAGGCTGATTTTTTTTAATGTATTCTTTAAGTTGTAAGATGCAATGAGGGAATTCAAACTCAAAATCAGACTTCCAAATTTCCTCCATTAACGAGTTATACGAATGGGTAACTTTACAGCATTAAGAACGGAATTAACTTTACAGGAAACGTGGCCAAATGAATGTTATTGAACATCCATAATGATCATTTTCCATGAAGTTAAATACTTATAATCATGAGTTTTGATTAGCATGCTCTGGTTTCTCGCATGCCATGTTATCATTACAATCAGAAAACTGAAAGGAATTTTCTCCAATTAAATGTAAAACAGATGATCGCACTTAGGAAGAAAACATGTGTCACTGACATAAGATTACAAAGACATATGAATATTTTCATCATAAAGGACATCAGATTACTTAGTATCCAAATCTTTACAACAGACTTAAATTATCAAATTCTTTGAGACAAGTTCAAAGAATACATTCTTAAAATAATACTCTGTGTACTCAGCGCTTCATTTTTCACCATGACTTGACAGCATGTTTTGGGTTTTCCTTTTCTTTCTTTTATTTAATATAATAATAGCAGGATGAGAAAGGGAAAATTAATCTATCTCTGTTTCACCAGAAACATTTCTCATTTTATTTTACTCCTTTTTTCAATAATCAAACTAAAATACATTCTCTTGAACAGACAGTATTAACGCTGAATTTTGCTTCACAGAATTACTGATGCTTCCTCAGCTGGAGCTTAGTAAGTTTTAATAAAAAGATATCGCTTTTCTGATACTCAAGGGAGAATATGCTTGCCTAGGTGCAGCTGGCACTATGGAAACAGTTTTTTGATTTTGTTTTTCTGGTGTAATTATTCTACCCACCTACTCCATGTAAATCCAACACTTCGATTGTTGTGCTTCTCCAGTTTCCCAGCTGACATGAGGATAGCACCTGCCAGCTAACGTCCTCTAGTATACTCTCTATCAGTGATTCGCACGCACTCACACACAGCAAAGGTTACACTACCCACTCATACTTGCTAAGTTATGCCATGTATGCTAGTCACTTCAATAAGTTTGATAAACTCGTAATTTACCTTAAGATCTCTATTATAAAATGTTGGCTAAACCCAAATGAGACCCCTTTGCCTTCAATTCCCCCTATGGTTGTATTGAAAGAGATTGTTCTGTTCGAGTCAAACCATGAAAAGGTCCAAGTATTCTATTCCAAATCACTCCACACCAGTCTTGTGCCAGAAATTCCAGTGAACAGGAAGGAAATTTTTATTATTAAAAATGATGTCAAATAGAATTAAACAATTTTAAGCTAAAATCATTCATATTGTAATTTGGTAAGAGAAAGTCTTCTAAATTCCTCCTATGAAATTACTTTCTTCTATTGAGTCAATAAATGTATATTGAATCAATATACATCAAATACACCCACTAGTTGCTAAATGGTAGAAAGCACTGAATTAACTGCACATTGTATGAAATATGAAATGCAGTAGTGGAAGGCTACACAAGTCACACTATAGTCCCATGTATACGCGACTCACTTTGGAGTTATATGAAACTGCATCTGTGGTTGCTATATATACAGTAGATATAAATAAGTCTGTTTATATTAACATGCTTAGTAAAATAATATTTTACATCAATGTAAACATTTTCAAATTTTTGTTTACTGAAATTTCTGGTTTGTTTCAAAGAGAAATCATACTTTGGGAATTAAAAGGCATTCTAGTCAGCATCCCTTCACAGATGCGAACAACAACAACAAAAAAATTGACATTCTAAGTCTTATGCTCATTTTGCTAAAAAAAATAAACGTATAAGAGATTTCAAGCAGCCTACTTTTTGAAAAACCACATACAAAATCAAGTCCAGCGTAGGCAACAGGCAGGTAGAAATGTAAGGGGAATCTGTGGTTCCTGAGGGCCCACCCTTAAGGATGACTCTGTAACACCAGAATGGACACATTTCTAGTATATAACAATGTTTAGAACTCCCAACATATTTATTATACAAAAATAATATATGACAACATCACCTAGTAACTTTCTAAACTGCTTCAAGCAACAAAACCCACTTCTCTCTGAAAGCAAATGCATGTCTTAGTCACTACCTGGCAGCCAAGATAATTTAAACTTCACTTCTGCTCTCTCGCCTAGACTGTGCTCTTCACACTTCCTAAACACATTTAAAAATAGGAAACACCCAACCAAGAGGAGATATCCAATTAATCCTTAATTTGTTTTTGTTTTCTTTAGAGATCTACCCTATTGATTTTTTCTCATTCCTTCTCACAGATATAAAGTAGCCTATATTTAAATTTAGGACTCCAGATTATAAGTGAATTCTGAAAATACTTTAAATCATCATAAACATTTATAAAGCTTCTTAGACCACTTAGAAAAGCACCGCTCTGTTAGTGTATATCACTGTAGGAGTCCTTTGAAGTGACAGAAGTACTTGTGGTAAGCACATTGTTACGTAACCCTAGGATTCCTAGTAGGTATTTGCATTTATCATCAAAGATGAAAGGAGGGCCCAACATTACTGGGCTCACGGGTTCGGCGCAGTGCCTGATGCTCTGGCATGCACTATCTGATTAGATTTTCCTGACAAACCACTTTATTAGGTAAAGCTGAAAAATAAATAGTAGGTCAGAAAAACTCTCCTTCTAAATAATGGGATAGCATAGATACTGGAAATTGATCTTCTACACCCAACGTAACAGAGATCTAGTTTTAGAGGAGTATTTTCTGGATAACACTGCGCAAAACACTAAACATCCTTGGATTATATTCCTTAAAACTGAACTTTGAGAGAATAATATTGTAGGAGAAATTATTAAAATTTCTATATTTAAAAATATACAAAATGCTTAACATTTTTTATGTTTTTGGTTTTCTCATTTCAATATACTTTTTAGCCAGTGCTCTCTTACAATCATGCATATGACTTTCTGTCCGCTTGGTTCAGTAACATGTAATATTAAGGATGAATTGTTAAGAATTATAAAAATCTGTGCATATTGAAATCTTCACTGTTAAAATCTGTAGTTACTTATTCTGATACATCACATATAAACATAAATCCACTCCTCACAACCACTGGCAGCACCACCACCACTGGGATCAGTAAAACAAAAACCAAACCTAGAATAAACTACACCAAAAAAACACTCTCATGACTTATTCAAGAGCTTTTGTTCATTTCTCTTTCTTTATTTATTTCTACTTTTCCTCTTTTTTTTTTTTTTGGTGTAGGAGAAAGAGCAATTTAATTTTCAATATATATGAAAAACATATAACATAAATGGACAGAACTCATTTCGGCACTGAACCAGATATCCAGCTTGTAAAACTTTCCACCCCTAACCCACCCCAAGCAAACACATGAAAAATACATTCAATAACAATGGTGCACCATAACTGCTCTTTTTAGTCATTGTTTTTCCAGTCCTTAAAAACAATATCACACAAAAGATTAACTTCATTTTTCCTTCATTTCTGTATGATTGAGTAAATGTGCACTAGAGAAAGGGCACACCTTATACTCTTCACATTGCCCAACATCACATATGGAAATCAGATTATTTTTCCCAATTGTTATTTTATTCCAAGGTCATGACTATCTATTGGCAAGTATCCAGGAATGGATGATTCATTGCACTGATGAAAATGCAGTTCATAAAAATATCATTTACATCAAAGGTAGGCAATTGCAGGAGGATTGAGTGAGGATCTACTCTTAATCAAACAATAAAAATATGAATGAATATTATTAAAAAGGAATATGCTTAAGCCTATTTAAACATAGTCATTCGTGTTCCAGTATCTCTGATGAAAGATATGTTCTACACTGAAACACAGTATTAGCTGCAAAGACATAGTTAAAATTTAATTAACTATGCCAATTGTGCAGGTTATAGGTGCACATAATCCAAAAAGTATTTGTATATGAAAGATAGACATTTGGGCATCTCTGACAATCTATTAATGCACGTTATTTTCAATAAAATTATGAAGTCATTATGAAAAGTCTATTCAGGTCTATTTGCCCAGGCTCCCAAACTTGTCAAACCGTTCCCATTAGCTCCTGCATTACTTCCATGCAAGAGATGAACTAAGTCATCTCTTAGACTAATGGAAAGATTGGCTTAAATTTGACCTTGGCTCTCTCTTTATAATTAGCTGATTCATTCCCTAGGGGAAAGAGGTAATTAACTTACTGGTTCAGAACTTCCTTAGGAAAAAAATGTAACTGACTCACTTAAAAGGGCTTTCCTTTTTTCTGAAGATCTAAAGCAACCTCAGATTTAGAGAGAAATGATAATTTATAAAATTCTTTCAAACATATTAGCTCCTTGGCTCCACACAAATAGCCCATGACTTAGTTTAGGCCAGAGAGTCCCAAGGCACAGACGGGGTAAATGATAACTGCAAACCTATAATGCCACTTACTAGATAAAACAAAACTAGAATTCAAGTTCCTGACTCTCAAGTTAGTTCTCTTGGCCTAACTCCACAATACCATGTCCATAAGAATGTTACAGCAATATTTATAGTGTAGTGATGTTTCCAACTGAGGCCATGTATTAGTAAAGCAATTCTGGACACACATGTTAAAGCATCCATTCCAGAAAATTCTCTATGAAATGAAATCTTTATTTTTCTCTTCAATCTCCTTCCACAAATGAAAATTCTAATATTTTCAAACATACATAAATAATAACATAGCAATTATAATTTAATATTATATTAACAGCAACACTCCAGAAACAACATATAACTTTGAATCTAAAATAGTCTCTTATTCACCATACAAAAATGCTAAATAAAATAAACTTAAATATAAGCATCTTCTAAAATAAGAATGGCATATTTTTCAAAATTGCCTAGAAAGTAAACAATCTCCAAGATCTTTTAAACACAAATCTATAAAATTATTCCCAAAGGAGAAAAAAATTTTTAAGGGAAAACAAAATACTGAACTAATAAGATAATAATACCCCAAATCAAACTAAAATTATGAAAATACCAAAAACTGAAATGATTAAGAATAATATGAAAGATCTGAAGCACAAATGCTTATAACTTGAGGGACTACATAATTTTCTAAATCAGGACACATTCAGGAATAAAAGGGGTGCTATTAATAATTACACTGGGACAACAGACATGAATCGGAATTGTCCTGGGAAATAAACAGGATATATGATCCCTTTTAATCTTACGTCTCCACCAGCTGGGTTTTTTTGTAGGATTCCTAAGCATCTTGATTTTTATTTTTATTTTTTTAGGTCAGAATTATTTTTTTCCTTTAACACCTCCTACCCCTACTTCTCTTTTATAATCCAGGAAAATATCAGTCAAACCACTTAACTCCTTCTTCTCTACATGTCCGATTTTGTCTTAACTAGGGCAAGAAATGTTTATTAGTCTGAAAATCTCCTTTAAAAGCTATTACTTCTACAATCGCAGCTTTATGACCTCTGTGTTTCCACTGCAAAATGCCATGGCCAGAGCCCCGAGGAGAAACCGGCAGTCTGGTCTCTGCCTGCACCAATACACTGTTCTGTATTTAAAATCACCTGAAGCTGGGCTTTGAAAAATCTGCTAGAGCTAACTTCAGGTAGGTACACGACAAACGTAACATTTCCTGAAATTCAATATTCGAAATAAATAAGCAAAGTTGGAGGGGAGGGGTAGTAAAACCAGTCAATATCATAAATAAGAGGTTTCACTGTACAAAGCATGGCTAGGGTGTCTGAAGGCATTTTCATTAACTCCTCATGCTGAAAGCCTTGCAATAGTCTCATCTTTTACAGAGTAAAGCTCAAACCCTCACAAAATGTTGTCTGATTTGCCCCCAGTGGCCCCAACAATACTTCTTGGGCCCCTCTCTTCCTACCCTCCCCGCTCCCCAGGCACCGGGCAACCCAACCCTCTGCGATCCCAGAACCGCCAGGGGGGCAACCTGGCCCAGGCGCGCCCACGGGAGCCTCCGCCCACGCCACCCCCTGCAGGTCTCCCGCCACCGCCACCTCCAGAGGCCTCCACCGGCCACCTCTCCAAAGCTGAACAGCCCGCGCTCCCGTCTTTCTTCGCAGCTTTTCCTCCGTGAAGTCACCGTTCAACATACCGTGTTTCACTTCCTTTTGTTCCGCCACATTCCCACTAGAAAGCAAGCTTCATGAGGACAGAGATATTTTTGTTGAATTCCTCACTACTGTGCCTCCAGTGCCTAGAAAAATGACTGTCGCTTAAAAATAAACAACAAAATCCTCAGTAAAATAAATAAGCTACCGATATAAGACATGTAATACTTAAATGCACTAAGCTCTATAAACTGGCTGGCACATTGGTCACAAAACCTTCTGCAGCTTTGGTTGCCTAAAGATGAATTAAAGTTTACTGGGTGTCTCTGAAATACAGAATTCTTTGTATTTCAAAGAATTTATTAATCCCAGAATGTTTTTATCAGTAACAGGTAAAGCAAATTAGAATTTTATTGTGTGTTTAAGTATATTTCTAAAAGCAATATTAAGCATATATATTTTATGACAGTTAAGAGGAATTTAAAAAAGAAAAAAGATTCTTTTATGTATCTTATATATAAAATACAAGTAAATATACATAAAATACTAATAGAAAAAAACAAAACCTTCCTTTTTGTCTCTGAAACTCTGGGATAAATGTAGATTTAACAGTGAGTATTCTGTGTCAAACTATATAAAACTGCAAGTAGCAACATCAGAAACATTGGTAATCAAGTTTTCAGTTTTCTCCATCAAGATGAATGTGTGAGAAAAAAATTATGATATACTAATATTAAATTTGTATTTACTTTGAATATAAAAATATGTATTGATAATAAACTGTGCTATAAATACTATTATATTGATGCTGACATACCTGAAATGTTGAAATTTTAACATTAAAGTAATATTACTCTTCTATGTGAAGAAAACCTTTATAGATATTGGACCTTAGCTTTAAAGGATTTTAATATAGTTAGTGTGCAACTTTGTGCTGAGATGGCTCTGCTAAGACCTGAGTTGTGAATTTTCTGAGAATCCAAGCTCCTTGCAATCACACACACACAATAATAATCGTAGTTGTTATTATATCCACATCTAGGCAAAATTTCTCAAAAGTGATAAAATTAAAAACTGAGGACCTCTTGAAATTCTGATGTGTTTAGTTAGGAACCAATCACATGTTTTGATTGCTCAGGCCTCCCTGAGATAGTGAAAATCTGTAACATAACGGCCACAGTCAGAGGCAACAGATCACTGATAAGAGTAAGCATTTTGCTAGATAAATGAGTCTCTATCAGGGCCCTTTCCAACACTGTCAAAAAGCAAAACAAGTTCTAAACCAGTGAACTTGCCAGTTTGAATGTCCTTGAATTAAAGTTCCAAATGTGCTGCCATGTTTCTTGCACTATGATTATTAGGAAGTCATTACGCCCTGGTACATCTTTCTTAAGCATCGGTTTTACTCAAACATCTAACATGAAAAGGTCTTTTTTTGTATTAGAACAAACACATATATTTGGAGGAGAGTGAAATGTTTGCATGATTTTTTTCATGTAAATCCTAAGACTTCAAAATGGTTCCCACTTATAAGGGCCTGTCAGAGCTCTGTCTCCTCGCAACCCAGAAAAACATGATCATTCACATTTTTCACCTCTGCAGCCAGGGGGTCTTCTGATAGAAATGCTTAAGAAATATTAACACCAAGAAAGATCATCACTTCAAGTAGGAAAACGACAATAGATACACAACTACAAGCCTGTCCGTAGCCCAGCAGAACTAGTTTTGTATGTGATGGACAGCGCATTGTACCAAAGACACAAATGTTTACAATTTCTTTATAATAAATCAGGGTCTACTCTAAATAAGCATTCCAAAAATAAAAGAAACATGATCCTATTGATAAGTCCAATGTTAAAAATATAGATGTCTATAGAGTAATGGTATATAGGTATGTACATTCATATATATACACACAGAGACATTTATATATTTCTATTATACACACATAAATTATAGTATTTAATAAAGACTGCACACTTGTGGGGAGAAAGAAAGCTCAGAATTAATTCCTCCTAGGAAAATAAATGCTCTTCAACTTCTTAAGAGATTGATTGAGTTATATATAATTTAAAATTCACCAGTATCTTTCCTTTATGTTAGATCTCTGCTTTCTCTTCATAATCTGTAACTTCTCTCTTGTTTTATACACAGGATTGTGTGGTGTTATCATTTATCGTATATAATTATTCATCAACTATCTCTCATTCTATAGTAGAACTGTAGAAAAGGCAAGAAATACTTTATAGATCAGTGAATATTTAGATTAGTATCTCACACATAGAAGACCACTCAATAAGTATGTTTGATTAACTAAGTGAATAAGTGAAAGAATTAATAAATAATTCTAACTTCTCTTACTCATGTTCTCATCACACTAGTGGTGCTTCAAGGAGAGGAAACACAATTCCTCTCACAATCCAACAAGGGGATTCTCTCTTCAATGATTCAAGCTATACTTGACCAAATTAGGTTAAATTATATAGCACATAAAATTTAATATGATAAATAATTTTAAATCAATGCAACCTCCTTTTCCTGGCTAAAGAGCAAATATCTAAAACACTTGTTTTTCAAGGCAGCCAGAACAGTTTGTTTTTCAAGATATGAATTCCCTAGTCCCTTAAACAGGGAATTCTTGAAATCACCACGAGACTGCTCCTTCAGTGAACACCTCCAGAGACTCTGCTACAGAACCATAAAAACCAAATTCTGAGTGGAAATTATTGAAATGCTAATATGTGGAAACTCTGATGAGAATTAGATCAATTCAAAATTATGAATGGACAGCATCCACAGTGTCTGTAAAAATCTGTACAAAGTAATGGAATTTAATTTAAATAAAAACCATTTCAATCTTAGATATGGAAACTTAAAAACCAAATGCTTAAATAACATAATAAGCCTTGATTGAACACACTATGGAATAAGGAGTTTTACATTTTATCTTTTTAAATTGTTTTCATTTAGGACTCTCTCATTTTGTTCTTGAGAAATCAAAACAAAATTTCTCCATGCATATCTGAAAAAAAAAAATCCTTCAGTACAAGGGGCTATTTTCAAAAGACGCTTTTGTGAATTAGAAGCACTTGCTAAAATTCATAAAGAGCCAACTACTAAAGATTTAAGTTTGGAACAAGAAGAGAGCCAGGCAACCCTAATGGAGATAAACTCTATCCCTGGTAAAATACTGTACTTTATTAATCGCCAGGGAACAATAGGCAATGGCAAGTAACCATGTGGAAGAGAGACGTTTAATTAGAAAAAATCTTGAAGCAGATATAAACTCTACAAACGTAACCTCTCCACAACAGTCCAGTCAGTGCTGTCCCATTAGATACTGGTTTTGATCGTCCAGTTAACAAAGCGGGAGGGACTCACTGGGAAATCTATTTTTGCCTGGACACCCAGTTCGCAAACTCCTACCACTCCACGTAACAGCACTGAAACAATAAGCCATTCCTACAATAATGTTACATTCGTTTGCAAATGGCTGAATTATAAAGTGATAAACTGAGTCATAAATAACTCCGCCTCTCCAAATACATGCCGCAGAGTGGTACAAAACACAGAATTTCTTTTTAGAGACAAACAGAAAAATAATTCAAGACAACCTAAGAAATGAATAATAGAGAAGCCAAGCGTGGAAATAATAAAAGGGTAATACAACTTTTAGAAGATTTGTAGTCATGTTTTCATACATTATTTACATGTACATGAACACAGTACATTTTAGAGATGATGCCTGGAGGCTTTCAATGGAATTGCAACTGTCCAGTCCCAAAGGAGAGAGCTTGAGTTTCTAGGCCAGCTGCAGGAGGCCGGGTGCCCACGGAGGGCTCTTGCCACTGGGATCCCGCTGGGCAAAGGCTGTCCCCCAGGATTTGCTTACCACGTGCGCGAGAAGCAGGTCAGCGTTCCAGCAAACTCTGATTTTGTGAGAGCTGCTTCTCTCTAACTGGCACTTTTCAAGAACCACATTTGCTTCTTACTTTGTTCTACTCGCTCTTTACAAAAGTAAACCTTGACTTAAATAAGCAACTCGGGAGTCTGGCCGTGCGCTGTCATGTGAGGAGAACCTAAAGGCAGCATTAAGATAAACTGAGCCCTAGGAGTCACTCACAAGCTTGCCCAGCCTCCACTAGAATCCCTGGGCGAAACGCTGAGTTAATTGCGCCCTTCGGCAGTATATAATATTCCCGGGGTATATAATATTCCCGGGGTTGTCCACCAGGCAGGTAAAAAGGGCAGCAGGAAAAGGGAGAGGAGGAGAGGAGAGAAGGGAGCTAAGAGGTCGGCAGGTGCATTCAGAGCGATAGTAGCTGCTTTTCCAGGCAAAGGAGACAAGAAAGGAAAGTGAGAACAGGGAAGGATTAGGAAGAAAAAACCCAAGGAATAGGAAAAACATGGAGAGATATTCAAGGGGGAGGAACCTATATTTGAAACCATTTATCACTGGTCTTGATATATTTTTTTTTCTTATTTAACATTTTTTCCAAACACAACTGATTTTTCTAAACAGGAATCCAACTTCCACGAAATCATATGGATTTGAGTTATAAAAGACTTTAATCAAAGTACCTTGACAATTCTTAGACCTTAAATTTTAATAATCTTTAGAACTTTTTATCGTAAGTCAAAAAACAAGTTTACTGTATCAGTCAGATCTTTCTTACCCCACAATAGATCTGAAATTCTATCAATCCCCACTTGCAGCTTCTACTTTTAAGACTCACATCACTTCTACCTGAATTACAGTTTTCACTGACTTTAAAATGTACTATCTTATGTATGTCTAAGAAAGAAAAAATTACTGTCCATTAATTTATAATTTCCATCAACTGTAAAATGCATCCTAATTTCAGAAATGTGTAAAGAAGAAAGTGTATATGTTAGAATGGATGAAACCTCTGAACTGGCTGTCCGCCTCCTATCTCCTCTCCCAACTTCCCCTCCAACCTTACTCTGCCTGTAAATTATGTGCATGTAACAACACTGCCCAGCTGAAAGGCCACCGTGTCTCCCTTCTGCCTGCATAAGTAAGACCTAAATTAGAGATTAATAGCATGCAAAGTTTTTCACAAAACAAACCTAATCAGCTCTCTGGTATCACCTCCTGCCACTCTCATAGCACCTAACTTGAAGTCACATTGAGGCCCTCTACTTTCCATAATTACAGCATGCTCTTTACATGACTTTCTATGTATTCTGTGAACTATCCCTTTCCACAAACTGGTTCCCCTCCCCACCCTTGTCATCTAGAAAACTCCTACTCACACTTGATAGCCTATCTTTCATGAAGCATTTTCAAAACAAAAAGTCATTCCAAGGTGCACATGAGTTTGGATAATTTTATCAGATTCAATTTCCCAATCCTCAGTTCTCAAATCTCCTCTTTCTTAAAACTATTTCTTTGAGCACACTCTGGTTCTTCTCTCTCACCAATACCTCTGCCCCTTTCCTTTTACCAGTGCCCTCCCCCACTTTAAAAATCTTACAATGATATACTGCCCAGGGCTTAAAAACCTCCAGCACATCAAGCATCTGGATACAACTCACACCTCTCCTGGAGGAGGAGCTCTGTAAGAGCCAAGTCAGAAATGGGGACGGGAACGGTTAGTCGTCTGGCCACTAATCATGGTCAGACTCCATGTCTTTTACCTACCAGTAGGTCAGACTATTTATCTATCAGCCGTCTATCTTAGAATTAGAAATCAGAAATAAGATGCTTGTGGAAGAAGGAATAGTTTACTTAAACAGAAAAATAAAATCACACTTTTTCTTACCAAAAGTTGAGTCTGATTTGGCTTATTAATTTGACAAATGAAGACTAGCTATACTAATTAGATAATGTGGCGGATATTTTCCAATTTGAACTCACCCTAGTGTTGGAGACTTTCATCAAAAAATATATAAATAAATATTTAAAGCACATACACAACATACCATAAGCAAGAAATTATATCCTTTACAGATGTACTATATAATATTTATCTTACCATAAATACTTGTTATATGTCTACCTCTCTCGACTGGACCGTGACTTACTTAAAAAAACTGTTATCTGCTATTCTCTTAAATATCTCACTTATTCAGGTGTTTGATAAATTTTTGACGGATTATTAGATCAATCCGAGCTACAATTAAAATCTTAATTAAAATCCTGCATTAAAAATTCATACTAGAACATAGTAGCAATCACACTGTTGAATAAATAAAAGAAGTCCTCCCAACCATAAGTACTCATTCCCTCCTCTTAATTACCTTTTCATTTAGTTAGTTTGGTCACTAACTCAGCATTCTATGCTAAAAAAATTAATTCAGTGTATTTCATATTTTCTACAAGATCAAAAACTCCCCTAAGTTAAGACCTCTGTCATCACCTCAGCACCTAAGGTACACCTGACTTAATATTTTTGAGTGAATTACTAATTCAAAATTAGCACATCAGCCTTTGCTCTTTGGAACACTGGTACCTAATTTAATCTTACTGCCATGTGCTTTGGCTCGGATAGAGAGGGTAATTCCTAAAAAGAAAAAAGTGCTGTCAGTATATGAACATGATTCCACTGACTCACCAGGAGCAGGGCAGTCGTGCTGAGTTATTTTTTCCAGTAGTAATGATGAATTGTGCTGAGTGAGCCATTTGGTTCCTCCTGGGATCAATGTCACACATTTTTTACATAACCTGCCAGTTTTTAAGATAGAAGTTTTGGCCACAGAGTAGAGCTGGAATTTTTTCTTCTTCAAAATACTGTAGTTATTTTACTCAAAGTGACAATACTAAGAGCCAAAATAAAATAACCAAGAGCATACACAGTAGCAATAAAGGCTTAATCTTTGGTTGGGGGCCTTTAGACCTTTATATCTTCTCTAATTCCTTCATACACGAGACAGTTTTTGGTCTTAAGATCGTATGACTGACCACATGTAAACCAAATACTAATGAGTTGAATTTTACATGCTGTCCTTTCAACTGCTTACTGGTCATACCAAGGATCAGCTTCATAAAAAAGTAGTATCTCACTGCTTTCTAATTTCTATATTAAACCTCTTTCCTAACACTCTTGAGTTTTAAATTAGTTTCATGGCCTTAAATTATTTTTTCTTATTTATTCTGAAAAATGTCAATTTTAATAACTGATATTCCATTTTTAATAGTATATATTCTGGTATTCCAACAGAAAAGAAATCCTCAGTAATAAACAAGAATGCTACACATGTTTACTAATACACTATTTAAGTAATTAAATCTACCAATGAAATAAAGTCAGGCTGTGTCTTTCATATTCATTTAAACGATTTCAATGGAAACTGATATTCCACTTCCAGGCAATGTCACCAACACAAAACACAACAATGGCACTTTTTCAGTTCACTACTGCCTCGCTCTCTCATTTTCTAATTTATTTATTTACTTACTTACTTATTTATCATTTTCACTTACTAGGCTGCCCTCCCCCAAAATAAACTATCTAAACTTAATGTGAACTACACAGATGTGGTTTGGGTCTGGTTTGGTCTGGTTTTAATCTATGTCTACTTTCAAGGGAAAGACCACCTTCCTAATAACTAAACTCTAAGAAGACACTATACCAAAAGTATAAAGAACCTCTGAAAATTTATATTAGAAAGAACTGTAAAATATATATTAAGAATGGCTATCTGGAAACACGAATGGAAGAATACCAGGTAGGGATTTTACACTTGACATTAGCACAGCCAACTACCCTGGTTTGCCTGAACTGAGGAGGAAGCTTTCCCAATGCAGGTCTTTCAGTACGAAAATCAGAAAAGTCCTCTACACTGGGACCTACTGGTCTCCCTACTTGGCACAGCAAGCTGAAACTTAGATATTCAGTATCTCTTTATAAAGCAGTAAACTAAATTGTAAACATTTTACAGAGAAAATACATGCTTTCACAAGCAGTTCAGGATAATCCTAATTTTGTTTGCATATTTTAAGGAAAACATAAATAAATCCTAAAAGGCTTTGGAAAATCCACTCTGTAAACTGGTGAATTTAGCCTACAATGCTTATTTTTCACTTTCAATTACCAATTTAACTTGTCTTTATGTGTGAGTTTGAGTCAAGAAAAATAAATAAAATGAACTAAATTATTAAGTTTTTAATCCAAATGAAAAATTTAGGAAGTGCTAACAGAGGGATTTGGGGATCTTTTTTATTAAATGCTTTAGGTTAGGCAAACCAAAATCATCAAATTTTATTTTTTGTATCATAAAGTGGTACTAAATTCTTGGCAAATTATTAAAAATAATAGAAAGCCTGGCTGTTTTAACATCAGTTAAGGCAGTTAATAGTTAAGACAGTGAGAAATTTACTTGTTCAAAGTGAAAAATGTACAAAAATAAATATTAGCATGGCGTGGTTACCTTTTACTTAATCATATCTTTTTGCCTCAAAATCAAACTATCCTTTGGTTTGTTTTCTAATGCTAAAATCACAAAGTCTGAATGCTATTCTAAAATTATTAAAGAAGCCAAGGGCCAATCTGTTTAGAAGAAATGTGAAGAATTATTCATGAATAATTACTGCAAACAGGCTGTTTACAACAAACTTTTCAATGATACATATACTACTAATAAATAAAACAGATACATGGCTTTTTAATAGAAATTATTAATGCATGAAAGATATTGTTTCAGCTATTACTTCAGAATAATAAAACTTTAAAAATTATATAACTGAATTTAAACTGTCCAAATTATACATAATTTATACATACAATTTAAAAACAAAATTAAAATAAGCTATTGCCTGTCAATTCATTTGGAGCATGGGACTGAACTGCCTCAGAAAAAAATTTTAATGAAAATTACTTTTTAAAGCATCTTATTTGGGACTCAAAGAACATTGCTGAGGTTGACCATTCTCCCAACCATTAGCTGCAACCTTTACCACTTCAGAGCTGTGAAAGGGTTACAGACCTATATGTGCACAAATAATATCAAATTCTACGTACACAATATGAACAGATAATGTGTGCATCTGCATCGGTGTCAGCCCTGACAGGAATGTAAAATCACATGCAATGAACAATGACTACTAATTAAAACATTCTCCCCTCACTAGACTGTAAGATTCATGAGGACAGCAGTTGCTTACATTTCTCTTCCATATCCTTAAACCCCAAAGAAGTGCCCAGGCACACCGTAGATGCTATATAAACATCTTTAATGAATAGAGCATATCATAGCCATTGAAATCTTGTCTTTGGAATAATCATAAATAACAAATATTTGTGAACTTTATTTAACAACCAGTTGAAAGAATCAGATTTGTTTGGGGTAGCTACTTAGCATACACTAATATTTACCCCAAAGCAATTCAGTATTATAATCACTTGACAGCCAACTTGTCTAAAACTGTTTTATCTCATATTTGGAAAGATGCTGTCCCCACAACTGTTACAGAATGCAACACACAAAATTTAACTAAAATGAATATTAACTTTTTAAACAGTAACACACCCACTGCACTGCACAGGGCCCACATGACTTTCATATAAAATTGACATTTTTCCCATATTTAAATTCAATTCTATGTTCTACCTTTAAAGGATGTAAAAAAGGAGAGAGAGTAGAAAAGTCAAATTCATCATGGCTTGACTAGAAAGACTATTATATCACCACCACTGATGATTCATCCAGACACTACAGAACAGTGACTGCCAGACACTGGGCCAGGCTCTGAAAAAACCAAGGGAACTAGACAGACGCCAGCCCTGTACTCCTGGAGAGGGTAGTGCTGTAGTGGCCCTAGATAACAATAACCTAAGGAACAGACAGTGTAATTACAAATTAAGGCAAGCGCTGTGAAGGAAACAGGGTAGAAAAAGAGTAACAGGGAAACCAGCTTTAAATGGTATGGTTAGGACAGGCTCTGCTGAGGAAGTGACATTTCAGTCAAGATCTGAAGGATGAGAAAAGCTCAGTCAAGTGAAAAGCAGAAGGAAACACATTCTAGGCATAGAAAATAGCAACTGCAAAAGCCTGAAGTGGGAAAGAGCTTAGCATTTAGAAGAAGTGAAAGAAACCTTGTTGACTTGAGCAAAGTTCAAGGGTGGGGACACCATCTGTGGTTGAAGGAGTAAGCACCAAAGAATGTATATTCCTGTGTAACAGGAAGCCATTAAAGGCTTTAGGTAGGGGACTAGCTGATCCAACAGAAGAGCTCTCTTTGCCAAGTGGGGAACGAGACTGGGGAGCTGAATGGGCACTGATGGTGATGAAACCCTTGCATTTACTAAATTTCACCATCTGTATAAAGCAAGGGAGCACATTTTCTACGTTGTTTCTGTTCCTCTGAATTGCTGAACTTTTTTTTTTTCAACCATCCGTGATTCTCTACTACCAATGAATTTCAAACCAATATAATCCATATGTCCCTAAGAAAAGCTCTAGGCTCAGAATGTCAATTTTTTCCATCTCTGTGCTTCTGTTTACTAATTTTGTGAAGACAAGGTTTAGTGTCCTCACCTGTAAAGTGGGGATAATAATAGAACTTATTTCGTAGAGATTGTATGAAGATTATATCACACAATCTGTGTAAACCTCCTAGAACAGTAGGCTAGTAAGAACTAAATAAAGATAATCCACATAAAGCACTTGGCAACTAGATCATTAGACTCAGAAGTAACAGTTATTATTCTTTTAATTACATTATTAAGAAGCAGCCTCAGAAGTCTCCCCTTCCTGTCTGTCTTTTTTCCATCAGTTTGAAAATACAATTTCACCTGGAAACCTCAAGTCCAGCAAAAGATGTCACAACTCTAGTTCTTACTTCCCAATTAATCAAGTAACACTCTTGAATGAGTGGGTGAATATAACCTTATAACTGCGTCAGATGAGTCATCTGAATTAGATTCCTCAGCATTCTGAGGAGCGGACATTCCGTTATTGATAGTTAAACAACATCCACACAAAATAGCAAGAAAAATATAATCTAGAATATGCTCATACTAGAGAAGGCAAACTAGTAATGAGCTTGCATAAGGATTAGCTTGACTACCACCAATACATATTTTTAAAGTAGCTCAACTATAGCTTCATAACAGATTCTTAGCTTCTCAGTATTGGCTCTCGTAATACCATGTATTAGCATCTATAACAACCACAAGTTTGTTTTCATTTGTGTGGTTTCTGACTAATACCTCTTCCTTGTTAGACATCAACTTTTTTTTAAACTTTTTTATTATGACAAACGTCAGTATCCATAGCAATAAAAGGAATCCTAGAGTAAGCCCCCATATGTCCAACTAGACTTAGCAAATACATGTTTTCTTCTTTTATTCTTCAAATACAGTTGACACTGAATATTATTTTATACTAGTTTCAGGTAGACAGCACAGTGGTTAGACATTTATATAATTCACAAAGTGATTCTCCCCGTAAGTCTAGTACCCACGTGGCTATCATACATAATTATTACAATATTATTGACTATATTCCCTGTGCTATACTTTACATTCCTGTGGCTATTTTTGTTCCTACCAACTTGTATTTCTTAATCCTTCTTAATCCCTTCACCTTTTTCAGCCAATCCCCCAAGCTCCCTCCCATCTAGCAACCATCCATTTGTTCTCTGCATCTATGAATCTGTTTCTGCTTTGTTTGTTGGTTTATTCTGTTCTTTAGATTCCATATATAAGTGAAATCATATGGTATTTGTCTTCTCTGTATGATTTACTTCACTTAGCATCATACCCTCTAGGTGTATTCATGCTGTCGCAAATGGTAAGATTTCATTCTTTCTTATGGCCAAGTAATATTCTGTTGTATGTATGTACCACAGTTCCTTTATCTGCTCTGGACATCACCTTCTGAAAAGAACAGAGTACGCATGCTTGCCTTTGCTCAACACGGTACCTCCAGTCAGAATCTAAGTGGGCAACTACAGTACATGTGAGGGGCACTACCCAGATCCTAAGGTCAGGACTCCTCTTCAGAACCAAGGCTCCCCTTCTCCCAGCTTCCAAAGTACTGGCTGCTGACTGTAACTCCACCACTCAAGGCTGCATCACTGCTCTGGCCAACACAGGACAGCAAAGGCCCTTGACAGACTCAGGACACCTCTGCAGGGCCATTCTAACTCCAGAGCTCACCAGGGATCGGTTCACACCTCTATGGAAACTGAACCACAGTTCCACTTCTGCCTCTGTCCAGTCCCCACTCCCTTCAGTCCCCATAATAGATACTGATCCTGAGAGTGCTCGCCGGCAGACCTCCTACACATAAACCTCAGACTCTTTTTCCCAGCAATTCACCCTAAGACGTCACCCAACAAATATTGGTAGAATAAGTGAATGATTTTGCCACTAGACCTATACACACCTTCTTTCAAAAGAAAAAAACACATGCTTAACGTATACAGTTAAAATGATAATAAAAATGGGCGCAGTCTTTAAAAATACAGTCATACCATTTCAGTTCACTATTTTATTTAATGTTATCAAACAAAAATAATTATTACCTGAACTGATTTAATAATCATGTTCTTCATTCTGAGACCAGAAACCAGTTAAAAGGCTGATAACATTAGTTCTGTGGGAATCTAAAGAATTTTTTTTTATTTTTATAGAAAAAATAATGTATGGTTAAAACATGTCTTAGACCAGTCCATTTTTTATTTAAATTCCACACCCAATTAATTTTTTAATAAGAACAGATGTAATATTTATTTACAGATAAAAATGATTTAATTCAAGAAATGAAAAACTCAGTTTAAGACAAGTAAATATCTTATTTTTAAATTAAAAGAGCAGCTTACAAGCTCTTTAGTATAATTCTAATTTTATTATTTTATAAAGTAATGAATATTGAATATATATGAAAGTTTTAACTCAAAGACACAAAAAAAATAATGAGAAATACTAAAAACGGAGGTTTGAGAAATACATTCAAGCTTATTTTCCTCCACATAAAAAACAAACAAACAAAAAAAAAAACTGCCCAGGGGCTATTTACAGTCTTAAAGTGCATAGCTTAAAGAGTTGGAATTCAAAAATTATAGTTTTTCTACTTCAAAAATCAATATTTATCTCAGACCACAAGCTAGGATCTTAATTGTTTTGGTGGGAAGCTCTTCAATTTTAATGAACGTTAAAAGAATTTTCTCTGTTCACCAGAAACTAGAATTATGTTGTCAAATATATCCTCCTATCACCTATCCCTCAACTAGCCTTCAGAGACTTAATTCTCTCTCTGACCTAAGATGTTTTGAATGTCTTACACAATTATTGCTTTACTGGCACTTTGATGACTCATAATTATTTTTAGGATCAAAATCTAACGTAACCATCCTCCTGTTTGCCAGTATTCCCTAGTATAACTGAGACATACACATCTATCGCCCGACAATTACATTAACTTGTTCTATCTACAAACACTATTATTCAAAGAAAGTGTACTGAAGATCAGAATACATACTGTGAATACCTACTGAATTCCACACGCAGAACTTGAAACAAAAGTTTGTTTCTGCCAATAACAGCAAGAGCTTACACATGTAACTTAGGTTGTCCTGCCCTCCCTTGCACCTAATTATATGCAAATAGAAACATCTCACTCTTGGCATAAGCAAATAAATAAATCATTTTCTTAAAAAGTGGTCTCACTGAATTCTGCTTTCCAACATAATTTAAAGAACATTGCTCAATATTATCCCTTAAGGCACTAAAGCACTTTGATGTCACACTTGACTACTCCCTTTCTCTTTTTCAGTAACGTCAAAATCTAAATAGTCTAATTGAAAGCAAACAAGCAAAAAAATTAAAATTCCCTCTTCACAAACAGAAGAAAAGCAATTCCAGGAGAAAATAATGCAACTCGGATATAGGAGAGGGCCTAGAACTTGTTAGGATATTTAATTATCACAATTTGGAAGCAAGAAGCAGCAGTGGAGAAAAGCAAAGGGACAGCAAGCATGAGAAGAATTACTAAATACTAGCTCATGAGAAGCTAAGAAAAATGCTACACATGGTGATCATTTTAATGATGCATCCCTGCTTTCCCAACTCTTCTCCAATAGGACTATGAAGATAAACTATGAAGACATATTAAGGCGGCCATGGGCCTTGTACACAGAACAGGCGCTCAGGAGGAGAAACGGATATTCCAACACTAGCTAAACCAGACTCCTGGAAGTGAGTGCTCCTTCAGGTAATCAATGGCAACAGGGATTGTTTCCACATGCCGAGCCAGTCCAAACCCTCACTCTGCACACACAGCGGCAGTTCAAATGTAGCTCCCCTCGGGGGGGGGGGGTCAAACACATTTGACTGTGCACCAACTACAGCTAGCTATTAAGTGAATATAATCTTCTAGAACAGTTTGATTATGGAGATTTAGGGTAAAAGGAAGCTAAAGAAACTGCTCTTTGGGGTAGCAACTGGAACACAACAACTGGCTTGTGCATCGCTTTACTGTTCAGTACTATACCTACGTGTGTTTGGAAATACAGCAGGGGGTAGCATGTTTAAGAGTGAGAGCACCAGCAAGATCAAAGCAACGGTTAAGATTGGGAATGTTCTGAAAATCTTCTGGCCCTTTCAAGTTTATGTACACAATAGAGCTCTCCTCTCTCCAGAGCGCACCACTGCACAAAACCAAAAGGGACCACATACTTCGGCTGCAGCTACTGGGAATTGCCAAATTACATGAAATTAATGGGATGTGGCTCTCTGCAATGAATAAATTTATAACTAAATGTTGAGTGCCTTACGCTTTTTATTCCACTGGGTGAACTGCTAGAGTAATCAATTCAACCAGGTCTGTGAGAGAGGCCCACTTCATGGCTGACGGGCAGCGTTATTTTTATTTCCCTCATTATTCAGATTTCTCTCTGTGTTGAAGAAAATAATAACCTGGTTGGTCTCTGAATTTAAATCTAGAAGGCTGGAGGTTCAGATACGCAAATAAGATTTTAAAAAATCTAAAAAAAACACACACAAAACACTAGGATTTGGATAAGCCAAAGACACAAAAGGGTAAAAATAAACAAAAAATATTAAACTGTCTACAAATAAATCAAATATTTTCCATTTATTTAAAAATGCACTTTTGTAATGCCTAAAATCTTTCTAAAAGTTACAAAAACAAAAACGCAAGGATGAAATTCCTGTGGTTTAACCTTAGAAGAATACAAACTAATACGGATCCTTGTCCCAGGTCCAAGTGATCCACATACAAACCTTCTGAGGCCACATAAGCCCCATGGAAATGTAAGCAAGGCTCCTCCTACACGGAGATGGTGGGTAGAGTGGAAGAAGAAAGGGCCTAGGCCTTTCTTCCTGTAATTAAGCAAATCTCTGCAGCCCTATGCAAAGTTCCCTCATCTATCAACTGGCAGCATCGGTCTTTTTAGCTACCTCAGAGTTTTGATAGGAGGCTAGGTGGAAGGGCTCTGAAAACGTCAGAACACGACGCAGGTAACAGGCAGCAGCGATTACTAGGGGCAGTACCAATGCTACTGATATGCTTACTAGTCGAACAAAAAAGTTCTGAAGAAAAAGAGAGAAGGGTCCATTTCTGAGAAGACAAGTACCAGAGAGTAGAAATTCCACGTGTTTGAAACTGATCAGTAAGAAACATATTAAGTTTAATAAGCAATAGTAAAGCTGGACTCTCTGCCCATTTCTTGCATGGAGGATCTGCACGCCTTCCAGGCCATCTGTACGTATCATATTCAGAACTGAATTAAGAAATCTGTGTTTCTGACCCCCTGAACACGGGCTCGGCTGCCGCTGCATCTCGGCTCGATCGCCCACCACCACGGCAGCGCCTGGGGCAGTGGCCTCTGCCTGGGTTACGCCGAGCGGAAAGGCTGATGGGAAGCGTGGCAGTGGCTCGAAGCCAAGAGAGGTTCAAAAATTTGGGAAACATTTAAAGCAAAACCATTGTTCTCTTATCCCCGCCTTCACAACATACAATTTAGAAGAATCCTGCTTTTTCCTTCCGCTCATCTTCCTAAAATTGCCCACCTCCCACCCGTCAATCTGCTTCTGGCAGCTGCCTGACTCCCTTAACCATACACAGGGGCACGCACGTACACACACCTGTGCACGCACGTACACACGCCCTCATGGACACAGCACATGCTCTTGTTCACACGCTCAGGATACAGAAAATAGTGTCCACTCTGAAGCGCCTACAAAGAGACAGAGCACACTGAATTACAGGCCAGGGCTCTGAAAATAAGTATATGGTTAATATTTCCGGGCCAAGAGTTAAACATTCTGAATCAAATCCCAGTTCTTCCCTTCAAGCCTGTGTGGTCCTGAGTAGTTATTTGATCTTTCCAACCCTCGCTTTTCTTATTCACTTAATCTTGGATGAAGAAATAGCTAATACACGCTGCAGTTCAAAACTCTCAATTTTTGAAAGAATAAACGTGAATTCAAAGGGAGACAGAGTAGTTTTAATTTATAGATAAGGTTTGTTTTGGGGTTGTTTTTTTTGGTTTTGGTGTTTTAATCCTCACCTTAGGATATGTTTTTTCCATTGATTTTTTAGAGACAGTGGAAGGGAGAGGGGAGGGAGGAGGGGGGAGAGAGAGAGAAACATCCATTGGCTGCACCCTGTACATACCCTGATTGGGACGGAACCACAACCCAGGCACGTAACCCTGACAAGGAACTGAACCTGCAACACTGTGGTGTACCGGACGACACTCTGATCAACTGAGCCAGCCAGCCAGGGCTATCGATAAGGCTTTGATGATTTTTTTTATAGGATCAAAAATGTTCTATCTCATGATGCTTGGGTGATAGCCTCTTACACAGTAGCACATAGGCTTCCTTCTGCCAAAGGCAAGATTACATTTTCCAAATAGTGGTAACATTTGAAACATTAGAGGAATACATCAGTCACTCTGCCTATAAGCTACAGTTATGTGCCCGCAGAACAATATTTCGGTCAATGAGGGACCGCAGAGAGCACAGTAGGCCTAAAAATTCCATCACCTAGTGATAATGCAAAGCAATACTCACGTGATTGTGAGGTGCTGGAGTAAACAAACCCGCTGGGCTACCAGTCGTACAGAAGTGCAGACACACAATTATGTACAGGATATAATGCTTGATAATGATAATACACAACTATGTTACTGGTTTCAGCATTTACTAAACTTTACTTTTATTGTCATTTTATTTTTAACTTTATTTTTATTGTTGACATTATTACAGATGTCCCTATAAACTTCCCTCCCCTGCTTTTCCCACCTCTACCCAGCTCCCCCCTTCCCTCTGGCCATCACCACCCTGTTGTCTGTGACTTTGGGTTATGCATACATGTTCTCTGCCTAATCCCTTCACCTTCTTTCATCCAGTCCCCTCTCTTCCCTCCCCCCTCACAGCTGTCAGTCTGTTCCATGCATCCATGTCTCTGTTGCTATTTTGTTCCCCAGTTTATTTTGTTCATTAGATTCCACATATTAGTGAGATCATATGATATTTGTCTTTCTCTGACAGGCTTATTTAACTTAGCATTACAATCTCCAGGTCTATCCATGCTGTTGCAAAGGGTAAGATTTCCTCCTTTTTTATGGCCACGTAGTATTCCATTGTATAAATGTACCACATCACATCTTTTTTTATCCACTCATCAACTGATGGGTATTTGGGCTGTTTCCAGATCTTGGCTATTGTAAATAATGCTACTATGAAAACAGGGGTGCATATATTCTTTCAAATTGGTATTTCGGGATTCTTAGGATATACTGCAGGAGTGAGGTTGCTTTAGAGTGTACCCTTTTCTACTTATTTTTAAAGTCTTTGCTGTCAAGGAATATGCCCTGTTACGTTGACACAGCCTCATACATGTTTACCATGTGTCTTGATTGCATCGTTTTCTCTTGTGCTCCATTTAATCTCGTATTGTTTTGTACAGTAACATACTGTACAGTTTTGTAGCCTAGGAACAGTAGGCTATGATGTTCTCACAAGGACATCGCCTAACAACGCATTTTTCAGAACATTATCCCCATCATTAAGCATGCATGACTGTATCTGATTTTTAGTTCTTTTGTGTTATTTTAAAACACACTTCCTGTAACCAAGTTTATTTCTTAAAACGCATTTTGTAGAAAAGTCGCTCCAATCTCCAATAATATGCATATCTTTATTCACCACACAATGTCTACTCTCCACCACACGCAAGTTAGCATCTACACACTTCTACAGGATCTCCTATACTTTTTGCTTAATAATTTTTGCATGTTAATGAGAGTAAGGTGAAATGGGGAGGCTATATAATTAACCTCTTCAATCTGCAAGTTGAACAACCCAGAAGCAGCATACAAAGAAGCCAGCACGTGGAGTGCTGAGAGCACATTCTATTGAGAGCATATACATGCTGATTTTAATCAAGTCCCTGGATTAAGAGGAAATGAGAAATAATTTCCTCACCATTGTGCTAATGAGGGCTGACTAACATCACAATTAGGGAGTTATGCTGACCCCAGGCAGACAAGAGAGAAGATGACAGCTCACACACACAGGGACACGCTAACACTGCACAGGAAAACATCGCAGAATAGACCCAGTTGTTTCATGAAGAGTCTAAGATATTTTAGTAACAGTTTCTTGGAGTTGCACCATATGTGATCCAGTTACGTATGAAATCAGTTAATATGGGATTTCAAGTCAAACTGGCACCAAATCAGAGCTCTCTATTCTGCACAGAGTACCTGCCTGCAAATGTTTAGAGACGCCACATTCGTGGCTTTGTGAGAAATGGCTTTAAAGGAAAACTATTTAAAATTATTTCCAAGCTATGTCATAATTTTACACACATCACTGACAAAAAAAGAAAAGAGTAAAAAATTTACTCCACCCATGATTTTGGACTGTCATAACTGTCAGCCTGCATGTATGTCAAAGAAATCTTGTGAAATTTAATGAGATTGGTGAATAGTTTCTCCATACTTGTTCAAATGGATTTTTTTACAAATGGCTTCCCATCAATGCTTAAAAAAAAAAAAAAGAAAGAAAGACAGGCACCCTGATTACATCAAGAAAAGGCTCACAATGCACAGGACACTTTCCAGCCCTAAGAGTCTCACTGTCCAACTGCACTGACTTGCTTATCTCACACAAAGAATTGTCCAATTAGAGACAAATATCAACTGCAATCCACACACTAGATTACTGGTATGTTTGTAAAAAAAAAAAAAATAGCCTGAAGCATACAGGTCCTGGCATCCTGTCCATGGCAAATGATGGACTGACTCAACACAGACAGTCCTCAGCGTTTCATCTGCACTGCCAAGGCTGAGGGGACGAATGGCAAGTATGTGGGCTTCGGCCAGGTGGACGAGGCATGGATATTGTGGCAGCCACCGGGCGCTCTGGGTCCAGGAATGGCAAGACCAGCAAGAAGATAACTATTGCTCACGGTGGACAATGCTAATAAATTAGACTTGTGTTTTATCTTAACCGCCAGGCCACCCCTTCTCCCTTCATCCCCACCTAGTTGGAATGTCCCATCATCTTCCTGCTCCGCCCCCGTTCACTGGGTTCCACATTTTCCTTACCCCTTCCAAGTAAGTCTAGCTGGATCACAGAGTTAAGTTTATGACTATAAAATAAGAAGTAAACAAACAAAAAAAGGAAGAGGCCAGCGAGATGCTACCTTATTTTTAGTCATAGGGAGCATGGTCATTCAAAATGATGGGAAAAGAAAGCCTTAGGCCATTTCTGTACAGGAGAGTAGAGAAGCACATCCAAGACCACTGAGGGATTTTCAAAGGGAAGCAGCAAGGCATCTATTTCCCAACCCAAGATATTCCAATCTGAAATAATTAGGAATAAACTGCAAGTTATTTAGGTTACTTCGGGTAAAAATGCTTCTTTTAGCCTTCATGTAAATAAAAATCATTTACATATTGCTCTAAAATATGAAACAGAAAGCTAATCAGTGTAGACACAGTAACTGTGCGTGAAACATGGACGTGGCCTTCTTGAGGCCTCCTACGATACGTATGGAACCAGAGGGCTTTGTCACTTGGGATTTATAAACCCATTAAGTTAAACTGTGGTGAGAATGAGGTAAAGTGAAAAGGACACCTACTCCTAAGCCGATAAGCATAACCTTGAATTTGCAAGCTTCTCTTGTAACCCTCACCTTGGTCTTCCAGCTGCCCCGCAAAAAAATAGAAATGAGAAAAATTCCCCAACCTTACCCGAAATGAAAGTGTATAAAATAAGCACAACATATGTGCTTCTTTTAGAGTAAAATAATCAGTTTGTATTCAAATGCAAATCACACACAAAGTCACTAGTCTAGCTAGAATAAAGTACTTCCTGTCATAAGGCCAATTTGAGGAAAACTGGACAGCAAATACTTTTTAAAAGTCTAGCCGTAAGGACATGTGGTAATGTCCTCCTTAGATGCTCGAAAAGATGTATGGTCTTAACACATATCTGCCTCCTTGCCATCCCTGGGGATCTTTCCTCACCAACCCTTCCTATGTCACATTACAGCATTCTGCCTTGGCTATTAAGCACAGTACGAGCATCATTTCTGTATTATCGTGAGCAAATAATTCCAAAAATTTAAGCAAACCAACTTAACGTGTTTACCCCATATTCAATATTTTTTATTCAGTTTGTGACATATTTTGCATTAGGATACAGTAGAAACTAGAAACCATACCAGGTATTTCAACAAAAGAAACAATGTAAGAAATGATTACAGTTGCTGGAGAGCTAAAAGAACAAAACAACACTGAACTAACAGAAAACAAACAGTAGCCATAAACTAATCAATGATTATCAAGTGCTACTACATATCTGCCACGTGCTGGGCACTGCTCAAAGAACAAGGAATCCTTCCTTGCCTTATAGGGAAACTCACAATAAAGTGAGAGAAACACACACACACATGCGCGCACACACACACACACAGAGTTGACTAATATAAGCAATACCCCAAGACAGTATATGATTAATTGCTCGTGAGTGGTTTTGGAAAGGAGCTTAGAAAGAGCCAAGACTAGGAATTAGAGGGCTGAAGTTCTAGTCTAGCCACTATCTGTTTATCACTGGCAAGTCCATGAACCTCCTTTGGCCTTTCCAAAGATGTAAAACTGAAGATTTTGTCTCGATGACCAATAAGGCTCTAACATCCTATGATACTTCACAATTCAGACACAAGAGAAGTCACAGGAAGGCAGAGGAAGTACAATGAAAAAAGAATGTAAGTTTTAGAGCCAGAGGTGAGTGTGCATTCCATTTCTACATTAGAACTTCCTCCTTGCATTATTCTGTTTAGAATTAGAGATGATGAGTTTAAGGCATGCAAAACATAATTAGCACTACAGAATGGCAATTACTAAAAGGTACTAAAAGATGCAGATCTGGATTCTGATGGCCATATACTGACAAAATTGTCAAACTCCTATTTATTTTCTTCTGTCTTCCCCTCATTGATAGCAATTCTTTACAATTCAAACCTGAATTGAAATATCCTGAAGACAGATGATAGAGATTCTTAAGTGTTCAGTAACATTTAACAGGAAAAAAAAATTATTGCTTTTGGGAATTTTAATATATTTTTAAGGAATGCAGGTCTTACTACAAAGTTAGGTGATTTCAATTTCCTCTTTTATAGACATTTTTTCTACCTTTGACAGAACTTTAATACACTGTTAGCAAAATTAAGACAAATTTAGCTTTACCTTTTAATTTTATGTCATATAAAATATTCTTAAAATGTCTTTGCCATCATTTATCATTACACAAAAGCATTCGTTAAAAAGTATGACATATTCTCTTGAAACAAGATTGCTAGAAATTTTTCATCCACCACAAGAGGAAATATGAGTGTCCCTTTTTTTCCCCCCCACCAAATATATCTTCATTGATTTCAGAGAGAGGAAGGGAGAGGGAGAGAGAGACAGAAACATCAATGATGAGAGAGTCATGGATCGGCTGCCTCCCACATGCCCCCCACTGGGGATCGAGCCCGCAACCCGGCACAAGCCCTGAGTGGGAATCAAACCCCGATCCGCTGGATCCCAGCTGGATGCTCAACTGCTGAGCCACGCCCGGCCGAGCTATGCGTGTTCCCTTTTAAACTGCGTTCATTCCTCGTTGAAATACCAAAATTAAACATAGGAAAAAAACAGTAAGCAAAGAAGTGAAGGAGATACTATTTTTTGGAAAGGGCAGTATGTTAACATTCCAATTTCTTGATATAGTCACTTCAGTTATCAGAACTGAGGTGGTGTTTTTTTTCTTTTGTATCCTCACCAGAGGATATTTTTTCCACTGCTTTTTCCGAAAAAGTAGGAGGGAGGGAGGGGGAGAAAGAGAGAGAAACATGGATGCGAGAGAGACATATCAATTGGTTGCCTACCACACTGGCTCTGACCAGTCGACCAGGGCTGGGGATGGAGCCTGCAACCCTGCAACCCTGCAACCCTGCAGCCCTGCAACCCTGCAACCCTGCAACCCTGCAACCAAGGTACCTGCCCTTGGCCAGAATTGAATCCGGGACCCTTCAGTGCATGAGCAATACTCTAACCACTGAGCCAAATCAGTTAGGGCCAGAACTGAGTTTTAAGAACAGGGCAGAGAACTTGAAGCAGCCATTACCTTTTAATTTTACTTTATACCGACAAACTTTTAAAATATTTGCATCTATTTACATTAAAACTTACATTAATCAGCTTCTTCTCTTTAGTTGTATGGTATATTAGCAAACACAGTTTTAATACAACAAAGCTAAACAGCACAAAGAAAAATAAGTTATTTTTATATTATATCACATTTTGAAGTGTGGCCCTCAATATATTTACAGCATAACACAAAATATAAATAAATAAATTTTCTAGTTAATTTTTCATGAATTATTTAGCAAATTACCATTTCTCTAATTTTCTCAGTGCTAAAGTGCAACTGCATAGCCTTTTTCAAGATCTGATTTTGGATGACTATAGACTGTTATATTGAATTTGCTGTAAGGTAACAAGGTAATAGTTTATTGAATATCATTTAATATGTAACCTCTGTAATACTTTATGGTCTCAGTTTTTAAAACAAGCAAAAAAATGATCAGAATTTGAGAGGCAATGAGATTTTTAATATAAATTAGTCTGAATCTTCTCTTTATAGATTAAGAAGTTGTCACCTAAATAAATTAAGCACCTTGGCCAAGGTCATACAATTAGTATAGTGTAGTGAAAAGGCCTAGCGTTTAGAATCTGAGAGACTTGGATACTAACCTACAGTCTACCCCTTACTGTGTTATGTTATACATGTTACTGTATTTTCATGGGCTTAGTTTTGGCATCTGTAAAATGTACATATTGATAAGCATTTCAAATGTTGCCGTAAGGACTAAATTGGATAGAGTATTATCATGGTACATAAAACGATGGTGAACACACTTGAGTTCTATCCTTAACAGCTACATACAATCCAGGTTTCTTGTCTTGTCTAAAACTCAGCAGGATGATACTGTTTAACTTGCTAATGGCTTAAAATTTTAAATATATATGTTTCCACATAGTTTTAAAATTCATCCTAAATACGTGAATCTCATAAATTCAAAACCGTACCTTTTGTCACCTACATATTAAATGAGCGTAATTTGCTAATCTGACAGGACTTTAACAAAGTTTCTCCATCCTATTGATTAACCTCTGCTTCTTTTCCTAAGTGAGGTAATATTTTTTCCAACTCCAAAATTTTTAATAGGGTTAATGAGTGAGTATAATTCTCTCTGCAAATACAAGGGACTGCTAAACTTTGTATTAAGGAGAAATGTTTTGTAAAGTCAAGTAAAATGTGTCAATTGTCATTACCAAGTGGTCTTTTTCTTGAATAATTACTTTACTACAATGATTAAAAAGAAAAAAGAAAAAAAAAGTTACCTCCTTCTTTTGAGTAAAGTATCTTTACATACTCTAAAAAAAAAATTCTTTCAATTTTATAAGAGAAACTATACTTCTACTTAATCCAAAAAGACTGCCATATTATTTATTTGTAACTCTTTACTATGTATTAATATTAACTTATGAGGAAGAACTAAAAATAATCTTCTTAGTTCTCAAATTATGTCATAAAATCACATTTATATGGCGACAAATGTGGAGTGGTGAAAAGAAAATGACAGAAGGTCCTTTATAGCTTCATTTACCAAAGACACAGAATACACACATATACATATATATATACACACATACCTATTTTTTTCAATTTCTATGTTTTCCCAAAGATAAATTTCTTCTATTATATATGGTACCAACAGATGAAGAAAGGGCTTTAGACATTTTTACTCATGTTTTGCTCACCACAAAACTCAATTCCAGAGACTTCTTTTACTGCGTGAAATATGACTGACACACAGTATTCCTACCTGCCAAAGGTAAAGGGAAATATCCACAGAAGTTACATAGGACAAAAGTTAAGTTGGATGCAACAATGACGATTCCTTTGGAATATAGTGCACTGACATTTCACCCTTTAGAATGACAAGCCATTTGTCAAATGTCCTGTAACTGCTAACCATGGGGCTTCTCTAATGCTCCTCTTGAGTAATAGAAAACAAAAATGTTGTGATTAAAAGCTATGTGAAGGCCCAGAGGAATCAAACGTGCACAGTAACAACCGCCACTTCAATAAAAGTACATTTCAGCACCCTCTTTCTTTCATTTCCCAAGAGCTTCAAAGATAAAATGCATACTGATTTTGCCAGCTGGAAGAAGCTTTTACCATTCCCAAAAGCAAAAAAACAAAATAGAATCTCAGTCCCTGCCGATGAGCAAGAATGCATGTAAATACCAAGGCAGTGTCTATGGTGGTCAAGAGAGGGACAGGAGAGTCATAAACCAATACCCTACCTCGCCACTCAAAGAATTAAGCAGGTGTCCCTCCAGAAATTCAGAATCAGACACTCCTGTAAGAAAGGTACTCCTTTCAGAAAGGTCACATCTTGCTGAAAAGGTGCATAGTCCCTGTTTCTCATTCCTGAAACTGTGATTTTCAGACAAAATCAATTTTGAGGAGACATTACCTTCCAGATAAGGAAATTGCTTCCATGCACTATGCCAATCAGTACTATGCAGCAGAATCCAAGCCTAAATTTCCAAGCCCATGTCCTTAGCAAAAATGACCACACCAGTCTCCACAGTACCAGCACATTGCCCTTTTAAACTGTTCTTACTTTCCACCTTAGTCTCACAAGAATTAAGGCAAACATGAATCGTTTCTTGGTTTGTCTGTCACATGACTTAACAGACTTTGGTTGGCTGGTAAATATAGTAGAGAATTAGTAAATGAATATAAATATCCATTAAATTAAATATAATTATTTCTTACCTCTTTTCTGATTTCTATGTGATTTTTTCCCCTCACTTGGTAATTACCCAACAATGAAAATTTAAACACAGCACTATAAAACCAATGAAAGAAAGGGTCTGGTGAAAATACCTCTGTTCATATTTTTAACTCCATGGTAATGATTTTTAACTACACCTATCCAAAAAAACCAAAAATGCTGATTGGAAGTTTAGAATTCCAAGACTCTCTGAAAAGCATATATTGCCTCCATATAGGTCCAAACTTTGTTTCTAATGGATACCTGAAAGTACTAAGCGAAGTATCGCTACTATTATTAACCTATTCCTTATACATCTGCAGCTTGGCTCAGAGGCTCAACTCCTTATGTCATTTTCCCCTCCCTTGAAGCACTTCATAAAGATATACCTATCTCGTCTAGAGGACAGTTGCTCTCACGTCAGCCTCCCTCTACCATCAAGCCCACACTTAATATCCTGGTGAGGTGAAACAGCGCAGCAGAGAGGCTGACACCTGCAACTGGCTCCAGGAGCTTGCCTCTTGCTAAGGTGTGTGCCCCACACAGAGAGAGGACCCTGACACAGAGGATCACCCTCTGAGGCACTGGGGAACTAACCCTGATTAAGCCAGTAGGGCCCAAGAGTGGAGAGGGCCCTTACCCATCTCCACTTTTCCCATAATAGGATGGCCTGGGCTTGTTTCCTATCAATTCTGAGATAAATTTGTTCAGAAACCTCTACTGTTCTATTACATACTATGTGTAAGAACTCAGTGTTGTCTTACCAAAACCCATCTTTCCTTCCATTGCTGCTTTAATTAAGCCTGGAAAAAATGTTTGTTAACAGTTTAGGGAAAAGATATGTTTTACTCTATCAAAGTATTTGGTCAAACTCAACCAACTGTCAAATACACTTTTCTAAGATCGCTGGTCCTATATCAAGCTTTGATCAGAAACAACAAAGTTTCACACATGTAAATAACAGACAAAACCACATACTGAGATGGATCATGAAAAGATTTTTAGCTTTTGTTTATTTAATGATGTTATCCATGTTAAAATATGATTATCCCAAATGGCATAGTTTCTGTAACCAACAACCACTAAATATAAGATCCCTGCTATATTAGTCTTTAGCACATAAAATTATCCATGTGAGAAGCAGATGGTCAGTGTCAACTTGGCACCATTCCACCATCTGCTCTTTGTGTAGTTAGTCAAGTTCAGAAAGTTACTTAAAGAAAGACAGTGATATTGTTGAAGCCAAGAGTAGCCTTCTTCCTTGAACTCTCCCAACATGTGACATACATACATCAAGTATCTTTAAGGTTAACAATTTACCTATGATCTATAAATCTGTTTAACTCATTTTATTAAATAAAACCTAAATAAAAAACATATTCATTTCTATAATACCCCACAGATGCCTTCTTAACAACAACAAAAATGAGTAACGATTTTTAAAAACTTATTTAGCAGGTCCTTGAATAATGTGGTTTTGTTCAGTGTCTTTTTCTTACGACATTGATGAGGGGGGGAAAAAATGATTCCTGGCTAGGGCCACGATCTGTGTGGAGTTTACCCATCTGGTTTCCTCCCACTCTCAAAGATGCGCACGTGACAATGGCCTGTCTACATGGTTCCAGTCTAATGAGTGTGGGGGTGCGAGTGCCCTGGCTGGGTCCCGCCTAGCAGCCTGATCTCTGGCCACCCACAATCCTGAACTGGAATAATTGGGTTGAAAAATAATAATCTTATTTGTTCTTATTCAACTTTCTTAAATGTATGTACAGCTCACATTTATTTCAGTTTTTAATATTAGAAGAGTTTTGGGTCTTTATTTAGAAGTTTGGTGATGTTTCTGTGACCAGAAATCTGCTGTGGGAACTGAACTCTTGTTTATATGAGCACCCTTTGGTAAAACTGGGTTTGTTGTACGTTTTTTCGCAAAAGGCTGCAATTTCCAAGAACCTATTGATGATGTTAAGTGAGGACGTACTGTACTAAAAGAAAAAAGAAAAGAATAGATTGCATATACCACAGGAGGATACATGACAAGAGAAACAACAAGTTTTATACACTCCTGCTGAGTTTATTTTTCACTTGATGCTAGAGAGCATAAAGTACATTAATGAAGGGAAATCTTCCCAGAATCCTGGCTTCATATCCAACTGTAGTGCAAAAATTAGTATATTTTACACCATCATATAACCTTTTTTATAGTTATTGTACTGAAAATAGAAAAATGAAATGCATAATACTTACTAGACCTCATATATTTAAGCTATTAGAAGCTATCCTTTATTTAAAAATTATATATTTCCATTAGAATGCAACAAATATTATTCATGACAACATGTACAAGGAAATGATACTAATTACCTATTTTTATAAAATTATTGTTATATAAATGAATTATAATGCATATAATTAGCAGTTGTAAATTAATTAGATGTTATCTGGATTTGTAAATATGCTAGATATTAATAGCACACCTTTCTGTAGAGACTATGTATGTCAGCCGTAGTTCCAGTTGCTCTACAACTCTTCAGTCCTCAAAACAGCCTATCCTACATAATCTGCAGGACCCAATGCAAAATAAAAATGCAGGATCCCCTGTTAAAACTGCAGGGTAAAAGTATTTTCCTTTCTTCCATAGCCTGTCTCTCCCAGTCCATCCTGAGGTATCTGCAGGGTGAAAGGAGATCTTCACAGGTGCCCAGGCCTCTCCTGTCCCTGACACCGGGCCCATGAACCGCTGGCTAATCCTACTCCCTGGCCCCCACGCCCAGGCCCTACTGGAGGCAAAGGGAGGCAAAGGACACAGGAGAAGGGGTAGACCAGACCCCTTCCAGAGACGAGGGAGGCAGGCGCAGGCAGGACCACATGTGAGCCGAGGCGTGAAGCCCTCAGTGCATGCCTCCCAGTCCCATCTGCCTCCAGCACAAAACAAAGTGAAAGTTGTGATGTAACCACAGGGCAGTAAACACCCAGTGCAGGGCCACATTCTGAGTGCCAGGGCTGTGCAATGTCACTGGTCGCATGCCCATGAAGCTGCCCTGGCCCGAAAGAGAAACACTATTATTATCTCCATTTTCCACATGAAGAAAATGAAGCACAGAGGAGATAATTAACTTCCCCCAAATTGACCCAGCATGTAAGTGGCAGTCAGGATTCAAACTCAGACAGGATTCAAATGAAATCCCGACTCTAGTGTATATATCTATTACACGACACTAAACAAAAATTCAAAGAAATATATTTTGTCTCTAATAATCTCTCTAGTCTACTATCTCTAAGCGACTATTTCTAGTCTATCCATATCAAGAAGGCACATATGCAATTATTAGTTATAAAATCATATACAAAAATACTGGAAAAAATCTAAACCTTAATATCTATATAAATGAGATCCAGATATACATGGGCGACTATTTGCTGATTTTCATTTCCAGAAAAGAAAGGGAAGGAGGACAATATTATATGTGTTACCAGTAGACATATGCCTTATACACTGATACCTGCATTGCGAAGATCTGGTAAGTCATATTAACGTCATATTTATATAAATAGCACGGTCCTAAAACAGCATTGTGACATCAAGATTTTCAAAAACATAAGAATAACTGTCAGCACTTAAGCCCCAAGCAATCCTATGACGTCTCTCTGTCACTTTCACATCTCTTTTCTGTACACCCTCCCTCCTTCTTCGACATTATCTCCTATGACCCTAAACACCTCCTATCAACATCCTATCTAAATACAGAAAAGAGTTTTCTCTTAAATTTCTCCATCCCTCATACCAATAAAAAAAATGCCAGTGTTCCAACCTGTTCATTTGTTTGTTCAATGAGTATTTATTGAACAAACCTGATTTGCCCTGTAGACTTCAAGTTGCGTGAGTACAGATGATCTGATTAAGCTAACACCTTAAGTGACAGATTATGATAACATTATGACTTAAAGAACTGCTCTAGCACTTAATCCCTACCGCACACTCACTATTCTGGGCTTTCCAATAAACCTGTCCAGTATCGCACTGGCGTGCGCATGTGAAAGGAAAAGAGGAAAAGATGGTGCCTCTCTCTTACGATCTACCTTAGAAAAAGAGAAATCAAGTCCAGTTTTCTTGGCAGAGATATGGCAAAGATCACAGCCTAGAAAATTATAAAGTACAGGCAGTCACTTTATGGCTGCAGACACCCTCTCCCTCACCCCAATTCATAATCCATTTAATTTCTACAGTAACAGGCATTTCAGAGTGTATCATACCCAGGCCAGTTAAGATAAAAAATGATTCTATCTTTCCAGATATGTATCCAAACTGACCTATTCAGTATGACACAATCTCTTCTAACTCCCAGTAGAGTTTGCTCTTCCAGTTACAGTTTAGTAATTTGTACCAAAGGTATTGGTTTGCACTGAAACTTGAGGTCAAGGGCTGGGTCTCCACTAGCTCTGCAATCAGCAAGAGAACCTAGCACATATTAAGCACTTAAGGAATAATGAAAGAAATAATTATCAGATATATCATTTCAGTTTGTATTCTGGATCCACACCCACAGGTGTGTTTATCTGAAAATAAACATCCTCGAACTGGGGGAAAACAGTTTTATTTCCATTTTTTTTTAAACTGTCTTGCATTTTAAGTTTTTAAAAAGCAAGGATCATTGATTCGGTGATTGCTCTAGTATTTCCTTCAAACCCCCAAATGTTAATTTTTATAATAGTCAATGCTGATAGTTCTTGGCAATGTCTTTATGAATAAAGATTAAACAATATAATTTGTATTATTTTTAAAGTATGCCCTCATACCACTAGAAAACTGGAACAGTGTTCACTGACGTCATTCATACAAAAGTAATCAGACAGAAAATTATCTAAATGGATTTTGAAGATCAACTTCACTTAGAAAATTTAATAAGATAAATCAAGTAAATATGAATTGACTGTTCCCTCAATTAGGCTAAATGTGAAATATTGAGACTTGCCCTGTGCAACTCTTGCTCTTATAGCCACAAAGATTGTCTATAATTTTTTTAATTCAGGCACACAACCAATACTTAATTACCTTAGCTTCTTTCTCCCTAAACTATATCATTCTTGAAGAAAAAACCTGCATCTAATTAATCTTTGTATCTTCCATCAGGCACAATACAGAACCTTATATGTAATCAACAGAAAATAAGCAGTATGGAAATAAACAAATCCTTCCACTCCACTATACTGTAACATAAAAAGCATGAGTTCCAGGATCAGGACGAAAATTTATACAAATAAACGTTTCTTTCATTTTTGTTTTGTTGAGGAGCCAGAAACCTTCAAATTTCACAAGTCTGAAATCACTAATATGGAATTTCCGTGGTACTTCCAATTTTGTTTCTCCCTACCCCCAATGAGCCTGCCCTAACCCACTGCAAATCCATCCTCAGAGGCCTACCCTCTAAGATCTCTCTTACAACAAGCCTCTTAAGACTTCCTCCTTTTGGGAATCAAGATATCCATTCCTCAGTGCAGTCTGCCGCCTCTGGAACACATAACTAACTCACCGCATTGCAATATTTAATAACCAATAATCCCAGGACTTGTGTTTGTTACCTCCTGTATGTAAATCACTGAGCATAATATCTAGCTCTGTAAAATAGGGGGAAGGGAATGTGAACAATTTAAAAAGAGGGCACATTGGCTAAGGACAGCGATTTTCAACCGGTGTGCCACAAGGATTTTTAAAACATGCAATACCTATTTAGTCAGGGGCACTGACCTCTTTTCCCTTAGGTTGTCAAATAAAATAACCAATGATAGTCAACACAACAATAGCTATCCAGTGTGAATGAATAAGAATTATGCCTATTATTTTTGTCAGATCGGCAAAAAAAAAAATTGTTTTGGGGTGCCGCAGAATTTTAGTAATTAGTTTATGTGTGCCATGAGACGGACAAGGTTGAAAGTCGCTGGCTAAGGAGAATCAGCATTTACATCTAATTTCCAACTAGACACCTCAACTGTCCCTTCCTTCTCTCCTCTCCAAGTGAGCTACCAGGCCAGGGCCAAGTTATTTTTAACAGGGCAAAATATAATGTCCTGTGTTATATCAACTGCTTTTAGGTGGAAATTATACTTTTCATTTTTTAGTTATCACATTTTTTCAGCGTAACATAAATAGTTCACCTAGAACTTACAAGATACAAAGCCCTGCACCAGCAAAGCAATGATGAAGACAGAGGACAAATTAAAATACAGGCCTTCCTCTCCAATTATTTCATCATATTTTATCACAAGTATCCTATTTATAATGGTCAATTTTATTTTTAAATTAATTAAAAAATCAGTTCTAACATAGTAGGACCAACTAAAAGTGACTGAGTTCCGCAAATATAAAAAGCAGTCTCTTCTTTAAATGTTAACTCTCTCAAGGTAAGAGCAAAATTTAAAACATTTAAATTGAAGATTTAGCCCAGCCGGTACGGCTCAGCGGTTGAGCATCAACCTATGATCCAGGCACAATCACAGGTCGATTCCCGGTCGGGGCACACGCCCCGGTTGCGTGGGTGCGGCCTGGCTCCTCAGGGGGCGTGCAGGAGGCAGCGAGAGATGACTCTCTCATCACCGATGTTTCTCTCCCTTTCTCTGCCTCTCCCTTCCTCTCTCCGAAATCAATAAAGACATGTTAAAATAAAATTAAAACTAAAATAAATAAATTGAAGATTTATTTATTCCTTCTCTCTTTTTTTTTTTTTTTTTTTAAATATATCTTTATTGATTTCAGAGAGAGGAAAGGAGAGGGAGAGAGAGGGAGGAACATCAATGATGAGAGTCATTGGGGATGGAGCCCGCAACCAGGCATGTGCCCTGACCGGGAATCGAACCCCCATCGCCTGGATCCTAGGTCGATGCTCAACCGCTGAGCCACGCCCGGCCAGGCTATTCCTTCTCCTCTTTTTACATCTCAGACTTCAATATGGTGCCACCTGTACTTAAATACTTTGTTCAAAAGTGTCCTGACACATTAGAGGTATGTTTAGCTGGCCCTTTTGTTTTGTACTGTAGTCAATGTTGGTTCTGTCTTAATATTATTTTTTCATAAGGAAACATAAAATAATCCTCAATCTACTTTATTGTTTACATTTCTCTTCCCCCTCCCCATTTTTAAGTAGTATAATGAATCCTTAAATCACTTTCCTCTAACTTCTGTCTACATTATGGTCACTGAATGGTTAAAAAAAATGATGAATTACCAATATGTCTAACAGTTTATATTCTTTTCTGTCCTTAGACTGGTGCTGATCTTCTATTCACCACTCTTACTATATCGAGATTTTTATTGAAAACACATATTAAAAAATATAACAAAGGCACATGTATGGATTCCTAACAGAGATCTGTTACTAAAATAATACAAATACTCTGTTTATTTTTCTATCAAACCAGAATCCCTAGTTAACTTTTTTTTTAATTTACCTCACTGTTGAAAGTATTACAGATGTCCACCCCCCCACCCCCATTGATCCCCTAGTTAACATTTTAAAAATCATCTAATGACAGAAGAGTTTCATACCAACCAGGAGAAAGAATGTGTTCAGATTACAATATTAAAGTCAACGATGCACAATCTCAGCTATTGTTCATTCTGGAAAATCACCCCTGGCTGGCTGATTTACAACAGGTTGCTAATTACATGAGAGCACGTAAACACTGCTAGAAATTTCAAATTTCCAGCTGCTACATGTATAACTCCACGTGCTGTAAAAGTGAAGCCATCGTGATCACTGGCTGACTCCGAAGGCAAATATTTGGCGAGCAAGGCTGCCTTTTCACTAGTGTTTGTATTCACTGATACCCAATAAGCCATATCCACAACAGAAATTTCCACTTAAATGTTAAGTCCGGTGAAGCTGAACTGAAATGAAGTGATTGCAGAATTTTAATGATGGAAGGAGTCAACAGACCTGTTACGAAACTGCTGTTTGTGCTGGGAATATTTACCCAGTGGGACTGTCAGGTCCCACGAGTAGCAGAGAAATCTTAGGGTTGTGTCCGAGGGTAGTGGATTAAGTCATGGAGGGCAAGAGAGACGGTGGATTAGGTCATGGAGGGCATGGAAGACGAAGGAAAACCTGCACTGAACTAAATGCTTTCAAGCACACTAATCTGTTTAGTAGGTTCATTAATGTAAAGTAAATTTTATCATTGCTATGTTTTTCACACATGAAGAAAAAGAAGTTGTGAAAGATTAATTTTAATTTTGCCGGGATCGCTCAAGTAGGGAAGGGGTGGGATTGGAATCCAAATAATTCTGATTACAGAATCCATCCTAGTCTTGCTGTGTGCCTTCCACAAATCACTTAATCTCTCTGAGACTCAGTTTCCACATCTTTAAAATGAGCTCTAAAGATATTTCCATGTTATTATTTTCTCCTGATTCTTGTAATTTTGTCGTCTTCTTTCTTACGCCTTTATTAATGCATGGTGGAGGGTTACTTAATAGAGATAAGGTATATTAATGTTCCAAAGGGAAAAATCATGAAAGAAATGGGTTTGTTAGCTACTTTCACCCCAAGTTATAGAATTAGAGGTCTCCATTTGCCCGTAGAAGATAATTTGTCAGTGTTCCAGGTTCAGTGACCGAATCCAATGAGCAGATCATCAGCCATTGCATCTGACATTTAGGATCTGTTTTGAGTTGGCTGTGAAGCCCCAAAATAATGATTGTTTGTGAGCTATGTTTACCTCACCTATAGTGTGCAAATCAGGGACTAGTGGTTTAGTACACAAACAGTATCTATCACACAGGGTTGCTCTAATAATTAAATGAATCAATATATGTAAAATATTTAGAAGAGTGTCTGGCACACAGAATGCTCTATAAAGTACTATTTACTCTGATTATGTTGGATAATGTACCTCTTCATCTATGAAACATACAGAACGTAATTCCTGACTGACAATATTAATGGCTGTGTAAAGAATTCAGGATTAATCAGAAACATATCTTTTATTTACCTGTTTATTGTTTTGTGTAAGAACACTGATTACTGATTACACATTAATTGTATTTAGAATGTATCCAGGAACATTTTCAACTTTTTTTAAATCTATCATCTATCTAAAAAATTAATAATTTACTATCATTATTTACCACAAGTGACCAGAAATAATGCCTGTTAAAACTATGTTAACACATGAAACAGCATTCAAAAGAAATTTACTAATATTATGTCCTACTTTTCCAGACACAGGAAAGCATATAAAATTGCCTGCAATCAGTATTCAATAAATATTTGCTGTAAGAACAAATGAATATGTAAATGAACAAATAATTCTTTTAAAAGAAGGCATGATCCCAGTAGTAGAGAAGTATCCATAACAATACAAAATAAACTAGAAAAACAAAATTCCAACTTGACTCAAATGCACTAAATCTGAAATGCAAATACTAAATTCTCAAATTCATTGATGGAAAAAGCACTGCAAAATATAACAGCTAAGGAAAATTTGACAAAACTTCACTAAAGAAAGTGGACATTATAGAAGGTATGTAAGGAACTATCCAAATGAGTTATCACTGAAGTGAAGGAACTACAGTCTATACTTCCAGTCGATTTGCCCAAATTTTCTGATGAACCATTAAAAACAAAAGAGAAAGGTCCCCAGAGAAGGAGGCTGCTGCACTGAACACAGGCAGGCCTCTCAGAAGGTTACGCTACAGGTTCCCTCAAATCTGTCACTGTTTCACACACTGACTTCCAGGTGGAGGCAGGAGATACCATCTAAATGCCTCTGCTTGGACGGGAAAGGTGTGCTGTTGAAACAAAACCATAACTACCTCTCTCCCCGGGGGACTGTTCATGCCTTTGAAGGTTCTCTCTTCATTTACTTGCTGTTGAGCTCAGCCATTTCTCTGCCACCATTCACGTCCAGGTCCCCTCCTCCCTCTCCTCCAAGACTCACGTGAGCTTTCCTTTGATAAAACTCAGAAAGGAGAAAGCTTCCCAATAAAGCTCCAGTTTCTATTCTTGAAAGAAATTAAATCTCTAGAAAATTAAGTCTCTTTGAGAAGAAACCAAACACGCATACTGCTGATTCTGGAAACCCAACAAACCACTCCAAGTTAGGATTTTCGCCCAAAGGAACTATCTGGTATATGCCCAGAATCAGAAGATCAGGTTTCTGTTTTTGAGTCTTCAGCTGACTCCATCTAGAGAGCAGATTATACCTTTAATCTCTGTTCTGGGTTTCCCCGCTTACCAAAAACGGGAACCAGAGGTTTTCTTCAGTTTATATTTAAATGCTTTTATTACTCTGCACACTTCCTTCTCTCACTCAGGAAAACAACGCTGCCAGTTCTCTGCTCCCCTCTACAGCACCACCCCACGTGCCAACTGTCTCCTCTCCTGTGTCCCGGAGATAAATTCAACTTTGGAAACGAGTTAGAACACAGGTCGTGGACCCAGCTGTTATGAACCTTATTGCTGAACAGTTTCTTTTCTATTTCATGTCACTGTTCCTCTCCCAGTTGACGGTAGGCAATCATTCATTCAACAAACATCTATGATGGGCCTTGATGCCCAGTAACTTCAGCCCCCTCCACCCCCAGACCAGTCCTCTCAGAGCTTCCAGGTTTCTTATACCAGGCAAAAACTGTCTTTCACGAGAGCTAAAAATGAAGGATATGAGTGCTAGCTTAACAAATGTACTCATCTGAACATGTCTGACATGATAAAAAAGTAACCCGGTTAAGATTATAAAGCAACACCAGACTTCTTCACAGTGCTACTTCGAAATCATCATGTTTATAGCTTAGAAATTCTGAAAGGTGTTTTAGATTCCTTGGATAAAAAATAACCACACCATCCTATAAGATGCTGACTTTTCACCAGGGCAGCAGATTCAGACTGGCAAACTGAAATAAGTATGTGAACCTCCTGGCATATGCTCCCTCCTCTGAGACTGGTGCATTCAGTAATTGCTGCCACTCTATTAGCCTCAGGTCCCTCTGGTCGTCTATGTGAACCACACAACTTGTTTCCAAATTATATGTTAATAAAAGGCTGGGAGTTGTCAAGGCAGAGAACTTAAGACACTTTCAGACCAATTTTAATACTATCTACTCTTTCCTTTCATGGCAGCAACTGCTCTCAGCCTCAGCCAATTTTAGCTAGATGACCAGTTTAGAAAGCATTATTGTAAAAATACTGTTTTACTGATGCCATTTTCTCTTAATGACTCATCTTCAGCTGCACAAACTTCTGGAGACAGGGCAAATCATACCAATAAGAAAGGAGCAAAATTGCTGTTTTAGTAAAGATTTTAGCATTGTGGGGTTTCACACTATCTCTTATCTAAATGTTCCCTTAGAGAATTCTGAGGTGACAAATTGTGGCTGTGTGTTGGGGGATGGGTATATGTGGAGGGTATATATGTATAGTATTAGAAATGTAATAACTTAAAGCTTTCTTAACACACTGGCTTCCTTTCTCGTCTTACAGAGCACTTCATTATCCAAAAAGGAGAATTAAAAGTATAACAAAATTCAAATGACCTAATAAACCCATTCCTCACAATGACATATCTGGTTTCCCAGCAAATTGTTTACTCTCCTGGTACTATTCTGGGTTATGTGGGACTACCCAATACCTTTCTAGAATAAAAGATGTGTCATCTAAATAATAATAGACCTTTCAAATAATCTTTCATCAATAGAGGCAAGTTCTGTTTCAACTACTAAATACGACCCTAATGAGCAAAATTATTTTAAGTAAAGAATGCCAGCACTATGCTATAGCTTTCTCTCTCTCTCTCTCTCTAAAATGTAAGCCTAAGTTATTTGTCTCTTCCCCTGTAACAACCACCTCTGTTCATCTAAAGTAATTCATTCACTTCTCAATTACTAGCATTATTGTCCTCAAAAAAGATATTAACTTCTGTTTCTAATTAACATTATCACCTACTTTCTGTTTTTGTTGTTAATGCTTCATCCGAGGATATTTTTTTCTATTGATTTTTAGAAAGAGTGGGAGAGAGGGAGGGAGGGGGAGAGAGAAAGACACATCGATTGGCTGCCTCCTGCACATGCCCGGACCAGGGCGGGAATCGAACCCTCATCCCAGGTACATGCCCTTGACCAGCAATCGACCCTGCATCCCTTCGGTATGCTCTAACCGCTCAGCCACACTGGCTAGGGCATCACCTACTTTCTGATTATTCGTATCTAGAATAAGCTAGAAGGAAAGCTCCATTAAAGTAAATCATTTAATTATTTTCACTGTCCCAGGGATACACAAGATCTTAAAAGAAAAAGAAAAAAATTAAAAGCATCACTTTCACAGAGAAAGCACCAGCCAACAACAAAAGAACAAATGACTTTTTAGCTTACAGGCAAGATAACAACATCATCACTAACTTTTACTGAGTATTTACCATAGAGCAGTTTCTAGCTAAACACTTTATATGTATTTTTAACTTGATCTTCAATTTAGAGATAAGGAAGAAGAGGTCTGGTTACCTTGGTCACTTAACCAAGATCAAAACAGGTGAAAGTGTCAAAGTCAAGGCTCTCTTATAGCAAATTGGGGTAACTCCTTCAAGAATGATAAAAGTCTTACAGTCAGCTTTCAGTCATAGTAAAAGGATAGTGTGAAAAAGTCCATAAAAGGAGGCCACAATGTTCATATCTAACCTGACACACTTCAGATCCAAATCCTTAAATCTGAAGCTATAGTATGACTTTCTTTACTCTTTAGTATTTATTACTAGATATTATGTTTATCTTAATCTAACATTATCATTCAACACTTTTTATAATTGTTCCAGATGTTTTAAAGGCATGTCCCAAGCAATGGCATTTCCTCCAAAGCATTTGCAAACATCACACAGTAATAGCGTTTAGAGCATCGGTGTGAAAAAAGCATGCACTGTCCTCTATAAATTACTGATGTGGTACACTTTGCAGAATTTTATTTTCTGCAAAGATATAAACGATCCCATTGCAAAACACTGGCCAGAGCTTTATGTATTAGTTTAGAAATACCTAATTAACTATGGGCCTTGCAAATTCCCAAATTAATTATAGAATCATCAGGAGTTTTCTCACATTCTTCTAAGGCTCTCATTAAAAAAAATACTTAAACTATATGTGTACATTGTTAAGCCCACGAATACATGTATCAAAAGAATCAAGCATTAATGTGTATCCTCCCCAGAAATATTTAAACTAATCTACTCTAACTACTTAAATCTTCCAATAGGATTAAAGTATGAAATATTCAGGAAGTTATTAACCTTGCTATATAATAACCAAAAAATTATTTTCAAATACTTTTTAGAAGTTATTCAGTGAGTTACATACTGACCATAAACTAAGGCAGAATACAGACAGGTTTTTTAACAACAGTTTTCATATTAAATTTTCCTTTTTCTTTAGTAGAAAAGAAAAAATTGACCAAACCCTTCCCCGTTTTACTAATAATCTCTCCTATATTTTATAGAAGCACTCTAAGTGACGTCAATAAGAGTACACACATATACCCCCAGCCTTCACCCTCATCCATGTTAGAAAAATATTTCTACACTGGTACAGTCCTAATTCATAACCCTAAGACACATTCCAATTATAATTCCCCCAAAATTAAGAGTACACATGAAATTATGGAAGTTGTTGAAGTCATTGATTTCTATTTAATTTTTGCTTAGTTTTTTTTTTTTAAGATCTCATTTTTTAGAGCAGTTTTAGGTTCATAGCAAATTGAGAAGGTACAGAGGTTTCCCATCTATTCCCTGCCCCACACAGACAGAGCCTCCCCATTATTAACATCACTCACTAGAGTGGTACACACAGATAACATTTGATGTTGAAAAAAACAGTATCTAGCTACAATGGATGCTCATTTTTAAACCAATAACAAAAGTAGCATTTCATATGTTAAGGTCTAAAAAGAACTTTGGCGATTACCTAATCTGAGCCTTTCATTTCACAGGAAGGAAAGCGAGGCAAAAGCAGGTAAAAAAGTTGCTGACAGTCCTAAAGTTAGGTGGCCCCTAAACATCTGAGGCCATCGTGCAGGTCTCCTGACTGCTGGCTGTAACAGCTTTAATTTCCTGGAACTATAGCATGCTCCATAACTTTCAACTAAACATAATACCTTCTAAAAATAGAAAAATGCAAATCAGGATGATGTTAGCTATAACCACCCACCTGATCACCTTACTCCTGTAGTTAGAGGCCCAGCTACTTGCTAAGAAGAAAATTTGTGTTAAGCTCTATGCCCATGGTCCACCCAGTGGCCCTTAGTTGCTCTTTTAGGTAGTGGGGGCTCAGAGGGCCTGAAGGGAGACAGGGGTGCTGGAGAGCGAGCAACTGGAGAGAAACAAGGCTGAGGAGGCACCACCACAACCACAGCACTCAGGAAGTGAATGAACTTACGGCACACAGTGGCACACACCCAGATGCGCCGCGTTGTGTGTGCATGCTTGAAAAAATACATTTAAGTTTCAGACTTACGTCACATGTTCTTAGGGATATTTTCATTTTCTTCAGCCCTCAATCTTATCAAGCAAAATCCTCGGACAAATATACAATTAGTAAGCAACTGCATACCATGTAAGAATATGCAATCTTCCATCCATCTCAGAAAATCGTAGACTGATAAATGACTGAACCAGTACCCCTTAACCCTGGTTGAACATTCAAATGATCTAAAGAGCTAATAGAAAACACCAATGCCTGGACCCCATGCCAGATCAATTAGATCAGAATTTCTAGGAGTAATTTCTATGCATCAGTGCCATTCTGCAAAGCTTGTTACTTCCAAGGGTTATGAAGGGAAAAAAATTCCTCTTGAACTTTCTTCATGAAATATTTTTTGGAAACCAGCAAGCAATTACTTTTAACACATAGAAAAAACGCACAATATACAACTGCACATAAAATTCAGTGTGTTGTGACCTCTTGTCCCTCAGCCTGAGAGTTAATATAGATTCTGAATGCCTAGTTGCAATGGCCACTGACCCTCAACTTCTCACAATGGTTTTGTAATTCAATAATCATTAAACAAATAATTCATTCTCTCACCCCAAAAAGGGTAGCAAACTCAAATACCTATAGGAGCCAGGGAAGGCAAAATAACTGAATGTGTATAGGGAGGAAAGAGGAGATAATGAGGCAAGGTGGGCTGTTGGCAGTACAGGCCTTTATTAAAGGAGGCAGCTATAAACCATCAGATTATATGGGAAAACTTTTGAATCCTGCATGTTGGGAACTAATGAAAAACTATTTAAATCTCATTGTAGGCCAAATAATTCTCTGTAAGCCAGGAGGCAGCCTTTATCTCTGATCTAAGTGAATAAAAGAAAGACAATTTTGTGTCCTTAGGAGAGGAGCAAAAAGTGGACATTACTGTTTTCCACAGCATTTACTGAACTGTTTTTCTGAAGTCTACGATTTGTCAACCCATATGCAATAACTCATTAGAGTCGGCTTTATTTAAGATATTCAAGGTAATTCACCTTGAGTTTTTCTAACCCTTAAGGAAAGTTCTAACAAATACAGAACGGAGGCAAAGAGAAGACTGAACCTTATTATTTTTTTTAATGAATGGTGATTCAGGGAATGGATAACTGAACATGAATCGCTTGGAAACATGAATAAATATAAACAATGCTAGTTTTTGCTAGCTCCTGCTTTCTCTCTGTCAACATTTTGGGGGAGAAGCTGAATGAAAGGTAAGGAGTGGCTAAATTCCAAAGTAACGTGATAAACCAAATAAACACCACACAAGATTAGCAACAGATACACAAACACTGCCTGGAACCAAACATAACCCATTTAACACGATTCCAAAAGAATAAAATGGAACTATCTGACAAACCTCATCGGTCATTTGCTCATAAGATAAAGACCTAATTATGTAATCTAGGTGAATGAATCAAGAAAAGTGACACAGACAAAGTCTCTATAGGAATGCAGTTTGCTTGGTCTACCCAGAAAAAAGAAATAAATTGTATTTTTATAAGTGTACTTGTGACAGCGTACGAGAGGGTAGGGGAATTTACATGTAACCTCTTCCTGTGGATTAACTACCTTTTTATATATATATAAATGGAGAGAGAGAGAGAAAGTTGAATTATTTTATTATTCAATAGGTTTACTTTTTTTACCAAATGCCTTAGAAAGAGTAACAATTATAATTCTACCTGTTTTTAAAGCTTCTTACCTTCCCCCATTTCCTCTACTTTTCACCCAAACTCTGTGTTTTCTTTTATCAATTCCTTTCATTCCTTTCCCTGAACTGCCAAAATATGTAAAACCAAAAATAAATTTTTAAAAATAATATTTATTATACATATCCCTATACTTTTATGATTTATATGTAGCATCAAAATTATAAAAAAGTAAAAGTATAAAGGTAAATAAGCTTTTTCACTGAAGTTATTAAATTAAGATGTGATCCTGGCTATGTGACAGCTACTAATTTATCATAAAAATTAGTTTCACACTCGGCCGGTATGGCTAAGTGGTTGAATATCAATTGACCTATGATCCAGGAGATCGTGGTTCAGTTAATGGGGGGGGCATGCAGGAGGCAGCGGATCAATGACTCTCTCACCACTGATGTTTCTATCTCTTTCCCTCTCCCTTCCTCTCTCTGAAATGAATATATATATATTTTTTTAAATTAGTTTCACTATTTATAGTCCACATTGAAGTCCTCCAATTGAACCTGAGTTCAACTAGTGAAAGGATGTTAAATTATGGGTTATTTGTATCAAACACAAACACATTCACAGAAGAAAGGTAAGAGAACAGATATTCTGCAAGGAGAGAATAGATAGTATGTGCTCAATAATTGCTGATTACTGATGTTGTCCTCTCTCATCTGCAGAATCTGACCAACTAACTCATGTCTTCAAATAAGCCAAATGCTGTAAGGACATAGGGCACCCAGGCACCACATTACCACCCCGGGCTGTCCTTTTCCAACCACTAACAGAGCTGCAGTGTGAAGCTTGATAAAAATCTGCCTCTGCCCTGGGGCTATATCTGTTACCTAGGAATGAAATAATATGTACCTGCAGATTTCCACACCCTCATACTGAGGGGGAGGACTCCATAAAATGGGACTCCGTTGTGGATTATTAAAAAAGACATTAATAGATGATTCATGTACTGCACAGAATCTGTACACTAGATATAGGATAAATTAACGGTTCATTTAAAAGTTAAATAAAATTCTACTTCCATTAAATCAAAAGGTTTTCATAAGTCAATGTAATACACAAAATGCATGAATTATCCATAAATGTCAATAAAGATTTTTTTCAGCCCATTCACTCAGGGTCTAGGGATTATTAAAACTTGTGGTACATACTTGGCGTTACAATGGCCCTGTACTCCAGGTGCTTATAATCTAGTGGGAAACGCAATCAAGTAATCAAATAATCACCTGCAGAAACTGTGCTGCGACGTCGCTCTGAGGGCCATAAGCACAAGGTTTGATAATGGAAGTACTTGAAGCCCACATTCCACTGAGGCTGGAGGAGGAAGGTGTCAAGGGACTTGAGGAATTGTTTCTAAAGGTGACACCTACTCTGGCACAGAAGTGGAGGAAGTGGGTTCCGGGCGGATGTAAGACCATGTGCCAAGACTGTGAAGCAACAGCGGGCCTCGTGGAGAAGCAAACAGGGGCCCAGGAACAGAGCGCGTGGACTTTGCCCTTTACGTAAAGGGAAACCACCACGACTCTGAGCTAAGGAATACCGTGCTACTTCTAAATGGCATACTTCAGCTGCTAGGCAGCCTTTCCATTACCTACTGACCTAACACTTAAATCCACTTAAGATCAGATTCCAACTGATCTTTTAAAATCTTACCCCATCTTTTATTACGTAATTAATTGATTCAATAAATATTTTCTGAACGTGGAAGTGTGTTTTGAAGAAAAAACTGAGGAGTGGAGTGCAGTGGGCAGTCACAGAAACAGGGAAATGGGAAAGCAGATGGCATGTTCTGAGAAAGCAAATAACTGAGGCTACCTATGAGTACAGCAGGATTTCAGACTAAAAAGAGAACAAAGAATGATAAGGTGGAAAGGGGAGATTAAATGCCTTTAATTGGGGAGCTAATGGAGAAACAGTTAAAGGAGTGTAAACTGGAGTGACAAGTTGCACGAGAAAACTTACCGTGACTGCAGACAGTGTGTAGGAGAAAAGAGAATCAGTTAAGAACATTTTAAGGTGTGTTTTTTTAAACATTTTCAATTTAAATAATTTCCTCTTTTTTTAGGGATGCACTAAACTTTAGCTTAAAGTCAATATGAAGAAGAAAAAAAAATCTATAAATTCTCATTAGTCTCATTTTCAAGGAAAGCAAAGGGGAAAGACACATTAATCCCTTTCCGCAAAATATCTAGGCACAATTAATCATCAGAGAAAGAATTCTGAGAAAAGAAAGCAAAACTCTGTCTCATTCAGTGGTTACATTCTTCAGGGGGCACATACTGATTAGTGGGCCTTTAACAAGTGCGGGGGAGAATTCTCATCTCTCAGTTCTTACTCTGACTCTAGTTCTACGGAATCACAAGGCTGGAATCAACTCGAACACATACAACCATCTTTAGTACCTAGAAATAGTACCACTAAAAAGAGCTGCAAGCCAGAGTGTCAACCACACAGAGTCCCACTGCAGCCACTCACCAGTGCACTAAAGGTAACACAACTTCCTCTCGCCTCCATAGCCAGGCACACGAAAGGAAGATTCCAAGCCCATAACATCCTAATAGAATATCGTTTACATTAATGTAATGAGACACATTAGGATTAATATACAAGAGTCAGCAAAAGTAGGTTTACAGTTATACATATGGAAAATGAAACAATAATAAATAATAATACAAGAATAAACTTTCGCAGTCTCACAACTGTAAACCTACTTTTGCCCACCCCTGTCTTAGTCACCCATAAGTACCTATGAACCAAATGTCCAAGACTTGTGTATTCAAGATATCTTCCTTAAGCAGCTATGGGAAAAACGCCAAGGACATTATCATGATTTGATTTCTATGTCATGTTCATGAACCCGATCTTGACATTTGATTCTTTTAACTCAGTGGCTCATGGGACTTCCTGCTAAATATTATCTGCCCAAAGTTCATGAGCATTATTTGTTCAGACCAGAAGAAAACTGCTATAAAAATTATCAAAAGGCAGTCGCCAAATTTATTTATGCCTACTACTGCTAAATTAGTCAGTATTTTCATTTTTATTGCTACTTTTTAGCCATGCTAGCTGCCTTCAAAAACTTTGCCAAGAAGATTGAGCCCCGCTGCTGTGAGACTCCACAGCCACCATCCTGACTTGCAATCCCTCTGCTTCCTCAATTCCCTCCCTTCCCTCCTTTCTCTGAGTTTTAAGCACCCCTCCTCTTCGCCCAGGTGAATCTTCAGGCCAGCTTTTGAAAGTGCCTGTTTGCCAGCTCTAGTTCATCATTTTATCCACTATACAGAGCAGTTCGCTTACATTTTCATTCTCCCTGTGGATTAGGCCCTTTGTCTCTCGGCCTACAAAAACTCTCAAGCTTCCTCTATGCTAAAAAAGAAAAAAGGAAAGGAAAGAAAAGAAAGGAAAACAAATCTTTCACCAATCCTGTTCTCTCTCAACACAATACCTTGGTGACTGCTTCCCCTCCCTTTGAATGTCTGGAAAATAAAGAGCCCCGGCCTGCTCTAATTTCCCCTCGCTGCCCACCCACCATCTTTACGTTGCTTAAACTGCTTCCCCAACTCCTCATATCCCTATTTTCCCACATGCCCATTACTCTAATCTGCTGGCACGTGAGAAACTAGGTCATCCAAACCCATTTAGTTCGGTCACCTCATACATGCACTCAGTTACTAAGATCTTATATTCAGTTGATATTTCTATTGTTTGTCTCAAATATATCCCTCAGAGCCAGTATATTGCTTTGGGTGCTTTTTACTTCCACCTAAAGTATGGTGAATGGGCACCCCCTTATTCAATCCACTGTCTACAACAGGTTAGAATAAATCTTTCCAGACATAAACTTGACCATTGCTCACTTAGACTTTAGACCACAATGTACCTATACCCTGATGTTAGAGTAATCTTCCAGAAGCCCAGCAGCAACCATGCTCTAAGTCTTTACTAGCTCAACATTCACAGGTGAATGAAGTGCAATTTTCTTAGTCACTCAGAGCTTTGCACTTTGGCCCCAAACCATCTTTTTAAATCTACTTCTTTCTCACTTACCTTCTAGAATTCAAACAATATTAAATTGTTGTTTCCATCCATGAAAGGAGGAATACGATGCTGCTGACTTTGGACTTCTCCTATCATACACAGAAGTGTCATTATACTAAAAAAGTGTGCAATAATAATTATTCAATGGACGACCCACAGAATTAATACCCAATGAAAAGAATGTAAGTTCCATGTGATCAAAATGTTTTGATATAAATATATGTATACATTTTAACTGCTATATCCCCAGGCCCCAGAACACCTCCTTGCATTAACAGGCACTGATTAAGTTGAGTTGTTGGAAATGTAGGTGTACTGTGGTTCTATCCACTTTGTTTTACAGCTGTGAAACACAGAAAGTGTACTGCTGTCATAATTAAGCACTTAAACATGAACATCATGAGGAAGATAACAGAAGTATTTGTAAGATAAGAGTCCAAATATGGCAGTACTCCAGAAATGTATTACCAGTAGAAGAAAGGCTCTTACTTAGCCAGCCTCTATAAGCTGACCGTAGGTTTTTCCTGGAACATGTTAGCATTTCTTAAATGTTTGTTTTTCCCTTGGTAATCTCTGTGGCATAGAGCTGGTTGCTGGGGATTTCATTAAATGTTAGGAGGAATTCCTACAAATGGACTTCCATGCACATAACACTTGAGATAGAAATGAAAATGTACTTGCGATGCCTCAGAGTATGCTACATTGCAATCAAGTTCTTTGAGGAAAATTGTGCATGGATAGCAATTTTCAAGAGCCCAAAATGAAAACGAAGGTGCTGAGTTTACAGCATTTTTATTAACTAACATCTGGAACTTTTAAAGTAGCTACAGCTACTGAATAAAAAGCATGTATGAGAACCATGAAGAACACAGGCCATTCATCCATGTGCACAGGCACCGACACAACCAAACACACGTTTTAAAAGTAAAAACTTTGTTAGTTGCTATAAATGGGTCTCTTAATCAATTGCTCTACCACAAGACAAAAACTGTCTAACATTCTAGATAAGAATGTTCAAACTAAATTTCCTTCCAACTGAGATACAGAGGAGAGGCTCACTGCCTAATGCTATAAGTTTTTTGGAGACACAAAACAATTGCTTACCAATTATTTGAGATGCACTATGCAATGAGAAATGAGGCACCAAAAGCTGTTTCAAGTAGACCTTCTTAGTCTGTTTAAATAGTTATATTAAGGTTTATTTCCTAGAAATGGCACATCTGCATAGTGGCAAAAAAGACCCAGCCAACTTCTTTTATACTCCTTTTTTTACAATTTGAATAGTTTTTATTTCTCACTTTATAGGTTGGCTGATCAAGTACCTGATTCCCTGCATACGCTTTAGTAATTGGTTAAGATCTATTTTTAATTAACATCATTTGCATTCAAATAAGTCATGGCCTAAAAATCCTTTTTGTAAGTTTGTACTCTAGATTAAATATAATGTGATTCTATGAACTTTTATGAACAGTTCCATAAACTACAAGTGAAAATCATTTCAATAAATTTTGTGAGACCCCTGTATTACATGCTCTGCCAAGTTCCTGGCTTCCAAAACAAGCAAGACCTGTGGGCCTATCAAATTTACTATAAAACTCACTCATTTTACCTATATCAAGCCACACTTTCCTCCAAAAGAAATTATTTTGTGGCTAATATGCATTACATTATAAAAATAAAACAAATAAACAAACAAGTTTAAAAAAGAAGAAATTCTGTGCCTGAAAGGTATGCAGATAGGAGTGATTCTGTCAGAATGAGAGATGCCGGCTACTTTTAGCCACTGACAAATCTACCTGCCATTTCATATACACGTGCTCCTCAAGGTCCCTCAGGGAATTCATATCACACAGACATTATTCTCCAAATTATCAGTGCTTCCTACCCACCTTTTCAAGTTCTGGATTTCTCTTTATAGGACTCCAAATGCTTCCTAAGCTCAATAATTGAAAGCAGCATTTCAAGACGTGGAAACAACTTAAGTGTCCTTTGACTGATGACTGGATAAAGATAATATATTTATACAAACACACAATTGAGTACTACTCAGCCATAAAGAAACACACCAAAAAAACAAAAACAAAAAACGATGAAATATTGCCATTTGCAACAACATGGATGGATCTTGAGAGTATCATGCTAAGTGAAATAAGTCAGATGGAAAAGGGAAAGAACCATATTATTTCACTCATATGTGGGATATAAAACAGAAAGTAACAACAAACAAAACAAACAAACAAACACAGATTACAGGATGGTGGTTCCCAGAGGGGAAGGGGTTAGGGGAAGATGATGAGGGTAAAGGGGATCAAATATATGGTGATGGAAAGAGACTAGGCTTTGAGTGGTGAGCACATAATGAAGCACACAGATGTTGTATTATAAAATTGTATACATGAAACATATAATATTATTAATAATGTTACCCCAGGAAATTTAATTAAAATAATTTTTAAATAATTTTTAAAGCAGCATTTGGTCAGCAATAAATTTATGACAAATACTAACAATTTTTTCACTTAGCTATAAGTTCAACAATTCTTTCTTTCACCAATAAAAATTGAATGGTGCCAAGCATGATCGGTAGGTGCTACTTATTTTCCCACATACACACCACCAGTTAGAAGTGGAAGTTAATATTTTATGACTAAATATGATATTCCCTTTTACCTTCTAATTGGAGAAAGGAACCATAAATATAAAAGACAGTAAACATTAGCAATTGTTTTCTCATGGGTATGCCAGTGGAGCAAGAATGAAGCACAAAAATGCAGTAAATACGGGCCAAAACTTCTGACTAGTGGCTTAGTTATCTATCATATGTAGTGCTTTGTAATTCTGGCTTGAATGTGTCCCCTTTTTGGAGGGAGGGGATCTTATCTCAACCCTCCCCCCCCATCTTAGTCTTCCTGTTGCTGCATGAGTCAGCACCACCGGAAATGGACAGCTTCCTGCTGTTTTATTAAGAGGAAAAGTCTTCTCCCTGTGCCATGAATCAATATAGCTAAAACACAAACAAGGGTAAAAGATGTGTCCAAAAATGTGATGGGGAAATTAAACACACACACACAAAACACAAATAACAAAAATGCTATTACTAAACAAAGTCTACGTTGCTCATTGATACAATTCGCCTTTTTAAAACAAGATTTAAAATAGACCATATTGCTATTGCCTTAGTCATTCCTAAAAATAATAATAATATAATGATGTAATGATCATTAATTCACTAATAGTAATAATGCCATTTTCTTTATTAGTAGTTAGGCCTAATTTGCTTCAAAAAAGACTTCCCTGACACCCCATGACGCACACTTGCACACCCGCAAGTTAGGTTAGGTATCTTGACACTTGGGTGTGGATGCTTCACTCACCATTCTTACTTGACAATATGATAATACTGAAACACTATTTTTGGATTTCTCCTCCACTATAGGGCTTCTAATTCTCTCATTCTGTGGCACTTAATAATACTACAACCATTTAGCAAATGCCTTCAATGTACTTGGCCTGTTACACTCATGACCTTGTTTAATACCATAACTACCTCAAGAAGTATTATTAGTTCCATTTTATATCTGAAGATACTTATCAAAAATTATAAACAATTATAAGAATTATAACTAAGTAGCACCAGGATTTAAACCCAGTTCTGCTAAGCATCAAAGCCTGGGTGTCATCCAGAGACGGGCTGCCTCATCCTATAATGTACAGAAGTATTGGACAGTATATAGGACAGTAAGATTCATTTATCTACTCAACAGAAGCTTACCCCAGAGAAAACGTTTTTGACCTTAGGAGCCATTCGCACAGTTGTCTTTAGTGCGGACACTTCCTTTACGCTTAAGAGAGGCAACGGCACAGAGACCATCCCGTCTGACAGCCTGGGCTCCAACCCCAGCTCCCCCAGGACTTCTCCGCGCTTCCATTTCCTCACCTGCAGGCAGTGAATAACAACAGTATCTACTTAAGACTAAATGAGTTGATATCTGTAAAGTACTTGAAACAGTCCGGGCAGAGTAAGGATTGGTAAGTGTTTATTAAACAAAAGCACTCCCCTTGGGCAGACTGTATCAAAGCTGCTTAAGGACACACTCTACTGACAGCACAACAGGACCTTTATTTATAGAAAAACAACTTGTAACCCATAAACTTTTGAACGCTGCCTTAGGGCAAGGAAGCTAGTTGAAAGGGTGGACAGTGGGGAAGCTCTTCAATGGGAGGAGAGGAGAGCCAGCGCTGCGGCCAGAAGGGAGCAGGAGAGAAGCGAAATGGCTTCCAGCCATTTTCCAGGTTCATTTCCAATCATTTTAATTAGTGTCAGACCTTAATTTTAAGATCATCTCTTGTTTAAAGTAGGCAGATTTTGTAAATGTTGACTATGATCCTTCAATTGATGACTTAAGTAATAGATTTAAGCACGGTATATATTACTTGCTGTTTTGAAAATACAAACTGGTATATGTTATTTTCTAAATAAAGGTTATTCTTTGTAATTTCCCAACACCTGAATAAGGGTTTCTACTACTCTTAGCTTAAGGAATTAATGAATATAATTTCTTTACTCTAAGATTCTATTCTTAGAGAAAAATAATTAAAAGTACTCACTTTTAACATTTATGAAACGACTCACATTTATGAAACTGAGTCCCAAATCTAAATAGTTTTATTTTCCCCTCTTATCAACAATAAGCTTTAATATGTAACAGACCTCTAGAGTCAGAATGAAGGAGTGGAATAGAAAAATTCTATCAAAAAAATAATACCTGTCAACAATGCAGATTTAAAAGAAAGTAAGGAGGGAGGACAGGAGGGAGGGGACATTCTGAGCAAACAAAAACAACAAAACACACACACACAAATAGAAAGTTGGCTATTGTAACTTAAATTCTTAAAAACTTATTTGAGTAAATAGACACCTGATAAAAGTTTTATATAAAGAAACTGCAGAATAAAGGAGAACAATATATATGAGAAAATGTACTTAAATTTCAGCCTGTTTTACTGTCTTTACTCAATTATTATTGAAGGACATCCCAGCTATTATTCTGATACAATGCCCAAATCATCAGTTATTTTATTTCAACTAATCAGAATGTATATTTGCTGAATTATTTAGTAATTCAGGGCATAATTTATTCTGCATGAAAAGTAAACCAATGTCACTTACTGATTTCCCAATTTCTTCTTTAGAAATGAGATTCTTCCAGTGTTCATAAATATGCCTTCTTTCTTTATTTAATCTTTCCTTCCATTTACTTTATATTATGGCATGAAAGCCATTGATTACACAAAAATAGTATTTGATGTGTTTTTCTGCATTAGTGAAATCTCTGGGAGGCTTTCTGCCTTTACAGAAAGCCATCTTTCCCACAAATCTAGTCTATATAATGCATTTAATGTTTCACTTAGTAAAGCACCTTCATCAAGCTAAACTGAAGTTTCATTTAGATTATTACAAATCTAACAGGTGGTTTATTATATTCCAACCCATTTTGAGCAATAAGATAATTTATATCCAGTAAGATGTGTGAACAATAGCATTTAAGGCCTTTAAAATCAATCACTAATATCCATTTTTTTATTTCTTAATTACAAGATATTCAAAAGCTTCAAAATAAAACAGAATGGTTTTCAATAATTGAGCTCCAAAAATTAATGACTTAACATGGCTTTCGGGCCTTTCATCTGACCCTGTTTTCTCATTAGCCTCATTATCTCCTCGTAACAGTACATCCCAGCCATAGAGAACGTCTTTCTGCTCTTCATTCTCTCCTCAGCCTGACTCCAAGCTTCTGCACAGACTATTCCTTTACCTGCGGGCCCCTCCTCTCTTAGCACCTCCTCATTTGGCTACTGCCACCAGACCCTCAGGTCCCATTCAGCTGTCACTTCTCTTAGGACACCTTTCCCAACTCCTCAGGTCTACAGGTGAGCATTTTCCCTCTGCCCCTACAGCATCTTGTTTTTCTCTGTATTAGCCTATAGGAAGTTATACCTTGTTACATGTCAAATCCTGCAGAAATATGGTTGGGGAACATGTTACAGCCTTTCATCAGCTACCTCCAGACCGGTGCAAAGAAGATAGAGGCTGGGAAAAATATACTTCTACCAGAGAGAAATCATTACAAAGCTATTTCTAAATACAACAAGAGGCTTATTTGAAAAAAATAGCAACAGGCCTTTAACATATTGGCATGTGATTATTACTGAAGGTAAAACTCAAAAACCAAGGTCATTCAAAAATTTACCCAGAATTTAACAAAAGAAATGATAAGTTTTCTTTAGACCAAAGACCCAAAATTATACAATATTATACAAACGATAGCCCACCTATTTATTTTCATTGCTTTTCAGTCTTCTTTGCTGGGAGCTTATTATGTAAGGAGGTTACTTTTACATCTTATCAAGGTTTTGCATCACTGGTATGGAAACCTGACTACATTAAACAATGAAGAAAACAAAAAATCCTCCAGAGAGCAGACCCCTCTGAAAACTTGTAATTTCAACCCTCTAGAACACAACTGAATATATAAGCAGTAATTTGATCCACGAGGGTGTCTCCAATTCACATAACCTGGAAGTATATGTATCAACCTTTATTTAAAGGAAGCAATACTATTTTTTTTAAGATTAATCGTTTTAAAACAGTTTCAGTATTTAATTCAAATTTAAATTCCTCTTACACCATCTCAATCTTTTTCACTGAATTTTTTCCACACTCACACTTTCTCAGTTTTCTTTATTCATTCTTTTTCTCCACATTTGTGAGGTAGTTTATTATTTACAGAGTCCTTCCACATACATTACCACCTAGTCCATTTCTTCATTCATCCCATCTTACATTCACATGTCCAGTATTAATTAGGCATTCACTATGTACCAGAAAATGGGATTTGCCCTTTTATAAAACACATTAATAGATTTTATTTTCACAGCAATTTTAGATTTTCAGAAACACTGAATGGAAAGTACAGAGTTCCCATGTACCTCCTTGCCCCCTTTCCACAGTTATCCCATTATCACCTTGCATTCCTGTGCTATATTTGTTAAACTAAGCCAGTGCTGACACATTAATATTCACTGAGTCCATAGTTAAGATCAGGGTTCACTCTATATGTTGTAGTTTTGTGGGCTTTGACAAATGCATGGCATGTATCCACCGCTACGATATCATGCAGAATAGTTTCAATGCTGTAAAACTCCTGTTTCACCTGTTCTCTTCTGCTCTCCCAAGCTCTCCCTGCACCCCTGGGAATCACTGGTGTTTTTATTATCTCTCTAGTTTTGTCTTCTCCGCAATGCCATTTAACATGTACCCTTTACAGATTGGTTTCTTTCACTGAGCAATAAGCATTTAAGCTTTCTCCACTTCTTTTCATGGCTTGATAGCTCCTCTCTTTTTAACTCTGAAAAAGATTCCATTGTCTGGATGTACCAGTTTGTCCATTCACTTATTGAAGGACATCTTGGTTGCTTCCATGTTTTGGCAACTCTGAATAAAGTTGCTATGAATAAAGCTTTCTACATGGACCTAAGTTTCCAACTCATTTTGGTAAATACCAAGGAGCAAAGATTATTTTTCTAATAAAACACCTATTTTTTTTAAATTTCCTAACCCAATGGGCCTCTTCCACTTGCACTTAGTTATCAATATTTAGATAACTAAGGATGCAAGAGTTTCTAGTTGTTCTTGTCCCCTTAGAAGTACATACATCATCCAGGATAAAGTGGGGAGCAGATTCAATTCACACATGCACACAATTCTTGTTAGACCAAAAAATTAGCCACCGCTTCTATGGAGGAGATATACACAGCCTTAAAAACTGTGCACCAAAAATTAGCTGGATTACTAGTAAATGTGCACTGGCTTCATCTTTTTCCAGTGACAACCATCACCTAAATTAAGTCAACAATATTTATTAAGTATCTACTATGTTGGCTGCAAACAGGGTCTCCAGCTTCTGTTGCACAATGTTTTAAGAGTGTTCAGAATTCTGTCTATATCAATGACATACAATGTTTTCCTTAAAAGAAATTTCCAGGAAAACTGAAGCAATCAGTCATAACACTAAGATAGTGACTATATTATAGTCTTGTTAAGTACTCTTCCTAATCTTCTTAGGGTCCATCTTGATTTTTCTTAAAGCCAAATAAACCAGATACATTTACCAAATCACAATGCTGAACCTGCCTAATACATAAAAATGCATTTTTAAATATGTAGAGAGACCCACCTTTTAATTCTTACATGCCAGCAAACAAAATGAGTAAGTAAAAGCATTACTGCAAAATTAAGAACAGTTCTTTTAGCTATGACTTTAAAATTTATTGTTTTGGAATAAATTTAACACTGCATTTATTTTATCATATAAAACTTTAAAAGCACTATATGCTTATATTGAGGCAAGCATGTTTATATATTTTTCAAATTATTTTGTTTATAATCTCCCTATTATTTGTCACCCCTCTGCTAATTGCCTCATGACTCCAAATTTTGCCTCTTGCTAGTCCTCCGAATTGGTCTCATTACATTACCTGCCCAAGGAGAAGCCTGATGCCCTCCACATAACTCCCTTCACCATGCTCCCACCTGCTGTGGCTTAAAAATGATGCCTGCTGAGGAAATGACCTCTCTGTACTGACCTCAGGACTCCTGAACTGGGTGCTTCCTGAGTCTCTCTGTCTATATATATATATAAAACAGATCCTGAACACTATGCAAGTAGGATATCAGCTTCATTATGTCCTGACAACCTGAAGGCCAATCAGGCCTGCTCAGAATTCTGATGTGTGTTACTGATGTCATAGGTAGGATTTGCATAAGGCAGTCCCAGTTCCTGCACTTTCATCTTCAAAACATCCAGATATAGACAATAAATTATGCAGTCACTATGGTAACAAGCACCCTCCTACATACCCATTCACATTACATACTCCCTATTGTCTCTTTAAACAACACTGCTGTGGACACCTAGCCCCTTTGGGCTATTGACTATCAAAACTTCCAAAGGCCTGACTATAAGAATTCTACATCCACTGTTTTTCACAACACACTATATTCTATGAGGGACTGTTTTGAAAAATGACAGGTTTGTTTTATGCAAAATGAGTGGTTTCCCAATAAAGCATTTTTTTCAAACTAAAAAAAAAGTAATTAAAATGTCTTGCATCAAACTTAGGAGCTGAACGCTCTTCTTGAATAAAAGAATCTCAAGCCAAGTGCCTTCTCACTAAGAAACATTTGTTCAATGTTCTAAAGTCAAAATAGGAATTGTTGTAGGGAATCCAAGATTAATAGTAATGATTGCACCTAGAATTCAAGTCAATTAAAAAAAGAAAGCCTTGCCACTCAACACGCAAATTTAATTTCATTTTGTAGATGATAAGGCCAAAAAAATTTGTGCTCCAGGAGCAGCAGGGATGAGTAAGAGAAAGGCAGGAAGTGAGTTTGGGGCAGTTTAATTAAGGTATGAAGAATGACATTTAGAGAGCAGAATAAAGTAAGAGCAATGACAATGCTTTAGGAGGTCCTGAGGGGTAGGAACAGAGAGAGAGCCAGAAAGCACAATGGACAGCAGAGAATCATTTACAATTTCCATTAGGAAGGAGTGAAGAAATGCATTCCTGTGACTTGAGTGTGGTAACTGCCAAAGGGTTAGCGCTGCACATAACTTGTTGTTTTGTGTCCAAATTAGTCTGCCCCAGCAGAAGATAACTTGCAGAGTCATTCACCAGCTTCAAGTGTGCTCAGTTTGAAACCTGATTGAAACCAGCTGAGCCAATGACATCACCACAGGCTTTTTACTATAAAAAGGGCGAGCTCTGTGAGGTCAGGAAGCAGAACTAAGCTCGGTGAACAGAAGCCAAGCTGGAAGAGGAGAGAGCCAAGTGAAGTTCAGAGGAGGAGAAACTCATTCCAAGAAGAAGCTAAGATGAGCAATTTGCTCAGAGACAGCTGCAGAAGAAAATGACACACAATGGAAATTTTTCTCTAAGAGCAAGGTCCCAAAGACCTAAATTATCTAAAGTAAAGCCTCAGAGGAGAAACTGATTGAAGCTCTTTCGGGTTTTCAGTTCCTGGAATTGAATTAAACTTGAGCATCATCATGGTAATAGAGTTCATGTAGTCATTCACTCAACATATATTAACTGAGCACCTACTAAAGATGAGGCACTGTTATAGGAACTGGGAATACATCAGTGAATGAACTGAACAAATGTAGCTGCCCTTATAGATCTAATACTCTTGAAATGAAACAGTTAATAAAAAGACAAATATACAGTATGTCAAATAAGCAATATGGAGAAAATTAAGAAGAAAAGTGTTTTGAGTGGTTATATTTGAGCAAAGACTTAAAGGAGGTAGGGAGAAGCCAGGTGTGTATCTGGGAGATGTGCATGGCAGACAGGTAACAGCAAATGCAAAGGCCTTAAGCTGTGAGCACGTTTTCTGTGTTGGAGGAGCTTCCATAACTTCATTTTAATTTTATACAATAAAATAATCTTTCTTCTCAGTTAGTGAAAATGCTTCACTTAATGTAACAAATGCAGGCTTGCCAGTTATCAAGGGTTTCCCTTCCTGTATAACAAATGTTCCCATATAACAAATGACAGATCAGAAGGAGGGAAACAGGAAGAGAAAAATTTGCACTCAATACGCACTCAATTAGATATTAGCCTGTAAGTACATCTACATGGGACTTTTCATATCTACAAAAACTGATATTTAATTTTGATAGCCCTTGATGCCACACCTTTTCCTGGGAAGAGCTAGTCCAGGGAATAAGAGTAGTTTTTTTTATCTTCTCATCCATGACAAGTTTAAAAGTGACCTGCAGTTATTCTAAATGAGCATAAATAATCCCACTACCAAAATCATTAAAATCTGGTGTAACTTTCGGTAGTTTGAGCACTGATAACCATTTCACAGCCCTCTGCTAGCAGCAAAATCGGAGCTGGCGGTGACGAAAAACTAGCAGTTTTTCCTTCAATCCTATCTGTGAAAACCAGAAGGTGGCGAAAGTTAGGATGGGAGAAATGTTACAGGCAGACCTCACCGGAATTCCATCGCAGAGTTCCGTCCAGGAGGTATGTGTCTAGAGCTCTTCCCGGGTGATTGCTTCAAGCTGGTACACACATGGAACACCAGGCCCGAATTCCCCAGGCCCGGCCTGAACGGAGGCTGTGCAGCACATTCCCTGCCATCTGACTAACTCTGGGCTTCCAGTGCTGCCCTCCCATGTGGAGCTTGCGTCTGACTCACACTTGCCCTGGATTCTTCTCTGCTAAACCTCATTTCTCCTCTGACCTACTTGTTGACTTGAACCCCAAATGAGTCTATTGTCAATAGATGTCCACAGACTGCTATTAGGATAATTTCACATATTGGATGTCAGAGCTTAGTGCCCTAGCAAGCTTCCCTTCCTGAGCTTCCTGAGGTGCAGGGAGCAAAGCAAGGCTCCCACCCCATCCCCAACCCCCTCTACAGAAACACGGCTGATCCACAGAGGACAGCCTGTTCCAGGGAAGCCCTCAACACATTCATCATGGGATCTAAACAGCTACTTAAACTCTAACGTTCATAAAAGCAGCAGTCACCCTAGTGGGTGTCTTTCCTTCTATTTCATGTTATAAAAAATAAAAATAAAAAGCAAAAAAGCAAAACAAAAAGCTTGAAAACCAAAACTTGCACTACTCTGGTTCTTCACAAATTTTTACCAGTATCATTTTACCAAAAAATAATAATTTTCAGAAAAGACCTGGATTTTACAAAGTATGGTTTTCAAAGACCTGGTTTTAACACTTAACTGGTCAACACCATAGGTTCAAATGACAGCATGCATCCGGCCCTAATGTGGCAGCTACTTTTGTGACTTGAGGGAGCACAACACCTAAGCCTTGGTTTCCTCATCTGTAAAAAGGGAGCAATGGCTAACATACTCATGTTGTGGCCTTTTAACTCTAATGTCCTATGATTTCCTTCTACAATGTTTATATTATCAGTCTCCCAGGTTAGTAAATTTTAGCAGCATATTATGTAGAACTATATTAATTTGTAATAAAAGGTAAACAGACACAATGAGTGAATTAACAAAATCAAGAGTATTTTAAGTTTAGGAAATCAATGCTTGCAGAGCAAAAGGATTTAAGTAAATTGGTAGACAATTCTGAAGACTGCTACCTGGCTCACCCCTCCTCCTCCACTGAGAGCTGTCACCGCACTCCCACGCCCAACCTATAGCTGATGGATTCGGGAGTAGACACTAGACCCAAGCAAGCTAAGACAGCCAGATTGTCTTTCCCTGGAAGTTGTCATCTTGATCTGATAAACACAGGCTAGGCATCACTAATATGTGAGTCATGGCAACATCAACCCTAAAGAGGCCACCACTCCTGCTTCTAAAGATCCCAAAGTAGTCCTCAGTCCCTAGAGCCACCACGGCACCTACCTACCCTTCTTAAGATTGATGACTGTTATTCCCAGGATTCCTTTAAATACTGAAACTTTTAAGTTTAATTAAATGAAAATAAATAAAATTAGCCCTGGCCAGCCCTGAGCCCAGCTCAGTTGGTTGGACGTTGTCCTTTGTACCAAAAGGTTGCCGGTTTGAGCACCGGTCAGGGCACAAGCCCAGGCTGCCGGCTCCATCCCCTGGAGGGGGCATGCAGGAAGCAGCCAATTGATGTTTCACGCTCACAGCAATGTTTCTCTCTCTCTCTTCTCCCTTCCTCTCTCTAAAAACCAATAAAAAAATCTTAAAAAAACACACAAACGAAATAAAATTAAAAATCAATTCCTTAGTTGAACTCACCACATTTCAAGCCCCCAACAGTTATATATGGCTCTTGGCTACCATACTGGGCAGCCTAGATTTAGAGAACGTTTCCATCATCAAAGAAAGTTCTACTGAATAATGCTGCCCCAGACACTCTAATAAACTTCCTCTTTTCTTAAGCTGCCAGGATCAGGATTTGTTTGTTTTATGGGTGTTTGTTTTTTATTTGTTTTATACTTGCACCTATCAGAGTCTCTTGTAAATGACTTCTGGATACTCTCAGTGGTCCTAAGTCTTGGAGTTAATGTCACTTCAAAACTTAGTTTACTCACATCACTCCTAGATTCTTCCTGGGTAAGGGAATCATGGAATTTAAGAATTTGGAGAAACCTTACCACACATCTAATTCAATTTCCTGTTTTTTACACATGAAGAAATTAAAGACCCAGAAAGCTTGTAACTTGCTTTTGCTTCTGAACAGCACTTAAATTTGGTTTAATAGGTTATTTAAAACAAGATAAATAAGATACCAACTAAACGGTAATATACAACATAACTCTGCAAATCTCATGATTGCACAAGTAACCAGGCATGAAGTTTAAATATTTATTTATTCACCAAGCTGTTACTACACCAATTCCTTCCCACTCCCCACCCCCACCTCTTTTTTTCTATTTATTTTGTAAGGTACATTCACCATGGTTACCATTGTTTTCAATGTCATAGTTCCCCGTATCTAAAAGGCACAGAAAACATTCTGTACTTTCAAACTAGGGAGCAGACAAATACATTTTTTATTGTAATTTTTATTTTCCCTAGAACCTTTATGTTTGAATCTGCCACATGATTAGTCATCTGTACAGATTAAAATCTGGATAGCTGAAGATGTTTTTATTCCGTTGCTTTTAAACAAACAGTAACCAAACATAATTTAAAAGATGTGGATTAAAATGTCATACCTTCACATTAATAGATTTAAACTTGCTAAAGCAAGTTCTTGGGGCATCTTCATAAAAGCAGCATGTTCTTTTTAACCAAACACACACACACACAAGAAACAAAAACTAAAACACAAATCTAAGTATACTGGCTGCAGAAGTTCCACCATGCTCACTGTCTCCATCTAACTATAATGAAATCTATCATTGTCCACTCAACAGAGAGAATTTACAGGTTGCTTTCGGGTAAATACAGAATTCAATATTCGTGCAATATTAATTTTGACATAAAGGATTACTTCTAAACAATTCTTACACTGCACTTGCTTTCTTGAGCTCAAGTGCTATCAAGTGTTAGAGGCATTTATGACCTCCCAGCCATCCCTTTCATCAAAGATAAACAACTTATATGTTTTCCCCAATACATAACTAGTCTATAAAGAAATGGAGTAAAATGGTTATGACCTCTGCATATATATCATATCATTGCAGACCCATATTTTTCTATAGCTTTTTCTTCTTAAGTGTAAACAAGCAAAGATTTCCCTCTGCTCCTATCATATCACATAAATCATTGTTCCAAATCTTCTGAAATAATGACACACATTTCAAAGAATTAACCAAGGCTATTTTCTTTTCCTTTCCATTTCAAGTCCCCCCCCCCCCCCCCCGACACGCACATATATTTCAAATAGTTTTGTAACACACACTGGTGTTGGCCACTCCTATGTCAGAGAAAGGCTTCTCCCACGATCGTAAAGCATGATCCACAGAGTCAACAAGGGGAGGTCCTGAACTTGGTGTGGCTGCTCTAAATCGCACCACTAATCAATGGTAGTGTGAATCATGGAAAACCAGTCCAGGGAGCGCAGACCAACAACCTGCCTTCTTTCAACAAAGGCTTTAGCAGATAATTTACCCAACAAAAACAGCCTAAATTCCAACATTGAAATTGTATGGCTAAAACATATGTTCTCTAGAGAAAATGTGCTAAAGCCAGTACCTGAAAGCAAGTGAACGCCAATGCCAACCACAATCTTGGCACGGCTTTCCTCAGACACCTGACTCCTCTGCAGCACTTGCATACACTGGGGAGGGAATCGCACACTAGTTAGGTCATAAAGGTTTGCACCTGCAGCTATTTACTATACTAGTATGTCACCGAGAAGGTAGAAAAACCACGGTTCCTTATGAATGGAAGTTATGGAGCAATTTTAATAAAAGTGGAACCGCTGATTAAAAAACAAAAACTTCCTTACACAGTTGAAGGGGCTCTATAACCAAACTCTTAGCATCTGCAGGCCTTACCTTCACTTCAAAATGGAACTCTAAATACTATTCCAGGCCACTCTCTGTGTGTCAGAATTTTGTCAAAGGTTCGTGTTAACCATTACTCCTCGATCCTGATTAGTCACACTACAGCCATAAAAAATTAAGTGTAAGAGACTCAGCTTCAGCAGCCCCAGTTGGTTATGACAGGCCAGAGGAATCTGGAGACCTACAAAAGGAACCTGGTGCTTTAACAAGGTCTGAGTAAGTGGGTCAGCTGTCACCTGTGACAGGGTTTGCCGGCTCGAAGGAGAGTGCATTAGCTGCAGCAGTCCAGGATCAGTTTTCGACAGCTGGGACTTGAACCTTTAGGCTTTTAAAAGTCGCTGGTAATTTTCTTTTCTAGTGGAAAACATATATATTTTTTCCAACAGGTTTTAGGTTGAACACAGAGGGGAAAAAATATGTGTGTGCATAATATTAATATACCTTTTCTCTTAAAATAAGGGGCAAAAAGTACTTTACAGCTGTGCTTACTAAATTACACTTAATATTTAAAGATTAAATTAAAAGGTCGTTTTCAAATCTGTATTTCATTTCTTAAGCCCAGCAAAGGCAGGAAAAAAAAAAAAATAACAAAAATACCTAAGCTAATTTATCTTGTTTTAGCAAAGTTTAAAACTTTTGGAATGGCCATCGGCTTTACATCTTTGATTGCTTTAAACATATTTAAATGCATATACTTAAACATTAGATACACAACTGAAAGTGACACTCATTTCTCTACACTCCTGTTAATGTATACATTTAGTGCTGCACCACCAAAAGAAATAGAGATTGGAGATTTTAGGAAGAACTGATGTTGACCTTTTCTTCTTGACAGTGATCTTGTTTTGAAAATATTCAGCATAGAAACTCAAGGTTTTGATTAAAGCAGTGGCAAAGCACTTAAATTTTCTCAGATATGCAGTCTGGCTCTCGGAGTTGGAGTATGAAGCTCAGATGCCCTGGGCAGTCTCCTATTCAAGTGTATGGAGTCTTCTGCTTAAAGGACCCACCATTACCCTACATCCAGAGCAATAAAGGAGTCCACCATTTCAATCAGTCAGCACACACACAGATTTTTTTCTAGATTTTTTTTTTGCCTTCTAAAATATCTGGGTCATGTGGCATAAAAAAGGAAACATAGTAATAGCTAGCTGTCTATTAACTCCCCCCTTCCTTTCGTAAGTTGATGTGGGGAAAATGCCCAAATGTGTTTTACAGTAAATCTATCCAAAGACAAACTTCAAACTAATTTTGCTAATCAATGGTTGGTAACTTAAGTTCTATGCAATCTCAAAAAATGCAAATGAAAACGGTTTCCAACAGCCCAGTCCCTGCAGCCTTGCACCATTTTTTCCCCTCCTTGCCCAGACTGCTGAAGTCAAACAGGTTGAGGAGACGGTCACCTTCAAGATAGCCCTTTGCCCTGCCAGGTTAAAGTCATGCCAGCAACCCAAGTGGAATCTGTTATAAAAATAGGAGTCTAAGGAATCCAGGGAAAGCAAAGCACGTTGTGCAGCCAACAGTTCAGATGGCCGACAACCCAAAAGAGGTGATAGAAACTGCAGGCTCTGTCTGCAGGAGCTATAGAATTAGCCTCTCCTACCATGTTAATCATGTTAAATTAATAAATCACTAACGTAGCCACGTGTCAGACTGAAAAACCACAAGTGGATTATTTGGTGTTGCAGAGTCACAGGTAAAAGACATTAATCATCTACTTTTTCACATATCTTAGTTTATACATAAAGGCCATTTATTTTACTGAGGTAAAATAAAGATTACTTTACCCCCCCCCCCCCGCAAAAAAGACTGTGAGGCTGTCAGTATAGAATACTAAAAATAAAATTAATTGTTATTATTATTATTATCTCAATTTTAAGGCACCCTAAAAGCCTAACAAACTCATACGTAACAATAACCTTTTTTTTAAAAAAAGAAAGGAATTGATATCAAAATACTGCTACCAAAAGCAGAAATAAAGTTAAAGGGTTTACAGGAGTCTAAAGTATGCTGATTATAAAGGCATGGTGATGTCTGTGAGGTAATAAAAATATTATTTGTGTATTTAAAAAAAATAAAGGAAGCAGCTGTCTAAACATTTTAGCTTTTTTTCCCCAAAAAATGTTTATACACTGCTCTGAGGATAGAAATAATCCACTGTTCTGAGGAAAGAAATAATCCAAGCTGAGGCAATATTTTAACCCATTAGAAGACACACACACATCACAATGGAGTGCCTTGTGTCCCTTTCTCCTTCCCCTTTTTGATTTAAGGCATTTCCTCCCAACTTGGCTGCAAGAAGGAAATCCTGAAAGTGAGGGTCATCACCAAATATGTCACTCCCCAAATGTTCATGATAAAATTAAAAAAAAGCTCTTACTCTCCAGCTGGTTTCAATTATAAAAATAAAAATAATAAAAAAAAAAAAGACATGAAAATGCTATCTTTTACAAATCACCATAATAAATTTAATGCCAATTCCATTTTACTAAAAAGATTATATATATCTATATACCCACACACATATATATATGCACTCTAAAATATATTTATAAAATTACAAAATAGGTCAATCTAGAATATGCATTTTTTTACATATTTCCTTCATCTTTTTGTATAAGACTACATATTAATCATACAATTATAATCACGGTTTCCTTAGTTTTCTAGTCTGCATTTTCACTTAACGTTTTATCATAAATATTTCCATATGCTCCACATATTTGTAGTTACAATTTTGTTAAGAATTCCATAATATTTCACAAATTTAATGAGCTATTTATTCACTTGCTGAATTATTTCTAAACCTGCCTTCTTACAGAATAGGCTTAAGGTAGAATCACTATCATCTGGGGTAAGTAATCATGATGTCCATTGTTCTGTTTTATTCTCCCATTATAGCTAAACCTGCAATGAGCAATTTTATATAATATATAGCTCCTTTTCTCAGTTGAATTGTTTCTTCCTAATAAGTCAATGTCTATAAACAATTTTTTAGTAATTATAATGTCTCATTGCTTTAAAAAATGTTTATACCCTTTATAATATCAAGAGCAGTAAAATGAAACAAAATATCCAGTAATTACTTCATATTGAGACAACTCTGAGATCAATTTTTTAAATGCTCTTAATTTTTTTCCACATTTTTCTAATTAAATCAATAATCCATGCTTCTAGATAAACTTCAAACATGTGTCTGCCAGAGTCTAAAGCAAAATCGCTCTTCTCCCAACTCCTAAAATCCACTCTCTGATGTGAGCTCTCTTAACAATTTGGTGGGTATCTTTTCATACTTTTTCTTTTGTATATATAAGCATATAAGTATATTTATGTAGAATTTCTAAACTTTTCATTTCACAACACTAAATTTCTCCTTATGTCCAAAATGAGCTCATAGTATGACTTCTGTGAACATCATATGGATTTTAAACAATGGCTCTGTCTCATCCAGATATTACTTCATTCCAGTTACACATTCAGTTTAACAATACCCCCTAAGTACTATATCAATGTTCAGTTAGCTGCCACTCATGGATAACCTAAAACAGAAGACAATCCCGAAATCACTTTCAACACTGGTGTGTGTGTGTGTGTGTGTGTGTGTGTGTGTGTGTGTGAGAGAGAGAGAGAGAGAGAGAGAGAGAGAGAGAGAGAGAATGAATGACCTTCCTAGCTATGTTTAAGGCCACTACTAAAATGGGCCTGCAGCGCGTTGCCGGGGTGGTATAAGGACGCATTTAGGAAGGAAGCTACCTGGACAACGGAAATGTGTCACCCACATGTGAATAACCAAGACTGTATAATGCCAACACCGTACCTACCAAGACAAAAGACAAAAGTGACCTATGGTTTTTAAAGGGATGAATGCCAGAGAGTTAAAAGTCAATAAAAGTTCCTAAGACTCACCTGGAAGAAGATGGCAAAAATCTTGGAGACAGTGCTCTCTCTAAAGGGCGCTCCTAATTTGATTGCGCTGGAAGACACCTTCTGGAAGGAACACCATTTTTGTTATCTCTGTTAGCAGTTTGACACCTGCTAGTGCAGTCCCAGGAATTCGCTTTGGTAACCCATGCCCCCCGTCAGCAGCCATGCAATCAAGGTCGATGTGCCGACCAAACTAAATCCATGCCTCCTGCATGTGCTGCCCACCATGTCTTATTTTCTACAATATTACGGCTCTCTTGTATTTCCTTCCTTCCTTCTTTATTTAATATATGTCCTCCCCTACAAGAATCCCAGAGTAAGAGTATCTTTACTCTTTCATTCACATCAACAAATACGTATTGAGCACGGCACACACTGGACAAAGGGGACAGGATAGTGATGAAAACAGGCAAAAACTGGTGCCCTGGCGAAGCTCACATCCCCACAAGGAGAGACAGACAACCCACGACAAGATTAAAATATAGAGTGTGTTAGAAGGTAACGTGCGCTGTGGAGGGAAATAAAATGGGGAGAAAACATGGAGTGCCAGGGTGCGAGCGGAGGTGCCGAGGTGCAATTTGAAACATCTCCAGCCCCTAAAAGAGAACAGGCGGGCTCTCGGTAAATGCTGCCTCGGGGGATGAGGTAAGAGTGACAGAAGCCAAACAGCACATCCATACTCCCCGGGTACAGTGATTGGCTTTGAAATGCACCCATAACAAGATCAGAGTCGTTCTGGCATGAGACTCTGGTGCCGGCCATCTCCACTGTATTTGGTGCTGTGACCATGTGGGGTTAGGAGATGCTGCGGCCCTTTTGCAACCATGAGAATAAAGCCATCAGAGCCCAAGCAGGCAAAATAGCCATCGGATTGTCTGGGTCAAAAGGTATCTGAAGATTTGCCCCCTGACTGGGCTGTTCAGTTACTGAGGACAATAGGAGCCTCTAAATCTACTAAATCAGCTCTTCTCTGTGGGGCGAGCAATTTCCTGCTTTGCTTTCACTAACAGGAGCTCTCTTGGGGCCATTTCCTCATTTGGAAAAGTTAAGAGTTGCTGCCGGGTTGGTGTTTAATCCACTCTGACTGCATTTCCGACTACTCGCAACCTAATGATTCTGCTCCAGCATGCATTCCGTTATTACATAAACTAACACACACCGTCTTCCCGCACATGTCCTGCGCATCAGTATGTCGCTGTGTAGGTTCGGGATATTTCCTCCACCTTCCTTCCACGCCCAGCCTCAACTTTCCACCAACCCATATCCACATCCCACTCCCTCCTCGCTTTCAGAGCTTCACCTACCAATCCATTCATTATTCAGTCAGTCACTAGGTCTTACATACGCTTAGCAGGCAAGGCACGGACAGGCAGAGAGAATAAGACTAAGAATGTCCTGCTCAAGGACATTTCAAGAAGGAAGGGAAATACTTGAATAACAGCTGCAAGAGCAAATGCAGGCGAATGAACAGAATGATGGCAGTGTGATGGGTGGGGTGATCAAATAGGTCTTCTTCGATGGCCCACAACTTTTCTCACCTCTTCCACTGATGATATCAACTTACTGTCTGTATACACGTGGCCCCCAATATCAGAGCCACCACTTCCCTAAAAGGTTTTAGGTCCTTGAGGGCTGGAACTGTATCCAATTCTTCTTTTATATCTTCTCAACTTTCTAGCATATAATAAACGATAAGACTCCGATAAATGTGTATTAAATTCAAATACGGGTATTTTGTATTCAAACTTTTGAAAAGGACCATAGATGCTATTTCTAGCCCCAGTTAAGGTCCACAGCTTTGACAGCTGAAAGCTTATCAGATGCTCATCTAAACTCCATCAGGACAGAGACCTCTTCCCATGGCATCTATCTCCACGTGACCTCACAAACAGCCTCTTCTTTGTGGGTCGAAATAACTTCCTGCTTTGCTTTCACTAGCAGGAATTCTCCTAGGAGCCAAGGAGATCGTTATTTTAAAGCATTTCACTTTTGAGCACTATATGCAGGAGCCAGTGTGCTGTGGAAATGAATTTGAGAATTTCTACTCCACAATACTCCTTAATCAGGCTGCTCTCAATTTAGAAAAAACTGAAAAGAATGATGAACTAAGTACAGCTTTCAGTTCTTAGGACAGAACAAACAACAATTAACAACAACAAAATGGGGGGAGGGGAGGGGGAGAGGACAATATGTTCCTGAACAAAATTTTATGAACTCTTAAAAGCTGATGTGATTCAAAGGGGGAAAATGTTTTTCTCATATGGTGAATAATGAATCTGGTTTTACTGACGTGTTTTTCCATATGATAATCTCATGTACCACATTACAAATTTCAATATAGTTTTAATCTTTTTCTAAATCCATGTGGTCATTAGTTTGATAAATCAACTTGCTAGCCATACTACCCATATCTCATCCACTATTTCAAAATGTATTAAAAGTTTGGTGCATTACAGGTGAAGTTGGCTATGTGGAAGCCTAGAAACAAAACCCATAGTTATGATGTGGCCTGTGGGCAAGTACATTCCAGAGCTCAGCGCAGGAAAGGGCAGGCAGCAGGGAAACCGAGGCCTCGTCTCTTCTCCATTCTAATCCCACTAGCAGTTAGTGTTCTCCTCCCTTCTTTCCTGGCTCCACCCCAGGCAATATTATAAACCCCCTTTTCCACCTTCCCAAGCTTCCCCTTTTCCATAAGACAATTTGGGCAGCTGACTGCCCAGAGCCTAGTACAAGGGATGAAACAAGGTCATAAATTCTTCTCTCTTCAGACCTCCAAGGGATACCAACCAGCCCAGGGGTGGCTGTGTCCTCTTAAGAAAGGAAGGAGTGCTGGTCACTTTCTCTTTGCAGTACTACCTGCTCCTACCCCAGTACATGCTCTCATGTTTTTCCAGAGCTAAAGGATGTCCTCTAGCGCGGAGCAGGAAAGCAGAGCTGCATCCAGAGGTCCGTGCCCTCCCCTTCCACCTCCACCCTGGCATGTAATTAGGTGACCTTGGGCAAATGACTTTGACTCCTTGGGTCTCATATGATCCAAACGATTGCTTGGTCCCTTGGGTTTCAATATTTTTGTTCTCGTTTGTTAATTACTCCTACAGATTTGCTTTTATTGCATTTGCTTATTTGTTTTATCCAGTCTCTCTTCTGCTCCATGAGGGCTGGGACTATGTCTGTATCCTTGGATGCTAGCACTGGGCCTGGCAGGCACCTAGGAGGCATTCTGTTAGTATAAGGAGAATGAACATACAGAGACAGGAAAATCAGTACTTCACATTTTAAAAGCAAGCCTATTGAAGCAATAGGGAAAGAAGAATGCACTGCTTTTTGTAGTTCAGCAAGTCACTATGTTACCTGCTATCTACAGGAGGCAAGCATCTTTGAGACTCCATGTCCCATGGGGTAGAAGAGAGCAGTGGTTCTCAAAGAGGAAGAGGAGTGGGGATCGGAGTAAGGTCATCAGACCCACTTATAAAAAGTACTATATCTGAGTGAGAATCTAAGCATTCTTTTTTTGAGGAAGGCATGTCCTCCAGTAATTCTGAAGCATTGATGCCTATCAACACATCACCTCAATTATGAACCATCAAATTAGATAACCATTTAGACTCCTTCCAGCTTTAACAATATATAAGTGTTGGAAATAGACTAAATTTTACCAAATCTCTATTATTTTTTCAGGTGTACTTCAGCATTATAATTTTATATTCACATGTCCACTAGATTCTATAATTTTATGCCCTATGCGTAGCTAATTTTAAGAATTTATTTCATTAAAGGCTAAATTTTAGTCTCTAATACTACTTAATGATAAAAAAAAAATACATTACGTGTGGCAAGGACGAGCGAAAGACTGTTCCTTCCATCTAGGGTAGGGTTTCTCTACCTCACCACTACTGACATTTTGGGATGGATAATCCTGTATTGTAGGGTGCTGTCCTGTGCACTGCAGGATGTTTAGCAGCATCCCTGGCCTCTGCTCTCTAGGTACCAGTACATGACGCCTACCCCTAGTATGACAATAAAAAATATCTCTATACATTGCCACTGCCCTCCCCCACTCCTGCGCCATTGGGAACCACAAGGGAGAAAACCATTAAACATTAAACTAATTTAACTAATAATCTAGGATCATAGAATACAAAACATCCACTATACACAAGATAGGGCTATGATACCAATAGGCAATTACTTAAGAGAAGAAGCTACTTATATAAAAAGAGTATGTTCTCATTTGTTAGTAACTTAAAACCCTTTATGAATAACTGGTCAAGTGAGTTTTATCAAAATGGGCATTTTTAATTTGTACACAAAGCATACGAAGGGGAAAACTTCAAACACGAGCACAGGCATGTTCTAAGAATATTAAGGAATTCTAAATAAGATTCCCTGAACATTTCCAGAACTTTCTTTTTAAAAAACTGGACACTCTCATTCAAAATCTCATTGCATTTGTTTATTTTCTACATTGTTTCTCTTGCCCTAGGAGATGTATCGGCAAACATTGCTACAAGAGATGTCTGAGATTTTGCTGCCTATGTTTTCTTCTACCATTTTGACAGTTTCATGTCTTACATTTAAGTCTGTTATCCTTTTTGAGTTTATTCTTGTGTACGGAGTAAGTTGGTGGTGCAGTTTCATTTTTTTGCATGTAGCTGTCCAATTTTCCCAACACCATTTATTGAAGAGACTGTCTTTACTCCATTGTATGTTCTTGCCTCCTTTGTCAAATAGTAATTGGCCATAATGGCGTGGGTCTATTTCTGGGTTCTCTGTTCTGTTCCAATGATCTATATGTCTGTTCTTGTGCCAGTAACAGGCTGTTTTGATTACAGTGGCTTTGCAGTATAACTTGATATCTGGTATTGTGATTCCACCAACTTTGTTCTTCCTTCTCAAGATTGCCGTGGCTATTCAGGGTCTTTTAACTACATCAAAATAAAGAGCTTCTGCACAGCGAAAGAAATCATCAACAAAACAAAACGGGAGCCCACTGTATGGGAGAACATATTTGCCAATGACACATCTGATAAAGGGTTAATACCCAAAATATATAAGGAACTCACACAACCTAACAAAAGGAAGACAAACAATCCAATTTAAAAATGGGCAAAGGACCTGAATAGACACTTCTCCGAAGAGGACATACAGACGGCCAAGAGACATATGAAAAAATGCTCGAAGTCACTAATTATCAGAGAGATGCAAATTAAAACCACAATAAGGGATCACTTCACACCTGTAGGAATGGTTGCCATCAACAAGTCAATGAACTACAAGTTCTGGCGAGGGTATGGAGAAAGGGGAACCCTAGTATACTGTTGGTGGGAATGCAGGCTGGTGTAGCCACTATGGAAAGCAGTATGGAGTTTCCTCAAAAATTAAAAATTGACCTGCTATTTGACCCAGTGATCCCATTTCTAGGAATATATCCTAAGGAATCCCAAATACCAATCACAAAGAAGTCCCTCTATGTTCATAGCAGCACAATTTACAATAGCTAAGATCTGGAAACAGCCCAAGTGCCCATTGGTAGATGAGTGGATAAAAAAGCTGTAGCACATTTACACCATGGAATACTATGCAGCTGTAAAAAAGGATCTCTTACCCTTTGGCGCAGAGTGGATGGAACTGGAGAGTATTATGTTAAGTGAAATAAGCCAGTCAACGAAAGACAATACCACATGATCTCACTCATATGTGGAATATAATAAACAAAATAAACTGATGAACAAAACAGATCCAGAAACAAAGAAGCATGGAACAGACTGAGGGATCTCAGAGGGAAGGTAGGGGTGGGGGAGTAGGTGGGGAGAGATTAATCAAAGAACTTATATGCATATATACATAACCTATGGACATAGATATTGGTATGGGGAAAGCCTGTAAGTGGGGTAGATGTGGGGTAGAGGGGATCAAAGGGGAAAAAAGGGGGGCATCTGTAATACTTTCAACAATAAAGATCAATTTTTTTTAAAATCTCACTGCAGATCTTATGATTTAAGACCACATCTAGACAGAATAAAACAAAATGGAAATTTGGCAACTCTTTTGATGTGATTACTCTGCTTCAAACTTTTCTCTTTGGGAAAAGTCTAAATTATAGCTTTTTGCTGTCAACATTAATAAACTTAACCAGATAATTAGAAAATCTACAAATAACTTTTTGCCATGTAGCCATAACCTACTGTAATGATTTAAAGATGTTCCCATCTATTTCCATGAGTCCTCTTAACTGGTCCTGAATACCAGAGGAAAATGGAAAAAAAAAAAAAAAAAAATTTTTCACTCAAATTCTGCAAGTCTAACACTAGAGAGTGGGGTGGGATCTTTGGCTTTGACGGACTAGACACAACATCTTATAAATTCTAGATAAACTTCTTTGCAATTGTAAGGCCTCAAAGATGGTTCCTTCTCATTGAGTTTTCCTTTGTAACAGATCTGAAAACAGGCAAAAAAGTTTTTTTTATTTCTAAAGGAAAATTATGTTTTTCAAGCAAAACATATCAAGAGGAGAAACATGTTGTTTAACCTTAAAAACTAATATTATGCATTTTAAAGATGTTTTTACATTGTAGCATGAGCAGAATTTCCAAACTTTTAAAGAAATGTGAACCTTGTTAAAGTGGGTACTTTTCTCAAATATATTCAATTGATTTCAATTAAAGTAAACTTTAAATGATTTTAAATTCCAATTGTGTCTCAATCACGTAGAAAATAAAGTTAACCATTATCTATAGGTTAATGTATTTGTTCTTACAATTAAATATAAGCATTATATATGTCAAAAATTTTAAGTTTATTATTAATCTAGAGTGTAACATAATTCGCATTTCTCCCGGTGCCTACTTTGTTCATTTTGCTGTTCCTTAACAGCAATGTGAGAAAGCTAAGGAGGAATAAAAGGAAGATGAGTGAACTATTTTCATTACATTCCACATTTTAGTAAACAAGTTCATTGGGTTTTTTTGCTTTAAGTTTTAAACTCCTCAAAAATAATCAGAAGGCACTTAGAGTATGTGCATTCTCTATTAAAGATGGACTCCCTCGAATCCCTATTACTCCTATAGATTCTGGAGACTACGTCATTTTATTTAAGGATTTTAGTCACAGGCTTATTTTCCTGGGGGTTTCTACTAGATTACTCTGTTTCTGTTTCCCAGTAACTAAAAAAAAAAAAAAAAAAAGATAGTTTTTCTACAGTTTATTTATTATTGCAGACATATGCAAAAATTTACATTTATGTATAGGTGAGTACCACTGATAAAGTAAACAATCATATATCTAAAAGGAGATTTAAAATTACAGCTGAAGTCAGTCAATGACTTGTACTGAAACTCTGTGAAGGCATTTACTGTGTCCTTCTCAGTCCCTTCATAACACAAGTCTATAGCCAAGCCACTCTGACAATGTTTTGAAGTTAAATAAGAATATGTGAAATAACAAGGTATTTAAAACACTGAAAGATTCTTTAGAAAAATTTTCATATTTGCCAATAAAAACACAATATCATCCTAGGACCTTGTAATACTCACACACAAAAATCACTGGTTCCGAGGTGTCACACATGAAATAATACACAATGACAAAACAAGATATATTACACATTGTTGCCTCCCTTGGTTTTTCTTATTGTCTACTCTTTATAATAAAGTTTGGTTGCCTTCTTGTCAACGACACTGGCAAGTGACAAGTTCTCTGTGCCTCCCTAATCTTCTCTAATCTATTTCTATTAGAGTTGCAGTGGGATTTATTCAAGATAATAAATACTGTATGTTTTAGCACAGTGCTTATCACATAATAAGCTCAAGAGTAACTATAAGCTTCCATTTCTAAAGGAAGAACCTAAGGCATGGAGAAAACTAATCATCAGTACACTCAATTACCATGTCCTAAGTGATGACTATCCGGACATCGTGAAATGGCTTTGTGATTCAGGTCACTGCAGGTAACTTAACCAGGCCAACATCAGCAGACCGATATAAGGGGGCTGAAGCTGGCCCAAGGTCTTTTAAAAACCCACTGAGTGACGATGCAGAGGGAGTACTGGCCAGCTGCCCCAGTAATCGGGAAGGGGAACCCACTGGAAGATGAGCCCTGGGAAAGGGGCAACCACGCTAGCCTCCCCCCATATACCAGCTGGTAGCAGAAAATTCTGAACACAAACCACCATCACAGAAGCTTCTACAGGATTTTTTCCCTGCTTTTCTGTGCAGGAATATTGGTATGGGCAATGAGGAACCCGTTCCCTAAATCTAAGATACAGGAGGTCTGCTGCCTACTGCTTCAGTCATTTTTAAGTAAAACCACGAAGGCAGCTTTGTTTGGTTTTTCTTGCCTCATCATAATGTTTTGATTATAGCTCCTCTCGTTTGAATAGTTCAGCTGTTTTCACTTTTATCTCCAGCACTTCAGGAGTGAAAGCAGGCTGCTGATGCAAAGCAGTGCGACCAGGAATCAGAGAGCCAGCTCTTAAAGGAACTGGCTTTGCTTAGACTTAATTGTGTGCTGGGGCAAATCCCTGTGGGGCTTTCTCAGCAGGGACAGGCCAATTCCAATGAATGACTCCTGAGGTGCTTCTCAGTTCCAAAAATCTAGGATTCTAGCTTTTCCCCTATAGGTCTTAGAATCAGCACAAGCCAGAAGATCACACAGCTCCTTCTATGCCAGCATTATAGAAAGCTGTTCCCCAAATAGATTCAAGAGTCCTAAAGGTGCAAACCAAAGTCATTCAGCACCACAAAGTCTCCTAATAGGATGCAAAGAAACCTTTATTCAAAATCACCCAATAACTGCATGTCCGCCCTTACGCTTGGCAGGAATCTTTTTTTTAAATTAATTTTACATATCAGAATTTTATAGTTTTGTCTTCCATGTCTATGAAATACTGGAGGACAGAGACTTGTTACCCCACTGTAACAAACATGTAGCAAGCCATGCTGCTACAGGCCATTCTATTAGAAAAAAGTCTAACTTTCTTCCGCCAGGTCATAAGCATTAGTAGCCCCCAGTATCATCAAGGAAAGGCGTTCCGCACACCCCTACAGTTACTTCAAAAGGCATTCTTTCAACACAGTTTTATTGCATACCTCTGGCTATACTTTATCTATATTTACATATCTCTATATGTGTCCAGCTCCATGCTTGGCACTAGGTTCATAAAGTTAATTAAGATAATGGTATTTGCCCTCTGGGAACATAGTCTACCAAGGAGGAGGGAAAAAAAAGTAAAGTAAAAATATATATAACACACTAACATGCTGGCTTATTTCAGAGAGACATATAAGGACAAAAAGCTAAAATATTACCAACGTTATTTAACAGAGATAAACTAATAAGATTAGTGCACATACATATTAAGTATTTCAAGCTGTCAAGTCAAACTACCCATACAAATATTTTGTATGCAGAAGATATGACTCATGGTAACATTACAGAACACATTTAGCCAGAAAACCTGTTTGGATCAAACACTGGCAAAGTCACATACCTTCACTTAGGTTTTCCTGACACATATAGGACAAAGATCAGATCAAAAGCATCAAATGGTGATGACAGTCTACTAGGGAAAAGACATTAGTGTTACCATAGTGATGAAACAATTTTTTTCATTACTTTTTAAGTTGATTTTTTTAAATTACTTTATGCCACATAAGATAGTATTTCATGTAGCGGTCTTAAATGTTATTCTACACTGTACTGTATATCTGCCTCCCCAAAAGTAAAGAGTATCTGAGTAATTCTGAGTTCTCTCCATACTAAAAATATCATTGTTTCTAACACTATTCATGGATAATTTGGTAGTTTAAAAAGAAAGAGAGAAAATAAGGGGGAAAAGGTATTTAATTAAAAGTATCTCAATCTTAGAAAACAATTTAATACATAGGATTTTACTTTAAACCATTTCAAAGGTCCTTATCAGACATTCCCATGATTCATCATAAACAGAATCATCTCAAAAGCCATCAGAGTAAACATTTATATAAACCCTTCTCTATAAATTTACATATATACATAAATTTGTTTATAAAATATGTCTCACTTATATAACTAAATATACGCACACACTGATGACATAAAGCAAGCATTCATGCCTCTAAATGTCCAAAATTTATTGAGACTACAATGCTCAATTTATTTAATATCAAAAACATGATACTCACTGCTTATTACACATTAGCCCCTCCCAACTCAAATATTTCCAATGAAATTAGTGTATGAGTCACTCAATTCTCTAGATCATTCTTCACCCAAGTAATGCAACAACCATGTTCAATTCTAGGAAAAGTAATCCTGCTTATTTTTAAAGGCGGTTTATGTATTTTAAAAACTACCTTTTATTCTTGTACATGCTTAATGATATGATGCTAACTCCGAATAACATGATTTTTTCTTTAAAAAATATTCAATACGGAGACAAAAGGGGACATCTGTAATACTTTCAACAATAAAGATAAATTTAAAAAATATTTAAATGTGTGTGTTTAAATCACATATAAGCTCAAAGGAAACCAGCAAATAATGGTTCCATTAAAATAAAACATGCAAATAAGTCAGTATTACTCATGCATGTTTTCTACAATTGATCCATTTAATATAGCCTATAGGATACCCTAAAGAAATTTCAGTTTGAAAGGAAAAAATGAAAGCAAAGCTACCCAGCTGTGAAAAGAGTACATCTTTACTTTTAGATTATAATTTAAGTGGTACAGATTACCTAGACCCCTGAATAATATTTGTTACATGTATGGTAATAAGGAAATATTAAATAAAATATAGAAATATTATAGAAAGAGCCCTACATTGAGAGTAAAGAGATGAATCTATTAATTTATTTATGCCAGAAATACTTCCCAGCATGTTCCCAGCTCTGTCATTAACCAGCTGTGTAACCATTGACAAGGAATTCATCTTAGTTGGAGCATCCTTAAAATTTATCTGCAGCCTCACCTTCAGGGTCCCTTCTGGCTCTAACACCATGAGAAGATCAAGCTGCAATGATACATTATTGTCAGCATCTTGGTATTACATAATCCTATAAGCAAGGACAAACTTTCCTAAATTAGCATGTTACCAGAGTAATAAGTAACTCTTGATCTATATCACGGTTGGTTATAGCAGCTAACAAGGAGATAGTTAACAGAATGTGCCATCTCTATCATTACCATACATTTTTTATGCAGGGCTCCAAATAATCTAAAAGTACTAAACAGTTAATTCTCAAAATTATTATGCCCATTTAACAAAAGGAGAAGTTGAGTCTCAGAGCCATGAGAGTAACTGGACCATCTGTCAGCAAGACAGAGCCCAACAGGACAAGTGAAAAGTTCCTGGCTCTCATTCAGCCACTGCCTTTTAGGAGTAAGGCAACAGGAGCCTTCTGAGTCACGCTAAGGCAGAATTATAAACTACGCGCAGGAACCAAGTGGAAAAGTTTAGGGCCAAATGTATGTCTCACTTAAAAACTGGGAGTGGACGATCAATTCAGTTTGAGGGTTACTCAAAGCTCCATCCTACTTCAAAAGCCATCCCTTTGTTAGAAACCCGGGAAGGACGTTCCATAATCAAGGGCCTCACTCCCCTGTGATTCTGCCAAAATGAGAAGGAGGCTTCACGACCGAATCTATAGTTCTGTATATTTGCCTCTAAATTCAGTAATAGTTTGTTCAAAGGATGTGTAACTCTGACTTGTTTCAAAAACAGCATGTTTCCTAAAAGTAAAATGGTCAAAATTTCTATTTAAAAGTTTATTGGTACTTTTAAAATTACAAATGTAATAGATACTCTTATTTCTTTTACCTCTACCTCTCCAACAATCTAACGTTAACCCACCCTAAGGGAAATATCCATACTCTGACTATGTGTATACTAAAATATATAAATGTATACATTTTATAAAATAATTTTTATTACCAAAGTGATATAAAAACCACATGAGCATATATTTATATATACATAAATATGCAATTTCCTTTATTTACTTAATATCCTGTACACTTTCCCGAGGGTATAGCTATCTACCAATTATTTTTAATATAACTGTATGATATTCCATACTTTAAATGTACTATGTTTGATTCAAAATGTTTTCACTGGTGTTTTTTAATTGATAAAAATACATTTTTAATAATTTAGTAATATTTACAACATATAAGTCATTAACAACAGACATCCTCGTACTTCATCCTTATTGTTATTTTCTGCAGGATGGATTCCTAGAAGGGTGAAATCACTCAGACGTACATTTTAGGTGTAAAAAATTTATATTCTTATGAACAGAACTTAAAAATGTCAATTACCCCATATCCTTATTAGCATGAGATACTGTAAATCCTTGTAAGTTAACCAATCTGATGAGATAAAAATGACATCTTATGGTTTTCATTTGTGTCATCCTGACCCCTCGAGAGCTTGAGCACATGTATCACTCCACTGGCCATATCTGCATTCTACCTACTCTTCATATCCTTTCTAAATTGTTCTGTTTTTCTTTTTATCAATGTATTGAAGCCCCTTACATAATAATATGTTAATTCCTGTCTACTACAGTTTTTCAAATATTCTTTGCTTTGTTTACAGTATCTTTTGCAAATGAGAATGTTTTAATTTTTATGTAACCAAATCTGAAATCTTTGCATTATGAACCAAAGTTTCTCAGCAAGCTTAAGAAGATCACTTTCATCAGAATATTGGACTAATATTCTGTTTTCTCCTAATATTTTTTAGTTAAATTGTTGTTTTTAGTTTTATTTATGTTGTTAATAAATTTGGAATTTATATATGATATAGAATAAAACTAAAAGCTATGCCATACAATTTTGTAGTTATCCATGCTTTTTCTATTTAATTGAAATATAATTTTGTCATTTAAGTAAGTTTCACTATGTACTAGAACCTGTTTCTGGATTTTGCCTATTGGTGCCCATTTCAGTGCCAATACTGCCCTATAATTTATAAGTTTTAATTCTTGGTATAAGGACAACATTCTCCTGTAGTTTCATTTTCAGCTTCGTTTCTATAGATGAAATAGGTTTCACTTATGTTTTCCAAAATTAATGTAATAAAAACCTAAACATAGAATGTTGTGTTGGACGTTCAACTTTCTCATCTAGATAAGGAAATTATTTTTCAATCTTCTAAATTTCTCATGTTAAGACTTTAAACAGTATTATATTTAAAAATGAATAAATATATATATATATAGCCATATCTAATATATTTTAACATAAAAACTTACAATTTCTACAGGTTCTAAACCCTGTATGCATTTATTTAATTTGCCAACACAAGTAGTTAAAGAATATAAAAGAAAAAATTATCTTTGACTTTACATTTTTTAAAATAGTCAAATTCAAAAATCTCTAAAAAATGTTCCTGATTTTTATATGCTACAATTTATAGGAGGCTGTCTAACTTTAAACAGGCTCATCAGTCTGGCCCAATTTAAGAAAAAACATTGAGGCCATTGAAAATTAACTGAAATGACAACCCACTTTAGAAGAAAGCTATTAGTAAAACAAGGGTGAAGTTACAAGCACTTGTGAAAAGCACCATAAACAAACAATGAGCCCCATTCAAAGATACTGGAGAGATATTCAGGCTTTGCAGAGTTAGAACAAGAGACAGCAGAACCAGTTCCCACATGGGCAAGAGGGTGTTTATTTTATTGCTTATCTGAAATCAGAGCAAATGATCCCAGTAGTTTGGAATGACTCGAAAAGGTTCCTCAGCATCCAGGCGAGAAAAACTGCCTGGTTTTCAAGCAGCGTCACTGCTTTGTAGTAATTCTTGCTCATGTGAACCTTAAAGCTCCCGTTTGAAAAGTGAACTTTTGGAGACCACAAGAGGTACTATTCTTCTTTACTCATCCTCTCCCACTTTTAGTCACATTTTAAGAGATGATCAAAGGAAATAAAGAATACTTTCTAAATAATTTTAGAAGTACTATAGTCTGCACCCATGAATTAAGGTTTGTGAAATGAATTTAAATGGCTGCTTTTAATCATAATACAAGTTTTCTAGAAAATCAACAAATACTTAAAACTTGAATTATAACCATCTGTTTCCATGACTTAATTTGGGGCCAGGCTAGTTGATGAGAAAGCCTAGAATATGCTTCTTTTAGATTACAAGTATGAAGGAAAAATGATAACAATCATCTTTTTTTTATATAAAAGGTAAAAAGGTAACTATTCTTTTGATAGGATAAAATAAAATTAGTAATATCAAAACTTTCTATTCAGGTACAGTTTCAGAATGAAATCGTTTGTCATGAGCTTCCTACTCCAAAAGCAGCAAACAAAAGTTTATCAACGGTTTGGGGGGGTTAGAAAAAAACAATGATGATAAATGTTTTTAACCTTAAAGGTTTTTTATTTTATTTTATTTTTTTAAATATATCTTTATTGGTTTCAGAGAGAGGAAAGGAGAGGGAGAGACAGAGACAGAAACATCAATGATACGAGAGTCACTGATCGAGCCCACGACCTGGGCATGTGCCCTGACCAGGAATCGAACCCCGATCGCCTGGATCCTAGGTCGATGCTCCACCCGGCCGGGCTGTTTTTAACCTTTACACATACTTCTTCTAGCATCTAACAGTATAAAAATATTTTTAAGAACATATACCTAATTATCACTAAAATATATCTAGCCTAACAACCAAATAGTTTTCTAAGTGTTTTTCAAGGTTCACAAAAATGCTCATATATTCAGTGAAACTTAAATGATGGAAATACATCCATCTCCAGGACCTGAGAACTTAATTCCTAATTAAATTAGTTAATTCCAATGCTTTACACAATGCCTTGAAATGAGAGCATGGGATTTACCGGAAAGGTAAATTTAAGTAATAGATTTTTTTTCCCAAGGAGACAGCCTCAGGAAGAAAAAGTTTTAACTCTGCCTCCCAAAAAGACAGTGCACTTTTCCTTCATAAGGTGTTGAGGCGTCCACCACAAACACAACAAGTAAAGCTACTAATACTTTAATGCGGGAAAATTAGCTCTGTGTCAGGTCCTTGGAACACCTATTGTTTGGTTAGCTCGCTCTGGATGAGGTTTCCTAATGGGCTGGCTGTCATTAATCTAATTGCATATTGGGCTGGCTAATTAGAGAGGGCACTTTTCTGTTTAAAAAAGACTGCCTCAGGTGAGGCTTGAATTAGTAGCCAACTTTCACCCCGCACCCCGGCTCACTCCAGAATCAGCCTCCGTCCGGAACACCTACCTCTCGGCTGCTGGACCGTGGCCTGCCCCTCCACCTGACCACGGAGGTTCCCTCTCCGGAAAGCCACAAATTACAGGGCTCGGTTTCAGCCAACAGGAGGAGGCATTTGGAGGCAAAGCCAAAATGAGGGCGAAAGAAAAATTTCCACTGAGAAACCAACAGTAATAACTGATATACGAGCTCCATACAAAATAAACAAATATGGGCTGTGCACCCACTACCATCCTCACTTCCTGGAAGAATAAAAGAAGAAAACACAAAAAGGCTCCTGTTCTGACCCAAAAGAAAAAATATTCAGCAAAAGCAAATAAAAAAAGAAAACAAGCTGAGCTACAGATTTTTCTCTTTGCTCTAAGTTTTACTGGAATTCTGAAGTCAATAGGTCAAGCATTATAGAATTACCGAGTATAGGACCAAATCCAATGTCCTTATTTCATATAGATTGCTTAATCTGTGAATGTGTACTCTGGTTTCTTTTTTGTTTTGTTACTGTCATCTCCTTTAGTTTGATATGTGAGAATTATGGAACAGATAAGCAAGACCAAAAACAATAATTGCAAGTTCTCAGAGCCGGACCAAGAATGCAAGTCAAGGACAGCACTCTTTCCCTCCTGGTTGACCTCTGCTCCTTAAGCATTTGTTGAAAATCTCAGTGATCACATCACCTCTTCTCTCCTTCTCTGGAGTAATTACGCTGGAGGTGGCATTGTCGTTATAATAGCTCTACCAAAATACCAAATAATTTTCCCAGCAAAACATGCTAAACTTAGATCCTGTTGTCCACTCGAAGAATCTGAAATGAAATTAAAAGAAATCACTGCCCTAATTTCATTTTAAATAGACGAAAACCAGATTTTGTTGGCATGCTGTATTTATACAAATGACCCTGCGATACAGGGAAAACAAGACCATCTGAGGGTAGAGTTCTGCCTTGTAAACTTTTACCCAAGTCAATATTGTGATTACAGCTTTGCTTTTCCTGGTCCCAGGGAACTTGAACACAGAGTATGTTGAAATAAGAATGAATAATTGCCATATTTTCAGTGTTTCTGGGCTTTTACCTCTGCAAAACAATTCTGAGAATGTAGTTTGGCAGCACAAACCAAGGAAACCAGATAGGTCACCATGGTTAGCCAACTTATCAACTGAAAATGAACCTTCTTTAGTCCCACGCTAATGTCTGCAGGTAGACAAGCTAACTCTCTAAAAAAAGTTTTCTCCTAACAAATGACCTACCTCTATTAGGTGACAAATGGTGACTATCTTGATTATAAAATGTAGTTATAACCGGCAGTGTTTAAAAGGTTAAAACACAGTCAACTCTTTTGGTTGGAACTTTCTCTTAAATTTCTAAATCTACCAGATGTACCTTGAGGCCAACACTTGGACACTCGGCGCCTCGTATGGGAAGACTTCCTTAGGAGCAAAAACTATGCTCAATGTCTTTTTGCAGACCAAAGTAACCAATGAGGTTATAACTGAAGTATCCACTGCATTTTTTAGGATACACTCTCTTCTTTAAAAATCTTTTTTATACTCCAATTCTGTGGTAAATTCATTTTCATTAAAGGACACAAACTGCCACTTCACAATATGAAGCCTTATTATGAATCTATTGAATCTGTTATCCAAAAATAATAAGAAAGAAAGCATAATGATAACTGAGTAATCAAGGGAGGATTTCATAATTGCATCTTACACATTTTTTGGCCTTTTCATTTATTGGGTGTGTCCCAAACTACTTAACAATACATCTTGCAATGACTCATGTCCACATGTTACAAGGACTCCTACTTGTACTCTTAAAGATTCATACACCTAAAGTATGGCCTGGAATGTGAAATTAAAAGTACTTTATCAAGAATTTAATGTATTTTTCACATTCAAAACTGTTAATGCTATGCAACTGGAACTTTAAAGAATTGTTTTCCTCCAAGATGACTATACCAGAGCCAAAGTAATCCTAGATTTTAAAACTGCTAGGGAGAAACTGCTCTACAAAAACCTAGTGTTCTCTGTTATTATCATTGCACAATATGTATGATGTACTCGGCTACAGTTTTGTTATCATGATACCTGGCCTATAATATGTTCATAAAATCCCTTTGAAACGTAGTATTTCAGAATTTTTAATAAAAAAAATTAAGAGTCAAAAATTATTTTACATTCACAAAATACTTCATTGTTCATTTAAAGCATACTTTCTGAAATGTGAAATTTCACAAGATTAAAACTTTTACACTGGTGAAAGTTACTTCCCAGAAAAAGGTACCCAGGATTTTAAATAAAAAACTCTCCCAGCCCCAGCTCTAACTTCTGCGATTCCCCTTCTGCACTTTGAGAGCAAGGACTCTGTCATCTATGATTTATAAAAGCTAAGGGGACAGAAAGGGAAAAAAGATACTACACACCAGGTGTTATCTTGGTACCTCCTGCGGCTTCCAGTTGTAAGGCGCTGTATTCCTGGGGATATTATAGAATGACAAAGCTTTCTACTTGACAATAACCCATAAATAATAGAATATAAGAAACATAACCCTTTTGAAGTGGGGGCAGCCAGGCTCTGAAGTAGTTATACTGTGATGTAGGTTACATATAAACACTCAAAACGCTAAAGGCAGAATGTGTGTGTGTGTGTGTGTGTGTGTGTGTGTGTGTGTGTGTGTGTGTGTGTGTGTGTGTGTGTGTGTGTGTGTTGGCGGGGGTAGCGGGCAAGGGCAGACACTTCTCAGTGCCATAAACTTCATCTTGTTCTAGAGCTCAGGGAAAAATTTCTTAAATATGACAACGTGGAACATTAATTACAAAAAATAAATGTGACCTTGCCTGAGAATAAAATAAAGCAGCTACAAGAAAAAAAGAAAATCATATATCTTCATGGAGGACCAATTATATATTTTTTTAAAAAGAAATCCAGATGTGCCTGCATAAGAACAGGCTTCATTCTGTTGACTGATTCTCTTTGTAGTCTTCACAAGAATGGTTAGCAGTCAGAATCAACCAAAAGAGAGCCTGCTCTCTAATGTGTAAAACAATTAAGTGCTTCTATAGAATATCCTTACACTGATCTAATAAGAAAAATACTTCAAAAACGATGCTATATATTTTTGTTTGAAAAAAGAAAGCATGTATTTCTCAACCTATCCTAATGATTCAATAGACCCGCACTTTAATTCTGTATTCCATGTCCTATATGAAAAGATCAATATATAAAGAATTAATTATCTAAGTATAATTATGAAAACTCAACCATCTAGTTATCTAACATCTACTTAAGTTTAACTAACATAAGTCACTTGTCCCTCAACTGCAGTATTACTAATAATTGTATTTGTATAAATAAAAATGAAAGCTTTCCATGATTAACTTCCTGATTTTCTACATATATACTAGTTTGCTTTCACCGCCAAGACTTTTTAAATCTCTCACAATTAATACAATGCTTAAGTCAAGCTTAAATGATTATTAAGCTCTACTTTAATATTGATCAACTTGGTTCACACAAGCCCTCAAACTTTTTCAAAAAGAGTGATACCTGTCCTGAAAGACTAATTTAAAAAGTAAACTATATAAACTCTATTTTGAAACAAAGAATTTATGTTTGGTTTCATAAATCAATATTATTTACTTCAATCAAATTAAAAAATTACTTGGGAATAATACATAAAATCAGTAACAACACTCAGTACAATAAAAGCATACAGGAACATTTTTAATCTAAGGATCTTACACAAATTAAATAAAAATTATAGATCTACTTGGCAAGATACAATTTATATTAATGTATTTGAGATGGAATAGCAGATTACTTGAAATTCATCATCCTAAAGATATCAGGAAAAAATGTAATTAATACTAAATGGAATAGTGAAAATACTACAGTCATTTTTAAGCAAAGAATTAAAAAACAAAAAGATTGAGCTTTCCAAAAGGAGACTAATTTAAAAATCAAGAATCAGTCAACTTTCACTTACTTTAAATAAGCCATAGCAATGAAATAGATAATCCATCACTTCAAGATTTCTTATTTCCAGTGAACCCAAGTATAGTAAAATCCTAAAAGATCACTGTATGTTTTTTTAAAATTATGAAAACACAGTGCCATGTATTAATTTTGTTCTTCTATTATACTCCTTCCTGCTCTGTCCTAGAAGGAAGAGACTTAATATTTGCTGAGTGCCTAGTGTGCACTGTGTCTTGTTATTTACATGTTATTTCATTTAATCTCTATAACCAGCCCTACCAGTATGTGTTACTCTTATTTATCTAATGAGGAGTTTTAAAATCATAAAATTAAATAAGTTAACCTGAAGCCATACAACTATTTATAAGGTTTCCTGGTCCCCAACCTACACTCCATTTCTATATTCTAAAGCAGTATTAAACACTGGGTTACCATCTCTCAGAGTGATACTGCATCTAAGCCAGCTAATTTATTAATCTTTTTATACTTATCTCTTCCCACTAAAGGGAGCAATTGAGCAATGCAAAAAAACCATTCATAAGTTATCCAGACTCAACCCTTTAACATCTATTACTATGTACTACTACACGCCATTTAATTATTAAAATAATAAAGTTCGCTTCTACTTTTTCATTTTTTTATTTATTGATTTGAGAGAGAGAGAAAGACCTCAATTTTTGGTTCCACTTATTTATGCATTCATTTGTTGATTCTTGTATGTGCCCTGGCTGGGGATCAAACCCACAACCTTGGCATATGGGAACAATGCTATAACCAACTGAGTTATCTGGCAAGGGCTTATTAAAATAATAATAGTTGACATTCAATAAATGCCTACTCCTTGACAAGCACTATTCTAGGTGGCGTACACAAATACCTCATTTAATCTATTAAGCAACTGAAAAAATCAATCATAAGTTAATGAGAGCAGTACAAAAAAAATCACATGTACTTTTGATTTAAAATACACTCTAGAATTATACATATGATCAAGGAAATAAACATCTATGTAGCATACTTATGATGTGATGCAAATATTGCAACTGTATAACATAGATCTTTACAATAAATTCCATTCATTGAAAGTATAAAAATTATAACTTTGTGTGATGTTAGACACCAAAAAAGGCTAGACTTGGCTGGTGTGACTCAGTTGGCTGGGTGTCGTCCTGCGCACCGCAGTGTTGCTGGTTGGCTTCCCAGTCAGGGCATGTGCCTGAGTTGCAGGCTCAATTCCTAGTAGAGGGTATGCAGGAGGCACCTCACCTATGTTTTGCTCTCACACTGTTTCTCTCTCCCTCCCTCTCCCTTCTTCTCTTTCTAAAACACACACATTAATACATAAATAAAACAAACACACCCTTTGTCCTGCAGAGTATCTCTCTAAAAAAAAAGGCTAGAACTTATCAAATATAATTTTATAAATAGTGAAGAGAAAAGCTGACCTTGGAGATTTTATGTAAGAAGAAAAAACAAATGTCTGAAATAAAATATCTAGAAAACAAACAGAACACATAAAAAGCACTTTAAAATGTAAGCAAAAATATAAGACAAGTTATTGAGAAGACCATTCTAATACACTTCCAAAGCTTATTTCTTCATTCCTTCTCTTCTTTCTATTTAACCAAATCCTTCAGAATTTAGACCTCTCAAATTCTTGCATTGTCTTAAAGCTCCATCATTCTTTATTCTAAAAACAATCCCATGAGCAGGAATGAATTTTTTCTATAATAAACATCTCTCTCTTAATACCAAGAAATTTTGAGTTATTAGACAATCCAATATATGGAATTAATCTCTGGGGCATGGGACATATCAGTGAGGTTTTGACTTAAAGCCAATGGAAGTGTTCTTCTTGTCTAAAATGTATTACATTTTAGAAGGGTCATTTTCTGAAAGTTCAAATTAAAGTTCCTATTTGTATAGCTGATATCTACAAACATGGCAGACATGGAGATTTTATACAGTTCCTCTTAATTTCTGTTTATGTTCTGAGCTGCAGGAGAACATCCCAGCCCTAACTTTCCCAACCAGCCTCTTTTGCAGTATGTGTGGATCAGCACTCCATACTGGTAGAACCTTGTGTCTGAAATGCCTTCAGAGTCCAAGGCAATTCAGACTGCACAGCTGTCTACTCAGGAGTCCCATTAAACAAACTAAAAATTCCTAGAAGAAGGCATGATTTATTATAAGCAAATGGCTTATGCTGGGTTTTTCAGTAACACAATTTTAAATGAAAATAAAATTATATAAGATGCATCTTGTTTGGATTTTTAAAAACTGTATTAAACTTAACTGTGAGATGGCTGTGCAAATGAGAATTGGAATAATTAAATCCTGGCTGATTTATCAGCAATCCTGGCTGATTAAAAAACAAATAAAAAATGGGGGAACTGATCCCAAAAGCTCTTCTAAGGAGTGTTTCGCTTGAGGGACAAACACTAGGAGACTACAGTCATTACCGTAAAACAGGAAACACTGGTCAGAAGCTGTCAAGTAATTGTGAGAGAAAATTAGAATGCATTTGCAATTTTAAGTGCATTTAATGCCTCACAATTTCATCACCTATCCTACATTTAAAACTGGGACACAATCCAGAAACTAAGGGAATCAGATATTTGCAAAAGTATGTTTGCGCTACACTATCCACACTTGTACTGGCAACGTTACTGTAGATATTTCAACATATGTTGATTTTAAAGAATAAGTTTTAAAGTTAGGCTTCTAATTTATCACATTTTAATTAAGGGATATTACCCGCCAAATTACCAAAATATTTAATTTTGAAAACGGTAATTCTTAAGTTGCTTCTCGCTGTGAAAACTACAAGGCACTACAAAGCCCCTCCTACCATTTATCATTTCTAATAACTTAATGAAAAATATCTAACTCAATCTACTTTTTAGAATAAATCAAGAGGATAAAAGTAATATCTGTGAAATGATTTCTACATTTTTCATTTGAAACACAAAGAGGATATTGGAAGCAAAATACAAAAATTCCTCAAATGTGTTACTTCAAGTTATCTGAACGGACACCTTCCTTCATTAAAAGTCACTGCCTATTCTCATCTTTTATAAAAACTGCTCTGAGGCAGGACCCTGTCTTTTATTTGTATTTTTTTCAAAGCATCATTAAAAACAACTAGCTCTGCCTGGCCGGGCGTGGCTCAGCAGTTAAGCATCGACCTGGGATCCAGGCCATCAGGGTTCGATTCCCGGTCAGGCACAGGCCCGGTTGCAGGCTGCAGCCGATCAATGACTCTCTCATCACTGATGTTTCTGTCTCTCTCTCTCCCCCTCTCCCTTCCTCTCTCTGAAATCAATAAAGATATATTTTAAAAAAAAACAAAAACAAAAAAACAACTAGCTCTTGAATTGACTGGGTTTTCATTTAAGTGTCGTCACTGTCCTCCTTAATGAGAGGAATCTTATTACCAAGTACTGTTGTCTCTATAAAGCCCTGAAACTTGCCTTAGATCGTAAGTAGTAAGTCCTAAAAACCCAATTTTCATTGTATGTTGCACTAAATTCTTTTTTTTAATTTATTGATTTGAGAGAGAGAAAGAGGGAGTGAGAGAGAGAGAGAGGGAGAGAGAGAAACACTGATTCGTTGTTCCACTTATTCATGCATTCATTGGTTGATTCGTGTTACGTGCCCTGATCCAGACCAAACGACCACCTGGGTGTATGGGGCTGACGCTCTAACTGAGCTACCCCGCCAGGGCTGTGCACTGAATTCTTGAGTCACCTTTTTGTCAGTAGCCTTCGATGACTGTTCTATTTGGCATAAGTTTCCTCCACTTTTTTTTTCTGCCAACAGACTTAACGTGTTCCATTTTCTGACTTCTTTATTTCCTCAGTGCCATTAGAGGAATATGCCATTTGACATGATCTCATATCCTTTAATGTAAAGGAAAAACAGGAAGCAACAAATATAAATTTTGAGCCTACTATGTGGTGCACTTTGAGCCAAGTATTCATATCTATTCAACAATAACTTTTGGGGGAAAACTACAACTCTAGTTTTACAAAAGATGATACTGAGACTCAATGTGGTTAAATAACTATCCCAAGATCACATAACCAATATAATCTGAAATGAGTTCATGTCCTTCCCTCTATATGGACTTTGCTGTTTCTGATTATTCACTGATATTTACACGTGGGAATCAGAGTCTGTCATTCAGAATACAGAAATATGCCAATAAGAATGAAATAAAATAGCCAAGTAAATAATCTAAAAAAGATCCTATTTACTGGTGTGGGTTTTTTGGTATGGGAAAAGAATTACACCTGCTAGAATTAGATTCGGCTGCATATGACAAACCCAAAATAATAATGGCTTATATAAGATAGAAGTATAATTCTCTCTCTCAGAAAATAAGTCAAGGTGGCTAATCCAAAACTTAGTCTGGAAATTCCACAAAGTCATCAAGGACCCAGAGTCCTTTTAGCTCACCACTTCATATTCTCTAGAGTGTGAGTCTTATCCTCATCATCCAAAACGGCTGCCTGAGCTCCAACCTTCACATCTGTGTTCCAGGAGGCAAGAGGAAGGAATCAGAAAAAGAAATGTGCTACTCCTCCTTGTTATTTCTCAAAGTAACACTCAATACTTCAATTTCTTCCTACTATATAGAACGTAGTTACATGTACTCACCTGGCATAAAGGAGACCTGGAAATGTAAGTTTTCCAGCTGGGCAGCAAGCTGCTAAGCTAAAACCAGAGTTTTATTGTTACTAAAATGGAAGGTAAGAATGGATATCTGGAGGCAACTAGATGAACCTGCCATAGAAATTTGCATATATTCTCCAATTATTCATAATATTATCAAGCAAATCAGAGAGAACTGAGACGGACAGACACAGTATTATTTCCTAGGTAAAATATATTATCCCATTGAATTCATCTCATTATAGACAACAAAATGAATACATGTGGTTTTATTTTTTTTTTGGAAAATTTTTACTTTTATTTTTACCATTTTGAAAAACTTTATTTTCACCATTTATATTATAATGACTTGCCAGGTCTATCAGACAAAATCAAGCAGGATTTGTTTTATAAACGGTCATCTTTTTCCAGGGTTAGAATACGTAACACTGTATTAGGTGATAAATTCTACCAATGGGGTGCCACTGAATTTAAACCGTCATTTATCTTCTAACATTCTTCAGCTATCCAGAGGACAGAAACAAAATAGAGAATAGAGAGTAGAGGTCATAAACCAAGTAGAGAACCCAGGAGAAAAATGCAAATGTTGATAAGAAATCAAATCTAAAAGGTGCTTCATTAATTAATCCAGGCCCAAGTATTTATGTAGATTTATAACTATTCTCAAATACATTATAGTTGCATTAGTACTTAAAAACACTATTAGGAAATTTGTACATCTGTAACTTGAACAAAAGTGAACTCTTTTGGTCTCTGCTGTCACCCACAAGCCAGTCTCTTCTCCAAGAAGTTGAATTTTTATAATAAGGCATTTGAGAAAAATGCAAACATAACTCAAAAGCACTAACCAAATAAAGTAGATTTTTACAAAAGCTTTTTGGGGGAAATAGAGACATGCAACAAAGCAAGTGTCCTTGAAATTCTCCTTAAGTACTTTTTCCTTAATGTTCCACTCTTCGTGGCATTTACCCTACCCTCCTCTTTCCTCTCCTCTCTCTCATAAACCTTCCCAACTTCCCACAATCATTTTCCATAATCCATCTGACTGCAGTGAGCTAAACAAAGCGATCGAAATAATCCTCAGCAAAATAAAACCAGGTCATGAGTTCTCCCTTAAACACAGTCTAGGGCTCCCCATTAGCCCTCCTAATACGTAAATACACACACACACACACACACACACACACAAACTTCAACTTCTCCAATGGTAAAGTGATGTAATTTCTACTAACTGGATCCATTATCAAGAGAGTAAAATTTTTCCTTCAATTTCATGTATTTGTGAAACTTTATCAGACAAATGAATTTCCTTATCTCGCCAGAAACCTAAATGCTAGACTAAACATCCCCATCTCTTCAAATTCTCTTTATATGGTTTCATTTTATGTATTTTAGTATATTTTGTCATTCCTTAGATTTAGATAGATTTCCAAGGATCATGATTAAAACAGGAGGCTCAAAATTAAACACAGAAATAAAGTCATAGCTAAATACATATGATATAATGGGTATTACTTGTCATATAAACGAGTTATTTCGATATCGACAATATTATTTGTCCACTTTTTCAAAATCAGAGAACACTAATTAATAAACTGGATTTTTATCGATTTAGGTCCACTTGATGATTAACTTGATGACAGTCTCAGCAATCATACAGTCTTTTTAGAGGCATATTGGTAGTTGATCAATGGGTTGTGGAACCACAATCTCTGGGTTGAAATCCCAATGTCATCACTTACAAACTGTGTGACCTTGGAAGTTATTCCCTCTATGACTCAATTTTTTCATCTGGGAAATGGGAATAATAACAGCACCTATCCCTTAAAGTTGTTCTGCGTATTAAATAAATCACTGCATGGAAAACAGGTTGGAACAGTACTCAATACATACAGCCACTTAACAAATGTTGTCTATCATTATTTCTCACTTTCTAAAACAATTGGTCAGTATAGTAAATAACACATCAAAGCAGTTTTGGAATATAAATTTCCCACTAACAATAATAGCATACACACATGCTCTAGAACAAATATTGGGTTTGTACTTTTAAGCAATGGAGTCAGAAACATTTAAACCATTGAATGGTATGAAAAAACTTCAACTACTTAAATAACTTACTATAACATTTGTTTATAAAACACTGGCCTCAGAAAACCCCAGCACCAATTATTCCTTTTGAATAAGTTTACAGCTTACTTCATAAAAGGAGCTTCAATATTAAATCTTGTTTTAAAAGTAAAAATGATTTTCCCATGAAAGAATACACACAGAAATATTTATTCTTCCTTGAATAATGAATTATTTTTTAAAGAAATCATGAAAATAGTAACTAGACTTCATGAATAATGAGCTTAGATTTAGGACAAACTGATAAGAGGTAGGCTTCACAGTTACCTAACCAATCTTAAAATAAACCATTAATCTAGGAACATTATTAAAATTATTAGGCTTATTAAAATTATATTTTTGGGTTGTGTATGTACATAGTACTATAATAATTGCTCTGTTTGTATATCCAGTACATAGTACTAACAAAGACATGCAATAGATACCAAGAAAAAAACATATGACAGATGTCTTCTATCAACAAAGTAAATAAAGTATTCATTTATAGCTAAAGATGAAAGAGGTTAAGATTTGATAGGTTTCTTAAAGTTAGGGACTAAAACCTATACTTTGTGTCAATAGCTCTCTTACAGTTTTCACTGTGAACATAAAATCCACCATCAATTCAAGAGAATTCTAATAGTCAAAATGTCCACTGTCCATTACCACTTGCATGTAACTCTGCACAAAAGGACCTGGAATCCAAGAAATTCAAAACAATAATTAGTTCGGAGAGTCTCACTTTTTCCAAACCCTCTATATTCCAAAAATGTTCTTCTATACAGGCTTCCACACCTCTCAAGGTAGACTAGTTCCATTTCTGCTGGACTAGCAACCTCTCCACTAAAAAGTAAAAAAAAATCTTTAAATTAGCAGCAAATGAGAACATAATGAAAAAAAAAAACCTTTCAAAGTAGGCACACATGGAGAGAATTTCCTATGAGCTACTGAGCTTTTGAAAGCAAAGAAGTCTCTGGCAGAGTTATATTAGACTGAAAAAAGCTACCTGGCTTAAAGAAAGAAGAGAAAGTTATCTTACCTTCCTTCAATAGTAAGTGGCCTCTCCAGAAGAATGAGGAACAAATTAATTATCACTTTTTAAAGCTAGCGATATGCTATTTAAAAAGTGACTAAGGTTACAGTCTATTGATTTTTAGCTGTTTGGCACGTCTCCAAGGAAAGCCTACATACTAGCAGAGGTGCCCCATTTAAGGTTCTCTCACGCCCATAAGCATGTTTAGTGTTCCTTAATTTCAAGCGATTTCTAGACCAGCTAAAAGTTAGTTGTATGAACTAACCAGTCTTACTCAAGAGTACACAAAAATCATTCCATCTAAGAACAAGAACAGGAAATAGTATTCTATCTTATAGAAACTACTAAGGCTTTATAAGCACATTTGCAGTAGATGAAAAAAGTCTGGAAATAAGCTATCCCATATTGTGATCAAAAAAGCTTACATTTGAGATTAGTATTAGCATTAGGGAGGCATTCCCTAAAAACTACCCAAGCACAGCTACCTTGAAATGTAATCAATTAAAACTAAATCGCTTACTTACATATTGATATTAAAACAGTTTAGCTGTTGAAGGAAGATGATATTTTAAAAACAGATCAGCAAAACAGCTACAGGACAGACTCAATGGAATATTAAATAGTAATAATAATAATAATATTTCAGTGTGTTTCTGACAGTGGAGAGGGCTCAGATTCTAGGTGACTGGTTGGTCATGGTTCTTAGAAATATTGTGGTAGAAAAAAGGCTACAGGAGCTTGACCCAAACAGGACACAATCACAGCTATTCCTTCATTCTAATCTTGAGTTCAACTAACAATATTCTAATTTGTAATTAAGCTGTCTTTACTTTGTAAATAGGCTGGTCTATGAGACCTGGACACAATGACTAATCCAAGGAGTGGGCATATGCTCCAATCAAATCTTTAGAGAGAAAGTGTATGGACTTGGATGGGTACTGTGTCCAGCCTATTCTGAGATTGCTACTGAAAAGACCATGTGAGCCTGGATTTCCTGGTGGTTATCTTCACTCCAACAGGGAAAAGGCCTGCATGACTGTAAAGCCAACCAAGAGGAAAACATCACAGAGGGGAGAAGGAGAACCCTGATGTGTGTTTTTAAAGCCAAATCTATCTTCCAGTTACAAGACAACCTATTTTTGATAAGATTTATATTATTCGCTGTCAATAATAAAAATAAAGGGTAAAAAAAAAGTCTTATACAGTAGACATGATTTGTGCTTCAAAGTCCACCAGGAATCTGTGTGCTCCAAACCGTGATGCAGTTTTCTCACCTACATGTTATAGATGACAGTGCTTATAAACAAACTCCAGGACAGCCGATCTACAGAGATGAACATGTCCGTACATGTTCATTTTTTATGCACTTTTTAAATGAAATAACAAGTAAAAACACAAGTCCTTTGGTAAAATTAACTTACAGAATTACATAGTTTTCAAAAACAGAGTTCAAAAACCATATACATTTATTTAAAAACAAACAATCAGAAGAGCATTTCATAGATAAATGAGTGTTGGGTGTTACCTTGGCAGGCATTCTTATACCACTAAGGCAAGGAAAAGCAATCCCTACCCTAGAGGCTTAGAAACATCAGCAGAGACCAAAAAGTCCATCAGTGAGAGTGAATGTCATTCTATCTTCAGTGCTGAGAGTACACTTTTTTTTAATTTTGTTTCTCTAAATTTCCATCCCCAAAAGCTAACTATAAAAGGACCAAGGAGCAGGATTCATTTGTTGTTGTCATCTGACATGAAATAAGGGAACCCTTCCAAGGGTACAGAATACCAGTGAACAGCCCCCACGAAGGGAAAAACAAAATGAAAACAAAGGCAAGCAGCTCGGAACCAAGGCTGCACAAAGCTTCAAAAGTGAGAGCGAGAAAATTTAATTTTATGGAGGAAACTGAAGAGTCAAATTGCAGAGTAAAGTGTTTTCAGCAACAATTCTCTGTGAGGAAAGGGGAAAACCAGGCCAACCAGAAAGGCAGTTGTTGCAACAGAGGATGTCTTAACTGCAAAGACCATTTATAGTCATTTCCTCTGCAGGAGGTTGGCCCTTTCCCCCAACCCTGATTAAGAATAAGAAATCCTTGTTTCATCTGTCCTTTAATACTTCTGACTCAGAACTGTTGTCAAATGGCTGTTTTGAACACATTTTAACTTTCAGGTTAAATGTTAAATAAATACTAGTCACTCTTTTCACATAGCAATTTTTTCAATGCCAACAAAAACATGCCTAATCTTGCCCATAAAAAACAGATACCATACTCTATTCCAAAATGAGTGCAATCACTAGTTGATATCAGTTAGTTAGTTGATCTCACAACTTTGAAGAGGGACATATAAAAATAGAGACAAAAATATCGTTATGTAGAAAAACATTCAATGCTGCTATTATATTATTTTTGCCACACTTCACATATATATGTGCATGTATGCTTAAAATGTATTTAACTAATAACAAAGGTATCAAAAATAAGTAAAACTAGAATGTATATTTCTCATTAAGAGCATCAAAACGTTCACATTTCAGCAGAAATTTTGTCATCTGTAAAAAAAGGGCACTGGGCTTTCAGTACCCTGAAGTATCCATATTTGATGGTTCTAATATCCCCAATGGCTCTAGGCCTACCATGCTTGCCTCCTAATCTGTCTGCCACATTTCCTCCATATCTGCAGCCATTCCTCAAATAAAGCCAAACTATAAAATGCTACTAATCTAATGAATGGCTTTAAAAATATTCAAATGTGCTACTACAGGGCTTTAGGGAAAGCAATTATTTTTAAAACTAAAAGTTGAATTTCTTCAGTGGCTCTTATTCAAGGAATATAAAGTACTTCAACAAACGAAGGTTAATTGTGTCAGTGAGATAAGTGTTACTTGCACACCCTCCCCCCCTTCAGTCAAGGGTGGACTGAATACCCAATACCCAATTACCCAATAAAATAAGAAATACATGCAGTCAGAGTACACGTCTTAAGCTTTTGCATCCTTCCTCCAATCAGGGAGCCAATTTCTCTGCACAAAACTCCTATTTAAACCTAAAGAATCTCTCAAAGGTTAAAACCATTAGGTTAAGAGTCTGTGCTTTCATATACAAGCCATCTTTTCTCTTTGAGGTATGCAATATTTAATAATAGTAATGCTGTCAGCAAAAACTTACTATGCAGCAGCCTTCTTAGTGCTTTACACATATTGTAATTCATTTAATAGCTGCAGCAACCCTAAAGGTAGGTGTTGTTAGGCTCTTCTGTTTTACAAATTATAAAAAAGCAAACAACTGAAGCACATAATTAACGTGCCCCTGGTTACACAGCAAATAAGCAGCAGAGCTCGCTAGTGTGCAATGCAGGTAGTTTGGCTCCAGAGCCCAAGCTCTAACTCACTCCGCCCGCCATATGCAACTGGGTAAGGAATACAAGAACACTGCTTTGTTTATGTGGCTGCATTTCCTAAGCACTCAGTAACTGCTGCTAAATGAACAAAATATGGGCCTAGAATTGTAGTCACTGACTCAAAGAAAAGCAAATGCCCACGTACCCACAAGAAAAAAAATTAAGAACAAAATTAAAATACTTAGAAACATATCCAGTATAATCTCATAAGTATTTACTGACTCTCAGTCCAGTTTCTATCCATTTGGTATTCCACATCTCCCTTCCTCCCTCTGTGTAATTCACCTGAAGGAAAGAATGGAACAAAGAATAGACAATAAATATTGGCATCATTTTCTTCTCTAGTGCCAAGGAAAGATAAGTACAGTGAAGACGTTCAGTCTTGCATAAAAGAAAATTATTTTCTATAGAGTTGTCAATGAATTACCATCACCAAAAAGATTAAGTCTCAGTCCAGAATTTTTTTCATCTTCAACTCCAGTTATACTGATAACATCATTTTCAGTATACAATGTATAAGATGAAATGTTTTGGTCAGAGTTAAGTAGCTGAAACAGGATAGAAAGACACTCTAGTCATATTAAACCAGTGCATTTTAAAGCCTGGCCAAACTTAAGAATCATCTGGAAGACTTAAGAGAAAAAAAAAAGGTCACCTAGAAAAGTCTAATTTAATTAGTCAGGGGCAGGCCTGGGCACTGGTAGCTTTAAAAGTTTTCCAGGTGAGCCCTGGCCAATGTGGCTCAGTGGTTGAGCATGGTCCCATGCACCAAGAGGTCCTCAGTTCACTTCCCAGTAAGGGCACATGCCCTGGTTTCGGGCTCTACCCCAGTAAGGGGCATGCAGGAGGCAGCTGATCGATGTTTCTCACATCATGTTGGTCTCTCTCCCTCTCCCTTTGTATCTCTTTAAAATCAATCAAAACATATATATTTTTTAAAGTTTTCCAGGTGATTGGAATGTGCAGCCATGCTTGAGAGCCCCTGTTTAAGTGCTTTCCAGAGCTTCTCAATCTTTAATATATGTATAGATCACCTGAGGATCTTATTTAAAATGCAGATTGGATCAAAAGGTCTGGGGGATGTCCCAAGATTCCGTGTTCCTGCTATCTCCTAGGCCAAGCCAATGCTGTTGGCCTATGGAAAACACTTTTAAGCAGCAACCATTCATATACCTTCACCAATGTACTAGTATAATTAGCATTAAAGGTGAGGAGTGGAAAAGGTAGTACAATTTAAGGCAATGTAGATTATAAAATATTTCACTTTTATGTAAAGAGGTACTTATTTTTTTAAGAGTAACTTGAAACCACAAGAAAGGTTGACAGAGCACATGGTTATTGAGAACTGCATGAGCTAAGAGGCACCAAGCATGAGGGGCTATTCCTACCCCAGAATCAGTACTCAAAAGTATTAGTGATTTCACTGCTCTTTTATTAATAAATGAAGAACAAACTGAATGCACATATAAAATTTATTTTCTAGAAAAATATGGCTTCTATTTATTCAGTCTTCATAATATGTTGTTCTCTTTTAAGATGATCTAATATAGAGATGACTTCTGTCCCAAAGTCAAAATTTTCACATTTGAAAACAATGTCTGGGATCTGCTTTAAAATATTTCAGCAAAGAAAAAGAAAGTAAAAAGGGAATAGATAAAGCAAACAATGAAATCTGGATAGCTCAATGATTAATTTGTGAGAGAGGTGCACAGGGGTTAACTGTCCTCATCTCTCAACTTCCACTTATGTTTAAAACTTTTCAAAATAATTTCAAATGCTCTATTTAGGAACCTAAGCTTCACTATTGATCAGCTCTGTGAGTATAAACCAATTATTTAACTTCTCTGATCCACAAAATACTCTTCAATAGAACAGGTTTCCATATTAACCACCTCATAAGGATTACCACAGAGATTAAAAAAAAAAAACAAAAACCACTTTTAAAAATAACTGACACCAAGCAGTCACATCATAAAGATAAGTTTAATTTTTTTTAAATATACCTTTATTGATTTCATAGAGAGGAAGGGAGAGGGAGAGGGAGAGAGAGAAACATCAATGATGAGAGAGTCATTGATCGGCCGCCTCCTGCACGCTCCCAACTGGGGATCGAGCCCACAACCCGGGCATGTGCCCTGACCGGGAATCGCACCGAGATCTCTGGGATCCTAGGTCGATGATGCTCAACCGCTCAGCCACGCCCAGCCAGGCAAGATAAATTTAATTTTAATCCAATTTAAAAAGAAGCAAAAAGAATGGTAAAGTGTTCCTAAAACAGAAACAGGTGGGTCTGTGAAGACTGAAGACAGTGTGCCATCATCCTGCGATTTCAGTTCCTTCTATTGCCTCTTTCTTACCATTCTAAACCAGATTCCATCAGAAATAGCAACAAGCAGCATACCATGAACTATCCAGAATCCCATGGCCTGAGCTAAATGCATAAAAAGGTTTCTTGCATGACAACACAAATCAACTCAGGGTGACCTGTAGACAAACACCACTTCTAGCTGCTCCACTATTGCCCTGGCTACAAATAACACGGTTTTTCCTCCTATCCACTTCCTTCATTTATAGAAATCTCTAAATAGTAGCTGGGGATAGCAGTTCAGGAGGAAAGTAATGTCTTGAATACATGCCAAATAATCAAAAGCAAAATATCATTTCTGGTGCTATATCGTCAAAGGACAGAAGTTCAAGAACAGATGGCACCTTTATCATCTATAACATAATTACAACATAATTGAATAATCATTTGAATATATACATTATTGGAGACAATTCCATCATTCCAGAAATAAAACAAATCATTCACAAAACCTCAGCTGTAAACCTAGCACAGAAGAACACAATTTTACAATATACAGTTTAGCATAAGAGCGAAAGGGAAAAATTATTAAAAATAGTGCATGTACAGAAAACAACTTAATGCACATTTCCTTTTTTTAAAGAACTTGTAGAAGCAATGGCATACTGAATCTCACTTATGTCCATTCCAACTGAATTTTAATCAAACGTAGTGACTGAATGGGACTCCAGGGGCATGCCTCTCTTCCACAAGAAAAAATTCCAATGCCTGGAATGTACTACAAATATGCTAACCTCCCTCATTTGTTCAAGAAGGAGCAAAAGCAGTGAAGTGGGTTCAGAAGTTGCCTTTACTAGGGGAATGAATTCTCAAAAGGAGCACTCTACACGTTAATCTTTTATTTTACAATTTCACTCTTAGGACAAGTTAAAGCCACATTTTAAACAGCTGTATCCAAGCATGTTTCCTGTGTCTCTCTCCCATTGTTCATACATGGAATGAATGAAATGCTTAGTCATTGGCTATTTTACTTAAGATATTCCTACTTTAACACAAACTTATCTGATATTTTTCCTATACTAATAGCATTTAAATTATCTGTGTGTGTGCAATAATAAACACTAGGCATAATTATATCTCAGTATCAATTTCCTTAAAAGGTAAAGCTTATTTCAGACAAGGTCTGGCTCAAGGATTAAAATAAACACACACAGCAGGAAAGCTATAATGTATATTTTGTTTTCTCAGGCCATAAAATACCTTACATTTCAATATACATAAGTTAACAAAATAAGAACTGTCAATAAAACACCCTAGTTGTACTTCAATTTAAGAATTAATGTTATTCATTTTTTTTCTTCTGTGTGTTAAGGAACACCTTTAAACAACCATTCCAAAAGAAAATCATATTTGAAGTCCAAGGTTCACAAAAATGTCACAGGAAAAAAAGGAAAGGAAAAGAAAATTTGAACCCAAGCTGATTCCAACAGGGAAGAAATTTCCCCACATACAGAGGTATTAGCCATGGAGCCAGGGAAAGCCAGAGGCCCCAGCATGAAACTGGAGCTCCTTGAATTTACAGACTCAGGGAACCAAGGCAGGTGCTAATCTTCCATTCCACCTGAGCCGCCGACCTGCAACTACTTCCCAACCACAAGTGTCTCTATGTCAGTCAAACCGGAATAGGTTGGATCAGAAATGTGTTTAGCAATCATGTGAATAAAGAAATAAGTTTCTCTAATCACCTGCCTCAGAGAGCATTAAAATTCTGAATCAGAATCATCACTCTTTTTTTAAAAAATAATTATGACATCAGTTTGAAAGTGCAACTAGGCTAGTCCTAAACATCCGTCACAGTACAGAATACTTATGAGTGGTAGATGAAAAATTCTGATCTCAAAACAATTCACATTTGCATGTTACAATAAAACCACATAACTCCCTCCTCAAAATGTTTCATGTGACGTCTCCTTGAAGTGGCTTTCACTTTAGCTATGTGTGGCTTCCTTTATTTGCTTTAGTGACAAAAATATAAAAATGAATATAAAGAAGCAGAGTCTCTAAAACAAAGGTCAACAGTATATACACTTGCTAGCACTAGATTTTTTTTTTTTTCTGTTTTAAGCTAGAAGAAACACTTGAAGTCCAATAAAGACACCTTTTTTACGTAGCTCATAAAACACTTTTTATGCTGTAGATTAGTTTGTCCCTTAACACTGTCAGGAGGTCAGCAATGCCAAGTAAAGCCTAGTTTACAGTGTAGTTCAACTGTTTGTAAGACTCAGCTACTTCTTTCTAAAAAGGAAGCAGGAATACTTGCTCCACAAAAGTGCTAGCTTTTTCTCTCACAGAAAAGGCCAATTATGTTCTCACTGAAATAATGTCCAGCACCAACAATATTTTATATAAAAACAAATCCCTAATAAAGTCTATTTTCTATCAGTTAATACATACTGCCTAATGAATTTGGCCTTGTATGCACTTCAGCCTAATGTTATGGTGGTAAAAGCCCAGGATTTGGAGTCAAGATTGTTCAAGTCCAAATACCTGCTCCACCACTTGCTGGCTACGTGACCTTGGCAAGGTACCGAATCCGCCCTAGCCCCAGTTATTCAAAGGGTAAAACAAGGTAAGGCATGCGCAGGGCATACGCGTTACTGTTATTAACATTTTTAGAACAGAAAGCTCAAAATTATATAAAGGCCTTTATTACTTATCTATTTACTTTGAGCAAGGTCCAATAGAGAAGCAAAGTAGTCAACAAGTTAAGAGAGGATCCCCTTCAAATATAATTCTGTGAAATAGCATAGTTCAAGACATATGCCAGTAATAAACACACCAACTCTCTAATCATTATTCCTAAAAAATTTATTTCTTCCACTCCCTGAAATGACAAAACTTTAAAATAGATCTCAGGGTAGGCAAAAGCATTAGACATTTTTTTCAATTTATCATTCCAAAGTACAGCTATAGAAAAAACACATCAATTACGTAAGGAAAAGATCAATGGCAATTACTCAAGTACTTCCCCTTTTTTCTATAGAAGCCACAAGCGTCTTACTAACACAGGTGGGATTATTTTCCCATGTTACATCTGTAGAACCAAAACTAAAGATTTGTGAATTCACTCATTTAGATTGACTGGCTACAAAAATTCATTTGGTTGCCAGGCTTAGGTAAAGGCCTAGGCAGATCTACTAAGGACATATACTGGGGAAAATAACTAAAAAGAAGAGAAAAAAAATCCAGATGTTTAAATAAAAGATCTAAAAAGACTAGAACCACAGAATGAGGTAAGTATGATTAAATCAAATTATGGTGTTACCTTAAATTTTGCGCTTAGAATTGTATAAAGTAATAACAAAATCGAGAGTGAAGGAGACCTGGCATATAGGTTTACATGAAAATTCCTGGGGAGGGAGATAAGGTGGTCAAATATTCCATATGTCAAGGGTACTAGAAAAAGCATTTCAACGTGGGCTACATTAATAAAAAGTATATGCGGGAGGGGATGAAAAATACAAGCACTAATATCATTATACTTTTGTGATGAACAGGTTTATCTTTTACAGTCAGTTTGTTTGCTGGTGGGGGAGTGGCAGTGGTGGACAAACACATGACTAATTATGTGCTAAGCATCATGCTAAGCACTGGGGAGATGAAGTAGATGAGCCCTTGCCCTGGATGACTTCACAGTTAAGGAGAACATTTCGTTGCAAATGTTTGTGATATACTGAGTGCACCAAGGATATGAAGTAGTGCAGACAGCTGTGCCTGAGGGGACCAGAGAAGTTTTATACAGAAGAGGACACATAATAGGCAAGAGTATTCCACGCAGTAGTAAAGCAAATACAAAGCCATGGAAGGTATCTTTGGGATTTTTAAATAGTTTAGTTCAACCAACTTTATACAGAGTAAACACAGATAAGCATTCAGAATACACATATGAGTAAAAAATTTTCTCCCTGCCCTTAAGAACTTACACTGTAATAACTTAGAGACTTAAAAATAAATTCAGTACAATGTGAAATATGCTATATGTGTTTTCAAAAGTCACGTGATATGGGTTAAATTCTAAAATATAGAAAGAGTTCCCACAAATCAGTAAAAAAAATAAAAAATAAATCAACCACCAAATATGGGATTAGCATAATCAGATGTTACATTTTAAAATGATCGCTCTAGTGACAATATGAGAAAATTAGTGTATGAGAGGGGACAAGTTTGAAAGCAACGAGACTAATGTGGGGAGGCTACTGCAGCACTAGGTGAAATATTGAAAAGACCTGACTGAACAACAGGTTTAATTAACTGCATGGATGGTGGTAATATCACCCATGATAGGAAACACAGAAGAACAAAAACCACACTTTGTCCTGACCATACCTTTCCACAGCAACTACTGTATACAAGGTTTGAGAGAAAGCTCTAGAAAAAAGACTAGGTTGCAAATACAGATGTGTTTATCATCAGCCTATAAGCAACAGCCAATTCAAGTATAAGGACATAAAACTGCCTGAACAAACTTGTAAAGGAATAAAGGAACGCCAACATTTAAGACTCAGTCAAGAGGGGCTGACCAAAAAAAAAAAGTTAGAGAAAGAGGAACTCCAAAAAGCCAACGAGAACAGCATTTCAAGAAGAAAGCAGTGGCCCCTCATACCAAATACCACAGAAAGCAGCAGGTAGACAGTCACTGGTAACCATTGCCAAGATGTCTCAGAGGAATGAGAGAGGCCTGCAAACTACAGTGGGTTTGACAGTGTGTAGGAGGCGAGGAAGCGTATACTTTAATGCAGGTTACTTCTAGCAGCAGAAAGCTGCACTTTCGAAAGAGCTGCCCAATAATGAAATAATAATCCCCAACATGTATCAAGGGCTCTTTTTCAGCCCTCTTCTCATGGTAACAACCCCTCTCACGGTTACAACAGCCTTGTAATGATAACACCAATGATCACTTCCAGTTTTCAGTAAGAAAAATGGGTTCAGGGTGGTTACATGACTTCCCCATGAACACTCAGCTGCCACACAGAGAAAGCAGGATTTAAATACAAGTTTTGTCAAACTGTAAACCGATGTTCTTTCTGCACTCTAATGCTGCTTCTCCATCACTGGAAACATGGGGCGGGGGGGGGGGGGCGGGCTTCTTAACCATTTAACATTTTTTGGAAGCTAACTGAACTAGCTGACTTTTAAAGTCACTTCCACTTCCAAGAGCCCATGATTCTACCATATACCTGGCTCACAGATAAACTGTAACAGCCACAGAATTCTAGATATGCCTATCACTCCTTTTTCAGTTAGTTTTTATGCCACCTTAATTTAAAAATAAGCCCACATCCTAACAATGTGCATATATTTATATATATACACATATGATATATCACACAGAAAAAGATATTGCTTCCACCTATTTTTGCAAAAAAAAAAAAAAAAATGGAAAAATGGAATAACAGTCTATGAAGACTATTATTAATCATTCCCTTTTCTGCACTCCACAGCATGTTGCATCTTAGGCTATTAAAATAATTGTAACTTATATTGTGATTTGATTTTATCCCCCATGCTGGACAGTAATCTTTAGAAAGTGCCTATTTTACACAGCACAGAACCAGGCAAGCAGAAGCCAGCAAAACTCTGATGTATTCATGAACAGGATGGAGGAAAATAATATTTTTTCAACAGTCATTTTATACCAAACAATAGATTATTTAATCCATTTTCCAACTGGAATGTACAATTATATCATACTTGAAGGGAGCAGTATAGAAAATTGAGTGATACCAATAAGAGGTATGGGGTACGGATTCAAAAAGTGATATGAAAATTCTCTCTCAAAAAGGCTCCTGAAATACAGATTTTTCCTGGATTCAGTACGACCCAAAGGCAAAATGAAAACTTCAGTCAACTCACTAAATTATTTTTTAAAGATCACTTACTTTAGAAACTTGTGTCAAAGGTGGCCAATCTTACTCTAAATAAAAAATTAATCAGGGAATTTTGGGCATGGCCCCTGGGAAATGTTTAAGAACAGAAGGTTTCATGGGGTACTTTGAAATCTCCCCAGGGGTGCTTACTTGTATGTTCAAGACCTATTCAATCTACAGATCTGGCTAGCACAGGTGTATTGTCTAATCTTAGGTCTCAGCCCTTTTTTTCCCATCAAGGTACACATGACACTTGCACAAAAACACTATCATGAGTGAATCCAGATTCTAATAAGCTATCCTCAAAAAATGCTCAAGAAAATAAGACAAACACTGACACAGATTATAAAAACGTATAATTCCACAATTAAAGGCATATTGGTAAGATCAAGAAGATAATAAGTTATGCAAAATGCCCACCTGGCCAGCTGCAGCTCCATTCCTTTCTCTCCTGCATGAGAACACACATTAGAATGCAAGTAAAATGTTAGGGCTGAACTTGAATCCACCCAGTTTATACACAGATATTTTAAAATAAGTCATTTGCAAACTTCTGTACGTTATCAGTAGCTGTTAATGCCTCACAGCTGAGAGTAACACAGAAATGTGTTGTGACACCGCAGTTGGAAGCCACTGACCTCTTTTAGGCCTCAGTGAAACTTAAGCTAGTAATCAAATTACAATTGAACTCACTGGGTTAGCCAAATTCAATGGCCTTAGGAGCTGTTTATCAACAACCTTCAAAGACTGGGTGCCAGAAGTAAGAGCAGGCAGGAGAGGCAGGTTCAGCTCTGGTAAGAGGTCTGCTGAGCTGCCTTCAAGGTGCGATTTGAAAAGTAAACAAAGGAACTGGCCTGTCCTCAATTACCCCGCTACTAGCACCATGGGCCATGCTATCATGCTGTCTTTATTACTTGCCTGTATTACAAATAAAAGCAAGCAAAACGAAAGCAAATGCCTCTAGAAAATCACTGTTAAAATGCATCTGCTATCCAGGTTTTCTGGAAAGCTCCTACTCATAGAGCAGGTGAGGTGTTTGACACCTGAAAGCTTCAGAGGAACTGGAGAAGGTACAACTGAAGGGAATTTCAGTAGGAAGGGCGTGAGGAGCAAAAGCATCACGTCGCCGCAGTGGCTTCCTCATCCAACCAAGGGACATCGCGGGAAGAACTCTAGATGGGGCCCAGCAGCGAAGGACTTGAGTTGCAGGAAGTTTAAAGGTCCGCACAAGGACACAGAAGGGCAAAGCAAGAGTACTGAAGCACCCAAGTCCACGTGCTAAAGGTTCCATGGAAGGAGGCAAGCCAAGATGAATCTTTGCTCACTTCTCCACTTTCAAGAGACCCTGACAATCTGGCATGCCATGTGGGCAATAGCTAGACAACTTAAAAACATGAAAGCTGCTGTTACTATACAATAAGCTTTCCTGTGGAAGACACATAAAACTCATTTTATGGAACTCTTATAGGGCAATGGTAGGAACAATAAATGTGTACTTCAGAGCATCAGATGGAGGTCAGGCATAAGGAAACATCTGGTGAGCAGAAATGGCCAGGATGAAGGAGGAGTCTTAGGAAACAGGGAATTTACTCCCACTAAATGTGTTCGCGCAGCAGTGGGATTACCATCCATCAGGGAGGCTGGGCTGGGGGTTCCACATGGGGTGTGGCCTGAGCTACATTTTGGTGCACCTTCCAATTTTAAGAGTCTGATTTGTTTGTTTCCAATTTTAAGCTCAGACAAAAGGTTTCTTCCAACTTCAAAATTTCATAATTTTAGATTTAGATCACATTTACAACCCAAATAAATGAGGATCATTTGTTCTCTCCTTTCAGAAGATACCCACAATTCACACCAGTGTTAAATGTCCTTGACTGATTTTTAAAAATCACCTAAATCCCTGATGCATTCAAACAGTGTTTTCTCTTATTTGGTTGATAGTGGTGATGGACAACATCTGAGTGTGATCTACTGTGGAAGAGACTTTTACTACTAGAAATCCAGTTAAATAGCCACTCAACCTTTACTTTTTTTAAAATATGTCTTTATTGATTTCAGAGAGAGGAAGGGAGAGGGAGAAACAGAGAAAAACATCAATAATGAGAGAGTCATCATTGATCGGCTGCCTCCTGCACGCCCCGACTGGGGATTGAGCCTGCAACCTAGGCATATACCCTGACCAGGAATCGAACCTGTCTCCTGGATTATAGGTCAATGCTCAACTGCCGAGCCACGCCCAGCCAGGCAACCTTTACTTTTAAAGACTGAATAGTATCTCAGTTGCTGTTGCAATTTAAAGTCCTTTAATCATGGGCAGGGGAGCTCTTTTCTTTTTTTTTAACATACTCTGAATTTTCCATGTCGTTTCTGGAAATGCATGTGGAATGAGACAGAGTACTGAAGTAGAATTTTGACCACAGGTGAGGGCTGCTGAATGCAAATTAACAGAAGTTGACAATAATATTTTATATAGGAAACTATATTTCCCCCAGTCTTCCAACTCCTTGACAGAAAAGTATTTCTGCACTAGGAAGACAGATTAAATGCTGGCCCATAAACCAGAGCTTGGAAGGCCCTGGCTGGCCTGCTTCAATGAGGGCCATATGAGCAAGTCCAGGCCAGTGCAAGCCCAACAACCCTCTGTGAGAATCCGGCTAAAAGAAAGTACCTCAGCACACTGCTTCCCTGTTCATGTCATCCCAGGACTGGCTTTTCTCAAAACATTCACCATGTAGACATGCCATCCAGGGAGCTGACTCACAAGCAGCCTGTACTCATGTGATGGAGCTGAAGATTTTTTGTGTTACACAGACATCTGATATCTGGGCCTGCAGTATGTCTTACATCTCTGTTCTGATTCCTAAATGTACTAACTTTTATTCATTTGCATTTGCACATTTCTCTAAGGAAGCGATATAATTATGAAATTCAATATGGGCCTCCCAGATGCTTGTCACAATAACTACCCCCCTACAACCTGGTGTCATCGGAAGTCTTGAGAAAAAAAAAAAAACATTGCCCATCTTTGAGAAAATTGACCTGTATACCCTTTATCTGACACTGACCCACTGAAAACTAAGCACCCCCTGTATAAACCACTTCTGCTAGGTGTGCTTCTGCACGCTGGCTACTAGGGAAAAAAACATTCCAATTAAAGAAACAGCATTTCAAAACTCATGTGAAAAAGTTCTTCTATAGGATTGACACTTACAAATCAAGAAACTCATCAGATGTTTGTGATCTGCCCATGATTTAAAATGCACAAAATTTCAAAATAGAAAAGAATCCAATAACTGAGAAATTTAAACCCCCCTTACCCTTTATCTGTTATTTCATTCATTTAACAACCATGTAGCAAATGCCTATTCTACAGCCCCAGCAGGGTGGCTCAGTTGGTTGGAGTGTCATCCCATACACCAAAAGGCTGCAGTTTAATTCCTGGTCAGTGCACATACCAAGGTTGCAGGTTTAATCCCAGTCAACCCCTCATCAGAGCACACACAGGAGGCAACGAATCAATGTTTCTCTCTCATATAGATGTTTTTCTTTCTCCCTCTCTTTCTCTCTCTCTAAAATCAATAAAACATATCCACCCAAGAATTAAAAAAAAAAAAACCCTATTCTACAGTAGGCACTGTGCTAGGGCTAAAGATAAATGGAACCAGGCCCCACTTTCCTGAGGTCTCCACTTCCTGGGGAGAAGAGGCAGAAAAGTAAGCAAATCGTCAGAGCAACATGCTCTATTCAAGGTGTCTACTGTAAGAATGGAGAAGCAAGTCCCTTTACTCCAACGGAAGGTACCAAGAGATGAGAGGCCCAGAGGAGGTGACAACTGAACAGCTTGAATAATGAGAATAATAAAAACTGTTATCATACAAATAATCAGACCCACACACAGAAGGTATCCGTGCACTTTAATTTATTAGCATTAAATACGCATAACAGACCAATAATGTCAGGTTTAATTAAAAAAAAAATTGTGATCTTTGCAAAAAGCAATAATAATAACAACAACAACACAAAGTCCTGACTCAGGTTCTGTCATTTTAAGAGAATGTATTGTGCTTTTAATTTGATAAAGTGGAATAGCTTATAAGATGTTTAAAAACATATTGTCAAGGGATGGCTTAAAGCCTACTTAGAAGAATATAAGGTGTCAGCAGAATTGGTGCCACTTTTTTTTAACCTCTCATAGCCCATATATCTTCCCACTGGACAGCATCTAATAATGTTTTGGGGGCCAGGAGGTCATGCTGGAGAAGGTTGCATTTCTGGATTACAAGAGCATCATAGAAAATGATAAAATGAGATGTAAGCAATGGAAGAGAGTTTTAATTCCTTTGGTTTGGTTTTCTGCTTTCATGAAATTTGCCAGGTCATTTTCTCTTCAAGTCCAAGTCTGGACAATATTTAAAATACATAAATCGCCCAATAAATCAAACATTGAGTGACTAATGTCTTTCTCCGCTTGTCAAAAATTGATCAGCCTAAAGGGAAATGCAACAAAATTGAAAGAAAGCCTTCAAGTTCAAGCTAATATGCTAAGTTGAACAGGATTTAGCCCTTTAAACGCAGTGGGCACAAAGCCAGTTCAAATGACCAAATAACAAAACTGTTCTCAGTCTAACTTTGTTACCTTTTTAATGTCTCCTTCTCATACTCCATTCTTTAATATGGCTGGTGAAGGAAGCAATTAACCAGATAGTCACCATATAGGACCATTTGCAAAGAATCATAACTTAATATGATACACTCAAAATAAACATAATTTTTCTCTGCTTATTGCTTCAGGAGGCACATGAGAATTTTGCAATACCCAGATTATTCAGTGAGAATTTATTCAGTGCATAATAAGCAAAGCATCGAGTTAGGCACCACTGGTTCAATGACCATATTTCCCAAAGGAAAATTCTGAATACACAAAGTAATAAAAAATGTTATGTAACTTCCAAGTACATGCAGCAACCTCAGGGACATAGTTTAGACAGTGACATACTAGAATTTCCAAAACATTCTAATGCTACATAGAGTCAACTAAACATTTCATATCAGAAGAAGTAGCTCCTCCCCCAAAAACAAGGAAAACTGAGGTTATACAGTCAATGTAGAAAGAGATGCTAAATATTTTAATCTTAGAGCTGATGAAGTTTTTTTTTAATTTAGCTCCATATGAATAAAACTGCCTGAACATCAACTATCATTCGTCTAGTTTCACAACTGTAGAAAATACCTGAAACTGAAAACACTATAAGGTGGTATGTTATAATCTGAAGGCAGCTGCTAACATAAATCTCTGAATCTCTGATATCTACTTGTTTATTTTGCTCTTGGCAGGCATGTGCAGAATTTCCAGTTGCAAGAAACAGGAAGAAGTTCATAGAAAGTCAGATAGACCATATTTTAAAATAGAGTCATAATATATCTTGCTGTGAGGCAAAAGCATGGATTAGGGGAATAAAAAGAAGAAAAACATGGTGATATTCCTCTCTATGATGGTCTCAATAAGAACTCATCCAATTCCAAAAACACAGCGTTTTAATAACTGATTACTGCTTCCTCAGTCAGGGTTCACATGTTTTTAAATATCTAAGACTTTAGCTACCTGAGTGTCCATTTATAAAATGGATTTGAGCTCCCGGCAATAGTTCTAAATCCTCAAATTGATAGTCACCTATTTAAGACATTATTCAGAACACCTAACCATGGAGGAATATGAAATGTTTTATTTGACTTCTTATATGAAATATAATTGATGGTTTATCAATGAATAAAGCCTGTATGAATACGGGATATAAAATTATAGAATAAAACAGGTTAAAAATGCTGAAAATGTCAAGACTACTAAAGATTTAATTTACAAACTAAAATACGGTTTCAGTGCCTAAATCATTCCCACCTGATGACTATATTTTAAAAAAGAAGTGGAGCCCTAGCCAGGTAGTTCAATTGCTTAGAGCATAGTCCCAATACGCCAAAGTTTCAGGTTCAATCTCCAGTCAGGGCACGTATAAGACGCAACCAATGAATGCATAAGTGGAACAACAATTTTATCTACCTACCTACCTAGCTAGCTAGCTCTATATCTCCCCCCACCCTTTCTCTCTCTAAAACCAATAAAAAAATAAAAAATAAAAAAGGAATACCTAAGAAGCATTGGCTGATATTTTTGCTTGAACTTTCTCTAGAAATTAACAAATTCCTCAAACTGAAGTAACAGCATGGGTCATTATAGTTCAAACAAAGAGGCTTACAATAATACCCTTCAAAATTATAGTCAATAACACTCCTTATCAGGAGAGTATGCTATTCCTATTTCTGTGTATATATTTACTTGAACAGAAAACAGTTCTGTTCAGTGCTTAACAGTTTTTTTCAGTAAACCTCATGCCAAGATCAAACCACATTGTAACATTTATCATCAGAATTTATAGTTCTGCTAAATAGAGATATAAAAGCTTCTTCTAATAAAACTATTTTACATATACAGCTAGTAATTCAGTAAAGCAAAGTTTGAAAAGAAAAAAAAAAGCAGTATCTTAAATATACCCAAAGTGACAGTTTCAAAGAGCTTTTTGAAAGAAGAGCATCTTTGCTACAGAATTTGCTTACACTTACCTGCATTCTAGTACCACCTGTGACCCACCTTTCTAGCTATTCTGTCTCCATTTCTTCAACTATAAAATAAGTGTCACCATAGGACACTGTTGTAGACCCAAGCTATTCATGGACTTCAGTATTAATGGTTCTGACTATTCTTGAGCGACCCTGAAAATACATTAGTACGTTTGTCACTTTTAATTCTGTGTCAGCAGTGACTGAATTGCCATTCCCAGGCAAGTAGCCCAAATGTAACCATTTAGGTTCTCAGATACCACTTGATGATCCTCTGGTTCTCACAAATGATGGTGAGTGCAATTATTGCCCTTGTACATATGGGGAAAGTAGCCCATGACGTTATAATATATATCAACGGAATTACAGAAAGTTATAATTCAAAATCTCACTATATCCCTCTTGAATAAGCAAGAGAATGCTACACCAGAATATTGCTGAAAAACTGACAAAATAATTTTTTAGTATTTATCAGAGTTCCATATCATGAATCATCATCATTCTTTATATTCCTGGAACTGTACAATATCTTCAGAAAACTTTCAAAAAGATAATTTAACTGGATTTGCTAAAAAGAGAATATGTCTAGAAAAATGCTGTTTTCCAATGAGGTCACTCTAAATGGATTCTTTATTTGGTTTCATAATTAGTTTCAATACTACACATGGCTGACGCACACAAAAAAAGATCTAAAAAAGCGTAAGAGGCCAATTATAAAAAAGTTATAAACGCACAGCATATCAAATTCCTATTTCATCTCTAAAATTACAAATAAAAACAGTTCATGGGGAACATATCTTAAAAAGCATATTTTAAAACTAATATAAACAAATGTTACAGTAAACTTCTAACTAGATTCTAAAGTATTACTTTTTTCACATTTTAACTGGATGTCTTAAAATAGATTGCTCATTTAAAGAACTGTGGTTCTTCCTTAGTTCCCCAAAACTAGATTTTTAAAATATTAATTCTTCTAATTGATGGCATTTTAGAATCATTGGAATTTCCCTGAATCTCAGTCTCAATTGTTGCCTTAAGCCTCAAGTTTACAGAATGTATGTTTTGAAAACAATGCACTTGTGTTATATTTACTTCATAGTCATGAACAGCAGATCAATCTAATTGTAATTAACAGCATTAATTTGCATGCTGTACACTAAGTCCTGAAAAGAATTTGTTATCAAGTATATTAACCATGCCCAAATCGCGTTGTTTATAGTATTAGATTAGCAGACTCCTTTCTTCACACCCACTGCTAATGTAATCTTCAGCCACCAAATAGGCATTTAATCATAGTAAGTTTCAATTAATGACCCTAAATTAATGAGGTTTTACTACATCAAATGGAAAACCAGATACATGGCTAAATTCAACTGATGGTAGCAAAGGTCAGCAAAATAAATTCACAATAAGTTCTTGACGGCTGCAAAAAAAGTGGCATTATTTAATACTCCATATTTTTGTTTTCTTTTTGAGTAGTCTCATTCAACTAGAAAACTGATGGGAATTCTTTTCTACTCAATATTTTACTTAGCTACCATCTTCTTGCTTATATGAGCTTAGATATCTTTCCAGAACGTCCTTATTTGTACTTTGTCTACACAACAAGTACATAAGCTGACAATACAAAGAAAGACAGCTTTTTTTTTTTTTTTATTCCCCTCAGCCAAAAGCAACATGACACAAAGTACAAGAGTGCCCTACCTAGAGTTTTCAAGAAATTCCCTAAAAGTTTTCCCAGGAATTTACCCAACAACCTTATGCAATGTTTCTTTTTTTTTAAATGTAAAACAATGGATCAAGTTATTGCCATGGTATCTGGAATTGCTACCATTAAAATTAGTTCAGGTGAAGGTATAGGATCCATTATAGAATACCTGGAGATGGGAACAGAGGAAAGGGTAAGAGATGAAACAAAGCAGTGCACTCACTCATCACATAGTTTAATTTCTTGCAAGTATTTAACTGTCAAGTAGCAAAGTTCTACAGCCAGCAAGGGATGTTAGGGCCAGACCAGGAGTTAAAAGAAAGAACAGGCCGGGAGAAATGAAGAGAAACTAAAGTTTGGAAAAAGGCCTGTGGAACATCACTATAGAGAAAAACCAGACTATTGGGTGTGTTGGGAGTGGGGAGGGAGGGAGTAGTTATTCTTCTGTTTATTGCCCTCTGTCTTTGGCCTTATATTATGCAAAGTTTCTTTTTTTAAAAATGTAAAACAATGGATCAAGTTATTGTCATTTCCAACAAATAGCATTACCAAGATGATTTCTCTGAATTTTTATACTTTCCGTTTTTTTATCCAAGAACAGTCAAAATGAAACTGCTAGTTTTGCTAAATGAAGTAATTTTTCAAGGTAATCTAAATGAACACTTTTCACCTCTAATGATGCCATTCATTTCCTTTCATTTCTAAGGTTTAGAAAACTGATAAGGGTTTCTGAACACAATCCACAAGGTGCTGCAAACCTGAAAAATTACAATTAGTTGAAACTTAAACTCAACCTACCTTTCTAAAGTTGCATTCTGGAAGTAAAAGTCAAGAAAATCATACTACTGCAAACACAATCACAAGCACAGCTTTATTTGTAAATAGCAATTTGTTATACAACAAAACCCAGATCACACTAAGAAAGGTAACTGTAAACAAATGCCATGGCACAGCATGGTAATAATGATCCAAATACCTCTTCTTTCTCTATGTAAGCAAATACCTCTAACTGCATTTGGTAAAAGGAGAGAAAGCTTCGAGAGCACAGCAATTTCCTCAAGGATAATCCCTTTCCTGCATTAAGTCAATCTCAGAGCACTGAGATGAAGTTCTAGCAAAATTTAGAGTGAAGTCCTGGTTTTGTTAACTGTCTTATCTAATTTTTATAAATAGGAAAAACTGTTTGGTAATGTTTTCCATTCATCATACATGTACTTTGTACTCACTACGCCTCTGTATACATATTCAAGGAGAACTGCTATTTCATAGTAGACCGGTCATCAAAATAGATTATCACCTCAAATAATTAATCGTAAAAATCGTATGTATGATAAAATGTTGAACCCAACATTTGCTGATGGCTTTTAAGCCAACAATATACACTCTATAAGAAAGTATAAGAGAAATAGTGGTGGTGGGTGTGACCATCTTAAAAAACCAGGATTCACCAATAAAACTTTTTTCTATAAACAAAATTTCACGTTCAGAAATTTCACATCCAGAGGCCTATCAAAACAAATGGAAAACTAATTTTTCCTATTTTGTGTCTATTACCCACATTTGCATTTCAGTTCTGCAATACTATGGAAACCAAATTTTTGGAATTATCGGTTGGTATGTGTACTTATAATGTAAAGCTCCATTTATAATAATATATAGCATGTCCCAACAAATGTATACACTCATTTCTGTAGATTCTTTTAAATTTTTTAAATGAACTGTACATTAATAAACAATAACTTTATAACCTTAAAGTGTGTATACATTTTTGGGACACCCTGTATATATAATATAGCATTGGGGGGGAAAAGTAAGACAAACCAGCCACATACAATGGTTGAATGTGCTCTTTTCACATTAACTGGTAAAGACACCAAGCCTGAATGTATGATCAATCATTTTTACATTCTTCACTTGATAACAATTTTACATTTACATTTAGAACCTACACTTCGTGATTTAAAACAGGGAATGTGATCTTATGTGTGTGCACATAAGTATTTTTTAATTGCTAACACATTTACTGCTATCATTTGAATTGCAAGCTTTATAGTAATTGTTTGAATATAGGTAATCTTAACATACACATTGGAGTTACGCCTAACTTCACACATTAGGGAGATATTTGTTATTCTCTGATATTTTAGCAAAAGGTCTTAACTGTTTTTAAACATCAACAAAGAGCCTTAATACAAGCATAGTTCTTTTGAATGAATTTGAATTGACTGTTTACAGGAAGATCCATGCCTGCAAAAAAGAATAGCTGTGCATCTATAGACCTATTTCCAGTCATTTTTGCAGATATTTCCTTCTTATTTTGATGGGTCTATGAATACTACACTAAAGCAGGAATGATTTTAATATAACCAAAACAAAACAAGATATTTTATTCTCTTTTTCTTATAAAGGAGACCACAATTTTTCCCATCTATCAGGAGAACACACACAAAAACTTTCAAAACGGAGCAAACCTGAGTGAAGCAATGAACAGTTCTGAAGCCCCAAAGACTTCTGTTTTCACGGTCTTTAGGCTGCTGGGTTACTTCACCTAAGGGCTCACGATGCAAATGACTTTATTGCCTTCACTTTACTTGCAAGCTCTGGCCACATAAGAACCGAGCTCTGCTCTACAGCGCGCGCGCATACACACACACACATACACCAAACCAGCCAGCCTTGTTTCCAATTTCAGAGGCCCGCTCTGCGCCTAGCCCACGCCCAACCCTTCTTTGCTCTGCATTCTGACCCCAGGAATGAGGGATACTACTTAATCCTGGCGGATCTGCTCTGTTGTATCATCCTTCCAGGATTCCTGGGATGGTTCCTCCCCCACTCCACCACGAATCAAGGGAGGGGGATTCCCCGGTGATAGAGAGGAGACCACTGCCTCTCCCCTTCCTCAACCCATGCACCCATCCCAGCTTCTCTTTGCCAGAAACCCCAGAGCCATCCCTGCCAGAAGTACACGATCCCGGACTCTGGGAGAATCAGACAGCCCATTAAGAAGGGGGTGACAGGGACACGGAGGAAGCGAGCGAGGCGAGTTCACCACTAGGGAGGTGTGCTCCAAAAGGGAACCATTCAAGAGCAATGACAGGTCGGCGGGGGAAGGCTGGGTGGCAAGGGAGGTTGGAGAACTGCATTTCGCGTCTTTCTCAGGGCCTGTGGGGGAATCCCGGGCAGCGACTGTAGGGCTCTCGGGTCGTTCCCCGCCTCCCGCGCCCCCGCGCCCCCGCGCGTCCCCTCCGCCACCCCCTCCGCCTGCGGCCGCCCCCACCCCGCGCGGAAGGCAGCGCCGGGCTCCCCCCACGCTCTCCCGCTCTCTCGCGAGTCCTGTGCAGGCCCTTCCAGAGGCAGGGGGAGGGGGCGCGGAGGGAATTGCTGCAACGGATCGCCTAGAGAACCCCGGCCCGAGCCAGGCAGTCTGTGGACAGCCACGGCCACATAAATATGCCATATTAATTTTTTAAAAGCCATAAATCACCCCTCCCTATGCAAAAGAAAACCATAAACCCGATCCCATGCAACCCAGTGAGCAGCCACCCACTTCCTATTTCTGTCACAGCAGCTACACCCTGCCAGCAACCACCCCCCGGGCGCCCCCTCTCGCCACCGCCACCCCCGCGGCCGCCTCCCCAAAGCTCAGCCATTTGCCAACTGACGCCCCCGTAAATAAAATTGCCCCAAGTGGGCCTGGGTGGGAGGCGTGGGGGAAGGGCGCGCAAGAGAGGGGGGCGAGTGTTGCACAATATCCTAGAAGGTCCGTGGCCGGAGCAGGGAGAAAACCCGGGGCGGGGGAGGGGAGGCGAGCCGCCCGGGTGCCTGCGGCACACGGTGCACCCGGACGACCGCGGCGCGCCGCTTACCTTTCACCACCCTGTCGGTCGTCGACAACTTGGGATCAATTGCCTTGGGCTCGGACATCTCCAGCCGCCGGGGGACAGCGACGCGCTGTTCGTCCGTCCTACTGCACACCCCGACCGGACCGGCGGGCCAGACACTCAACGCTGCCGCCGCCGCGCTGCAAACCGCTCGGCTGGAGGTCTGGGTTCCGAGATGGCTTTAAAGTTGCTGCCTTCTCCGCGCGTCCCTCTTCCTCCTCCTGCTCCGCCGCCGCCGCCTTCACTCCTCCTCGGCCGCCAGCCCCGCCGACTCCGCTCCCGGCACGCGTGTGTGGCGGTTATTTATTTATTTTCTAAGCACGCCTCTCGGTTCTTCTTTTATTCTTGGGGAAGGGGGATGGGGAGGAGAAGCGCACACACGAGCACCCACCCTGGCACGGAGACCGGGCACCGCGGAATGGAGCCCCACGCGCGCACACTGCCGGGATTAAGACCGATCACATGGGGAGGGCCGGGGGCGAGGGAGGAGAGGCAGGGCCGCGGATGTCAGTGCCACCAACCGCGCCTCGGCGTCCCCGGCGGCGGAGAGGCGCCCGCCGCTGCTGCTGCTGCTCTGCTGCTGCCGCTGCCGCCGCTGCCACCGCTATCGCTGTCGCTGTCCCTGTCGCTGCCGCCCCACGCCGAGCGCCGCCGCAGGTCCGCGGCCGCCGGAGATGTCCCGCCGCCGCGCTCGCCCCTGCCTCCCGCGCTGCTCCTTCACTCACACAGGCAGAGCCGCGGAGCTCGGCAGACACAGTCCCCGGCGCAACCTACCCTCCTCCTCCGCCGCCGCCGCCGCTGCCGCCACCGCGCCCGCCTCCGCCTCCTCCCCTTCCTCCTCCCGGCCCCCTCCTCTAGCGCCGGCTCGGCCGCCTCCTCCACGCGGAGCCCGCCCCCGGCTCCCCGCCCCGACGTCGGAGCTGCGGGCGCTTACTGGCTGGCGCGCGCGTCACTCTGCGCCAGGTGGCGGCCCCGCGGTGCCGCCCGCCCCCCGCTCCTCCTCTCCGTCCCGCCCCCCGCTCTGTTTTCTCCCAGCTGCCAGTCGGGCGGGCCTGCCGCCTCCGCCGCCCCGTCCCTGCTCAGGTGTCACTGTAGCCGGCAGGCGGGGATTAGGGACGGAGGACGGGCGGGGGTCGCGGCGGGGTGGAGAGGGCTCTCCCGGCCCCCCCAGCCCCGTCTGGCTTCGGCCCCTTGACCCCGCACACCCCCCCGCGCCGCTTTGGTAACCGTGCCTTGTGGGCTGGGTTAAGCCGCAGTGTGAGTAGCCGAGTGCGGAGGGTGTCTCCGGGTGTGTGCGTGGCCCCGGAGAGGGCGAGGAGTGAGGAGTCGGGGAGAGGAGGGCCCGGGGTGGGGGTGGGGGTGGGGGTGGGGGAGAGCGACCGAGGGGGGCGGGGGGAGCCCGAGCGCGGGGAGCTGCGCGGCCCGGGCGCAGTTGCCGTCGCGGCCGCAGCTGTCCGGGCGGCATCGCCCAAACGCCGACGGACAGACAGCTTACCTTGGGGAGCCGGGCTCCGCCCGGGATGGGTGCACAGCTGTTTAGCGATCAGGCCCTTTCTGCGAGCGCTGCTGTGCTGACTGGTGTGGACCACCCTTGCCTCGCACCGTCGCGAGGGTGGGGGGCGCCCCCGAGCGTCGCGGGCCGGGGACGCGGAGGAATGTGTGGAGCGCGGTGGGACGCGGGAGCGGGCTGCCCACGGAGGACTGGGACCGGAGTCCAAACGCCCCCGGGCTACTCTGGGTCACCGGGGGCGCTGGGACCCTGCGGGTCTCCAGGGAGAAATGAGGGGGCTGGAGAAACACTCGAGAGGGTCGCCTTTTCCCTGTTCGCACACACTGCCGCTGGCTGGGACTCTCGACACATGTCCTTTCTCTCCTCTCTCTCCTCTCTCCAATGTCTGGACATCCATTTGATCCTACCTCTACCGATACTTGCAGAACCGTGAACCCCTAGGAGAATCCACACTGGTCTCTCCAGTTGGAAAAAAAAGAGAATTCAAGGCAGAGGCCAGAGGGTGACAGTAGCCCAAATGCTCCTTTCTGATCTACCTGCCACAGAATGAAGTGGGCCCCCCTCTGCCAAAAGGTCACCTCCGCACAGCTCCTCTCCCCGAACAGCCTCAGTTCAACGCCAAGGACTGGCAAGGAGGTTGGTGTTTTGGGGGGGAGTGATGAATTGAGCTAAACAAATTTCCCACCCTCCATTCTTCCTGTTTTATTTCCAAATTCCTCCAATATCAACTTTTTCCTATTTCCTGAAAGGGACCATGAGCCTAGTAAAAGGCCTAATAAAAGATTTAGGGGGTGAAGAGATAGAGCCAGAAGTGTTTGGGAGAAAGGGGTTACATTAAAGTACAAACTTGCAAATAAGTTTTAGGAATTGACTGATGGTGCTAGAGTGTGACTTGAACAGTTTGGCCTGCAAGGGGTAGGAACTTACTCTAAAAGGCAGGTGAGCCTCTGTAGAGGCCTCCTAGCTTGAAAGGAGACCATGCAGGGTGTGTCCTTCTGGCTCAGGGCAACTGCCCTGGCTCCAAGGTTCTGCTGCTCAATTCAGAACCCAGGATAGTGCAGGGTAATTAGGCAGATAGTAAATATGTATTATTCTCTTATATGCCAGACACTGTGGTAGGTAATTTATGTGGGGGTGGGGAGGTGAAATAGTCCTTGCCCTCAGTAAAGCCTAGAGTCCAATAGAACTGTCATAAAAATATGAACTCTGAGAGGCCACTGTATCATCTCAGGAAGGGTTGGTTGAGAACAGCCTCGTGAACATGGGCAGAACTAGTTGCTAAGGTAGATTTGGGAAGTTGGGCCCTAGCCAGCTGGCACAGAGTCAGGCAGGGATGCCAAGGCCTGTGAGTGAGGAAGAGGGCCTGCTTGAGGAAAGACCAGGAAACCAAGTCCAGGGATGCTCATTTCCCAGACCATGATGTTCCCTCCCATGTGTTGCAGACAGAGATATAGTTTGCACCATTTTTTGGACTCACTTTTCAAGTTTAGGAAAAGCACCTATAAACCAACATCAGAAGGCTTAAAATGTCAGCACCAGAGAAAAGTTATATGATACAGATAGGAAATAAAGGCACACCTTTGAGGCACACCCTTCAGTCCGCTACAAGTCTAAGACACCTCCTAGCTGAGGTATGTGTGGGGGAAAAAAGGTTATGAATCATAATCACTTTACAACACATTTATCATCAGGTATTTTTATGCATGTTTGTAGTTCCATACTGCTGTAACACAGACACATCTTAAAATCAGGCCCTACTCTAAAGAAAACTAGACAGCATGTTCATAGGGGACCAGTTGTGTCCTCATACATGGCCAGCTGAAATAGCTAAATCATCTTTTTATTTAGATATCTTTTTCAGATGTCCTACTGTCTGCTACTGCCTTTTTTTATCTTGTTAGACTATCTAGGCTGACTGACTATATTACATTATATTTGGAATTTACATTTTTCAAGCAATTGCTGGATGCTGATTTAAACAATGATTCTGCTTATAAAGAAACAGAAAGGAAGAGGGGGGAAAAAAACAAACAAACAAAAAACCCTTGGCAAAAAACAACTTTCTGTCTACCAAAAAATTGTATTTCCCCTTCTTTGTATATTTCTCTCTGGGGAGCATGTGCCCAGGTAGGAATTCTATTTCCTGGACTGCATCTAAGTGGGTCTAAGTGGGTCCATGTGACTCATTCTGGTCAATACACTGTGGGCTGAAGTGTTGAATCACTTTCAGGACAAAACAGTTAAGCAGCAAATATGCATTGTCCAGCTTATGCATTTCCATCCTTTAGCTGAATGAAGAGGCTTCTAGAGCCCAGGGAAAGGCATAACACCAAATAGAAAGAGCTAACTACCTGACTTATCACATAGAGGAATGCTGCCCACCCACTACGAAAATCTGCATCAGACTTCACATGAAGAAAAAATAAATATTTATTGTGTTGTTCCATTGAAATTTGGGGATATGCTTATTAGGGGTGCTAGTATTATCAAATTAATACACAGAAGTTATTTAAGATGTTAGTTCAAAAAGTAAAATTCATATTTATTCTGTTATGTAACAGAACTACCAGACTAAAAATATTTCTTTTAATACATGAGCATCAAATTTTTACTTCTTGTAAATGAATTATTCATTTACCAGTTGTGTTTTGAACACCTGCTCTGTACCAGGTTCTGTGCTAGATGATGCATAAATGTATAGAGAAAGGATTCAAAGACTTAGTCCTTTTATTCAAGGATCTCAAAGTCTTGTTATACAAAAATTGTATACATATTACCTTGGCAAAAATTTAGGTATAAAGTGTAACTTCCTCTCACTGTTGGAGAAGACTAATTTTACTATTGACTTCACAGCTAATTATGAAGATAAATATGTGTGGAATAAAAAAGAACATTAAAGATTTGGCATCATCTATGCATTCAAATGCTCCAAGTCTCAGCTTACCTATTTGGGGGAAAAATCATAGTAAATGAACAATATTTTATTTTTCTGTTAAGTGCTTGGTTGTTTGGGTGTTGTCCTGTGCACCAGAGAGTTGCCAGTTTGATTCCTGGTTGGTGCACATGCCCGGGGTTGAGGGCTCTGTCCCTGGTCGGGGGCATATAGGAGGCAGTGATCTGCGTTGGGCTCTCACATCAATGTTCCTCTCTCTCTCTCTCCCTCCCCCCCCTCCTCTCTAAAGTCAATAAAAATCTTTTTAAAAAGTAGAGGCATTATTTTTCAAGAAAAGAACTGAAGATACTGTATTTTATATTTTGTTTTGAGAATAACCTGCTTTTGAAATTTTGAACTTTATTTTGGTTCTTGGATGACTTTACTATCATTTTGACATTAAGAATTTTGACTCTTCTCGTTTTGGCCCTTCTCGGGGCTGCACTTTGTTCTGAGAAAGTGGTAGTTGACAGTATGTCTGACCTATTCTCACCTGAGCCAGTGCAGCCTAGTGCTGAAGAACCTGCAGACTAGACAGCCAGTCCTATTGGAGACATTAATGTGTATAAGAATTTTATTTATTATCTTAGAGTTCATTCCTCTGATGTTCACTTCTAACATGCCAAGTTCTACCCTATTCACTGTAGAGGCTCTATGAAATATATTAGTCACCACAGATTTTATTATTTGAGGTTTAAACTAAAGGGGGTTTTGTTTCTCTTTTGGATTGCTCTTGAAATTTTGTTGAGCCTTTTTTTTTTTCCCGGAGGGCAGTTTTACTCATTTAGAAAAGATATTTCTCAAAGGACATAAAAATATGTTATACCCAATGTATTCAGAAATAAATTTTACTTTTTCCATGAGGGACCAAACTATAATTTATGGAATTGTATGCTAAGTTTAATATGGAAAAGATATATTTTATGTAAAATTTGGCAAGTCTATGGGTGATCATTATTTATTTGGATTTAATAAACATATATTCAAAGTTATTTTATTTGTTTTTGTATCTTTATCTTATATTTCAGTTCTGGGCACAGGGTAGGGTGCTCAACAAATTTTTCTGAGTGAATTTTTAAAATGTATTGACATCCAATATGTGAGGCACCAGGCTAAGTACCACAGCCCTTGCTCTCAGAGATATTTTAATATTTCTAATATATATTTTAATATTTCTATATATTACAGATATACACAATGGAGAAAATCTTATTAGCCCTTTCTACTAGATAATTTGAATCCTAATTTTATTATTTTAAAAATTATGACTATATTAATGGTGCCAAATAATAAAAGCTTGCATTTAAAATAGCTAGACATTTGCTATTACATTGAAAATCCAAGAAATATTCATGCTGTAAAACTTATGTATTCTGGCTTTTCTAAGGTCATAATTTCAGGATATTTTACCTGAAATGCGCCAAAGTTTACATTTGAAGTTTCTTAAGAACAATTCAACAATAACAACAAACGGTTTAGTAATCATACTAAAAGTACTACCCAATTGTAGGAGACCTAGTAAGTCAATTTAGGAGAAAGTTTGTCACTTTAAAAGCACATTTGCATATACAAAATCAATATAGTAATTAGAAATGAGTTTCACTCATTAAAGCTTGTAGAAATTTACCTTTACTGGAAGTAAGTTTTGCCCATTATTGATTGAAAATTCATGAATTTGAAAGTAAATATTCTCTTAGAAAAGAATCTTGCACTCAAATTAGTCGTATTTCCATTTACTTCAAATTAGTGGAGTTTAATTTTGCATATTGATGGTTATTGGAAAGCATTTATTCAACTGAACACATATCAGGCACTTGGAATATAACTTAAAAAGAAAACTGTCTCCTCGTAAACCTTACAGTCTAGTTAGGAGAAGCAGATGATTAAACCAGAATAATTAAAGTGGTTGGTTGTCCAGACAACGAGGCCAGTATGGAGAAGGGCCCTGGTCAGAGGTAGGACAGGTCCAGAACACTGGGGTCTGGTTTTGAGCAAGGAAGCCCCACCTGCCCTTGGGTCCTCAGGGCCTGCTTTAGTTTTCCTTCACAAATTCATGGGGGCAGGCCCCTTCCCTTTGCTCCCTGGAGTGCTTGAAGTCTGGGCCCAGTGCACTCTTCTTCGCGGCCTCCTCTCGCCAGCTGCCCGCCTGCCGCAGTGCTGCCCCTGTGCCTGAGTTGGCTGTGACCCCACAGCCCTCCCACCCAGCTCTTTGCAGAGGCCGCCGGGCAGTGTTCTGGTCCCAGTAACTACTGTGAACTGTTGGGGGTGCATCCTGGTGCCAGCACTAAAGAAGTTAAAGAGGCTTTCTTCTCCAAGTGCAAAGAACTGCAAGCGGACCGGACTCTGGGAACCCAGGCCTGCACAGCTGCTTTGTGGCCCTGAGTGCAGCATACCAACTACTCAGCCTGGAGCAGATCCACCACAGCGAGGACCACCAGCTCCACTCAGCAACCCCCCAAAGTCTCCAGGAACCACAGCCCATCCTGGCTCTACTCATCAAGCACACAGCTCCTGGGCACCTCCCAGTGCACAGTACTGGGCCCAGTTTCGCAGTGTGAGGCCTCAGGAAGCAGAGCTGAGGCAGCCCCAGCACAGACACAAGCAGCAGGTACTGGGGTACTGCCTTCTGATCATGCTGGCAGGCACGGGCCTGCACTGTGCTGCCTCAGGAAGTCGGAGCAGGTGCCCTGTAGCTTCATGGATGAAAAGTATCAGATCATCACAGCCATCTACAATGACACTCAGGGCCAGGGCCAGGGCCAGGGCTAGGGCCAAAAGAGCCAGGTTCCAGCAGGAGTAACATCAGAGACAGTAGCTGCAGCCACCACAGGGGCCTCCCCCAGGCCCAGAAATCATGACCCCCAGCCTCTCATCTGAATGGAGCTGCTGTGTTCCCTCTTTGGACTCACCACTACCCAAAGTGCATGCAATAAAGTGATTCCCCCTGCTTAACAAAAAGAAAAAAGAAAAAAAAAATTAAAACAATTACATACACACAAACACATAAAATATATCTGGTGGACTAAGTGATAATGCACAGTGTTAAAAGCACTGGAAGAAGTGATGGGCAAAGGAGTGCTACTGGCTATTGTAGACAAATTGTGCAGACAAATATCACCTTTCTTAGAAGGTGACATTTGATTGGAGATTCAAATGAAGTGAGGGAGATATCTGTGCTGCTATCTCAAGAAAAATCTTCTAGGTTAAAAGAACAGCATGTGAAAAGGCCCTGAAGTAAGATTCTGACATGTTTTAAGAACTGTCAGAAGAGGCCAGTGTACAGTGAACTGGAGAAAGTGGTATATGGTATACGGTGAAGTCCAGGAGATGGTGTAAGTTCAGATCACATAGAGCCTCATAAACTATTGAATAGATCTGAATTTTATTCTGGTGAAATGTAAATTATTTCATCAGAGGAGTGATATGATATAAGTTTAAAGAAAGTGGTCATTCTTTTATAAGAACTGGCTTTAGATGTGGTGGTAGGAAGGGAGCAGGGATAGAAATAGGAAGACCACTGACGAGAATATTGTCATAATCCAGGTGAGAAATCAGGGGGTTTGAATGATGAGAAGTATCTGATTCCAAATCTATTTTACAAGCAAAGCTAACATTTGCTGATGGGTTAGATACAAGGCGTGAGAAAATAAAAAGGAGGAGTCAAGAGCTCCAAGGCTCTGGGTGTGAACAAATGGAAGGTACTGAGTTACCATTCACTGAGAAAGGGAGCGTTGGAAAGGGAAAGCCTGTTTTGTGGAGAAAATCTAAAACTGGTTTCAGGTATGTGAACTTTAAGAAGCATGTTGTACATGAAAGTGGAGATGGCATGCGGGGAGATGGATGCATGAGTCTGGACTTGACAGAAGAGAGCCAGGCTGGTGATGTATAAAATTGAAAGTTGTGGCATCTTAGTTGTACTTTAGTTCAGTTAGAGGGTAAGGAGAAGAGAAGAGGGACCTGCAAAGCTGACTGAAAAGAGCAGCTTATGGGGGTAAATGGTGGTATCTCCGAGGTCAAGCAAATGAAGTGAGTTGCGTAACCATGCTGATGAGTTGAGTAAAATGACAACTGAGAAATGACTATAGGTTTTGACTAAGGGGGAGATCACTGGTGATCTTAACAAAGCAGTCTTTACACCTACCTAAAAGAGCACCTCATCACTTTCTGCCTCTTTGCAATGACTTAGCTCCCTTTTCAGGTTTATAACCCCTTGACATGACACGTGTAGGTGTGCTATGTGTGTGATGTGTTTGTCTCTCCTCCTGCAGCTAGATGATGTGATCCTTGAGAGCAGGAACTTTCTTTTGTTCCCAATTAAATCTCTGGTGCCTGTAATATGCCTAGCACATACTAGGAACTTAATGAAATGTTTGTTGCAAGACTGAATATTCACTTACAATGCTAGTTCAGGTTACTTTTCTGATTTTCTCATTAGTTGAAATAAGCATTTCAAAGGGTGTGGGGAATTAGGTGAAGGTGTTCAAAAGGTACAAAGTTCCACTTATAAGATAAATAAGCTCTGGGGATGTAATGTACAAGATGATGACTATAGTTAACAATACTGTTTGTATATTTGAAACTTGCTAAAAGAGTAGATCTTAAAAGTTCTAATCACAAACAAAAAATTATAACTATGTGAGGTTATGGATATTAACTAATCTTATTGTATTAATCACTTTGCAACATATACATAGATCAAATCATGTTTTGCACCTTAGAACTATACAATGTTATATGTCAACTACATCTCAATAAAACTTGGGATGTAAGCATTTCAAAGCATTTGTAATAAAAATTAGAATTCATATTTGGCTGTGTGTTTTTTTAAGTTATAAAATCAACTTCCATAGAGTGAAAAGGGTTGACTCAGGCCTTCAGGATGAGAAATGAAATGGGACCTCAAGAATTTAGTTTTAGCATGAGGTGTGTCGGTCACATATCCCCAATGTAAGAATCATTATGTGTGTAAATCCAGGGGAGGGCATAGTATTACTCATAACTCCTCTTTCTCCAATATACAAAGGGTTCTATTGTTTGCAACATCTAAGTTATTCCCTGGTGATAAGTTAGACCAGACATTAGCAATTTTCAGACAGGAAGTAGGCAGGGTTTGGATTTTGGTTGTTTAGAAGCAGTCCCTTAAAAAAAGTTTTCTTCTCTTTCATGGTGTCCCTGGTGCCCAACCCAAAGAAATCCAGACAAGAGAGGAAATTGTGCTACATAAGCTTTAAGGTACCTGTCCTGCCCATGTTCCTGTTTTAAATAAAATGCCCCAGTCACAGTACCTGTTGAAGGTCACAAATTCAACTCCTGCCATCACAGGGCATTGGACCAGAGTCAGTGAAGATCTAACAAGAGGACACCTAAAGGCCAGAAACTAACTTCACTGACCTACTTAGCAAAAGTAAGCTAAGCTAATCAGATGCCTTCTGGGAAGATCTTGATCTAAAAATCCAGAGGAAAATTGGTGGTGGTTGTTTGAATAAAGGGTTTTGCAGGCTTGGACTAAGATGGTCACTAGCAAATGATTCACATGTAGGGTGAGTAAAAAGATGAAAGCATAAGGGCCAGAGGGACCATAGGTTGAATTCAGCCAGGGAGAAGAGAAAAGAGGAGAGGGGAGAGGGGGAAGGGAGGGGGGGAGGGAAGAAGAGACAAAGAGATTCCTAAATCTGTTTTCCTTTCTGTCCTTCTTAAATCCTGGTTGATTAAATTTTTTTTCTGAATTTATGAGACACTTCAAATTCCTTATAATATGCCCTATTTTCTAGAGCTGGTTTGAGAGTTATGTTCCTTACAAACTAAAGACCCCTCACTAAATTATATGGAAGGTTAAAAGAGCAGCATGTCCTCTGTAGTCATTAAAAGTTGACACCTTCTGAATCTCTCTAGATTAGCAAAATGTATTTACCCAGGTTAAAGCATTGTGAGCAAGACAAGCTGACCAAACCCATATTTTTCTTTTCATACTCTTGAACACCTCAGGACCCTAAGACCACAACACTTTGATTGATTAGCTGAGTGGCCCAGGTATAAAATTATTCACTAATTTCTGGTTTTGACAGAGAACAGAGAGAGAACAAAAAACACAAGTACTCTAGGTACCTGAAAGGTGGTAGTTTTGATATTCAAGGGAAAGGAAATAAAAATAATAAATTTTACTTTTTTAAAATTTCTGCATATATTAATGTTAAACTTTTATAATACTTGTTAATAAAATGTTTCATATATATTTATTACATTTTATTTTCCTAATATTTGAATGAATATTTTTTGTCTTTGGTTATCTAAAAGAAAAGCCTGAGATGGAGATTCTTTTTAAAGGATTAACTGAGAAAGTGTCAGTGGAAGGGGCGTGAGGGAAGCAGGACAGAATGGGAATTAAAAGCTAAGCAAGAAAGAGGTCTCTGAAAGGTCTGAGCGCAAACCGCACTACAAAATTGGACCCCCTAGATGCCGGGAGCCAGGCTTTTGTACCCATAAGGCATTGGTAAAGATCTCTGGGGACAGACAGAGGTACCTGTTCAAGCAATAATCTGGGGCAATTGCCTGATCAGAAGAGGGCCTTTGTCAATCAGTACTCACAGCAGGTGGGAGCTGGGTGCTCTGGATGGTAAAGGGGGTGTGGGAGGCGCAGCAGTAACCTCCAGTTTTCTGTTTTAGCAGTAAGGAAACCAAGGCTCAGAATGGTTAAGTGTCTTGTTCCAGGGTTCTACAGGTTTAAATGATGGGGTAATAGCTTAAGTTTAGGTCTTTGACCACAAAGTTCAAGTTTTTCTCATGTCAGTTTCATATCCAGTGCATGTGATCTATGTGAAATCAGACTCTAACACTTACTAGCTATGTCCTCAGACATATATCCTTCAGCTATATGATCTCAAGCACAGATGAGTCTAAATTTCTTAATAGGAAAATATGAACAATAATAACTACCCATGGTATTGTTCTGATGATAAAAAAAAACAGTAAGGCACCTATCGTTGTCACTTACATAGTATTTACTCTCAAAATATCCACTTCCTTTCCTTTTCTCCTTTACCGATGCAAAGACACATTAAAACGATGTAGAGAATATATTGGATAACATGTAAATCGTGTCACTTAGATGGAACATTCTCAAACTAATTAGATTTTCTAGAAAGTCCTTTGAGTCCAAGTTACCATCACAAAAAACTTTAAAATTGACTACTACAAGTTGGTGATCCCTTTCCTTCCCTATTTGAATCTGTGAAATTTTTAAAAAGCTATTGAAGTATAACATACATACAGAAAAGTGAAAAAGTCATAAGTGTATAGTTTAATAACTTATTGCAAGTAAACTTGTATAACCAACCACAACAGGCATAAGAAATAGGGCATTACCAGTAGCCTAGAATCACCCACTCTTCATCTTGGGCCCACCCCTCCCAATTATCAATCCTTCCCTTCTCCCTAAAGGTACTCACTGCCAGGGCTCATAGTGCCTTGTAAATACTTTTGCCAGTTTGAAGTTTATGGAAATGAAATAATACATATTAGCACTATGTATCTAACTTCTTTCACTTAACGTATCTGTTTGTGTGTGTCTGTGTATAACTCTATTTTTATTGTCATTTCCATGCCTGAAAAATATTACCATGTATGTATGTTTATTTAAATATTTTATAGTTGATGAGCATTTTGGTTGCTTCCAGTTTTGGACTATTACCAATAATGCTGTGGTGAAGATTACTGAATTTTTCCTTTGGTGCACCTGTGTGCATTTCGTTTGAATGCAGTTGTCACCCCTTATTCATTGGGGAAACATTCCAAGACCCCCGGTGGATGCCTGAAACTGCAGATAATACTAAATCCTATATAGTCTATGTTTTTTCCTATACATATACATATGATAAATTTTAATTTATAATTAAATTATAATTTAATTTGTAAACCTTTATGACCTCAGAGTATGAGATTAACATCAATAACTACTAATAAGATAGAACAATTATAACAATATACTGTAATAAAAGTTATGCAAATGTGGTCTCTCTCTTTCTCTCTAGCTTAAAATAATGTACTGTGCTTGCCTTTGCACTTGAAGGACACACTTTCTGGCTTCTCAATGGCACATTTCAATGGACAGCATCACAACTCTTGCGCTGTGGGACCATTGCTAAGTAAAATAAGAGTTACATGAACACAGCATTGTGATACTGTGACAGTCAATCTGATAACAAAGACAACTACTAAGTCACTGACTGGCGGAGAGCTTTACAGTGTGGATACCCTGGACAAAGGGATGATTCACGTCCTGGGCAGGATGGAGCAGGACAGCGTGACATTTCATCAAGCTACTCAGAACGACACACAGTTTAAAGCATAAATTGTTTATTGCTGGAATTTTCCATTAATTTTTTTGAAGCATGGTTGAATGTGGATAACTTTCACACATAAGGGGGGGGGGATTACTGTATAAAGGTAGGAGTTAAATTGAGGGGTTATGAAGTACATTTAAAATCGACTTGAGTAAATACTGCTAAACAGCTTTCCAAAGTGGCTGTAACAGTTTATACTCCACTACCCATTAATTTATAGAAGCTCTTGTTGCTCCATATTTGCACTAATACTTTATTTTCTCCGCTTTGCTTCTGTTTTTGTCATTCTGGTGGCACACCACCATAAACCTACAAAAATTATCTTTTCACCTTCCATTTCCCTGATGTCTAATAACATTGAGTACCTATTTATTTATTAATTGCTTTTAAAATAACCCTCACCCCCGAATATTTTTCCATTCAGTTTAGAGGGAGTGGGAGGGAGAGAGAGAGAAGGAGAGAGACATCAATGTGAGAAAAACATGCATCGGTCACCTCAACTGGGGCCAAAGATCCAACCCGAAACCTAGGTACATGCCCTGATCAGGAGTAGAACCTACGACTTTTTGGTGTCCAGGAGGACACTCCAACCCACTGAGCCGCACTGGCAAGGGCTGAATACCTTTTTAGATGTCTATTGGCCGTTTTGATATATTTTTTTTGAGGAACTTTTCAAGTCTATTGCCATATTGCAATTGGATTGCCGTTTTCTTACTGATTTGGGGGACTTCTCTCCATATTTTGGACACCAGCCCTTTGTTGTTTGTATCTTCTCCCCCCTCTGTAACTTGCCTTTTTTGTTCTCTTAATGTTACCGAACAAAGTCAGTGAATTCGATGTTCATGACACCAAGAGAAGCCAAAACCTGAGGCAACAGATTTTCACAAAGATTTATTTGTCAGGCAGCCAGATGTGGAGACAGGAGGCAAGGCCAGGATAAGTCTCCTCTGGACAAAGGCTTGGAGTACATTTGAAGGATGAGACTAGAAAGGAGCTATCCATGTTTGTTAATTCTAATTAAAGGGCTTGAATTGATGGAATACTACTTGGCCATAAAAAAAGAAGAAAATCTTACCCTTTGCAACAGCATGGATGGATGTGGAAAGTATCATGTTAAGTGAAATAAGCCAGTGAAAGACAAGAACCATATGATTTCACTTATATGTGGAACCCAATGAACAAAATAAACTAACAAACAACATAGAATCAGACTTGTAGATACAGAGAACAGACTGGCAGCTGTCAGAGGGGTGGGGGGTTGGGGGACTGAGTAAAAAAGGTGAAGGGATTAAGCAAAAAAACCCTCATAGAGTAGACACAGACTACAGTATGGTGATTACTGGTGGGAAAGAGGGGTGAGGGAAGGTAGAAGAGGGTAAGGAGGGGGACAAATGGTGATGGAAGGAGACTTGACTTGGAGTGGTGAACACACAATACAATAAACAGATGTTGAAATATAGAATTGTACACCTGAAACTTATATAATTTTATTAAGCAATATCAACCCAATAAATTAAGTAAATAAAAAATGGGGGCTTGGCCCTGGCCTGTTTTGCTCAATGGTTAGAGCATCGGCCTGAGGACTGAAGGGTCCTGGGTTCGATTCCGGCCTAAGGGCATGTACCTCAGTTGCAGGCTCAATCCCCTGCCGTAGTCGGGCCGCGTGCAGGAGGCAACCAATCGATGTGTCTTTCTTACATCAATGTTTCTCTCTCTCTCCTTTCCGCTCTCTCTGAAAAGCAATGGAAAGAATATCCTCGGGTGAGAGATTAAAAAAACCCCAAAAACTGGTGAGGGGGCAGGGCTTGGATTGGATAGTCTTGGAACTAAGTGATTTAAGGTAAGGGATATGGAAGATACAAGAAAGAACAAAGAACTTCCAGTCTGGCAGAGTTTGATTAGTTAGTCCTATGTGTCCAAATTTGGTCTCTGCACAGGAACTTCCCTATTGACAGTCCCCCACTTCTTAATGGACTCTCGGTGGTAAATGTACCATATCTACTACTTGAGTTCTGTGAATCTTAGTCCCACTGTGCTCTCGAGGTCAGCTTAGGGTCATTTAGCTGCTAAGTGCTCCTGCTCAACCCTCTGGGACTAGTCTGACCTGGCTTGGTCTGGCGACCTCCGGAGTGCTGCTGGAAGGAGGACTATTGTTATCTCCTGAAAGACTAAAAATCTGGGGAAGGGGAGACTATTTAGGGCTGGTTTCATTAACTGTGTCTTTGAAACAGAGAACTTCTTAACTTTAAGGTAGTCCAACTTGCCAATCTTTTTCCTTAAGGTCAACACTTTTCATGTTTTGAGAAATCTTTGTTCACCCCACATTTATGAAGATATTCTCTATGTTATCTCCTAGAAACTTTATTTTTTACATTTCACATTTTGCTATACAATCCATTTGGAACTGATTTTTATTCGTTGTGTGAGGTAATGGTTAAGATTTATTTTTTTTACCTGGCTATCCAATTAACATAACACTATTTACTGAAAAGACTGGGCTTTGCCCCTGTTCTATAGTGTCACATTAGACATAAATCAAGTATACATTGTTTCTGAACATTCTTTTCTGATTCACTAGTCTATTCATCTATCCATCTATATACATCTAGTCATCTGTAACTTTGTAATTGTTTTGATATTGAATAAAATAGTTTCTCCCAATTTTGTTCTTCAAGGTTGCCTTGGTTATTTGCATTGCAATATACATTTCTGTAAAAAACTTCACTGGGAATTTGATTAAGACTACATCTATTTTTAGATTAATTTGGGGAAAAGTGGCAACTTTACAATATTGAGTCTTCCAATCCATGAATATGGTATATTTATCCAATTATTTAGTTCTTTAATTTCTGTCAATATTGCTTAATAACTTTTTGGGACAAAGCATTTACATATTTTCTTAGATTTTTTTTTAAAAACTAGATGTATAAAAAATTTTTTTGATAACAATATATACTTTTGAGGAAGCATTAACTGACTTGGAATTTTTAACTCTGCTTTTGTTTGGTGTGAAGGCCAAAGTCTTCAAGCTGTTACTCATTTGCACATGGGCATAATATAATAATGCTCCTGTGAATGTGCTAATTTCCTGGCATATATTATTTTAATCTTCTATAGTAATAACTTCAATGAATTACAATTCAATATTAATTCCTCAGATTTTTATAAAAGGTTTCCAGAAAAAATAGTCATATGAAGAATATTTCATGTTTGCACTCTATCATATTCATTGCATTTTAAGTGAGAATTTAATCATGCAATAACTTGTGTCTAGAAATTAGTGTAAGGAAAACATCTATTTTGTATTGAAATGATAGACCACCTACATTAGTGAAGATCAGTTCAGGAAACAACACACTTCTGAGTTATATAAAGAAACCTTCGAAAGGAAATTATTTACAATGGTTTAAGCAGGATGTACACTTCATTATGAAGCTAGTAACAGCAAAGCATCATTACCACACCTCCACCTAAAGTGATGAGAGAGGAAGGGTTTACCAAACCCTGACAGAGTGGGCTGCCTGAAGGTGCTGTGACCTTCAGAGCAGCATGCAGCCAGTGCATGTAAACCATATAGGAATGGAGTTCATCTTGCTTTTTATTCTCCTGTCGGTGATCCCATCGGCCTGACTCAATCAGAAGCCAAAAGTCAAGAGAACATTTGATGCAGTTTATATATTCCAGCTGCCAGGAATGCTGAAAGCAGAGAAGGAAAGGGCTCTAGGGTCTAACAGAAGACAAGGGCCATATTACTTTTATAAATCAAGAAAAACTTTAAACCCTGTTTTCCTTTACTCCTGGAAAGCTAAGCAATTAAACAGCCAATTTCATTAACAATAGTACATCTAGACCTTTTACATATATCTTCATGTAGTGTGTGCTGTTGGTGTCCCACCGAGGTTGCCTTTACCCATCTGTACCCATCAGTCTGTTGCTGGACTGTTGACTAATAGTAATTTACTATTCCCTCTTTTTCAGAGAATTGCTCTTAGCCAATAGGGAGCTACTTTCTTAAGGGGCTACCCCCCTTGCCCTTCCTTCACGAAATCGATCAATGACAGACTGACACAGAAGCACAATGACTGCTCCACTTGCCATAATATGAGACTAACACGGTGGTGCAATTTGTGTTTCAAAATTTCTTCAAGGGATCAGACTGAAGCAAGTGTACGAGACCATATGCTTGGTTAGTTTGTTCCCCTATCCTATCCAGTTTCCCTCTCCCTGCTTCTTCTGAGGGCATTTTCCTAATAAATCATTAGAACAAGAGTCTCTGTCTTAGGCTCTACCTCTAAGATACTTGACCTAAGATGCTCTGTGATGTAATATATATGTGTACATGTTGCTTATGAGGGCATATTCTGTGGTATCTTTACTCTTTTGTTTTAAAATACTCCAGCATTTTAAAATACTTTACATGCATTTAAAATTTTTATCATCTCAATAACCAAAGGACAGTAATAATTTCTGCCTTAAAAAGGAAGATATACTTAAAGGGTAAGGAAAGCCTGAGGACACACAGATAGTAAATGACAAAGCTGATATTTAAAACTGAACTGTTAAACTCCAAAGACCAAGCTTCTAATCACTAAACTATATTGTTCCTTTCTTGAATTTAAAAAAAAAAAAATCTAATATTTATTAGGAATGTACTATCACTTTATCTACATTATATTATTAAATCCTCATAATATTCTGTACATCAAATACTAAAATTATTCCCATTTTATAGAAGAAGAAAACTGAGAAATAGACAATATATAAACGATACAACCTGGAAATAGAGTTCACCATTTCAGATGAGTGCCTTTTTTTCTTTAGCACCTCATCTAGAGGTCTATGAATGGCCATGTGATATGGTATTTTTCAAAATGATTGCAATTGTATGCCTGTCCCACTAAATATACAAAGGGCAAATATTTATTTCTGTATTTCTAGCATCTCCTACAATGTCTGGCACATAGTACATGTTCATTAATTTCACATAAATGAATGAATGAATGAATGAATGAATGAGTGAATGAATGAATGAATGAATGAACTGGGAAAACTCACTCTTGTCTTTGTTCAGGCTGCTATGACATAAGACTGCAGACTGGGTAACAACAAACATTTATTTCTGAAAGTTCTGGAGGCTGGGAAGTCCAAGATCAAGGGGCCAGCAGATCTGGTGCCCGGTGAGAGCTTCTTCCCGGTTTGCAGATGGCTGTCTTCTTTTATCCTCACGAGGCAGAGAGCGAGCAGAGCAGAGAGCAAACTCTCACGTTGCTTCTTATAAGGACACTAATCTCATTCATAAGGACTCCACCCTCATGACCTAATTACCTCCCCAACCCCCCCCCCCCCACCTCCTAATACTATCATACTGGGGATTAGAATTTCAACATATGAATTTTGGAGGACACAAACATTCAATGCATTAAACTCTTTTTATGGGTGCTAGTCTAGTTCTCTGCCAGGTCAGTCTATTAGAATCTATTGTTGCATTCTTGTTCCTGAGTGAATCTGGCAGGAGAAAGTCTCCTTTCAGTTTTTTTGCTCTCTCTTGAGAGCATTTGGCTTTAATCTATGCCTCCGCATGTTCCTATTTGATAGTACAGGTATATTCTAGAGAAAATACTGAATCAATGACTATTAGAACAAATTAGAACCATAGAAATGCTCTTGTCTAAACTCTCATCTTACGAATGGGGAAGTGAGATGTGGAGAAGCTGAATTCACCAGTCACAAAGCAGCTGGTCACTGCCAGCCTAGACCTTGTCCAGTGTGTTCTGTTGGTCCAGGTTGCTGCCTTAGCACAAACAGTGAGATGTATATGTGTATATGTATGTATATGTTTTTATGTGCATGTGTATGTTTACTTATACCTTCATCTGTGGTTTCCATTTTTAGCCTACATCATTTAAGAACAGTAATAGGACCTGGCAATTATTGAGCCTTAGTACTTATGTCTGGCATTATGTTGGCGGGTCTAAGTACCTGATCTCATTCAGTCAGCCAAATAGTTCTATAAAACAAGTGCTGTTATAATCTCCTGTTAAGGATAAAGACATTGAGGCACAGAGGGGTGAAACAGTTTACTCAAGATTACAAAACTACCAAGTGGTGGCTTTGAATCACAAAATCTTGACTCCAGAGCCTCCCATGCTTTAAAAACTAATCTAAAGAGGCTTTTTTCTAACTTCTACCATCCATAAAACTTCAGATAGAAGGTAAATATTTTTATTGCTTTGCAAAGGAGCCATTAAAACCAAGAAATTTCAGGTTCAACTTACTTCTTCTCTCACTGAAAACCACTAATGGCATAATATACTTTGTAACAGTTTTCATAATAGCAAGAATTAAAAAGGAACAAGTATTACGTATGAAAACAAAAATCACTGAAATTTTGCTGCTTAAGGACAATAAAACCATAGTTTAGTATAGTATAGTTCCTACTATTTTAAATAAAGAAATTTACTTATCTGTAACTTTATTATAGTTGTTTTTCTAATATAAGCACTTTTTTAAATTTAAAATAAAGTAGAATTATATTTACTGATTAAATAGTTCACAAGAAATAGAATATAAGAAGGCAAATAAATTGTTTCAGTAAAAATTATCATCATCATATATGCTTAGTGTTGTTGAAATTTTATAAATGCAGAGTGAGAAAATGTTTAGTTAAAATTCTTCAAAATATTACATACTTTATGTACAAATTGTTGCAGTGATTAGGGGTCATGTATTACTATTTCCTAAAAAGAGAGGCAAAAGCATATGTCTATTTGCCAAAAGGTATCAAGCCATTCTCTATACATAGTTAGATGTAAAAATAAAATTGGTATGTGAGTTTGTTTTTACTCCATATTTTTCTCTAAGAAAATATTACCATATTTTTTGGTGAAGACCTAAGAAAAATATATACAATTAAATGTATTATTTGAACTTGGTTGCTCTGAAAATAAACACTGTATTTTCAGTGTAAATAAGATACAATTTTATTTACAAACTGTATTAAGGGGAATGGAAACAGATCAGTCTGTTTTAAATATATTTTACTCTAATAGAGATATCATCAGCAGTGCCTCTTATCCTTTGGAAATTTGAATAAACATGGCCCAGTTTCTGCTTGTAGATCTAGTAGCAGTTCACACTTGCTCTGAAATGTGTGTGTTTCCCTGCTGTGTTTCTCTAGGCCTTGAACTCCTGTCCGTGTGTGCTGTTCTAGCTCTCTGCCTTGTCAAACCATGATGCGAGCATCCCCTCCTTGACCATTTCTTCCGAATCTCAGGCAGCAGTGTGTAGTTTAGTGAATTCATTGGATATTTGAGCAATTATAGGGGAGAACCATTTCACACAATCCACAACATTCTACCATTCGTCCGCTCCTTTGTTCCTTCCTTCCTTTCTGTCAGCTCCCAGAGCCTGGCCATCTCGCCTGTCCCTCCTGCCCCACCGCCCCTGGTCCAGCACATTCTCTCAAGTGCAGCCGCCCTGACAGGGCGCTCTGACTTCACAGTCACTGCGCAGACTTCCAGGGAGCAAATATGCTCGGCTTTTTAACATAAGGTATAAATCCTCTAAGTCGTTTTGAGTAAATGTCTCTTTTTCTAAAAAAATTTAAATCAAATCCACAATAAGACACCAGCTGAGTACAGAAAATATATAAAATGTAACCAAATTAATTTAATAATGTAAAAGTCACAAACAGAGATAGTACTATTCGATTAAAAAACAGAGCTAGCCTTTACCATGCCTTAAACATATCTAACAGCTAAAGTTAATACCATGTGAAGAGAGAGAAAAAACTTCAAATAAGTTGCAAAAGGAATTAAAGTTTGGAAGATGCTCTCACCTATGAAGTAGGCAAGGGTAAACTGACCACTTTCATGGGCAGGTGGGGTAAAATGTATTTGGCAAGATCACGTTTCCTTTTTCAGCAATTAAGAAATAAATTTAGAGAGCCAAAAAAAAAAAAAAGGGAGGGAGGGAAATAAAACAAGTACCTATGCAGCCAGCACCAATAGGAAATAAATTATCACAAATACAGTTGAAGTCTCCCTTATTGTATTTTCTGAATTTGGCATCATTCTTCTGAATGTTTTCTATTTCTACTGCATATGTATGTATTTCATAAATGTATGTAATGTTATTTTGCATATTTTAAAAATTATAGACATGGTGTTATACTCTATACTTTGCTTTTTCAATATTGTTTTTAAGATTTATTCATATCCATATATTTAGTTTTAGCTTTTTTATTTTAACCACTGTATAGTTTTTTGTTGTATAAATAAATGTGTATTTATTTAGAGTCCCACTAAACATATTTAATTTTCGTTTGCTTTTTTTTTTTTTTTTTTGGCATTAAAACCAAAGCTGCCATGATCATTTTTGTAAGCTTCTCCTGTGTACATGTGTGATGGCTGTGTATTTAGTAGTAGAATCACTCGGTTAAAAGCTTATGCACATCTTCAACTTTATTTGATATTCCAAATTGCTTGTTAATGTGGCTGAACCAATGTACACTCAGACAAACATATATAATCTTCATTAACACTTTAAATTTTATGCAATCAGATGCATGTGAAGAATGTCTCACTGTGTTGTCAAATGTCACCTTTCTGTGTAAAAGTAAAGTTTAGCATCTTTTAGCATGTTTATTGGCCATTTGGTTTCCTTTTGGGTAAATTGTCGTTTGTCTGACAGTTTTGTTCTGTGTCAGCATGGCCAGACTAGGACCTGTGTTTCCCCGAATCCCCTTCCCTGTATTGTTCCAGTTAGAGTTGGCCAAAGAGATATTGTAAGGCATTTGGACAGTAGAAGGGAAGCAGCTGCTATTTTGCTTTGAAGGTTATTATAATTCGATTTGGTGAGAAATACATGCAGAAATGTTTGTGGCTTCCACTGTGCCCTTTCTGTCCCCCACTGTTTAGCTCTTCATGATGGCTGGCCCTGATGAGCAGTCAGGATCCTAAGCTCCCCTTCAGATCCAGAAGCAACAGCCTTCCCTGGGCCTCTCCAACACTCTTTTGTGTTCCCATTCCAGTGGCTGGGAACGCTTGGCTTCAGGAGAGCTAGCTAGTGGCTTGTCTTTGATTCCCCAATTTTTCCCTTTGGAATCTTCATTTCCCAGTTTCTCCTAAAATTGTGTAAGTTCGTATTGCTAAAATAAACTTCTCAGACAAAACAAAACAACTTAAAAACTGGAAGCAATTGAATAACTCATAGAGTCCTGAGAAACTAATAGGCTAAGATCTGAGAGAAAAGACGAGATAAAATGAGTCCAATATCTGACATAGTTTTTGCTTCAAAGCACTTGCCAAATCATAAGTATCTATCCAGATTCCAATAAGATGAGTGTGATAGAAGCAGAGTGGAGGGTAAACCAGGTGGAAGGGTTCACCAAGAGGCAAAGAAACTAAGCAAAACTTTTGGCAGTCTCATAGAGCTGGATGGAGAAGAACGGAGGGAAGGAGGGAGGAAAAATATTAGAGAGTAGAGCTCTCCAAGGAGAAGGGGCCTTGGTAACTTTGGCTTCCAACTGGATGTCTGAAGGGATATGCTTTATGGGAGATTGGTAACCAGTAAATAGAATATCTTCAAATCAATTTAAACCTACACTGTACAACGGTGATCTGCCTGTATTTCTTTACTGGTAGAAGAAAAAGTAAATCCTTGATAGAGAAAGATAGCATCATTCTGCTCAAATTATTTCTAGAAATTTTCATATAAAATATCTTGCAGTCAATAAAATTACTATATACACATTCAATAAAGATACTAGATAAGAATTAAAATTATACCAAGAAATACATTCAAATGATCCTAAACCAGTAGAAAAACAAACAGTAGAAACAAACTCACAGGAAACATACGTTTGAGTGTTCAGAGAGGGACTTTAAAATAACTGTGATTAAAATATTTAAGACAATGAAAGAAAAGGTGAAGAATTTTACCAGAAAATTAAAATTTATAAAAAGAAACATAAAATAAATTTTATAGCTAAAATATAGAATAGTTAAATTTTAGAACTTAGTAGATAAATTTAAAGCTGATGAGCACAGATGAAAGGAAGATTAGTCAATTGAACTACCAAGAGAAAAAAATATGGGAAAACACAGATAAGCAACATGTGGAGACATACTGAAAAGTTATGATATATATGCAATCAATGCTCCAGAAGGAAAAAAGAGAAAATTGGGAAAGAATCGCTATGAAGAGATAATGGCTGAAAAAATTGCAAAATTGATTATAAAAAAAAAAATCTATAGCTACGTATTTAAGAAACACAACAGACACAACACAGGATAAATATAAAGAGTAGCACATGTGTCCTGGCTAGGTGGCTCAATTGGTTAGAGCATCTTCTTGATAAACCAAGGTTATGGTTTTGATCTCTGGTCAGGGTACATACAAGAATCAACCAATGAATGCATAAATAAGTGGAATAACAAATCGATATTTCTCTCTCTCTCTCTTCCTCTCCCTTTAAAATCAGTAAAAAAAAAAAAAAATAGCACATGTAGAAATATCATGGTAAGCTTCTTGAAAATCAAAGAAAAAAAATTCTTAAATTCAGCCATTAAAAATACCAGAATATATTTTAAACTGTAATTTAACAAGTTGAGTCTAAATTTAACACAGAAATGTAAAAATAGCCAAGATAAGCCTGAATGGGAAATCTCTTGAGGACTTTGAGTATAGACACACGTTTTAAAAATAAGGCATAAAAAATATTGATACGTAGCATTACATTAAAATGCTGTCAATCAGTAGATACCATTAAAAGATTAGCATCAAGAATAGGAAAAGATATTTGATACAAATATTGTTATTGGTGGAAGTAGAGTATCCACTGGTGGAAGTGGGGGATCCCTTTTCAAGTCCTTATGATATCTAGAGAACAAGAATTTTCTGAGACTTGCAAGTGAGGATGAGTGATTTTTATTTGTGTGGAATTATATTCTTCAGTTTCTAAAGTCCCATTTCTCTTAAACTAGTCCTGGAAGACATGCCGCTGGGGATTCAGCAGATCTAGCAGCGAAGCCAGTGTCCAGAGTTTCTGTTCTATAGTGGAGCTGGGTCTGGTGCAGCATCAGGCTAGTTGTAGTCCATTCGTCCCTTGTGTGGGGTCCACGTGGCTGTGGGCCAAGTGGGCAAATGCAGGAGTGTGAGAGCACACCCCCTGCAACAAGAGTCCCAAGAGAGCAGGAGAGAGAACTCTTTGTTCAGTAGTTTAAATATCTGAAATCTTCCCTCCCTTGCAGTCCACACCTACTCTGGCCAATGACCTGTTCCCTGGAGTGATTAATGGACAAGTGCCTTCCCTAGTCACCCAGACTTTACTGGTGTCTATTTGGCCTTCCCTTTTCTCCTTTCCAGTTAATTAATAATCAGGTTATTTACAATGGTATCAATATGATCAGTAAAAAATATATAGAAAACCAATAGAAACAAATAGAAAAATGGGTGAGTGATGTTAACTGGCACTTAAAAAATTAAAAATAACCAATGTACATATGCAATGATTCTCTAGCATTATTAATCATCAAGGAAAGGAAATTCAAATTGTAATTATGAGATGCCTCTATACATACCAGAATAGTTTAAAATTATAAAGTATCACAAAGCCTTGCAATGGAGAGATATAATGTAAATGGGTCTATCATACATGGTTGAAAAATTGCTATAAGGACTTTGGAAAATTATTTAGAATTATCTACTAAACTTAAATGTACGTATTCCTAAGGATCAGCAATTTCACATCTAGTTTCATATTCAACAGAATGCACTCAAAGACATTTTTCAAAACTATTCTTCACTGCCTTATTTTGTATTAGCCAATGGAACCAACACAAAAGTCCACTAAACACAGAATGAGCAAAATTTGATAAATTCATACAGGAGAATACTTCATTGCAATAAACATGAATGAATCCCGCCTTAAAAAGAACTTTAAAAAGAAAATCTTTGTGGGCAATCTTTCTGCTAACACCTGAAATCTAGTCTCAAGGTGGGGCTGGGCTGAGAATTGCCCTGCTGGCACCTGGGCACAGCTCTGCTAATGGGTGGGGTGGGGGCGGGGCAGTTCCGCTTCCTCCTGGCCTGCAGACAGCTGGAGTGATGCTTTTACCCTAAGAACAAGAAAACGCTGGATAAACTACAGAATCATAACTTTTCTTAAATCCACTGTAGAGCTGAGACTTTACGGTAGGTAAGTAGTTTTAAATCAAAGGGGTGCAGGCCCTTCAGGAAGAGGCAGGAGATCAGCAAGAGGGCAGTTTGTGGTTTTGTCCTAGAGGCAGCTAGGAGAGCACCAAGGAATCCCCGTAGGCAAAAAGCCCTGTAAATGCTAATTTGCCCCAGGGTAGGTTCCTTCTTTTAAAATTTGAGATTGCTCCAGATTTTTCTGTTTTTCATCAATCTTCAAAAAGTAGTTAAAATTTGTTTTCCAGAATTTATCATTTTTATAAGCAGAAGCTTTAGTCCAATACAAGCAGCTCTACCGCTATTAGGAACTTGCAATTAAATTTTTATGTTGATCTTAACATCATCTTTGCTAACTTTCTAGTTTTCTTAGAAATTTTTAATGTACATTCTAACATTTGAAGGGTAGAATATGCGTAATGTCTGAGGAGAGCAATTGTAATTTCTCCTTTTTAATTTTGATGCCTTAGCTTTTAATTTTATTTTTATATTTGACTGACTAGAACCTCTGGAAAAAATATTTTAAAAATCAGATGTCCTTGCTTGTTCCTGATTTTTAAAAAAAACTCTAAGTTTTCACCATTCAATATTATGTATGCTGCAAAATTTGATAGCTACTGTTTATGAAATTATGAAATGTCCTATTCTTGGTGTGCAAGAGTTTATTATCACAGAGTATTCACTGCATTAAATGTTTGATCTTTTTCTATTGTGATATTCATATCATTTTTCTCCTGAAATTATTATAGGGAACTGTTATATGAATGGACTCTATGAATCAAAGAATGTGAAAGCAATTTTGTGTTCCAGGGATAAACCCAGATTTTTCATGCTATATATACAAATGTCTATGTGTGTGTGTACATGCACAAGCGCAGTAATTTATTTCTGGATTTAATTGGCTAATTTTAAAAATAATTGATATATATGTGTGTGTTATACATGAACTAAGTTTTAATTTTTTTTATTATATTTTTTCTAGTTTTGGTAACAAGATGATCAGTCTCAGAAAATTAATTGGGAATTATTTCCTTATTTTTAATATATAGAGCAGAGTGTATAGGATAAAGGTTACCTGTTAAGTCAGTTTTGAAAGAACTCCACTGTAAAATTCATATGACCTAGTGTTTTATTTGTAGACTTTTAACTCTTCTTTCAATTATTTTAATTGTAATAGTAATTGTCTATTCTCCTACAAATCTATGTTTTTTTGAGACAACTCTGGTAAGACCTTTTTTCCTAGCAATTTGTCCATACTGGCACAGCAATATATTATAATTAAATGTCCTATATGCATAGTTCTATCTCTTTTTAAAGTAAAATGCTATTTATTTGTTCCTTCTCTCTGCTTGATTTATCTTGCTATGAATGACATCTTTCCCCATTGTTTTCTTTCCTTCTGCAATGCCTAATTAGATATATGTCTGCTGTTCCATTTTAAGCTTTATGCCATTCTTTCTCTTTCCCAGTTCTTATTTATTTTTCCTCATGTGTTGCAGTCTGAGTAATTTCTCCAGATATACATTCCACTTCATTAGGTTCTTTTCAATCTATGTTTTAAAATCTAATCCTTGTCTCTAAGTTGTTGTTTATTATATACTCACACATTTTCATTACTCACATTTCTCTGTTTATTATTCCAAACTGCCTGGTCTTTTTGGTTAATATTTATTTACTATATGTTTAATTTCTCTTTTTATCTTCTGTAATTTTAAACATTATTATATGACTTGTATCTAATAAGTCTTTCATCTTAATGTTTTACAAGTATATTTTTGTCATTTGAATTTCATTGACTTTGCTCATTTTGCATTTCCCCCCCTCATATGTTTTATAATTGTGAACTTCGAAATCATGTTCAACTGACTTGTCTGTTGGAATCCTGGAAGAATAGCTTGATGTTTTATCTTCACCAAGAAGTTTTGGGTTTACATCTGCCAGGCTTAGAAAAATGACTACTTTGGGAAACACTTTTGATGTTAATTTTACAGACCATGAAAACTGTGTGAATTCAAATCCCGAACCTAATTAAAGGAGGCCTATGGATGCAATGTTTCAGGAGAGGTTTTTTCAGAGTTCCTGTGTCCTATCCACTCTCAAGTGGAGAGATTTTACTGAAGTTCACACTTTCATAACCATGATGTCTTTCAAGGGTTGTAGTTGTATGAGTCACCTTCATTTCAGCTTATCAGCTCGCAGGTGCCTAGGGGTTCCTGTGGCCTTTAAAGGCCAGGCCTCTTAATTACTCAGCCTGGCAAAACCTCCAGGACTGCCAAATTTACACTGCCTGATGATAACATGGGTTTTTGATTTCTCTGAGACACTAGAGCTTTCCTTTAGTTACTTGTGAATTCAAACATTTATGTTAAAGAATTTCACCCAGGATTTTGACAAATTTGTCTCAAGAGGGCTTTTCATTCATCATCAAATACACAAAATTTTTAGCCTTCCCAAAACTCTTTGATGCAAAACCGTAGACTGGGCTGTTGGGTAGCAGATGTTCACTGCTGAGAAATATAAAGTATTGCTCAGCTAAGAAAATGGCTTACTGTATCAAATTATACTAAAGAAAAGATTGCTTTCATTAGGTAGTATTAAAAAATAACAAAATATAATTTATGAAGGAATTAGTGTTCAAAATTATCAAGGGCTATCATTACTTACTGTTATAAATTCTAACTAAGAAATTTAAAACTTTTTATTTATACATTTATGTTAAAATAGTCACAATAAATCCATTCTATTTTAATATAAATAACAATTTTGTGAAAATAATATTTTCCAAAACAAAAAATGAGAAGAGCAGCATTACTCTATATTTTTGCTTATCTCCTTAATGTCTGGCTTAATAGAAAAAGACCTGGATTCACACGTTTCTGCATTCCATGTATTGCAATATTTGGTTGCACATATTGAAGAACTGGTTGCGTATATTGCAAACACATGAAGAAAATTCGGTCTCACAGAGACACATAGTTGGAAAAGGGAGGAGTATTTTAATAACTTTTTCAGGTCATTAAGAATATTCTTTTTGGATTCAATGTTTCTCTAGCCTGCTAAATTCAAAGGGGCCACACACTTGGCTACCTACCTACCAGGACAGTGTGGAGTGGGGGGAATAGAGATAGAAGACCTTTGTACTGTGTGTCCCTCTAGTCCTATGCCGTAGACACAACAGATACTGCTTATGTTTCCTAAGCTCCTTCCTCACCTAACGCTTTTTCTGTAGCCTGATTTTCTTCCCCACATTTCTTCCTCTGAGCATTCCCCAAACACGAAACAGCAAGGGCTGAGAGAAAACCAGAGAAAGATAAGGTGGACCGTGGCTAGAACACTGGAAAGGGAAGCTTTATGGAGAGTAGAAATGAGACACCAGGCGACAAAAGAGGCCTAGAACACATGGCTGCAGGACAGAACATAGAGTCGCAGGAAGACAAGAGACAGGGAAGGCGAGCGGCGGGGTAGCAGGGAAACCAGAGGAGACGGGCGCCAAGTCGGGCGAGGAGCACAGAGGCACGTATGTGGAAAATATTTTTCTTTATCAGAGAAGAGAGCTACTTTTACAAAACAGTAAGAACAATTACCTAAGAAAATAGCATGGTATATCCAGCCTAATACTTTGTCAGTGAGTGAGGCCTCAGGAGACTGGGGGGTCATCCGTGGCTGGCCCCACTCCAAAGAATGAGGGACTGCCTCCCCAAACCTGTCCCTCTCCATTTTTTCTTAGAAAGTCATTGTGTGACTAATGCTTACAGTGGCATCAAAACCTTTTGGAATGTTTTCACTTTTTCTTAGCTTTTTCTCTTAGGATACTATATGAATTTATTTCTCCATGGTGTAAAATGGCTCTTCTTTTGCCATCATATCTGTTTACTTATTTCACATATGGAATTTTATCTCTTTCCAGTATTTCATTTTTGCAGGTCGAAAAATTTTATTTTTGAGGTCTAGTCGAATTAAACAGTTCTGTCACCCCCTTAATGGCCTCAGATTCCCATCAGGAGCTTCATTTCTAGTCTTTGTTTATGACCATAATACGTAGACACTATATTTCTTTATCTTCACCTGCAGATATTTTTTCCATTGCTTTTCAGAGAGAGTGGAAGGGGGGAGGGAGAAACATCGATGTGAGAGAGACACATCGATTAGTTGCCTCCTTCACATGCCCTGACCGGGACCGGGGATCGAACCTGCAACAGAGGTAAGTGCCCTTGGCAGGAATCGAACCCTGGACCCTTCAGTCTGAGGGCCGACGCTCTAACCACTGAGCAAAAACGACCAGAGCTTTTATTTTTTTATCTTTTACTTTTAAGAACAACTAGCTTTTGAATATTTTCCCCTGAGATAGCCCAGAAAACCAATGTGTTTAGAAAAGGTTTTATAATGATTGCCTAGTCCTTTATTTGGATTGTTGCCGTCTCTGAGTTTGCCATTCCTCAAGTAAAATCCGGATTATCTTTCTTATGAAACTTCCTGGATTTTGTTATACAGAAGCTCATTTGCCATTTTTATGCCCTCTTACACCAAAAGAGATTTCTGCTGTTTATTTCCTTGAGCTTAGAATTTCACCGCAATAAAAAGTTCATACCACTTTATAGACTTGGAGTTTTGACTAAGGACTGTTTCCTCCGAATTATTTATAAATCTATAAAAGAAGACTGCAGAGAGTTTATTTATCATTATCCTGTAATTCCGGTTAAAGTTTTTTGTACAACTGTGGCTCTCATCTCGGGGTGACTCAATGCATTTTAATAGTGTTTGACAAAGAAAAATCTCTGAAAATCTAAATGAATTACAAAACTACTGCTTCTCATTTTTCTCATATTACTCCAAATAAGCACCTAGTTCTTTTAAGAAACCTTGTTAGCTTTTGTATTTTCTCTATATATGTATATTCGATGCTCCAATCCTTTATTTTAAGTTCTCACCACCTCTGTGAAACAGAAGAGAGCTTTAGTAATTGGCAGTTCTCAGTATTCCTTTGGCGCCCTGTTAGAAATGATTATAACATGGGAAAACCACCAGCTGTCTTGTATAAAAGCCTGAACATTCTGGGAAACATTCCACAATTGCACACCTTCAGTTTTTCCAATCTGATATGTCAGTGACAACCAGATGAATTACTTATATTTTTTAGTGATTTGGTATAGTTTTATGTTTATAAAACTCAAACATTTTAAAAACATCAATTTCTAAAATAATTTGGGAGTGAAAATCTCCCTAAACTTTTTCCCAGTAAAGACCCAGACAGTTAATTTATTATCCTCTGGCTGTTCTCTCTTTTCAATCCCCAATTCTCTTTTTAGACCATAATCCTCAAGTCCATGGATTTCTTAACTAAACCTCTATCTTCATTACATTTATTACTAGTTTAGAAACTCCTGTGACAGAGTCATCAAAATATATCTTGTCCCACCTGTTTGTAATTGTGAACATTTCAGATACATGTGAAACTAAAATTATCCTATGGAAGTACCATGTTAGGAGAAACTGGTTTAGATATCACAGTCAGGGCAGGGGTCTCAGGCATCCGCCTCCTCTCCCCTAACTCCATGCATGTTGCTCTCAGCAGCCTACAATTTCTTCTCAGACAATAGCTTCATAGATCAATGTCATGTCTGACTCACTAAGGGGGAATGTTTTTCCTCACACAACATAGGGAGAATTCACAGCTTTCCAGAGAAGCTGTGAATGCAGAAGAGGGGAGAATCCAGGGAGAGTTAGAGCAATGGTGTCAAAGTGCGGCCCACAGGTCAGCAGCAACAGCATCTGGGAACCTGTTAGAAATGTAAATGTTTGGTGCTTTACTCCAGTTCTGCTGCATCAGCTAGTCTACAAGTGGGATCTAGAAGCTTGTGGTTTAGTCTCCAGGTGATTTCAATGTCTACTAGAGCTTGAAAACCACTGCACTAGAGACTTCGGTCTGTTTATTAAAGGGCAGACTGCGTCTTACCTTGGTGCTTCTCCAACATGACACATCTAGAAACTGTATGTCTTGTTGGAACTAGAATCTACAGGCCGCTGCTGCTGTTTCATCGATTACATTTGATTGCAAGACTACTGATAAAATTTAGAGAGACATTATATAAGGAGGTGCCAAGCAAAACAGGCTAAATAGAGTGACCTTGACAAGTTTGGCCCAATCATGAGGGAGATTGATGAGATTTGGCTTTATTGGGAATCTTGGTAGTAACACAAAGGAAGGCCTTATCCCGAGTCCAGGATTTTAAGAAAGATGATCTGGCACAAAAGTTCAGTAAATAAAGAAAATAGAGTATAAAGCTGTAAGCTTATGCCAGGTTAAGTTGTATGGTTTGAGACTACACAATGCACTATATCATAAATCTTTACGGGAATTTTCAGAAGAAATAGAGTTACACGTGAACCTTCCAGAAGTTCTGCTAAGTAGACACAGTGGGGCAAAGTGTACTCATGAAGGACAGGAAGCAGGCCTAAGTCACGTTGGTGGAACTCAGCTTAGAAAGCCTACAGTTTGGGGACTGCTGCGTGACCTTCGACAAATTACTTAATATCCCCTGTTCCTCAGTTCTCTTATATCTAAAATGTGATTGAAAATAAAATCTATCTTACAGAATTCTTGTGAAGCTTGAATACGTGAAGATGTACAGGGCACCCAAAAGAGTACCTAGCACATAATAAAACTCAAAATATTTCTTCTTCTCTGTCTGTATTTTTGTCTTTACTTCTCAATTTTCATTATTATCATTACATCTGCCATATTCATCTTTCCTTGAAAATGGAGAATCAATGATGCTGAAGAAATTACAGACGTATCAGGAGAATAAAAAGTGAGGTGTTAGAGAACAAATTAAGGTGATTGAGAGAGGGCTCTTTGACAAAGAGGAACATTAACCAAAATAACAAATTCTTATTTCAAATAACTTCATATAAAGAACTGAAAATCTCTTTATTTCATGACTAGGTCCCCAAGGATAAAGAGGGAATGCAAAGCTATTGTTAGAGTTACAGTCAGAAACATCAAGGCAGTGAGGTTTCCATGATATTTAAGGGAAGTAGCAGGTCCTAGCATTAGTTCACTTTCTTTTGGCTTTTCTGAGGTCACTCGTAGGTCAGATTTCCTGTCCGATCAATATTTTGACATAGTGAGCGGCTGAAGAAAGTGAGGAGTTCCTCTGGGGAGCACAGTTCTGCGTTTCATTTTGTTTTTCCTTTTTGTTTTCATTCTTTCAGGAAAAGTCATCCAAATATCAGACTGTTGCAGGGAAAAAATGGTAAAAATCATTTCTGCAACCATCTCTCAGGATAGAAGACCAATGTTTTGGAATTAAAGACAGTGGAGGGGAGTTTTTCCTAAAATTTTATACTGATCATTTAATGTATCTCCATGATTCTTTAAATAGTATTGAAGTAATTTGGCTTCATTTCTGAGAACACAGATTACCACAGAATAAAACAGATTTTGTTTTGTTTTGTTTTTATTTACTGATATTAACTTTTTGGTTTTATTAAAAAACACTTACAGTCTTAAAATGACAAGCTAATTTAAAATACCTTCATACACGTGCATGTGACTCTAGTCTCTCTCCCCCTTTTTCCTTTCTCTCAGTCACACACACATGCAATATTATTGATGATTTTTTGGCAGTAATTTTGATTTGCATAAAATTTCAGGTATTTTCAACACATTTCACATTCTCAATAATATAAAATAAAATTTAAAATCTCTAATTAAAAAAAAAATCAGGATTTTCCAGGCTTTATTAAGTTCTCCAAAAACAAGCCTTTAAAAATGATTTTCAGTATTTAATGCATTATTAGGAAGAATTTTCTTACCAGCCTTCAATGAAAGCAGTGCAAGGTAACAATAAATTTCTTTTACCCGGGCAGGACTGTTGTCTTATCCAGTGATTCCGACAGTCAGTAAGATTTAACTTGCATGCTTCATGTAGCAGTAAAACAAATAAATGGCCCTCTAAAACGTTACATCCTGCAATATATAAATATTTCTCTTTAGCACAATGTACCCTGCCTCGCCACAAAGTAGTGTAGCCTTCCTAGCCACAAAGTGCTCTCCTTATCGAGGCCAAGACATTTTCATTGATTTTCCTCACATCACGGTGAAACAGTCTATGCCAATAAAATAAGTAGCATTATTTAATTAAGATGCCCAAAGCATCTTATTATCAATTAGTATCTAACATGGCCAACCATAGCAAATGCACTGGATGTTCCTAAATTAATTATTTTGTACTTCAAAAGTGATATGAAGGTGGAATAGAGATCATTGAATCTGCTCGGATGGATCCACGTTTATCCGGCTAATCTGCAAAGTTCCCACCAATTTGGCAGAGGAACTTTGAGACACTCATGGCCACCATGCCCTGTGAAGCAGGCCGGATCTTGCGCCTGTCACTCATGCTACAGTGTAAACAGAAGTGAGCCCACAGAGCTCAAAACCAAGAAACTGTGGTGTTTTTCTTGCAGAAGGGAGTCTGATGAGAGTGAAAGTGTTTAGGAGATTCTCCAAGTGGCTAATAACAATATAATCTGATGACAAAACAAAGCAGCAGGGTAATATCCTGTCTGTAGTGTTAACCTTTTTACAGATCACTTGAAAAAACAAACAATCCCCCACACCAACAAAGAAAAAAACACTTGAGTTCCTCCCATTCTGGGGAAGGGTACAAAGGTAATCCCCTTACCATTTCTTCTTTTGGTGATTAATAAATAGACTATAAGTAAAATTGTTTGAACTTCTCAGAATGTAGGTTAAAAAAAAAGTCTTGCCTCTAGGACTGATCTATAAATTATAAATATAAACCATTTTTGTTCAGACCTGCTACAGATGGCTTTTGATCTACACTTAACTAAGATGCTAATTAGAGTGATGACACCATTCTAAAATATCGAGAACACATGCCTATGATTAGGATCAAGTGACCCATTGAAAGAAACCATTGAAAATGGAAGAATTAAAGTGCATGATTATTAATTCACCAGGTTCAGGTTGGTCCCAAACCTTCAACCCCAACACCTGCCTGCAGGCTTAGGCTCACTCCTGGTCCGCCAGACCCGACAAAGACGCAGTCACTCCTCTGAGCAATACCTGCTTCTGTCAGACTCCAGTCCTGGCAATGGGGCTTCTGAGTTGCTCCTGAGAGTCTCACCCACCAGCTGTGCCAGACTGACATCGCCGAGGGCTGTGAAGTGTTTTTAGACGGTCACTAGCTTCAAGGTTGGATTCATAGTTTTTGCTTCATGGTTTTCTTCTAAAATGTCCCTCACTTTCTAACTGCCTCAGGAATGCATTTAAAATTTTTTCAGCATGCTTGCCCATGCTTTTTAGAAATTTTGTGATGTATGAAACTTTGACAAGCAAACGTGTGAGATTGCAAGGAGGTTGTAAAATCTGAGAGATTTCACAGTTCTTGACAATATATGTGCATATTTTATATTTATTTGTTTTAACTTTTTTTTTTAGGTTACCTGACCATCTGCTGCTCCTAATCTTATCAGATAAGAGTGCTTTTATGATACTCACTGTGGAGGTATGAGGCCTTTTACTTTTCTTTTCTTTTTTTTAATCCTCTGCCTCTAACAGGAGTGAGAAGGCTTTCGGAATACTTCAAGTGTTTTAATAATGCTCCTCTCCACAGATTCCCCCATCTGATGATAGACCTTTAGACTATATGACAGCCTGTTTTATTGCTTCATAGTTCCTGTTTGACAGCTTCTACTCACATTTCCATTCCCAAAGTCTGAACTTCAAAACTTCCCCCAAATTAGTTATTAAATAGACATTGTTGAGTAGCCACCACTCCTGGTAATTTATCTTCTAAATTGGTTTGAGAAGATTTTTATCTTTCTAGAGGTGGGGACTTTAATTGCAGTTGCGTAATGATTAGGTCAGTGCTGATGAGACACTGGAGAAAACAAGGGAAAATGAATAATATACGTTCTGAAATTTATAAGTCCCATTATATTATAGGGAGCTTAGGTTATTTTCTCAAAGAATCTGTGAGAATGAATGCAAGTGGGGAGTATTTTTAGATACCAAAGAGTATAACTTTAACACTCTTGGCAAGTCACATCTTGACTTTGCTTTGCTATCTTGCAACATTTTATACCCAAACCACTCTGAATGCTTCCTTGGAAAATTATTTTAAGAGGATACTTGCTTTAAAAAGTTATCTTTTGAGAAATAAACATGTTACTATGTAATCTCTTCTTGTGCCACATCTTTATCTCATTTCCCTCTATTTTTTTCTCCCTGTCTACTGTCAGACTTTATCAACATTCTCTTAACTCATCTTCTCCAATATTCACATTCCCTCTTTCCGTGAAATTTCAGACTGTTTTTCTAGAAAACTTTATCCCACTTTTATTTCTTTTACTTTTCCATGCCTGCTCTATAAACTCCCAAGAGACAATTACAGGATAAGGAAGTGCAGGGAGATTCTGTGCCCATGACCAAGGATGTCACAAGAATTAGGTAGAATCCGTAGGGTGTGGGTGATGCAGTAGGTCTAACTTACCAAAGGGAGACGGGTCATAGAGTAAATATATTTGTCCAGGGAAGACAGTCTACGCTTAAGTTATGCCAAAAAAGGTGGAAATATTGAAAATGTGAAGAATCTTACGTAGGTTGAAAATGGAGGGGAGTAAATGAGGAAGCGGGAGAAGAAAGTGGTGCCCCCCCCTTTAGCTTCTGGAGGCTGCCTGACTTCCTTGCTCACAGTCTTCAGCCTCCAGCCTCTGCTTCCTTCCTCACATCTATTGCACTGCCTCTCCCTTTCCCTGTAATGATCCTTGGGCCCTGGCCCATGTGGCTCAGGTGGCTGGAGCATCGTTGTTGGAGCATCGTCCTTGCACTGGAAGGTTTCGGGTTCGATTCTCACTCAGGGCACACACCTAGGGGTCGGGTTTGCCTGCCTGTTGGGGCGCATATGAAAGGCAACAGATCGATGTGTCTCTCTCACGTGGATGCTTCTCTCTGTCTCTCTTTCCCTCCCTCCCTTCCTCTCTCTAAAAAAAAAGACCATTGTGATTACATCAGCCCCAACCCCACAAATGATCCAGGATAATCTTTATACTTCAAGACCCTTCATTTAATAATATTTGCAGAGTCTTTTTGCCATGTAAGGTAACGTATTCCCAGATTCTGTGGATTAGGATGTGGACATCTTTATGACCCACCGTTCTGTCTGTCATATGCGAGCTCTATGTTTAACATTGAAAGGAACTGTTTTCAAAGTGAGCACCACTTTGCACTCCCACCAGCAGCGTGCAAGGGCTGCGAATTCCCCACATTCTTATTAACATTTAAAAAAAACACCTTTTATTCTTTTTTTTTTTAAAAAAAGCAACAAGTCTTTATTGATTTCAGAGAGAGGAAGGGAGAAGGAGAGAGATAAAAACATCAATGATGAGAGAGTCATTGATTGTCTGCCTCCTGCACGCCCCCTACTGGGGATCAAGCCCACAACCCGGGCACGTGCCCTGACCGGGAATCAAACCTCGATCTCCCAGACCATAGGTTGATGCTCAGCCACTGAGCCACGCTGGCCGGGCACACCTTTTATTCTTTAGGGCAGCGTGAAGTTCACAGAAAATTGAGCAGAAATACAGAGTTCCCACATACCTCCTGTATAGAGAGAGGGTACACACAGTCTCCCAAACTACCAGCGTCCCCTACAGAGTGTCACATTTGTTATAATCTATCAACCTGCATGGACACATCAGTATCACCCAAAGCCCATAGTTTACATTAGGGCTCATTCTTGGTGTTGTATATTCTATAGGTTTCAACAAATGTAGAAATGACACGTACCCACAATAAGAGCATTCTACAGAATAGTTTATCTGCCTTAAAAAACCCGTCTTCAGTCTACTCCTCCCTCCTCCCTCCACCCTTGGCAGCCACTGATCCTGGAATGTCTCCAATAGTTTTGCCTTCTCCAGAAGGTCATTCAGTTGGAACCACACAGCCTTTTCAGACTGGCTTATTTCTCTTAGTGATATGCAGATAAGTTTCCTACATGACTCCTCATGGCTTGGTAGCTCTTTTTGTGTGTGTGCTGAATAATATTCCATTGTTTGAATGTACCACAGTTTATCCATTCACCTACTGAAGGGCATGTTGGTTGCTTCTGAGTTTGGCAATTATGAATGAAACTGCTGTCTGGATGCAGGTTTTCAACTCCATTGGGTGAAAACAAAGGAGTGTGATTGCCGGCTCATGCGGTAAAAGGATGTCTAGCTTTGCAAGAAACTGCCAGACTATCTTCCAAAATGACTGTACCATTTTGCAACCTGACTAACAATCAGTGAGAGCTCCTGTTGCTCTAATTCTCACCAGCATTTAGTGTTGTCATTGTTTTGGATTTGGTCATTCTAATAGGTGTGTAGTAGCATCTCATTGTTGTTTCAAATTATAGCTCCCTAGTAACACATGATGTGGAACATCTTTTCATATTCTTGTTATCCGTATAGCTTTGGTGAGGGGTCAGTTTTCAGAATTTTTGCCCATTTTTTAATCATGTTGATGTTTTCTTCTTGATGAGTTTTAATGGTTCTCTGTATATTTTGGATAACAGTGGTTTTTTGTTTTGTTAATCCCCACCTGAGGATATTTTTTCCATTGATTTTTGGAGAGTGGAGGGGAGAGAGGGAGGGAGGAGAGAGAGACACATTGATTGGTTGTCTCCCAAACGAACCCCGATCAGGTCAGGGATCAAACCTACACCCTGAGTACGTGCCTTTCACAGGGAATCAAACCCAAGACCCTTTCAATGCTGTAACCACTAAGCCACAGTGTCAGGGCTAGATAACAGTACTTTTCTCAGGTGTCTCTTTGCCAGTATTTTTCCCCAGTCTATGGCTTGTCATCTCACTGTCTTAACAATGTCTTTCACAGAAGTTTTTACTTTTAATGAAGTTATTTTATTAAATAACTGATCAATTATATCTTCCATGGGTCATACCTTTGGTGTTATATCTGAAAAGTCACCATCAAATCCAAGGTCATCTAGATTATCTTCTATGTTATCTATTAGGAGTTTTACACTTTCTATTTTGGTTTCTGATCCATTAATTATTTTTTAAGTTTTCAGTTGCAGTTGATGAACAATATTATATTAGTTTCAGTTGTGTAACATAATGATTAGACATTTACATAAATTACAAAGTGATCACCCTGGTAAGTCTTTGACACCATACATAGTTATAATATTATTGACTATATTCTCTATGCAATACTTTACATCCCCAGGACTGTTTATATAACTGGCAATTTGTACTTCTTAACCTCTTCCCTTATTCACTCATTTTCTCAGTACCCCCACCCCAATCTGACAAGCATCCATTTGTTCTCTGCATCTATGAGTTTGTTTCTGTTTTGACTGTTCATATATTTTGTTTTTAGGATTCCACATATAAGTGAAATCATATAGTATTTGTCTTTCTCTGTCTGACTTATTTCACTTAATAACCTCTAGGTCCATCCATGTTGTAACAAATGGCAAGATTTCTTTTTTATGGCTGAGTAATATTCCTTTGTATGTCTGTACCCCATCTTTATTCATTTTCAGTGAGCACTTAGGTTGCTTCCACATCTTAGCTATTGTAAATAATGCTGCAATGAACATAGGGGTACATTCTATGATCCATTTTAAGAAAGTTTTTGTGAAGGGTATAAAATCTGTTTCTAGATTTTTTTCTTTTTTCTTTTCATCCTTTGGGGGATGGGAAGGGGTCTATAGTTATTTCAGTGCCATTTGTTGAAAAGACTTTCTTTTCTCCATTTTATTCCCCTCGATCCTTTGTCAAACATCAGTTTTTAAATTTTAGATATCCTAGTAGATTTAAGGTGGAATGACCGTGGCTTTGATTTGCATTTCCTTAATTACCAATGATGTTGAGCATGGTGCACATAATTTTAAGTAGAATCTACATGCTTTTTATGGCACTAAATTTCATTGTTTCAAATAAGCAGGTAGCATCTTTCAGCAACAGTTTCTGCTGGTTAGCTTTCATTTAGATATTTTTGAGAGACTCTTTTTCTCACTAGTTTTGATTAGAAATTCTAACTCAAACCTTTCTTCACAAAACATGTGGCACAAGGAATGAACAGTAATAGATGCCTAAACTTGTGTCTCACAGAGATTACTACTCGCTGTTGCCTGGCATATATTGATGTCATGTGATCAGGAAAAATCTGGATCTGTAAGTGAAGATGATATTGTAAGAATATCTGTCAGCTCTGGCTGGTGTGGCTCAGTTGGTTGGAGTGTCATCCAGTACACTGAGAGGTCGTGGGTTCAATTCCCAACCAGGGCACAGACCTAGGTTGCGCATTCATCCCCGGTTGGGGAGGACATAGGAGGCAACCAATCCCTCTCTCTCTCTCTTCCTCTATACCTCATGCCCTCAGACTAGGTTTCATCTTTTATATCTCCTGAAGTATATTGGAAAAAGCTGCTCAAGGCCTGTGTCAAGAGGCTTCCGAAGCTGATGGGGAAGTATTTCATGATCCATTAGTGATGACTGTGATGGGACCAGATGGAAGGAGTAGAATCCCACGGCCAAATATCAGCCAACTGTGATCTAGATGGCAACAGTTGGTAGGTGGGTGAAAAAAAAAATGGAAATCAGAGAATATCAGTTACATTTTGATTAAAAATTGCCTGAGAATACACTAAAATTTTTATACAGCTGTATGTAACCTTCACTCTGTCAGGAACCTAAGTGTTACTCTTGGAAATATACTAGTGATGATCACAATGTAGAGAGCCAGATAAAGGAGAAGAGCCAAAATGCTCTTGCAAACCTCCAAGATACTGAATTCCTCCACTGCCCAGTCCTGTGGGAATGCCCGTGCCAGACATATTGGGGACTCTGTCAGAGCAGCTGCTGTGTGCTCATCTTCTTTCTGTTGAGATCTTATTTCTTAGGGCAGAAAAATGTGGTTCTATGTATTTTAACAATTAATCAAATATTTTTTATTATTTCAAAACTTTCAGGGAGATAGTCAATGTATTTTGCAGTTCTAAGCTGCGTATGCTTATTTTTTCATACTTATTAAATTTTAATATTAGATGTGCACATTTTATTTGAAGAAACAGTTTATAAGGTGGGTCTGATAAAAAATATACTTAAGTAGGTACAATGGTTGTCATTACTTAGATATGTTCATAGAAAGAGGAAGATAAAGCTCTGCTATTCCCCAGAAAAAGGCTTCCTATAAGGCTTAATTTTGCATGACAGCGTAGCCCTCTTTAAGGGAGGACTCCAGACTCCAGAATCATTTGGTCCAGGAGAACTATACACATAGCTGCCTGTTGCAACACCAGCCACCAGGGTTTCTATCATCCTCATTATTTCAGTGACCACCAGTAGGTGACCTGTGGCAGATTGAATAGGCTTTTCGGATCTGCAACAAATTCTTACTTTGCCTTCTACTGGACATTGTTACTTCCTTCTGTCCACAAAGAGTTGAAAGGCAGTGAGACATAAGGTCACTTCCCACAGTCAGTGTCAGGGATGACCTTCGAGCTGTTTAGCTACCTACTTGCCTTTAGAAGGGTTGTGAAAGAAAAGAAACATACAGCAAATGTCAAAACAAAATGTTACAATTTTTTAGTGATATCTATCATCAGGCCAGAATTAGGAAGTGGCAGCACATGGTTAGTGTATTTATCATCTTTGATTCAGATCAGTAACAGTGGCTAGGTGAGTGCAGAAAAAAAGTAAAAATATGTCAACATGATGTTGCTACTATCAGCATAAAGATAGGGAAAAGAAAGACCTGGCCAAGAGGGATGGGTGCCTGGATACAATTTCTACAAGACCCAAACCGAGACTTCACAAATCTCTATGGTACCAGAATTATTGTAATTTTTTATTTTTTTTTACAAAAACTTTTATACAACTGGTAAGTATATTTTAAAAATATAATTGAATTTGAATTGTACATGCATTATTTTTCTCTGCTAAAAATGTTCCCTATTTCAAAATTCATAAGATGCAAGTGTTTAGAAAAATCAAGTTGGCAAAACACTTTATTACTCTACCCTTCATTCATTAGGGCCTGGAAATTGGTCATTACTTTGGTTCACACTCTGAAGTTCTGGCATTTTGCCTCAGTTTTCTCATTGTAACAACCAAGTCTGTCTTTTAAAGATAATTACATTTATTGTACAAGTTAACTGAAAACGTGCTGAATAATAGTCACTGCTTCAGAGATTAGATTTCATAGTGGTGTTTTTACTGCATCGAGATGCTTTTGATGGAAGAAGCTGCATTAATGTTAAAGAATTAACAGCTACTTGTGAGAGGGACATATACATTTGTAAACAAAACTTGACTTTTTCAAAGCAAATGCCAAGAGGTTACATTGCCCTCTGTTATACCTCATAATGCACTTCTGATATAGTCTATGAGTGGGGTGGGAAAAGTCTATTTAATAAATAGGCTGAGTCTATTAAAAAGTCTATTAAATAAAGCCTATTTAATATAATAGACTGAGAAAAGCCTAGTGTTTGGAAGAACAAATGACAAGAAATAAGAAAGTAAGGACAGACAATAATATGGTCTTTGCACAATGATGCAGAGGGGTTTTTAAATAAGAGTCCTCATTCGCTTCTAACTCCGGGAAACACCCAACTCTCAATATTTGCTGAAGACAGTGAGACTTATTTATTTATTTACTTGTTTATTTATCTACCTGGTTTGGCTGCTTTGAAAACATTATCTTTGAGGCAATGAGCAAGGAAACCCAGTAAACAAATGGTTGGAAACCTAACCTGAAGCCAAAGCACATATTGAAATTAGAGCTACCTGTGCTTTACCACTTCTGGTTTTCTCATTAGCTGTCACACGTTTCCTGTTGTGCTTACTGAAACAATATCTTATATCAGACTGCATTTCCTACAAATACTAACCAAGAACTTTTTCTAGCCTGCAAATGAACTTTTAAATGTAATTGTGCATCACATTTTAATAAGAAACTGAATGGTTATTTAATAAATGGTGCTGGGTAGTTTTTAACTATTTGAGCTTCACTTTATAATGCATGAAACAAGAGTGAGAGAGAGCGAGCGAGAGAGAAAAGAAATGCAAGAAATTCCAGAATACTTAGGGAAGCAAATGCTAACCATAAAACCATAGGAAAGAGAAGAAACTGGAAAAATATTTACCTTATTTTAAGACTCCTATTTTCCAAGTAACAAAATAAATCACAAAGAATAAAAGGGGACTTGGCTACATAAAAATTGATTGAAAAAACAAGATCATGCTGTCAAAAATAGCAAATTAATGAAGTAAACAGTAAGATGAGAAATTATCTGTGGCATATATACTGAAAATATACTAAAAATATAAAGCATTCCTAGAAATATAGAGGGGAAATCTTAAGTTCCCAACAGCTTGAAGAAAACAGCCATAGAGTTTTGTTCATATTTCTTTCAAATAGGTATTGAAAAAATGATGAAATGTTTTACTTCATTGGTAATTAAAAATATATAAATTGAAATAAGATGTCATTTTGACTAAATACTTAGGAAACATAAAATATACTGTTATTGGTGGGGAGCTCTCCATGTCCCCACCTGTTGCCTGGGGAAGTTGGCTTCTTGTGATGTCACAAGAAAAGGAATTTTCTGAGACTCGCATGAGAGCAAGAGATATTATAAAAAGCTTTATTTCTGTGGAACTACATCCCTGAGTTTCCAATGTCCCATTTCCCTTTGTCCCATTTTGCTTTCAGCAGAGCTAGGATTAAAACCGTTGCCCAGAGTTTCCATTTCATGTCTGCATAGTCTAATCCAGCATCAGGCTAGCTTAGTTTGTGTTCCCAGTGTAGTCTATCAGTCCACTGAGTGTGGGGTCCACAGGCCACCTGGCTATGGAGGGAACACAGACAAATGCAAGAGAGCCTTAAGAGCCCATAGCCCAAATCTCCAAGAGAGAGATTGCCTTTGACTGGGATTATGTATTCCCAATTTTCATGGGTTTGCAGTGACTCTGCCCCTTCTGACCAAGGATCTCTGTTCCCAGGCTTGACTGACAGACACCTTCCCTATGTCACCCCAAGTTTCCTGTGACTTTACTGCACCTGTGTCCATCTCTCCTTTGTTGGACCCCTTTCCCCAGTGATCTGTGGGGGAATGGGCCTGTGGTTACCTGGGGAATGTAAAGTTGCAGCTTCCTGGTGAAGCTGCCCAAATGGCTGTGCTTATAATGTCTGGCCTCCCTTTTGTTCCTTTCCTATTATTAATATGTAGCTAATTACAATGGTATCAATACCAAGTAACAAAAAGGATTTGGCAGAACAAGAGCATTCACATGCAGTGTAAACTGGTGCAGATTTTCTGAATCAGTTTGGCCATACATATTGAAAGTGTCCAAAAAGTTCACAACTTTTCAGTCAGTTATTTCCATTGCAGAAATGTATACTATAAAAGTTGTCATGTATAGAAATTGTCACTCCTGTGTTATTTATGATGAACAATCCTAACATTCAATTATAAGAAAATGTTTATATAATGTAGTCTACCACTGTGTAGTCCCCCAACCAGCAAGGTGAGTACCAACAGGCTCATTGTTAGAAATGCATGCTCTTGACTCTACCTGACACCAATTTACTCAGGAACTCTGGATGGACCCAGCATTCACAAGCTTTCAAGATAATTTTGATGCACACTAAAGCTTGAGAATCACTAATATAATGAAGTATCACACAGACAAAGTGTTTCCAAAAAATACATGGCATGGAAAAATTCTTAGAACCTAATATTAAGTGAATAAAAGAATAGAAATCGTTCCTATTTAATATGATCACGGGAATTATGTGTAACATGATTGCATTTTGTAAGTACACATGAGTATATATTTATAAAACAAAACCTTCATGTATACATAGTCACATGTATGTACACACATACATATATACTAGCGGAACAAAATGCTATTCTCCGTATATCAGAGGAGGTGACTTTGAATTATTTATTTTTTCCACTTTTATGTATTTTTTCCTAATTATCCTCTATGGTGATGAATTATTTTGTTATTATCAGTAAAATATCTTGGTCATCAACATTTTCACATGCATATGTAAGGCTCAAAGCTCCAAGTTTCCTATAAATTTAAATGTTTATTAATCTCTCATGATGATATGGGTTTGTCACAAAGAGAGACCCCTTCTTCAACAGCAAATGGTGTTTTATCATTCAAGAAAACAGTAAGATGTGGTAACTGGGTTGACCTAGCCACAGGCAGGATGTGGCTGCCAGAGCAGAGCTATGTCTTTGAGCAACGAGCCACATCCTCCTCCCACCAGTTCTTTTTTTAGCTGATGGCAACTCCCAGGATTCTGACGTTAACCAAAGCTCACATCTCCTTTGAATTGCTATCATAACCCCCTTCTTTCATCAGCAATTTTCACAATAATCTTAGTATAGAGGAAAGGGCATAGAATTAAGGAAATATTAGAAATTTGAAATTTCGGACACCGAGCTTGTTTAGCCAAAAAGTTCTAGCAGGGAGGACACAAGAAAAAAGTGACAAGCAACAGTTGGTTATCTCCCTGCATTAGAAATGCTCTGCCATTTGTTATCTCAAAAAACCATCAGAATTTCTTCTCTAGTTGACTTTCATTCCCAAGGATCTGAGTGCACCGAAGGTTTGACCTGTTCTACTAGTACTTGGACCATCTACTGACCTATCATGGTTTGCAATGCTCCTAAAAGCCCTGAAGTGTTTCTTGGAAGCATTTTTAGATGTGATAGAAAATAAATATTGTAGTACGTGTCTCTTTACTTGTCTAAATCACTGGAAAAATATAATTTCTTTTTGCTTCCTGCTCTTATTAACATAGATAGTGAGGAGATTAAGGACAGACCCAACTGCTCAAAACTGACAGCTGCCCTCAGTTTGGGTATTCAGGGTCTAAGAAGAGGCATCATTCAGCTTGTATGTTATGATTTGCTTCAGTCTCCATAGCTTATGTTGGAGAAATTCTGTGGGAAGAAATACAGTTCAATTGCATTAGAAGGTACAGAAATTGGTATGATCTGAAGGAACAGTGGTGTGTTAAAGAATGACATGTTAAAATAAATATCCCAAATTTTTATAGAAAATAAGAATGAAAGAGTATAATTTTATATAGTGATCTTAAAGCTAAATACACTTATTAAGCCTACTTAATGACAACAAAGTCTTAGATTTTCTAATATTTGTATTCAAAACATATGGATGTATGAGTAGGATCAAAGACTGATTCTGAAAACCTAAAATCCCTCATATGATGGTTGATCATTTTTGGCATGTAGATGCTGTCACCTGAATGCTATGGTCATTCCCTCAGGTTTTATTCAAGGTAATTGTGCTTTGTGTCTCTGAGATATTCTTGTAAATATTTGACTGGAGGGCTTTCCAAAGAAACTTACGTGATGTATGGAAACTTGCACATGTAAATGCTGAAGATAAGATGATTTAGCAGAAAATAAGGCAAATGCAGTAAGAATCAGGATGGAAAGCCCGTCAAAACTAAGAAACTTGAAACACCTGTGTTTTGTCAACAGTGGTTTGGCAACTAGAATAGGAAGGACAGAGGAAGTGAAACCCATGCTGGCTTCCAGAAGTCAGCTACAAAAATGAACCCCTAGGGCCAGATGGTTTTATGGCTTTAGTAAACAATAGATTTGCATAATGTTTCCTCAGTAATTCTGTCAGGAAGAGTGTTGAGCTAGGACACAATGTACAATTGTGCCTTTTTCTTTTAAAAACCAGCTCTCTAAATGGCCAATGATAATCAGGTAGAAACTGAAATGTTGATAGAACAGGGTATGTAAAGAATTCTTATCAGACCATCTTGACTAAAAGATAATTGTAAAAATCAGTATTTTTGGTACTATTAAACCTTCCATGGTGGCCCCATTATCAACCAATTATACAGCAAAGAGGACTTCTCTGATTTCAGGCACTACCTCCCCAAGCTTTCCTTGTTTGTTCTAATTTGTAGCTTCCTTTGATTTTGTTTCTAAGGCTTGGGTGACTGCCATTTGGTTTTTCTTCAAGAGGAATCAGCAAACCACTTAATTTTAAGAATTCTTTTCTAGTATATACATGCATCACTACTCCCTACTGATCTCAGGATGTGGGATCCCCATACACCTTTTGAACAAAATCCCCTGTTTCACCAAATGGACAAGAACCCTCATCTACTTACTTATTTCATTCAACTGATTTAATTGACAATTGTTCCCACAGGTGATTTCTCCACATGCAAATACTTATTTCTAGTTTTCAACACCTTAATCAGAAAATAGATCAGTGGAAAAATACATCACTAAAATCCACATTTTATACCCCTCAAACATGACAACAATCCACCCCTGCCCCCCATTTTTAAGTTGAATGTCAAAATATTAGTCTAAAAAGATAAGTCTTACAAATTCAAAGCCCTCCAGTGCTCAGGTAGCTAACAACTAAATGCAACTGATGACGAAAGGAGTAAACACTAAAAATAGGGAATGTTGGGGACTGTGGCAAGCCTGGTATAACAGGAAGTCAGCAGCTGCCCAGCTCCAAACAACTGTTGTCATGTAAAGAAATGTCAAGTCTAAGAAATGCCTGATCTCGGGGATTTTCAAGAGAAATAAAATTAATTAAAAAAAAACAACTCAACTTTATGAGAATACTGATGATTTTTCAAAGTTAGCAACAAAGTTTAAATTTGAATAATATTGTAAAGGGACAACCAAAGCACTTCTGTGAGCACTATTTATCTTATAAACCACCACATTGTGAATCCTACTGTAGTCTCTAAGGCAGAGCTGTCAAATAGAAATACCAGGTGAGTCCATATCTGATTCAAAATTTTCCATTAGAAAGTAGAAAGATACACACAAAATTAGTTTTTATATTGTAATTTTTAACTTAACTATCCAAAATAATGGTGTTTAACATTGTAAAAATTATTTATGAGCTATTTTACTTAGTTTTAGTTAAAAAAACAATAGCCCGGCCAGGCATGGCTCAGCGGTTGAGCATCAACCTAGGATCCAGGCGATCAGGGTTCAATTCTGGGTCAGGGCACATGCCTGGGTTGCGGGCTCGATCCCCAGTTAGGGGTGTGTGGTAGGTGGCCGATCAATGACTCGCTCATCATTGATGTTTCTATCTTTCTCTCTCCCTCTCCTTTCCTCTCTCTGAAATCAATAAAGATATATTTAAAAATAAAAATAAAAATAAAAATAAAAATTAAAAAAACAATAATAATGTTAAGTGATAAAAACTTAGTTGGGAAAACTGTAAAGAAAAGAAAGTGATACTCACAATAACCTAGATAGTAAATACTTTAGAGTGGATCAAAAAGACAATGCTTGGGAGAAAGCATAAGGAAATTTCTGGTGTTGAAAATGTCTATTTTTCACTTGGGTAATAAGTATTTTCTTTGTGATAAATCATTAAGCTGTGTATTTTTGTTTTGTGTACTTTCCTATATGTATTTTTTATTTTACATAAAATTTTGTGGAAAAGGAATTATGGACTAGGAATTCTGCATCAGAATGTATGAATATGTTAAATTTTAATAAACATTTTCAGATTATTTAATTGAAAGATTATAAGATACCTGGGAATAAAGTTGACGAAGGATATAAAAGGTCTGTACTCAGCAAACTACAGGACACTGAAAAAAGAAATAGAGGAAGATATAAAAAAGTGGAAGAATATACCATGTTCATGGATTGGAAGAATTAATATTAAAACGTCCATACCACCCAAAGCAATCTATAGATTCAATGCAATTCCTGTTAAAATACCAACAACATATTTTACAGAGCTAGAACAAATATCCCAAAAATTTATATGAAACCGAAAAAAACCCCTGAATAGCTGCAGCCATTTTGAGAAAGAAGAACAGAGTGGAAGGGATCACTTTTCCAGATGTCAAGTTATACTGCAAAGCCATTATAATCAAAACAGCCTGATACTGGTACAACAACAGACATATAGATCAATGGAACAGAACAGAGACCCCAGAAATTGATCCAAGCCATGATGGTCAATTAATATTTGACAAAGGAGGCAAGAGCATACAATGGAGTAAAGACAGTCTCTTCAATAAGTGGTGCTTGGAAAATTGGAAAGGTAAATACAAAAATGAAATTAGATCACCAACTTACTCCATACACAAGAATAAATTCAAAATGGAGAAAAGACTTAAATGTAAGTCACGAAACCATAATAAATCCTGGAAGAAAACATAGGGAGTATAGTCACAGACATTTCATGCAGCGGAATTTTCACCAATACATCTCCTAGAGCAAGAGAAACAAAGGAAAAAATAAAGAAATGGGACTACATCAAACTAAAAAGCTTCTGCACAGCAAAAGAAAACAACCTCAAAATACAAAGGAACCCCACGGTATGGGAGAACATATTTGCCAAGGATACATCTGATAAGGGGCTAATTTCCAAAGTGTACAAAGAACTCATACAACTCAACAAGAGGAAGACATGCAATCCAATTAAAAAATGGGCAAAGGACCTGAATAGACACTTCTCCAAAGAGGAAATAAAGTTGGCCAAGAGGCATATGAAAAAATGATCAACTAATCTTCAGAGAGATGCAAATTAAAACCACATTGAGGTATCACTTCACAACTGTCAGAATGGCTACTATTGACAAATCAACAAATGACACATGCTGGCAAGGATGTAGAGAAAGGGGAGCCCTGGTACACTGCTGGTGGGAATGCAGACCGGTGCAGCCACTATGGAAAACAGTGTGGAGGTTACTCAAAAATTAGAAATGGAGCTGCCTTTTGACCTAGTGATCCCACTTCTGGAAATATACCTAAGAATCCTGAAACACTAATCAGAAAGAATATATGCACCACTATGTCCATACCAGCACAATTTACAATAGGTATAATCTGGAAACAGCTCAAATGCCCATCAGTAGACAAGTGGATAAAAAAGCTGTGGGACATCTACACCATGGAATACTACGCAGCTGTAATGAAGAAGGATCTCATACCTTTTGGGACAGTATGGAGAAACCTGGAGAATATGATGCTAAGTAAAATAAGCCAGGCAGAGAAAGACAAATATTACATGATGTCACTTATATGTGGAATCTGAAGAACATAATAAACTGATGAACAAAATAGATTCATTGATATAGAAGCATGGATCAGACTGAAGAATCTCAGAAGGAAATTGAGGGTGGTGGGGAGAGATTAACCAAAGAATTTATGTGCATATATGTATAACCCATGAACACAAGCAATAGTGTGGTAAAGGCTTGGGAAGGGGAGTGGATGGGGTGTGGAAGGGATTAATGTGGAAAAAGGAAGATATATGTAATATTTTCAACAATAAAGATAAATTAAAATAAATGAAAAATAATAAGAAAGATTATAATAATTTAGCCCCATTAGCAATCATTTTGTACTGACACATTATCATGTGGGACTCCACTGATTTAATTTTTCATCCCATCACACTGTCTTCCTAAAGAAAATGTTATCTTTCCTAGTTCACGTTTTTCCATGCTCCCTTATCTCGTTTGTATAATAATTAACATAGAAGCTTGGTCACCCTGAAATTTATATTTGAACATGGAAAGAATGGGAGATATACAGCAGTCATTTGTCCATAGCAATTCTAAGATTCCACAAGGCATATATGGTAGAATTTTATTTATCTGTTATTCAAACATCATTGTGGAATGAAATAATGGCCCTCCTTCATATTAATACTCAGCCTTTTGGAATTTGGGGCTTCCAACATTGCTGCAACAGAGCAAGAGAGAAATGGTGGAGGCACTCACACCAATAAGTATTTGATAGGCACTTTTTCTCATCTGATACAAAATAGTTTTGTGCCATTCCTTCCACACACTTTTCTTTATAGAAGACAATTCAAAAAAAATCTCATAATAGTGGGGAGAGGGACTGGGGAGGGGGAAGGGATGGGGTGGAATGGGTCATTGGGGAGAAAAAGGGACATCTGTAATATTTTAAACAAAAATAAAATTTAAAAAAAATCTCATATTGTCACTGAAGTCCAAGGTCACCAGATAATGTACAGTAGTCGCTGCATCTGGTCCAATTTATTTCTTGTGTGCCTGGAGATCTACAAGAAGAAAAGAGAAGTCGTCTCTTTCTAAACCTTCACACAGTCTACTGGGACAAGATACTGACAATAAACATTTCTTCTAGTCAGCTCTATCAGATCTTGAGTTCTGACATATCACCTGGAGAGGGTTTCTCTGTTGGTTATCATAAAGATAACTGCCTTGCTCTCGCCAGTGTGGCTCAGTTGGTTAGGCATTGTCTCGTGCACTGAAAGGTTGAAGGTTCAACTCCCAATCAGGGCCCATGCATGGGTTGTGAGCTTCATTCCCAGAAGGGGGCCTGCAGGAGGCAGCCAAATGATGTTTCTCACATTGATGTTTCTCTCTCTCTCCCTCTCCCTTCTTCTCTCTAAAAATTTATTTTAAAAAATTTAAAAAGATGACTTTTATTTCCACAATGTAAAGATATTATTTCTTGGAAACATTCTAAACACTTGGAAATTATTTTTGATACTGCTCTTCCCAAATAATATATCAGTAAAAATAATCTACTTTTAATAGAATAGTGATATAGAGCCACAATTCTTTAACTACAATTTAAAAATACAAAACTTCAAAAATAAAACAGAGCCAAACCCTAAATTCTTTGCTGTTTAGTGATAAAACTTACCTTGACTGAAATGAGGATATTTGTAGTCCTTATTTATCCTACTTCATGTGAATATTTATTTCACTGCAGATATATTATTGTGTTTGATCATGGGATACTGCCTCAGATCTCCACTGGAAATGTCTTCTCATGTATGCTATGTGCCCTGTGTTAGACTTCTAATATTGGAAAACTTTTAAATTGCAAAACACGTGATATTCTAAGAATTTAAGGTAAGAAATTATGAACCTGTATTTACATTTTTGTTAGTTTTCTGACTTAAGTATTTGATACTGGGACAAAGCATTTACACACTAAGCAGTACCTTTAAAGTTTCAACATTGACTGAATCTTTTAATCCACAAACTTTAGATACTTGTCATTCTTATAAAGTCACTGTAAAGAACGACGACCACTATCCACATAGAGCTTTCTCTTTGAATAAAATATATTTATTTCTGGCGCTTAAGTAGGAAAAGTTGTTATTTCTGTGCATATTTCCTTGCTCATTGCTAGAAGTTTATAGCGATATTTGCTTCCAAGTATATAGCATATAATTTTTTTTCCTAATGGACTCATTTTCTCATTTTTGACTCCAGGTTACAGTTCTTTGCTTTTCCATTTTATTTTCTCCTTCAAATTTACTTTTGTACATTGTCTTGATTTTGTGTATTCCTGTTCCCGAAATCCTATTATAGTAACAAAGTAGAAGTATAAATAAATAAAATAAATGTACAAAATTACATGAAATGTTAAGGGTAATGTTAAACAAGCTAAATTCTTAGAGAAAAGAACTCTCTGGTATGTGCATATGTGTTGTGCTTTGGCAACTTTATAATATGTTATTCTGTCATTATCCACATTTTGTGAATAGTCCTTTTATCACCATCTTTTAAATTATTATAATTTTTAAAAATATGTTTTTATTGATTTCCGAGAGAGTGGAAAGGAGAGGGAGAGAGAGAAACATCAATGATGAGAGTCATTGATCAGCTGTCTCCTGCATGCCCCCTACTGGGGATCCAGCCCGCAACCCAGGCATGTGCCCTGACTGGGAATCGAACTGTGACCTCCTGGTTCATAGATTGATGTTCAACCACTGAGCCATGCTGGTCAGGCTTATTATAATTTTTTGAGTCATCTATTTTGCTAGGCTTAATTGATAAAGTAATTGGTACCACAAGTGGCCCCAAAAAATAGACTGCCAAAAATGGTATTTGAGATTGCATTGCTCGTAAAATGAAGAAATACAGAGGTAACTGCCTTGCAAGGGGACAATGAGTCACAGATAAATCTATGACATGTGGTGGTGTTATTTATTCAAACTATCACCAGTGATAGTGCCTAACGAAGGCAAGGAATTAGGACAGTGCTTCTGAAATTTTAATGTACATGCAAACCACTACAGTTTCTTGTTAAAATGCTGTTACAGATACAATACGTGTGATACTAAGAGGCTTCATTTCTAGCAAGGTACCAGGTAATGTTGACACAACTGTTATCACACCACATATTAAACAGAAGGAATTAGGAGATCAAGTGGCTGTGACACTTAGATTCTATGACAACAATAGTGATGATAAAGATTGAGAAATCAAATGGCTCCTACTTATATCCCAAGGGATGTAAGTAGGGTAAATGGAGATGTTAAGAGATATGAAAATATGTTGAGAAGAATTATGGAGACTGTCAGGCCCCTTTGCTGGTGTGAAGTTATCTGTCATCTGCTGTAGGTGTAGGGTAGATATAGCTCAGGACCATGCCCAAGGTCTATCTGACTAAAAGGACTGCAGGATTGTAGCAACAATTAAATGCTAAACTTTTACAAACTAAAGTAAGGGCACTGGTGGGGAAGGAAGAGGCCTCAGAGGTGGGGACTTTTCAGCGGATGTAGATAAAACGAAGAACTCTGAACCTTCAAATTCCTATGGTATATTCCCTCTGCCATCTGAGGGAACCAACTCTCCTCAACATCAAAACCTTTTTAATCATTTTCTCTGGGATAGTTTTCTCGCAAGGTAATGCCACATTTTTCTGTCTCACCTTCATCTACTCTCATTGCCTCCAGGACAAGTGTAAGAGTTACATTTCAAAACAGCCTAGACAGGGAGGCATAAGATCTTTAGAAGATAAACTATTTGCCAAAAATTAAAAGAAATAATTGATGTTTATAAGAAAGAGCCTGGACAACCTGTGTGGCAGTATAAACCAAGGGGGTGGGAATACAAGGCTTGATCAAGTCACATTCATTGGTAGGAGTGCACTCGACCTGGATTTGGCATTTGTTGAATTTTTAAAGTCACCTGGGAGTGGTCATAAGATGTATACTGTGAATCTTCCTCCAAGCTTCCCCCAGAGGGACCTCAGCTATGGACCTAAGTGACTGAGCACTAGGTAAAAGAAAACATACGAAATTTCTAGGGCTAATTAGATACTGGGTTTAAATTTTGTTGATTCTCAAAGACCCAAAATGTACGTGTGAACTACTGGACACAGCAGGTCAAGTCAGGGATAGAATTTTGGCTTTATTCCATCTCACAGTACATCTAGACAGACTACAGACCTGTCCTATTATTTTTCCAGCCCCAGAACGTATATGCATATTTAATATATGTCAAAATTACAACAGTGGTTCTCTGACCCATGGAATATGGACTATTAGAGCAGAAAGGGCCAAGTGGAAGCTCCTGTAAATGTCTTCAAGAACCCTCATCACAACTGTATATCACAAGCAATATTGTGTCCTGTGGAAATAAGAGAGCAACTTCATCATCAAAAGCTTGAGAGATGCACACATAGTAATTCCTACCATATCTATGTACTTTTAACTCAACTATTTGACCATTAACTGAAAATTAAACTCAACATTCAGATGATCCATAGAAAACCAGACTAGACTATCACATATATAATCGGGTAACCATGGGAGGCTACAGCTGAAATTGCAAATGTGGGTCTTTACTAGAGCAAATTAACATAGTCCCTGGAACTTGATATGCACTTATTGACCTGGAAAATGCTGTCTTGTCAATTTTTGTTAATTAATAAAATCAGAAGCAGTTTGCATTTACATGGCAGAGACAACAGTGTAATTTTTCTGACTTGCCCCAGGGCATTGTAAAAGTTTATATTCTCTCTAGATCTTGTTATATGGTTCAGAAGGTTCTTGATCATCTTGGCAACCAATAGAACATTACACAGGTTTATTATGCTGATGACAGTATGAAAAATGGACCCAGCAAAAATACAACAACAAACACCAAGACTTACCTATTCCAGAGGGTGTAAAATAATCCTTGCTAATATCAGAGGTCTGCCACATTGGTGAGGTTTCCGGGGTGCAGTGTTCTGGGCCATATCAGTACATCCTTTCAATGGACATGTCTAAAATGGTAGTCTTCTTCTGCACCTTGTAACACCTGGTTTGAATAGTGAGACATACTTCTTGATGGATCTCTTTGGATTTTGGAGACAATGTATAACATATCTGGATTTGTTTATCAACCCACTTACTAGATATCTAGTAATGTTGCTAGTTTTTAATGCAGCCTGGTTATAGATAGGGCTCTGCAGGCTTTGGTTTATGTTGCCCTACAATTTACTCCTTACAGACTAACAGATCCAATTTTATTGGAAATATTCGAGGCAAATAAAGATACACTATAGAGTGGTTGGAAAGCCCTTGAAGAGAATAACTTCACCCGCCTTTAAGGTTTTAGAGTAAAGCTTTGCTTTCTTTGACCAACAACCATTCTCCTTCTGAAAAGTAGCTGCTGGATTGCTGCTGGGCCTGCGTAGAGAGAGGACACCTGACCATGGGACACCAAGGAGCCATGTGGCCTGAACTTCCCATTATGAACTGGGTATTATCTGATTTATTGAAACATAAAACTGCATTCACAGCAGCATTCCATTACAAAAAGAAGGTTATTTATTTATTTATTTATTTATTATTTATTTATTTTAATTTAATTTTTGTTTAAAATATTACAGATGTCCCCTTTTCTCCGCAATGAGTCGTTCCACCCCGTCCCATCCCCCTCCCCAGTCCCTCCCCACCATTGTCCATGTCCTGGGGTTGTGTATATATGCACATAAATTCTTTGGTTACTCTCTCCCCCTCCACCCACCCGCCCTCCTCTATCCCTCTGACATTTGTTAGTCTCATCTTTGCTTCCCTGTCATTGAATCTATTCTGTTCATCAGTTTATTAAGTTCTTTAGGTTCCACATATAAGCAAGATCATGTGATGGTTGTCTTTCTCTGCCTGGTTTATTTCACTTAGCATAACTTTCTCCAGGTCCATCCATACTGTCCCAAAGGGTACGAGATCCTTCTTCTTTACAGCTGCGTAGTATTCCATGGTGTAAATGTCCCACAGCTTTTTATCCACTCATCTACTGATGGGCACTTGGGCTGTTTCCAGATTTTAGCTATTGTAAACTGTTCTGCTATGAACATTGGGGCACATATATTCTTTCTGATTAGTGTTTCAGGATTCTTAGGATACATTCCTAGGAGTGGAATCACTGGGTCAAAAGGCAGCTCCATTTTTAATTTTTTGAGGAACCTCCATACTGTTTGCCATAGTGACTGCACCAGTCTGCATTCCTACCAGCAGTGTACTAGGGTTCCCCTTTTTCCACACCCTCGCCAGCACATGTCCTTTGCTGACTTGCTGATGGTGGCCATTCTGACAGGTGTGAAGTGATACCTCATTGTGGTTTTAATTTGCATCTCTCTGATGATTAGTGACCTTGAGCATTTTCTCATGTGTGTCTTGGCCATCTGTATGTCCTCTTTGGAGAAGTGTCTATTCAATTCCTCTGCCAATTTCTTAACTGGGTTGTTTGTCTTCCTCTTGCTCAGTAATATGAGTTCTTTGTACACTTTGTAAATTAGCCCCTTATCAGATACATCCTTGGCAAATATGTTTTCCCGGACCTTGGGGTCCCTTTATGTTTTGAGGCTGTTTTCTTTTGCTGTGCAGAAGCTTTTTAGTTTTATGTAGTTCCATTTGTTTATTTTTTCTTTTGTTTCTCTTGCCTTAGGAGATGTATCAGTGAAAATTCCACTACATGGGATGTCTGTGACTTTACTGCCTATGTTTTCTTCCAGGATTGTTATGGTTTTGTGACTTACATTTAAGTCTTTTATCCATTTTGAGTTTATTTTTGTGTATGGAGTAAGTTGGTGGTCTGGTTTCATTTTTTTGCATGTATCTGTCCAATTTTCCCAGCACCACTTATTGAAGAGACTGTATTTACTCCATTGGATACTCTTGCCTCCTTTGTCAAATATTAACTGACCATAATGGCGTGGGTCTATTTCTGGGGTCTCTGTTCTGTTCCATTGATCTATATGCCTGTTGTACCAATACCAGGACGTTTTGATTACAGTGGCTTTATAATACAGTTTGAAGTCCGGAAATGTGATCCCTCCCACTCCCTCCTTTTTTCTCAAGATGGCTGCAGCTATTCAGGGTCTTTTGTGGTTCCATATAAATTTTCAAAATGTTTGTTCTAGGTCTGTGAAATATGCTGTTGGTATTTTAATAGGAATTGCATTGAATTTATAAATTGTTTTCAGTAGTATGGACATTTTAATGGTATTAATTCTTCCAATCCATGAGCATGGTATCTTCTTCCACTTGTTTAAATCTTCCTCTATTTCCTTTTTCAGTGTCACGTAATTTTCCGAGTACAGGTCTTTTACATCCTTGGTTAAGTTTATTCCTAGGTATCTTTTTTTTTTTAGTTGCAATGGTAAATGGTATTGTTTTTTTAGTTTCTCTCTCTGAAAGTTCATTGTTGGTGTATAAGAATGCCATTGATTTCTGGATGTTGATTTTGTATCCAGCTACCTTCCCAAATTTGTTTATCAAATCTAGTAGTACTTTGATGGAGTCTTTAGGGTTTTCTATGTACAATATCATGTCATCTGCAAATAATGACAGTTTTACTTCCTCCTTTCCAATTTGGATACCTTTTATGTTTTCTTCTTGTCTGGTGGCTATGGAGAGGACTGCCAGTACTATGTTGAATAAGAGTGGTGAAAGTGGACATCCGTGTCTTGTTCTGGTTTTTAATGGAAATGGTTTTAGTTTTTGCCCATTGAGTATGATGTTGGCTGTAGGTCTGTCATATATGGGTATTATTATGTTGAGGTATGATCCTTCTATTCCCACTTTGCTGAGAGTTTTTATCAGAAATGGGTGCTGGATTTTCTCGAATGCTTTTTCTGCATCTATTGATATGATCATATGATTTTTGTCCTTCATTTTCTTTATGTGATGTATCACATTTATTGATTTGCGGATGTTGTGCCAGTCTTGCATCCCCAGAATAAATCCCACTTGGTTATGATGTATGATCTTTTTAATGTATTGCTGGATCTGGTTTGCTAGTATTTTAGTGAGGATTTTAGCATCTATGTTCATCAGGGATATTGGCCTGTAATTTTCTTTCTTTGTAGTATCTTTATCTGGTTTGGGGATTAGGATGATGCTGGTCATAAAAAGAGTTTGGGAGTTTTCCCTCCTCTTGAATTTTCTGGAATAGTTTGAATAGAATAGGTGTTAATTCTTCTTTGAATGTTTGGTAAAACTTGCCTGTAAATCCATCTGGTCCAGGGCTTTCGTTTACTGGGAGTTTTTTGATTACTGCTTCAATTTCATTAGTTGTTATTGGCCTTTTCTGCCGATAACAACAATTAGTTGTTATCGGTTTTCTGCCTCTTCTTGATTCAGCTTTGGAAGGTTGTATGCTTCTAGGAATTTGTCCATTTCCCCCATGTTGTCCAGTTTGTTGGCATATAGTTGCTCATAGTATTTTCTTACAATCCTTTGTATTTCTGTTGGGTCTGTTGTTATATCGCCTCTTTCATTTTTGATTTTATTTATTTGGGTCCTCTCTCTTTGTTTCTTAGTGAGTCTGGCTAAAGGTGCATCAATCTTATTTACCTTTTCAAAGAACCAGCTCTTGGTTTCATTGATTTTTTGTATTGTTTATTTAGTCTGTATATCATTAATTTCGGCTCTGATTTTTATTATTTCCTTCCTTCTACTTCCTAGGGGCTTTTCTTGCTGTTCTCGTTCTAGTTCTTTTAGTTGTTGTCTTAGATGGTTCGTTAGCTCTTTTTCTTGTTTCTTGAGATAGGCCTGTAATGCTATGAATTTTCCTCTCAGGACTGATTTTGCCGTGTCCCATAGATTTGGGGTGGTTGTCTGTTCACTTTTGTTACTTCCCATGAAGTGTTTGATTTCTTCCTTGATCTCATTGGTAACCCATTCATTGTTTAATAACATGCTATTTAGCCTCCATGTGTTTGAATATTTTTGAGTTTTTTTATAGTGGTTAATTTTTAGTTTCATGGCATTGTGATCCAAGAAGATGCTTGATATGATTTCAGTCTTCTTACATTTGTAGAGACTTGCCTTGTGCCCTAACATGTGGTCTATTTTTGAGAATGTTGCATGTGCACTTGAGAAGAATGTATATTCTGCTGCTTTGGGGTGAAATGCTCTGTAAATGTCAATTAAATCCATTAGGTGTAGTGATTCATTAAGGTCTGTTTCCCTGTTGATTTCTTGCCTTGATGATCTGTCCAATGATGACAGTGGGGTGTTAAAGTCCCCCACTATGATTGTGTTGCTGTCAATCTACCCCTTAAAGTCCCCCAAGAATTTTTTTATATATTTAGGTGCTCCTATATTGGGTGCATAAATGTTTATAAGGGTTATTTCCTCCTGTTGGATTGGTCCCTTTAGTAATATGTAGTGACCATCTTTGTCTCTTGTTATGGTCTTTATTTTGGAGTCTATTTTGTCACAAATAAGAATTGCTTCTCCAGCTTTCTTTCCCTCTCCATTTGCATGGAATATTTTACTCCATCCCTTCACTTTTAGCCTCTGTGAGTCTTTTGCTCTCAGGTGGGTCTCTTGTAGACAGCATATATTTGGGTCCTGTTTTCTTATCCATTCAGTTACCCTTTGTCTTTTGATTGGACCATTTATTTCAATTACATTTAAGGTTAGTATTGATATCAACTTATTTCATGACATTTTTCCCCTTTATGCTGAGAAACCTTTCTCTCACTATTCCTTCTTTTTCTTAAAGCAGTCCTTTTAGCATTTCTTGCAGTGTTGGTTTGGTGGTACTGAACTCCTTTAGCCTTCTTTTGTCTGGGAAGCTCTTTATTTCACCTTCAATTTTAAATGATAGCCTTGCTGGATAAAGCAATCTTGGTTGCATGTTCTTGCTTTTCATTACTTGGAGAACTTCATGCCACTCCCTTCTGGCCTGAAGAGTTTCTGTTGAGAAATCAGCTGTCAGCCTTATGGGGGTTCCCTTGTAGGTCACTGCTTGTCTCTCTTTTGCAGCCCTTAATATTTTCTCTGTCCTTGACATTTGCCATTTTAATTTCGATGTATCTTGGAGTGGGTCTCTTTGGGTCCCTCTTGCTTAGAACCCTCTGTGCTTTCTGAACTTGTGTGGCTTTCTCCCTCACCAGCCTAGGGAAGTTTTCTATCAGTATTTCCTCCACCAAGTTTGCTATCCCTTGCTCTCTTTCCTCCCCCTCTGGCATCCTATAATGCGAATGTTGTTTCATGTCATGTTGTCCCAATGCTCCCTTAGCCTGTCCTCATGCTTTTTAAGTGGTAGTGTTTTTTTTGCTGCTCTGATTGAGTGATTTTTTTCTACCTTGTCTTCTAAGTCACTTATTCTATCCTTTGCTTCACTGAGCCTGCTTTTAATTCCTTCCAGTGTATTCTTGATATTGGATATAGCATTCTTTATTTCTGTCTGATTTTTGTTTATGGTATGTATCTCTTTTATCATGTTTTCCCTAAAGTATTCAATCTTATCCTCTATTGTCTTGTTTTTCTCTAAGTTTCTTGAACATCTTCATCATCAATACTCTGAACTCTGTTTCTCATAACTTGCTTAACTCCATCTCATCAAAGTCTTTTTCTGGAGATTTTTCCTTTTCTTTAGTTTCGGGGTTGTTTTTTTTTTTGTCTCCCCATTTTGGTAGGTCTTAGTGTTTGTATCTATATATTAGATATATTTGCTGTCTCCCAGTCTTGTGGGATGGGATTTTGCGTTGTGGGTCCAGTGGAGCCCAGAGGTATGTTTTCCTTATACTTCTGAGCTCTTTGCTCTAGGTGTGTCCCTCTTGTGGGTGTCCCTTTTGTGGTTTCTTTATGTTCTCCTGTTGTAGTTGGGTCTAGATTGTTGTTGATCAGTCCTTGGGAGGACCCTCCTCTCAGGTTGGCTAACTGTGTCTCAGCCCCAACCTCATGTGTAAGTCGTTGTACAGGTGCTGGCAAGGCTGGACAATATACAACTAAACTTCTAGGAAACAAGAGGTATCTTACAAAATATCTTGACAATGAAAACAACCCATGTGAAAATAGAACTGGGAGAGTGAAAGGAGAACACATACACACCAAAAAAAAGCTTAAAAAAAAGAGAGAAAGAAAGGTAATGCTTAGAGATATGTACACTGTTGTTAATAGTGGTGAAAATTTAGAAAATAATAATAAACTAAAATGTAAAAAATAGAGAAGCTACTGGGAGATAACAGAAGCAGAGAAAAGATTCTGAAAGAAGGGCCAGCAAAAAATTAAGAGAGAGAATAGGAATAGGATAATAGTTGAAAATGAGAAAAAAATACACAAAAGAGAATAAGGGAAACTAACAATTGAACAAAAAGACAGGAAGACAGAAAGGAGGATAACAAAAGAATGAAAGAAAAGTAGAAAATGAAAAGAGAAAAGGAAAAAAATTATGGCAATGGATTGAGAGGAGAGGGAGAGATAAAGCCCAGACAGGCAGGGAGTCCAGTAAGAGATTTGGGGGAAACTATAGAGGACAGCAGTAAACTTGGTTATAATGATAAAATCCCAGTCGTTAAGCAGGGATATCAAGAAAGTCTTGATATTAGAAGCAAGGATAAAACAAAACAAAGCAAAGAACAAAAATAAAACTAAAAACAAGCTAAGCAAGACAAAATTCCTTTATAAAAAAGAGAAAAAAATTTAGTTAAAAATGTTTAAAAAAACCCCATTTTTAAAAATTATTATAAAATTTAAAAAAGAAAAAACAAGTTTTCTCCCCTTTCTCTTCTTCCTAAGAAAAAAAGAGAAAAACAAACAAACACACAAATAAAAAACAAACAAAAAAACAAAACAAAAAAGAAACCTAAGAAAAAAAGATAGTCAATCAGGTGAGTTTTTTCTGGGCAACTTATGTTGTCTGAGAGTCACTGTTTTGTGCGCTGATTTCAGTTCTCTTGGGACGTACTTGTTTATCAGCCAATGTGAGGAGCCATCTCGGTTTGGCTCTGGTGTTCTTAGGTAGATGGTTGATCTGAGGCTCTCCGTGGACCACCTCCTCTTGTCAACTATTTTGCAACCTTGTAGTTGCCTGGTCTTGCTCCGGAGTCTTCTGTAAAGTCTTTAGGGTGCAGGGTGGCTAGTGTAGCCCAGGGTATCACTCTCCTTACTTAGAGGTGTTGCTGTCAGGAGCTCACTCTGCAGGAGTCTCTGCTCCACTGCCAGTTCCTCAGTCCCTACCTTGTCCTCTGATTCTAGTTCCCCAGGCTCTGGCCTGCTGCAGCTTCAGATTGATTTCAGCCTGTTGCCTTTTCTGTATGGGCCTTTTCAGCAGCCTGGGCCCAGTGGGTTCAATTAAAAACACATCCTGGTGAGCCCTTTTCCCGCCCAGCCCCCAGCAGGGGTTTTCAGCGTTTCCTCCAGTTCCCAAACAATAGCCCTTGAGAGTCTTATTCTTGTAATGTTCTCCTGTGAGCTGCTCTCCCTTCCCCCACAGGACTGTGCCCTGTGGGGGTGTCTGGGGCTTCAGGGAGTTGGACTCACCCCTTTCCTGTTGGGGGTGGTGCTCCCAGCTGCAGGAGAGGCCAGCAGGCTCCGCCCCTCCCTGCTCAGCTCTGGTTGGCTGGTTGCACCAGGCCCGCCCCTCAGACCGTCTACTGTGCAGACCGCGACCCCAGCCTCCGCTGGTCCTTCCGCACAGTGCACGCCGGGAAGGTGGGAGCCAGTTCCTCTATCAGACTCACAAATGCACAAAGCAACACGCAGGCAGAGAGTCCGCCCTGCAAGGTCCTGCCACCTGCGCGCCAAGGCCCCCAGCGGGAGAGGACCCAAGGTCAGCTCCCCACAGCTCCCCGCACCGCTGGTCTCAGCAAAGCTGGAGCGGCTTCAGGAGCCACTATGGTGCCCCTCAGGGCTGGTCACAGATCCCAGCCTCCGGGCACCTGGAGCTCAGGGCGGGAGGGCTCCTCCCCTCCCCCACGCCACACAGATTCAGCGCTTTCTGGGGCTCACACAGTGCCCCACAGGGAGGCAGAGAGTCCCCTAGTGTGGCTGCTCAGCGCAGTCCTTTGGTCTCTCACCACTTGGGTGGCACAGACCTTGGGACAGCCTTCCCTATGGTCGGCACCCTGAGCATTAGACACCGGTCACAGTCGCCACTAGAAACTTTGTTTTGCTAGGAAGGCGCCGACCGCCATTAGAGGCTTTGTTTCCTAGGAAGGCGCCATTCCCTCTGGGACTCATCGCTCCCCTGGGGCCCTCTGCCCTGTGTGCGGGGTGCTCCTTCCCCTCTCCTAGCTCCAGGTGTGGGATCCCCACTTTTGGAGGCGGGTCCGCTCTCCCGAGGGGAGGGAGCTTTCAGCTTCCAGGCCTCAGGGCTTGGAGCCCAGCACGGGCTTCGGGGGGACTCCCCCTTCCTACGCCCCTCTCTTACCGGACTCCGTGATGTCTCTTCCGTGCTCCCCACTCGCACTCCGTCCACTCAGGTATGTTTCTCTGGTTTTCCAAGCTGGTTATGTAGGAATTTAGGAGGAAATCGAGTCCATGGCTGGGAGCGGGGGTGCTCTGCTGCTTCTCACAGGGCCGCCATCTTCCCCTCTCCAAAAGAAGGTAATTTAAAGAAGACTTGGTTTAAACAGGTCTAGTTGTAACAGTAAACTACATGAACATGGGTTCAGACTCCTGCTGTATTTGTTCCTTCATTGTCTCCTTCTCAACTCATACCTATAGCTTCCTTGTTACCAGTTAATGGAGGAAAAAGAATAACAGACTTGTTTTGTGGATGAACCTGCATGGTAGGTCGTTGCCAGGTGAAGGTGGATAGCTTCTGCATTATAACTTTTGGGGGGAGTGGCCCTGAAAGAGTGTGTCGAAGCGAAATCCTTAAAAAAAAATGTCTTTGCAAGTACTCTGGTTGCTCACAACTTATGAACAAAATGATTGTGATGATAGGGATGGAAGTGATGTATGGACTCAACCACATGGTCTTTTCATCACCAAATTTGGTTTGACGTCTGCCATTGTTGAGTGCCCAAACTGAGTGCAATAGAGGCCAATGCTGCACCCTTAATATGGGCCATTCTGATGTGTGACAGCTGCCTGTGGTCATTGATTATATTTGAGACTTCCCATTAAAGGGGCAAGCACTTTTGCCTCATGGAATTAGATACATTTTTTAGGTTTGCATTGGCCTTCTTTGTCTAAAGACTTCTCCTAGGATGTTGAGTTGTGGCCTAGAAGAATGTCATTATATCCTGAACAAACATGCTTCTGATTAGGGCACACATATGGCATACATATTGCAACAATAGGCTTGTGCCCCAGGAACTCACTGATCTTACCATATGCTACATCATTGAAAAGCAGCTGGCTTAATAGAATGGTGGCACTGCCCACTGAAGGCTTATTTATGCTCCTGTTATTGATAAAACCTTGCAAATTTAGGGCATATACCTTAACCCATGGACCACATATTATACAGTCTCTCCTACAGCCAGAAACAAGGGTTTGACATTAAAATAGTTATTCTCATGATGATATCTAACAACCAAAAATTTTTACTTCCTGCCATCAAGACTTTAAGCATAGTGGATGTCGAAGAACTAGCATGTAAGAAGTCTAAGCTTTTGAAGAATTAGAAGCTTCTGGTTAACACCTTGCTGACTGGCTATTTCAAGCCTGAACTTGCCCCTGTGGCCGGTTGCTTTGGTCAGCAAGGTGGTGTCCCATTGATTCAGACCTTTCTTGATTATGTCACTTACCATCACACATTTCCTGAGTTCCTTCTCGGCTAGCTTTTCCTTCTATTCTTGGTGGTTTTACTCTTCAGGTATATGCTGTATTAGACATCTATGGGTTAAAATAGTAAACTAACTTCCATCTTACAATAGTTTTGAGGGCACATATGTCCTATATCTATTTCTACCTATTCTATGTATCTGATCTAAGTGTATTTTAGGACACATGTGTGGGGCTTCTTGTGGAGTAAATTTAGTCAAATGTATCTAAGGGGTTGTGTCCCAGGTCAAATATTATTGGTTTGACCTTGAGACTCAAAGAGGACTTAATGGTGTTCTGCTAAGGTAATTAAAAGCAGGAATTTCTGGGATATTTAATTTAATCCTTTTTCTAAAAAAAACCATATAAGTTATTGTTTTTATTTGAAGAAAATGTTTATGTAGATGTTAATGAAGTTTGCCAATATTTTGGCTCCCCATTTGTATTCATGGCTTCCAGTCCTAAGCAGAAAAAATATACCTCCCCAAAACTACACTAGAGAATTTGCTTGGTGAACAAATTGCTATTCTCAGCTTCCTCAGTGTCCACGAGGTGAGAATACACCTTCTTGGGCTCCCCAAGGTCCCTTCTGCACCAGGAAGACCATCTTACAACTGCTGAAAACCCCAAGAAGATACCAGTTGCTTTATCAACTCATTCCAGAAAAGTAGTAGTTGTGTTAATAGGCTAATCCTTCCTTGGCTCACTCTCAAATCAAAATCTCAAATGGGCGTGTCTGATTTGTGGGGTCACATTCATATAACTGAATTGGAGCTTCAAGGGAGTCTACAAATTTGAGTTCGGACTGGATTTGAGAGGAGTTTCAACTCCTTAGTCTTTCTGCTGTGCCCTAGATGATTTCTTAAATTCTAGTTTAAAATATACAAATCTTGTATTTAATTTTTATTACTGCTTCCCCCCCCCTCCCCTTTCCAAGATTGACAAAGGCTTGGAGTTTTCAGCTCTTTTATTCATCAAAGAAAACAATATCCTGTTTTCATTTTGAAAATATTTCTTCCTCATTATCTCTGAGTATTCTACATATATTTATTTTAAAAAATCCTTTTCAGGTTATTTCATTATTTTATTTCTGTTGGTATGAATTCTTCTGTTTGAGGTATCTTTTCACAGCTGCTCAGGTGCTGGATTTCCTGGTGTATGTTGTAATTTTTCTTTTTACCTCTTTTATAAACTTACTGCTGGGAACTACTGATCTATCTAGAGCCTCTCAGTCAACTAAAGAACATGGTGCTTTGGTTATCTGTGATCCTAAGGGGCCGTTATCCACTCCATTCACTAGAGAGAAGGTTGTCTTCACATTGTCAGTTGGAGAAAGCTGCTTTTCGGTGGCAGACAGCTTGTTCAGAAAATGTTAAATGCTTTTAAAAAGTGATCTCTTCCTCTTGCAGAACAGGACTCAAAGAGGCCCTGTCTCTCATTTCTTATTTATATTCATTTTTGATAATGTTATTAGAAAAGTGATTTCATTAATAAAGTTGTTTATTTCCTGAATGTAACACTTTTTCAGATCCAGTTTTGCAGGCTCTGCCTTTCCATACTCAGACACTCCTTGCCATGACTGGAAGTGCTTACAGCGTGGTTACTGTTAAATGACCGCCGCGTGATCTTGCCTGTGTGATGCCTATTCATTACATAGTAATTAGTGAGAGTTACCAGTTTCCCTGAAAGCCAGATGATCAAGTTTAGTATTGTGCCTTGTTGAAGGCAGTCTTTGCAACATCTTAGATAATTATGCTGAAGATTTAGGTTCCTGTTGTTAGGGGTATAGGAAGCTCTGTTAATACTTCCTCTGGTCGTCTGGGCTTTCTGCAGCCTGACAGCAGCCCTGAACTGGCAACACCCTCAGCCAGTTCCACTCACTCAACATCTTCCAGCTGGACACTGTTTGTTAGCCTTTACCTGAAAAGGATATCCTTTCCTCTGCCTTATTGCAGGAAATCTTGAACTTCTATAAGACTTATGAACTAGGCTTTTTCACAAAAATCTCCCCAGACTTTGTAAGATGAAGCTAAGAAAAAAACATTAGTGTCACTCCTCTACGCCTAGCAAAGGGCCTGCTCCTTTTAGGTATAAAGTTTTCACTTACGGTCCAGGAAGTGAGAATGCCAGGTTGGATAAATTCTCATGAACTTTGGTTGAGCTGGAATGTTTAAAATTTGTTCAGTGATAAGTAGCTGAGCATCCTTACAACAGCATTATAAGAACAGAATATTCTTTTGGAGACTGATTAGAATTTGGTAATTGAGGCTAGTGGCGTTTGTAGGATACTAACATGTTCTAATAAAAATGGAGTGATTTTGCAAGTAATGCAAATTGTGTTTAGAAATAATTTCAATTGAGATGGAAAGTGAGTGCAATCAGATCAAAATAAATTTAATACAATAAATAAATTTCTTCTGAAATTAGCATCCTAAAAGTTAAATGCTAACTAATTTATACCAAACTAAAGCTCTCCACAAAAAGAACATTGCCAATATTGCTATATTATTAGGTAATGGTTTTTAGTGACAGTTTACAATTTTACTTGTTAGGTTACTCCTGCATGGATCCACATTGGAGCTGTTGATGTTATGTGCAATGAGGTCTTTTTCCATGTAGTGGGTCATGAAGAAATTTAATTTTTGGCTCACATTTACACTCTATGACAGGAGTGAAATTATTAGGCATGAAAAGATGGGATTATGTAAAATAATATGGCAATATTTTGAATCTTCAAACTTCCACTTTTACCTCTAGCTATAGCTCATAGGCAAAAAATACAAACATAAAAACCCCTTGATCTCTATTGTAGACATGTTACACAGAGAGTAATACAACTGTTTTCCTAATAAAGCTGGTAACTGATATGTAAGGAATCAGTCAAGATTAAATAGATTTGTTAATGATAATTTGAAAAATAAAAAACATTATATGTAGGTGCATAAAGACAGGTAAAATAGATCTACTTATTTGGGGATCTGGAAAGAAGCCTATTCTCATTGTACCACTTACTTAGGGAAAAGCAGAAGCTATTTGGCCTTCACGGTCCTTTCTTCTTATATTATACCTGCTGGGAAGGGAGAGCATTCAGTCAATTTCTTTTTCTTATTTCCACCCCTTCTTACCGGCTACTCTTTCTGTCACAGTTGAGTTTAAGGGCAGGCGGAGCATAAAGGAGGGGGAATGAACAGGTAAAGGGGAGGTCTTATTTTGACCGTGTTGACAAAAGATGGCTCTGTGCATTCTGATTCCAGCAGATGTTTGAAGCTGGTTTTTCCTTTGGTGAATCATTTTTATGGGTTACATGTAAGTCTTCCTCCATTTCTGGATCTCTCTTACCTGCAACTCCCCCAGACTTTACTGTTTTATCTCATTGCTTATTCCCTATGCAGTTCCAAAGAGATTTATCCAAAAAACTTCCTCACAAATTTCTCATATAACTTGACTCTTTCATCACCTTGATGTGATTAATGGGTCCAAGAATTAGGTCCAATATTTATTTATTTATTTATTTATTTATTTATTTATTTATTTATTTATTTATTATTTTTAAGTTTAACTGCTTTATAAACTTGGCATTTTGTCTATCACTTCCTTTGGAAAACAACATTTATTCTGCTTTGCTGCCCCAGCTTAATCAGATGCTCCCCTTCAAGACTATACATCAGGACAGAACATGCTGAGGAAAGGCTCTTTTCACTATTAGCACAGCTTTGAGTCAGTGGGGCCCCATAATTTCACAGAAAATCATGAGGTTTCTTTCCTGTTATCCCTCGGGGCTTGCCATAATCATAAAGAAGCTCCAGTTGTTACCTAGAATATGCTTAGGTCTTAATTATGTTTAGTTAATTCATGGGTCCTCTCCTGAGATGGGAGGTGGAGGGTTCACAGTAAAAAAGGGTTTAGAAGGTGCCACTCATTCCTATTACACAAAGATATTTTATTTTCAACTGTTAAAACCAAAAACATGCCCAATTCTCTATTTGATAATAGTTAAATGTTCTTTATAATTAAAAACATTTAAAATAGATTTCCTATAAAGTTAAACATAATTCACTTATGATTTGGCTGTTTTTCTTAGAACCTATTCACAAGTCATTTCCTGCTGCATATTTCCTTCAAGTTGCCTGAATAATTGTTTTCCCAAAGGGTCTTCAGTCATTCAGACTTTTGGTCTACACTGCATTTTACCTCGTGAGAACAGCAGACGCTGACAAAAATGCACGCCAACCATAGCTTTTAAAACCGCCTTTTGTTTTAAAAAATGTCAAAATGACTTTTCATTGTAAGACTAGAATGTTAGCTATAAGATGTAAAAATAAAATTCTCAGTAGACTGGTATATGTTGTTTCTCCTACTTCTCCAATTGAATGTTGATTTAAGTTTATATGGAATCACTTATCCCTTTCTTTTTTGGGTCAGGGTTATTTTACATGTATTCACCTGCTGTTTTCAGTTTCAGGCATGAAAAAGACTACATAAATATTTGCAAAAGAAGAAAGTGTTGTTTGCGTAAGGGTAGCTTCTACCAGTTCTTTAGGTAAAGACACTGTTGGTCAACTTCTGCATCTGTAGCAACAGTGGGTTTGTCTATGGAAAAAAATGAAATTTTGTTGGCCTTGTACTAAGTTGAATTTTTTTCCCCTTATTATTTTAACCTTCCTTTTAACTAAAATATATTCTGGTGACTTTCTTTTTCTTCCCTTTTTCCCCTTTGTACCTCTTTTCCTTTCATTTCATCTCCTCCTTTCTCCCTCCCCCTCCTCTGCCTCCTCCATTCACTTATTTAGGTTTAAACTCCAGTTTCAAAACTAGGTAATGATGCCCCAGTTCCACTGTCTATAAAATTAGGTATTAAAATCAAATCTACACGTAAGTATAAAATCAAGCAACAGGTATGAAAGGCATAGATGGCACAATGTCTCACTTTACATAGTTTGACAAAGTTTTGTAGAAAATTAGGAAAGCCATCAAATATATTGGGCCTGGTCGGTCTCAATTTCGTCTTATTTTTGTAAGCCCGTTGTCTGGTGTCTCTCGACTGCCAGAGGAGCCCAGGCAGTGCACTGAGTTTCCAGGTTCCTCTTTGGTGCTCTTATTTTCCACCCTAGGTGGAGTTCAGCATTCTTGAACGGGACCCTGACCAACTGCCAGGCTCTGAGAGCACTGCTTTCCGAGTACTCTCATCTAGGGTCAACTTCAAATTCGACAAAGCTCCTGGATCATAAATGCACCGTCAGATTGATGGGAGTGACGAAGACCATTTGATGATTCCAGCCACAATTTTCTTATACTAGATAACGACCCTGGCTTTGATCTGATCCAAGTTTACACGTCACATATGTTATTAAAAAATATTTTTAAAAATCACAAATGTTTGAGTTACAAAGAAGATCAAAGGGTATAAACTAAAAACAAACAAAACAAACAAAAAAACCCCATGAATTATCTACCACCCAGATTTAACAAATGCTGATGTTTTGCCACATGTATTTCAAATCTTAAAAAGGCTATTAAAGGTACAATTAAAACTCCTTTCCTCCCATCCTATCCTCTTATTTTTCACCTATAAGAAACTTCTCTTCTAAAGTTGGATATGTGTTTTTCTAGCTATATTTTATAATTTACCACACTCTTATACCATCCTGTGCTTTTAAAATTTACATGTGTAATATTGTGCTATATCGCTCTGATTTATATTTTTGTCATTCAATTGTCAGATTTATCCTTAAGGATAATTTTAGATCTAGGTTATTATTTTATAGTATTCACACAAAAGAATCATCGTGTGTGTGTGTGTGTATATTGGACATTTGAGTTTCTTCTAGCTTTTCTTTACTACAGATAGTGCTGGGAGGAACATCTCCACATATATGCTAGGTTTTCTTGGCATATACACAAGAATGTGTATCTTGAAGTAGAATTGCTATGTTGTAGGACACATAGAGAACACTCAGACTCTCCTTGGCTTGATTTTAGACTAAGATCCTCTTTCTCTCTACAACCTGGGTTGCCATTCCAAACAAAAAGAGAAATCATTTGGGATAAGTTGTACCTGGCATGTTTTATTGGCCCAGCAGCATGGCATGAACCCTGTCCTCGGTCACCACTTTCACGGCACCTTCATTCCTGAAGTGCCCACTGAACTAGACATTACTCACATCCTGCATGATTAATTTACTTTGCAAGGGTTTAAATATCTTGTCTGGGTAATAATTCTACTAGATTAAAAATACTGTTATCCAACAGGCTCTGAGAAGATAAAAACATAATCTCTCATTTTTTTGAGATTAGAAACCAATGACTAGCAAGTTGTTGTCTAAATAATGGATTTTGCTTACATCATTAAAGCAAGTCCTAAAAATAGACAAAACTCCACTTTGTGCTCTAGTTTTAAAATCTAGTTGGTGGTTAATATTTACTGCATGTAATACAGCAGGATCATAGAGAATTACTCACCCATTTGGGTCTAAATGTTAATTGTTTTTCAACTGATAAAGCTTTCTCAGAATGAAAAGAGTACTTGAATTTTATGCAAAAAACAACCCTCCCCACACACACAAATGACTTGTTGGATTTGAGTTTATGATAGCAGTTGAATGAGCATGATTTAAAAGCACTGATAATGAATTAAGAATCTAAGGAGTCATCCATGCATGAATGTTTGGAAGAGGAAAGTAGTAAAAAATAATCATTTTTATTTAAAAACATTAAGTGAATGAATAAATAAATAGCATATAACATCTTTGAGAGAGGGTCCATGTCCAATTTATCTTAGTATTCTTTGTAGCCTCAAGCCTTATACCTTGTGCATGGAAAATGTTAAATAGTTATTGCTGAATGAATGAATGAATAAGTGATGCTTGTCATGATGACAAGAGAGGCACTGATTTCTTTGTTTCCTTAGTAGAAATAACATTAGAAAATGGAATATTAAAATTAGAAAATAATCCTAGTGTCATTTATTTTAAAGGTTTTTTTTTATTTTTATATAGTGGATATTTTTGTTGATTCATAATTAGAGAGGTTATCTATTGTGCAATATTTAAAGCTCATTTCCCAAAATAGAATTTCCTTCATTCAATTTAAAACTTTAGCAAAATGCCTCCTTGATATCTTTAGCATTATTTTAAAAAATGTTTTGGGGACTTAATTATAATTCTCTTTTAAGCTTTTTTTGAGCTTAACTAAGACTATTACCTAAGTCTTTCGGTGTCTCATGTGCTAGTGTGACACATTTGGATAGCTGTGACCAAGTAGACTGGTCACCTCAGGGTTTGTATGAGCCACATGCAAGAGAAAACGATGTCAAAACAGAATGTTAAAAATGCGTAAACTAGGAAATTAATGTGATGAGTTACAGCCAACATTATTATTTTTAATGAAGTAACATAAATTTATCAGTATACATTTGCACAAAGTAAGAAAGTATTATTTTAGGAAACAACATAAATATTTTTTTGAGTACAGATTGGTTATTCAGAATATATTTTCTCCCATGGTTACAATAAACATATTTGGAAGCCAGTTTCTTAAAGCGCACAGAGGAGTAGGAACCTCAAAAAATGACTATAATGAGTAGACAGAGGCAAAAATCAGGAGAATGTGGTATTATGAAAACCGAAGACAGGGCATTTTTAAGAAGGACAGTGTGATCAACTGCGTCATTTGCCATAGTGAGATCAAATAAGATAAGGTGAGAAAGGGCTAATTAGATTTAGCAATCAGGAGACCATAGATAATTTAGTTTCATTTTAGTGATGAGCGGGGCTTGATTAGGTTAACAAGTCAGTGGTATTTTGGAAGTAGACTCAAGTAAATAGTACTTTAAAAACATAACTCTAACCACTGTGCTGTATACCTGCAACTAATATCAAATAATATTGAATGTCAACTGTAACTGAAAAGTAAAATTAAAAAACAACAATGCGTAACTTTGAAGGCACAAGAAAAAGGGAGGCAATTTATAAAACTTCTCTGTCTCAATTCTATTATTTATAAAATAGACACAGGGATAGGTATATGAAAAGGCTAATGTGTAGTTTGGGCACAGTGCCTGGACAGCATGGGGTGTCCAGTAAATATGAGCCACAACCACCATGGCCACCATCAGCATCATCATCATCATAATTTACAAAGTTTTTAAAAATATATTACTATGCTAACAGTCATTGACAGCACTAACTCCATTATTCTTAGCTACTACTTTAGAATTCTTGATATAAAACTTAATGACTTTATATGTATGGAAAAAGTGTGGGCAAGAGTAGCTGAAGAATGTGGTATAAATTCACAAGAGGACCAGGGCTAGGTTTTGTTGCATATAAATCCAAATCCTGTGTAAAGATTTATAGGCACAGACAACATGTACTGAAGACTTCCGTGTGCCAATCACTCATCTAAGCATTTCACATTCATTAATCTTTATAACGACCCTATAGGCTAAGTGTTCTAATACATCTTCATTAGATGAGGCACAGAGAGGTGCTAAGAAGATAAATAAGCATGTAGCACATATTCTTTCATGGTAGTTGTGGTTTGAGTCCTTTCGGAGAAAAAAAAAAATGTTGAAACCACAGAGTGAGAGTGAGAGCAAGAGAGAGAACATTTCATGTTCTTTCTCTCCTGTTTTCTCTTTTCTCTGTCTACCAGAGTGAGGTCCATATGTTATGTCCTCAGAGTCAATCCACTTCTGCAGAGTTCACCAGTCATCCTCTTTGAACATTTTCAGGTAGAGCTTAGAACATTTGGTGAAGACTTTGCACAATTCTTCTGTCAATTGAGTGGGGGGAAGAGCTGTTGCAGCCCTGTATCTAAATGATTAAATCAGAAGTGGCTGCTGACTTACCCTTCAACCTGCACTGTTGATAAAAATTGAAGTAATCATTGTAAATGAACAGAGTTAGAAGCTATTGCATGTTTGGAAAAATGGGAAGGAGCTGGTTGAGACCACTACTGGCTGTGGAGTTAGAAATACAATTTCACTGTGAAATATTTCCAAAGATACTGCAGGCTAAAATTTCAAAGTATCTCCAGAGGATTTAGTTTTATTACTCACACTGATGTCATTGGGAACTGGGCAGTTATAGCCTCGGCTGCTCCCTGGAACTTTGCCTGACTACTCCTGTTTCTGCCATTAGAAATTATTTGTTTCAGTCTTTGTCCATCCCCCATCCAAATAAACTATCTCAAATAATTGATGTTAAGGTAATAGCAGAAAAGCAGTCCCACAGAACAGCTACTAGCTATGAACCGTCAGCTAGAGAATACAGATGCCCCTGTCTTTGTGAAATAAATATCGCCTATGGAAGCAATTCTCTGCATGTGAAAGCTGATCTTCCTGTTGACTTCCATTATAAATTTGGAGACTTGTTCCCCCAGAAAACTTCTGACAAATAAAGTAGAAACACATTCAAAGGTAGCAAATTTAAGACAGATTTCAAACTGACTAATGCAATATATATGAACATGTAAACAATAAGTTTGAAAAAGTAGGAGTCATTTTCATGCTTCTTAACTTGACTTATATTTGAAAAGTAAATTAAGAAGCTCAAACAGAAAAAAACTACATTTGGCTCAAAGATTTTTTCAACTTCTTTCAGTCTCCCTTCCTTCACATCTGTAACAGAATGTTGTCTATGATTCCCTTTGATTGGACAGACTATGCCTCCTTGTAGTTCAAGAAAACTCCTAGCTAATCATTAGGTATTTCAAAATAATAAGCATCACCTGGTTGAAGGGGAAGGCGACTGTCCAGAAGCACAACAGGAACAACAATTTAAATTACAAGAAACCTAATTAACCTTATTCATATTCCTTAGTTCAGTTTTATATTCTCTAAAAAGGCATTTTGCTAAATGCTGTATTTATCCTACAGGGTTTTCACTTAATCTCAACTGAATTCCACTTTATGGTGGAACTGCTACCTTCCAGATCAAGTGAGGCCGGACCTAGCACCAGGTTCCCTTGACTTAGCTTCCTGACCTTATCTCATTTTGGGTGTTCATTTCCCTTGAGTCCTTTCAGCTTGCCAATTCTGATTTATATTTAATCAGTCAGCAACTGGGCAACTGTCCTCAACTCCTAAATGATTGACATTATTGGCCAATTAACATTACCTATTGTCACTCAAGGTCACTGGATAAAAGATGCTGTCCTCTATCGAGAACTCAGGTCTGCTATCAGCGCCACCACCTCACCACTGTCCTTTGCTCCATTCTTGAGTGTGCTGGACTATTTTATGTTCAAGCATTGTGCTGAACTACAAATGGCTGGGGAATCTGTTTTAGTTTATTTTTCTTTCTCTGAATCTAGACTGCTTAAACAATAGAATGAGGTAGAAGTGATGTGTCTGTTCCAGGCCTAAACTTTTAGAACACAGGCAGCTTCAAATGCCTGCTGTTGTGATGCATTCTGTCGGACACCAGCTGACATGCTGTGAGAAATCCCAGCAACGTGGGGAGCATACGTGCAGGTGTTCCAGAAAACAGCTCCACTTGAGTTCCCAGCCCGTAATGGCTTAGCATCAGCTGCCAACCACATGAGTGAGCCACCTCGGATATTCCAGCCCAATTGAGCCCTCAGGTGACTGCAGCCTCAGCCAATGTCAGGTGGAGGAGAATTGCCTACTGAGCCTCATCAACATGCAGAACTGTGAGAGAAAATAATTGCTTTATAAGCCACTAGGTTTTGTGGTGGTTCATTACATAGCAATAGATAACAAACAGGGATTTTTGTTTAGTTATGGCACTAGGGACTGGGAATGTCAAGATGAGGAGAAGGGGATTTATGTCATGAGACACTGTCAGTGTAGGTCTTCCCCATGTCTATGGTTTGCTCCTCTGTGTCTAATAGGTTATGTCTAGTCTAGTGTCTGATGAAGCCAGAGCTTTCCCATCTCTTTGGAGTTGGTGACTACCCTGTCTTCTTCACCTCTTCTGAAAGTTAGTCCTAGGTACAAGGAGGACCCCTAGGCCTGCCTAGGTTGGGCACAGAATCCACATTCTGATATGCTTCTAAGGTTCTGCATTGAGATTTGCTTGCCGAAGGTTTCAGTGAGGTTTCTCCTCAGCCCGTGTTCTTGATCCATACATTTCCCTCAGGGAGCTTCAGGCAGGTGGCTGCGGCAGAATCAGATTTAGTTACTCTGATTTAGATATTTAGATAGTCCTCAGCTCTGGCCATTTTCATGCTCTTCCCATTTCTTCACAACCATCTTCAACTGAGCTTTTCAGAGAAAAGAATTTTGTGTCTGTACCGGTTCCCTCACTATCCCTGTAGCTTCCTAAAGGGCAGTAATCATGGCTTATTCAGCCCTGCCTTTAGCTTCCGGAAAGAGTCTGTCCCATGGCCCTCAGAAGCACTTTATGTTGCTGAACTGGAGGCCAGAACACTGAAGAACACACTCAATTTGTTCGTCTTCTAGTTTCAATGAAGTAGGAGCGTGGCTATGTTGTGTCATCTAACTTATGGCTGGAACTCATTAGTTAATTAACCTGAACAGATCTTTACACCGGCATCTTCCTTTCCATGCCTTACATCATCTGTTGCTCACTTTCAGGCGTATTTTAGGTATAGTAACATTCACTTATAAACATAACGACTGCATATTTATAAGTTACTTTGTGTTAACTGTACCCATTCATTTGATGTCCTCACCTCACCAGCAATAATTTCTTGACTGTTTGTGACTGTTCAATCAGTGTTTTGTTTTAATTTATTAAAATTTAAAAAATATATGTATATCTTTATTGATTTCAGAGAGAGGAAGGGAGAGGGAGAGAAAGAGAAACATCAATGATGAGAGAGTCATTGATCAGCTGCCTCCTGCACACTCCAGACTGGGGATCGAGCCCGCAACTCGGACATGTGCCCTGACCAGGAATTGAACAACGATCTCCTGGGTCCTAGGTCAATGCTCAGCCACTGAGCCACACCCAGCCAGGCTCAATCAGTGTTTTGATATGGCTTTATAAAGACTTATTTCAGTGCTTCATCACTTTGCAAGTATTTAATCTGATTAAATTGGATGTAAACATATTAGTTTTCTGGTACTTCTGGATTCTAATCAGTATTGGGATTACTGCTGTGTTCACTGTTACTTAGATTCAAGGCTGTCGCTTGTCAGTGTTCTCTCTGTGCCCATTCTATACCAATGTAATTCTTCCTCACATCTACATTTGGGTCTTTTGTTATTGTTTTGATTATAGTAAAAAGTGAATGTGTCAATCCATACTATAACATCCTCATTCTTTTTAATCACTTTTTTATCCTTGGAGCATTTAATATTCCATTTTAAAAAATGTACTTACCATTCTATAGTTATACACTGCCCATTCATCTCTCTCATTATGTTGGTTGGTTATGAACAATGATGCACACACAGAATGATAGACTAAATGGACCTCGTTTTGGCCCCAATGTTGTGGTGTTTTTTTTTTGTGTGTGTGTGTGTTTATTTTTGTTTAAAATATTACAGATGTCCTTTTTTCTCCCCAATGACCCGTTCCATCCCTTCTTACCCCCCTCCCCAGTACCTCTCTACACCATTGTCCGTGTTCTTGGGTTGTGCATATATGCGTATGAATTCTTTGGTTATCTCTCCCCCTCCACCCACCCACCCTCCTCCGTCCCTCTGAGATTCTTCAGTCTGTTCCATGCTTCCATGTCATTGAATCTATTCTGTTCATCAGTTTATTATGTTCTTTAGGTTCCACATATAAGTGAGATCATGTGATGTTTGTTTTTCTCTGCCTGTCTTATTTCACTTAGCTTAATATTCTCCAGGTCCATCCATACTGTCTCAAAGGGTACGAGATCCTTCTTCTTTACAGCTACATAGTATTCCATGGTGTAGATGTCCCACAGCTTTTTTATCCACTCATGGTTTTTTTGTTGTTCTGAAGATGTTTAGAATGGGCAGTTTGTATGAGATATTCTCTTGTTAGCTCTTTGGATCCAATTTATACTTTCGTTTCCCATCCTGCTATGTGAGTGGGCAGGCTGCCGTGTAAGGACTGAAACAATAGGCCCCACAGCCCTCTGGTTTTCAGTTGGTTTTGTCCTATGGGAGGTTCTGGAAAGAAATCAGACAAAGGGAAGATAAAGAAGCCCTGGTATATATTCTCCCTTCTTGCTTCTCTCTATCCTTTCGTCAATATGGTTCTGCCTATAGCTTGGTTCTATGTCAAAGGCAATAGCTGCTAAGGTGAATTTCTCTCTGATAGGTATTTATCTTGCTAGTTTTGCTAATCATGTCTTTCTCTCTCTAGGACTTTCAGTGGCTTCTTACAGTTTCTAGTCCTGGGAGTATTCATTCCTTCTGATTTCTTTAAACTTGCCTATGCCTTGCCTATTGTTTCTTCAGTAAATGGTCTGATCATGCCTGTTGTGCCAACTCTTTTCTGTTAGGAAGCTTTTTTTTTTTTTTTTTTTTAATTGCAGGTGTCCCTCTTTTCCCCTACTTTGTTCACCTCTACCCACCCCCGCCTTCCCCTCCCCTTGGCCTTCACCAAACTATTGTCCATGTCCATCTCTCAGGACTTGTGAGGGTTAAAACTGTAAGTATTTGTTAGCGGTTTTCAATTTTTAGACCATAGAGAACTTTGAATTGTATGTTCCCTAAGAATTAGAGCCCCACTGTGTAAATTTAAGCAAGACCTTGGACAACATGTATGCCTGATAGCAGATATTAAAAGCCATGGGCTCCCTTCTCTCAAAATCAGCACAACCCCAGAGATGCTCCTTTTCTGATAAGTCTTTGTTGAACTTCTCTTGTTACTGATAAAACTACATCCATTTTGTAATCCCAGCTTTGAAGATTTCATATGAGTACAACTACAAAATAAGATTTAGTAATCCCCCTCCTTTTTAGGAATGCTTAATACCTGCTCTAGACTCTTACCATAATAAGTCTCAGCATTGTAATTAGTCATTTGTCCAACTAAACTGTCTAGGGCTTCCGAACTTCAGTAGCTACAATCCACGTTTGAGGAACTATTTTATACCCTGCTCCCTCCCTTTTAAAATTTGATATCAGAGCTTTTCTTTCTCAAAGTTTTAATATGCTTTTACGGTCTCATTGCATTTTTCTTTGTTTTGTTATTTTGCAGAACATCTCTCGTTCTTGCTCCCTCCACCCCTAGACATTAAGGGCCTTGTTACCATTGCCTTTATCAAAGAACAGATCAAAGAACAATGTTTCTATTCCTTTACTATTTATTTTCAAAATTCAGCGTGTAGGACTTATATCAACCTGTAATTAGATATAATACAATATGTTTTCATTGTCCATGGCAGAAACTAGGCACTTCTGTTAAACCTATATCATAATCAGTGAAATTGACAGAAGAAGAATTTTAAGCCTAATTTCTCTAGTTATGAAACAATAATAAATTACATATCTGTGTGTCTATGTGTCTGTCTGTGAATATATCTATATTTTGGTCAGCTTGTGGGCTATCACTTTGACTCAAAGAAACCCCAGATTTCCTTGTTTTGGCTCTGAGCTTGAACATTTACAAAATTCCCAGAGAAGAGAGTTAAATTTTGATGGAAATCAAGTCCTCCTTGGGCAGTAACTTTGTGTTTCTTTTTTTCCTGTTATTTTAAAAAATTTAACTTAATTTTTTTCATCACTTTTTATCCCATCTAACCACTCTTCTACCTTCACCCATCCCCCTCTACCCCTGCAATCACCACACTGTTGTCCGTGTGTGTGTTTTTGATGAACTAACACTTTTCTGGTCCTTTGAGGAGTATTTCTAGTTCAGATTCATTATATTTATTAAATCAGAAAGACTGGTTTTTCCATAAACTTTTCATTTTTACAAGGAATTCTAAAGAGGATAGCTTCCTAATTAAGCATAATTTATAATAGAAACAACTTGGGTGATTGACAATTGCACTGGGCTTCAACTTAGAGGTGGGGATTCCTGTTCTCTTCTCTAAATAAATGATTTATCTTGGCACTTCTAGAGAAGCTGGGTGCAGCAGGATCTTCCTGGGCTTGATTGCCAAGTCATGCTTCTGGTACATAGTGATACTCCTGGAATACTTGTTTGACCTTGTTGATTTCTTCCTGATTGTAGTTTTATGTTACAATATTGCCTTCAGCAGATTATTTCTAAGTACTTCTATGTTTTGCTGTGTATATAGGCCTACATTTTAGAGTTAAAAAGATGCTGAAATATGATCCTCAGTCTAAAGAGTAACTGAATTTTTCTTCTGTTAGTTCTTTATGGTAGTTTTGTCTCCACTGAATCTAACCTTTTCTGTTGGCTCCTAATTTCCGAGTTTTAAATAGCCTCATTATATTTAATGATATTCTCAGGACAATAACCCAGACCTCTTTACAAACCAAATTATAAGTTTTATACTGAAACATGTTTGTATCAGGTATCACCATACTTCCATATAATATGGTTTGCTCTACATACCTGATTTCCTACAATACAAGAATTTTATTCTCCAAAACATGGTACTCAGCCAGTTACTAGTTTTCAAAGTCGTTTTCTCAGATATCTTGCCTCTACCTTTAGAAGGTGATTTTAACCAAATTCAATTGTACCCCAGCTTTCATTTAACAGTATCATTTCCTACATGGAGTCTGTAAATCCTCCACTCATAGTTTGTAAACTTCCCCCTTTTGGGTAAATTCTTTGGCACTTCTCATCCTCCAAGAATTTGCTGTTCTCCTAACTCTAGAGGAGAACAGAATTTCAAAATCACATTTGAATAAAAACTAGTTCTGAACTCTTAGGCATTCTGTTTCTGGATGGAATCACAGATTAATACATTTCTACCATAGACTGAGTCTCCTAAATGTTGTATGTGGTTAGAAAATGTAGTGCTAACATCTCAGTCCATGCACTTAGTAGCTAAGTACCTCACATAAGGTATTCATGTTGGTCTAGTGCATAATTCCAGGCAATACCAGGAAATTTTATTGGTGATAATCTGTCTATTCTGGAATAGGAGGTCATTCCTCCTTTTTTCTAGCTTTATTCCCTAGTACCCAGACATAAATCATATTCTCATCCAGAGTACCTTTACTCCAACAACAGCAACAACATTCCAAAATGGTTCAGAGATTCAAGTATTGAATTTAAAATATAAAATATGTGATAAAAATCAAAGGATAGTGATAAAGACATCTCTCAGGGCTCTTACTCAGAGATGCAGGGAAGGGGAAGACTCTGAGATGTCTATCATGCTCAATCTGGCTCCTCCAGATGTTTTTTACTCCCTAGAGACTCTAAACTAGAAATTCAAGACAAAAAAGAGAAAGAAAAAAGTGAGAGGATGCTACATAAAGCTGATAATGGAAAAAGCTCATCTCAGCATAATACACAGCTATGTTCCCCATCTCTTGTACTGGAGAACGGAGCTTGGCAAATATCTCACTTCTCACTTTGGATTTTTAATGGGAATTAATGGATTTTTAATGGGAATTACCTAGCTAAGCTAGGTAAAATGAATAGTGTGAGGTGAAAAGTTTTCTCTTTCTTTTTTTTCAGTTGTATAAATTTAGGTTGGCCATTAGGGTAAAATATAATCCCCAAAGACATTTACCTTTGAGCACTAACTAGCTTTAGTCATATCTTGGTAGTTTCTCTGGTCTGATTTTGTTAGTGGGTTTTTCCCCCCTAAAATTTAGGCAGACTCCCTCCCCTGCAATTTCATGTTATTACCAATTCTAGAGGTTGATTTTCATATGTCCTCTAGAGAGAAAGTTTCTTATTTAACAAGATCCTTCGCTTCCAGCACTGGTAAAGACAATAAATATGCTATGAAAACCCTCCAAGGATCTGTTCCACACAGGAGCGGAGGTTTCTTTGGTCTACTGAAATCAAACTAGTGTTAAGTATTGACAGCGATAGAAGATCTATGGCACAGGAAGTGCTATGTGGTGGATAATGTTTTAGGGTGGGTTGTGAGTAAAAACACAACATTGCTTGTGCAAGGGATAGAGTAACCCCGGGCATAGCATTTGATGGCTAGACCTACCTGAACATCAAGTTCTTGAGTCTTACTCAGTGTTTAATACCCAGTGTCTGGCATGGACCTTGACATGCAGGACAAGCTCAGTGCATATTTGTTGACCTAATGCGCTTTTGCTTACCAGGCTTTAAGACTATTCAGGGCAGTTTATCCACTATTTCATTTGTATTTCCCATAAGGTCCTATAAATCGCAGTGGTCCTATAAATAGTAGGAGCTCAAAGAATCTGACTAATGAGAGTATTGGTAATTTTCAATGAGCTGAGCTAGGTAAAATGAATAGTGTGAGGTGAAAAGTTTTCTCTCTCTCTCTTTTTTTCCCCAGTTGTATAAATTTAGCTTGGCAATTAGGGTAAAATATACTCCCCAAAGACATTTACCTCTGAGCACTAACTAGCTTTAGTCATATCTTGGTAGTTTCTCTGCTCTGATTTTTATATAAGAGCATCGATTCCTGACATCACATATTTAATACTTACTTTTGAAGGTTTGTAAAGCCTTCCTCCTCTAAAATGTTTTTTAACCTCTGGCAGTTTCATATTGCCTCACAGGATGCTTGAGTTTTAGGAAATCTCAGGTATCATTTGGCTTAAATTCCTCATAACGTAGATGAAGAAACTGAAGTTCAGAGTGATAAAGGGGAAATAGAGAACTATCATCTATTTTAAATCAAATATGTCTGGACATTATGCTATACTACATATGTACATTATCTGTTTTATAATTTTAAAACCTTTATTTTGTAGATGGACATCTATTTAAATTTTTACTCCTTTGGCCAAGAAGAAAATATTTTAAAACTTATTGGCATGTATTCATTGAGAATAATTTTATTTACCAAAGGGATTAAAATGCTTTTTCAGAGACCATATAAAATTAATGGTGATTAAAAGCCAGTGAAGAGTCAGATTTTGATTGATGTATTGTTCTTTCCCCATTGTCCTTGATCCATTGTTAAAAGGTAGCATTAACATTCCTTCTACTCATAAAACACAGTATTTTTAAATTAATATGTGGTATTTCTTCAATAGTAACAGAACCCTTACTTAATTCAGATGGAGATACATCCAATTGCAAGATTATATTTCCAACCCTCCTCTCTATCAAGGGATCAACACTGAGATGTTAACAAAAGATGTTTGGTGAGGCTTAATAGAAAGTTATTTCCCCCCTTTCCCCTTCTTTCCATCTGGATCATGAACAAGATGACTGGAGCTCCAGAGAACAGAGAGGGAGCGTGGTTTCCTGATGGTATTAAAGAGCTGCCAGCTAGGCCTTGGCTGTCTACTGCTGAACTTCTAGATGAGAGAATAAACCCATATGTGTTTAAACCACTGCTGTCAGATCTTTATTACTAGCCACAATTCCCTATTGATACACAGCCTGTGACACATTTGGAAGAGCTCATTCGTGTTTTTAAACTGTGCTCTATTGTTTTGTGGTTTCTTGATGTTGTCCAGGCAGTCACCTGGGAAGGGCTGGAAAGATGGAAGTCATGAGTCTCAACCTCTCTGCCCCTGTTCAATGAAAACATCTCTAATTCCATATGTTTTTTATTATTAGACATCTATGTGACATTTCATTTGGACCAAGGCCTCATAGCTTAGAGTAATTTGAAAACCACTGAGTTAAGGATCAAAGTTCTCATCATATAATTGCTAAAACAATTACTGTCTCAGGCATTCTTCTAAGTGCTTAACATATAATAAATCATTTAACTCTCTCAATAACCCTGTGAAGTGAATGCTACTTCTATTCTCATCCTGCACACAAAGGAACCAAGCCACAGAAATATTAACTTGCGCAAAATTGCATATCTTGTATATGGAAGAGCTGAGATTCAAATCTGGCAGCTTGCCCCAAAATCTAAGGTTTGAACCACCATCCTGCCTCTATGCATGATTACTAAATTAATGCTCATGGAGTATAAGTGATTTTTCTTAAATTCAAACAGAAATTTTGTGGGAGACCTGAACCAAGCTCTCAGATCACTTAACTCTAATGTTCTTTCCAGGACACCAAGCAGGATCCGTTTTCTGGTCTTAAGTTTTTTCTATATGATAAAATAAAGAAATTGTAAGTAATTTTTCTAGCTCCTGAGGTTGCAAATGAATGACACCATCAGGAGTAAGTTCAACTTTCAGCGTCTTGTTTCTGTTTTAAAAATCGTTCCCCTGAATTGTCTAACAGTGACACCACATTGGGCTGAAATCTTTTCTAACCCCCAGCTTTCTTTTTAGAACATTAACGTCATCTTTCTTCACATACTTCAAACCTTATATTAATCCCAGATTTTGAAAGTTTTAAGAATTCTAGAATGCAAGTCATCACATCTCAGCTGGTAAAATCTGTTGAAAGACCCTGTTGCACTAGTCCTAATTTAAGCAAATAAACAGCAACTAAATATGGCTCCATTGCTATCATTTTTTCTGCTAAGACATTAAAAATATCCAGACTCATGACTTTTCTAATAAAATCACTAACATACGGTATTACACAGCCATATTTTCTGTTAGAATTTAGAATTCTAATTCTATTAGAAATGATGGCTGTGTACAAAGAAAGTAGTTTGATTTTCTGGGGGAAATTTCTACATGCAAACACTTTTCCTAGATGCACATATTATGCTTCTTTTAATGTTAACCCACAGAATTTCATCAACTCAATGAAAGTCATCATTTTTTTCCTGATTCAGTGATTAAGATTTCTCTTAGGCCTTTCATTTGCACTAAATGTTGAATGTAATTTTCTTATAATATAAGAAAATCCAAAATATGGGAAACTACTTTTAGAATATATTAGATGATGTCAGTCAGCTCTTGGTTATTTTCTCCACTAATGGTCAAAGATTGACTTTTGTGACCACTAAGCTCTGTTCTGAGAATGTAAAAGAAGAGTTCTTTTTTATAGAACTTTTATAGATGTGGACTTAGAATCTATCATCATAATTCTGCTGAGTCACTTTTTAGAATGATGTGAGTTATATAGAAATAGTGGTTAGACGATTTTATAAGTTTCCTTTAGACAAACTTAGTTTCAATTATTTTAATTTTCAAAGACATTTCACCCTACAATTCTTCTAAAGTTACTGGTGTTATTATTCATATAAGTGGAAGGTGGAACAAGTTCAAAGAATGGAATTATTAATGCATTTTTTGACCTGGCTTATTATCAGAATCATAAGAATATTATAACTTAGAAATACAGATTTCTATATGGGCCCCAGGACTGCTGACTTAGAACATTTAGGGGTGAGCCCAGGGCTTGTCATTTTAAAAGCTCCTCTACTGATCCTAATGTGCAGTTAGATTTGCAAACCCAGATATAGAAAAAAGTTCCTTAGTCATGAGAAATATAAAATATTCTAAGATAGAGAAGATCAATGTTATTTTAAAATTATGTTTTAAAAGTCAGGTATTTTTATTTCATAAATTTCAATACTATAGATAATTTATAAATATACATAACTAGAAATACGTGCAACAATAATAGGGTTGTGATTTTCTCTTTTCCAATATAGTTCTTAATTTTAAAACTTAGAAATGTATTATGAAATCTTTACAACAGGAGAGTGTTTGAGAGGGAAAGGCAATAGGAAGGGTGAAGTATAGAAAGGAATGATGAAAAAGGGAAAATTTAGAAACCAGTTTTCTTTATGTGTCAATTCAATAGTTTTTTTCTTAATTAAAAAATATTAAGATTTATTGTGAAACATTTAAAACATATATAGACAGGTACAAAAAGGTAAACATATATAACCATTGTTAATATTTTATAAACACATTTCTAATCTTTTGACTGAATATATCAGTAAAAAATAAATTTGGGATCACACTGTATATGTTATAGTACAATTTAATTGTTTTTTCCTTTAGCATTATGAGATCAATTGTCTAAATCATTCAACATTGTTCTATGACTTTATATTTAATGGCAGCATAATATTCCATTGTAAGAATGAATCTATTTTTTGTCCAATCTTTATTTTAGAAGCTTATAGTTTCCCCAGTTTTAATATTATAAGCAATATTATTATAAATATCATTAATTGCATGTAAGCCTTATATATATTATTATTTGCTTAGAATAAATTGCTAGAACAATAGATCAAAATATATTTTTAAAATTTAACTTTATTGTTGAAAGTATTATATATGTCCCCTTTTTCCCCCCACTGATCCCCTCCCCCATATCCCTCCCCTAGGCCTTCACCCCACTATTGTCTGTGTTCGTGGGTTATACATATATGCATATAAATTCTTATGTTAATGCCTCCCCCCCCCCCCCCCCCCGCCTTCCCTCTGAGATCCCTCAATCTGTTCCATGCTTCTATGTCTCTGGATCTATTTTGTTCATTGGTTTATTTTGTTCATTAGACTTTTAAGGCTATTGATACATATTTTTAGATTACCTTCCAGAAAAGTTGCACCAATTTATAGTCAGCTGACATGAAAATTATATTTGCCCTGTATCCTCATAAAGTTTTAAAAATAACCATATTTCACAATTTGATAGATAAATAGGGTATCTTACTATTAATTTGCATTTTTGATTGCATTGAAGATGAATATTTCTTCCTAAAGGTAATAGCTTTTAATTTTTAACTTGCCTATTTATATTCTTTGCCTGTTTTTTACATGGGTATGTTTATCTTTTTAATAATGTGTTTCTAAGAATTTTTTTCCCCAAAGATATTAGACCTCTTTTCATTCATATATGATACAATTATTTTCCTAGTATTTATTTATTTAAATTTATCTTTATTGTTGAAAGTATTACAGATTTCCCCTTTTTTTCTCCCACTGACCCCCTCCACCCTGCTCCTTCCCCTTCCCCAGGCCCTCACCGCACTATTGTCTGTGTCCATGGGCTATGCATATATGAGCATAAGTTCTTTGGTTAATTTCTTCCCATCCCCCCACTTTACTCTGAAACACATCAGTCTGTTTCATGCTTCGATGTTTCTGGGTCTATTTTGTTCATCAGTTTATTTTTTTTAGATTCCACATATAAGTGAGGTCATGTGATACTTGTCTTTTCCTAGTTTTTTAATAGCATTTTCTTTACAGTACATATATTTTTATGTGGTTATATTTACCATTCTTTATGGCTTCTGTTTTTGCTTTTATTTCTTCTCCACGCCAAGATGAAATATATTCCCCATATATATTTTAAACTCTTTTGTTGTTATTCCATATATTAAATATAACTTTTTAATATACTTGAAATTTATTTTGGAGTATGGTTTGAGATATGACTTTAATTGTATTTTGCTCCCAAATAGTTTGAGTATAGGCTAACAATTCTGATGAATAATGCATATTATTTTTCCACTTCTATAGTAGGCCAACTTTACAGAACATATGTCATTAGAAAGCAACTTCTGTATGCAAGTGCAACTGTTTTTGTTTGTTCCCATCCTGTAATATTATGGAGGAAATGTCCATTTTTCTATCCCTGTGTCATCTGTCCTTATGCCCTATAATATGATAGTCTATAACACCAATCTCATATCCTCACAACACAAAATATCAACAATTTCTTCAACTCCTTTTCTTCATGTATCTTAAATCTGTCAGCTTCTCTGCTCTGTCACCTTCTCATACATCCCACCAACATTTATCACCTAGACTACTACAAAAGCTGCATAATTGATCTTATATCTATAATTGTTCCTCTCTTGCCAAGTCATTCGCTACATAGCATCTCTATTGTATATTTATATATATTTATATATGCTATATATATATGAAAGTTGTTACCTTGGTTCTAATAGTCACCTTTATATTGCTACCTTTAAAATATATATATATATTGATTTTTTAGAGCAAGATGAAGGGAGAGGGGAATAGAGAGAGAAACACTGATGTGAGGGTGAAACATCGATCGCCTCCTGCAAGCCCCTTACTGGGGATTGAGTCTGCACCCTGGGCATGTGCCCTGACCTGGAAATGAGCCAGCAAACTTTTGTTGCATGGAACGATGCCCAGCCAACTGAGTCACACCAGCCAGGGCTATATTACTACTTTTTAAAAATATCCTTGGCTTGATTTTTTTCTATTCGTGTTCTACTCGGAGCATCATTGAAGTTAGCTACTATCATCTCACTCATCTTACTCTCCCTTTGCTTCATCTCACTCAGATTTGATTAGAAGTAAGGCTAAGTTGTGATAGGTTTTGAAAGCTGCTAATATTCACTTCCAGACTGAGTGTCCCTTCCTAAGTTGGAATATCTGTAAGCAGAATTGATATTAAATAGGCCATGAGTATTTGGGGCAGCAGAGAAAGAGTGAAAGGAAAGACCTTAGAAACATCCTGAAATGTCAGATCTCAGAGAGCACCTTCTTCTAGAAGAAAAGGAGAGTGCCAGGGAAACCAGGGTGGTGAGAGGGCCTCCTAAACTAGGTAGGTTAGGATCTGGGATATAAAAGAGGCATGGCATGGCTACAGAGAATACATAGGACTTATATATTATACTAATAATATAATAAATATGTTTTTTAAAATATGTAAATAATATATACATTTATACTTTTAAAAAAGAACTTTTAATTGCAGTAAAATACACATAACAATTTTAACCATTTTTTAGCATATGGCTCAGTAGTGCTACACACATTCATATTGTTTTACAATCAATCCCTAGAACTCTATATCTTGTAAAATGGAAATGCCATACCCATGAAACAGGTCCCCGTTTCCCACTCCCCACAGCCCCAGAGAGGTTATATTTCAAAGAAACTAAGGAGAGATCCCCTCAATCAATGAAACTTCGACAGCTGCCCTGGCTCTTTCTCTCTGTCCCAGGAATTTCCTGCTAAAAGCTGGTTTAGAAGAATCAGCTCTTCTAAACATGAATTATGAAGGAATAAATCCAATTTCCACAGGACACAACTATGGGAAAACAGTATATAGAAAAACTTCTCTACATATGAAGAGAACCTGCCAGGAAAACATTGCCACGAGGTGGAAGAGAATAATAACTTAATTCTAACTTGAATTATAAAAGTGTAACGAAGTCATTGCAGCTATGAAGGCAGACTGAAAACAACAATCCGAGGATTCAGCAGAAGGTATAGCTGGGAAGCGAGAACCAATGGCTGGAAAACAGGAGGGGGGACAATGAGAGATGGCAGAATTCAGGAAGGAGACAGAAGTGAGAAAAGCATTTCTAGAACGAAGACCTGCTTACCAGGACAGAGTGAATACGCACTGCAGGCGGCGTAGCAAGGAGGAGATGGGTTAATGGTCAGAGCAAACCCAATGAGGCCAAATCAGGAAAGATGTCAAAAGATTAGAAAGAAATTTTATCCTTAAGAAATAGGCAAAGGGATTTAACATATACGTAGTTGAAATTCCTGAGTAAGAAAACCAAAATATGGGACAGAACAAACATTTAAAAATATAAATGAAAAACCATTTCTGAAATAAAGGAATAAGAATTTATGTTAAGAAACATTGAAAGAAAGTAAAAGACCTGAGAGTGGTGACCAATATAAACTGTCTGCTTATATCTCTTTACAAGGTTTTGATTTTGCAACATTTGAATATATCACCTATTAAAAATATAGAATTTTAAAATGCCTATTACATCGTAGGTCCTTTAGATTAAAGCTATTTTTATAAGCCTCTTGTGCATTTTTTTTTCCTGTTTTTTATTATTTTTATTTTTCTGTGAGAAAAGTTTCTGTAGGCTTGATCTCTGTCACCTGAGTACGTGGTTTGTCCTTGGCTCCTTCCTTGTGGCTCTACCTTGTGCCTGTTATAATTCACTCACTTATTTACCAAACAGTTATAGTCTTCCGTGTGCCAGTCATCATTGTAGCCTTTGGGCAGCATCAGTGAAAACATAAAAAAAGACAAATCTCCATCCTCATGGAGTAATTGTTGCAGGGGAAGGAGAGAGAGAATACAATATACAAAAACAAAGTACATAGTATGTGAGATGATGGTAAGTGTTCTGAAAAAAAAGTAAAACTGATGAAAGCATAGGGAGTGGGGTAGGTGCGGAGGTGCTTGCAGTTTTTGAGGAGGTCCTCAGGAAAGGCCTGCTGGGGGAGAGATTCCTCCTTCATTTTAACCCCTGAGGCCCCTACCAGATTTTTTCTATTTGTAGAAATTTAATTTGGATATTTTTAGGCAGAATGAGGACTTCCTAGTTTTATTTTTCGTGCTTATTTTGCTGAGAAAAATTATTTAAAAAATATTCTTAAGCTTTTGGGGATTGTTTTCTTATTAGAAATGGTGTATTAAAATAAACAAACAAGTGAAACCCCAAAGCAAACCACATTTCAATTCTTCAAAGTCCTCCAGTCTATGGTAAGTGCCTTTTAGTGCCAGTGCATTACCAGGAAAATTATCTCCAGAATTGGTGCCAAAATAGTTATTAAAGAGAAGGATGCGGGGAGGAGGTTATTGGAAGAGCTGCAAGTCTACTGGAAAGCAGTTTCCACACCCTGGGCTGGAGGCTTCTTTCTTTTTGATGAGTAAAGGGAGTGCGTGTCCAACGGCAGACCTCCTCATGCGTTTTCTGCTCCTGCATTTCCCCTGCAAGGGGTTCTTCCAAGATTCTACTGATTCCATTACAAACCCACTCTGTGAAAAGGGTTGACTTTTACAAATTACGTTTCCAGTGCTTTTGAAATTTTGAATTTTAAAAAACCCCTGTTCTCACAGCTATTTAAACGGGAAGTTGAAGGTGGGCTAAATTAGGTATTGCTCACTTTCTGTCAAGAGAACCTAGAGGCTTCTTCATCTTTCATTTTAAATTTAATTTCATTCAAAGTATTTCATATATATAATTTAAAAGTCAAATAATTCTTCAAGGCTTATCATGAGAAAAAACAACACTGCTCCATTCCGCCACAATGTGATTGTTATAATCAGGTAGAAACCATTTTCAATATTTTAGCTTTTTGTTTTTTTCTCTACATTTCTTTCCTTTTAAAAAAATTGTTACTGGATTTGTTGGGGTGGCATTGGTTAATAAATTATATAGATTTAAGGTGTACAATTCTATGATACATCATCTTTGTATTGTATTGTGTGTTCACCACTCAAAGTCATGTCTCCTTTTATCACCACTTATCCCCCTTTACCCTCTCCTACCTCCCCTGCCCCCTTCCCTCTATGATTCTAAGTAGCATTCTCAAATTGCTATTTTTTGACCTTTGAACTTCAGATATTATACTAGATTCCTACTTTGACAGATGAGTATTCAGCTGATATCTGCCACCCCACATCACAGTTTTCAGTTAAATTTCTTCTCAGTGCTGTCACTATTATGACACTGCTCATTTTAGAATCGATACATCAATTGTACATTGCTTCCTTTGGTCATCTGTGGGGTTTTTTTGAGTTGATAAGGGATACATTTTTCTTTTTGCCTTGTTTTCTTTTACACACCTATTCTTAATTTAACCTCACATTTTCTCCAGAAATAGGAATCTCTTCTTAAAGAGTCTAAACATATCAAGTAATATATCAGTTTTATTTATTTATTTTTGGAGTTACTGCTTCTGGGAGCTTTCCACCCCCTCAATTTGGTCTTTTGCTTAATTGTTTTTGCAATAGTGTGGTTCAGAGCTGCCCCTTCATCAGCACTGTGAAAGTTTTCTAAAACTCTCTTTTGGATTTCGTGTCTTATCCTGGATTTATTCTCTTAGTCTGACAAGGACAATTTTTCAATAATATAAGAGACTGGTTATTGGAGTAAAATTGCACATCTGAAAATATCTTTATTTTTTCTCACACTTGAGTTATTTTTTGGCTGGGTGCAGAATTCTAGATTGGAACTCATTTCCTGTCAGATCTGTGAAGGTTTTACTGAGTAAGTTCATTGTCTTTAGCTTCCAGTGTTGCTGTTAAAGTGTCTTATGATATATATATTTTTAAAATTATTATTTTAAAAAATGTATCTTTATTGTTTAAAGTATTACAGATGCCCCCCTCCCCCATTGACCTCTCCTCCCCACTCCCACCCCCTCCCCAGGCCTTCACCACACCACTGTCTGTGTCCATGGGTTATGCATATATACATGTAAGTTCTTTGGTTGATCCCTTCCTGCCCCCCCTTCCCTCTGAGAGTAGTCAGCCTGTTCCATGCTCCCATGCCTCTGGATCTATTCTGTTTATCAGTTTATTTTGTTCATTAGATTCCACATATAAATGAGATCATGTGATGTTTGTCTTCCTCTGACTGGCTTATTTTGCTAGCATAATATAATTATAGACTTACAGGAAGTTGACAAAACTGCACAGAAAGTCCCACGTATGCTTCCCCCAGCTTATCCCAGTAGTGGGAAATTAACCCATCCCGATGGGAATGACTATATATATAGCTGTAGTACAGTATTAAATGATACTATCTTTATTCCCATTCCTTTGCAAATGACAATTTGTTTTTCTTTCCTAAAAGTTTTGGACATACAAGTTTCTTCCTTTAGACATTCTGAAATTTTATGATACTGTATTTTAGTATGATCCTCAACCCCCCATTTAATGTACTATATATTCAGTAGGTCTTTTACAGCTGGATATTTTATGTAGTTTCTCTTTCTTCCACCTCCATCTTATCTGCTCTTTTATTCTATTACAAGTATAATAGACTTCCTAAAAAATAATCTACTTAAAAATATTTTTCTTCTATTTTCCATTTCTTTGTTTTTATAAGAGCTTTCCTTAAATTTAGCTTACCATCCTATTTAATTTTTGTTTCGCGTATGATATTTTAAATTTTCATGAGTCTTTTTGAACATCAATCTCTTCTTTTTTAAAGAATATATCTTTTTAAAAAATTTCTCTGAGGATATTAATTATATATTTTTTGAAAATGTCTTTACTTCTTCATCTTTGCTTTGCTTTCCTTGGGCTCCATTTTCATATTAAAGGCTTTTCTCACATGCATTGGAGGGTGGAGGGAACATACAGGACTTTACCTTTTTTTTTTTTTTTTTTAATAGAAATTCCACGAAGCCCATTATCTTCCCCTGCTCCCTCAACTTCAGAGGCAACTGAGGCTTTCAGTTTTGGGATGACCTGAGAGAGTGTCAGGCTTCGTTTCTTGGCTTCTCCTCAAAAAAAGCTAAGCACTTTCTTTCCCTCTTTTTTTTTAAATTTTATTTTTGTTTAAAATATTACAGATGTCCCTTTTTCTCCCCAATCACCTGTTTCACCCCGTCCATCCCCCTCCCCAGTCCCTCTCCCCACCATTATCTGTGTCCTTGGGTTGTGTATATATGCATATAAATTCTTTGGTTACTCTCTCCCCCTCCACCCACCCACCCCCTCCTCCATCCCTCTGACATTCGTCAGTCTCATCTTTGCTTCCATGTCATTGAATCTATTCTGTTCATCAGTTTGTTAAGTTCTTTAGATTCCACATATAAGCGAGATCATGTGATGTTTGTCTTTCTCTGCCTGGCTTATTTTACTTAGCATAATTTTCTCCAGGTCCATCCATACTGTCCCAAAGGTATGAGATCCTTCTTCTTTATAGCTGCGTAGTATTCCATGGTGTGAATGTCCCACAGCTTTTTTATCTGCTCATCTACTGATGGGCACTTGGGCTGTTTCCAGATCTTAGCTATTGTAAACTGTGCTGCTGTGAACTTAGGGGTGCATATATTCTTTCTAATTAGTGTTTCAGGATTCTTAGGATACATTCCTAGGAGTGGAATCACTGGGTCATAAGGCAGCTCCATTTCTAATTTTTTGAGGAACCTCCATACTGTTTTCCATAGTGGCTGCACCAGTCTGCATTCCTACCAGCAGTGTACTAGGGCTCCCCTTTCTCCACACCCTCGCCAGCACATGTTGTTTGTTGATTTGTTGATGGTGCCATTCTGGCAGGTGTGAAGTGATAACTCATTGTGGTCTTAATTTGCATCTCTCTGATGATTAGTGACCTTGAGCATTTTCTCATGTGTCTCTTGGCCATCCATATGTCCTCTTTGGAAAAGTGTCTATTCAGGTCCTTTGCCCATTTTTTCACTGGGTTGTTTGTCTTCCTCTTGCTGCGTAGTCTGAGTTCTTTGTACACTTTGTAAATTAGCCCCTTATCAGATACATCCTTGGCAAATATGTTTTCCCAGACCGTGGGGTTTCTTTGTATTTTGAGGCTGTTTTCTTTTGCTGTGCAGAAGCTTTTTAGTTTGATGTAGTCCCATATGTTTATTTTCTCTTTTGTTTCTCTTGCCCTAGGAGATGTATCAGTGAAAATTCCCCTACGTGGGATGTCTGTGACTTTACTGCCTATGTTTTCTTCCAGGATTTTTATGGTTTTGTGACTTACATTTAAGTCTTTTCTCCATTTTGAGTTTATTTTTGTGTATGGTGAAAGTTGGTGGTCTAGTTTCATTTTTTTGCATGTATCTGTCCAATTTTCCCAGCACCATTTATTGAAGAGACTGTATTTACTCCATTGGATACTCTTGCCTCCTTTGTCAAATATTAACCGACCATAATGGCTTGGGTCTGTTTCTGGGGTCTCTGTTCTGTTCCATTGATCTATATGCCTGTTGTTGTACCAATACCAGGCCGTTTTGATTACAGTGGCTTTGTAATATAGTTTGAAGTCCAATAATGTGATCCCTCCCACTCTGTTCTTTTTTCTCAAGATGGCTGCAGCTATTCAGGGTCCTTTTTGGTTCCATATAAATTTTCAAAATGTTTGTTCTAGATCTGTGAAATATGCTGTTGGTATTTTAATAGGAATTGTATTGAATTTATAAATTGCTTTGAGTAGTATGGACATTTTAATGATATTAATTCTTCCAATCCATGAGCATAGTATATTCTTCTACTTGTTTAAATCTTCCTCTATTTATTTTTTCAGTGTCCCATAGTTTTTTGAGTACAGGTCTTTTACATCCTTGGTTAAGTTTATTCCTGGGTATCTTATTTTTTTAGTTGCAAAGGTAAATGGTATTGCTTTTTTAGTTTCTCTCTCTGGAAGTTCATTGTTGGTGTGTAAGAATAGGCTAAACACGTTTATCTTTTTCTTGTTGAAATCACCTCTTTGGCTTCTAAAATTCTGTGATTTTCTTTGTCTGCTTTCATTTCTCATTAGTCTCATTCCTTTCTTCCTTATAAGTGCCTTAAACCTTTAAATTACTGCCATTTTGAGAGATTGTGGAAGTTAACACATATATTTAAACTGTGTGATTTACCTGGGAATTTCTGCTATGTTTATTAACTAAATAGTACAGTTATGTAGAAAGTTCTTTGATTTTGCATATACATGTTTTATTATATTACCTCATTAAATTCTCTTTGTAAAGATATTTTTAACCAAAGCCCTTGGATTTCTTAGGTAGATGATGATTATTCTCTTTTATAAATTTGAAAAAAATTCTTACTTCATTTACAAGTACTTATTATTTACACATAATTTTAGCTAATTATTTTTTTTTATATCATCTTATTGGCTAATACTTTAAAATTATTTTAGCTAATTTTCTTGGGTTTTCTTAGTAGGTGATAATTTGACTACTTTAAATTTGAGAATTTTTTTTTGTCTTCTCCACTGGCTATTACTTTCAAAAAGTATTAAAGATGTGTGTGAGCAGTCTTTAGCATTCCTTGACTTAATGTAGTAGCCATTAATTTTCTCTCCATGTGTACATTGTGGTTCTTATTCTTACATAGATATCCTGGATTGTGTTAATGAAACATTCTTTTAGCATTAGTTTAATCCTGCTTTTGTAACTTTGGAAATGAATATTTAATTTTTTTAAAATCCACATTGACATTTAAGTTTTAACCATGTCATTATTCTTTATTTGGTAAAGTCTTATTTAATAGATTCTGTTCTTGATGATATTTATTTCTCAATTTCTTTTAGAGTTAAACTTTTTAGATTACTTTGTTCAAGTAGAACGTTTTTGCTATTTATGTTGTGTGTTCTTTAAAAATTTTAGTAGGGAGTTTAAAAATTTTCCAGCAAACTCTCAGCTTACTCCCTTTAATACTGCCTACATTTAAAAATAATTATTTATTGATTTGAGAGAGAGATTTGTTGTTCTGCTTATTTATGCATTCATTGGTTGATTCTTCTATATGCCATGCAGGGGGATCAAACCTGCAACTGTAGCATATTGGGACAATGCTCTGAACAAATGAGCCACCCAGCCAGGGCTTGGCTACTTTCAAAAAAACAAAAGCGTTAAATTGCCTTATAGTGTCTTCTTTTCTTTTAGATTTCTCTTGAATTTTATGATATCAATAGTCTCCTGCTATTTTCCAGTGCTGGCCCCTTTTATCTTACTTATATAATCCTTTTATCAATTTTTTTCAGAATCCTGAACCTATCCAATACAGTTAGTTGTGTTTAAGTCCCATTTTTTTTGCCCACTTTTGGGTATAAAATCTTTTATATTACATTTATTTCTATAATCTGCATCAAATCTTTTGGAAGAATATAAGTATATGCATTTTGAAGAAGTTAGAAAATTATATTATAGATTTGAGAATTAGTCATTCTAAACTTAAGAATTGTAATAACTATATTTCACAAGAAAGTGGATATGACAGGTTATAGTCATCTATTATCAATTTCTGAAATATATACTCAAATTGTCATTGATTTTCTGGACTGCAGGTCAATAAAAATACATACAGTTTTTATACAGTCCATAGTTCTCTAATTAGATAGTTTTCTATCTTCATGCCAGTCCTATCTAAAACACTATGAAAATATTATTAGGAAATAGTAAAAAAAAGTCTTGCTTTGAAAATATTCATTTTTTGAACTAGTCTTATTCTGTCACATATCTGAATATTCTCTTATGCAAAAGGAACTCTTTTTCTTGAGAAAAATTATGGCTAGCTTAATGATTTTTTTGCAAAGCTATATTATTGGTGGCTTGCTACTATTTTCCTGCATTTGGAGCTGCCTGCCTGAGTGAGGGCATGGTGAATCACGGCAGAAAATTAGAGAACTTTGCAGTTTCTAATATACATAATTTTTTCTTCCTAAATTGAAGAAATGGTTACTGAGCAGCTGTATAGTATTTTCTATATTACTCTTATTTCAAAATGGGTTAGTCATCAGAGAAATGTCAAAAATATGCATCAGGCTTAGGTACTTATTTCTATTTGATATACCCCTTGTAGATGAACACACAGAGAACTATTCATTGTTGTGCAGGATTATAAGCAAATAATAAAAAGATATGGAAGCATGGAACAGACTGAGTGATCTCAAAAAGAAGGGGGGAGGGGGAGTTGGAAGAGATTAACCAAAGAATTTATATGAATATATGCATAAGCCACCGGCACAGATGATAATATTGTGGTAGGCCTAGTGGGGGGGCAGGTCCAGGTAGAGGGGGTCAATGGGGGGAAAAAAAGGACACCTGTAATAGTTTCAACAATAAAGATAAATTTTAAAAGAAGAAGCTGTCCTTCATTAGTCATAAAAAAATGTTCATGTGCTAGGAACCAGTGGATAGATCTGGAGTCTGACAAACATACAATAGAACATATTTTCATGATTCATTCTGTTTTAGCCTATGAGGTTCTGTCTCTAGGCTCTCTTTCTTCTCTGTGAATTACTCAAAGGAGAAAATAGATAAGATATAGAGAAGATAAAAAAGAAAACACACAGGTCAGACACTGCTTTGTTCTATATGCATTTTATCTTTCAGTGTAGAAATATATTTTCCAGACCTCTTTAAATAGAAACATTCAGTCTAAAGCATTCATTTCTTTTCATTCCCTTCTTTCTGTTTTTTTTTCTTTTGCATGTTATGCTGGTGAGTTTCCATGATATGTAGGATTTATAACTGGACTGGGAAACTACAGACAGTGAGGAGAGTACAAGTCAACTCGTATTTCTGAGGAGGCTTTGGAACATTTTGGCAGATTACATAGGATAGCTGGTGACTATTAAATATAATCCCTTACTTAGTAAAACTGCTACATCCCCAGAGCAGGGTACTTGGAGCACTCCAAATCTCTTATTTTCAAAACCGATGAGCTTTGAGGATACAGTGTGATCAAAAATATGCTAAATTAGTATGCTGTGCTCTAAATTAAAATGGCACATGTCTATGCAGTCTTTTCCAGCCTTCCACAAAACTAAAAAAATATTACGTGGAAAAAGCTGAAAACTCATTATAGAACTGACAAGTACAAACAATAAGAAACTTGTAGTTGGAAACTATGAAAAATCTTCCTTTCCCATAAGGCAGATAGAGCTAAAGTTAAGTAAGCCTAATCTGGTTTGACATCATAGCACACTTAGATTTTGTCTTGCTACTTAAAAGAAGCAGAAAGATAATTGGTAACTTTCCTACTATGTTAATAAACCCAGAAATTCAAGGTCTGAGCCAACTAAAGAAAGCATTATTCTTTTTCTACTCGTGTACTTTGATCTGTACGGCATAAATGTTTTTTCCTGTGCCCCTTGGTTTTTTCCACCTTCTTTTTCATGGCTAACACTGACATCACCACCCAGAGATAGCAACTTTCAGAAAACAACTGGGTAGGAAATGGCAAAAGACTTATGGTAGCAGGTTATGTTCCCAGCAAAATCAATGAAAACAAATTTATACTTATATTCACCTTGGGAAACATTTAAACAACAAAAAGGAAGAAAAACTACCATAAAATACCTAATTAAACAAAACCAAACCTATACATAAATATAGTTTATTTTCTTTCAATAAAAGGCAGTAATTTCTTGTGGCAGACAATTTACTGCTTAACAAGTATCTACAAATATGTTCTTCTGCATGTTTCTAGCCCTCTTATTGGTAGGCATACTCATGTGACTGGGCTCTGAGTAGAAGTAAAAAATGTCACTTCCATGTTGAAAATTTTGCAAATTTGATTTCATCTCCCAAAGGGTTTAGTAGGCCCACAGACCCCGCCTGTGGATATCTTCTCAGATCCTGAATGCAGAGTTGGAATAAACATTCTTGGTCACTGAAAAATCCCCACGTTGCCTCCCAATGATAGGTAAGCGGGATACAAGAAATCCCTGGAATTGAGCTTTACTTCCAAAACAGTAAAACAAAAGGTTATCATATACTTTAGTATCCATTCTGTGGCTTCTTCACAAGTCAGAGGATGAGAACCGAAGTTTCAAGGACTCACGTGGCTTAGATTTAGAAGTCTCCCAGCATCACTTCTACTGTGTTCTGTTGGTCACAGCAAGGCCAGTTCAGGTTTAACGGGTGGTGAAATAAATTGCCCCTTCACATGAGGAATGGCTAGGCCCCAGGCCAAGAAGTGCCATATAAGGCTGTGAAGAATCTTTGTTTGCAAGAAATCACCACATCATAAAACTGGCAAGATAATGAAAATCATTTCGTTTTCACCTGACATAAATAGACGTGTACCTTCACTGTTTTACCTCAAGGTGATTTCTCTTTACATCTCTTTACTCATATAGTCTAGTAGGATGCTGATTGTTGGGAAGGGCGGTCTCATGTACTCAGTCTTTTGACCCCCATTTAGCCACGTAAGACTGGGCCTTGGGCTTGGAACACTTTCTTACCAAGAGATAAATAGTCCACACAGCCTGTACCAGGCTTATCACCTTGTGTGGGAATATTTTCCTCTGTTTCAGGCTCAAGAAACGTTTTTTTTTTGGTGTTTTTTTTAAAGTTTTTATTCATTTTAAAGAGGGGGAAGGGAGAGGGAAAGAAAAAGAAAAACACCCATATGAGAAAGAAAAATTGATCAGCTGCCTCCTGCATGCTCCCTTTTGGGGATGGAGCCCACAACCCGGGCCTGTGCCTTGAATTGGAATCGAACCGGTGACTCTTTGTTGCATGAGACAATGTTCAACCAACTGAGCCAAACCCACCAGTGCTCAAGAAATGCTCTTTTGTCTTTGCTTGAAGTCTGTGCCTCATGTGGCACCCCGCAAACACCACTGGGGAGGAATGGGGTCTTTCTATCATGGCACAAGATGGGTACAGTAGGAAACTGCCCCGTATCAGCCACAGGGAGAGACTCGATGGCCATGGGGACAAATGTTCACTATGTTCACTATAGAGACTGATCTTTCTCTGTTTGTTCTCTATGTAAGAAATGCTTTGTTCCACCCAGTGCTTGACTGCATTGTGTTCTTGGTGACTCTGATACCAAAATGCAATGGGCAGAAATGTTCAGAGCTCTCCCCTAGGACTGGTAATCAATTCATAGTAATCTGCTTCATCATCAATCATTTGGAAATTTCAGACCATCATGCTATGGAGCATGATAATGATGGCATCATGCAAATTGGACTGTTGAGGAATAACAAATGTCCCAGATGTTTTAGTTGGAATACATATGTGCTAAAGTTTGAGAGATAAATCTTATTTGGGACCTGTCAGTTCATTAAACTTCGGTAGTACAAAAGTCTTAGGCATTATGATATGTCTTTCCAAGTGAAAGCTAAGTATTGCCTGCCATTAAAGAAATAGTACAACACTTGGCAGATGTTTCTGGAGGCCTTTTGGGAGTGATACTCTGATCCATTAATTGAGTAACCCATCATACTTCATGTTTAAAGGGAGAGCAGAGCAAAAGAAGGCTCTGCAACAGGTTCAGGCTACTGTAAGCTGCCCTGTGATCCGTCAGATTCAATGATGCTACAAGTATCACAATGATAAATAAGAATGCCATATATAACCACTATCAAACTATATTAAAATATGCATTATACAATTTCCTAAGGTTTGGAGGAAAAGTCTTCTGCTGATAACTATTTCATTTTAAGAAACAACTCCTGACTTGCTATTGGGACCTGGTAGAGGCTGAGTTCTAGACCACTGGACACCATGACACTGTGTAACCTGAGATGTCTACCATGCATTAAGTGTTATCAGACCTACACATCAGACTGTGCAGGATCAATCATTATGAAATTGAAGTATTGTGATCTAGATTAAACTCATGAATGTATTTAGGGAACAAGAAAACTGCATGGACAGGTGGCTCAGGCTCTCATGACACCTACTCATGCTGCATTGTCACGATTCCTTCTGCCTACATCTATGGATTCATGGAGAATTTGTTGCAAATAGCTGACATACAAAGAAAAAAAGACTCAGGCCTTGTTATAGAGAGCTCTGCAGGATAAGCTTGCACAAGCTGGAAGTGATCTTTTGCTATTTTACATACCCACTCAGCGGTAATCATCTGGTGAAGGAAAATATATGTATATCCTTAGGCATCCTATAACTATGTATAAAATAGCTTTGGAAGCTTTGCATAGATTCAACAACATGAACCTTCCCCCATCAAGGCTGATATGGCTACTCCCTTGCTGGCTACCTGACTTACCAATAGCAGAGGCCAATTCTGGGGGCCAGACATAGCTCCATTTCCCAGGAGACCAGCTAACCTTCCAGTGGTAGGTTAATTACATTGCCTCTCTTTCGTAATGGAGTAGGCAGTGATTTGTCCTCACTGAAATACTTATTTTTGGTTTGGACTTTCCTTCCTTCTTTACAATATCACCCCTCCAACAACTGAGGACTTAGAGAAAGCCCTATGTATCACGATGTTATTACATACATTGCTTCTGACAAAGGAACTGAATTCAGTACAAGAATTATGTAGCAGTGAGCTCTTCATTCCCATGATGGGATGTTTCCAGTAGAAGACGCAACAGTGGTCCCATCAAACTTTAAGTTCAGACCACTACCTAGGTATCAGGGGTCTGTTAAACAACAGAATCAACTGATAGAGTAGGAACTTAAATGCTTGATCTCAATTACAAAGGGGGCAATTGGATTGATTTTTACAAATGAGAGCAGTCGGTATTATTTCTGCAACCGAGAAATTAACTGGGATACCTCTTAGTAAGTCCATGTCTGATAGTAAATGTCAGGGGAAAAATAGAGTAGCCCAGTAAAAGCATCGACACTCTAGGTATTAAGATTTAGATGATCCCACCAGTTGAAAGCACCAACCAGCTGAGGCACTGTTGAAGGCAATGGAAACACAATGGCAGCAAGAAGAAACTTACAAATACGCCCCTGGGACTAGGAACAGGTTCAGTATTATCGCAGTTAAGTATACATTCTCAAGGAATACAGTACTCAATGACTCCTTTTCTTTTCACTATTTTTATGAGATGCGATGTTGGTTCTTAAATTAATTTATAGATCATGGTTCATAAGGAACCATGTCTACATCTGAGTGGTAAGGATTGATTATCTTGGAGATCCTAAACTTAAATTTGATTCAACAACTGATGGTTCTTAGTGTCTCCCCTTATTGGGAAGAGAATGAGATTATCTACATTTGAACAATAGATAGTTGTTTCATGTTAGGTGGAAACATACAGTTATTAAATATGAGTAGAAAGAGAAAAATAGATGCTGAGTGATAGACAGAAGTGCACAGTGAAAGCCCTGGGCCTCTTGGCCCTCAGAGCCATTCCTTGCCCTTTCCATCCCTTGCCCTCTCCTTGCTTTGCCATGTATCATATGGCTCTAACTGTTGTCGAGCCCCCTTGCCAGCTGGCTTCTGGTTGAGGTTTAGCCAGTGATAGGCCATCATGGAAGATTAAAAGAGTCAAGTAAACTAGCTTTTTCTGTAGTATATCTGGCAGGGGTTGCATTTCCTTATTGGCTCTAGCTCTCTCCAGACAGACCTACCATGATTACCACAGATGACCTAGCCCAGTATCACTGCCACCTCCTCTTGTCCCTTCAGACAGTAGTGGCTCCTTGCTTTTGCTAATCTCTGGGTAACTTCACTGCCCTTTACATGGCCTCTCTGCCTGCTCTTCACCTGTGCAGCAAAGTCCCTGTGTTAAATTCTTTGTGTACTAAGGCAAAATAGTTTCTACTTTTTTTTCTTGGTTGGACTCTGACTGATAAACTAGTTAAAATGTATAAAAATCAAATTGTTATGAATGTTTAAGAAGTGAGTAAAACCAACAAAAATTATTCTTAAAATAAGAACAGACATTATCTAAATAAAATATGAAATAATTATCTGGATTTAAAACCCTAAATTAGTCTAACACAGATCAAGAAAAGGTTAGTGAAAATCTGGGCACATGTGGTAAGATAAAAATTTAACACATTTGACGACAAAGGCGATGCACAAATTATGCCATTTCACTCTAGGCTCTGATTTTAATTACAATACAAGTTTAATACTGCCTTTCAAAGTCTTAAATAAATAAAATATGAAATAAGATACACAACTTATAGAAATAGAACATAAAGGCAAAGAAAATATATTTGACTATAAGAAAATTGGTAACAAAATATCATCAAAGCAGCATTAAAAACATATAAAATAATATTTCAGATATAAGGCAAGATATATCACTTATTCAAGAAGAGATAAGTGAATTAAACCAAAATATGAAAGAAAAAAGATTTTAATTTTGGTTAAAAGCTAATATATTTAAGTACAGATATATATTTATTAATAAATTCAAATAAAAATAAACCAGAAGATAAAGAAGTGTTGTGAGACCAAGGTTTTATGTAAAAAGCAGTTAGTAGTTCTCATCACTCACAATGTGAACACATATAATCCTCCTGCTCTTAGTACAGTTGTGTCCGCAGCAATACCTGGTATTTCGTGGTCTAGAGGCCTTTGACTTTACCCTCTCCACAGAATAACCCCTCAGTCTTTACTGAAGGCCCTGGCAGGAGATAAAAAGATTGGAGGAAGGGAGCAGCCAGGGCATTTATGGGAGCAGTTGCCTACTGCTTGAAGTGAAGGAAGAGACTGACCAATATGACTACTGCTTCTTTAACTGTTATATAATCCTCTATTTTAACTCTGTTAGCTTTACCTCTTGAGCTGCCTTCAGCTGCCATTCTTGAGTGTTTTGGGGGTTTTGCAGCAGAAGTAGTGACGATTTCCTGTTTTCCCCAGTGGTTATTAAGGATTACGTTTACTTGGGATTACTTTATTAGTTACCACTGTCTATGGTGTTCCAGCTTCCAAAATACCGTTGCTTGTCTCCTCTACTGATCCTGTACCTCTATGAGTTGCTTCTTTGTTCCCCTCCTTTCTATCCCTTCACTCTTGTTTATTTGATATTATGGAGGGCGAGGTGGAGAGTGGGAGAGGAATTCAGTGCTAATTCATGAGTTCAACTGGCCATCTTTAACCAGAAGAATCCCATTTTGAGTCCTTTATGTTAGGTTGTTCTTTCTTATGTTTTTGACTTTTAGAAACTCTCTATAGATTCAGGATATCAATCTTTTGTCTAGTATATACGAACAGCTATAATTCAGGAATTGTATAACTAAAGAAGAGAGGAATGGAAAGTAGTTGGACAACTAGCTGCCATGGCCAGAGTCCGCTATATTTGGTTCTCACATTTCCAGGCACACCCTTCTTTCCACACCTAGAAAATACTCAAGTCTTCCCAAGGTAGATAACACAAAGTCCGAAGTACTGATTGTGTCCACATCAAAGTATTGCTCCCTGTGGGCCTGTGGTTTATGACCACACCCTATATACAGTGATGAGTTTGAACTAGCTAACTTAAAATGATGCTTATATGGAGTGGGGGAAACAGGAAGCATACAGCAGTCCCTGCGCCCCAGCTGCAAGAACTCTTGCTGGGAAGGACTTGCGTTGACTCCCTGTTCTGATCACTGATTCTGCTCCCTGAGCAGAACTCCCTAGTCTATTATTTAGTGCGGCCTATGGCTTTTCCCTCTTTCCTTCTGAGGGTAAACACTATTCCATTAACTTTTGTAACCACGTCAGAAGTTGGTACTGAAAGTTGAACAGCTTTTTTCTAATTTGGTTTGGCCCTAGAGGATTATTTCAGAGGATGAAATAGTCACATGCTTTTGAGGGTTAGGCATATGATTTAAATATGTATATTATTTAGTAAGGTTCTGGCTTATATGTTCAAAGAAACCCTTTAGAAAAATTGCCAAGATTCCCCGCTTACTTCTGCTGTTAAATTACCCTTTGCCTGATGGATTGTTTTCTATCTCAGTTTTACTTTTGCTGCCTTGATGCCTCTGGAAACTTGGGCTTCAGTGGGAACACAGCACTTTTAAATTGATTTTCAAGGCTTGGTTGCTTTCTATCACCCCCCATTGTCTGGTAGAAAACTCTTAATTTGAGATTCTGAAGGCTGAGAACTTTACTCCATCCTTGTCTGTTTTTTGTTTTGTTTCAGTTTTGTTTTGTTTTTCAGAGCCACCTTTTATAATCAGCCTGAGTAGGAATTTATAGAAAGCAGTGAGGAGCTTTCAACACATACACCAAAGAGTTCTGATAAAATTTTAGAACTCATTGAACCTTTGAACCTGCTGAAGATGACAGTTTATCATAGCACAATAAATATCAACTTTTTACCATGCACAGTCTTGGCCATCACTATCTACCAGTTAACAGCTAATCTAATGCTCTTAGGTTTACATTTTGACATTAATCCACTTTCAGTTACCTATTTTGTGTTACTTAGGGTAGAGGCTAAATACTTATAACCAAGACAGCCCAAAATACAGTGGCATATACTTGTGACTTGAGGGTGGCAGAGCTGAAGATAGCTGAGGTGCTCACTTCTGAACTGCAATAGCGCTGAGCCTGTGTGATGAGTTTAGTAGTAAAGATCCTGCTCCTGCAGGGTAGACCTGTGTTGTCTAATAATACTGGTGACTGATTTGATATGAAAGTCTATTATCAGGATTCACTAGCCTGGGTGTCCACAAGAAAAAGCCATTTTCTCTAATAATTGCTTGATAATTTAGTGTTTCTCTGCCTGACTCTTTCACAATTTCTGCATCCATTCAGAACACAGATGGAAAAGAAAGGTGTTAGCTACTCAACAATCTTGAACCTTAACAAGTTGGTCCAAAGGGATAAGAGCTTAAGTGTTCCCACCAAAGCAAACAAACAAACAAATAAAAGCCCAACAAAAAGCAAAAAAAAAACCCCAAAAAGCAAAATGAAACAATAACAAAAAACCCCTAAATTAGTATTATAATTTAGTAGGCTGTACTTACCTTTCAGTGTATAATAGCTCTCTTGTTTTTGCTTACTTTTCCCCCCCCCCACTAAATTCTACTTTGTTTTATGGTCATAGCTGCTACTCTTGCTTTCTTTATTTTAGCATTTTCATGGTATATCCATTTAATTAAAAATTTTCTTTGTCATGTTGTTTTAAATAAATCTCTCATAAATTACATAAAATGGATTTCCCCACAACCTGACATGTGCTTACAAACTTACCTAAAATTATTAACGTTATATTTTTGTTTACTTATACCTGATTTTTTTTTTTTAATCCTCACTCAAGAATTTTTTCCATTGATTTTTTTTTAGAGAAAGTGGAGGGGAGGGAGAAGGGAGAGAGAGAGAAACAATATGAGAGAGACACATTGCTTGGTTGCCTCCCACATGCGCCCAGCTAGGATCGAGCCTACAGTCTGAGGGCTGATCCTCTAACCACTTAACAACCGGCCAGGGCTACTAATACCTGATTTTTAAAACTCCTGTCTCTATTTTTTTTTTCTTAGATTTACAAACTTTTTTTCTTCTCACCTTGAAGTTTTGGAGATTTCTACTTTATTTCTATTCTAAGGAGTGATTTAAAAATGTTTCAACAGCCTGGCCTGGTGTGGCTCAGCAGTTGAGCATCAACCTAGGATCCAGGAGATGGTGGTTCGATCCCTAGTCAGGGTGTGCGGAGGCAGCCGATCAGTGGCAACTACGACTCTCTTGTCATTGATGTTTCTATCTCTCTCTCTTCCTCTCCCTTCCTCTATCTGAAATCAATAAAGATATATTAAAAAAAAATGTTTCCACATTTTTATTATATACTATACATTTAGGAAAATGCCCAAATCATATTTTACTACTCAATAAATTTTTACAAAGTGAATTAGTGCTTACAACTGTATAATCAGCATATAGATCAAGAAATGGAATACTGTATTATCCCAGAAGCTGTCCTCACACCCTCTCTTTACAGTTTCAATCTACCTCACCTTCAAAGTATAATGACTATTCTGACTTCTAACACCTCTATATCTTTTTATGACTTGATAGTTCATTTTTTAAAATGGTGTACTGTCTGACTTGTAAAACACTATGCTGACATTTGTGGGTGTAAACTTATAATCATTGTGGTTTCAATTAACATTTCCTTGGTTACATGGATGACTTTTACATGAATGACTTTTACTAGGGTGTTGATAAGTAAAGTTTAGAATCTGTTTCCTATTTTCATTAATCATGGAATTTTGTTTATGAAATATCTACTTATATGATTTTTTTTCCATTTCACCATTGCTTCATTGATGTTCTTTATATATTTTCGATATCAATATTTTGTCAGTTGTATGTGTTAGACATATTTTCTTCCAATTTATTATTTTCCAATTTATTATGCTGTCTTTTGATGAGCAAAAATTCTTAAATTTATCAGTTTCTCCCTATATGACTAAATTTGTCATGGACTGAATTATCTGGCTCCTTTTCCCCCAATTCATATGTTGAAGCCACAACCCTCAATGTGATGGTATATGGAGATGGGCCTTTGGGAGGTAATTAGGTTTATATGAAATCATGAGGGTGAGGTCCTTATAATGGGATTAGTGCCCTTATGAAAAGAGACATAAGAGAGCTTGTTTCCTCTCTCTGTCATATGAGGCCACAGCAAGAGGGTAGTCATCTGCAAGTCAAAAAGAGAGCCTTTACCAATTCCTAACCATGCAGGTCCACTAATTTTGGACTTCCAGCCTTCAGAGCTGTAAAAAATTAATTTCTGTTGTTTAAGCCACACAGTATGTGGTATTTTGTTATGACACCCTGAGCAGACTAATATAACTTCTCAAGTCTTGCTAAAGAAAGACTTCCACATCCTATATTCATACAGATAATCACCTGTATTTTATTCTAAATATTATGATTCATTTAAATTAAACTGAGGAAATCTAGGAGTATCAGGCTCTCTAGGATAATGGCAGCAACCTACATTGGAATCACCTGAAACTTTCTACTAAAATTTACAAATAGTGAAAGGAGAGCAAATTAAAACTCTCGTAAATGACTTCTATAGTGTAATTAGGAGACAGAAAGACTGTAAACTCCAATGTGTATGTTATTAGAGAAAAACACACAAGACAGGCAAAGCTGTTGCCAGAACCCTTAATATTGCATAGAATCCAGAAAAAATTGGACAGAAAACTGTGAAGTACAGAAGCATGCTGTCAGTGGAAGAGGTCAGGTTTACTTTCAGAAGGAGAGAGTCCAGCCCTAAGGGAACTGCTGACAGGAGATGAAATGAGGCAATTCAAAGGACTCACAGTGGAGGAGTTAAATGGAATAGCCATCAAAGTGCATGAGACTGGAATTGGCAGTACCCAATTCTTGGGTACAGAAAAAGAAGCAACCTGGAAGTTGGAGGTATCCTTTGAGAGCAGCAGCCATAATTAAAAAGGTAAGTAGCTTTTCTAGAACATGATTAGAATGAAGAACCAGAGAAAGTCTGGCCACAAAAAGGTATCAAAAAACCCCGCACAACTTTCCTTTGCTGTAGCAACAAAAGAGGGAACCCTGAGCTAAGAAATGGGAAAAGCCACTCAGCCACCTCCCTTCTGTGCCTTACTCCACAGAATCCCCCTTTTAACTAAAGTACAAGGAATATCTAACACCTTTAAAAAGCAAACAAGCAAGCAAGTAAACAAAAACAAGCCAAAACTAACAGAGATACTATAAGAAAATTGTAGATAATAAAATTCAAAATTGTTTGCAAATAAAAATACATGACAGCCACAAGGCATGAGAATAATGAAATAAAAAAATAAAAATAAAGCATTAAAATACAAAAAACAATTATGAAGCAGAAATGCGAAAACTCAGAAGGAATGGCTTAAATAGCAAGAAAATGTAAAAAGATCTGAGAGTATTTAAAAAAATTTTCCAAAAGGACGAAGTCATCTTAGATGAAGATAAATTATTTACACACAGGGATGAACAAATATGACTATACAATAAAGGAACATAGATGATAGAAATGAGGAAGTTTAGATAAAATGAAAGAGACCAAAAATATCTGAGAAAAAAATGGTAGGCATAGAAGAAAAATAAAGAAAATTTAATAAATATATGAGTGAAGATTGTAAAAGAGAAAAAATAGAATGGAGCAGAACTAATATTTGAAAATATAATTCAAGAAAATTTTCCTGAAGTTACAGAAGACTGAAACTGTACTGTGAATTATCAACTTGGTATATAGCCTAGTGTTAGTTAGACACTGAAGATAAACTTTTCTGGGGTTCTGACAAAAAGACCATGTTCTTTCAAAGGAAATCAAAGCAGGTTGGCATCTGACCTTACAGCACCAATATTTTATCAGAATATGGTATGGCAACATCTATAAGATTGCAAGAAAATAAAGACCTAATGGTATAATATCTAGCCAATCTATCCTTCAGGAATCAATATTAGAGAAAAGTTATTTTGAACATGCGGGATTTCAGGAAATATTATGTTTGTGAACATTTCCTGAGGAATCTGCCAGAGTAATAATTCTAAAAACTATGACAAAAGAATTGGTGTTGAACTTTGAATGTAATTAATGTTTGAAAGCAATTATTGGCATAAGGGTAAATAATATTATATGTTCTGATAATGTAGAAATTGCATGAAGAAAAGAGATAAGAAAGAGAGTGAAGGAGAAAAGTAGGATAAAATAATTGATTAGTTCATAGGTAAAAATAAGAAATCAATAGATATTATTTAAAATAGACAAACTGAATAGAAGAAGCCTAAACCTATTTCAGAATGCAAAAATAAAATCAAAACATAATGCTATCATTTCAAGTGAGATGTTTGATGTTCAGTGATGGGCAAAGGGAAAGTAAGTTACATAAAATGTTTATAAGCTGATTATTTGTTGCTCATATTAGGGAACTAAAACATCATGGGAAGAAAAACAAAACTAAGGGTATTGTATAAAGGCATAGTTGTAAAAATAACTTTTGTTACACATTCTTTTTGTTTCTAGTTTGAAACAAAAAATACTTTAGAAGTTTTAAACTTTAAAAAGTAGTTTTATTATTTGTAGTAATAGTATTTTTTGAAATTATATATTGTAGAATACAAGGCAAGAAAGTAATGATATTGTATCATTACAAAATGAATAAAATAATAATTTTTGGTAAGAGAAAAGTGATTGAAGTATAAAAACAAAGTTAAATTGAAGTTATCAATATGAACATATGATTTTAAGTATATAAATCATCTAGGCCTGTGGACTGAAAAGGCCTAGAGAAATGACACCTCAATATCAACAAGCACTGTAAGTGCTCAGATTTTGGTCTGTAAATACCATCCCTTGCTAAACAAATAAGAATTTTTGGAAAATTGACTTATTTCAATTTGGAGCTAAGCAATGTAGACAGGGCATTTTTTTTTGCACCAAAAACAAGGGAGCTCTCCAAGACAAAAGGGTTCCCATCAAAGAGGATGCAGGAGCAACCATGAAAGGGTTCAATTTGAGTATGAAAATAATATAAACAAAATAATAGGTATATAAAAATCCATTAGTTTACAAGGATACTCATAAAAGCAAAAATCTGAAAACAGTAGCAAATAAACAACAAATTAACAAATGTTACTTAAAAATCATTATAGATTGCTATTACATTAATTCTTTATTTAAAATGGTAAAGGAAAATAAATCAACATCAAGTCAACCTTTCTCATAAAAATGATTTAGGAGTTACCCAATAGCTCCAGTTGATGAGAGTGAGCTCTGCTGTACAGAAAAAATGTAAACTAAGAAATATTTACCATAAAGCAAGTTATTTTTTAAGTTTAAATTCCATGTTACAGAAAACAAAGGCATCAGATGGAGAAGTTAAAATAACACTTGATTCAATCAATTTTATTTTTTATTTTTAGAGAGAGAGGAAGGCTAAGAGGGGAAAGAGAGAGGATAGAGAGACAGAAACACACTGATTTGCTGTTCCACCTATTTTTATGCATTCACTGGCTGATTCCTGTGTATGCCCTGACCGGCAAATGAACCTACAACCTTGGTGTATCAGGACGATGATGCCCTAATCAATTGAGCTAGCCAGAAAGGGTTTGTCAGTCAAATTTTGAATGTGGAAAACCCTACAGAAGTGTTGCACATTTCTTCAATGAGGAACATGAGATGGGGTGGGGACTGTGTAAATTAAAGGAGTTCAAATAGATATAACAACTGAATTTGATACATGTTTTTTTGTTTTTGTTTTTTAAAATATATCTTTATTGATTTCAGAGAGAGGAAGGGATAGGGAGAGAGAGATAGAAACATCAATGATGAGAGAGTCATTGATCAGCTGTCTCCTGCATGCCCCCCACTGAGGATCAAGCCAGCAACTCAGGGATATGCCCCGCCCTGGAATCAAACCACAATTGCCTGGATCATAGGTTGATGCTCAACCACTGAGCCCTGCTGGCCGGGCTTGAAGTGTGATTTTAAATTAGATTTTGTTTTGAGCAAACCAAACATAAACACCATTTTGAGACAGTGGGGAAAATTGAATCTTGACACGGAATTATTGATAATTTTGTTAGGTATGGTAATGTTAGTGTGGTTATGGAAGAGATATGCTTAATTTTTATAAAGGCATGCTGAGGTATATTAGGTGAAATATCATGATGTCTGTAAATTTACTAAGAATACTTTAGCACAATACAAAACAAAAAAACTCAAGTGAAGCAAATATGGTAAAATATTAACAGTGTTAAATTTAGATAATGGTTAATTTTATGTGTGAACTTGATTGGGTTGCAGTGCACAGTTGGTCAAACATTATTCTGCATGTTTCTGTGAAAGTGTTTTTTGAATGAGATTAACACTTAAATTGATGGACTTTGAGAAAACAGGTTACCCTCCAAAATGTGGGTGGACCTCATCCAATCAGTTGAAAGCCTTAAAATAACAAAGATTGACATTCTTGATCAAGAAGAAATTTTTTTTTTTTTAATATATCTTTATTGATTTCAGAGAGAGGAAGGGAGAGGGAGAGAGAGAGCCTGAAACATCAATGATGAGAGTCATTGATCTGCTGCAGCCTGAAACCTGGGCACATGCCCCGACCAGGAATCGAACCCTGATCTCCTGGATCCTAGGTCGATGCTCAACCGCTGAGCCACGCCCGGCTGGGCAAGAAGGGATTCTGCTAGAAGACTGCCTTTGGACTCAAACTGAAACTCTTCCATGAACCTCCAGTCTTATGGCCTCTCCCTTCATATTTTAGACTCATTAATTCTCCAAAATTGAGTGAGCCAATTCTTTAAAATAAATTATAAATCTCTCTTATTTTTTTCTCTCTCTCCCCATCTCTCTCTGTTCTCTCTCTCTCTTAATGGAAAACTATGACCACTACAGAAATATAAGTGATCATTTTAATATTTTTAAATTTTTATGTATGTTGGATAATAGTAAAATATTTAAAAAATTTAATATCCTTGTTATTGAATAACCCACCTCTTTCCATTCATCTATAGTGCAAACTTTTTTCCTAAACTGAGTTTAGCTGTATGAATGACTCTCTTTCTTGGCTCTTTATTCTGTCCTTTCATATATTAACTTGCCCTGTCTCAATACTATGCTGTCTTATGCAATATAATTTGAAAACAGCCCTGATACCTGGAAAGAGAAATCTCCTAGGATTATTCTTTCTTAAAAAATGAGTTTCTTGGTTATTCTTGGATATTTGCTCTTCTACATTAATTTTTATTTTATTTTCAAGTTTTGTTTAAACCCTATTGAAATTTAAATATGTCTTTTGATCAATTTGGGAAGTATTGACACTGAGATATTGACTTTCTCTGTTCTATGTCATTCCATTTTTATCTTAATGTGCTTTAATAAAGTTTTATAATTTTCTCCATGACAAACATGAACATGTTTTTGATAGATTTAGATAGAACATGTTTTTGATTTATTTTTGGTAAATTACTTTTTATTTAGTTATTTTAAAAATAGTATCTAAATAATTTTAAATTATATAAAAATGTCATTGAATTATGCACATTGATTTAATATCTAGGCAACTTCTTAATTCCTCTTTTTATTCAAACATCTCAAGTTTCTTTTAGGTTATCACGTTACTGTATATATCTTCCAAAAATAACTTTTTTGGTAATCTTTATACTTATATTTCTTCTTTTGCTTTTATTAATCTGGCCAGGACTTCCAGTACAATCATGGAAAGAATAGCGATGTGCTTAATGTACTCCTGATAGTAAAGGAAATGCTTTGGTTTTTTTTTTTTTTAATCGTCACCTGAGGATATTTTTTTCCACTGCTCTTTTAGAGAGAGTGGAAGGGAGAGAGAGAGGGTGAGAAACATCAACGTGAGAGAGATACATCTAGCGGTTGCCTCCCACTCATGCCCCGAGCGGGGCCAACCCTCAACTGAGGTACGTGCCCTTGGCTCCAATTGAGCCCAGGATCTTTTGGTCCCTGAGCCGACACCCTAACCACTGAGCCAAACCAGCTAGGGCAAAGCTTTGTTATTTAAAAAATTTTATTATTAATTATAACATTTGCTGTGGAACTTTTATAAGTATACCTTTTAAATTAGAAAGCTTTTCTTCCAAATTCCTAGTTTATTCAGTTTGTGTCATGAATATATATTGAATTTTATCACATTTTTTGAGATTGCCAAGTTTTTCTACTCTAATTTGTTAATGTGTGAATTACATTAACCAGATTTTCTAATATTAAGCCAGTGTTAAGTTCTTGAAATAAATCTAAATTGATGATTATATATTTTCCTTCCCATAGTCTTCGATATGGTTTAGAATATTTTGGTTAAGACTTTTGTAGCTATTTCATTAAAGTCATTGGCTTGCAATTATCCTTTGTGTATTTTGCTTTTCTAATTTTGAGTATCAATATTATTCTAGTTTCATAAAATAGGTTGAGTTGTTTTCTTCCTTTTCTAGTTTCTGGAAAAGTTTGTTTAAGTTTGGGATTATCTGTTTCTGAAATATTTGGTATAATTTGTCTTGTAAATTTGTTTTGGCCTTGTGTTTTCTTTATGAAAACATTTCAATTACTCATTCAATTTTTTAACATTGTAATGGGCCAATACTAATGTCATACTTTTTCTTTAATCATTTAAAAAAATTTACTCTCATTGGGTGAGGGGAATAGAATGTTTTGTCTGATTACAAAAATAGGCAAGGAAAACAAAATAAACACAGTGAGATTGGTTTCAAGGTATGCAAGGATGATTAAAAAACGGTCTTAATATAATTAGCCACTTCGATAAGTTAAAGAAAAATATAATATTGATTACCTAAAAATTTAAAATTCTTTTCATAATAAGTAAATTAAAGGGCAAATGCTAAATTGTGAAAAATACTTGCTGCTTTAATGATAATGGATCAGTATCATTATGATAAATAAGCCTTTTACAAATCAAAAAAAGTTGGTATGCTTAAGCAATTCATGAAACAAATAAATGGAATGTTTTTCTTAAGTTTATTACTCATTTATACTCTTTACATTTATATTTAATATTGTTTTGATCAAATAAGGCTGAAAATTTTAGTTTATTAAATTTTATCATGTGTAGGAAATACCATTTTTTAACACTTTCTGTGGGCATATAAATTGCCATAGACTTTTGGATGGTAATTTGGCGATATGTGTGTGTCAATTGTCTAAAAACTGATTTGTTTCTGATCTAACAATTCTATGAACAAAGCCTAAGTAGAATAATCATTGATTTGTAGCGACATCTGTCAATTGCTTTGCTTGTTATATTATCTTTAGAATAGCCAAAATTAGGTCTCCAACTACATGTCAACAATATAGGATTGATAAAGTTATTCCAATTAGAATCACACATTGGAATACTAACTAGACATTAACATTATGTTATTGATGAGAAATGAGCTGAAGTAAATTTCTATTCTATTGTTAAGTGAAAGGAAGGGTTAGCAATTATATATGTATTTGTATAAATATATTACACATGTATTCATGTACATATACCTAAGTATGTGCATATATATATATGTATAATCTTAGTTATGTTTATATATACATACATTGCACGGATATGTGCTCATCAAATTTTTACCAGTTGCGGTATCTATGTGATAGAATTATAGTTTCTATTACCTATAATTTCTACATTTTCTAAAATGAATATGTATTTTTGTTTATACTAAAAGGAAACATAAAAGGCTTGCATACATGCTGTAAGAAATTATTTTAAATTGTGACAAATAACAAGGAATGACATCTGTTTGTTGGATTTTTTATATTGGACACAATCACAGAGCCATCATGTCCACTATTCTTCTCTACCTGAATATGCACCTTCCCTCTGTGCTTCAGTGAAGCAAATTATATTTCTTTTGTACATAAATAGGCACGGATTGACTAGAAATGCACCTGACCCAAAAGTGCTTAACCTAGGCTTGTCGAAACCCATAACTTGACATGGTAGAAAAGGCTTTTTCTAATGTGGGCGCAGGTAACTAAATGTCCCAATTATCCTAACTCTCTGTGGACTTTATATGGAATATGGAAAGTGGTGGGTTAATGGTTCTTTTTGTGCGTGTGTCTTTTTGAGAAGACAGATGACACATCTAAGAGGCAAAGTGGACAAGAGACAAAGATTACAAGAGAAGAAGGGAAGGAAGAACACGGGAGAGAGAGGGAGAGCCTGGAGTTCACTCCAGCAATGTCTGGCCCTGACCGTGTGCCAATCCAATTTACACACATCATCAAGGTGGCTGGTGTAAATTTTCCGTCCTTACAGCCCGAAATGCCAAGTCATTGTCTTCAGCTATGAGGAGGAAAGTTGATTGACAGAATCACTCCTTGGAACTATGTTTATTTCATTCTTATTTAGTCATGTGATCTACTAAGAGGAGATTGTCTTTTTGACTTTTTGTACTACATTGTCTGCTGTGTGTGTGTGTGTGTGTGTGTGTGTTTCTAACACCTAAATATTTCAATTTCCTGATTCTATGTTTTTTATACCTCTTCCAACAAACAAGCTAAGATTAGAAACAATTTTGAAAAGAATATACATTGAACTCATTAAATATTCTGTAGTGAGGGAGGTTTGCTTGATAAAAATGGATCCATGCTGTCAGAAATCTACTCTAAAGCTTATAAACAGGCTAAAGTGTTTGCTGAGTGTGCTTACAGGGCAGTGCTGGCTGGACTTGCGAGAGGTCAGGGTTTTTTACAGCTCTGTAGGGCTGGGGTTAACTTATAGCCTTTGTATGGTAAGAGATGCAAGTCATTTCTTCCCTGTGGAAGAGACACCCCAGAGGGATATGGCTCACTGCTTTGTGAGACATAAACCAGCTTTGTTTCTAACCCAGAAACAAATTTTTTTTTATTTTATTAGTTCTGTATTTACTTGGACATGTGAGTAGCTTCTCAAATGCTCCTGACTTGTTCACAACATTTTATTGTTTCCCTCATTAATTAACAAATTGAATAAAATATTTGATGTGTTTATTTCACATTTGCATGAAAATCCTGATTTTACCTTTTAAAAAAATTAATACTTTAACAATGCTCTTCTCTATAAATTCCATTTTTTTTCTTTTGGGGAAAATTTTCAGTATGGTACAAGGTAACTATTTTAATTCATAGGTAGTAGGTTTAAGGGGTTGTAAGATGATTTTCTCTTAGCGGCTGGCACAAAACATTACGTGCTCCCAGAATTCCTCTTTAATACCAGATCTACCAATTTCTTCCTTACTGTGATTTCTTTTATATTTAAATAGAAATACTTAATGTAGGTTTTTTATTTTCCTGCATTTTATGTTATTGTTATGTATGTTTTGCCACCTCTGTTAGATTTTATTTGGCACAAAACAACCAGTTATTTCGAGCTTCTCTTCACAGTGCTTTAAAAACAATAGTCAGTAAATAAATGCTTATTAATACAAGCATTTAAGAGCCAATATCTTCTTTATACTTACTCCCTCGAAATGTCTCTTAAAAATCCAGTTTAATCTGCGCCACTCATATATTTTTAGTCACCTGTAATGATGAGAAATTTTACTGAATTTTTCTCATTTTTTCACTTAGAATTCTCACACAATAAATGATGACATAACAAATGAGGTCATTTTTTTATACCCCTCTTCCAAACAAACAAGCTCTATTCTTTTAATCATGTCAACAAATATTTGTTGAGAACTCCTTCTGTACTGTGTGCTGATCTGGGAGTTGAATATGTAGATGAATTCAGGGAATCAAATAATAACTAGGAAGGCCTGTTTGCAAAATATAGATTTGAAGCAAAGGGAGCTACTTGCTAAATTTTCAATTTCTATTCTAAGATTACTTTTGTTCAAGAATCAGGATGATGCGTGTGGAATAAAAATATCTTCTTTCTTGAAGAGTTCTCTTGAGAAACTAACAGATTTCTTCTAATTTTTCTATTTTCTAGATTCTATGATAATTTATGCTTTATGATTTCCCATGTTCACACATTGAATGATAAACTTTACAATTCCTGCACTTGAGGTAAATAATCTTGGTTAATTTATATTGCCATTTCTCAAAGGACCTGCTTCTTCCAGTACTAATTTATGCTTTTCCTAAATAAAATAAACAAAAGAAGCTATTTGTACTAATTTTAAAAAAGCAGTAAAAGCTAAAGCAAGAAGAAAACAGGGGTGGGAGGTGAGAACTAGAAGAGAAATATTTCACTTTGCATAATTGTTTTGCTAGAAGTGATAGAATTGGTCCTTCACCACAGATAAAAGAGTGTGAAAAAGAATAAAAATAAAAAGTAAAATAAAATTATCCAATATTATGGTTGACAAACTGATCACCCCTTTCAATCCACAGACTGACAAAGGAGTATTCATATAAATTGACAGGACATGGTGAGTCATGGACCAAAAAGTGTCAATTAATGTGTCTGAATTCATGCAGCAGAATAAACTGTGCCTACATACAGCCTCTGACTCAAAGATTTCAGGCAGAAATGTCTTTTGGCAACCATCTAGAAGAGGGTAAAAAATATTTTCAAAGTTAAGCAAACATTGTGGGTGGATCCATCTACATGCTGAAAATATTAAAGTCGGTAGTCATATTTCCACTGGCTTTGTATGGTTTCTGGGGCTAGCTGGGGACCAGAGGTAGAGAATATTGCTGAGTATGATAGTGAGGACTTTGGAAGTGACACCCAGAATAGAAGCACAGAATATCCCCAAGTATGGGTAGAGTATTTTTCCTGATAGTATTAATTCGAAAGTTCTCTTTCTACTAAAATCCTGAGTGGTCTAAAAAAATAATTTTCACTGCTGCATAAGATGCAGAGCAATTGTGGCAGCACTTTTGTGTAGTTTATGTTGATGGAAATAGCAGCATTGCATGCAGATTGGGTGACTGATAGGATACACCACAGTTAGAGCTTTCGAATACAGTCTAATTAAACTGTCTTTTCGAAGTCTGAACTTTGAGCAAATGGAGCATCATTTCTAGTATGCGAGAGTGACCACTATTCCAGGCTGGTGTGTAATGTTGACCAGGTAAAAGCACACAGGACAGTAATGATGAAAAAGAAACAACAAAATAAGTGGCTTCCTCACAAAGGGAGAATTATCATGTTTAATCTTCATAATAAATCTTTTAAATAGGCTTTATTATGTCCATTTTCCAAACCAGGAAATTGAGACTCAAAGATATTAAAATATTTATTCAAAAATTGAGGACTATTATCATTTTCTTTTTCATGGCTAAGCTTTTATTAACTTTTTTAATGAAGAGGAACTATATATATATATATATGAATATATATGAATATAAAATACTATATATCTATATCTATATGAATATAAAATACTATTTCTTAATGACAGCCATACATAATATAGTGGTACATCTATGTATGTATATTGTTGAGGATTTCTGTTTGCAAGCAACTGACTTTAACTAACTTAAGAAACCACAGACTATATAGACAGGATGGTAGGGTTTGTCCAGCATGGGTGCACAAGTTGGAGAAACCAGAAGAAGAATTAGGCCTGTCTTATATATTTCTCATTAGCCTTTCAGTTACTTGTATTTCCATTCAAATTTAAGAATTTGAATTTAAGAATTTAAGAATTTCTCTAGTGAGAAATTCTTAAAGAAATTCTTAATGGCTTTAAATGTTTTACATGAAGGTCAAGTAGATTATGAGATATGTGAGAGGTGTGTTAGCCACACTAATATAATGAATGAGGGGATAAATGTTAATTCTAAGTGTGATATGTATGTAATTTATACATATATATCTATATACACACAGATTTATGTACACAGCATATATTTGTATTTAATTTTGGTAAACTGTAAACACTGAATTATAATAGATACCGTTACAATAGATAGATCTGATTTTTCTTAGTTTAAGATATTTTCCTTTTTTTGACCTTTTTTGAAAATATAGGATTTACTACTTTAGATATTAAGAAGAAGTATATGAATTAGATAGGCTGAAAATAATATTTTGCAGTAAAGATTTCTATCCAGAGTGAGCAAATCTAGTTCTTAAAACTTGAACCTCAAATCTAACAAGACCTAATGCTTTTCAGGGGTATTATACTTAAATGTAAAGTGATAGACAGATCATTAGTTTCCTTCACATCTGTTCATCAGTTTTTCCTCATAAAATGAACACAGGAGCTTAGGCCAACAGAAAACACAGCAGTAGTGCAGTACTAAAGTTTCTAATTCAGTGAGGCTGAATTTTTCGGTTAAAAAGGTTTTGAGCATATTAGCAACCACTGAAGACTTTCCTATATGTTTCACTTTTAAAATATATTAGAGATATATCATTGACACAGGTTTGATGCTGCCTTAACTCTATCACTTATGCACTTGTTCAAATCTCTAGGAACAGCTTGTCACATTTTCTAGAAAGAATGAACATGAACGTAGCATAATTGACATTAGGAAGATCAATTTGGCTATACACTGAGAGTAACCACATTTACCAATTTCCCCATCTTCTATCATTCTAGGTGCTTCCTCTTGTGCCTTTTTGTAGAACTATAAGTGGAAAACCAAAAAAATAAAAATAAAAAAAATAGTCCATTATAATAAATACCATGAGTTTTCCTCAAACACAAAATTACTTGAAGACAACAAGAAGTGGAAATAAATTAGTGTTTATTAACTATTTTTGAGTTTAAGGGAGAGATGGAACCCTGTGGAGGGAATATTTTCTTTCTTTGTGTACGATGGCACATGGCTTTGCTCATCTGAGGTCTGAGAGGAGAAATTAGTGCAGTCAGCCCTCTGTATCTGTGGGTTCCACATCCTTGCAGATCAAAAATATTTGAAAAATTTTTTATATTGTTGCTGATGTATGTACTATATAGTTAGACCTACGATATTTGCACCTGTACCAAACACATACAGACTTTTTTTCTCAATATTGTTCCCTAAACAATATAGTATAACATTTATTTGCATAGCAATTTCATTATATTAGGTATTATAAACAATCCAGGGATGATTTAAAGTATACAGGAGGATGTGCATAGGTTATATACAAATACTACATCATTTTATATGAGGGACTTGAGCATCTAAAGATCTTGGTATCTGGAGGTGGGACCCTGAAACCCATCTCTGTTGTCTATTTCTCTTTCTTTACATATCATATACTAAGAAAAGCAACCCTAAAAATGAAGCAAGAATATGATATATCAATTTCATGTTACGAAACCTAAAAACACAGAAGCCTGTGCCCCAGAAACATTCATCCGTCAAGTCAAGCAAAGGCCTAGAACTTGAAGCCTGTAGGCAGAGTTTTCCTGGATATACCTCCTGCTGTAATTCTGGAAAACTGCAAGAAAGCAAGATGCCAGCCATAGGGTCACTGTCTTTTGAGCTACCATGTCCCTTGAGGCTCTGCTTTACTTTCTAACAAGTGTTTCTCATGAAAGTTACTATATTTTCTGATGACTTCTGAGCTAGTTACTCGTAAAAAATAAGTACTAGTCAAGGCAAACTTTCATACAGTTGATTTCTGCGAGCTCTGTGGGCTGTGTGTGTCTTTGTATGGGGGATAAAGGAAGGGGCGGGTAACTCCCTTAGCCAAATTTTACAGTTGTCATATGTGGGAGTTTCCAGAATCTTAAAAGGCAATGAAAGCATCCTATATGTAAACTGTATTTTAAGTAGGTGAAGAGTTACATCATCCATGAAGGGAAATGGAAGAAAATATACATATTCTCTCTATCTTAGTTGGAATTACAAAATATCCAGAAGCCCAGGAACTTTCCACTTGATACAGTTTTGCCAAGAATGCTGGCCCTGGATTATATCTTTCTTTCTCAGACAACATCCCAAGTCGGAGTGCTGTTCTGCAAATGGCTCAGCATGCTGCCTCACCACGCGGGTGGCAAACAGTGTCTCTGATCCATACAGTCCTTTTGTTCTTCCAGATGGATGTGATATATGATCTAAATCCCATATATAAAAATAGTATATTTATGCTGAATTTTTATATAACCTGTCTTTTCACCTGCCAAGCGGTGGGGATGCAAACATTTCTACTCTCAGACAAACATCTTCATGTAGGTGGACTCTATCCATTGGTTCCCTGTAGGATGGCCTGAAGAATAAAAGGGCATCCTTGAATCCATTAAAACATACTCATTCTAGCATAGGGAAGAAATCATATAAATAAAAGCAAAGCAAATGTAGTTGCTATACAGACACCAATAGCGTAAAATAGTCATTAAGAGTTCAAACTTGGCCGTCCAGCAAAGTCTGGGCAGCCACCCACTAGCTGGCTGTGCAACAGTAGGAAATTAATTTAGCATCTCCAAATCTTGATTTCACCACATGTACAGATGATATCATGTATTGCATAGGTATTGGGACAGAAAATAAATAAAAATAGCACTGTTTCTGGCATATAATAATGTTAGTTAAGTTATCATTGTTGTTGTTACCAGCATGACTGTATTAAAATTAAGAGATTGAATTTAATGGCCCCTTATATTTATTACCCTTATTATACCCACACACATGAGGTCTTTGTGTGCACTGTACAACAATGACATCCTCTAAGTGATTTATCTAGACACAATAATCACTGACTCCACTAATATATATGTTCTTATCTGGCTTCAACTGAGTGTATAATTAGAATGTTTTATAGATTAACTTATGGCTCTATTGATTTCTATTCTTAAAAGCATGGATTACTGTTTGGAGGACACAAAATCTGTACAAAACATTAAAAGGTTACTTCATATAGTTTTTTAAAATTTAAAACTTTTTAGCTAAATGTTACATATCACATTAGCTTTTTGTTAAAATCCAGCTCATTGAATATAACTGTGAAGTGATGAAAACAAAATCACATCTCTGTAGGGAAAATAAATGTAGCCATTGTGGGTCAATGTACTTGTCCAGAAAATAAGAATTTGAAACAGAATTAGTAATAGTTCTTAAGTCCCCAGACAAGGTTCAGTTTTCTATGCAATAAAACAATGATTACCCAGTTTTTCCTTCCAGGATCTCTTTCTATATTCTAATTGAATTCAGTGGAGCAACTTTTGTGAAACATTCACCTACCCTTTCTCAGATGTTTTCACTAAGTCCCAGGAATTAGAAATCTGGTTCTTGTTACTTTACTGAGGCACTGCTCCTCAAACCCGCCCTGACCTTTGGCCTGAAAAATTACTCAAAACTACAGGATAAAGGTGGAAAAGGAATATCAAGAAAAGACATAAATTGACCAGAAAATATTGGAGAAAAGATATTCACAAGTCAGGATGATAAGAAAAACGATGGGTGTGGATTTCATGCACTTAATTATAAAAATATGATTGGAAACTCAGAAGCTATAAAGAAAACCATAGTAAAAATTCTGTATCCTATTCTCTGTTTAGCCATCCAGATTTCCCCCCAGCAGTAAACAACACCATTAGTTTCTTACATACTTATATATTCTTCCACATCTGTATCTTTTTCTGTATCTATATTCACAAATGGTAACATCCTATATATACCTGCAGTACACCATGTTTCTTTCATTTAAAATATTTAACTTGGAGGTTATATCATATTTATACATAAAACCTTCTAGTTCTCAGTAGACTTGCAATGATATCTACTTAACCAGTCTCTGCTTATTGATATTCAGCTTTTTGCCATTACTAACAGCAGTGCATTGAACAACTTTTTTTTTTTACTCTCCCCCCATTTTAAAATCAATTTTACTTTTCAGTTACAGTTGACATACAATGTTAGTTTCAGGTGTACACCCCAGTGATTAGATATCATATAACTTACTAAGTGGTCATCCTGATAAATCCTGTACCCATCTGACACCATACATAGTTATTAAAATATTACTGACTATAGTCCCTAGGCTGTACTTTATATCCCCATGACTATTCTGTAACAGCTGATCTGTACTTTTTAATCCCTTTACTTTTTCACCCAGCCCTCCAACCCCCCTCCCATGTGGCAACTGTCAAAATGTTCTCTCTATCTATGAGTCTGTTTCTGTTGTGCTTTTCTAGAAACTTTGCAGGCTAGAAGGGAGTGGCAAGAAATATTCAAAGTGATGAAAGCAAAGACCTACAACCAAGATTGTTTTACCCAGCAAAGCTATCTTTTAGAGTAGAAGGGTAGATAAAGAGCTTCCAGGCAAGAAAAAGCTAAAGGAGTTCATCACCACCAAACCAGTATTATATGAAATGTTAAAGGGTCTACTTTAAGAAGAAAAAAAAGGTAAAAAATATGAACAACCTTGCACACATCTCTTTGCACACATATATTGCTTAGTGTTCAGTTCAGAAAACAGAAATCACGCCATTGTAGGAAAGCAGGGGTTTAATCAGGCCAGTTCTGTACTTACAAATCATTAGAGGGTTGTGGGCTCAGCAGGAACAATGGGCTCTTAAGACGATTCTCAAAAAATATCTCAATTGGTGGGCCATGGGAATTCTTCTGCAACTTCTGCAGCCACTCCTTCAATATTGAGCTAAAAAATGTATCTGATAGCTGTGATTCAGGAATTGGGAAGGCAAAGGAAAAAAGATTGCCTCCATTGAGACTGCCTTTTTATAAAACTGTCAAAAGAGACTAAAAGATTGCTTCATTTGCACTTTTGCTTTCTAAATCTTACTTGATTACATATAATTGATGGAACATAATTTCCTTTTAGAACCTTGATTCCATGGGAGTTTGGAAGATATGGACTTTGGTTTCCTAAATTCTGCAGCAATATAAGAAGTCACACTAGAAAAAGGCAGAAATCAAGGGGGTGTGAGTCAATCCAACAGAGAATACAGCTGTCATTTTAATTGATATCATTCTAAAGAATTTTTAAAAATCTCTTACAGAAACACTGTAGATAAAAGCTTCTTTAATGTGACTAATGGAAATGAATGGCTTTTATTGACAGGTCATATTTGACTACTTTGGGTCAGAGTAACACTCACTTCCATTCTTCCTCCCCAGCCCCCCAAACCCCATATATATTTCTTTTAGCCAAGGAAGATGGTCTCAGAGAAGCAGAAAGAGTCTCCTCAAGAGAACTAGCCAGGGGAGCTGACACATGCACATAGAGGTTAAGCCATGGTGGCTCACACAGGAAAGGAAAGCAGCAATGGGGCTCAAGTGTGATATCGAGGCCACGTGCCTCAAAGGGGGGGGGCAGTGGAGAAAAAGGGAGAAAGCAGTACCAAAAAGCTAGCTACTGCATGACAAAAACGTTCAGTTGTTGGAAGTAATAACGTTAAAGGAATTTTCTCTAAAAGTTGTCGAAAGTCCTAATGGGCATAAGTTGAGATGCAGTGTAAAAAAGGGGGGAGCATTATAAACAATTGTTTAGAATATAAGCTTATGACCCATGGTGTTAATAAGCAATCAAAAGGTATCACTTCTCACCTGTCAGAATGGCTCCATCAACAAATCAACAAATGACACTTGCTGGCGAGGGTGTGGAGAAAGGGGAAACCCTGGTGCACTGCTGGTGGGAATGCAGACTGGTGCAGCCACTATGGAAAACAGTGTGGCGGTTCCTCAAAAAATTAGAAATGGAACTGCCTTTTGACCCAGTGATCCCACTCCTAGGAATGTATCCTAAGAATCCTGAAACACTAATCACAAAGAATATATGCACCCCTATGTTCATAGCAGCACAGTTTGCAATAGCTAAGATCTGGAAACAACCCAAGTGCCCATCAGTAGATGAGTGGATAAAAAAGCTGTGGGACATTTACACCATGGAATACTATGCCCCTTTGGGACAGTATGGATGGACCTGGAGAATATTATGCTAAGTGAAATAAGCCAGGCAGAGAAAGACAAACATCACATGATCTCACTTATATGTGGAATCTAAAGAACTTAATAAACTGATAAACAGAATAGATTTAATAACATGGAAGCATGGGTCAGATTGATGAATCTCAGAGGGATGAAGGGGGGCGGGTGGTGGAGGGGGAGAGATTAACCAAAGATGCATATATGCACAACCCAAGGAAATGTACAATGGTGGGGAGAGGAACTGGCGAGGGGGGTGGGGTGGGGTGGGACGGGTCACTGGGTAGAAAAAGGGACATCTGTAATATTTTGAACAAAGAAAAAAAACTAGTGGCTGCCGTTATGTATTTGTGGAACTAAGTATTGTATCATTACGCTGGTATTCAACTAGTGTGGTTAAGATAGGAGCATGTATTTGCATGTAGAAGACAATTAACACTGAAGAGGAACTCCCAGAAACAATACATGTTAAAAATGTCTTCTTAGAAAAGACTTTAATTGTAAGTAACAATACTACAACTTCAGTGGAGAACCAACTTGGGCTGTAGAGAACTGTGGTTGGTTTTTCTGAGGATTTCTCAGAGGGATGAGAACTGGAGTATGTTTTATCTGAGGTTAGCAACTTTATTCTTTCATTTGCTCAGGTCAAAATACTTGGAGTCATCTTTGACTTAGAGTTTGCTTCCTTAAAAAATTTTAATTGTGGTAAAATACACATATTGTAAAATCTGTCATCTTAACCATCTTAACCATTACAGTTCAGTAGTGTTAAGTTCATTCACACTGTTTCACAGTCAATCTCAAGAACTCTTCTCATCTTGAAAAACTGAAACTCAGTATCCCTGAGGACCAAATGGCAACCACCATTCTGTCTTTCTGTCTCTGTAATTTGATTGCTGTAGGTGCCTCAGATAATTGAAATCATAAAGTGTTTGTCTTTCTGATACTGGCTGATTTCACTTAGCATAAAGTTCATCCATGTTGCAGCGTATGACAGAATTTCCTTCTTTTTAAAGCCACTTGTTTGCTTCCTTTTGGGCTTATTTTTCTCTCCCCCAATCTACATCCAATGATTATGAAATCCTTTGACTCTACCTTCAAAATTAATGCAGAGCCTGACTACTTCTTACTCCCACCACTGCTCCTACTGTGGTCCCAGCCACCATCCCTTCTCAGTTGCATTTCTGCAACTGTTCCGCTTCTCCCCTTGCTCACTGTCATCTCTTTTAAACCCAGCATTTACAGCGATCTGTAAAAATCAGGTCACCCCTGTGCTCAAAATCCTGCAATGTCTCCTCATTTTGCTTAGAGAAGAAATCAAAACCCATGCCTCCACCAACAAAAGGAAACCTGCTAGCTTAGCATCACCAGCATTGCTTTCCTACTGCTCTCCCTGTCCCACCCACCCCGCCACCCACATCACACTTGCCTCCTTGGTGTTTCTTGAACTGGCAGGCAAGATCTAACAGCAGTGCCCTTGCACTGGCATTTCTCTTGCCAGATATCTCTGTATGCTAACTTAATTTTTTCCTTTAAGCATTTTATCCAATGGAAATTTAAAATATCCTAACCTGGCCAACTTATTGAAATTAAGCCCTCCCATGACACACATGCCCTTATCCCCTTCACCATTTCATTTTTCCCTGACAATTTTCAGCTTCTAAATTGTTATATAAAATATACTCATTTGTTGTTACAGTAGTTTATTGTCTGTTTCCCAGTGCTAGATGTGTGTCTTTACCTGTTTTGTTCATTGATGTATCCCAAACACTGAAAGCCATGCCTGGAATAGAGGGGGTGGGTGTTCAATAAATGAATACATGTTTTTACTGTAAAGATCTCTTCACGCTGAAAGCAGGTTGGGCTGGTGCTCTAATAGTTCCTACAGGGCTCTAACAGTATGAGAGTAGAGGAAAGCCACCAGAGTCCATATTTCTAGTCTACTCTGTCACCCACATTCCCACACTGCCAGGGCCCATTTTTCAGGGGTTTGGAGTCTAACACTCTCCAAACCCAAACTCCATTATCTACTGACTCAGTGGCCAGGGGGTAGTTAGTCTTTTTAAACCTCAGTTTCTTCATCTATGAAATGTGGATACTATTAATTAGATATTCCTCCTAGGTTATGAGAATTAAGTGAGATAGTGTGTTTTAAAGGCTGAGCACTTGATAAATTACTTGTAGGTAAATATAATTATAAAACACTTAAAGGCAATGCATTTAGGATGTTATGCATTCCACTATAACCACATTTATGATTTTAATCTGCTTAGTAAAATGCTCTTTATATGGGCAGTATAAAAATCAACTTCACCCAAACTCAAATATGAATGCTCAAGAACTCTGAAATACTAGTATACAAATTATTTTACCATATTGTGAATTCTCAGAAGTTAAATCCATATTCAAGTGAAAATACCAAGCATATGATTAAATATGTGAAATTTGGTTGTCCATTTAGCTTTTTCATAGTACTGACTGGCAAAATATGACTCACTATATCTCTAACTCTGATACTTTCTCAAGAAAATTTACAAATAAATAAGTTTTTTATAATTCACCTTTCAAACAATATTCTATATTTTGACATTTCTTTTCTATTTTTAACAAAGCTTTTTTCTTAGCGAGGCCGTTTGGACACTCCCAGTTAAACTTTTAAAACTTGCTATTTCCAATTAGCTTCAATTTGTCAGTTATATATCTGAATTAAGCACTTGTACTAGATTTTAATCACCCTTGGGAACAAATATGTGCATAATTGATTAGTAACTCTTGATATTATGAAGGTTTAAACCAGTTGGAAATTACTCTTTTTGGTATATAAATCTGGCTTCTGATTTTTGAACACATTACCTTAATGTTCAATACTATTTTCCATTTTGAAAACTCATTTTGTGTGGGTATTTGAAATGATAAGAGATATTACCAAGAAAATGACCAATAAACCATAAAGCTGCTCAACTTAATACTAGTATAATTTATTTGTTGCTGGGAAAGTTTCATTTTAGATTACTTTGGAAGAGAGTATGAATGTATATGAAGCAGTTCCCTGAGAGTAAGAACTTATCACCCTGCCCATAATTTATTTAGTTTCTGCACTAGCTGTTAAGTGTGAAATTGTTTAAAAATGTCTTACAGATATCTAAGCTTTCAATGGAATCAGATGAGAAACCTGAGAAATGTGCATAAGAGCAAAGTCCCTATTTCATTCTCCTTACTTGCACCAGAAAGCAGTCCACCTTGGAGTAACCCATTCAATCTAGAGAGAACAGCATGAAAAAATACCCAAGAAAAAAGTCTTCTGCACACAGGCTTCCCTATAGAGAATACACTAAATCTCTCTAAGACCGAATGAATTAAACCCAAGCCAAGAACTTGACACATTGTGTCTAAGCAGGGAGGTTGCAACCTGAATCTGAACATCATTCTATGATACCTGCAAAGAATTTTGAATCAGTTGCAGGAGATCTGGGTCAAACCCTTCTCTATAAAACATCTTTTAAAATTTGTTAAATGAAAACAAAAGGGGCCCAAGGTAGAGTGGCACTCTACCACCTTCCCTTGGCTAGAAAGGAAGGCCCTGTCACTTAATCTTTGGAAGGTGTCAGACAATCTCAGAAACAGATTCAGGTACACTTCAGGGTATGTTTACTTTCCATCTCTGCCGACAAGTGTCATGATCGTACAGCCACTTTTCTTTTGGTTTTCAGTGGAATTAAAAGCTCCCCTTGAATGTTTCAAAACCTTGTAAGAAGGTGCTTTAGAGCCACTGGTAAGATATTATAACACTATAGCAAGGCTTAGTTACCTTCTCTAAACACTTTGGCATCTTTGGATCAAAGGAACAATCCATAGAAAATATTTTTGGCTGCTAAAATAGAGTACACATTCATATCTGGGTTTTCTTTATTTTTATTTGAGTTTGTAACTGCTTTTTGTGGTGAATAAGAGGAAAACAAAAGATAAATGTGAGATGTTCCCTTCCCAGGAAGCTAGTGTTGCAGAAAAGGAATCCTCCTAAGTGGCATTTGAGGTCTGGCAAGCATATCCACTTAAGAGCAAAAACTAGAGACTGGTTTGGAGGCTGTAGTGGTGCCCTGTTCTCAAATCCTGCCAGTTTTATTCTTCCCCCTTGGAGTCCAGATGGATGGTCACACATTCACCTCAGACCTGGGGACAGTGCCCTTCTTTCTCAGAATCTTACTCCCAAAGCAATGGTCCACTGCTCCGTGTCCTTGCCAATGTTTCCTTTCTTCACTGGTTTTCATGAGCACCTTTATATTACAAAATTTTCTGTTAGTAATTGCAATCCCTATGTCTTAGTGACCCTGCCCGTTGGTAAAAATACCTACTTTCCATTCCTTTGAATGCACATTAGACATTCTTAACACAGAAGCATACTCTGGTGTTGAATCTCTTCTTTTTCCATTTGTCTTTTAAGTAAATATTATTATTTTATAATTCACTTAATTTTATTATTCGCATAAGGGGTTTAATTCATAATGTAAGTTATACACCTATAACTTACTCCTTGATTATATTTGTTAAAACCAGAAAGAGCCATGTGACCATCCCCTCCCTCCTGAGCTAGTGACACAGGTAGCTCTTGCCACCCCTGAGCCACCGTGTGGTGGAGAAGTAGGCTTCCTTTTTATTTCCTGGAGCGGAGAGAAACAGGAAAAGAAAGAGAATTGGAGTGATAGGGAGAATTCCTAGCAAGTCTTCCTTTTGAAAAAGAATGAGAAACACTATTACAGGACAGGAGTTTAGAAAAAGCACCAAAGACTTAATCCTTTACTTTGGCTTGGCACCTGTTTCTAACCATCTTTTTTCTTTCTTCTCCCTCCCTCCCTCCCTCTCTCCTCTTTCTTTCTTTCTTTCTTTCTTTCTTTCTTTCTTTCTTTCTTTCTTTCTTTCTTTCTTTCTTTCTTTCTTTCTTTCTTTCTTTCTTTCTTTCTTTCTTTCTTTCTTTCTTTCTTTCTTTCTTTCTTTCTTCTTTCTTTTTTCTTTTTCTTTCTTCTTTCTTCTTCTTCTTCTTCTTCTTCTTCTTCTTCTTCTCTCTCTCTCTCTCTCTCTCTCTCTCTCTCTCTCTCTCTCTTCTTTCTTTCTTTCTTCTTTCTTTCTTTTTCTTTTTCTTTTTCTTCTTTTTCTTTCCTTTCTTTCTCTTTTCTTCTTCTTCTTTTCCCCCAGCCATTCCTCAACCATCTTAACTGATAAAATATAAATTTGTAATTATGTTTGTAGAGCTTTACCAGGAATTTTTGCTGCTTTTTTGTTTATTGATAAGTAAAAATATTATTCTCTGTTTTAACAAAAGAGACTTCAGATTGCTCAAAGACATAGTATTTGGTCTTCTGTTCGCCCTAGTAAAATAACTTCCATAGTTAAGCGTGTTTGAAAAACCTAGCTGGTAATGAAAGAATGTTTCCTAGTTCACCTGTATTTTACCTCCATGGCTCCAGTGTGTGGTTTTGTTGTTGTTCTTCCACTGAGAATTATAAAAGAGGTAGTTTGTTTTTGTTTGTTTGTTTGTTTGTTTAAAAAGTCCTAAGCTAATGATAGTTGTCACTGCTAACTGTGAATTCACAGGGCCTGTGCAAATAGGATGTGGCTCTAGGTTATGTTAAGTGTCACTGGCTGGTAAAAACTCAATTCATGATCCACACCAAAGTGGACTTGAAATAGTTCCATTTCCAGGGAAGTTTCATAGTGCTATATAGGAATTTTCAGTAAATCTTCAGCTTTTATCCCAATCAGTAAGTTTTCCTTCCTGACAAAATTGGTGGAATATAATCCCTTTCCTCACTGTACTGCAGTTAGAATAATACAGTAGAAAAAAACATAAGAAATAGAATTATCGGTTCACAGTGGAGAGAGAGAGAGACAAAAGCACAACATCATTGCAGAAACCAAGAGAAAAAGCATGTCCCAGAATAGGTAGCTGATTTGCTTGGAAGAAGGGGCACAATATAAGTGTTAAGAACAATGACTTTACAATCAGTCAGATTTGCATTTGCATTCCAACTTGTAGCATTAAGCAAGAATATTAAGTCTTTATTTCCTCACCTATAAATTGGAAATAATAAAAAGATAATAAACTAACTCATATAGTTGTTGTGAAAGTTAAGTATGGTAAGGTACATGTAGAGTGCCTCATGGAATGGTAGGGATATAAGTACTCAAGTGTTTGTGGCTGCTCTTACTTCTTCTAGCTAATCATTGGTAAAGGCTGTTGTTAAAATAAGTTTTGAGGAGGTACATGTGTGGTACCTGAAAGCAAAAACCTTTGCAACATTGAAGTATGAATTAAGAAGAGAAAAGAGATGTGTGGCAAATATGAGTGTCATCAAATTTAGGAAGAAAACAGCGTGGGCTGAATTTGAGACAGGATTAAAGGTTTTCACAATTTTTCTAAAAATTAATATAAGATTTGTCCTTTCTTTGTTGTCTAGATTTATGAAAAAATTAATTGCAGAGTGAATTACACATGGTTCTTATTCTAAAATGTATTTGTTTGCTTTCAGTCCTTACTTCTCATCTGTCTTGAATTAATGAACATTTTTAGGTCTGGAATACCCATTCTGGTTGCTTTCTGTACACTTGATGCAGTCTAAATTTTGGTGTGCAAGAGAGGAAGAACAAAAAAGTAACACTTTTGTAGAAATTTTGCCTTAACAAGCCTTTATTCTATCTATCTGCCTTAATTTTTATACACACATTTAAATCTATTGATCTTGAGGCCTTGGCTGGGTAGCTCAGTTGGTTAGAGCATCAACCCAATACACCAAAGTTGTGAGTTTGATCTCTGGTCAGAGCACATACAGGAATAAACCAAAGAATTCATAAGTAAGTGGAACAACAAGTCGATATTTCTCCCTCTCTCCCTTCCTCTCTCTAAAATCAAAACATAACTTTAAAAAAAAAAAAAAAATCTGTTGATCTTGAAATGCAATATTCTCAAATGTGGCTAAATGTATCATTTCAGACTTCTCACGAACTTTCATTCAATATTACAGGTCTCCAATAAAACAAAAGGGAAAAAAATCCTCTCTACTCAGCTCTCATCATCTTTCTGACCACAATCCCAAGAAGTATTGGATTTGTTTCTGATAGTTTACTCTTTGGCTATAGAGCCCCTTATAAGGGAGGCAATATACTTGGATCAGTCAGGTTTGATTGGGAAAGCAGAAGCCACTCTAGGTATATTTAGTGGAAAGAAAATTAATAAAAAGAATTCAAGGCTAGATAAACATTGGAAGGGCTGCAAAAGCAAAGATTGGAGAGGTCTCTTTCAGGAAATCTGGGCTTATAGGATTTCATGGAAGCCACCAACAAGGATTCTAGTTACCAGAAGAGCTGAAATAGCATAGTGGAATGTCCTTAATAGAAGTGAACCAGACCTCATTTAGATTCCTCTCCAGATCTTGTCTTCATCTCCACTTTTCTGCTTTCTATCTCAGATGACTGACTTGACAAACTACATTGGTGGTCTTCCTTATTTTCTAGTTTCCAGTTGGGTAGGCCAATGAAGAGTAGTATGCACAGGAGATCAAGGGTGAGGTTAGGGCCTGGCCGGGCATGACTCAGCAGTTGAGCATCGACCTAGGATCCAGGGGATAATGGTTCAGTGGAGCCCACATGCCTGGGTTGTGGGCTCCATCCCCAGTCGGGGTTTGCAGGAGGCAGCCGATCAATGATGACTCTCTCATCATTGATATTTCTATCTCTCTCTCTCCCTCTTCCTTCCTCCCTCTGAAATCAATAAAGATACATTTAAAAAAGAGTGAGTTTATTCTGCCTCCCTTCCTCTAAGGTTACGTAAGAAAGTTTATGTCCCTTGACTGTTCCAACTTGCCTCTCTATTCGACATACTCTTTTCAGATTTTGATAACTGCTCCTTCCTCTTATCTGTTCAGGCTGAGGGATGATAATAGCTTTCAAATCCCAGAATCCTGTCCTACCCCTTTTAATTCCATTACATCTTGCAGCATCTTTGCAAATACTCCCTTAGTAAAGACTTGTTGATTTGTTCTAACATGAGTGTGCCAATTGTTTCCTGTTGGAAACCTGACTGATAATAATAATTTGGACTGTATGTGAACCTAAGAAATGCACCTTAAAGATGGGTGTCTGAAACTGGGTGGTTTATATTTAAAGGAGTTGAGGGATCACATTCATGCCAGGATGAGAGGGATACAGGTAATCTATGGCTTGTGGTAGAATCTTCCTTTCTCGCATAGTCATGCTTGATAAGCATAACATAAGGTACAAATGAGGGGAAAGACAGGGATGGATTGGAGGAGCAATTTAGTTGTTTTGTAAACAATAGAGATTATCAGAAATGTGGAATTACCACTTTTTCTCTTTGGGCCTCTGGAAAGCATAATAAGAAATTAAGAGCTGAACAAAAATTTTAAAAATTAAAAAAACAAAAAACAAAACAAGGAAATTTCTAAAAACATTTAAAAAAAAAAAAAAAAGAAAAAAAGAAAGAGAAAGGAACCTGGATTGGAAGGCTCCAAGGCAGTTTAGAGCCTTGTATATTTGCATCCTCATCTTGTATATCTGCAAGTGTGAGTGTGAGGACTGCATAGTTGCAGCCCCATTAAATGTTCAGTCTCACCAGATCTCCCATTCTAAAGCAGGGATACTGGTGGAAAGAAGTGAGACCTTGAGATCTGGGTTGAAGATATTTGTAAAAATGTGGGTTGAGACAGATCTTTAATCTCCAACTTCCTTAGAAATTCCCTTGCATGTGGAGGCAGCCTCATCTCACCATCAGCCTTCCTCTGAATTACAGCAGTTGCCTCGAAAGCTAATACCGATTCTTCTCCAGGCTCATGCTGACAACTTCTCACTGATTTTGATTTGCCTTAATAATTATATACCAATAAAGCCATAGATGTAAAAATGATCAACTGTTGAGAAAAATATTTTTTAAAATATTTGATAAAATTAAAATACAGTTAAGATAAAAATGGTTTTTAAAAAACTACTAAATGTCTTTCATGTCTACACTATCTTTGAATTTCCCAAAATGGCCATTAGGTAATACAAAGGTTTCTTCTTTACCCTATGAAAGAAAAGGAACAATTTGGTTTGTCTAGAAATCCTACAAGTTTTAATTAATTCAAAACTATTATGAAAGCTTTTATCTATCAAACTTAATATATATATTTTTTAAAAAACCATAAAATTAAGGAAAGTTTGTCTTCCTAGTAAATATGTGACTATAAATACTCTTTTGAATACTTTTTAAATTAAAAGAAAACCCTGTTTCAGCTCAAAGATAGGAACAGTAATTTTCACCAAAGTCATTTGTTTCCAGGATTCTAGATTCTTTTCTTTTCTTGTTGTTTTTGTTTATTTAAATTCTGGACAAATATGAGGAGCATGACTCAATAACATGTAATTCAGCAGCAGCCTATGGCTTACTTCAGTCTTTCTTTAATTCAATAGTCAAGATGTATCTCCTTGACCAAGAGTGATATAGCCTTAGAAAAACTTGTGAAAACTTCACTTGATTTAAAGTGCTCACTAAGCTTAGGGGTTCCCCATGCTATACAAACTCCTCTATTAACAAAATAGCCTTGGCACTATTTGGCCAGCTGTCAAACTATGAAATAGGGTTGCTTTCCATATTCACACGAAACTATTCATCATTGCCGTGCTCTGAAGCCAGCCACCTCCTTCCTACTGGAAGGAGAATCCCATGATTAGTTACCCTCTCAGAGAGCTCTCTGTGCCCTGTAATGACCTCCAAGACAGAGATTCCCTTGGGTAATCTTGATTTACTTGTGTTTATGGATGCTTTAGTTTAAAAAAAAAAGAAAAATTTCCAAGTTGGTTATGTTATCACAGGCATAAATTTGTTCTTAAAATTTAAGCTTCTCACAGTATTAAATCAACTTATATGGCTAAATTAATTGCTATTGTTCAGACCTGCCTTCTAAGAAAAGGTAAAAGATGAAACATTTATATTGATAGTAGATGTATGATATTGGGATAGTCCATGGTTTTGAAATGCTTCAGTTTTAGAGATTTCCTGACTACTACAGGAACCCTGGAAGATGGATGGCAAACTAAAAACAAAAAGCTGGAGCTCCCTTGCTATTACCTAAGGAGGTTTCCAGATAAAAAGTGAAATTTACAAAAGTACTTCATAATATTAATCACATTAGCAGAAATAAATTAGCATGGTACTGAGTTAACTTTGTGAATATTTGTAGGTTACTACTGAACATGTTTACAAGGCATGTTATATCTGCTAATACAACAATTTGGTGAACCCATAAAAGTAGGGCATGGACAGAAGCGTAAGCCTCAGAACCCTTTTGAATACCTCCAAATATAGTATACATAAGTACTAATTATTGTTATTTATTCTTTGAGCCATTTGTGGCATTACCTTGATAGAGAACTATGATTATAATGGTGGGGAAAAAAAAACCCAAAAGCAATGTGATTTTATAGTCCCAGCTTGCGGAATTCCAGCCTGTCTCTGCAGTAATAAGGATACACATTTCATGGGCACCATTATTTAAGAACTCTGTAAATGACACTTACTCAGAATCTCCACATCCTAATCACCCTAACCTTCAGGAAAAATGAAGAAAATTAAGGGAATTCTAAAACTATAGCTAACAGATCTCTCAGGAACTTCAAACTAACAAAGCCCAAGGTACTGCCGGTGGCCTTGAGGACAATAAAATCAATCCTCTCTAGTATCCACAAGTTATCTCTTTTTAAATTAGTAACAGGCATGGCTTATATCTTTGATAATTACTTCCAATTCTAGATTCTACTTGATCAGAAGCTGATATGACTATTGTAGGAGACTCAAATAATACATCTAGCTTTATCACCAATAGGTAAAAGATATATCTCTAAAAGTCTTCATAAGCAGCCTTCAAATGACCTGAAACCCAGAGATCTGAGCTCCTAAAAAAGGCATCAGAAAAAAACTGCCCTAGAACCTGGACAGAAAAGGTACAGTGGTACCTCGGTTTTCGAACGTCTCCATTGACGAACATTTCGGTTTACGAATGCCCTAAACCCAGAAGGAAATGTTTCGGTTCTCGAACACGCCTCAGAAGTCGAACATGCCATGTGGCTTCAGCTGAGGGCAAGATCCTGAGGCCCAGTTGTCGGCTGTGGACCCCTTGGTTTTCAGACGTTTCAGAGCTCGAACCGTCTTCCGGAACAGGTTACATTTGAAAACCGAGGCACCACTTATAAGATACTTTTAACAACTGATACAGCAAAAAACTTACTATGGGAGATATAATAAATGGCATCATTTCTGTCTAGAAGCCAAAATGATGATTTTAAATTTAAATTTGTTATTCAGAGTTACCGTGGTTAATCACATAGTCCTTAATTTCTACTTAGGTAAAAGGAAAAAAAATCATAGCAAGCACTCCTTGCTGCTCCTATGTTGCTATAGGTCAAATAGAATAGTGTATGATTAGCCTTGAAAAAAAATCACAAAACAAAACCATCTGGTTGTTTAAAGGAGACTCAGCTGGATCTTGGAAAGTGCTCTTATTGTCTGGATTTTACAATATTGTTCCTGACTTTGAGATTTTTTTTTACCTGGAGCAATATTGGATTTAGCAATTTTTAGGGGGAAAAGGTAACCATATTGTAACTGTAGCTGATAGAGTAAGCCATACCAAATCCAACTGTATGAGAAACAAGGATTCATCATGAAGACTCTTCAGTGGTGAGGATGGAAGCTAGACTGCAACAGGTAGAGGGGTCTGGGAGTTAGAAAGTGGAAATCAAAGTATGGACCACTCTTTTAAAAGAGAGTAATGTCGAAGGAATGTGAAATATCCTGAGTATCTAGAGATATGAGTTGTGAAGATGAGTATGCTAACCATTGCATAGTTGAGGGATTCGCCATCAATGGGAGGGAACCACATCTGATAACACGCGTGGAAAGGGGTCTAAAGAATGGGTGATGACTTAAGTGGACAAATGGGGGAGGAAGTAGATATTGTAGGATATCACTGTTTTCTCTGTGAAGTAGGTATTCAGATTACTTGCTGAAAGTGAGAGTGAAAGTAAAAGGACAGATGATTTAAAGAATAAGTGAAGGACAGATGCTGAGGGAAATGGAAGAGTTAAATGAGGGCACATAGAAGATTTTCTTGAGACGCCTCAAGTACTGCCTTTCACTGAAGACTGAATTTGTAAGGGAACCAATCTGCAGGATTGTATAATTCTATCCAGAAAGGCTCAGGAACAACTATTGTTCAGAAACAGAGAAAGCGAGCTGTTGGGTTGATACACCTAAGATTACTTTTTATATGTGTGTGTGGTTAAATATCGGAGACAAGGAAAGTATTTAGACAAGAGTGGGCCATAGGAGCTGAGGTGTCAAGGACAGGGAGGACTTGATGCCCCCGTTAGGAACTGATCCAATCCCTGTGAGCCTTCCAACAGGAATTCCCAGTGACCAAAGGAATGAAGACCTAAGTGAAACAGAATGGAAATGTCCTTTATTTGAGAAAGTCAAGGAATTTTGAGTCCACTGTGAAAGGCAGCAATTTATATAGAGAAGGGAAGGAAGGAAGGAGGTAAGGGAAGAAAAACTGTGTTGATGGGAGAGGAACATTTCAGTGAAAGCAAAGAGGTGTTAAGAAGTTATATAGTAAGTTTTATTCTATGAGACATAAATATTGTTTTTAATAACCCATTAAAAACTTGTAAAAGCTCTAGAAACATAAATTGCCTTACTACTATCATTCTTAAGCATTTTTTCCAAATACTGTGACTTTCAGAAAGTTAAATACAGGGTTGGGCAAAAGTAGGTTAACCCTTGCTTGTATGGAAAATAATGCAGTAATTAATAAATAATAATGCAAGAATAAACTTGTGTTGTGCATACTCACAACTGTAAACTTACTTTTGCCATACCTGGTATTTTCTTTTAACTTTGGTTTCCCTATTTATAAAGTGGTGACAATAATGCTTACCTTAAAAGATTTAGGGAGAGGATTGAATAATATTTTAGGAAAGTATGTATCATAATGACTGGCACAAAACCACTGCAAATTGTGCTTTATCTTTTTCATAGTTAATATTCAAGTAGTGCTGGCTAAATATTTAAAAAAGCAGTTGGCCCTACTTTAGAAAATACCCAGGAACTTCTTTTCAATTTGTCACTGTCAATAGTACCTTAAAATTAAGTATATAATAGTTGCTCTGAGAAATATGCAACTTAAAATGTAATGCTAATGGCAAGAGTAACTTAGTCAAATGTGGCACTTTGTCTTTGCCTGAAATAAGTAGGAAACAAGCAACTCCCCAAATCTCCACAACTTCCTTGTAGCCCCCTTCCACTAGGCAAAGAAGTTGTGTGATTGTGTAGAGCTTTGGAGGGCTTAGGTTTAGCTGTCACATTGTAGGCTGATAACTCTTAAGTTGTACACCCAGATTCGGTCTCACTCGGGACTGATTGCTGTGCTTCTCTTGAATGTGTCTGTATGTATATTTGACATCACCCAGAAATAAATTCAGATTCTACATGTGCTTCCCAGCCTATACGTCCTATCGCTTGGGGGACATCACCCTAAGCTAAAATGTCTCAATTTCCTTCTTGAATATATTTTCCTCCCTCACCAAATATCCAGTGACCTCAGGCCCCTTTTCATCCTGACCACCAGCACCTTAGCTCTGGCCCTCAGAACCGCCGACAGGGACCAGCACGTATCTTTGCAACTGTGAGAGACTTAACTTTAACCACATTTATGTCTGTGTCTGTCCCCCCATCACACTATAACATTTTATATGCAGAGTCCTAATAAAATGTCCGGTACACAGTGAGCACCCAATAAACATTTGTTGAACTAAACAGAATTGAGGGAATAAATAGTCTCCACCTAAGGAGACTCTGAAGGCTACCCCTGCAGATGAAAGTTCATCCCGACAGGCTGACCCCAGCCTACAGTCCAGCCTTAGCTTCACTCTTCCCTTATAACTGATTCTAATTGGACTTGTCACTAGTTCTCTTGTCAGACAATCCCACATCTAGCACCGAAGAATAGATGATCACTGTCCCTTTTAAAGAAATGAGACACACCTGGGTTCCAAGCGCGCTTTAGCCAGTTACTATCTTTGTGTGCTTAAGAAAATTCTCTGAAAACCAGGCTTGTTGTTTTTTATTTTTATTTTTTTTAGTGAAAACGAGGGTAACAATAATCACTTCATAGCATGAACTGGAAAATTGAATGAGATACTATAAAAAACAATTAGCAAAAAATTACTGTTCAATACATTTTATCTGTTGCCACTGTTGCATGGCCCTGCCTGCCTGTTCCGCTTCGTCACTCTGAGTCCTATCTACTGTTTCTCTTCTTTCTGGATAACTCACTCCCTCCTTCCCAATAAAGCCTTCCCTGTTGGGAATTAATTTTCCTTCTTCATCATCTTAATAATTTTTCTATTAATGACATTTGCTACTTAATGTAATTTTATTTAAAGAAGTATATATTATATCTTTGACAAATAGCAAACTTGAGCAATTGCTTGCTCAGAGTCACACAAGAAGAAAGGGGCAGAGTGATAATTTAAAGTCAGCCAATGCTATGCATAACCCGTGGACACAGACAATAGTGTGGTAAAGGCCTGTGGTACTGAGAACAAGGTGAGGCGGTCAGTGAGGAAAAAAAGGGGGACATCTATAATACTTTTAACAATAAAGATAAATTAAAAAATAAAATTCAACCAATGCTATATTCTTTTCCAAAGTCAGAGGGACTCTACTACCTGAAACTATTCTTTTTTAAAGTTATAAACTCTTATATTTTCCATTATATGGTGTAGTAGGTTAAATATAACCACATTTTTTTTTTTTTTTTGTAGCTCCTTCTATTAGGAAGTTTATTTCTATACATGTCTTGAATCTGACTTAGCTTTGTGACTTGCTTGGCCAATAGAATGTGGTGGAAATAGAGGTGTGTGAATCACAGAGCCTAGGTCTTGAGAGGCCTTGCAGCTTCAGGCTTCCCCTTCTTGAAATGTTCCCATGACTATCTAAGGAAAACCAGGATAGCCTACCTAATGATGAGAGGCCACATGAAGAGAGTGGCCTAGGTGACAGCCAGCACTAATTCCTAGACATGTGGGAGAGGCCATCTTATTTTATTTTATTTTATATTTTATTTATTTTATTTTATTATTTTATTTTATTTTATTTTTATTTTATTTTATTTTATTATTTTATTTTATTTGTCTTTATTGATTTCAGAGACAGGAAAAGAGAGGGAGGAAGAGATAGAAACATCAATGATGAGAGAGTTGTCATTGATCCGCTGCCTCTTGCATGCCCCCTACTGGAGATCGAGTCTGCAACCCAGACATGTGACTGAGAATCGAACAGCGATCTCCTGGATCATAGGTTGTTCAATCGCTGAGCCACTTCGGCTGGGCAAGAGAGACCATCTTACACCCTCCAACTCCAGGCAAGCTACTAGCCCACTCAGTCACATGGGAGCCCAACAGAGAGCCACCCGGTTGATCTAAGAGTCATGAGCAACAGTAAATTATCATTTTAAGCCACTAAGTCTTGGGGTGATTTTTTAAATTGTGTAAATAGTTAACTGAGACCAAAATTGGTACCTAGAAGTAAATTGCATAAACTTAAAAATGTGGCATTGACTTTGAGACCAGTGATGGATCTATGATAGAGAGTAAACCACAAGACTGTTGCAGGAAGCTGAAAGAACAGTATTAACATAATAAACGTCCAAGCTTGTAGATAGTTCATATGAGTTTATTTGAGCCAAAACTGAAGATAGTTGCACAGAGCAAGATCTCAAATGCTCCCGAGAATAATATGTTGCAGTTTCTTTTATGCATTTGAAATTAAGGAGGAACTGTAAGAAAGGTCACATAAAGGTGGGAGAAAGCAAGGCAGGGATTTGGTTACAGGATAGTTAAATTATGTGCTCTCTGGAGGGCAGTTACCACTTAATCCAAAGGAATGTTAAGCTAGATGAACCAAAACCAAAACCAAACAAAACCAAAAAATAGGGCTTGCTTAAGGCAAAGATAAGCCTGGGGTGTGACTGCCCATCATGACTTGCCAATTTAGGAATTTATGATCAGGCCACCCTGTGAAATTACTTTCCAAAGAACCCCTTTTCCATTCACACCAGTGAGACAATTGTTTTTGGGGGCTGGAAAGGGGCACTTGTAGTAAAGTGGTAAATTCAAAGATAAAGAACATACCTAAGGAGCCTGTAGATCTGGCAAAAGAGATCTATCGATAGAATGTTCAGTGTGCCAGGTTTGTTTGCAAGCAGAATTTAGGGAAAACAGAAAAGACACAGAACTTGTTGAGTTGGAAGATAAACCACCTCTCATTCCCTGTATCTCAGCTGGTAAAAAATAAATAAAAATTCTCCATCACATGAGGCCCATGGATAAAAATAAATTGTTTATGTGGCTATGCAACCCTCTGCTAAAGGTATTGCTTAGCCAGTGTCTAATAGACTTTCACATCTGGAGAAAAAAGGCATCAAGAATCTTAAGAATGTTCTCCCTCAGCAGTCACTCACATAGACTAAAGTAGGAATTTGGGATTCGTCAGCGGGTGGACAGTACTGGGTGAGATAGGAAGGGAGAAATGATAGGGTCAGAGAATAAAAGGCATGTACACATTCAAATTGTTATAGCTGTTGAGATTCTATAATAAGCTGGAAAACAGAAGATAGTAATCAGTATTGGCCTGCCATTGAGGTTTCAGAGGTGTTACTCTACTTAACTGAAGACAGAGTGTGTGGCAAAGGTTGGGGCAGGGAGCAGAAGAAACTGGTGGGCAGGAGAAGCCACAGTGTTTGATGTCTTCTTTGCAGTTGTTGACGTCACTGAGAATAGCAGGTTTAGTGGGGAATCCTACGCTGTTCTGTTTTCATCTCTTGTTATGTCAAGATTCAGGGGTTTTTGTTTTTATCTTTGTTTCTTTCAAATTTCTTAGACCCTGTAGAGAAATAGAATATATTAAAAAAAGCAAGTTCCTAAACTTTGGCAGCCCATGATGAGTTATTTTGTAAAAAGTAAGCCCAAAGGAGATAGTGAGCAGAGAGATCTGAGTGAGGAAGTCCGTGTGGCAGATCTCTTTCTGAATCAAGAGTCCCCTGGGAACGCAAGCTCTTTTGGAGGAGTTCGGTTGCAAATCTTGGAAAATATCAACAAATAATTTTATATATGAGACCATACTCTCTCTGCCTGGTGCATGTTTTTCTAGACTTACGTATTTTCCAGAAGGCAACGGTATAAACTAAAAAAGAATGATAAATCAGGTATTGTCTTTTTAGCTTTTTTCTGTTGTTAGAAAAATGTTTTTCTTGGATCACTGAGAATTCATATTTACCACTGTGATCGTCTAAATGCCATAGCGGAAGCAGTTTGATAGCAAGATATCTGTAACAGAGATCCATACTTAGTATTTTATGAGCTTACATCTTTATGCTGAATAGACATAAAGAAAATGATTACTCAAGAAGATCCATTGTTAACATCTCCAAATTTTACACAATTGCACAGACTTGCTGCATTTACTGAGACAATACAAAATTTATAAAATCCACTTAAAAATTTAGTGATGCTTTCAAATAAGTTTGTATTTTGATAATTCTAACAGCAAGATAGATTTAAATATTTATACATATAATATTAAAATCAACCTTTTTTGTGGTTAGGACACTTAAGATTTACTCTCTTAGCAAATTTCAAGTATACAATATTATAGTGTTAATTATATTTACATTTTCTATAGAACCGATTCTTGCATAAGCTGAAACATTATACCCTTGACCAAGATCTCTCCATTTCACTATGTGAGGTAATAGATATGTTTATCAGCTTGATTATGGCCATTTTCCCACAATGTTTAAGTATATGAAAACATCAAGTCATGCATGTTAAATATATATAATTTTTATTTGTCATTTATACCTCAGTAAAGAATATTATCCAACCAACCTTCTCCCTTCCCCCCCCCCAAAAAAAAACAACTCACCAAAACAATCTAATTTAGGCACTGTAGCATGAGGTGCTGGAAGGAGGTCTTGACTGGGTTCCATGAATTTCTGTTCTAATCCCAGATCCACCATTAGTCTATCCAAAGAAGGTGTTGGAGAAGATCAGGTAGCTGATCTAATGACAATTGGTGAGCATTAACTGTAGTCAACTAAGGTCAAGATAAGTGCTCAGTGGTGTTTAGACCATTCCATTATTCTGTATTTTTCCCTCCCCTCCCCTCCCCTCCCCTCCCCTCCCCTCCCCTCCCCTCCCCTCCCCTCCCCTCCCCTCCCCTCCCCTTCCCCTCTCTCTCTCTCTCTTTCTCTCTCTCTCTCTCGGTACTTTTCTCTCTCTTTTTTACTAATCAAGGTTTATTTGGTGGTTTAGTTGATATGACACTTGAATAGTCGATTGTGTTGTTTATATGTAGATTTTTCTTTTAACATTATGTGGCAAAATTCACTATTCTGATACATACCGTCCTTTAGAATAGTTATGCATGAAACATGCAATATTGAATCTGCCTCTTTATACACTCACAATGATCTATACTAATGCTTTAGAGATTTTAGAGGAGGAGTGCTAAGAAAAACACTTGATGAATAACATTCTTTTTTAGCTGATGCTTAACATTCTGTTATTAGAAAATTATTTTTTCAAGTTAGGTAATTTTTACTCCAAGTTCTTTCTTTAAAGTATTAAACTAATTTAACAAAACTTTATGCATTATTATAATAAAAATAACAAAAGATAGCACATACTTGCAAGTGACAACAAATATTTTCTCTGTCAATGAGAATTAAATTTGCAATTAACTCTTTATTAATTATAGTTTTTTGAGATAGCTCCAGGAGATAGAAATTTTTCCTATGATTTTGAACATTTCTTATGCTGAGGACATTGAATTTTTGTTCCTTTCAAATAAATTAATATCTTATTTAGATTTTAGGGGGTTATTTATTTTCTAACTTCAAAAAGATGTGAAACACATTGTATTTTTTACAACCAGAGTTGAGTGTTCTGTTTTATACCAGAACTGGTCAAACATAACTACAGCACCCATCACCAACACAATTACTTCTATAAAAATTGGAGAAGGGAAAGCTTTCTTCTCACTATCAAATCTTTCATTCTTGTCCTGTTTACTCATTTACATGTGTATACGCGTATATTTTCTTTTATTTATTATTACTTTATTTCTTTATTATTCTCCAGACTATAAGCCATTTGAGGAAAGGGGTCATCTCTGGTTCATTGCTGTGTTCCTGTGTGTCTAGGGCTGCAAATTAAACAGAGAATGGTGTAAATCCCTCAGTTCTGTGCATGCATTTATATAATATATGCATAAACACTCATATACATAAATATTACATATATACATATAACACACATGTATGCCCATATATGCACACATATGCATATGCATAGATGTATATTTGAATATATATGTGTGTATATTTGCTTGTTCTAACTGCCCACTTAGTTTTTGGGAGTTACTTATGGGGGAGAATATGGAGGGTAAACTGTATGAAGATAGGAAATAGTTCAGGGCTAGGAATAAAACTGTTTAATGAAATTCATATATTTCCCAAATCTCACTGTCATCAATAGTTCAGCATCTTTTTATCGCTAAATTTTTATCGAGAACATTAAAAAAAATGGCATACTTTCTAAATATTTGCACATGTTTTTCTTAGAGGCAAGGACAGGGGATCCAAGATGGCAGTGGGGTAAATGGAAGTTACATTCATCTCCTCCCAGACCTAATCGAATTACAACTCAATTATAGAACAATCAACCTGAATAACCAACTGAAAGGCAAGGGCAACCAGTTTACAGGTCCTGTGAGTAAATCAGGGCTGGGAAAGCATAGAGCTATCCCTGTGTAGCACATACTAGATTACCATTCCCCTGTAAACATCAGCCAGGTGGAGAGGAAAGTGCACGGGCTTCGGAGTCAGATGGATTCAGGTTTAGATGTCGGCTAGGACACACTTTCCAGATTAGATAAAGAGCCTTGGTCATATCACTCTGCCCTGCAGTTTCCTTTTTGGTAAAAGCGGGATGATATACAGCCCATCTCAGGGGATGTTGCAGGGATTAAAGGGATGAAGCAGGAAAAGCACCCATTCAGAACATATGGTAGAAGATCAATAATCGTTTCCTGTCTTTCTCACTCTTGTCAAAGAGGATGTGCTTTTCTAAATAGATTCAGTTACATTGTTCATATGTTTTGATAAATCTTTGAACACAGAAGGTCATTGTATTTAGCAACTTGCAAATATCTCCATTACAGTGAGTGTCACTCTTTGTTGTAATTATTCATTCGAGGGCTGGCTTCAGGTCTATACACTGAGCATCTCCAAGGCCACACTATGAATTTCACTTCTGTATCCCACTAGCTCCATTTCCGGTACATTGTAGGTACTTGGTAAATTTTCTTTGAGCAAATCTATTATAAAGAGATCATAGATGATATAATAGGACTAAACTGACAACGTGATGAAATTCACTAGGGTTCCCCCAGCAGTGGTCCCAAACTTGATTGCACATTAATGTGATGTAAAGAACCTATGAAGAATAGAGATAACAGCCACACAATTTAATTATGGGGCAAAATAATTTGTATTTTTAAAACTATCTTGAGTGATTCTGATAACCTTCAGGTTTGGAAAGTACTGTTCCCCGGGTTGGTGATCAAATCACACGCCTTAGATTAGCTGTACCAAAACTGTCTGAGGTGGGGGCAGTTTTGTGAAATGTGGATTCCCTAAGGCAAGGGAACCAAAATCTTTGGAAATGGAGCCCAGGGATCTTCATTTTTATATGCCTGAGAATTTGTATGTACACCAGGAAATTTGTGGACCTGTACACTAAGTGATTGGAAGAGCTTTTAATTTCTTAAAATTCAGAATTGGAAGTGAATTAAGTGATTACTTCTTCAATGAAGAGAAGGGCCATTAGAAACTTCTGGAGAGGTTTTCTTCAAAATAAACATCACCTAAATACTAATGTGCCCTTGCTTGGGGTGAGGGGAGAGCCTCTACGTTGATTTGTAAAAGCCCTTGAGAAGATTAGAATAATCTGGCCTACACCACTCTAAGAGTCACTTTGTTTCAGCATTTGAACACATCTGTAAATGAGATAAATCAGTAGCAAAATTTGTTCGGTGAAAACTAATGCTTTATATCTTTGAAAAAGGCCATCTTTCCTAATAATGCAAAAAGAAATCCTCCACTGATGGATTCAGGAAAGAGCTGCAATTTTCTACCCTCAATGATCTTCATTTTAAGACTTCTAATTCTTCCCAATACTCTCCTATTGCCTTAGAAGTGAACCCACTGTATTTGCAATGAAAACTCAGTCCCAAGCTGATGGGAGAACAAAGAGCAAACCAACCCTGTACATTAAATTACGACGTTCATTATGATACAGGAGTAATTGCCTTTTATCTTAAACACCACTTAACCCAGGACCTTCAAGTGCCTCATAACAGCCCCTAGAAGTAAGTGAAGAATATAATTTTCAGTAGTTTTCCTTCAGAAGGAAAAGGTACGTTTCCTCCAAATTTAACTCTCTGAGAGCAACTCTTATTTTTGGAATTTTTCTCAGAAAAGTTCAGAAATATATATATATTATATATGTATATAATAAATAAAAATGCTAAGTATAATGTGTTTTCATGGCTAGTCAATTTAAATATTCATGGAATTTCTTCCATAAATATTCATGGGGTTATGACATATTTCCAAGTCATTGATCTCTATCTCTATCTGTATCTCTATCTGTATCTCTATTTGTATCTCTATCTGTATCTATTTGTATGTAGGCATAGATATATTGATTTTTGACATGTAAATATATAATAAAAGAAATTATACACAACGCACATATATACTTGGTATCAGGGATATACTTTACCATTTGTGGGGGAATATTGACACTCTATGGTCATTTCTTCTTACAAAATTCTAAAGGTATCACAAAGCATTTACAAATACTGATGTAGCTTACTGTTATTCTTGCTTTAAGAATGTGAGATTTGACAATGACCTCCTAAAATATTTGGAAGCATCCTTAGGATAATCAAGATAAGCAAGGACTGGATGAGGGACTACTCTGTACTGGGAATTGTTCTTTGAAATAAACATATAAATGAGCTCCTCTGCTAGTTGCTTTATTTGGCCTGATAATTTGATTGCAATAAATGCCCATCCAATAAAACCTTGCCTTGGCTTTATTCCTGTAGCCTTCTTATGAGGCCTACTATATAAGCAGAAATATATTGAAAGAGGGTTTACTTCCAAATTCTAGGGTAAAATTTACTAAATGATGTTTTGAGTAGTTGAAAGATCTGAAAGCAGATTATTTCTTAGAGATCTAGTTACACACTTGTCCTAGATTTCTCTTTCTCCATGGTACATGATATTGTTGGGTAGATGAGAGTTGGTGCTGGGTTTTAGGACCTGAGAAACAGGAGGCAAAGAGGAAATATCTTGGTATTTGGCTGCCAACCTGAAGGTATATTTCCTCCTAGTCTGTAGCTTGGCTTCTCATTCTCTCAAAAGGGTCTTTCACACAGCTGAGTTTTTAGTTTTGATAAGGTCTAATTTATTGATTTTTTTTTCTTTTATGGATTGTGCTTTTTGACATCACATATAAGAAATCTCACCCAATCCCTATTTCCCAAAGATTTGTCCTTTATTTTCTTCTTAAAGTTTTATGGTTTTATATTTCACAATTAAATCTATGATCTATTTTGAGTTAATTTTTGAATAAGTTGTGATTGTTTTTGGTTAAGTTTCAGTATTTTTCTATTGATGTCTAATTCTTTGTTGAAAAGGCTATTTTATGTCCATTGAATTGCTTTTGCATCTTTGTCAAAAATAAGTTGGTCATTGTATTCTACTGCTGCTGTAAAGAATTCACCACAAACTTAGTGGCTTAAACTACACAAAATTATCACCTTACAGTTCTGGAGGTGTGAAATACATAATGGATCTCACTGGGCTAAAGCACAGTGTTACCAGGACTACATTCTTTCTGGAGGCTATAAAGGAAACTCACTCTTGCCTTTCATCGCTTCTAGAGGCCACCTGTATTCATGGCCCTGCTCCATCTTCAAAGCCAGCAATAGAGCATCCTCAGGTCTCTTGTGATTTTTAACTTTTCTGTCCCCCTCTTTCACTTAAAGTGTCCCCAAGGATTATGCTGTGCTCTCTTAGATAATCCAGGAAAATCTACCCCTTTCAAGAACCTTAATTTAATCACACTTGCAAAGTCCCTTCTTGCCACTTTAACTAACACAATTACAGTTCCATGGATTGGATAGCTTTGTGGGAGGCCATTATTCTGCCAACTATAGTTATGCTTGTGTGAGTCTATTTCTGGGTACTGTATTCTGCTCCATTGATCTATGTGTCTACCCCTCTGCCAGTGCCACACAGTCTTGATTATTGTAGCTAGATAATAACTCTTTAAATCAGGTGGATTGTTTCCCCCACTCTATTCTTATGTTTCAAAATTATTTGGCCTACTCTAATTCCTTTGTTTTTCTATATAAGTTTTAAAATTTTCTATATATATGAAAAACTTTGCTGAAACTTTAGAAAGAAATTATATTAAACCTTTTTATCAATTTAGGAGAGACTTGCCATCTTTAATATGTTGCCTCTGTTTATTTAGATTATCTTTGATTTCTTTCCTTCAGCATTTTACAGTTTATCATTCAAGGCCTTTACATATTTTGTTGGGCTGACAAATTTATTTATGTAGAGTTGTTGGTAGTATTCCCTTACATCATCATTTTATAGAGTTTCCTATGACATTTTATTTACTTACTTAGAATATATTATCTTATCACAAATATCCCTTTGGAGTACCTGAGATATGCATAATTTATGTGATCATTCCCAAACAGGTGTCATGGAGTGCTCAGTGATGAACAGAAGAGTGAAAATCCACTTTACCTATCTTTGGTGTAGACAGTAAAATTAGATATGGCAATAATTTCTTATAAGTCCTGACAGCCAGAAGTATTTTGCAAAGACTTTTACTAGATTACATTCTAATCTTTTAGACAAAAGACAGTCAGATTTTTAAAATAATGTGCAGTACATATATATTAACTTCTCACTTTTGTATTCCAAATATCCCAAATAGGTCCACTTAACATCTCCCTCCAAAAAGTAGATAATCCATCTTATTTAAGATGAAAATATATTTAATATTTACAATGATTAGGCATAGCTGTATTTTTGGCTCTACAGAAATTCTATTTCGTAACAAATCACAGGGTGACATAGTTTCAATGTTCTGCAGAATTTTGATTTCTTGTTATCATTTGCAGTTATTTTCAGCATTGCCTCAGGCAAAATTGTTGCCTTGGTAGCACAAAAATGTACACTTTATTCTAGACCAGAAAGGTAGATTTTTTTAAAACTTTATACCACACCCATTTCAATGAGTATCTCAGACTGGAGATGGCAGATATATGGCCTTCATGCTCCCACTTCCCATTTCTACATCCATGGAGATGTCATGAATCAGCCAGGGCAGGCTGTTCTAGAGGGTAAGGCAAAAGATTCTTATCCTTCTTAATATAATCTTTCAGGCAACTGTTCTCTCCACAGCAACATTATATACAAGATGAAGTTCATGGGCCTCTCCTGTTCTAGATATTTTATGAGAAATTATTTAAAAATAAAATAAAAAGCATGACACTATCAGTTTTCACCTGAAACTTAGAGCTGGTCATTTACAGGGGACATTTAAACAAAATATTATTTGGAAATGAAAGCTTCTTTTAAAGTACATAATAGACTGACAGCAGAAAAAGACTATTGCAACACCATTATTTTTATAACTATACTGTATAAAAGAAGCTGAAAATTGGATGTTGCCAACTTCAAAATTAATCTGTATTTCTGTGTGGTTCAAAATTGATTTTTTTTTCACTTCTAAATTTTCTGAATAGCTAAAGCACTTTTATATAAGTTTAAAAAGGTTTATTTTAAATAGGATACTGTAGTAATTATTATGTCCATTCATTCACTCATTCCACAAATATTTATTAGATGTTTAATAAATGTCAGCCACTGTTCTTAGCTCCAAAGGTCAGTGGGGAACAGAAAAGCCGAAGTCCTATTCCCACAGAGGAGACAGACAGACAACTAGAAATGTACAAACAAACATTCATATGTAACTGTATGCAGAATACTGAGGATGTTTTTCTGGGAAGTAGTTGGCAACTGACTTAGATTGGTGGGTGAGAGGCAGCTTCCAAAGAAGCTGATAATTTGATCAGACACATGAATTAGATAAATGAGTCAGCTCGGTGAAGTTGTAGACAGGGGAAGAACATTCCATGCAGGCAGAGCTGCCTTCATAATTTTAGGGCCCCTTGCAAGAAGAAAATGTGGGACTACTTGCTCTAAAAGCAGAACAAGTGCCATTAAAGAAAATAAAATATAAAGCTTTCTCATATATTCTATGATTTTTCTCTGGACTTGTCATAGTGTTTGTTATTTGTCATGTTTTAACATTATTAATATGTTATATTAATGTCATTCTAAGCAAAGAAGATTAAAACTTCATCATTTGATGAATGTTCACATTCATCTTCATGTTGTGTAGTACCAGTTTTAAAAGGAAAAATGACAACATTTAACTCATTGGTGGCATCACCAAAATTACAGTTTTTGATTTCATAGTTTGTACACATATACATATTTCATTCTTGTGAGAAACAGTGTACAAAATTGACTCAACTATTTTTATTTCTGTTCTTGACAGGCACACTCTCTACCTTAAGCTGACTTACGAGGAAGGAAAGGCTAAATGAAAGTGAACTATTGGTTACTGTGCCTTTTTCTTTCTATTTCTTTGTTTTTGGTGTAGGTGGTTACTAATACTGGGAAGTTACATGAGCGAGGAAGGTTTTGATGGGCTCTTTGATCATTCGCGTTTCGTAGAAGGCCTTTGCTTCCTTTCTACTTAGGAAGCAAGTTCTGTTCTCAACAGAAGGCGGGTTCTCTCAGGGCCTTGGGTTCCCCTGCTGACTCAGTTCTTGGCATCACCTGCTTCCCTTGTGCTCACCTGGAGCCACAGTGAACCCCCGCACACTCTAGGCCCATCAGGGTGCTGTGCTCACGGGGCGCTGCAAACACTACAAGCAAAGGAGGTGCCAATGAATGGTGGCAACCTTATAAGTGTTTCTTCTGCTCACCCACGCCATTGGATCTCCATCATGCCATTGGATTTCACTTACCAAGTACAAGTTAAAGGATGAAATTATTAAGAAAAATTTAGAAGGCAAGAGGAGAGCATTAAATCAAGCATGGGGCCCTTTCTCTACCAGGGCCATGTGTGACTGCACAGGTCACACACCCATGACTCCGCCGATGAGGAATTAGCGAAAGGCCTTCTAGTAGAAACGAGCCTGACACTGTTCAGGATCAGAAAGAAGGCCGCTGAGGCCTGGCGGGTGGGAAGGGGAACGGAGCCAATGAGGTCGGTGGAGGACAGAGCGGGTCCGCAGGGCCTGGCAGGCCAGGGTAAGGGGTCTGATGTTTATTCCAATTTTGGTGGGACACCGTTGGAATGTTAGAAACTAGGAGCAGTGTGATCTGCTTTACTTTTTAAGAAAGATAACTCTTATGTGGAGTATAAACTAGTCTCAGGCAGTGTGGTGGTGTGAATTTTGTTGGAAACTGTATAGATAGAGAGATGTGGAAGATTTATGATATGTTTTAGAAGTTGAGTGGGCACGGCTCTGTTGGGTTGGGCATATGATGGGGGAGAGAGAACAAGAAAAGATAGAGAATTTGTTTCCTTGCTCAGTGAGGTGGAGAGGGCTTGGGCAAGTTTGGCAGAGACAGGAAATCAATAGTTATTTTTTTTCTGAGTTGCCTGCTAAACCTCCAAATGATTTTGCAAGTTGGTTATTTAGAATTGAAGACCCCACTGTAGATGAATAAATAAATGTAAATTAAAACACCATATCAAGCAAACTTATAAAGAATTACAGGTCATTTGCCATCTTTCCCTGCATGAGAGGCCACTGACTCTTCTTCAGGTGGTTCGCTTCAGTGCACAAACTGACAAGATCACAAATAAAATCTTTCTTCCTTGTAGTGACAGGTCACTGTGCACACCTAGAAAGGTCTGGAGGTTCATCTGTTAGAGAATAAACAAAATCTTGTTAGTAGCAAATTACATAGATACTTGAATTCATAAAGGTGGTATAACAATTTATTTTAATAATTACTAATAGTTTACATATTAATCCAACAAAAATGGCCTCACATGAAGTTATAAACGTCCTCTTTTGTTCGTCTTCTCTGCTCTTTCCATTTTCTTTCTCTGCTTTTTGGATTTCATTTAAGTGGTCAAAAGTCAATGGGTCAAAGCTGACCCTGGGAGGTCACAACCAGAAAGCTAGTATCCTGTTTCCATCTTTAGCCCCTTATGTTGTGGTTACTCATGCTTAGTGAGAGTTTATTTGGCCTGTTCAGAATTTGCTAGAGTGACATCTAGAGCAGCCATACACCATTCTTTTATTAATGTCCATCACTTCTCATCCCACAGCATCTATGAACTCTTATGTGAAAATCACTTTGCTACCATAGGTGAAGCTGTGAAAAAATGAAGGAGTGATGGACAAGATTACCTTCTTATGCCCCAAATAGCTACAATTTTTGAGCATCTATTATATGCTAGAAATTTCTACACCCTATTTTAAAAACCTGTGACATCTATGTAAGATAAATTGCTCCTTTTTTCATTTTACAGTGAGTTCAAGGTCATATAGCTAGTGAATTTTATCTTTGAGAATTAAATTCGTATTGTCAAGGGACAAAATCTGTGCTTTTTCCCAATAGACAACATTATCTTTCCAAAGAAAACTTGGGTGTTTGAAAGTTTCCTTTTTACATCCCAAATATCCATCTGCTTTTGAATTCTAACTGGAACCACTAGGAGGTTATTTTTATAGACCATTTCAATTTATAATTTTACAGATGAGAAAACCAAAGCACATAGAGGTTAGTTGACTTATCCAATGTCATGTAATAACCACACTTAATTATGGTAGCTTATTTGTATTATATACAAATTATTTAATAAGGCTTGCAACTTGTCCCGGTTAATCAGCAGTGTGGTGTCTAATTCATGTAAGAAGGTATCAAAAGTTCAACTTTACTTTTCCCTAAACCCCTACACAAAATCAGACAAAGATTTTTTTAATAATAATTTAAATAAATCTTGATAAACAAATGCAATCATAGATAGGACTAGATTGTAGTGTGTCTTCTACTTAGCCTAATTAACATCTTGGGACAAATAACATTTGGTCTTATTATTTATGAAAATTAGTCCAAATGTAACCTCATTATGTTTGTTCTCAAATGGAAGCAAACATCAGACATTACAGTCTATCACGCATAAGACATTTTCTGTTTTAACACAAATTAAAAAAAGGATACCAAAGAACTCTCCTATGACACAAATTAAATGACATGGCTTACTTGGGACTGCAGCAGGATCCACAAGGATTTGTATATTCTTTAGCACCTGTAGTTATATATCATGTTAACCACTGGGTGGATGAGGCTAGGAAGGAGGGTTTTTCAGATGTTATACAACCTAGAATAAAATTAGAATCTACTTCATTAAGGAAAGAAGTGAAAAAATTACCCACTCTTATTTTTCAGTGTCTCCAAAGATTTCTGAAACAACCTAGAAAAGTTAACAACCATTTTTAAAGCTTTGTAACATTTAGGTATAAACTCTACAGAGTGGGCACTACTTGGTTAGAAAATTAGGAAGAGGCAGGCAGTATTTTGCAGTGTTGTGAAATTCACCTAGGACCAAAGTGACCAAAGGCAGCTGAGCATTAACACAGTTTTAGTGCCTTATGTAAAATACATTGCTAATTTGCCCAGAGCTTAATTGGAAAAATCCACTCCTCTCTGAGAGAAATGATTCTGTTCAAGCCAGAATTCTAGAGGTAGATGGAACATCGAGTAATGAAGCCTGTTCTACATGCCAAGGGATCTCTGTGAAGACTGAAGAGTAAGTGAAAAATTGGAAGAGAAAACTGTGTTCCTACTGCACTCTTCAGTGAATAAAGCTAAAATATATGCTTCCATAAGGAGAGACGTACATTAAGTACTCGAGACCTGCACTAAAAGTCTCAAAATAAGCAATTAGACAACACATATCTCAAGAATCCATTTGCTCACAACTGTGATTGGTCCAGTGAGGGATACAATGGTCCCCGTATGCTGCTTGCCTTCGAGGAGTGCCCAGTGTAGTCACAAGAAAAAGATGCTACAAAACAGTAAGCCATAGCAGGGCTTTTGGATGGTACAGCCAACATAGACAGTAATATTTTCCCAGTAAAGTCCAAATGTGACTCCAAAGATTTCTGAGACCTAGAAAAGAGCCACTTGGTATTCAGTTTTGTAATCTCATCATGTTTGGAAAAATCCTGTGATGAATATCTAGAGCCCATTGTGTGGATGTGGTAGCTGTGAGATTGGGCAAATACTTAATCTCTCTGTGCTTCACATGTATGAAATAGGGAATACAAGAGTATGTGCCTACTTTTTTAGGATTGAAAAAAATAGTATATACAGAAAATGCTAGGCTTGGACCTAAGAAGCCCTCAGTCAATATTAGCTGTCATCACTATCATCATCATCATTATCCTATTGTGAGTCTTTCATACAGATTTTGTTTATGGTTAGAGTTGAATAAGAATGAAAATAGAATTTTCCTCTTTTCTTGTAGCAATATTTCATCTACGTAAAATTAGGACCATGTACATATCTTAATAGGGAGTACCGGTAATTGTAATTTCATTTACTCCAAATTTAAAAAAAATCTGTTTATAATTCAGTTCAATAAACAATCATTGAGCATGAGAGAATTCTAGACATAGTTTTAGGTGTGGGTATATGAAATAAATAAAATACATCTCACAAGAATTTTAGAGTATAGAAGGGGATTCCAATAAGTAAAGACCTTCAATACCTTGTATTCAGCACTCTAAATGGGAGCAGATTGGAAGTAGATCTATCCCACTCTGGAGGGAAAGGAGAGCATCTGTGAAGTCTTCTTGAAAGAATTATACATGAGTTGAGTCCTAAAATACGAGTTATGTTTAGAGGAAGAAGGCGATTGTAAGAACAATGATGGGAGGTTTGCATGGGCATTGTGTTTTGAGAGAACCATGAGTAGTTTTGAGTGCCTGGACTAAAGAGTGGTGTGGGAGACTTGGATGGAAGATTTAGTATAAATATAAGCAGGGTCCAGGTCAGCAAAGATATTTGATCAGACTAGAAAGGGCTAGTCTAGACTTGATTGATGAGAATCACCATTCAGATTATATTCAAATTTTCTTTTACTTTGATTTACTACAAATATCAGCAAATAACTCATGCAAAGAATGCATGAGATTCCTTAGCTCTTTGCAATGATGGATAAGTGACTAGCCTCTGGTTCCAGACCTATCCAAAAGTGATAGGCAGTGTGGTCTTTGGAGTAAAACATCAGAGTAGCAGATGGAGGCTGTGAGTTTTTCTCACATTGGGCTGGGGGAGAGACGAAGTAACAACTCAAGGATTCATTTACTCTCATGTAAAGCAATCCTTCCTGAAGCCTAATTATGTTCTTTAGGTTTCTGTTTCTAATTGAGTCATCAGAGTTAAAGAAGTACTGGACGTGGCCTACCATAGCCTTCTATGTGCTATTCCTTTAAGTCAAGGAATTTGAACTTGATCTTAGAAATAATTTGTAGTCATTAAAATTTTTAATTAGAAAAAGAATATGATTCCTTATATTTTGGAAATCAACCCATCATCAGCATGTTTTCAGATACTAGTTCAATGTACAGAAGATTTCAACAGGAAGACGCTGGAGGCTGCATGCACTGTGAGCAGATTTGCCGGAGTATAAGCAAGAGAGGATGAGAACCGGAACTAGGTCAGTTGCAGGGGGTGTGGGTTGTAGGTGAGCTTGAGAAACACATAAATATGAGACAAATCATTAGGACTCATGACTGGTGGTATATACAGAGAATAGAAGACAGATGACAGGTTTTGTGTGCTTTGACTTATATCTGAGATTTTGAATAGTCTGGAAATTGTAATTCCAATTGGCCTGATCATTTAGGATCAAGTCCATCTCTTGAACAGCCCTCTTTGGACTGTAGCACCTCTCTGTTAAGGATGCTCCATCAGCAGATCACAGGGATAATACCAGTTTTACTTCTCCTTGTCATGGACTATAAGAAACCAGTATTATAGCCTGGCTGGCTTGGCTCAGAGGTTGGACCATTGGACCACAGACTGAAGGGTCCCAGGTTCAATTCCTGCCAGGGGCACGCACCTCAGTTGCAGGCTCTATCCCCGGCCCTGGCTGGGGTGCATGCCGGAGGTAACCAATCGATGTGTCTCTCTCACTTTGGTGTTTCTCTCTCTCTCTCCCTTCCACTTTCTCTGAAAAGCAATGGGAAAGGTGTGTCTCTCTCACTTTGGTGTTTTTCTCTCTCTCTCCCTTCCACTTTCTCTGAAAAGCAATGGGAAAGGTATCCTCAGGTGAGGATTAAAAAAAAGAAAGAAAAAGAAACCAGTAGTATAATATTGATTATATTCTATATCAATCTTTTTTCTATATCAGTCCCCTTTCCCCATTTTCTATTTTTTATTAGTCTCTTTCACCCTAAGGAAAAACAGATCATCTTGTAAGTATAATTGTGATATACTCTTATGGCAGAGACTTGAGAAGGTTTGAAAATCATCAAAAGAGTGCAAATAAATATAGATTGATTCTATTGTAACATCTAAATGCCGAAAGGACCTCAATCAAACACATAATTTTTGACCAACTAGGATCTCAGCACAGTGCTCTATGTTTTCATATAATTCATGTTTGGTACAAAATTCCATTACAGGACTTTCAAAATTAGTAAAGTGTTTCTCTTTTTATTTTGATAGCAATTTCTGTTCCAGTGAGATGTGGGAAGCAATGAGTTTGGATTGGATTAAGAAACAGTAAAGCAGACTTCCCTGTAAATATTCTGATGTAGTAGGTTTGAAGTGGGACTTGGGAAATTCTATTTAATTTTTTAAAAATCTTGTCATCCAGGTTCAGAAAGACATGCTTCATGGATAAAGTTCACATTTTTTATTATGACATAGCTGTCCACCTCTGGCTGTTGCCTGCCACCCTAGCCCCATTTTCCTACGGCAGTCTGCTTTGCACCTGGACCAAGTCACTTGTAATTCTCCAGACACATCAGACTGAGCTGTGTCTGCCTGCTAAACTCATAATTCAAGCACCCAGGTTAGAATTAATTACTAACCCCCTTTGGCTTCTCCTCTGTTCTGTAAGGACTCCTATCACAGCATATGAACACTTCACTCATATTAGGATAAGAAATGTGCCATTTGAAAGCTGCCTGTGGCTGCAACTATTGCACCAAGACTATTGACAGACTTTAATGCTCAGGAAAACTACTTCTTTATTTAAGAAAAAATACTTCAGAATTTTTGTTTACACAAAGGAAAGATTTGGATTTTACTCTGAAGGGGAAATGTTGAGCAAAAGGGGAGCTAGAAACTCCCTGAAAGGATAATTAGGGCTGAAAAAACTCGGTTTTCTGGGAGAAGAAAAGTTTTGCTGAGGCAAAGGCAGCTTCAGGCTGACGGAGGAGACACAGGGCCTGGATTTCGAGGAGTTCTCAGAGTGTCTTGAAGCAGCAGACTGAATCCTGGTCCTAGAGCAGGGGCTTTTAGCCCTGCAGTTTAATTTGGTGCTGACTGATGGGTCTAAAGCCACAGGAAGTTATTGGAGACAGAAGGAAATTAGAGACTTCGGTGCCTCCTGCATCAGCACTACTAGAAAATGTTCAAACAACCATTCACTCTCTGAAAAAAAGGTGCTTATTGTCAGATTATCAAAAATCTCTAAAAATCCCTGGTGTGAAAGGCAGAGTAAGCTCTGTAACCACAGAATGAATTGGAGGGAGAGACCTCATGGGGTGAGTTTGTTTACATTAATAATTAATAACCTGGACCGAGTGCTCACTGTGCATCCTAAGGGCTTGATGTGTCTTAACACATGTAATCCTCACGATGAGTCCTATCTCGGAGGAAAACAGGATGTGGCAGTGGAGACAGGCCTCTAGCAAGTGGCAGAATGAGTTTTGACCCTTGTTTTGAGACTGCATACATGGCACTCTTTTCAACACCATACACCTTAAGACAATGTAGCCCACAATGACAGAAGGAAGGAAAACCTGCTAAAAACGTTTGTTATGAATAGGAAGGAAAGGAGATTAAAACAGAAATTTTACCAAGTATACATTTAAGTTCTCCACTGGCCACTAAAAATCCATAGTGATTAAAAAAAAATAAAACCAAAAATCTTCTCTGGGACCTACCTGTTTCAAAGTAATAGCAACCTTTTGTTCTTGTTTGTCCAAGTTGTTTATGTAGTGATAAGTTGAATTTCAATAGGGTCAAAATTCCTAGTACTGTACCTATACTTGCTATAGAGCTTTAATTTTTTTGAAATGTATCATTTTCACTGTTCCATTTGTTTCATTTAATGATTTTTTTCCCCCCAGTTTTAATTTGTTAAAAAAAACAGCAACAACCCTCCTCCACTCAACTTGGGAGTTTACAAAAGAAATCCCTCTTTAATCCTAAGTAATTAATTATTTTATTTTATTTTCAGAGAAAATGTTTCAGCAATACTTTAGAAAAGAATTGACAATAGGATAAAATTTCTTCTAATTTTAAAAACAGTAAGTACTTTTCCCACTGAAAATAAAAATTCCCATACGTATGAGACAGTACAGATAAAGCCATGTACATAAATACAGACACCAAGCTTACAGTAACATTCCATTAAAAGATTCTTATTTTAATTCTTGTAAAATGACCTGTCTGAAGAAAAAGGAGCTTTTGCTTTTTGGGTTATATAACACAAATTAAATTTGAATGACATCTCATCATGTTTACGCATGAGTTTGTGGCTGCCACGAAGCACATACTCATTTTTGACAGAGTTTGTACAGCTGTAGAGTCCACATGGTGGTTTTGCTAAAGAAAAAGCTATCAGAAGGTACAGTGCTGTCAATGGATTTCAATTAATAAAGTGAATACAAGTTATTTATGGCCATCTATTACTGCTAGAAAATGGTGTAGAGTCCTTAAGGATAGAATAAGAATGAAGACTTTTTTTTACAGATCAAGATGTTGTGAAGCATTCTTTTGCCAGTACAATACTCCAAAGGTTAGCTTTTGGTAATTAAAACTATTTACCCTTATTATTAAAGTTTATCTGTATTTAAAATCTGAAGTCAGTCAGCATGAACAGCTCAAACTATAATTAGTTTGATAAACCATCCAAGTATGCTACGCGATCTGATAGAAAACAGTGGAAGTCAGTGAGATGGGTTTTGGTCTTAGCTTTGTGTTTGAGTCCTGTGCCTTCACTTCATGCCTCAACCTACACTCTCTAAAAAGAAGACAATACATTTTACTTCACTACAGATCAGCAAGAGAGCAATAATTCAGAACTGATGTCGTCACTGCTAATGTCTGACCGTCAGTGTGCAGTTGGCAGTGTGTTTGGACATTTCTTCCATTGCCCTAATACTGATCTTCCAGTTTTCCACATAAATTCATCACCTCCCAGCTCCCCTGCTACTTCCATTTTCCATTTTGGTCAAACTCAAATGCCCTGGCATGAATTATTTCACTGTAAGAAAAAGAAGTTTGGTTTGACCTAAAGATTTTTAAATTGTTAATGAATGGTCTAATACTTGTCTTTGCATTATACAGTGTGCCATATGCTAATACTTTTGATAAGCTGAACATTCTCAGGCACTAATACTTAGTCAACTATTTCTCTTTTATTTAATTTTGCTAAATATGTATACAGGTTAGTATTAAATAGACTTGTGGTCAATTACATTTCAAATATGCAACTGCTCGATAAATACACAAAGCAACTAAGATCACATTGAGTAAATAAGTGACAAGTTTAAGGGTGACATACATAAGGTAGGTGATTGAGAATAGACTTCAATTTTTAGATCAGTAAATAATAAATCAGTAAAAAAGCCCTTGTATTTCTTTCTGTGTTTTTTTTTTGTTTTTTGTTTTTTTAAATGAACTTAGTGATTAAGTACTTACAAGCCTAATTAGTAGAAAGATCATTGATTTTGGAGTTAGGCAGATTTTACTTTGAATTTTTTTTTTTAAATTTTATTTTTGTTTAAAATATTACAGATGTCCCTTTTTCTCTCCAGTGAGCCGTTCCACCCCATCCCATCCCCCTCCCCAGTCCCTCTCCCCACCATTGTCCGTGTCCTTGGGTTGTGCATATATGCATATAAATTCTTTGGTTACTCTCTCCCCCTCCACCCACCCACCCTTCTCCATCCCTCTGACATTCACATTTGTTAGTCTCATCTATGCTTCCATGTCATTGAATCTATTCTGTTCATCAGTTTATTAAGTCCTTTAGATTCCACATATAAGCGAGATCATGTGATGTTTGTCTTTCTCTGCCTGGCTTATTTCACTTAGCATAATATTCTCCAGGTCCATCCATACTGTCCCAAAGGGTACGAGATCCTTCTTCTTTACAGCTGCGTAGTATTCCATGGTGTGAATGTCCCACAGCTTTTTTATCCACTCATCTACTGATGGGCACTTGGGCGGTTTCCAGATCTTAGCTATTGTAAACTGTGCTGATGTGAACATAGGGGTGCATATATTCTTTCTAATTAGTGTTTCAGGATTCTTAGGATACATTCCTAGGAGTGGAATCACTGGGTCAAAAGGCAGCTCCATTTTTAATTTTTGAGGAACCTCCATACTGTTTTCCATGGTGGTTGCACCAGTCTGCATTCCCACCAGCAGTGTACCAGGGCTCCCCTTTCTCCACACCCTCGCCAGCACATGTCTTTTGTTGATTTGTTAATGGCAGCCATTCTGACAGGTGTGAAGTGATACCTCATTGTGGTCTTAATTTGCATCTCTCTGATGATTAGTGACCTTGAGCATTTTCTCATGTGTCTCTTGGCCATCCATATGTCCTCTTTGGAGAAGTGTCTATTTAAGTCCTTTGCCCATTTCTTAATTGGGTTGTTTGTCTTCTTCTTGTTGAGTTGTATGAGTTCTTTGTACACTTTATAAATTAGCCCCTTATCAGATACATCCTTGGCAAATATGTTTTCCCAGACCTTGGGGTTCCTTTGTATTTTGAGGCTGTTTTCTTTTGCTGTGCAGAAGCTTTTTAGTTTGATGTAGTCCCATATGTTGATTTTTTCTTTTGTTTCTCTTGCCCTAGGAGATGTATAAGTGAAAATTCCACTACATGGGATGTCTGTGACTTTACTGCCTATGTTTTCTTCCAGGATTGTTATGGTTTTGTGACTTACATTTAAGTCTTTTATCCAACTTGCGTTTATTTTTGTGTATGGTGAAAGTTGATGATCTAGTTTCATTTTTTTGCATGTATCTGTCCAATTTTCCCAGCACCACTTATTGAAGAGACTGTCTTTACTCCATTGCATGCTCTTGCTTTCTTTGTTAAATATTAACTGACCATAATGGCTTGGGTCTATTTCTGGGGTCTCTGTTCTGTTCCACTGATGTATATGCCTGTTGTTGTACCAATACCAGGCAGTTCTGATTATGATTGCTTTGTAATACAGTTTGAAATCTGGTAATGTGATCCCTCCCACTCTGTTCTTTTTTCTCAAGATGGCTGCAGCTATTTGGGGTAATTTGTGGTTCTATATAAATTTTTGAAATGTTTGTTCTAGGTCTGTGAAATATGCTGTTGGTATTTTAATAGAAATTGCATTGGCTTTATAAATTGTTTTCAGTAGTATGGACATTTTAATTATATTAATTCTTCCAATCCATGAGCATAGTATATTCTTCTACTTGTTTAAATCTTCCTCTATGTCTTTTTTCAGTGTCACATAGTTTTCTGAGTACAGGTTTTTTATATCCTTGGTTAAGTTTATTCCTAGGTATCTTATTTTTTAGTTGCAATGGTAAATGGTATTGTTTTTTTAGTTTCTTTCTCTGAAAGTTCATTATTGGTGTATAAGAATGCCATTGATTTCTGCATGTTGATTTTGTAACCAGCTACCTTCCCAAATTTGTTTATCAAATCTAGTAGTACTTTGATGGAGTCTTTAGGGTTTTCTACAATATCATGTCATCTGCAAATAATGACAGTTTTGCTTCCTTCTTTCCAATTTGGATACCTTTTATGTTTTCTTCCTGTCTGATGGCTATGGCAAGGACTTCCAGTACTATGTTGAATAAGAGTAGTGAAAGTGGACATCCATGTCTTGTTTCTGTTTTTAATGAAAATGGTTTTAGTTTTTGCCCATTGAGTATGTTGGCTGTAGGTCTGTCATATATGGATATTATTATGTTGAGGTATGATCCTTCTATTCCCACTTTGCTGAGAGTTTTTATCAGAAATGGGTGCTGGATTTTCTCGAATGCTTTTTCTGCATCTATTGATATGATCATATGATTTTTGTCCTTCATTTTGTTTATGTGATGTATCACATTTTTTGATTTGTGGATTTTGTACCAGCATTGCATCTCCAGAATAAATCCCACTTGGTCATGATGTATGATCTTTTTAATGTATTGCTGGATCCGGTTTGCTGGTATTTTAGTGAGAATTTTAGCATCTATGTTCATCAGGGATATTGGCCTGTAATTTTCTTTCTTTGTAGTGTCTTTATCTGGTTTTGGGATTAGGATGATGCTGGCCTCATAAAAAGAGTTTGAGAGTTTTCCCTACTCTTGAATTTTCTGGAATAGTTTGAATAGAATAGGTATTAATTCTTCTTTGAATGTTTGGTAAAACTCGCCTATAAATCCATCTGGTCCAGGACTTTTGTTTGCTGGGAGTCTTTTGATTACTGCTTCAATTTCATTAGTTGTTATCAGTCTATTCAGGTTTTCTGCCTCTTCTTGATTCAGCTTTGGAAGGTTGTGTGCTTCTAGGAATATGTTCATATCCCCCATGATGTCCAATTTGTTGGCATATAGTTCCTCATAGTATTTTCTTACAATCCTTGGTATTTCTGTTGGGTCAGTTGTTATATTGCCTCTTTCATTTTTGATTTTATTTATTTGGGTCCTCTCTCTTTGTTTCTTAGTGAGTCTGGCTAAAGGTGCATCAATCTTATTTGCCTTTTCAAAGAGCCAGCTCTTGGTTTCATTGATTTTTTGTATTTTTTTTTAGTCTCTATGTCATTAATTTCTGCTCTGATTTTTATTATTTTCTTCCTTCTACTTCCTCGGGGCTTTTCTTGCTGTTCTCGTTCTAGTTCTTTTAGTCGTTGTGTTAGTTGGTTCATTAGATCTTTTTCTTGTTTCTTGAGAGAGGGCTGTAATGGTATGAATTTTCCTCTCAGGACTGCTTTTGCCTTATCCCATAGATTTGGGGTGGTTGTCTGTTCATTTTTGTTACTTCCCATGAAGTGTTTGATTTCTTCCTTGATCTCATTGGTAACCCATTCATTGTTTAATAACATGCTATTTAGCCTCCATGTGTTTGAATATTTTTGAGTTTTTTTATAGTGGTTAATTTTTAGTTTCATGGCATTGTGATCCAAGAAGATGCTTGATATGATTTCAATCTTCTTACATTTGTAGAGACTTGCGTTGTGCCCTAACATGTGGTCTATTTTTGAGAATGTTGCATGTGCACTTGAGAAGAATGTGTATTCTGCTGCTTTGGGGTGAAATGTTCTGTAAATGTCAATTAAATCCATTAGGTGTAGTGATTCATTAAGGTCTGTGTTTCCCTGTTGATTTCTTGCCTTGATGATCTGTCCAATGATGACAGTGGGGTGTTAAAGTCCCCCACTATGATTGTGTTGCTGTCAATCTCCCCCTTAAAGTCCCCCAAGAATTTTTTTATATATTTAGGTGCTCCTATATTGGGTGCATAAATGTTTATAAGGGTTATTTCCTCCTGTTGGATTGGTCCCTTTAGTAATATGTAGTGACCATCTTTGTCTCTTGTTATGGTCTTTATTTTGAAGTCTATTTTGTCACAAATAAGAATTGCTTCTCCAGCTTTCTTTCCCTTTCCATTTGCATGGAATATTTTACTCCATCCCTTCACTTTTAGCCTGTGTGAGTCTTTTGCTCTCAGGTGGGTCTCTTGTAGACAGCATATATTTGGGTCCTGTTTTCTTATCCATCCAGCTACCCTATGTCTTTTGATTGGACCATTTATTTCAATTACATTTAAGGTTACTATTGATATCAACTTATTTCATGACATTTTTCCCCTTTATGCTGAGAAACCTTTCTCTCACTATTCCTTCTTCTTCTTAAAGCAGTCCTTTTAGCATTTCTTGCAATGCTGGTTTGGTGGTACTGAACTCCTTTAGTCTTCTTTTGTCTGGGAAGCTCTTTATTTCACCTTCAATTTTAAATGATAGCCTTGCTGGATAAAGCAATCTTGGTTGCATGTTCTTGCTTTTCATTACTTAGAAAACTTCATGCCACTCCCTTCTGGCCTGAAGAGTCTCTGTTGAGAAATCATCTGTCAGCCTTATGGGGGTTCCCTTATAGGTCACTGCTTGTCTCTCTCTTGCAGCCTTTAATATTTTCTCTTTGCCCTTGACATTTGCCGTTTTAATTATGATGTGTCTTGGAGTAGGTCTCTTTGGGTCCCTCTTGTTAGGAACCCTCTGTGCTTCCTGAACTTGTGTGGCTTTCTCCCTCGCCAGCCTAGGGAAGTTTTCTATCAGTATTTCCTCCACCAAGTTTGCTATCCCTTGCTCTCTTTCCTCCCCCTCTGGCATCCTATAATGCGAATGTTGTTTCACCTCATGTTGTCCCAATGCTCCCTCAGCCTGTCCTCATGCTTTTTAAGTGATGGTGTTTTTTTTTGCTGCTCTGATTGAGTGATTTTTTTCTACCTTGTCTTCTAAGTCACTTATTCTGTCCTCTGCTTCATTGAGCCTGCTTTCAATTCCTTCCAGTGTATTCTTGATATCGGATACAGTATTCTTTATTTCTGTCTGATTTTTGTTTATGGTATGTATCTCTTTTATCATGTTTTCCCTAAAGTATTCAATCTTATCCTCTATTGCCTTGTTTTTCTCTTTAAGTTTCTTGAACATCTTCATCATCAATACTCTGAACTCTGTTTCTCATAACTTGCTTAACTCCATCTCATCAAAGACTTCTTCTGGCAATGTTTCCTTTTCTTTAATTTGGGGGTTGTTTCTTTGTCTCCTCATTTTGGTAAGTCTTAGCATTTGTATCTATATATTAGATATATTTGCTGTCTCCCAGTCTTGTGGGATGGGATTTTGTCTTGTGGGTCCAGTGGAGCCCAGAGGTGTGTTTTTCTTATACTTCTGAGCTCTTTGCTCTAGACATGTCCCTCTTGTGGGTGTCCCTTTTGTGGTTTCTTTATGTTCTCCTGTTGTGGTTGGTCTAGCCTGTCATTGATCAGTCCTTGGGAGGACCCTTCTCTCAGGTTGGCTAACTGTGTCTCAGCCCCTACCTCGTTGTGTAAGCTGTTGTATGGGTGCTTGCAAGGCAGGACAATACACAACTAAACTTCCAGGAAACAAGAGGTATCTTACAAAATATCTTGACAGTCACAATGAAAACAACCCACGTGAAAAAAGAACTGAGAGAGTGAAGGGAGAACACACACACCCAAAAAGAGCTTTAAAAAAAGAAAGAAAGAAATGTAACGCTTAGAGAGAGAGAGATGTATATTGTCGTTAATAGTGGTGAAAATTTAGAAAATAATAATAAACTAAAATGTAAAAAATAGAGAAGCTACTGGGAGATAACAGAAGCAGAGAAAAGATTCTGAAAAAAGGGCCAGCAAAAAATTAAGGGAGACAATAGAAATAGGATAATAGTTGAAAATGAGAAAAAAAAATACTATAAAGAGAATAAGAGAAACTAACATTCAAACAAAAAGAGAGGAAGACAGAAAGGAGGATAACAAAAGAACAAAAGAAAAGTAGAAAAAGAAAAAAGAAAAAGAAAAAAAAGTTATGCCAATGGATCGAGAGGAGAGAGAGATACAGCCTAGGCAAGGGAGGGAGTCTGGTAAGAGATTTGGTGGAAACTATAGACGAAAGCAGTAAACTTGGTTATAATGATAAAGTCCCAGTCGTTAAGCAGGGATATAAAGAAAGTCTTGATAGTAGAAACAAGGATAAAACAAAACAAAGCAAATAAAGAAAACAAAACTAAAAACAAGCTAAGCAAGACAAAATTCTTTTATAAAAAATTGTTAAAAATGTAAAAAAAATTATTATAAAAGAAAAAAACTAAATAAATTTTCTCCCCTTTCTCTTATTCCTAAGGAAAAAAGAGAAAACACACACACACACACACACACACAAAACCAAAACCAAAACCAAACCAAACCAAACAAAAAAAACTAAGAAAAAAGGGCAGTCAATCAGGTGAGTTTCTTCTGAGCAGCTTATGTTGTCTGAGAGTGACTGTTTTGTGTGCTGGTTTCAGTTCTCCTGGGAGGTACTTGTGTATTACCCAATGTGAGGAGCCATCTAGGTTTGTCTTGGTGTTCTTAGGTAGATGGTTGATTTGAGGCTCTCCGTGGGCCACCTCCTCTTGTCAACTATTTTGCAAACTTGTAGTTGCCTGGTGTTACTCCAGAGTCTTCTGTAGAGTCTTTAGGGTGTAGGGTGGCTAGTGTAGCCCAGGGTATCACTCCCCTTATTTAGAGGTTTCACTGTCAGGCACTCACTCTGCCAGAGTTAGTCTCTGCTCCACTGCCAGTTCCTCAGTCCCTACCCTGTCCTCTGAGTCTAGTTCCCCAGGCTCTGTCCTGCTGCAGCTTCAGATTGATTTCAGCCTGTTGCCTTTTCTGTCTGGGCCGTTTCAGCAGCCTGGGCCCAGTGGGTTCGATTAAGAACACATTCTGGTGGGCCCTTTGCCTGCCCAGCCCCCAGCAGAGGTTTTCAGCGTTTCCTCCAGTTCCCAAACAACAGTCCCTGAGAGTCTTATTCTTACAAAGTCCTCCTGTGAGCTGCTCTCCCTTCCCCCTCAGGACTGTCCCCTGCATGGGCATCTGGGCCTCAGTGAGGGGGACCCGCCCCTTTCCTGTTGGGGGCCATGCTCTCCGCTGCTGGAGAAGCTGGCGGGCTCCGCCTCTCCCTGCTCAACTCTGGTTGGCTGGTCGCACCAGGCCCGCCCCTCAGACCATCTACTGTGTAGACCCCAATCCCAGCCTCCGCTGGTCTGTCCGCACAGTGCATGCTGGGAAGGTGGGAGCCAGTTCCACAATTAGACTCACAAAGGATAAAACAATACCTGGGCAGAGAGTCCGCCCTGCAAGGTCCCGCTGCCTGCGCGCCAAGGCCCCCAGCGGGAGGGGACCCAAAGTCAGCTCCACGCAGCTCCCCGCACTGCTGGTTTCAGCAAAGCTGGGGCGGCTTCATGTGCCACCACGGCTCCCCTCAGGGCTGGTCACCGATCCCAGCCTCCCAGCACCCGGAGCTCAGGGCGGGAGGGCTCCTCCCCTCCTCCCCTCCTCCCCTCTCCGCACCACACAGATTCAGCACTTTCTGGGGCTCAACACAATGCCCCACAGGGAGGCAGAGGGTCCCTGTGTGCGGCTGCTCAGCGCAGTCCTCTGGTCACTCGGGTACCACTCGGGTGCCACACACTTTGGGTCAGCCCTTCCTATGGTCCGCACCCTGAGCACTAGACACCGGTCGCAGTCCTCTGGTCACTCGGGTACCACTCGGGTGGCACACACTTTGGGTCAGCCCTTCCTATGGTCCGCACCCTGAGCACTAGACACCGGTCGCAGTCCTCTGGTCACTCGGGTACCACTCGGGTGGCACACACTTTGGGTCAGCCCTTCCTATGGTCCGCACCCTGAGCACTAGACACCGGTCGCAGCCGCCACTAGAAGCTTTGTTTCGCCAGGAAGGCGCCGTCCGCCATTAGAGGCTTTGTTTCCTAGGAAGGCGCCGATCCCTCCGGGACTCACCGCTCCCCTGCGGCCCTCTGCCCTGTGTGTGGTGCGCTCCTTCCCCTCTCGTCGCTCAGGGTGTGGGATCCCCACTTTTGGATGCCGTCCGCTCTCCCGAGGGGAGGGAGCTTTGCGGCCTCCATGCCTCAGGGCTCGGAGCCCAGCACAGGCTTCAGGGGGCTCCCCCTTCCTACGATCCCCCTCTTACCGGACTCCGTGATGTGCCTTCAGTGCTCCCCACTTGCATTCCGTCCACTCAGGTATGTTTCTCTGGTTTTTCCAAGCTGGCTACGTAGGAATTTAGGAGGAAATGGAGTCTCTGGCTGGGAGCGGGGGTGCTCTGCTGCTTCTCACAGGGCCGCCATCTTCCCTCTCCCCTACTTTGAATCTTAGTATTGCTTATTATTAGGTATGAGACCTGGATATCTACTCTTACTAATTCTCATACTTGTTATTGGTGAAATAAAGATAATAAAAGGTGTGAAATTTAATGTTGACATTTTAAGTGCCTGCCATATGGCAACATTACATGAGTTGCTGTTCCTCTCCCTCTCCACTCCTGCCATTCCACCCTCTGCTCACACACAAAGATGTCAGGGAAACATATGACTATGACAATATCCATCAGATTGTAGGTTGTTCTAGGTTAGGCATTCTTTCCTACTTACTTTTCTTTCTCTAGTTCCTGGCTTAGTGGATGGCATATTACATACTAAATAAATATTTGTTGGGAGAATTTGCTGTGTCTGTATATAGGGACTCGTAATCTATACTGGCTAAAAATGGGTATCCCAGTTAAAGGCAAGAAAATTACACTAAAAATCACAGGGGAAGTAATACATGTAAATACTTAGCAGGGAGAGAGGTAGCTCAGTGGAAGCTCAGCTTGTTTGAGAAGGACTGGAGTCTAGATGAAGAGGGCATAAGGAAGGTTAGGAGTTGTTGTGAAAGAAATAGAGAAATAATAGCTCACTCTTTTTTTATTTTTATTTTTTAATTCTCTGTTAGATCTTAATGAGGCTTAGAAGAAGAAAGCTTTTCTTTTGAATTTACATGTTTTCATATTTTGTCACTAATAACAGATTATTGTATTTATGGTAATTTTTACTGTATTCATTTAAAAAATGCGTTTAAACTATAGTTTTAAGTGAATTACGCACCATTATTATAATATTGTAGAATATAACTATGACTCTATCTATACCATTACCAGTTAGATTCACACTGCCTTTTTGTGTTTTATGATATTAACTGGCATTCTTTTAAGTCCACTCAAAGAACTCCCTTTAGCCTTTCTTGTAAGGCAGGTCTGGTGGTAATAAACTCCTTCATCTTTTGTTTGTTTGGAAAAGTGTTTATCCTTCCTTTGCTTCTGAAGTAAAGCTTTGAAGATATAGAATTCTTGATTGACAGTTATTTTTTTCAATATTTTGAATATATGTCATCTCATCCTCTCCTGGCCTGAAAAGTTTCTGTTGAGAAATCCGCCAATATGGGAGTTCCCTCATATATAATGTCTCTCTTTTCTCTTACTGTTCTTAAAATTCCCCTTTTCTTCGACTTTTGACAATTTAATTTTTTTAAATTTAGTTTTATTGATTTTTATTTTGTTTAGAGATAGGAAGGGAAAGAGAGAGAGATCGATGAGGGAGAAGAACCATCTGTTGCCTCCCATACATGCCCTGACTGGGGATTGAACCCACAACGTCTGGTGCATGGGATGATACTCCAACCAAGCTACACTGGCCAGGGCTGATAATTTAATTTTAATGTGTCTTGGTGTAGCCCTATTTGGGTTCAACCTATTTGGGATCCTTTGGGCCTCATGGATCTAGATGTCTATTTCTCTCCCCAGGTCCAGGAAGTTTTCAGCCATTATTGCTTTAAATACACTTTCTGTCTCTTTCTCTTTTTTTTCTTTTTTGGAATTCCCGTAATGCAATTATTGTTCCTTTGTGTCCCATAAGCAGCTTTTTTTTTTTTTTTTTTTTCTTAATCCCCTGACTAGTTAATTTTCAATGTTCTATCATCTAGGTCACTGATTCTTTCTTTTGCATGATCAAGTCCACGTTTGAAACTTCTATTGATTTCTTCAATTGAGTTGTATTTTCTGAAGGATTTCTTTGGTGTGTGTTTTTATGGTTGCTATTTTCTTGTGAACTTCTCATTTTGTTTATGCATTGTTTTCCTAGTTTTATTCAATTGTCTATCTGTGTGTTTTTGTAGTTCACTAAACTTCCTTAAGAGGATTATCCTGAATTCTTTGACAGTTCATAGCTCTCCATTTCTTTAGGGTCAGTTATTGGAGCTTTATTAGTTTCATTTGATAATGTCATATTTACTTAATTTTTCATGATTTCTGCTTCCTTACATTATTATCTATGCATTTGATAAATTGGCTTCTCTTCTGGACTTTACAGGTTTGCTTTGACAGAGATTGCTTTTTACCAGTCATCTCAGCATGGGTTTCTGAGTGTGTCTGCTGGTAATGTTTTTGGCAGGTGGGCCCTGCTTTAAGGTCTATTTTGGGATGAGGCAACTACTGAGCTCTGAGGATGGAGATGGGGTTGGTACTACTGGCTGAAAACAGTTGGATAGGACTGTTGACTTGGTTTGTTACCCAAATGAGGTTGTAGGATGGGCTCTGAGGTTGCCTGGATTCTCTGATCAGTCTTACTAGATGTTTGGGACTGAGTATTATCTTAAGTAGTAGATGGAGCTATAAATTAGTTCCTCTGCCTTGGCAGGGCAGCCAAATGAGTCCCATGGCCTGTACAGCTCATAGTTTGGGGACCCAAATCAGTCCACAATGTGCACTGAACTTTCTGGTCAGATGAGGTCATTGGTTTTGCTTTGCAGATGGGGGAAGCCGTGCTATTCTCTCTGTTCAAGGGCCACTGTACATAGGGCTATTGAGTATGCTGTGCAGCTTCCCATGTGTTCTGGTTAGGTTCCCTGGTCAGACAGGCTGATGACTATATTCAGTGATGAGTAGGGCTACAAATTGGATTCCCAGCCCAGGTGCAGCAGGAAAAGCAGCTCTAAAGCTGGTAAAGCTCTCTGTTGTCTCAATTCAAGCCAACCACCCCCCAAGTTCCCTGACCAAATGGGGCTACTGGTTTTGCTCTGCAAATTACTGGCTCTACCCACCTCTCCTCTTGAGCAACACTGGTCTGCACTGTTCAGAAGTTGTTGCCGGGACCTGGAAGGCACTCTCCACGGTGAATGGGGCTGTGACTTAGGTCCTTGCCTGTGCATGGGGCAAAGATGCAAAGATCCTTGTTTGAAGATCCAAATCAGGCAGATATAAACACTGCCAAGTTCCCTGGTCAGAGTGTACCTATGACTTGGTTCTGAAGATAAGCAAAGCCACTTTGTTGATATAAACTTGGTCTGCCAAGATTCCTGTGCTGGTTCTTGTAAGCTCCCTCTTTTCCATCACAGTGAGATTCCCAGTGTTTGAACCCCTTTGATTTCCCTGCAGCAGCCTCCATGGTGTGATACTTGAGTAGGGGTTCTCACAAAGCAAACTGCAATGCTCAGAAGGGTTGATTTTCCCCCTGAATTCTCTTTTCCCACTGAAGGCTCAGGGGAGACATCACTGCATGGTGCTGCACTGTCCTGGGGGAGGGATAATGTGGTCAACGTGGCCACTTCTGTAACTCTCTAATTAATGGAGCCTGTCTTGGTCTCTATGGTGCAGGGGGATACTACAGCCTCACCCTCATGTTCTAAGATTCTCTCACTGGTGTCTTATTCTTAAATAGTTGTTAGTTGTTCTTCTTGTGGGGGGAAATGAATTCAGGAACAACATATGTCACCATCTTGGTTGATGCCACTCCCATCGTCTCTGTTAATGTCCACACTACTGTAAAAAACAAAGCATAAGACCTAGTAGGTGCTCAATAAATGGTTATTAAATGAATAAATGAATGGAGAACTGACATCATCAAGGAAAATTTTACTAATTGGTGACATTTTTTCACTTGCCTGAAGAAAAAAATGGAAATTATTACCCATACACACTTACTTCTTGAAATTATTCAAGGCTGTCTTATCTCTCTCTTGAAGAAAAAGAGAAAACTGGGACATAGTAGAAGATGATCTTTTGTTGTAACTTGAGAAAGGATGATAAAGTATAATATCTGAGGGCAAGCTTTCCTTTGCATTCTACCACTGATTTATTTTTAACATCCTGATCTTTAAAGATTTCATGTAGTTTATGTGGTGAAAAACTATCTCCTCCTCTGCATTCCTCATCCTATCTCTCAGAGGAAATCATGATCTATACATGATCCAGCAAGTTCGCCAGGAAACTAGGGTGTTGGAGTAAAATTGCCAATAGTAATAAAATGTCTGCCTATGATCTCTGTGTACTGACCAGACAAGTATACAGAAAGGGTGTCTGTGACTATAGTAGGTAGCTGGTAGGAAGCTCAGGGGCTTCAGAATATTGGCTAACTTTTTATTATTTTCCAGTACAAATATTTTACCTCTTTTTTCTAATAAAACGTATGGAAAGGTATAAGCTGGAGATGGTTGTGATTGGGTATGAACATTGGGGACCATTAAAAAATGTGGTCCATTGAAAAATTTCTAAAAAAGTTTTAGAAATTTATTTTTATTGTTGAAAGTATTACAGATGTCTCCTCTTTTCCCCCATTGATCCCCTCCACCCTGCATTCCCCACCCCAGCCTTCTCCACACTATTCTTTGATTAATCTCTCCCAATCACCCCCCACTCCAGCCTTCCCTCTGAGTTTTTTAAAAAGGAGTTTGGATATAATACAAATATATCCAAAAAGAAAGCAGGGAAACAAAATTTTAAGAAAGAAAAGATTACAAAATTGTGTGTTTTAGGGACAGTAATCTGGAAGCCAGTGGAATTTGCTTTAGCACTTAGATTTCAGTGACATTAAATAGAATAGGTGACATTACTTCAATTTAATTTATCTTAGATAACTTTCTGGTAACTTTTTTGGATCAAATTCAAGGAGAGAAATTTCAAAGAAGATAAAAATAAATAAATATTTTACTTTCAACAGGGATATTTTCTCATAAAATGTTATAAATTCATTTTTAAAAAAATCATAATGTAGTTTAATCTTTTGGTAATGAATTAGGGCAGGCAACTCATGTTGTATCCCCAGTATAAAAATTAAGCTGTACTTCAAAGTTTATGCAGTGCACAAAGTGAGCTTTTAAAATACTAATTGTGTGTGTGCACGTGTATATGCATATGAGAGAGAGCAAGAGAGAGAGAGAGGGAGGTGAAAATGCATTACTATAATTGTTATATTTCTTCTGAAAATTCACTTAGAAATAGTTAATGACTTAATGGAGAATAGAGTTTCGGATTGGAGAAACCAATATAACTCACCCATCATATTCTTTTATAAACATTTAGTAAATGCCTATATAACTGAATTTTAGGATCTGTTCATATTTTTAAGACATATTTCAGTGTCAAAGTAGAGAGGAACTTGCTAAGTGATTTAGCAAATCTAATTGCATTGAAATTGGAGTTAGATTCAAAAGATAATTCTCCTTTCACAGGTGGTGATTAACAACTATATTTCATTAGCACACCAGAAGCTCAACTCAGATAGCTTTCTTTACAAATGTTTTCCTGAGATACTATTGTGAAAAAGAACATTAATTCTTTAATCTACTATAGTCGGTTTTCAGATATTAAATTGCTGCTCTGAGCTTCTTGGCTCCTGGTAATCAAAATACTAAAAACTGCAAACAACAGCACTCTCTGTGCCTAAAACCATTTGGCAGCTCTCTAGGATTGAGAAGACTCATTTATCAGTATTCATGGTCTGATTGAGTTAGGTAAAAATATTATATTGCAAAAAAATTTTTAGGAAAACCTAAAGTTATGTGTGGTATAGAGACTGCTGAAAGCATATCTATAGAACTGCTATAATATCATCTATATTTTATATTTACTTCAACGTTTATGCTATACATTTCTGAGAACCTGTGATCAAAAGAACTAGGTTTAAAATAAATGATCTCACCTTCTAGCTGTGTTACCCTAATTATACTACCTTCCTTTTAGAGTTTGTTTCTTCTTTACAAGTAAGTCCTCTGGGCCAGAGCAGGTAAGTATGAAATAAAGTTTTTGTGGGTTTTTTTTAAAGTACTAAAATAACATCCAGTACACTGCAGAGTCTTAGTCAATGAATTGAATAGAATAAATAATATCAAAATCTGAATAAAAGAATGAATCAGCAAAATAAGTCTTTCATAATGAATATTGATAAAGTACCAGGCTTCCTTACTTCATGACTGTGTTTGCTGGCACCACTTAAGAACCCCTCGCAGCAGAGTTTGAAAGCGCACAGTCTTAGAACTCTGCTGGCTGACTAATTTAGGTTCTATTATTTACTTGTTAGGTAGACTTGGATACATCTCTTCATTTCATTATATTTCGTTTTTCTAATCTGTAAAAACAGATTATAAAAGTATTTATATAGAGAGTCTTGTAGGGTTAACTAATATAAGCAAATGAATCACATAATACCATTTTTGGATCATGGTAGTCACCGAATAAATATTAGCAGAAGTTTCCAAATCTGCAACCGGGGGCAGTGGCCTTCAAATAAGACCTATGTACCTCTTGGGTAGACGAAGACTTTCCAAAGTATGTATAGGGATAGAGGGTTTCAAGTGAAGTGACCAGACATACTCTGCTTTGTCCACACACTCCTGACTTATGCCTGTTATTACTGACCTATTATTAGTGTCACCCCCTTTTACTCTCAAAACGGCCTGGTTTGGCTAATAAATAGTACGGTCATGCTAATTTTGAAAGAATCAACTCCCAGATTCTCAACTTTCCTGTGAACTCATTCCTAAAATAAGTTCTCTAAAAATGATCTTAGTTTTCAAATCAGTACTTCAAAAATGGTCAAAGTTGTGCTAATTGTTCTTTCCCATATCCCATCGTGTAAGTCAACTTCTCTCTATTTAATGTAATTTTATACATTATAAAATTAATGTATACCATTCTCTCACCCAAGTTTTTAGAGAAATTTGAGAGAACAAATCAAAGAGGGCTCTGATAAATGTTATAGACAGACATCCAGTCCATATTCAGCTTCCAGATGTATCTTTGTTAAAGTTGAAATTCAGAAGTGAAATTATTGCCATAGAGATGTGTAGTAAAATGTTTATTTCAATTGAAAAATTAAGCCATATTTTATCTGATTGAAAATAAATTCCATTGGCTTGATAATAAGGACTGTCTTTGCCTATTATATTTATAGCAAACATTTTATCATTTTAGTGAGCTAAGTTTTCAGTTCCAACCCTTTTGAAAAATATATGTTTAAATTACTAGTTAATTTCTTTAAACAGTAATGTACTAAAAAGTCTGTATTAAAATTAACATTTTGGTATTTCCAACTCTTTCTAAACATATCATAATGTTAATAAGGCAAATTCTAGCTAAAAGAGTTATGAGCATATTTAATAGTTATTTGGTAAGGTTGGGTAAAGATTATTTTATATATATATATATATATTTCACAGAAATTGAGAAAGTAAATGATTCACAATTACTGGGTAAAAAATATTTTGGTGAGTCAGATGGTTTCTACTTTGTTTAAAAAAAAAAAAGAATCGAGTTGCCCACTGGTAAATCATTAAAAATATCTTTTGGTGAACACTCACTATGTAGTTCGTGATATATAACTCTGAAGGCGTTCACCAAGTTGAGTGACATTGCTATAAAAAAATTTCTTTCATTTTCATTAAATTATTTATGTAAGCCACTTTTTAAATTGCTTACATAAACAAATATGAGAAATTATTTGGACAAGAAGTAACATATATTCACAAATCCATAAACAAATTAAAACAAACCCCACTCATTTTCTTATGGGTTGCATTTCTAATAAAAATTACTTTGCATACTTAATATTTTTCAAGTTAGGCTATAGGCTTAAATAAATGTATATTAGTAATAATTACAATAATTCAATCAGAAGAAGATTGAGCATGTTATTGCATAAGCAAAACGTAAACATTTTAATTTTTTTAAACTGTGAAGAAAAATTTTAGATGTGTGTGTGGGAGAAGTTTGAAGATCATTGATCTAGAGAATCTATCCGTGGCCCACTCTATTTTCCTTATATTTGTCCTTGGTAATTTACAATATTATATAAATGTTTATTTCATGAATGAGGTTTTTATTTGTAAAGGTGTTATTAATTTGGTAATTACAGTACCTAAAGTACCTATAGGAAAAATTACCAACTCTTCAGCTTGAAGGATATTTTTAAACTATTAGGAATGGAGAAGAAAACAAACAAATGTGTAGACTATGAAAAGATAAGGCACATAATGAACTTTATGTCAATAAATTTGAAGTTTTAGATTTTGAAATATGCACATTCCTAGAAAAAGATAACTGCTAAACTGAATCAAAAAATGAAGTGAAATCACCCATTAAAAATCTTCTTCCAAAGCAAAATCAAGAATAGGATTGGTTTTACAATTCAGTTCCAACATTAAACTCTTTTATAAGAGTGAAAAAGAGGGAATTTTGTCTAATTTGTAATAGTTAATAAACTCAAAAAAAAAATACAGTTGACTCTTGAACAGCATGAGTTTGATTTGCACAGGTCCACTTATACACTGATTTTTTTCAATAATGCTGTAAATGTATCTTATCTTCCTTATGATTTTCTTAATATTTTCCTTTTCCTAGCTTATTTTTTTTGTAAGAATACAGTATATAATATATAGAACATACAAAATATGTGTTAATCAACTGTGTTATTGGTAATTCTCAGGTCAATAGTAGGCTATTAGTAGTGAAGTTTCGGGGGAGTCAAAACTTATGTGTGCCTGGGCGGGTGTGGCTCAGCGGTTCAGCATCGACCTAGGATCTAGGGGATCGAGGTTCAATTTCTGGGCAGGGCACACGCCTGGGTTGCAGACTCGATCCCCAGCAGGGAGTGTGCATGAGGCAGCCGATCAATGACTCTCTCATTATTGATGTCTCTCTCTCTCTCCCTTCCTCTCTCTGAAATCAATAAAGATACATATATTTTTTAAAAAGTTTTATGTGGATTACTGAGTAGGGATCAGTACCACTAATCTTCACACATTCAAGGGTAAACTGTGCATAATTTATAATTTACATATGTACTTATGTATATTATATAGTATAGTAAAAAAAAAATCTGTGAACATATCACTGCATTTAAAACCTTAAAATATTCAGTCCTGTTGCCACTGTGTGCTCCTTCAATTCAGTCCTGCCCCCTCTTCAGAGGTAAACATACCCTGAATTTTGTATTTTTTATAATAGATTTTAAAAAATGGAGACATTTAGTAAAATGTACAGATCTTAATACATTGTGACAAATAACTACACATAAGTTAATAAGATAAAAAATAATTCCATTACATCAAATAATTCCCCTTTCTGCCACCAAGACAACCACTGTTCTCTACTTTTTCGATTTTTATCACCACAGGTTAGTTTTGTCTGTTCTTCACCTCTATACCAATGAGCTTATACAGCATGTATACTTGTGTTGTGTGTGTGTGTGTGTGTGTGCATGCTTCTTTAGAGATCTGTCCATTTTGCCTTAGTAGTTTATTCCTTTTTATTGCTGAACAATATCACAGTGTATACATTTACCAGTTTGTTCATGGATTTCTCTGTGGATGGAATGAATCTCATAATGTTTCCAGTTTGAGGTTGTTAGGACTAAAAATATCATGAACATTCTTATCCAGTTTTTTGTGGACACATTTTAACATTACTTGTGTAAATAAATTTGAAGTAAAATTACTCTGTCAGTGAGTATGTGTATCTTCTTTTTTATAAAAAGCTTCCAAACTGTTTTCCAAAGTGCTTCTACCACTTTACACTCACTCTAGAAATGCACGCACGTCCCAGATCTTCCACTTGCAGCAGGAACTTTGAATATTGCCAGTCATCTTAATTGTAGCAATTCGAGTGTGTGAGAACTGGTATCCCAGTGGAGTTCTTTAATTTGCATTTCCCTGATAAATAATAAGGCTGAATAATTTTTCATGTGCTTGAATGACTTGGAAAAAAAAGATAGTTTCTGAGTTTTGCTCCTTTTAGATCTAAATTTAAAAAATAGTCCTGAGTATTTTGAGATTAAAAATATGGCTTCCAGCTTGTCTTCATTAGTTTTTTACAAATCTGCAGATTTCTGATATAAGACATTTTCCTCTCTTCTCTTACAAATAAGGAAGTTCCATAGAATATACAAGATGTGAGAAAAAACTTCACATGCAAACAAAATGGTGCCCATAAACTCTAAATTATATGCTGAGCATGACCCCCCAGTGTGACCAAGCAAGTGCTGCCAAAAGCAACAGTTAATGTGTTAGGGAAAAATAAAACTATAAATTCCAACACAGTTTCCTAGCCTAAGAGTTTGATAGCAATACTCCATTATGTGATTTGAAATATTTTCTAAACAAACAGAATGATATATAATTGCTTACCTCCAAAAACAAATTGATGAATTAGATTATAAATTTGCTCAAGTTTAATAAAGCTCTTGTTTTATCAAGTTATTGAGATTAGTAAGGCTTATATAAATTTAAAATAAGAGAATTCATAAATTTCTATAAACAGAAAAAAAACTTTAAATGCTTGTTGGACTATAACTCAAGCTAGAAAAAAAAAGAGAGAACTTTAAAATAATGACCTTGATTGCTAGGTTACAGGATAAAAAGCACAGAAATGAGACTGATATTCTGCAAACACTAAGAAAAAAACCCAAAGACTGTCATTACTTCTAAGTACACTTAAAAGGTGAAATCTAAATAAAGTCTGTAGTTCAGTTAATAATAATATACCAGTTTTAATTACTTAGTTTTGACAACTGAAACCAAGGCTATGTAGTATGTTAACAATAGGGGAAACAGAGAAAGGCATACAGGAACTCTCTGTATAATAGATGTAACATTTTATAAATCTAAAATTATTACAGAATAAAACACTTTATTTAAAAATATACATATTTATAGAGAGATAAAGTAAATGTGATAAAATGTTAACAACTGGTAAACTAGGCAATAGTTATATATGGATGTTTACTGGCCAATCCTTTCAACTTTTCTGTAGGTTTAACATTTGTCAGAGTTTTAAAAGACCAAAAGAAAAAAGAAAATCCCATTAGGAAAAACAAAACAAAAGAATTAAAAAATACATTTGTGTATAAATGTTGACAATAGTTTAGATAATATTTGTATTCTAGGTGAATCTTTGGACAATTCATACTGGTTTAATAATATGGACTTAAAACAATAAATATATGCCATCTTCATGATTTCATTACAGTTTAAAAAATATTAACAAGCTTTGTTTTATTATATTTAGTGATAGTTTATGTAAGACATGTTTATTTCTTCATAAAAAACTTAATTTTTTGGCAATTTCTAATTTTATAAACTGATTTTTGGGGCAAATAGGTTATCATTTTTTCCACAAAATATTTAGGTAAAATTTAATTATACAGCTAAGTGAAATTATAATAGCAGTATTTTCTAAAGTGGTTTACTATTTAAATTTCTTATCATGATACAAATCAATAGGACTAATTATTCCAAATACACTATCTGGGTCAAAATTTTAGACAATAAAAAGCAGCTATCAGTCAGTTGAAATAAATAAAATAGTTCGTATTTAGTGTACATGCTTATTAACCACAAATGTAAAAGGCATGCATGTGACTGTCCTGTGATTCAGTCAGTTATTACCACAACAGTGTTGCTTACTTAACCACCCCAAAACTCAGTGGGTTAAGAGAATAAATATTTATTTCCTTGCTTATTTATCTGCAGATAGTATGCAATTTGCTGGGCTAGGCTGGACTCCCGGCTCTGGGATTCTCCAGGCTCCATGGTGTAAGCATATTAGTTTTGGGTTATAGACTGAAGAGCATTGGCCACCTGGGGCATTTTTCTCTGGTAAGCGGATCATTGGAGTGTCAGAGGACATGTGCTTCATGAAAGACCATTTCAAGCCTCTGCTAGCCTCATCCCACTAATATCCCAATGGCCAAAGACAGGTGTGTGGTCAATCCCAGAGGTGAAGAAATGCACTTCACCCATCACCAGGCCCTGGTGAATGTGTGAAAGAAAAATATTCCAGCAGAGCAGGGAAGAAATGGCAATTCTGCTGCTCTGATAACATGTTTGTATGTGACAGGCAGTTCTTGGTTTATTCCGTAGTATTTTTTGGTCTGTAACAGAAATTAGTAACTTCAGTTAAGCACTGAAATTATTGTTGGTAATTAAGACTCTAATAAACTGAAAAGTCACAGAGAAATATAAATGTCTATGGAGAATAGTGGGTTAGATTTTTGTCTGTGAAGAAGAAAAGAGTAAATAAGTAAAAGATTGGTTGTGACACAATGCGAAAGACAATAGGCTAAGACAAATTGAACCTCTACAGTAACATTTGGTTTTTAGTACCTGCAATAGTGAGTTTAGAAATGGACAATATAATTTCCTTACTTGTGACGATGTTGGCCAGTGTCAATGAGTTTAAAGAAAGCTTCATTCTCATTCACACCTGGTGTTGTTATTACCTTCTTTGATCTTCTTGCCCCTGCTATCTGCCCCTGGATGGTTTGTCATCTTTTATCGATTCCCTTAATCCTGACTACACTTCCACATATGGTCCCCTCATTTAATTTTTTACAGTTTAAACCCTTTGGAAGGGGACATCTGTTTCCTTCTGGGATCCTGACTGATTCATATTTATCTCTTTGTTTCATTTTGTTTTAGTCTTGCCACATTTTAATGTTTAGATTTTACTTTATACCCACCACTGCTTATTGTTTATAGGGTAGAGGACAAAGCTCAAAGTGTATGTAGTCTTATAATGTCATCTTTTAAGTTAAAAAAAAATTATATCTTCAGTGATTCTCTTGGAACCATATATCTATTTCATCAAAAATTTCTTTATGATTTTTTTCCATCTTATCATTCAAGAGACAGAAAGGCATTTCTGAGGTTAAAACAGAAATAAACATGTTAAAAATGATTCACCAGTGTTTTTTCCAGAAGAAACAAACAAAACTCCCCGATTTCTTTGCAATTTGGGATGTTTTTATGGACTTTCTACTTATCTTACCCCTTTCTTTGATTCCCAGTGCATTTTTCTGCTTTGGTACAGAGCATCTGTATATAGCATCTGATAATAGGGCCATGGAAATACTCCGAGCTCAGACAAAAAGAGACCACACGGGTTGGCTGCTTCAGATGTTTCATGCTGAGTCTCTAGACTTAAAGCTAGAACTGATCTTAGGCATCAGTGTTTGGGGGAAGGAAATATTTTTGCATTTCCTGGCAGATGCTTTGATAGCCCTTCACTTCCTTGCCTTGAAGAGAGAAATAATCCTTAAAGAAAATATTTTTCAGGATCATTGCTCTCTGTTAATTAGAAACATGAGGAACTAATGAACAACCCCTAATTTGGCAAATTAATGCAGTGGGAAGTACATAAATTCATGACTGAAACCTGGGTTTAAATTCAAATTGAAGAAATTATTTGTTGGAGGAGGTCACTGAGAGGACATGACCACCGGTTAACTAGCAAACTGGACCCATTCTTGGAATGTGTGTTCTGCCCACCCTTCCCTCACCACAGTGGGGGCTGTTTTCAGGGATGCAGCCTTGAGAGAGCAATGTGTTGTTGAGACCATCTGGACAGTGTGTGTGGCCGAACCTCGTTAAGGCTTCTGTATACACTTTTAAGATTCTGGCAGGTGTGTGCAGAGATCTACTCATCTTCTAGTTGCCCAAGACAAGCCTCAGATGTAAGGTCCCTTGCTCATTAAAATCGCCACCTACCAACCTGGCTGCGTCTTTCCTCAGCCTCTCCTTGCTCTGTGTATGGAGCTAGTTTGCAAACCAACATTATTTCACCCTTCCACATATTTTCTTTCCAAGTAATTCCTACTTTTTCCCACTATGTCATGTAGAAAAGGATTACTAAAGAGTATTTTATCTAAACCTCTTATTTACAGAAGAATTCTATTAAACCAGACTGACTAGTGCTTAAGAATTCCCTGTATCCTGATGGTCTTCAGCTCTTCATTGCTCCTTATTATCTAGTAAGCAAGTGGCTTAAATTTGCATCGCTTAGTCTTCTTCCTGTTACAATGGAGTTACTATGTGCCATGTGCCTAGTGTAGTGCTTGGCTCATAGAAGGCACATGATAAATATGATTATTACTATATTTTGTTATAAGAGAAAGCACATATATGAATGATATTATTGAAACAGTGAGGACAGGAAACAGGGGCTGTAGAGATAGTATTGAGCACAACTCATAAATAAAATAACCCAAAGGAGACATGTATTTAGAAAATAAGTTACTGCATTTTGGCCTAAGTGTCATTTTTTTTTTTTTTTTTTTCTCTTTTAAGATTTCAGTGTGCTACCTTAAAACTGAGTTCACCAGAATAAAACACCTACAAGGTGATGGTTTGCCTGCCCTCAAATACCTAGGGACTGTCAGTGAGAGGGAGAAACCATTTCACCTGGGTAAAATACTTGTATTTTTATGTTCATTATTTTAGTCTTCTGGATAATGGAATTATAGTACTTATCTACTTCATAAAGTTGTTGACAAAGAAAATTAACATTCTTCTTTTTAGAAATACATTTTGAAAGTATTTATTGCAAGAAAAATCAATCTCTTCTGCTGGAAACAGACAAAAAGATTTTCCATGCCCCTTTTGACAGTAATTTTGGGGTTTTTATGAATTTTGAAAGCTTATGAATAAAGAAAAGGGTGTAATCCCAGGAGTGAGTAGGAAGGTTATGATGAAGGATGACATGTGGATGGATGACAGCAAGTATCAAGAACCTTCAGGCAGAGCTAAGGGAAGACATAGTGTGGGAGGAGCTGGCTTAGCTGCCTCTGGTGCCAGAGATAGACCATCTTACACATCACTAAGTTCTGGGCTCTATGATATATTTTTCATGTGTTAACTATGATAAAAAGTCCCTTGGGACTGTACTTTAATTTTTTTTTAATTTTTTAAAATTTAACTTTATTGTTGAAAGTATTACAGGTGTCCCATTTTTTCCCCCCCCAATTGACTCCCTCCACCTCGCTCCCACGCCCTCCCCAGGCCTTCACCTGGTCATTGACTGTGTCCATGGGTTATGCATATATGCATGTAACTTCTTTGGTTAATCTCTTCCCACCCTCCACCCCTCTTCCCTCTTCCCTCTGAAATATGATAGTCTGTTATATGCATCAATGTCTCTGGATCTATTTAGTTCATCAGATTCTTTTGTTCATTAGCTTCTTCTTAAAGAAGGCTCTTCAACATTTCCTGTAGTGCTGGTTTGGTGGTGATGAACTCCTTTAGCTTTTCCTTGTCTGAGAAACTCTTTATCTGACCTTCAATTCTAAATGATAGCTTTGCTGGGTAGAGTAATCTTGGTTGTAGTTCCATGTTTTTCATCACGTTGAATATTTCTTGCCACTCCCTTCTGGCCTGCAAGGTTTCTGTTGAGAAATCAGCGGACACTCGTATGGGTGCTCCCCTGTAGGTAACTACCTGCTTTTCTCTTGCTGCTTTTAAGATTCTCTCTTTGTCTTTAACCTTTGGCATTTTAATGATGATGTGTCTTGCTGTGGGCCTTTTTGGGTTCCTCTTGTTTGGGACCCTCTGTGCTTTTTGGACTTGTAAGTCTATTTCTTTCCCCAGGTAGGGGAAGTTTTCTGTCATTATTTTTTTCAAATAGGTTTTCAATTTCTTGCTCTCTTTTCTCCCCTTCTGGCACCCCAATAATACAAATGTTGGGCCTCTTGAAGTTGTCCCAGAGGCTCCTTATGCTATCTTCATATTTCTGGATTCTTTTTTCTTTTTGCTCTTCTGGTTGGGTGTTTTTTGTTTCCTCATGTTCCAAATTGCTCATTTGATTCTCAGCGTCCTCTACTCTACTGTTGATTCCCTGTAAATTATTCTTCATTTCAGTTCGTGTAGCCTTCATTTCAAATTGGTACTTTATTATGTCATCGATTTTCTCAGTTATTTTCATCATACTCTTACTAATATCCTTGAGCATCCTTATAACCATTATTCTGAACTCTGTTAGCTTGCTTGGATCCATTTCATTTAGTTCCTCTTCTAGATATTTCTTCTGTTCTTTCCTTTGTGACATGTTTCTTTGCCTCCCCATTTTGACTGCTTCCTGGTGTTTGTTTCTGTGTATTAGTTAGAGCTGCTGTGTCTCCTGGAATTTGTAGAGTGGCTTTGTGTGGTAGGTGTCTTGTAGGGTCCAGTGGCTCAGCCTCCCCAGTCACCTGAGCTGGTCTTTCTAGGTGCTCCCCTGTGTGGGCTGTGTGCACTGTCCTGTTGTAGTTGAGCCTTGGTTGCTGTTGGCATCACTGGGAGGAACTGACCCCCAGACCCATCAGCTGTGAGGACCAGCTGCAAATACGGCCGGAGAGCTGCGGTGCTGGAGACACCCCTATGGAGCAGGATTTACTTCAGTGGGGCTTTGGTGTTCCCTTGTGAGTGTCACTCGTGGATGTGGTAGGGCTGTAATCCAGCGTCGTCAAGTCTGACCACCAGGTGCACTGTCTCTGGGGCCTCCTGGGAGGTGCAAAGTCAGCCTATGCCAGTGCCTTGCCCTGGGCCACCCAGCATGAGCTACACAGCAAACCGTAGTTGGCTGCTACTTGTGCTGGGCTTTGAGTTGTCCAGGAGAAGCCAAGCTATGAGCCAGAGCAGGCTGCCGCTAGTGCCAGGCCTGGGGCCACTTATCAAGCCGTATGGGGCCCGCTGCTGCTTGTTTGAGAGATTTTAGGAAAGTCCTAAGCATGAGGCTCGAGAGGCCACTTGCACAGAAAAGGCCCTGGAAATGGCCTGGATGAGCTGCAGGTGGGGAGGGGCGGGGCCTCTGGGAATCACGGGGCGGGGCCAACGGTGAGAGTCAGGTGCTGGCGATTCAAACATGGCGCCTGCCTGCCGGCTGTGTGCGGGGAGGACTCGCCAAAGGAGCCATGGCCTCTGTCAGCCCTTCTGCCTGGGAGGAAGCTGCCCCTCCACCCCTCGCCCGACTTCAGGCAGGTTAGTTCCTCCCCGCGTGTCCCAGGTCCTTTCAGGCTGCTGCCCGGCGCTGGGCTCAGAGGGAGCGTCCTAGTGAGTCCGTGCCGGGCCCTTTAGAGGAGCTGCTGGGGCTCCCGCAGCCTCCGTGACCCTCAGGGACAGTCCCTGCTGGTTTCACAGCCCGGAGTTGTGGGGACGTCTCTTCCCAGCCTGGATCCCTGGGCTGGGGGCCTGCTGTGGGGCTGGGACCCCCTCACTCCTCTGGGAAACCTCCACCCCAAGATTTCCTCCCGGGTTTAACACGTGGCACCGGGTGTGGGCCCGCGGCAGCGTCTCAGAGATCCAGCCCCGATCCGCCCTGGTCTGCGCCCCTCCTCCCAGTCTCGGTGCTTCTTCCGGTCCCTGGTTGTGGGGCTTCTGTGCAGCCAGATCTCAGGAGGCTCAGAGTGACGATGGTTCTGTATTTAAGTTGTAATTTTGATGTGGTTGCGGGAGGCGGCGGGTGCAGCTGGTACCTACGCCGCCAGCTTGTTTCCTCTCTGGGACTGTATTTTAAAAATGTTTTTCATTCTAATACATTGATTCTCCCCTTTTCAAGTGGAAGAGTTTTAGTACTACTATGAATAATAATAAAAGCAACAGCAGGAAAAATAACAACTAACAAGCCCTGACTGGGTGGCCCAGTTGGTTGGAGCATCGTCCCATACACCAAAAGGTTGTGAGTTTGGTTCCCGATCAGGGCACATATCTAGGTTGCAGGTTTGATGCCCAGTCATGGCACCTATGGGAGGCAACTGTTTGATGTTTCTCTCTCACATTAATATCTCTCTCTCCCTCTCTTTCCCTTTCCTTTTCCTCTAAAATCAATAAAAAACATGTCCTTAGGTGAGGATTAAGAAAAAAAACAACACAACCAACATTTATATCAGCTCAAGACATTGCCCTCGTAGGCCCTATAATCTTACTGAACATTATAGCAAACCTGTTTGGAAGGTATTATTATCCTTATGTACGTCTAAGTGGGAGCTGATGGAAGTTACAAAACCTCACTATGCTCACATAGGTAGGAAAGCATAGAACTAGGATTCAAACCCAGATCTTCCTGTTTTCAAAGCTGAGCTTTTAATCCCTCTATAATACCATATACGACTGGTTTATAGTTTCCATTTCTTCATAAAACAGTAATTTTACAGTGTTCTGTATCATTAGCATTCTGGATGGTGTGTCAGCAAGGAGAAGAATGGACATAAAACTTGTGAAGTGTAGTGACTTTAATGGCTACCTGCTGTTTATCCTTTTGGGAATGTTCCAGAAAGTTCTACCAAGAAGGCCAAACTGCACAAGAAATAATTCACACACTAGAGAATATTGGTTAAATATGATTGAACATGCTTATCTTTTATGCTGTCACCATTTTCATATGGCAAAAATTATGAACATGTTTGAAAAGAAACTATTTTTTTGAACATTTCCTAAAGTATACTTCAGTTTCAAAAAGTCTGGTACAAACCCAGGGACCTTTAATTAGAAGATGGAAGGTATGTTGACATGACATATACAGGTTAAATGGTGAATTACTTTTTAATTCTTTTCTTTCTTGCTTTCCTTCCAGACACAAATACTCCGACTCTTATACTTCCATTTTAGACCTTAATTTCTAAAATGCTTGGCTGTGACTTTCCTTGATTTATATAAGGTGTCCCCAAGAATGTATATACGCACTTTGAATAATTATATAGGCAGTGTTTATTAAAATACATTTCATTTTCAAAATTGAGCTATCAGCTGTTAAAGTGTGTATACGTTTTTTTGGGACACCCTGTAGAGAGGCAAGCTTATGGTGACAAGATATTCAGTTTAGAGTCTTAAATATGTCAAGTACATATAAGCATATGCATGATAAGTGAGACATTTTTATAAATAATTATAGTGTCTTTATTATCAGTCTCAGAAATCCTTCTTACTTGTAAGAACATTTAAGATACAAAAAAACCCTAAATGAGTTAGTGTACATTTTACTTATTTAACTTACAAATGCCTATGGAAAGAGATTATGAACACTGATTCTTAATTGAAATTTTAAATCTAACTTAGAACAACTTTTACTTGATACTTTTTAGTTGTACTTTTTAATATTCAGCAAGAGCATATCACCATAACTATGTGTGCAAAATAACCCACACCCTTTGAAGAACTACTCTTAAAAATATTTAAATATTTGGGCTATGTAAGTTTTTCTGCTAATATCTCAGAAGAGATGTTCCTTAAGGAGTGCTATTTTTGCCTGCCCAGGTGTGGCTCAGTGGTTGAGCATCAACCTAGGATTCAGGAGGTTGTGGTTCGATTCCCGGTCAGGGCTGCGGGCCATCCCCCGTTGGGGGCTGCAGGAGGCGGGTGATCAATGACTCTCTCTCTCTCTCCCCCCTGCCCCTCTGAAATCAATAAAGATTATATATATATAATATATATACATATATATAATATATATATATTTAAAGAGTGCTATTCTTAAAAATGCCTTTAAAATTATCTAAAGAAGCTGTAGTTGACTGAACAAATTTATTTTTGATTGTTGAAATACCTTGTCTCAGAGTACAAGTAAAATGAAAAATGAAATAAATTTAAGTCGCCCTGGCTGCTGTGTCTCAGTTGGTTGGGCCTCATCCTCTGCACCAAAAGGTTGCTGGTTTGATTCCCAGTCAGGGCACACGCTTGGGTTGTGGGCTCATCCCTGACAGGGGGTGTGCAGGAGGCAGCCGATCGGTGTTACTCTCTCACATCAATGTTTCTCTAGCTCCATCCCTTCCCCTCTCTCTAATATGTGGTGCTTGAACAGCTAACTGGATTTCAACATGAACAAAAATGAATGTAAATCCTCACTTCACAGCACACAGAAAAATTACCTTGAAGTAGATCAGAGACTTAAATGAAAACATAAAACTATAAATCTTCTAGAGGAAAACCTAGGAAAAAAATCCTTGTAACCTTGGTATGTGCAAAGGTCTCTTGAATGGAACACAGAAAGCAGATGCAAAAAAATTATATATATATTTATTAAATTGAAATTCATTAAATGTAAACATTTTGCTCTTCAAGAGAAAGCATTAAGGAAACAAAAGTTAAATTAGAAGAAAACACAATATTTATATCAAAGGACTTATATTCAGAATATATGAAAAAGCCCTATACATAATTATAGGTAAAATATTTAAACAGACGTGGTCAAAGTGGAATAGTCAATAAGCATATGAAAGAATGATTAATGTCATTAATCATTTGGGAAATGCAGTTTGAAACCATAATGAAACTGCACTACACACCTGTTGCAATGACTAAAATTTAAAAGGCTGATAATACCAAGTGTTTTTGTAAGAATATGGAACAACTGGAGCTCTCATACGATACTGGTGGGAATGTAAAATGGTACAATTACTTTGGAAAACAATTGAAATTTTCTTAAAATGTAAACACATATCTGCTATACAGCATAAAAGAAACACAAGTATGTGTCTCTGCAATTACCTGTACTTGAATATTCATAGCAGCTTTATTTGTAATAGCCCTAAACTGGAAACAGTTTATGCACTTAGACAAATGCATAAAGAAAATATAAGTTAAAAACAATGCAATACCACTTAATTAAAATGAAATAAACTTCTGATACATGGAATAAAAGTGATGTATCTAAAATGTTTATGCTCAGTGAAAGAAACTAGAGAAAAAGGTATATACTATGATTCCATTGATATAAAATTCTAGAAAATACAAATAAACCATATGGAATTAAATAGGTCAGTGGTTGCCTGGTGCCCTAGGTAGAGGGAGAGACGAAATGAAAAAAGACATGAAGAAACTTGGGACATGAAGAAACTTGGGACAATGGAAATGTTTAAAATGATGATTGTGATGAGTTTCATGGGTATATATATCAAATTAATACTTTAAATTAGGATAATGTATGTAAATTATCTCAATAAAATATTAAAATTAAAAAAAAATTCTATGGGATAGCCATTGGCCAATGTGGTAGAAGAGGTGGTAAATAAATGATCCCTAGGTCCAACCATCAGGGAGAAAATTATTCTGAGGCTCATTCTACAAACTAAGAGGTTTGAGGTCCAGTTGGCCAGAGCATTGGCCAGCCTGATAACATACCCATATTGTTTTTTCTTCTTTCTTTGTTACATTTTTTTCCATCCCCTACTCCTGTTCTCTGGAGTTGTTTCTGGAAAAAAACTACCTACAAGTAAGCCCTTTATTCAGAGTAGGCTTTATGCTGAGATTTCAAGATAAGGTATATATCTTTTCTTCAAAGTCCCTCCAAACTGTAATTATGGCTGGTAAGACCTTTCAATAGAGAAGATATTTTTGAGTGATGCCTTCAGGAAAGGTAGAACTGTCTTCTGTAGATTTCTAAATGTGTTCAACTGAATTATTCATTTGAAACTTGTCCAACTTTAAGCTGTTCCTCAACTTTAATTGGTGTAAATGTAGCCTGATGTTAACAGACGAATTTCTAGCCTATCTGAGTGAAAGGACTCACTTGAGTTCCTGTGTTAAATGAGAATTTGCAGACTTGCAACCTACTTTAGTGCAAAGTGAAACTGCGATGTGTTTTGTGTATTTCACTCAGGGATATTAGTTTGCACTTTTATTTCCCCAAGGCCAAAACAAATGGGTACTGTGTGTCTTTTCACCGAAATAGGAAAATGTTCCTCAGGAAAGCTTTGGTTGAGTTTGTTACTAAGGCATCATTTTACAGTGATAATGAATATTTGTTGTCTATAGCTTGAGACTAAGCTCTAGGTCTAGGGAGTGAAATCAGAGGTGTGCTGGAACCGCTTGTACCAGTTTCTGAGATCTAAATATGCACATCTCTTCCCAGTTTTGTGTTCACTGACATCACATAGGAAACTTGAAATTGGCAAAGGTGGGACTGTTTATACTGAGGAAATTGGAAAATGCTGCAAATACTGAGGAAACTGGCAAGTCCTCCGCCTCCTCGTCAGTTTATCAGACCATCACTGATGTAATCAACTAGATGGCAAAATGGTACAATGTCGCAATCACCCTGTTTGTTTCCTCCAAGTGGCTGATCACTGAGTTACCTGTGCAAAGTAATCATAATTTAGAGGTGAAACGGAATGCAGACCTCCTTTAAAACTTTCAGGCTTTGCAGATGAGACAATAAATGTCTAGAGGGGTTAGGTGATTTATGCAGCATCATGCACTTGGTTTTAGGGCTTTGGCTAGACTCAACCTCTTGACTCATAGGTACTTGATGGGAAAACAGTTTTCTTATTTTCTAATTATTCAAATTTGCAAGGTACCCCTACAGTTGTGTGGACTCAACTTTACCTTAGGATCCCAAGCAAGCCTTAAACATATTTGTATTCAACACCTGAATTCATGCTATTCATTATGGAAAATCCTAAACAAGCCTGTTGAGATTTTTTTGTTTGTTTGTTTCACTGGCAATTTTAAGTTTTCTTGAAAGTTGAGGAGCTCCACATTTTTTTGTAAGCACTTATACATAAATATGAACTCAAGTGAAAATTGCAGTCCTGCCTCCATATATGTCTCTTAAATAGTTTTTATTTTATTTTACATTTCCTTTCTTGATATTTTATTTACCTAGAGCTCATAATTGTCTTATTTTATTTTTTCCATCACCATTTATCCCCTCTATGCCCTCTTCTATATCCTCCACCTCCACCCCTGCCCCCTTGCAATCACCACACTGCTTTCAGTTGTTTTTAAATTGGTGATTTATTGGACCCAATAAACAAAAGCTAGTGAAATAGATCTGACATTTGAACATCTTAAATGCTTAAACAGATGATATGAATGATATGATGATATAAAATATCTAAGACCAGAAAGACACATTTGTAAATATATATAAAAATAAAGCCAGCATGGCTCAGAGGTTGAGTGTCGACCTCTGAACCAGGAGGTCATGGTTCGATTCCTGGTCAGGGCACATGCCCAGGTTGCAGGCTTCATCCCCAGTAGGGGGTGTGCAGGACGCAGCTGACCAATGATTCTCATCATTGATGTTTCTCTCTCTCTCTCTCTCCCCTTTCTCTCTCTGAAATCAATAAAAACATTTTAGAAAAATAAATAAAAATAAAGATATACAAATTAATAAAGAGAAACCTCATCTAAAATGGAGTCAGAAGGCTAGAAGAGAGGATTGTCAGGCATGTGCCACTCAACACACGCTACTGACCCCAACAGGAAGAGGTGTACCTTGCAACTCTCATAAGAAGTGATACTTGGCCCTGGCCAGGTAGCTCAGTTGGTTAGAGCATCATTTGACTATGACAAGGTTGTGTGTTCCATCCCTGGTCAGGACACATACAAGAATCAACCAATGAATTCATAAATAAGTGGAACAACAAATTGATGTCTCTTTCTCTCCCTTTCTCTTTCTAAAAAAATAAAATAAAATCAATCAATAAAAATAAAAATAAAAAACACATGAGGTTTAATCTTGGAAAAGAAAAAAGATACAATTTTACTACCTCAGCAGAAGGAAGATTCCTCCTTGTCTACTAACAGCTCAGCTAATGGGAGATTGCCATAACTCAGCCAATGTAAAGTCACTATACTTCAAATTTTCAGTTTCCTCCAATGGCCTCTTTGTTTACAACAGCCCCTCCCAAGTTCATAAAAGAGCCTTCCCCTTCTTTGTTACTCTGGACTTATGTGTGGTTTGCCATTGGACTACACGTAACAAATTGCAATTCTTTGTTATTCCTGAATAAATTCATTTTGCTGGACAAATATCTGGCTATTTGTTTAAGGTAAACAAAGCCAAAATATAAACAAAATACTCTCAGAATCTTGAGAAGACAGTTTTATTAGTGATTTGAGAATTGGTATTTGTTGAATTTAATTGAAACTCAGATGACACTCTACAACTTAATGTAGCAACTTCGTTAGCACATTTCAGCGTATCTAAGTGTTTTACGGACTATGGGGAATGCTTGCAATGTGGAATGAGAATTTTAATTCCCATAATAGGGGTATGGAAAGAAAAGCATTAGTTGGGGGAAGGCTTCCTGAAGGGCACAGTTTGTTCCTCCCCATCTGTGGGTTGTGGATGTTCTTTAGCTGCTGCTTGGACATGTTTGGAAAGTCTGTGTCTCCTACCTTTCATGCTAAAGTTCTGAGATGCAAATACTTCTAGGTATATTATGGGAAGAATATCCACATTGGTCACTGGCTTTAAAAAATTTCTGAGATTTCCCAATCGATAAAAGTTTAAAGGAAAAGTAAATTAACTCCTTTTTTAAGTCTCCAAGTAAAGAGACTCAGGTGACTGTTTATTTCATTTTATTGTTGACACTATTGCAGATGTCCCCCATCACTTCCCTTTGCCCACCTTCAGCCCCCACCGCCCCTGCCCTGGCCTTCGTCACTCTGTTGTCTGTGTCCATGGGCTACGTATATATGTTCTTTGGCTACTCTCTCCGCCTTTTTAAAATTCCTATTTGGCATCTATTATGTGCAGCACTGTTCATGCATTTAAATACATAATTGCATTTATTTAGTCTTCACAGTTTGAAGAAATATTACCTGGCTCTGATGTGTCTTGCCTGCCTTTCTGATCTGCTCCAGTATGTTCTTAACCTTTTAAGTCTCAAACTTATCATTAGTGAATTCTAGGGTTAACTGGTTGAATCGATGTGCAAGATGGTAAATAATTATTTGACAAATTTTTATTATTGTTTGCTTCCTTAGATTTATCAGTATTTACCTAAAGTATCATCTTCTACCAGGTCTTCCCTTGGGCAAAAACATATATTTCACTATAAAATGGAAGCATCGGTCTGTATATAAAGACAAAATATTCTGTAAACTTTTTGTGCCTGATTTAAGAAACGAACATTTAGAATTCTATACTGAAGTGATAGTTTTTCCCTTGGAGTGTTCAGAACCTTGAGTTTCTTTTGTTTAAGGGTGAAATATGTGGTTGTAGTTTTCCAACATTCATTCGAAGGTTTTGTCTGGAGACAAAAATGAGTATAAACATGTATTGTAGTTTGACCTGAAGTTTTCATCCGTTGAACTGATGAGAAAGAAGGTGATTACAATGAAGCAAGACAAGACTTGGATTGTTGCAAGCGTAACTCACTATGATATACAAGTGAGCAATATATGAAAGCTGCAAAGAATTGAAAGGATGAAATAATTTCATATTTCAACACAAAAATTGCCCAGGAATTTTCCTTTTCAAAGGGGGAAATATGACCTTCTGTCCTGGCTCATAAATCTATTCAACACTTTAAGCATGCCTGCTCTTTCCTAGGTTATTGAAAATGTATCCCACAGCCTTGGGAGAACACGGCGATTTGAAGCCTGACAAATACCCTAATCCCTCCCCAACAATTTAAGAAGAATCTGAGATCCGAAAGTTCTATCTTGTTACTAAAGCAGCTTTCAAAACCCAACTGAAAGCAACTGGCTTTTTTAACAAGCAAAACAGAAGGTGTACTGAGTGAGATATGAGCACAGAGGGAGATTTTCATGCTGTTAACGTGTCTGAGAAACTGTGAGGCAAAGAGTAGGAATATAAGTACCCTTGGTGAATTGAGTTACATGTTTGAATGTCAGTCAGGCTACTGGATTCTTTGTAGTGCTGAAGTTCCTTTTTAATGAGTTAGATCATTAAGGAAATATGCTATCTTCATGACCTTTATAATCTAAATAACCTTTAGAGATTTACAGGCATATCACCATTAGTATGAAGAAATTCTCATGTGATATGCCATAGGATAGTGTTTCAAGGCAAGGGCGCTGGAGTCAGAAGACCAGAATTCACATATGTCTCTACCACTGTTAGCTGTGACACCTTGGGCAAATTTGGTAAGTTGTAATTTGTACATGTCCCAGTTTCTTTATGGGTATTATTTGAATTGTAATAGCAATCGCCTTTTAAGGTTACTTATAAAAATTGCATGAATTAATGGATAGAAAGTGCTCAGCACAGGAGTTTGCTTCTAGGAGGCACTCTGCGTGTTAATTCTTGCTGCTAGCCATCCCGTTGGTGGTAGGAAGTGGGCTATACTAGGACAAGTCCTGGCATCCCGGTCCTGCCAGGTGTTGTCAAGTTGCCAAGGCAATTAACCTCTTTGGGTTTAGAGCTCTCACTTGGCATAATGAAAGGAATGACTGGCTATAGCTTATATGAACAATAATAAGGAAATATAAATAAGTTGTGGTATAATAATAACTAACCTTTGTTGGTTAGTTTATTTATCGGTTACTGTTTAAAGTGCTTCACATGTATTAACACGTTAAATCTTTATAACAACCCTATGATATAAAGATTATATTTTAATGCTTTTTTTATAGATGAAGAATTAAGACACAGAAAGTTTAGATAGGCATACAGTAAGTGGCAGAGCTGGGATTAAGGGGGCTAAAATATATACATATAATTTTATCCCATTTTTTGGAAAAGAAAGTGTGTTTTACATATATATAAATTACATTTGTACATACATAAATGTATTTTATATGTAAACTATATTATATATGTTTTTATATATGTGTACACACATGCACACACACACAAAGTCCAAAAGAAAAATCAGAGAGCTTTACTTGATATGAATGTTTTGAGCAAGAAACAAATTGTTGGTGAACAGGGAAGCTTCAAACTTGAAGTAGTGTGAAGCTCAGAGGCATGCTGTTATAGGGTGGTTTAAAAAGAGAGAATGAAGAAGTTGTTTAGCCTTTACACTGATTAATTATTCTAATGGGGGTTTCCAGAGAGCAGGGGATTGGTTAAAAGTGATTACCTAATAGCATTTTGAGAAGACAATATGTTCCATTTATAATCATCAGAGGCATTCACAAGAAATAATCTAAGTAAAATTTCACTTACATTCATAGCATAAATTAGATTAAGTTTTGCTTACCTGGATTGGCCAGTTTTGTCTGTTCAAGGGACCTTTAAGCCTGGTCTCCATTTTATTTTATTTTAATAATTCTCTCAGCAAGCTGAGAGTGTGGCCAAATAGCATAGTGTTACCCTTGGGGACCACTGATGATGTAGTTGCTGAGATCGATACTTGTAGTTGCTGTTAAGAAGGAATATTCCCCAAAATGTTAAAAGGAAATATATCTAACAGGTGGAATTCCGGATGACTTTATATTTCCTCTTTTTGCTTGAGGACATTTTAATCTTTGTATAGTATAAATGTTATTACTTGAATAATGAAATAAAGTGTATGCAAAATAAAAACATGGGTTGGACAAGATGGACTTTCAGGTCCTGCCTGAAAATAATATTCTGTGACCCAATATACCAAATAAATACAGCAGCAGGGAGTTTTTGCTGTAGGAAGGTAGACAGTACCCATCCACCCCCAATCTGTCTCTGAGAGATTCCAGGTACACACCTATAGAGAGAGTGCCACCGTTGCCCCTGCTGCTGGCATCAGGAAAATTGCTGATTTGAAAGGACTGCTGCTCTGTTGTGATTTCAGTGCAGTCGGAGGCTCACTCTCTTCTCCCCTGTATTGGTTTCTACAGCTGCAGTGGACAGAAAGGGCTCGAGGAAGAGGTTTCCTGATGTGTTTGGGAACATCAGTGACACACAGTTATTTTCCATATGGATTGCAAAGTATGCTTATATTCGGTAATTCCAATGTGTTTACTAAAATGATTGCTAATTAAAGTATTCAAGAAGATAGGGAGGAAAAGAAAATTGAAATTAAATGCTCAAGTCAGGTGCTACTGCTGTGTAAAGTTTGAGATATTCTCGCTCTGGACACACAAGAGGCTGGTCCATAGGGCTCAGCAACCAGGAACACCAGATATATTTTTTTTAATTTTATATATAATATTGAAAAAATAATAGTCACTATGGGAAAAATCAGAAACTTCTTGCTATTCCTAATATGGTCTGGTGTTGCTCATGGTTTGCATGTGGAGGAAAGTATTCTCTTTACAGTGCTTAGGGTTTCTAAAGGTCTTAAGCTAGCCCTCAGCGTCACCACACCATGTGATTAAACTGATTCTTTGGAGACGGTGAATGTAGAATAATGACTGAATGAGCAGAATATAGGCTGTTACATATGTTTCTGAGCTGATGGCTGTGATGTTCACTTAAGCATAAATTACTGATTATTGATCACTGCCTATAGCTCTTTACCAAAGATAAATGCCTTTTCTCTATAGGCCTTACTTGCCTTATTTCTGGAATAAAAAAGATAAATATGATAGTATCTGAAAGGATGATTTTTATATACAGGAGTGGACAAAAATTAGGTTTACAGTTGTGAGTACGTGAAACACAGAGTTTATTCTTGTGTTATTATTTATTATTGTATTACTTATTTGTATTACAACTGTAAACCTTTTGCCCACACCTGTAGACCTGAATAAACCTTAACTTTCTCTCCTTCAGAACTGAGTAAAGAGGAAAGATATTTCTAATCTGGATTAAAGTCATTTGATTATTTAATTACCATTTGAAACTCTCCTGTGATCTCTCTTCTTTACCATCAGAGGATAATCTAACCTGGAGGACAGAGCCACAGGGGGTTGTTTTAGAGAAAAGAGTAACTTTCCAGATTTGTACCTTAAACATAGAGCATTTTTCTTTATTAAATAAATGCATGAATTCTAAATTGGTGCATGCAAAAACTGAATTTTTCCTATCTGAAAGATGGTTAGTCTGTGTATACCGTGTACAAACTACTCCAACTGTTTAACAAAATAAACACGTGGTATCCATTTCTTTCTAGAAGTAAAAAAAAAATCTTAAGACTCAACAGATATTTTGAAGCAGAATTCTAAGGGAGAACAGAATCTTTAGGTTAGAAGAAAAGGAGGTGGGTTCAGTTTTGCTTCCTCTTGTCTAAAATGTAGGAAGTCAAAAAACAAGGGGCAAGTCCTAAAAGTCAAGAGCATCTTAAAGGATTAAAGGAGCATGTGCTAGGAGAAACAGACTTTCTGGAGAAAACCTAGACTTTGAAGAGTTGACGAAACACTTGACAAATGTTTAAGGGTTAATAAATAATGACAGAAATAGAATCAACTAACTTTGTTTTCATTTGTAACACGGTGAATGATTTGCATACACTTTGGAGGAGGAGCCCCAAGCTCAGCAGTCCCCTGGGCTCCTCTTTATTTTCACTTCTTGGAACAGCAGCTGTGTCAAAGTTGCAGAGCATGGAGGTCTTGCTTGCTTGACAGAGAGACAGTGCATTATTGTCACAGGAAGAATTTAGAAAGAATAAAATTAAAACTACTTACATAGATTTTTGTTTTATATCCCACATGGGTTGAAAACATATGGTTCTTGTCCGTTGCTTTCTGACTTATTTCACTTAGTATGATACACTTAAGACCCATCCATGTTGTTGTAAATCACAGTTTCATCTTTTTTATGGCCAAGTAGTATTTCATTGTCTATATCTTCTTTACCCAATCATCAGTCAGTTGAAGGACATTTAGGTTATTTCCAAAAGCAAGAAATGAACAAATAAAGCAAATAAACTCATAGATATGGACAATAGAATGGTAGTTCCCAGAGAGACAGGGGTGGGTGCAGAGGACCAGGAGTGTAAAGGGGGTCACATATATGGTGATGGAAGGAAACTAGACTTTGGGTGATGAGCACACAATGGAGTATACAAATGCATTATAATGTTTTATACCTGAAACTTATATGTTATTAATCAATGTTACCCCAATAAATTTAATTAAAATTTAAAAACTACTTTCGTGAAGATTTAAAGAGTTGAAGAAAAATGAATTAAGGTAGAATGGATTTGCTCTGTCAATGATGCTGGCGATTGTTTATTTCTTAATGAAACTATACCCTATCACAGCAATGCCAGAGCACCAGATCCTTACCTTTTAATAAAATTGGGGTTTCAGTCTCTGATTGTTAGCAATTCTTTGGTACTGCCCAAGTGAAAGCATGACTTCTTAAAATTTTTAATCAAGTATCAGCATACAACTTATTCATTTAATATATATTTGTGGGTACTTCCTATACATCAGGTAAACCAGTTTTCTCTAAAAGGGAATCAGGAAAAAAATAGGTGAGATTAATATATTTCCAAATATGAGGCACACATTCTTTCCTCCTTCTGACTGTGAGGAACACTTCTGATTGGACTTGTTTTATATGCCCAATTGATGCCTGACCAGTTAAGTAATAAAGACAGGACAATTTTTTGTCAACTCTGACTCTGATATAATGCAGGAATCTGTAAGCCTCAAGTTTTTTTCATGTATCCATTATTAATTAAATAGTATTGTGATTTTCTTCTGAGGAAATTTGCTGAATAAGTGAATGTTCCAGAAATGGGATGCTCTGCAGTTGGTTCACAAAGTAAGATTAATGACTCTGTGTAGTTGGTGATGACAAGGTCATGCTGAGCGGTCATGGGAGATTAGGTTGTAACCATCTGTTTTCTATGTGATGTCTTAATAAACACCACCACCTACACTGAGGTGTTATTACAGTCAGCCTCCTGGGTACGTGTAGATCAGGGCACTTGGGCACAAGGCAGAAACTGTTGCATTCCCTTGAGTTACCACATGGAATGTTTGTGGCCTACATTCAAACAGTGATTCGATTTTAAGGTGTGTGGGTTTGTGTGTTTGTTTTGTGTGTGTGTGTGTGTGTGTGTGTGTGTGTGTGTGTATGTTTTATTGCAGAGAACATTTGGTGAAAGAACACTAGGCATGGCATGGAAGTTTAGAATAAAAAGTGCTTTATTTAGAGAGAAAGTAGAGATGAAAATTCGTAAAAAGTAAGACAGAAGAAAATATATCTCCAATCTTTGACAAAAAGGAATTAAATATGAATGCCATAATAATAATAATGAATTCCTATTATTATATTTTAGTTAAAACTGCCCATCCATGACATGAAATATATGTGTATGTATATATATATATGTATATGTACATAAAATATTAGCATATCATGCATTCATTCAATAAATATTTATGATACTATGGGAACCTACTGTATGCCAGGCAAACCAGTTATTTTTAAATTTTTTTATTTTTACTCCTCATTCAAGTAAATGTTTTTTATTGATTTTCAGAGAGAGAGGAAAGGAGAGAGACAGAGAGAGCAATGTGGGAGAGAAATGTCCATCAATTACCTCCCCTATGCACCCTGACCAGGGATTGAACCTGCAACTTTTTGGTGTATGGGAGGACACTCCAACCAACTGAACAACCCGGCAAGGACAGGCTTGTTTTTTTTTTTTCTAATAAGAGGTATCTGATCTTTTCCAATAAGAGATAAAGACAAAACAAGTTATATAAAATGCAATTAGTATGTTAAATTCTCTCTGCTTTTTTTATAGCAATAATAATAATTCATGAGTCTGAAAGTAACTTGTTTGGTGCACTGCTTAACTAGTGAACACAGATAAAAAATCAGATTGAATTAAAGAAAGAAAAAGACCTGCATAGGTTTAAGTTCATGGGCCTTTTTACTTTATTTTTGGAGGAACTCCTCAGCCCTTGATTTATATGTGTTATTATTATTATTTTTTTTTTAATACAGCATTATGACAGCTCTGATTAGCTGCATATTAGAAGGGACAAACTCAGGGAAAAGAATAAAGGAGACTGTTAGAGAGATAGCAAATAGACTGACAAGAGGGAGAAAAAATGGTTAAAGTAGTCACAAAAAATAAAAATAAATTAATCTTGATGCATTTAATTTAGGGCAATGATCTTGCCTACCTCAGTAGGGCCTAAGGTAGTACTATATTTTTCCAGCACTATATTATAACTGCTGCTTTTAATAATACATTTGAGACATCCACAAAAGTTGTTAGATTTATTTGTTTAATAAGACAGAGAATGGGTAATCATTTTAGAAGTACTCCTGACTAAATTTGGGAAGAGAAATTAAAAGCTTGACTCAAAAACTATTGTGAACTTTTCTTAGGATATCTTATATCTGACTATGCAAGATAACTGAGTTCTTAAATGCAATATTTAATCATTAAAAATAAAAACTGTTCTTTTGTAACCTGTCTTTATTAGTTGATTTTAAATTACTTTTGGACACCAAGATTCAGACTTGATCTTGCTAGCATGCATCTTCTCACTTGAGTGAACATAAAATAGGTCCCCCTTTTGGAGCTTATTTTAAGAAAAAATTATGCTTGTGAGGTCCTGGATTTGTAGATGCTGCAATTTTATACCAAGTAAACCATTGACATGACCTTTTTCTGTTCTGAAAGTCCATTTCAAATGGGAGTGGAGGGCAAGGCCAGTAAGAAGCAGAGATTTTGCAATATTACTATCTATAATTAGACATTCTCTATCCCTCATAAGCCATCTTGCTTTTAGCAGCTTCACATTTATTTACCTTCCTGCCATTTTCTACTCAATTTAATATTTTATTGCAGTTGTTGTAACTTGATACAGTGCTCTTATAATGCTTTAAGTCTGTTGTTTTAAAGGGCATACGAAAGTGATTCATGTCTGAGTAAGAAAATGCTAAATCCTTGGCTGCCTTTTGGGGCCTTGCTTTCCACATTTCTTTACAGGCAAGAAAAGAGAGCCCAAAGCATAAAGCTCATTTAGGAAGAGAATGAGGCCTCTTTCCTGATTAACAGTTGACTGATTATGAGTTACTCTTATGCCTGGAGGGACATAGCCACTGTTTCAGCTGTTATAGATGCTAAAGTGTCTATGTGCCTTTTCGAAACGCCTCATCCAAATTCCAGTAAAATCTCCTCCCCTATTAGTCATTGCCCAGAATTTTCAAATGGAAAAGGCAAAAGTAAAATCAAACCAACTAACTAGAAAAAAAAAGAAAATTTCCTCCCTGGGTGCCTTGAGGCTTTGAGATAAGCTAGAAATAGATCCACACCCTGCTATCCATGGTTATGATACACAAGAAAAACATAGAATAATTAAAAATGCTTGAGTCTTTTTCTGTTGAATATTCAATTTGTATTCAAAGTTCATAAGGCACAAAAATACTGGGAAGTTGTGTGTGTGTGTTTTCTCTCTTTCTACATGTAGTTTCCTGAAGGGCTCTAGACTAAACTTGGCTTTGCTGCTTGTGTTGTGCACAGCTGCTTTCTTGGCAAGATGAGCCACAGGTCCTTTTGAGAAATAGGCAGCTATGTTGTCAGCATTTATAAGGAGGCCTCGGCAAGGATGCTGCTGGCAACCTCAGATGAAAAATCTGACTTTTGTGCTGAAGTTGGTGCTGACTGTTGAGGCCCAAGGAATTGCCTCTTGCCTTTGCTAAGATCTGAGCTCCCTTTGTTGACTATTTTCAACTCTTTCTCCTTGAGTACAATTCAAGGTACGTGAAGAGCCTTAGAATGAAAACCCTCTCTAAAAATACAGACGGAGGCCTGATCCCATAAGAAATCATCCTCAGGTTCAAAATGCCAGGAAGCCTACTTGTTATCCTTATGAAATTATTTCAATTAACAAAACTCATGCCTTCTTATAGATAAGTCAAAGTATCTCACTTACGGTATTTTTGAAAACCATGTATCAACAACTCTAAAATCTGGAATAATTAAAAAAAAAAGATTATACAATTCCTACAGGTTTGTATTCTATGAGATAACAAGTGGGAGTTACAATTCCAATTTTACTTAAAAATTATTGGGAATTATTAAAAACAATTGTTGAGTATTGATTACCCAAACAGTATAAAACATCTTGATTGTTTTCACTGCAGCATTTGTAATAAAATGCCACAAGTTTTTTTCAGTGCACTTTATGGATTTTAGTTTTAAATTGTTAGCAAGATATAATTCAACAGCAAGTGGTAGGAAATGACCATTTAATAACTCTTTTAGAAAAATTATTTACTTTAAAAAATTATTAGCTTTAAAATGTTTTCTATTGAATCTTATAAACATAAGATGTAGGCAGATTATTATATAAGAAAAGAAACTGAGCTAAAGCAAACTAATAGTGATGAAAATACAAAAATAAAATCTTAGATTTATTGTAATACATATTTTAGAGGATAGCCTTAGTTCTGAGTTAATTACTTATTGAAACAATCATAATTGTCATCAAGTACTTAAGTAAGTAGTATGTATCTAACTTGCAATAACAACTTTGACTTATGCCTCTGAGCTCATATAACAGAAATAAGAACAAGTTCAAGATCACCATTTGTTTTCCCCAAAAATGTTATTTGAACCCAGTCCTATAGGTTGTTTAAAGTTATAAAAATAGAGTTCTGTGGTCAACTAAATTTTGGTAATGCTGTGTAAAATTTAAACTGGTCCTCTAATATAAAGCTTCTCAGTTCTATTTATGTGTTAATGTGAACACTGGGTTTACAACAGAATGACCATTTATCAAATTTGTTTGACAACTGTACTAGTCAGGGTTCTTCATAGAAAAAGAACCAATAGGGTAGATAAACAGATGATAAATTATGAGTGGCTGATTCCCTTGATTCTGGAGGCTGAGAAGTCCCATGGTCTGAAGTGTGCAAGCTAGAGGCCCAGGACAGCTGATTGTGGAGTTCCAGCCCAAACCCAAAGGCCTGTGAACCAGGCAGGAGTGTTAACATCCTCCCCCTGCCTTTTTGTTCTATTCAAGGCATCAATGGATTGGATGATGCTCACCTCCTTTGCTGAGGGAGACCTTTACTTAGTCTGTGGATTCAAAGCTAATCTTTCCCAGAAACACCCTCATAGACACACCTGGAAATAAAGTTTTACCAGCTATCTGGGCATCTTTTTACTCAGTTAAGTTGACACATAAAATTAACCTTCACAGCAATGAAACTCTTTTCTCATGGCAAACTGATAGGATTCCATGAATGTTCTCTGTAAGCTACTGGCATATATATATGAAGGAGCTAAACTTTGCCATTAAAATGATAATATTTTAATTATGACATTTTTAGATAACCAATAAAAATATATAGCTCCCTCACTTTTTAATAGAATAATTTTATTATATTTTATGTCATAAAGTGCCTCTTTTCTTTTAGCAATTGTTGGTCATCTATTTAAAGTTAGACTATTTAAACTTGATCCAAATGTCAAAATATATTTTTCTATAAGTTAAAAATATAACTCTTGCTGACTGTTAACCATTTCAAGACCACAATAGTAATGTATTGTGCTAGTCAAGCTAGGTTTATGAGACTTATTACACTTGGGGCAAAACCAATTTGACTAAGTCTTAGTGTGAAAGGAGACCACTTACATCAACAGACATAGCTATTAGCACTAAGAACTGAGATAGCCTGTGCCACATGATGTTGTCCCAAGAAATCTTTGCTCCGGAAAGATAAGACTGCAAACCAATAAATACTTTTACTGTCTGCTTCAGTAAATTCATGTAAATAAATTTTTCTGAGGTAATCTCCTTATCTGGGTAAACAGATTTACATAAATTGTTCACTTTTCAAACAGTGATTTATGAAGACTCACTTCAAGATTTTCATCTCACCGCATCCATCAAACTATTACAAACTTTGCCTATTCTCCATACATTCTTCTCCCTAGAAAATCTTGAAAGACCCACCTTAATTAAATCACTTGAACTTGGAAGTCAAAAATCTATAAATCTCTCCCTCTTCGGCCCTCTCCTGAGACACTGCTAACATGGTATTTTTGCTTTAGTGTAGTTTTAATAAACTTGGATTTATCAATTTATTTGGTGACTTTTTGGAGAATTCAGCAGCGGGGTCTCAAATTAGGGGAAATTAAGTAAGAATAGTTTTAGGGTTTTAGGTCCCGAGCAGGGTTATTTTAGGATGAGGTTTGTAAGGCAGGGAACCTCTAGGATTGGACAGAGTTTGTATCTAATAGCTTTGGATTGGTGAGATCAGCAAAGCAAAGGTTTTGGAGCAAATCTTGATAAGCAAGCTGTTAGTTTTAATACATATACTCTTCGTTTTCATTGGCTTATCTTTTAAGAGCATATATATTTCACTGAGAAAATTTTTTTTTAACTTGGTCCCAGTGTTGTTAACGTAGGGACAGGAAAATACACCTCACCCTTGTAAGTGTTTAAAAGAAGGAGAGGCAGGAAATTATGTTGGTTTTAGGTCTCACCATCAAGCATTAGAAGAGATTTTAAAGATTAAGTTAAGAGTGCTAGGCTTATTCAATAAAAAAGAAAAGAAAAAAGAGTACTAGGTTAGCTATAAAAAATGGCTAATGTCCTACAGGACAATAAAATTGTAACCTTGGTGGTTATTTTTTCTACTGGACAGAAATAATATAACCTCACAATAGCTGATTTTTATTTACATATAAATAGCAAGGTAAACAGAGATACATTAACCTAGATAATTAAATAATTCTTGCTTGGGCCTTTAAAAAAAACATTCTAGTATGACATTAAAAGGACATGCATCCTCTACTTTACTTACTTCAAGTTTTAGATAATTTTAAAAATAATGACGATGTGTCATTACAAAAGAAATAAAATCCCCTTGTTCAACAATCCACTCCACAAAGCCAGGGTCCTTGTCTCAGGAAGGTTTTAGAGTGCTGCACATAGTACATGCTCAAGACATTCCTGCTGAATTGCCTTCCCTTCAATCTCTGAAATTCCATGGCATATGTATTTAAATGTAGTCCTGTTGATTCAGAGGGTTATAATTTAAAATAGTTACTATAGCTATCTCATTTGCAATCAGAATGCTTTTAGCATAAACAAGTTAAAGAGGGATGGATGAATGCTAATGGCTCTTAAATGAGGCAATTGTTATAATTTCATTTGAATAACTGAATTGAGTTTTAATTAGGGAGGACTGAAAATTAAGTGGACAGTGATCTAAACATTTTAAATTGAGTAGAAACGTAGTTTTATTTTTCTCAGGGAATAACCAACCTTTGTATGGGTACAGAGCATATGGTATGACTAACAGTTGTTAAACAAATTAGGAAAAATGAGAAGAAACAGAGGTAAAGACAGTTTGAAGAAGCAGAGGTTTGTCTTGGATAAAATTTTTATATGTTATTTTTCATCTCAGTAAATAATTATAAAAAACTTGGAGACAAGATTGAGCATGAAATATTTGTGTATGATGGTGGTGGGAAGGAAACATTTGGCAAAATTTGGGGAAAGTGGTAAGAAAACATAACTGGAGAAAATTTTATGTTTCAAAACAATACATATTTGGAGAAGGAAGTGAAACCATTTTATCATAAACTAAAAGTCCAAGATGAGAAATTTGATCGGATTTTATAATTATGAAAATAGGGCTTTTATGTATTAGAAAACTAAACTGAGCACAGTGTTCCGGATGTATAAAAAAAGGGAGACTGAATTAGATCAACCAGTTGAGAAGCAATGGCAATAACTCAGACAAGAAGCTGTGAGAGTTTGGATTAAAATAAAAGGATGCATCTTAGACATTTTGATGGATATGTTTACAGAATTTGATGGCTGATTGAATATAAGAAATAAAAAGATTAGAGTAAGTGATAAATCTAAGATTTTTAATGTTCATCTCTGAAATGAGGAGTTCGGGGCGTGGAGGTGGAATGGGGACAGAGTTGTGAATCCAATTTAGACATACTGAGTTCATTGTTTGGAGCATTCAAATAGTGAAATGGATGCTGAGGGAAAAGGCTCAAAGTTGACAGAAATCAGATCCTAAGGCAGAGATTTGAGAATCAGGCATCATCCACCCTGGAAAAGCGGGTGCTGTTTCTCACAGAAATAGCACAAAAAGAAACAGCAAATGGCAAAGTTCAAGGCCACAAGAGATATGAAGGATTAAGTATAAACATTAGTTGTTATAAGGAGGAACAGAAGAAAAGGTGCTGTGAAAAGAATATTAGCTTTGGTTAGAAGAAAGCCATTCTTTGCTTAGAGATAGAGGTTCATTTAGGGGAAGTAGATTGCAAATAAGTTCAGAGGAAATGGAAAGGTGAGAAAATAAAATCAATAAGTGTAGATATAAACAACTCATTCAAGAAACCTGACAGAGAAATAATGATAATTAAGGCATGACTGTACATATGGGAGATGATGTTAAATGCAAGCGTGTTGTTAAAAATGCAAATAAGGAAAATATCTTTGAAGGAGTGCGCTTAATTAAAGAAAGGAGGAGTGAATTCCTTCAGCAGTTAGGAAAGAGCAGGATGTAGATAATAGTATTAATTTTAGAGGAAATATAATATATTTCAAACTAGATGGAAAGATAAAATGATCAGTATAAATTTATATGTGATATATACTATACAAATGATACCAGAAAAATTATATAGATTCTATTTAGGTAAGACAGGACGCACAATTTTTTTGGAATGATGCAATGTTTGGGAGATGAGAAGAGGGGAAAGAAAATAGTTTTTTATAGTGAGAGTGTACCTGGATGTATTGAGTCAATCAGCATGGAGGGCTGACTCCATGTCCTGTCTTCCTACTCATTGTTCTGGGGAGCTGCGGTTAGAGTAGTTCTTGGTGAAAAGCTACAAAGATTTGTTTTATGAGCACAGAGGTCTTTTTGGCAAGAGTGGTCAAGACCTGAAGTACTTTTTTTGAAGTGAAAGTTATCCAAAAGTTTTGAATAGATCAGGAATCTTTTTTCTTCCCTTTAAACATCCCTTGTTTTATTTTCTTTCTTTTTTAAACTTTTTAATGTATTGTTGACAGAATTGTGTGGTAAAGAAAGTAACAAGGCTGCTGAAGGAAGAGACAGAAAGAGGAACAATGGCTGGTGCCTGAGTTGGAAGATGAAGATCCTTTAAGGAGACTGACACTGGAATCTGCTTTGACCCAGCTGTCCTGTTGGCAACCTTCTGTCCTAAGTAGAAACCATACAAATGAGTAAGTAAAAAACTCAAGTTTTTTTACTCTAAATTATGACTCCTCCAGGGATTCATAAAGACCCCTCTAAATTAAAGGGGTCTTTATGAATCCCCGGAGAGAAAAACTTGGCAAAAGATGTTCTTTCTGCCAGTTTGGACATATAGAAGCTGAGTTTATATGTGTTGAACATCAGAAGGCTTGTGACCTGATTTTGTATCCCATCATGGAGAAGCAGAATACAGATACAGAAGTTTGGGCCTGGCCTGTGTGGCTCAGTTGGTTGGGCATTGTCCATGCAGCAGAAGGTTGCCAGTTCAATTCCTATTCAGGGCACATGCCTAGGTTTTGGGCTAGATCCCCGGTAGGAGGCTTGCAAGAGGCAGCCGATCGATGTTTCACTCTCACATAGATGTTTTCCACTCTCTCCAAAAATGAATAAAATATCTTTTTTTTTTAAAAGATACAGAAATTTGTCTTGTTACAACAAAAAGCTTATATAATGTGATATTTAGACCGGAGGACTTGTTTCAACAGATTGTGATTTAAGTTCTAGATCTACCAACAAATTCTGTGATTCTATGTGAATTATTTAAACTCTAGGAGAGATTAAATGAGAAAAATACCTGATCTGAACTATTTTACTAAGTAATACAGGTAGAGGATAAAGCTCATGCTTCATTTAATATACTATTGTAGTGATGATTGCCATGATGACTACTATTGTTATGGTTAATTCTAACACCATTTATTTTAGATAGCTTGCAAGTTTTGGAGTTGAATAGATTTTTTATTATTTTTTGTAACTTGTTGGTGTTTGTCAACTAAACTAATTGTCCCAACAAAGTAAAGGGTTAGTACATTTGTCAGTGTTGGGAGAGGGAGAGCTTCCTTCCTACTCTTGATGACCTCTTTTCATGTGGAGGGGTCTCTAACAGTGAAATTCTCAGAGCCTCTTTCCACTTCCTTGCACACTTTGCTCCATGGAGGGTGACTTAATGACTTAATTTGATGGGTGAGTTTTGTTAGCAGGAATTATTTGTTCATATCTCTCCAGTTCTTCTCATTGGGACATAAGCTGCATGCAATGATGATGCATTTTCCTATCCTCGCCCCATGCTGTATGTGCATTCTATGGTAGCCCTGCAAGTGGGAGAGGAGGTGGAGTCAGTGCTGGGCTACTGGGTGGGCATGTCTATCTTGTTCTGAATGTCCATTTTAGGGAGCCCAGACATTTAAGCCAAATATTTTACTTTTTATTTCTCATAGAAATTTTAATTTTTTTGGAAGTATTCATCCTCATATGGGAGACAAATAACAGGTGTTTCATTATCAAAGACTCACATATTTTGAGAATTAGGAAACTTTTAAAAGGCTGAAAGTGGGAGAGAAACCTAGGACTAAGAAAGCATACAGCCATCAATGTTTCTCTCAAGGGAAAGCACTTAATACCTAATCATGTGTCTTGTGTAATAGCAGCTAAAAAATCTAGCCAAGGGCACTCTTCTGCTGCTGTTGTTGCCAGCATGTTAAAATTTACAAAGTTGATTCATAACAGATTATGTTTTTGGATATTAACCAGATTTGTTTTGACTGGGCTCAAGAAAGATAAGAAAATTGAAGTTGAGTGACTTAATCAGTTATTGTTTCCGATGCATTATCACTAATTTCTATAAATATTTTGTAAGTTAAATTGTATGGATCCAATTTTACGGATGTGGAAGCTGAAGATTGGAATGGTTAAGCAACTTTATTAAGATAACAGATTTGTGGGTTTTCAAGTTAGAATTTTTTTCAACTCAGACCAGACTTGTGTTGTTCCAAAGTGCATATTCTTTCTATTCTATCACACTTTCTCATTAGAACTAATATATTGTGAATTCCAATCCTGTTTCACTTTCATTATACCCTTAAGGTATTGAATTGGTTTTCATATTAATGAAATTTGTTTACTTTAATCTTAAAGGACCTAAAGAGTTATTGCAATTTCATTTCTAATTTTAACATCAAAGAATAGAAACATAGAATATTTAAATGTCTTCATTTCAGTGGCTAATAGCTTTGCTTTGCATAGACCACAATGCTAAGAACAGGAATTTGAGGACCAAAAGAGTTTTAAATTGTACATCCTTTTTAAATTTAAATAGTTAAATACATACTTTATTTTAACCCACTAGTGTCATTCATGCATTTAGCAGCATGACTAAGTGCAGAGGACTTTTTTAAGTTGTAACAACTAAGGTTGGTCCTTGATAAAGTTGGGACAGGTATGCAAGACAGAGAAATTATTTTCCAAGAGAATTATCAAAAGGCCAAATTCTGTTATATTACAGTCCATGTGTTACATATAAAATTTTGTAGTTAAATCAATATTGAGTAAATTTGTTGGTATGTCAAATTTTAGTTTTTCAGTTTTACTAGAATGTGAATTCATGTTTACAAATACTGAGATAGTTTAAAGAAACTAAAGTGAGGCTTAAAGAGTATTGAGCACTGTCTTGCTACAGTTAATTGTATTCAGATTCTAGGAAAAATAAATGATGCTGGAAGTTGAAAAAAAGAGGAGGAAGAACTAGTGGTCTACAAATAAGACTTACGATGAATCTAGGTCTGAGGCCGATCACATGCATGGCAGCAATTTCTCAAAAGGAGTGTATAGACTAAACATAACATTATTCTGAACACTAAATATAAACTGCATGCAAGAAGTAATAAATAAAAATAATATCTAACCATTTTCTTTAACTTTTCAAAATACTCATTTCTACTGTCTTATAGAAAATGATTAAAACATATTTTAGGTTTGGTGAAATATTTTGAAAAATATCCCAAGGAGCAATCTGATAGGTTTATCATTCTTGTGTTTATAAAATGTGCTATTCCTTTGCAAATTGTAGTTTTTGCTATTAAATTCAGAGAGCTGCCCCTGGGTGAAGTAATCTTGAATAACTGATGAAACAGGCTTATATTGTAGGTATGATTTTCCATAAAATGGGTATGAGTGTTTTCTTTTCTTGAAAATTAGAACTGTATCTTGAACCAAAACGGTTGTACGTAAGCAAAGAGGCAGTGGAGCGTGGTTTCTGAGAGGACAGGCTGTGGGTTACTTCAGGTGCCAGCTCTCTCTTTAATGACTGTGTGACCTCAAAGTCCTTTTCCTCTATGAATCTTGTTTCTCATTTTGAACATAAAAACGATGGTACTACATATTTGATAACTATATAGTTATTACCAAAAGGACACAGACAATAGTGCGGAGAAGGTCTGGGGTGGGGGGTAGATGCCAGGTGGAAGGGATCAATGAGGGGGGAAAGGGGACATCTGTAATACTTTCAACAAGGAAGATAAATTTAAAAATATTAAAAAATTAAATAGTACTTTTAAAATCTCAGACACATTGTGATGACTCAAAGCACGTTGGATGTTATGATAGTGGCTCTTGACTGTATTATTCAAGGTTACATTTAAAACTATGTTATGATTTATAAAGCTTTTAAAGAAAACTGAACAAAACTGGGAACCTATCAGAGTAATCATTAACTTTTATCAGTTTATCATGATTGCCATCCTTATTTATAATCCTTGATTAGAATTTACTTATACTAACCATGCTACGTGTCTGTACTTGAACACTTGTACCTAACAGAGGAAATATGTTCTCTTGAATCAAGTTCCCATCTTTCCCCTTTTTTTGTTTCCAAAGTGTGTAAGAAGCCTCGTGGTGGAATATAGTGAGGATACTAACAGGACCATTTTCCCCAGCACAGATTTCTTGGCTCCTTCGCTTGATGGAAGATAAGAGAGGCTGTACAGTGTTCTCAACTTAGCTTTGTCTCATTTAGCTAGAAATTTGCATTTAATGTGGAGACTCACTGGAACTGGCTCAGTTTGTCCAAATCCCCTCAATGTAAAAATTGGAAGGAGGCTTTGCCAAGTTAGGAGCAGAGCTGAGACAAGACAAATCCCTCCGGATTCTCAATCCAACAGTTTCCACTAATTACCCGATGTCTCTCAGTGGGCTTCCCAGCAGTCATTCTACTCCTAGATCTGGCTTAAGCACAAACTTTTCTTTTAAAGAGAAAAAAGAAAACAAAAACTTCATCTTATTCACAGAAAGTGCTTTTCCTCCCCTCCCCTCTCTCTGTATACCATTGTCTCCCTGACGAGAACATGAGTGGAGATGTAGGGCTTGAAGGTTGAGCTAATAATTGCCCTCCCCCAAACCTGTAAATTAGGAATTTTAGGGGTGCTAAGACAGAAGTATGTTATGGCTCTGAGAAAGTTGCTGGATGGATTAAGTTCTCCTCTTTGTCTAAGATCTCTTAGAGCCTTGATTTTCTTCCTTCCCTTCCTTTGTGATAAGAAACTTTAAAATCATTGATAAGGAGAAATTCTTCCAGCCTAGTCTAGTTAATTAAGAGAAATCCCTGCCCATGCATTTGGAAGGAAAAGTAAATTTGATATTAAATATATATATCTTTGGACTTTGTATCAAAATGTATATTTAAGGGAAAATATTTTAGGAAAGGGGCCTCTGGTTGTCCTAACTGAAACCATTTGTGTGTGTGTATGTGTGTGAAATTTTAGTTCTTTATGCCCTGTGTAAAAATTAATTAGCAAAAAAACCAGATTGCTCAAAATTAATGAAAATATTGAACTGAATTTTGAAATATTGGTATGGGTAGCTCAATATCCTAAGCCAGCTTTCTGAGTCAGAGTTGAAGGGCATCATTTCCCAACTCTGGCTTGTAAAGTTTCTTCCTAATAATTTCTTCCTTCTAAAAGAGAAGCTGCCCAAATAAGAAGGGAGGAGTATTTAGTGGAAATGATGATTCATTAAGGATCCCAGCAAGAATAATCCATTCACACAGTTCTTGGTCATCTGTTTTTCTATGCCATTATAGTAATGAATCATTACTGCTTGGGGAGTAGCATCTCTCAACACCTGTAAGAAAGAAATGCTGTTTGAAAGCTTGCTTCTTGGTTAGAATGACAAAATGTTTTGTGACATGCTCTAGTTCCAAAAACCTCGCAGCAGAAAGGATTGCATTCATATTCTCAACTTGAAGAGACTGCTTCTCGTAGGGAGGGGTTCTGCTTCCTGGAAGTGTCTCATGGAGTGAGATCTGAATGTGCTTGCATCACTGTCTCTCAGGCAAAATGGACTTGATCTGAATTTGTCCATGTTGACTCTGGCTTATTTAAATTACACAAATACAAATAAGGAGATATAACACTGTTTTCCCACTGCAAAGAGAACTTATTATGTTTTGGATTCACTGTCCTGGCTTTGAACTTTCTAAGATGTTTTGGGCCAAGATAGTAGTTACCTCTTTTTCTAGTTATTCTTGGTGTACAAATTCAGACTTCTGAAATTAATTCTAAAAGCAGTCAATTGTAAAAACATTGTTAGAAAATAAGACAGTTATCCCCGGGGATATCAAATTTAACTGTATTCGCCTAGAATTGTTTTGCTCAGATGTCTTGTTTGATCATTTGTTTCTGTGGTGATATGATCACGAATAGCAAACTCCATGTTTAGGTCCTTTGGAGTTGATGGATGAGGTGCTTTGCCTCACTACTATGAATGTTTATCAGTGTATGTAATTCATTTTTAGTTTCCCCTTTTTTTGTGATTGCTTCAGTAGAGCTTTCTGGTAAGGAATCAGGCTATTATCATTTAGCTATTTGAGAATTTTATCCATTTGAAAGTAACTTTGAGTGATAGGATTCTTTCTGAAAGTATGATGCAGTCTCCCCCAAAGAAATAAAGGGGCTTAGAATACAAAATTGACAACCAGCACAAGTGCTGTGTTTCTCTAATAATTCTAAGGTAGCCAGATAGTCCTAGAATCCTGGCTTCCCAAGTCCCACACCCCGCAGAAACAATTCCGCAGAGACAGGTAATAGCTCCAGTTGGACATAAAAAAGAGTAAGTAATACAATGAAATTGTTAGAGATTAAATGGCAACTCAAATAATCTCTTTACTTTTAGGTTGAGTACATTTGTGTTCTAAGCAAATAGAAAATGGGTCTTAGAAATATTATTTTAGCTAGTGTGGTATTTTTACTTAAAAACCATTTTAAGCCTGGTCATAGTTCCAGATGGCCAGCATGAAAATCACTCAACTCACTGTAGAGGTAAAACAAATTTACAGCAGGGAATTTACTAGGATTTTGTGGTATTCTCAAAATTCAGAATGTTTTAGGACCCCTAATATGTCTGCATGTGGTGAAGAAATATAGTAAATAGGCATGATATGGCTATACTATGACAAAAGCAATTTTATACAATAGACATTGTTAAGTGACATAAATATGAAAGACATCAGCCACAGCAGCACTTCGTCACCTATAATTCAGCTGGATTCTATGGCAATGTAATAAATTCTTCATTCATGCACCCTGGGGATTCATTCTTTCAGAGAATATTAGTAACAATAGTAGCAAAAGATTGAAATATTGACCATTTCAATGTGGATATTACTTTCTAATCTATTGCTATGGACTGTTGCTCTAGGGCTGATAAAAAAATTAATGGATTTTTGTGGTTCTTGCTATTTGCTGAAAATAAGTACTGATACAATGGCACATCTCAAATTATAATAGTTTTATCTAAATCTTCTTTTCTCTATGACTTTCTTGGGATTTACCTTGTGTCTAAACTTTCCATAATCACTTATCATTCCAGGACATTTAAGATGTCTAATGAATTACCTTTGTGGATTAGATCCAGTCAAAATATCATGTTCTGGCAAGGTACGAAGTTTGATTTCATTGAATTTCATCAATATTTATTTAGTAAGAAATATATGGCAGGTATATGCCAGGTGCTGAAGACTCAGCCTAAGTCCCATTAACCCTTGTGAATTTGTTGAAGTATAGAAATGAGTAAGGACAAAAGACTTTTGTGCCTTCAGAATAGATGTCTTCGTGGGGGTTGCAGGGGCTCACAAAGTCTCTAAAATATTTTTGAGCTTTAGCATCTTTAACTTTGTAAACTATGGGAAATTAGTTTTCTTCTATGAGCCTCATGTTTATGTATAAAATGCAGACAGCACCTTTATTACATGGTGGCTCTGAGGATTAAATTAAACATATATAAAGAACCCAGTGTAGAAACTGAGAGAAGATGCTCCACGAAAGGCATTTATTTCCATTATTACCCTAATGTTCTTAGGAAGACCATGTTCATTTAGAAAAACTAAGAATTTAGAAAAGAGCATCACAGCTTTAATTTGCTTAGAAGTTTTTGGGGTTACTGAGTCAGACTGTGAAAGTTCTATGGAGCAGAAAGAACCCTGACACCAGCCCAAATCCCTCACAAAAAGAATGGGGAATGCACACTTACCCAATTCCTTTGAAGATTGAATTACTAAACAGGAAGACCCCTGTTGAGGTAAAGAAGGTGTCAAGAGTCATGGTTCCCTTTGGAGGGTTCATGAAGGAGCTCTACAGATACCAAATGGAAGAGTGTCACCTTCTTTGCTTCTCAGTCAGCTCCTGAGAAATAGGCATCATTCATTGATTCTACAAATATTTATTGTATATGTACTATGTGCCAGGCATTGTTTTGAGTACTGAAAATGGAGAAGTGAAAAGATAATTGATAAAAATCACTGCCATCGTGGGAGTTACACTGTAGTGGAAGGGGGCAATAAGCATGGTCAATAAATAATGCATGAGGTATGTTAGAAGGTGATAAGTGCTAGTGAGAGTAATAAACCTGGTAAGAGGGTAAGGACTGCTGGAAGTTGCAACTTTAGGGGTAGGCTTCAGTGAGAATGTCTCCTCCTAGCAAATATTTGCAAGAAATACTGGAATGTGAGCCAGGCAGCTCATCAGAGTAAGGAGTATTGTAGGGAAAGGAGACAGTGTCCTTGCAAAGACTCTGGGGTAGAAGCATGCTAGTATGTTCCACAACCAGGGTTAAAGACAGAGAGACTACAGCAGGGTAAGTGAAAAACAAGAGTATAGAGAGAGAAAATAGGACACTGGGTCACATAGGACTGTGTAGACCTTGATAAGGATTTGGCTTTTATTCTCACTCACATAGGGGGCCATTGGAGAGCTTTGAGCAGATGAGCGTGATGCTTTAACTTTGTCTTTTTAAGTGTAGCACTGACTACTGGAATGGATAGGTTTTGGGGGTGTGGGGTGGGGAAGGAAGGGTGTACGGTGGGGTTAAGAACAATAGCAGGGAGCTCTCTTAGGAATGCATAATTCTTTCTTCTGAGGAAATTGTCCACCATATGACCAAGCTATCTCAATGGTCAGTATCTTATAGCTCAGGTAATTCAATGTCAGTGAGAAAGCTGTTCTGCTTGAGCAAGAGTTGTGACTTATAAGAAACACTGCAGCCATCCTGTCTGGAGCCTTGGAGGGCCACTCTGAGCAGCAATGCCAGCACCACATCCAGTGCCAACCAACCATTCGGCATTAGGGAGCAGAACAGTGGCAGCTGCAGGAAGCAGGAATGCTGGTGCAGCCTCCACAGGATCCTGCATTATTTGACAGGAAGATGGTAGGTGATAACTGTAAGAAAGCATGCTGGAAGTGTGGCTGTGGCCTTGGGCTGTACACTGGGTGGCCCCAGTACCAGAGGTGAGGCCCCGAGTAGCCTCATGTTTAGATGTATCAGTATGGATGGTTTTAAAGTAAATGGGAACAGACATTGTGGCATGATGTCTTTTCTACATATTAATAAGTAATTAAGACAGCTACGATTTGCAGCATCAATTGCCTTAGGGAAGGAATGTTGCAGCCGTGAAATTTCAGGTTCTATCCCCCAAGAGAACTAAGGGTAGAGAGAATATCTGATGAGTCAGAACAAGTCTTGAAACTCCCCGAGGCTTCAAATATGGGGGTGAGGAGAAGAGGCAATGGCAAAGCGAGAAAGGTAGTCACTGTGGGTATCTGAGAAAGGGGAGAACTGTTCTCTGCTCCATGCAAGCTGAGGTTTAGCAGTGAAGACCAGACCCTAGAGGAATTTGGGGGAATGTGACAGCAGAAGGTACCTGTGCCTCTCTTGCCAGGTTGACCCATAGAGTTGACAAGACCACTGAGAAGAAAGGTCTGAGTGGTTTGTCTAGGCAGATGTGTGTGACATAGTCACAGGTTGTCTGTATCGCAGCATGAGGCAAGAGCAGAATGAATGTCAGAGATTCACAAAGGGATGAGCAGATACAGAATGGGGGGTTGGATGGGGTGGGAGCAAGAGACTGTGAGGAGAGCCCTGCTTTGGGTGGGATGAGGAAAGATGCATGTGAGACGATCACTGAAGCCTACAGTGAATGGTGGACATCTCAGAAAGTAGTAACTAATGGTCTGATTTCACCACTTCCCAGAACACAGAGACAACCCTGCTGAAAAAGGAATTTCATGGGGCTGGAATGAAGTCAGGGACTTGTTGAACTAGACATTGAATTTCTTGTACAAATTAAATACTTGATTTGAAACCTGTATTTGTGACCCATTTGTATATCTACTCCACTTAACCCTCAGGGTTAATAAATATGGACATAAGGAATCTTTTTTTCCCAACTGTTCACAACCACTGCATAGAAGCCCAAGCCGGTCACTATTAAAAATAAGCAAACAATAAACAAAATTCAGTGGATGATTTAGGCAAATATTTCTTAGATTTTAACTTAAGCTCTTGATGTTTTTTCTCAGAAGTGAAAAAGAGAGTTGAAGGATGCAGGAATAAAGCGTGGCTCTATTAAAGGCAGAAGGAAAGGCAAACGCACAGGATACAGGGAAGGTGGAGATGCTCGCGAGCAGTGAAATGAGGGCACAGAATGATCCAATTTGGGAAGAGCTGGGTAAGGAGAAATTAGAGTGAGGGAGTAAGGAGAACAAATGACAAAATTTGTGCTGGATGCACCCCCCTCTTTGGTGAAGTAGGAGGCAAATCATCTGCTGAGAGTTGGACTGGGATGGGGAGAGGTGGACTTGGGGGAGCGGGGTAGGGACCTCAGGAAAGCAGAAGGGTTGTAACAGATGCTTTGGAGAATGCATTATGAAATCAACAAGGAGAGATTTGCCAAGCAGCAGTGAAAGCTCAGTTGAAATTAGATAACATGAATCTGCAATATGCCAGGCAAGGTAGATGTCTGTCTTTTATTTCCTTAATCAATTTTTGCCATAGGCAGAAACAATTGGTCATTTTTCCCTTTCTTTTTAAATATAATTTTTTTTTTCTCTGTAAGAACTTTAAAATCAAATTATCTGTTTTTATTCATTGAAAGAGTATAAAATATAGGCCTTAGGAACTTTTCATGTAGTTTTATTGGCATTTTTTATATAATAGATTTATATAGATCACTTCTATTTTTAAAATATACTTGGTATGTTTCCTGTTAGTACTGCAAGGGGTGGGGAGGAGGAGGAGAGGAAGGAAGGAAGGAAGGAAAGGAAGGAAGGAAGGAAGGAAGGAAGGAAGGAAGGAAGGAAGGAAGGAAGGAAGGAAGGAAGGAAGGAAGGAAAGATGGAAGGAAGGAAAGAGAGAGAGAGGACAGGGAGAGAAAGGGCAAAGAAGGGAAAAGGGGTAAGGGGAAGGTAGAGAAAAGGAAGGGAAGGCAAGGCAAAAATGGAGAAGTAACATGGTCCAGGAATTTGGGGCACCCTCCTCACAACTTTTCTCTTGGATATACAAATATTCATACCACAGTTCAAGTAGCTGAGGAGTTCTGCTATAAATAAACATTTAAAAAATATATATATCTTTATTGATTTCAGAGAGGAAAGGAGAGGGAGAGAGAGAGAGAGAAACATCAATGATGAGAGAGTCATTGATCGGCTGCCTCCTGCACACCCCCAACTGAGGATTGAGGCCCGCATGTGCCCTTACCGGGAATGAACCCCGATCTCCTGGATCCTAGGTTGATGCTCAACTGCTGAGCCACGGCTGGCCGGGATACATAAACATTTTTAATCTTATACTGCCCCACCTTATTTTCTTTAAAATTTATAATCTGTAAGAAAATATAGATCAAAAATAGTATATGCAGTTCAAAAGCAAGAGCAGGGCATTTGGAATTTGATGGACCTAAGACTGCCACATAACGGGCTCTCAATAAATAACTAGTGGTCTGGGTACCACTCTGTGACTACTCATGACATATCCGGGGCTGCTCCCCTTATTGCAAGAGGGACTAGTAGATGCACTAGCTAGAGCTGTGGGAAGAGAAAGGTAGGTGGATACTCAAATCAGTGCTGGGAAAAATAATGAAGAGAGTTGAATTCATTATTGATGGCCTTTTTATCAAAACAGAACCTTTGTCAACAAAAAACAAAAAGAAAATATATTTTCACCCTTACTCACTCTTCTATTTATGCCCAACCCCTTCATACACACAGAATCTGCACTCTCTTATCTTTCACCTCTTCAATTTCTTACCAAACACTGAACAGCTACTGTGATTTGCATGTTGCAGCAGCGCATTGACAGGGAACCCTTGCCTGCACGTTTCACTGCTTCCCTCCTCCACCCTGTCCCAGCACATCACTTTTGTCTTGTTTCCAGAGCCTGATTTAGAAAAATTTGGCGTATCTTCATATTTTTAACGATGGAGGAAGCGAGCTAAATGCTACTTTGTTACCTTCCTCTTTGGATCATATTTATTTTAGACAGATAGGAAGGTGGCCTGGAAGGCTGATTGTTTGTTTGTTTTGTTAATTTTCACTTAAGGATATTTTTCCATTGATTTTTAGAGTGGAAGGGAAGGAGGGGGAGGGGGGAGGGAGAGGGAAAGGGAGAAACATCGATTGGTTGCCTCCTGCACACGCCCTGACCCGGGGTGGGATGGAACCTGCATGCTCTTGACTGAGAAACGAACCCAGGGGCCGATGCTCTAACTACTTAGCTACACCAGTCAGGCAAAAGCTGATTTTTAAACTTAGGATATTCCTAAATTCAATATTCCCTATTTCTTTGCACTTGCCCTTCCCCTGCTCATGTCGCAGTCCTTCCAATGCCTGTGTCTTTATGCAGCCTGCTTTCCTTTGAGAGCAAAATAGATACTGCAGCTGAGCCTTCAGCTCCTCCTGACTGTGCACAGAGGAGGCCTGTGGCTTGGGAAATCCATCACTCTCACTTGGTTTCTAAAACTCGCCAGAACCTTGACAGGGAAGCCTGCAAGACTCTGCAAGCTGTGCTGGAAACAAACCACAGTTTCTTACTGGAGCCTTCTTTTGTAAAAAGAAGCCTGAAAACACCTCATGAGCACATACTAATGTCTAGTATGTAAATAAATTACGCCTAATAAGTTCTCAGAGGGCTAATAGCATCTTTGCAATCCAATAAAAGCTGCCTCGTTCTTGCCCTGGGAACAAATGGTGATGATCCTTGGAAATTTTCCAGGTAAACTGGCTTGGAATTATGGAAAGGGCTTTTATGGCATTAATAATGCCTCTCATTAATTTCAGGAAAGGCACATTCCCCAGCTACTGCTCACTTGGTTAATCTCAAGAACGATTATTTTTGTCAAATTTAAGTCATATCTCTAGCAGTATGTAAAAATGCTTATGATATAGTAAGTGAAAAAAAATCTACCTATGTATAGTTACAGAGTATTTAAAATTTTGCCTGGATAAGGGTTACAATAATTAAAAGGGAGGGAGCATGACAAGTCACTTGGGATATAGAAGGTTCTCAATAAACACTGATGAGTGAGCTATTAATAGACATGAAAGAAGAAATAATTATTTATTTGAGTGGAGGGCTTGTTGATAAAATTGCTCAATTTTGTTATGAATATTACATTTACAAAATAAATACATTCTTAAAAAATCAGTTGGTTAGATGACATTATTAAAACTCTATTTTCATCACTCCCACCTTTTCCCCACCTGAGCTGTTTCTATCCTTCTTATGGCCAAACTCTACTGATAGAAAAACAGATCCAAGCACTGTAAATGTAAGGCTTGTTCAGCTGATACAATACAGAATACCAGATACATGTCACCTGCATTCTCAGATTCAGTATTGGCCAATAGGATGACCTAATTAAGGGACTATGTGATGTGTTTTCAAGAATTTTGGTCCCCAAGTACCAGTAATCTAAGACCGATGCTTAAACTGTAACTTTTATAAATATGTTCCATTGTTTAAGGCTTGACCCAATGTGAATGCGACTACCTGGAAAAATAATACTTTAAGAATATTTGGTCATTTGTATGTTAGTATAAATAGTTTGGATAAGGGGGAAGAAAGAGCCTGAGGCTTCTGGAGGTAGAAGTGGGTTTGGGAGAGGGCACGTTGAAGGGAGAAAATGACAAAAGATCAAATATTACTTCCTACGTTCTTCCCAGAGATCACCTGCTGTTCAAGAGTGAGTTTCACGCCTGAGTTGCAGCTGGGCCTGTTGACGTTGCTGCCGCCATGTTCAGTTGTTGAGAATGTGGTTGGGATTTATGGTTTGGCTGCAGCTGTGACTGGGGGTGAAGATAGTCCATGCTACCTCATGGTCTATGGGATTCCTGAGCCAGTAGTAAGTCTACTGGGGGATTAGGACTTCACATTTTCAGAGGGGGTTTGTAGTCATAATGCATGGCCAGGATCATGGCACATTTAGCAGTTGTTAAGAGAGTACTAGGAGAATATTAAGATCAAGTATGAGGGCTTTTAATACAATTTTCTGCTATAGATTATGAATCTAGAAATTCCAACCCTTCACTCTTGATAACAAAAGAAATATCTCTGATATTAATTGCAAGTTTTTAACTGTGCATTAACACCCAGTCTCCAAGCAATTCAAATTGTTTACTTGTAGTGATCATTAATCTGTACTTTCTTTTAACTAATAAACATTTTATTGTTAAACAGAAATAATCTGTTGGCTTTACTTGTGAGATCATACTTACCCGCTTAATTATTTATGACTGACCCTTGTTCCAAGTAATCAAGAATGAGAGACAGACAGAAGTAACACATCAAGGAGCTTGTAAGAGTTGTACTTCTTGGTTAAAAAAAAGTGACTGAGTGTGTGTGTGCATGTGTGCATAAGTGTGCTGTTTGAGTGAGAAAACAAGACAGATACAATATGTAGTAACATTTTAAAGTGTTTATTATGTACCAGATATTGTAAGGCAAGTACCATTTTCTTTCCCATTTCATAGATTATGAAACTGAATAGGTAAATCACATCAGTATGGTGTTTTATTTAAACAACAGAAAAAGAGAGATTAAAACAGGGGGCATTAGAAGGAAAAGGGAGTGGCAATTCTGTCATTTTCAGTCCTTTTCAGAGTTGTTTTTAAGTGTGGCAAAATTAAAGCAGAGAGGTTTTCTGGGAGCAATACTGGAAAGTTAGGAGAGCTAGACATGGATGGTGACTTGCATTAGCTTCTTTGTCCATTTTATTTAAATCTCACTGAGATAGTAGTTGTTTATTTTCTTTGTAGTGATAGTACTGTTTATAAATTGACATTCAAATCCATACCAACTGATTGCTTATAATCATAATGATACTTTTAATAGAAATAGCCCATAGAGGGTCTGAAATAAGTGACACATTCATTTTAGAGTCAAAGAATACCTCGTATTAATGTAGAGCTACATTAAAAAATTACATCCCACCCCAGCCGGCATGGCTCCATGGTTGAGCATCTATCTATGATCCAGGAAATCGAGGTTAGATTCCTGGTCAGGGCACATGCTGGGATTGCAGGCTCGATCCCCAGTAGGGGTCATGCAGGAGGCCCTCAGTGACATTCATCATTGATGTTTCTATCTCTCCCTCTCCCTCTCCCTTCCTCTCTCTGGAATCAATAAAACATATTAAAAAAAAAATTACGCCCCTGGACTCCACTGGAGGTCCCAAAGTAGGGCATTCAGTAAATAAATTTTGCTCTTCATTGTCAAACAAGAAAGTACATAATCAGTTAGATTCTGGTTCACACACACAACACATAACACACACACACACACCTGCAAAAAAAGACTATACCACCAAACACACTGAGTGGTTATTGTTGAGTAGTAAATTGATTTTTCCCCCTCTTTTTGATTGACTTTTAAAAACTGTCTGCAAAAACAGGCCCTCATTTTGCAATAAGAAAATTTATAGACATCAACCAATATTTATCATGCTGCCAACAAATAAATGGTATTAGGGAAGAATCCTGACCTCTAGAAATTGTTCATATACTGTCGAAATAGCACAAAAAATGAAGACAGTATATGAGTGGCACAGGTATTGATTTCTTAATAAGTGAGGGAGAAATCCCTAAGAGTTGTGTTGTTGAGGGGAGACTGCAAAGGAAAAAGGGAATGAGACTGGCCCCCAAAGACAGGTCCAGTCCAAGGGACATGTGAATAGGAGACAGGAATTCCTGTTGGATGTAAAGGCTTCCATAAAACCACAAAGATAAGAAAGTATTGTGTTTATTTGAAGCAGAGAGATGGGATTAGTGTTAAAGGGAAATGGTGAGATTTGTCTAGACTATGGCAGGCCTTGAATGTCACATTAACACCTGCTCACAGCAACCCCTTTAAATACTTCTGGCACTCCCTTTTCAGGGCCACCAAAAACAGATAAGACAACCTCAGAGTCTCAGAAGAGGTATTCCAGGCTCCCTCACCCCCATTGCTTTTGAATTTTGTACTTTGTCCTATCTCTTTGCCATGCCTGTTTGATAGTAGCATCTTGATTTCAAATTGTCCTCATCTATAATTTCTTCACGATACTGTTTCTTGACATCACTTCTGGGTACAGCAGATAAGCAATGCCCTGCTTCCACACCTGCCCTGAGGACTATAACATACTGCACAGCAGCCAAAGCCTGATTTTTTTTTTCCTGGCATATACTTACCAAAAGAAGGAGATAAGAAGTGCATTTGTTATTTTTTTCTAGGTAACAAATTACTTCAAGACTTAGCAGCATGAAACACCAAATATTTATTATGGCACTGGTTTCTGGGGGTCAGAAACCTGGGAGTGCATTAGCTGGGTGGTTGTGGCTCTTGTCTGTTAAGCTGCTTGTCTCTGAAGACTTTGACAGGGGCTGGATGATCAGCTTCCAAGCTCTTTCAAGTGGCCATTGGCCGGAGTTTCAGTTTCTTGTTATGTGAGCTTCTCATAAGGCTGTTCAGTATGTGACGTTCCCAGAGCAAGTGATCCAAGAGTGAGAGAAAGAGGGTAAGAGAAAGCTACCAAGATGGAAGCCACAGTGTCTTTTATAACCTAATCTCAGAACTGAACATAGTACAACTTCTGCCTTATTTTCTGGGTCACACAGACCATCCCTGGTACAACATGTGAAGGAACTACACAAGAGTGTGAATACCAAGTGGTGAGGATCATTGGAGACCATAATGGATTCTGGCTACTGCAGATAGTTAGGTGATTTTCCTCAACCATATTATGGTCTAAATGGAACATCTACAAAGATGAACTGGGTAGTTATATGTACTATGTTGCTGCCTTTAACCTGATGAAATGGAGTCTTTTAAAAAAGTCATATATCTGCTCTTTTTGGCAATATTTAATTACATTTGAGAGGCATATACTTCCTTGAAATATCCATTCCTATGAGAGTGGCACAGTGCTATAAGCAGAAATTCCAACTAAGAAGCAAAACCTACCTTGTGGTGTGTATCTGAGCAGAGAGCTCTACACTGCCCTCCCCCGCCCCCCGGAGGTTCCTGGGGAACATGGAGCTGGAGATGTGGGTGTACTGCACAGCCCAGAAATATGCCACACTGCAAAAGAGCCCTGGGCCATAGGCCCAGACTCTGAGTGACTGTGTGACAATAAGTTGCCCTTTCTGATCACCTGATAAGCAATTTGAATGCACTGGAGTAGATAAAACATATTAATTCTCTAACTAATTGGAGTGTCTGTGCTCTCTGCTCATCTAATGGTCTTTGCAGCAGAGGACTGACTCCTACATAGTTTTGGCAACACAGTGATGCACCCAGGAGGGCAGATGGCGGTGATTAGGCTGCACTACTTACTATATTGGCTAATGAGTTTGATCATGAAAGTGGAAATTGAAAATTGAAGTAGTAAGAAATTGAGCCCCAGGAAGATTCAAATAAGGTAACTCTTGAATTTCAAAATTTTAAAGCATAAAAAGGACTACAAATAGTTTATACTCAAAGAAATAAATATATTAGACTATGAGTAACCAAGATTTATTTCTAGTGAATTTTGAAAGCTTAGTACTCTCTTGAATAAATAATATGAATTTTTTTTTTTTTAAATATATCTTTATTGATTTCAGAGAGAGGAAAGGAGAGGGCGAGAAAGAGATAGAAACATCAATGATGAGAGAGTCATTGACTGAGCCCGCAACCCGGGCATGTGCCCTGACCGGGAATCGAACCCTGATCGCCTAGATCCCAGGTTGATGCTCAACCGCTGAGCCACGCCTGGCCGGGCAATAATATGAATTTTAAAATATAATTTCCATAAGAAATAATTTCTACCACAGAAATTGTAACCTAGATGGCTGTAATCAGATGTAGTCACCATTAAGGAGTGAAATTTTTCTTTAATATTTGTAAAAATATCAGTCATGGTTTCATTCCATACCTCATTGGAAGGCTGGTATCTTTCCTATGATTTCTGGAAATTTTCAAGGATCTGTGCATCCCTGTCCAATTTCCAGTTCCCACCTCAATCTGATTAGCGTGTCCTCCCGTGGCTGGGTTGAACTCTCCATCCAAGATCAGCACAAAGATGGGCCACGAGCCCCCTCCCCCCCCAAAGCATCCAGGATGCACAGTAGCAGCGTGTACTTTTCCAGCGTTTTTCAGGAGGGCCAATGGTTGCATCCATTACATAGCAGAGAAGACAAGTTAGGATGTAATACTGTTCTTAAGAGATGACACAGGGATTTTTACTACTAAGAGAGCCTCTGACCACAGCCTTGTACATGCTGCTGGGCCTATTTTCTTGCCAACTGTGGTTCCTTCCTCACTTCTGCCTAGCTTCTTGCTGTTCGAATGTTCTTCCTGACTTCATACTCTCTCACTCCACCCCTCACACATCCTTTTGTTCAATGTTCTCCTTCAAGATAATGCAAGGGAGGCTTCTTTTCTACCCAAAGCAGCCACCAAGGTATTTTTCTAAACAAAAGGCCATTTCTCTTCATATGAACTATAGCATTCCCTAGTGCTGAAATCCACTGCAATCCATTCTTGTATTACAGAGCAAATCTTCTTCCTTCCCAAATGTAATGCAAAAATATTTAATTATAAGCAAAAATTAAGACAGACATGATTATTGCTCTGTTATTTCTGACACTGGTGCTTACATTATTTTATTTAAACTACTAAAATTTATTGGAGATTTAACACTTTAAACACGGTACCCTTTCTAACCATTGACAGGTGATGTAATTGCAAGTACCTAACAACTTATTTCTATTTTGAATAATCTCGCATTATTACAATAAATAAAGCATGTTAAATCCTACAAAAGGAGGTAACTGACAATGAAATGCCATAATACAGCTTTTTATTATTTGTTACAATAATTTTTGTAAATATGCAGTCACCTGCTAATATATAGCATTTATTCAGTGCATTTCATCTTCAAAATCCTTCACCCATATGAATTGATTCATTTCCATAAACACCTCAGGTGAGAAACATTATCTTCTTTTCCAGGTGGAAATATGAGACAGAGATAAACTGCCTTATATCATACAAAGAGAGATTTAGGACAAAGATATAAGCAGGGCTTTCTACTGTATTCTAACCTTCTCTTATTATAATATCTATGTCATTTTCTTTTTATGTAAAAAGAAGTTGAGTCTGGAGATGAGCCAACATCAGAGACTGTGATGTTGGCTTCACCCTGTGGTCCTTCTTTTCATCTTTTTGTGACTTTGCTTATCCCTAACCTTCACTTTGCCTTTTTTTTTTTTACTAATATGGAAGAGAGTGTGACAGTTTTAGATTCTCTTGTCAAGATATATGTGAAGATAAACATAAAAAAGCAAAATCCAAATTCAGTTTTATTGTAAAGCTTTCAAAAGGATCATAGGAAACTTCTGAGGCATCAAGAGCTCACCAAACCAGAGGAGCCCCAAACCAGGGGAGCCCTGTGGTCAAATCTCTCAAAGCTGGGCTCCTACAGTTTGTTTGGTGTCACTATAAATTACCTCTTCATTTGAATTTAGGAAATTCTCTACCTATCAAAATTAAGTTTGTGTTGGGATCAGCCTAAATGTCTGTCAATGGATGAACAGGTAAAGAAGATGTGGTATATATGTATATATATGATGGACTACTACTCAACTATATAAAAGATGAAATATTGCCATTTGCTAGAACATGGATAGATTCTTGAGGGTATTGTGTTAAGTGAAGTAAGTGAGATGTAAAAGGACATGCACCATTTGATTTCACTCATATATGGGATATAAAACAGAAAAGAAATGAACAAACAAAACAAAAACAAACTCATAGACACAAACAACAGATTGGTGGTTACCTGAGGGAAAGGAAAGTGCAGGCAGGAGGGTGAAATGGGTAAAGGGGGTCAAATACATGGTGACCTATAGCAACTAGATTTTTGGTGGTGAGCATGCTCTAATTCATACAGATACAGAATCATAATGGTGTATACCTGAAACATATAATACCATTGACCAATGTTAGTTCAATTAAAAAAAAAATAAAATAAAATAATTTTTATTGTGTAAGTGGCTTTAGTAAGCCACAGGTAAGCTCATAATATTTTTACTCTGGAAGCTAATAATTGATTATTGTTTTGAACATTTAGTGTATGTATTTCTTAATATTTTAAATCAGGTTATGTCACTCTTTGGGTTTATTTTTTTAAGTTCTATAATACAGGTTACTTCCTTCTGATGACTTCCCATTCCACCCAGAATAAAATGTGTACCTTTATCACAGCCCCTGAAACTCCCTTCCTGCTCTTGCTCTGCCCCCTCTATTCCAGCCGCACAGGCCTCCTGGCCCCCCTTACACACCGAGCACACCCTCTGCCCCATCCCCGTAGGGCTAGTGCGCTTGCTTTTACTCTCCACTGTGATTCTCCAGAGACTGCCTGGCTTTTAGGTACTCTGAACTCTTGAAAGTGAGCCTGCTCTAAATACATGTTAAGTCTTGTTTTTTGACCCCAACTTCTGATAAAGTCTTTAACTTTCACAATTATACTCATGTCCGAATGTCTCAATGAAAGACTATGGACTCGGTGTGAGCATTCACCTAGAAAGGATAACATTCCCACCTAGTTCTGAAAATTATATCCTTTCAAACATGCAAAAAGGCCCTCACATTCTATACTCAATTTTCTTCTTAAAATACCTTTTGATATTTTAGGCATAAAAAATACTGTAAGAGGTTTTCTAGTTTATCTAAAAATTCCAAAAAATATTTGCAACTGGATCAATCTGACTCCACCTACAAATTAGAATATTTATTGAGCTACTAGTTAATGTTCTGAGTGAAGAAATAAAAGCCTCAAGGTCTGCCTTCAATGTTTATTCTCCTTCCAAGTTACTGTCCATTTGGAAACATAACAACAAGAACATAAACAACCAGAGAGCCATCTATCCTTCCTCCAATCCCAGTATCAATGATAAATAATGTCCCAGTAGTCTTAAAGGTTGACTTTTTCTCTGAACACCTGTCAGGGATAAAATTTACCTATGCTTACCCATCCATGTTTGGGGCTGAAACTATTTGGAACAGTTTTAATTACCTTTAATAAAATTTTGTTTAATCTGAATGTTGGCTTCTACATGTAGTGGTTATGTTTTATCAGTATGCTTGCGTAAGTTTATAATGTCCTGAAAATGTGAATTCAACATGGTAAAAATGGGAATGTCAATTACACACTGTTCTAACTACATTGCACATGGTCGTGGGCAAAGGACCGGCACAGATGCTTATAAAATTCAAGTTTGCAGTAGCGATAGCTTCTTACTCATTCCTACAAATCCCTAGGGATGCTGTAGCTGAAAACCATTTCAAGTAATGTAATGCTGCTCTGCCTTTTCCTAGAAATGACTGCTATAATAGACCCATTAGCACTACAGGTATTTATATTGTTCTTTTCAAAGGATAGGCTCAGGAGATGTATGCCAAGTGTTCATTGAATGAATTTCTACTGAGCAGCATCTTCCAGCATGTGTGATAATGTCAGTTGCAATGTGACAGATTTAATTGTTCAGGGAACTGGAAATATTTGTTTGGTTAATGGTGTCTCTTTAAAGCAGGGTCAGATTATTATGGAAAATTCCAAAAAACCCACCCTTAGAAACAGAAGGAGAATTCTGATATTATTAATTAGTGGGAGGAAGAGTTATTAGCTTTAATACTGTCAGAAATTAATCCATTATAATTAGATTTCTCAACTTTTGTTTTTCTCATTGGGACCTTTAATCACATCTTAAATATATTAGTAAACTGGGATTTAAAAGATGTATTTAGACAGCCAGACTCAATGATTACTTTATGATCTTCCTTGAAGAATTAAAAAGTGGAAATAGTGGTGTTTATTGGGTTGTGTAAATGTCAATGCCAGGAATCTTTTCTATAATTCATAAGTTACACATGAGGTGAAACTGGGTCTAAGACAGTAGAGCACAGTATTTGCAAAGATGGCAAGGGTAACCAAATGTCTCTTCTGTGGGAATGTGGAAACGTGGCTTCCTTAGACTTCTGTTTTGAACAAAATTTTTCTCTAAAACCAAAGGAATAATTTCTTTCCAATAAATAATTCTAGTTAATTTTAATACTACTACCTATTTACATAAAAATATTTGCTTAATAAATCAAAATGAAGTTGACTTAACAATGAGTTTAGCATTGAAGACTTGAAGCTGATGGAATTTCTGCTATTTCAAAGTATAGTAAGATATCTGTCTGTGATTTGATACGGTGCTGGGATGAACATAACACAGGGGTTTTAGAGATTATATGATTATGCCCTTATGGAGTTTGCTGAAGGGCCATGGAGAAGAGATGATGTTGAGGTAATTAGATGGCGAATCCAGTTGGAGGGAAGTCTGTAGCACAGTGTCACCATCATTCCTAGGCACGAGTTAATGTACACCATGACTGAAGTTCAACATTGTGGTGACAGAGATCGGAGGGTGGGACAAAGGGCTCAAGAAAATTTCTGGAGCTATTTCTGTGAAATTTTATTATTTTTTCAAGGGTTCCATTTGCGTGGCCCTGATGTCAGTCATAGAGTTAGGGCTCTTAAAGATATTCGCCAAGGTAGACAATTTCACATACCATGAAGTCCAGGAAAAAAACAAAGTTTCCTAGGTTTTGCCTAGTGGGACATGTTGGGAGCCTGCTGTGGTGACTCTTGAGGTCCTAGTTGACTCTTAAGTCCATCCATAGCTGCCTCTCAATCAGATAGTTCATTTGAATTCTATAATCCTAAGAAAACAAGTAATATTGTGTTTCAACTTTTCTTAAGAAACAGAGTGGGCAATAGGACATGTGTCAGGATGCTTTCAGCTGCAAGTAACAATAAGGAAACAATAAGGAAAATCTGTGACATGGAAGGTTTGGGGTATGGCATTTTTAATGTTGGTTTATACAGCAGCTTAGTGACAATATCAAAGATCTAGGGTTTCCCCCCCATTTTCTCCTCTGTCATTTTTAGCATATCATCTGCTTCCTTCATGGTTGCAAGGCAGTTGCAGCAGTTTGGGTATCACCTCCTGCACAGAAATATCCACAGGCCAGAAGGGAAGGCAGCACATTTGTCTATTTAAGGGTAAGGGAGGTTTCCCCAGAAGCCTCCAGCATTTACTCTCTCATCTCACATGACAGAATTGTACTTTTCCTCTATTCTTAAACAAGAGCAGGAGAAAAAGAATGGGTATGATTGGAGGACCCAGAACCCACTGAAGCTTGTCTGATGCTTAAGAAAGTGAGGGTTCTTTTGGCCTGACCTGGAGAACTGGTTTTGAGACACACTTACCTGGAATTGGTAGACTTCAAAAGTTCAAATTTCTTAAGCTTGAAGGTGAAAATAGTCACCATATTAAATAAACTGAATAGCTAAATTAAACCACTTATTTAGAGAGAATGTTATTTTAAACTAAAGTAATTCTGACTACCTAGGATTCTCTCCTTCCCTTATTCAATTTATCTTCATTTCAGTACAAGAAAGTAACTTAAGCAGTACAAACTTGTGGAAAATTTGTAAAAGAGACATTTTGGGGATAGATATAAGCTAAGATATTCCTGGAGGAGGGAAAAAAAAAAAGGTGGAAAAGAAGTGAGGCAACAAAAAATGAATAATTGGAAAGAATGAGAGAAGGCATATGGGCAGATACACAGCAAAGTACCAATGGTACCATCCTGTATATAATTTATCCAGTTAATTTGCAGATTTTTTAAATGCTGGTGTTTATATTTTACAGATGATAATCAGTACATGTTTTGTTCCTTGACAGTTAAGTTGATTGCTCTGTGATTTTGTTTTAACATTTAATTTTGTAGGCATAGTGGATACGAGTAGGCGTGTGAAGCGGTTCCATCATCACTGAGTGACTTTAGCAAGTTGCATAACAACTCTGTGCCTCCGTCCTGTGAAATGAGGCTGCGCAGAGAACCCAGTCTGTGGGGCTGTTGCGGGCATTTTCTGAGTTATTTCAGGGTAAATGACTTATAGAAAAGATGTTTAACAGCCTTTGTTACTGTTAGAAAAATATTTTCTTGATTTCTCTCTAGCCAGCTGATCTTGGAACTTTTCTAAATTTAACCACTAAATTTAATGAGCTAATGGTGTCTGCACTCCCCATTAATTGAACACAGGTTTAGTGCTTCTCATTCTAATTCAAAAGAGTGGAGAGCAATATTGTAGTGAACATGTCTAGATAGGAAACACTAAATGTTATAGAATTGACAGTGATTAAATTTTTGGACATGCAGATGACTAAATACCAGTTTGTAAAGACATGATAGAAGCTCAAGAAGAAAAACAAAATTCAGCTATTATTTTGATAATTGAATCTTTACTTTGTTCAACTGTAAAACAGTTCATATGTACCAAATAATATATAATGCATTTATATAAGATGTAAAGACTGGTAAAACAGGCACCATGTACTCACAATATAGTTAAAGAAAACATGCATTGCTGTTCAAGACCATGTATGTATGCCTCTCTCACTGAATTTTGTGTTTGTCATTCTGTTGTCTTTCCTTCCTTCCTTCCTTCCTTCCTTCCTTCCTTCCTTCCTTCCTTCCTTCCTTCCTTCCTTCCTTCCTTCCTTCCTTCCTTCCTTCCTTCCTTCCTTCCTTCCTTCTTTTCTTTCTTTCTTTCTTTCTTTCTTTCTTTCTTTCTTTCTTTCTTTCTTTCTTTCTTTCTTTCTTTCTTTCTTTCTTTCTTTCTTTCTTTCTTTCTTTCTTTCTTTCTTCTTTCTCTTTCTTCCTTTTTTTAAAAAATATATCTTTATTGATTTCAGGGAGAGGAAGGGAGAGGGAGAGAGAGATAGAAACATCAATGATGAGAGTCATTGATTGGCTGCTTCCTGCATGCACCCTACTGAGATGGAGCCTGAAACCTGGACATGTGCCCTGACCAGAAATTAAATAAACTGTGACCTCCTGGTTCATAGGTTGATGCTCAACCACCGAGACACACCGGCCTGGCTGTTGTATTTCTTTATAAATTTACAATATATTAATAGCCTCTAAACAGCATAATTATTTGGTTGTACTTTTATTTGAACTTCATATAATGATATCTGTTCTCTGTATTTTTCTGAGACTTGCTTTTTATTAAAAAGCAATGTTATTTTTTTTTTTATCTATGTGTGTATATAGGGATATAGTTCATTTATCTTCACTGCTGTCAATATTTTATTTTAGGACTGTACCGTTTCCTATTTGTCTGATGGGGATTTGCTTTTCCTGGCTGTTTGTTTTCACAAAGATGCTGCAATGTACATGCCTTTTGGAGCCCATGTGCAAGGGTTTTTGGAAAAGAATTACTGGGTCAAAGATTTATGTATACTTGTGAATTCCCAACCATGGATGAAAAATACTGTTTTCCATTTGTGACTGGTGAATTTGCAGATGTGGAAGGATTGACTGTAGAGTCAAAAGTATTATGCAAATTTTTTACTCGGCAAGGAGGGGGCAGTTGGCACTCCTAAGTCTCACATTGTTCAGGGTTCAAGTGTATATGTATACATACATACATACATACATACATACATATATATATATATATATATATATATATATATGCACACACACACATATATGTATGTATATGTATATACATATAATATGTAATATATAATTATAATAATATACTGTTTAATCATATATTGTGGGTGAGGGAGGCACATGTGGTAACTTGGAGAAAATTTTGTGTGTGCAGGTTTGTGCTTTGGGGACACAGTACATGTAGTACCTTCAGTGTTAGCTTAATATGATTTTTCTCTTAAATGGACCTGTGTTTATAGTGAGAAAATGATCTTTGACTTTATATAATCTCTAAGAACACAGCTACCATTTGGAGAGTCCCTTAGACCTCTTTGGGAGCTGAAGCTTTGTATTAGTTATCAGTCTGTTTGTAAAAGTAAAACAAATCAGTGGAGGAATGGTCCCAGGAGAGGTAATGTTGAAATGGTAGAACTATCTGTACTACATAGTAATTTGAATTTTGGTTCTGTGCTGTGAAGAAAGAATGGGAAAAGTAGGAAATTTGTAAGATACAGTGAAATCTAGTGCTTCAATTTAATTTAGCAAATATTTATCGATTACCTACTAAATGTAAGGTGCTATTCTAAGTGCTACAGGTAATCAAAAGAGGAGTGACCCTGCCCTCAAGTAGTATATCATTTAATTTAATAACTGTTTAAGCCCTATGTATTCTAGGTGCTAGTTAGTGGAAATATGAAGATAAATAATAAGAGGTATCATCCCTCAAAGACCATACACACTAGAAGATGAAACATACATAAATAAAGATCTTTAATATCAAGTGATTTTATTATCATTAATGACAATAGGACCAATAAAATAATCTCTCATTTTTCAAAGGAAACTTTGGCTATAGATGCTGTTTTTAATTTTTCAGGCACACATTTTCTAGCTCATTCATTCATTTATTCATTAAAAATTTTTGTGTTAAATGTCAGCTAAATATGTTTTTATTTTATTTTATTTTTTATTTTATTTTATTATTTTAATCCTCACCGGAGGGTATTTTTTCCATTGCTTTTTCAGGGAGAGTGGGAGGGAGGGAGAGAGAGAGAAAGAGAGAAACATTGACCTGAGAGAGACACGTTGATTTGTTGCCTCCTGCTCATGCCTCGTCTGGGGTGGAGCCTGCAACCAAGGCAATGCTTGTGCCCTTGGCTGGAATAGAATTGGGGACCCTTCAGCCTGAGGGCCAACGCTCTAACCACTGAGCAAACTCCTCCAGGGCAGCTAAATATGTTTTTATTAGGAGTAAAATGGTGAACAAGATATGCGTGCAGGAATGCATGGGTTCTTTCAAGCTCTTAAACGTGCTCCACGGTGCCCTGTCTCAGAGCCTGTGCAGACGCTGCTGCTCCTTTTTGTACTGTCTCTGGGCACCACTAGACCTGCTCTGCTTTCTGTACTCTTGATTCTCTTCTTGAATCTTGTAAACTCTTTTGTCAGCCGTCAGATTTTAGCACCAAGGTAAACTGTCCCCAATGGTTCATTATGCCCCCTCAATCTAGCATTTTACATGTTCTTCAACTCTACATATGCAGATTATTTTTTGTTCTCCATCTTCCCCTTTTGCTCATCATGATATTCTCCCTACCTGTGGAGGAAAACAATCCCTCTCATGTCATAGGTGCTCAAATGGTATTTGCTGAGAATGAAGGCAATAGGCAATCAAAATACAGTGCGATCCATGCTACAATTTGAGTATCTAAAGAGTGCCATGGGGTCCCAAGGTGGGTGATCTAACTCAGACTTTGAAAATCAATGATGTGTAAGCTGAGATATAAATGGTAAATCAGCTGTTGGGGGTGAGAAGAGAGAAAGAAGGGGAGAGGAAAGTATGTAAAGGAAACAGCATGTAGAAAGCCAGGAAATGAAATATCCAGAACTCCATGGAAATCCACAGAACATACCACATTTGGTCAACTGGGACACACTCTGTGCACATGCTCAGTGGGCGGGTATGAGCAGACAAAGACAAGTGTCCTAGGCCACGTCCTAGCAAACTTTCCATGGCCTTTCCCTGCCATGGTTTTTCCTTTTCTCCAGTCATCTCACCTGATCAAGAAGAGAGGAGGCAGAGTTACAAACTTGCTAGCCCAGGTGTACTGATCGTCCCCTTCCTGGTGAGAGAGCCAGGGGCCCCTGCTGCATCTCTCCCGGGTCACACGATGAGGAGGCTGACGGATTATACCCCTCAGCCCTTGATTTGCTTCGAGGCAGGCGTCAACCGCCAGGTTATGCATGCTGTCCGTGTGACCCATGGTTCCTCTTGGTCTCTATCGAGTCTTCTGTTGGAAACTCTGGCATTTATTTTCAGTTCAACTTCTTTTCTGTATCTATATATGTTGCTTCAGTTGTGCATCAATATCTGTGATTCACAGTTTTATAATAGTGGCTTTTCATTTTGGATTTTTTTGGTAAATTCAAGTATTGCATATATAGTACTAATATTGTGATTTTTTTGGTCAGGCATCTTAATCTTTCCTGTCAACTTATTAATCATAATAAATGTCCGTGTTACAAATCAGTAAGCCTGTGATTGACTCAGTGTGCAAGACAGTGGTATCCCAGAGAAGAGGAGGGAGCTGGGTTTTCAGTGTCAGTAGCCAAGTTCTTTACCTATTCACACCCTTTACCTGGTGTTCTGAAGTTTATTTATGTCCTCCATATGCATGTTGAATTTTTCATTTTATTTTATAGGTTTGGAGGCAGGGTTGGGTGGCAGAATAAGCAGTGAGAAAGCCTGTTTTAAAGTCTTACTCATTCAATACAATACAATTGCTGGAGGGTATCTTCTAGGAGCCTCAGTTGCCTTATCTGCAGAAGGGGACTAACAATTCTCATCCCATGGGTGTCATAAGGATTAAACAAGATCTTAACTCAAAACAAGGGTTCTTATACATTGTAGGTAGGCAATTACTTTGTTGCCTTCTTTATCTTAGCTGATAAATTCATATTGATTAATTTACATATTAATATACCAATATGAGCATTCATTTTTGTAAAAAAATGATAAATTCACCACAAAATAGATTTCCAGACTTTTACATTATGATTTTGAAGTTTCTAAGGCTCATAAGTAGGAGGCTCATTGTTTAAAAATAGACTCAGTCTCAGTTTTCTTGGGATAATGTTCTGCTACTTTGATATTATTTCTTTACCCTCCCTCTTTTCTGCACTTTTTCTATGATTCATCTTCATGACTTTAAAGGTCAAATATTCAAAGACAAAAATCTGTACTTCAGTAGCACTTTACCATTGCATTTATTTATACCTAATCCTGGTTGGCAAATACATATGACAGAGAAAAGGTGTATTCTCCTTGAGAAAGGATGTCTCATTTTAAATTAGTTATTCTTTTGCAATTAATAGCAAAGGAAAAAGAGGTTTGGGGTCAGAGAACATTTGTTTTAGCCCTCTCTGAACTTCATTTTCTTTGTCAATATAATTAGAACTCACAAGTATTTTAAACAAAATAATGTATGCCAGAACTTTATGACTTAGAAATTACTACATAAATGTTAGTTTTTGTTGTTATGAAAATAAGAAATTGCCTATGTTGCTAGGGTAAAGTGAAAGTAGGAAAAGATCTAATTAGTCTTTTGTTTAAATAGGATACTCTTCTAATCAGAATTGAAAAAGTAAGCTCAGTAAGCAATTTGTACTACTTTTGTATTTTTCTATTTCCCATTTTTATTTAGTTTTAACAGAATATGAATATTGTATTTATTGGAGGAAAAGGTCAACCTCAAGAGCTCTAAGACTGATCAAGTTTATGACCAGTGCCTTCAATCTTTATTTCTTTTTAGCTTATTTAGCCTGTAATACTAGTATTTTTAGGTGCACTTTGGACCCCCAGGGTTTTCCACTCAGACACTTTAACTGAAACATCGTTTCTTTCCTTTTTATGCCAACCAAAATTAACCTTTCTATTTGGGAATTAAGAACTGGTCTAGTCAACTCTCTGTTGAATATCGAGATGGAAATACAGTCTCAGTCCAGGGATATAGGAGAAATAGCATGAAGCATAGAAAGTTAAGTTCTGTAGGAGGGTAGATATGGCTAGTACTGGTAAAGATGATTATGATTCAGGAAAATGTATAGAGACCTAGCATTTATAAAGGTAGAATTATATTTGAAGATAATTTAACATTCTTAATATATGATGTTAAACTTCTGAATTGTGAAGATGCAGAGAAAATATATTTTCTCAGTAAAAACTATGAGATAGAGTGTTGCTGAAACCACAACATTGCTAAGATGTTTTGCTAAGCCCGCCTTGGGGTAGAAGCTGAACCTGCAGGGTTTTAATATGGACTGAAATCCTTGCTTGAGCCCAGGGGAATGGTTTACTTGCTATACTGGTAGAACGATGGACAAAGCTGAAAAAAGTGGGTAGTGAGACAGTAAAAGGGCAACCTCTGCATGTTACTGAATCAAATTTCTAGATTTAAAATTACACAATATTTGAGGTAAGTTTTTGAGAGTAGGTCTAACATGGGCTCATTCGAGGCATCATGTCCCAAGAAAAAAATGTGAATCAGAGAGAGCTGTATGAAGTAAGTAGCTGAGAACTCACAGAAATCAGAAACCAAGCTCTAGACTTTCCCATGGAAGGAAGATCAACCAACTATATATAGCTCATGCTAAGTTCGACTAGGCCACAGGGAGCCAGGGGACACCTAGACAGCATCTAAGCTACAATACTAGATGTTTATTTCTGTTTACAGGTTGCAAGGGCCTATCTTTTTTCTTTAAAGATGACAAAACTGAGACCTAAGTATCTAAGGAACATGATTAAAATCAAAAGTCTTCACCGCCAGTCTAGTAATACAGTGAAGAAACCAGAATCCATTCACGCACTATTTTCAATAAGCAAGAAGAGTCTTGCAGATGAAATGAGTTGATCCTGTGTTAACTGGCTCACCAGTTCTGGGACTCTCTCAGACTACAGTTGACTCAGGGTGGTTCTCAGCTCTCATTCCAGCTTGGAACTAATGGTTTTGATAAACCACTGTGACCTCAAAGCCTATATCTCACATCTGTTATCCTTGAGGCATCTTTATGAGTTCATCACTCCCCCTCGATCAGTCCTTTTGTATTTTGAAATTTCTCCTTGCTGGTGTGGCCCCAACTTATTTCCCTCTCTCTTCTAAAGCTTTCCACTATCCCTTTCTGAGTTCATGGCAAACCATGTTTTAACTTAAAATATTTCACTAAATGCTTCTTCTGTCTCTTTGCTTCATTGCTTGCTTGCTTCCCTTACACTTCTCAATCCACTGTCATTTGGCTTCTACCCTTAACCATTCTACTGGGACCGTTCTTACAGCATTGGAAACATTTGCAGTATGAACTCACAGCCATTCTATGATTTAGGTCCTATTATTATCCTCACCTGTATCATGGGTATAATACTCAAACTGACTTCATAGGGTTAGTGAGAGCTTCAAATGTCATGTGGTTAGTTTTTAACTCACAATTGCTATCTTTACTATGTTTTTGTCATTATTGTTGACTTTTTTCTTCTTCTAAAAATACCCTAATTCTTGATTTCTGGGATGAGCTTCTCTCTTGACTTTAGTTCTCCCCTGGATACTTTTTCTGTCTTCCTTATGGCTCCTCTTCTTTCACCAATTCTTGAAAAATTAGTGTTCTTTGGGGCTCTTCCTGAGTGAGAGGCTACAAGCAATATCTTCTCCTTCCACCCTTTCAGCTATATCTACTTGTTGTTTTTTCTCAGATCTTTACCTTCAGGCCCTAACACTGCTGAGTTGCAGAAATGTGAATATAATCACTGCATCTCCTACTTACCCCATCTCAGTAAATGGCAACACCTGCCCATTGCCCAAGCCAAAAACTTGTGTCTATAACGACTCTTTTCCATATTGAATTAATAGCTGGTCAACTCTATCTTCTAAATACTTCTGGAATCTGTCTACTTTGCTTCACTCAGTACCACTGGCATTTTAGGATTGCGGTAGTCTCCTAACTGGTCTTCCTTTCTCTGGTAAAGAGCCTTTTGATTCATTCTCTATGTCACAGCGAGCTTATCTCAGTTTGACCCCAGATCCATCTCCCCCCACTTTCTGCTTGAACACTACAGCCCAGACTTATTGAACTTCTCTAAGTTCCCGCAAGAAGTCCAGTTTTCAGTTTGGTCTGGGCTTTGTACATTACTTCCCCTCTGGCTGGAAAGCTGCTTCCTTTCCCTGTACTCTTCATTTAGTTGTTTCCTTTGCATCCTTAAGGTTTTCATGCTTTACTCAAACTCTGAAGATGTCCTATCTATATGCACTGAGAATACAGGTTGCTGCTCTCACCACGCTGTCTCATGATTGTCAAGATACTTGTCTGTCTCTCCCAGTAGCCTGTAAGCCACTGTACAGAGACTGGTTTTGTTTATTACTGTATTTCTAGAAACCAGTGCAGCACCCAGCATATGGTAAGTATTTAAGGAAAATTTGTCTAAAGGATAAGAATAAGCAATAAAAATCCACTTGAAATTTAAATGTATTTTCTAATGTACTCCCCCCCAAAGGGAGCACATCCTAAGTACAGTTATATATTGTGACAAGTCACTCTGTTTCCCAGTTGCCTAAATGTAAAATAAAGAGGGTGGATAAAAAATGTATATCCGTAAGTCCTATTCAGCTCTACAATTGTATTGTTTTCTTTGTATAGATTTTCATTTTTGTCTCATTTGTTTTTTGTTTTTATTGGTTTTAGAGAAAGGAAGGGAGAGAGAGAGAGAAAGAGAGAGAGAGCAACATTGATGTGAGAGAGAAACATTGATCAGTTGCCTCCCATACACACCACGACTGGGGATTGAACCTGCAGCACAGGTATGTGAGCTTATCAGGACTTGAACTCACAACCCTTTTGGTGTACAGGACAATACTCCAGTCGACTGAGTCACACTGGCTAAGGCTAAGGCTCTTTGTATCAATTTTCATTATATAGATTTCTCAATTCAAAACTCCAAACACTACCATCAAACAAACCCATTAAACAAAAATCCAATGGATGGTTGCCTCTTGGCTGAGTCAACACACTGTCTTCCTAAATCCTGAATATAGGACAATAAGACAACTGTCTAATTCCAGATATTCTAGAACACTTGCAATTCAAAGATCAGTAAAGTCCATTCTAGATGAGACTGTAGAGCATTCTAGAACAACCAGGACAATATGTTTTTGTGAATCTTGGTTTTATATTATTGGTAGTTTAATGCTGAGTCAATATTATACGTTTTGTGCCTTCACTTGAAAGTTATAGGAAATGTAGAATAGAGCAGTGACTTGAGGATCAGAGGGCCTGGGCACAAATCATTGCTCATTTAATTACTCATTGTGGCTTTGGGCAAATCTAAATTTTCTCATCCACAATTGGAATAAAAGTTGTAACTAACATAGCATTTTATGAAGACTAATGCATTAATGCATGCAAAGTTATTAAAACAGAGTCTGATGTAGAATGCAAAGTAAAAAATGTCATCTATTATTCTATTATTACCTTATCATTATTTTAATTACTTTCTTGTTTACTTAACTTTCAGTTAAGAAAATGTTTGAGATGAAAGGGTCTTATGCCATCCGTAGTCTCTTTTCATATGCCTTCATAAAACAACCCCTTCATTGGACCACTAGATGTCACTGTTTCTGACGGTTTTCAACTTCTTGACCATCTTAAGATATTGTGCTATTCACAAGAAAGATATGTGTAATATTTGGGGGAGAGAAGATATTTTAATACTATGGATTTTTAAAAAAAAGTTTCCCTAAAGCGGTATCTAACAATCTACAAAGAATATATTTTATATAGTACTCAGGAGTTTATATTACATATGCTACCTCTGCATTAATGCTGATGATAATGAGGTCCTGAGACTGACTTCTAAATAGGTCATTTTGGTTTATTCATTAATTAAGCAACTCAACAAAAATGTTTTCATCATTGGCTACATTTAAAATATTTTATAAACAACTAAATTAAATCAGATATAGAAATCATCTCTAAATAGAGGCTATTATACAGATAAGAGGGTTACAAATAGCTAAACCAGGATAGGAGTGATAAATATTACACCTGAAACTATTATAATAATGTATGTAAACTATAATTGAAAATAAATTTAAAAAAAAGAAAAGGCATCCCAATTAAAAAAAAAAAAGAGTTATTTAAACAAGGAAAAAATATTATGCTAAGAAAACACATCAGAGGCAAAAAATGTTCTTGATAGGGGATGAGGGACAAGGTATTATATGGAGGAAAAGTATTTGAGTGAGATCTTGAGGACCAATTGGGATTTGACATAGGGAAATGGGTTGGGTATCATTAGTATGTGCCAACTGTAAGTACTGTCCAGGTAAGTACAGAAAATATATGTAGGGCATATAATACACAGTGGTAAGATAAAGAGTAATAACATACATTGGAATCAGTTTGTGAAAAGCCTTGAATTCCAGGGAATAAGCTTTAGAAATGTAGCAAAATAAAACAGAGCTCTGGAGATATGTATAGCTGAGTTTGAATCCTGGTTTAGGCTCTTACTGTTTAAGCTTAGATACAGTAAACCCCCTATAGAAAGAGATAGAGACAGAGACAGACAGAAAGAGAGAGAGGAGAGAGAGAGAGAGAGAGAGAGGAGAGAGAGAGAGACTTATTGGTAAAGCTGGGCAAATAGCATTGTTGAGAAGATTGACCATAATGCACTGTAGGCGCTTGAAACATGTATTAATGTAATTTAATCTGTGGGTGATTGTTTCTGTGTTATCAGAAATGATACTTCTGTATTTGGTGAAAAATGAGAGACAATTCAACCAAAGGTGCATAAGAATAGAATTTCCCCTCCCCTGAGAACATGTAGAGGCTTTGGGAATCCCTGTGTCTACATCTGAACTGGACATTAGTATAACTAATGTTGTACTGGAGACTCCCTCCATGGAGCAAGTGGCCTTGTGGCTCTTGATGCACTCTCAGAGGTTCTTGATGATATGTTGAAATGTTTCATTTGCAATTGTCAGCCTTAAGCCACATCTGCGCCAGCCATTGTTTCCAAATAGGGTGTGAGCCCTGTTAGACTGACAGGGAACACTTCTGTTTCAGTAATTAGGCTCTTCACCACTTTCATGAGCTCGGAAAATATGCCCTGTGTTGAGATTTTCAGAAGCCTACACATTTTGCTTTTAAGAATGAAAACGAGCCCATTGTTATTTGCTTTTTCTTTAGAGAGATCCTGTGCATTAGGTTAGTTACATTTTTTTGTCTTTCTATTAAAAAAATAATTATTACAGATCATGTGAGTCAAAAAGTCATAATACTTAGAGGCTGAAGAGAGTAAATCTTCACCTTTGCACTAGTGCAGCTTGCTCTAATACGACCTTTAATGTTTTGTAATGATTTACTTTTCCATTGTCCTGGAGGACAGTGTTTTGCCTGACTTCTTTTCAGAGACTCTTCTGGATATTTGTAACTGAACTACTAACTCATTTTTTTCTCTCTTTGGGATATTTCTCTTGACAGACTAAATTTTCTTTTCTGAATTTCACACCTATCTCTATTCCCTTGAACCAAGCTAAATAATTCATTTCTTCCCCATTTCAGCTTTTTATAACTCATAACCTGTTATTCTACCCCCAGTTTGCTCTGCTTTAACCAAACTGTCCACATTTAGGGGTTTGAATTGTCCTCTATTTCCCTCATCATTTTACTCTTGATTTGGTTACTTGTGCCACTTAAATATCTACAGTAAAAAGAAATAATAATAAAGCACAAAAAGTTTTCCAAGTTTGAAAATTACTTTTGTAGCTATCGTTGCCAAGGAAACAACTTGCACTGTATCTCAGTTTTATTTAGCACATAGAGTTCATTACAGGCTAGATTTTGAACTACCAGTGCTAGATTTCTTTGTCTCCCTATCTCTTTCTGTTAGAAAGCTGCACATCAGTTTCAAGAAGAAGTTGAGGGAAACAGTAACTGCCCCAAGCATCAGCTCTGAATACACGGAGGTTATGAAACATTTGGAGTAAGAGCAGGGGGACTCATATTTATCACTGAATTTTTGAGTGAGCCTGTAAGGATTTAACCTTTGCAATATTATTTCAGTTTTAATTTTTATTTGGTCTATCTCATCAAATTATTCTTCATAAGGATAACCCATTCCTTGGCACATTAGCAGAATATCTTCCCCCATAAACTCATGCTTGGTGTTACTGTATTTTAGGTAATGTTATACAATTAAGAAGATGCTATGCAATTATGTGTTTGAATACTTATATTTACATACTGCACATATTCATTTAAATTGAGCATGCTTGGTTTTCAGTTAATTCAGTTAACCAACAAGATGATAATGCTTTTTCTGTCAAATTACTCAAGAGAATACTTGAGAAATAGCTATTTGTTGATTGCAGTGTTTCTTATGAAACAAGTCAGTATTTTCAGCCTTTCACAGCCCAGATTTTTAATATATCTGCCTCCAATAGCCAGAGGCAGACAAGGTTAAAAACAAATGAAACAAGCCTTCTTCAGTTATCACTAAGCACTAGAAGCTGTTCACCATGGGCAGGTGGCTGCTTGCAAGGCCGAGCCCCATTCTAGTTTCCTCCTCACACTTCCCACCCTCTGTTGCTCCTGTTAACAGGCCTGCGTGCTCAGCCAAGTGGGTGGGGCCGGAAGGGGACTGATATTTCTGCTCACACCATCTATTTGGTTTTGCACAGATTACTATTTAGAGAAACTGGCAGACCCTTGTTAAAACTGCAGAGAAGTTGATATTTGTCTATTTTGTCCCTGCTTTGACTCTTCTGTGGCATACTCACCCACCCCCTTTAGACTCCCTGTTGCCAGCCTCTTTCCCCTAATCAAACGGACATTTCCACTTTGGTTGTCAGATGCATGCGCTCACACCATACAGTACAATTTCCCCTAGTGTGTTTGCCTTAGTTTAAATTTTTACTTTTGAATTCAGAAAAATTCCATTTTACTTGATGCTCTGTACTTGATTCTGTGCTAGATTCTTTCACATCCATTAACTTATCAGTGAGATTATGAAAAAAATGGCTTATCTACATTTAAAAAAATTATCACTTCTGGAGTTTTTTTCAGAGGCTAGCAAACTGTATGCACCCAAATAAACAGTTCTGTTGCATGACTCCCTGTGAAATGAGCAGATCTAAGTGTTTGGGTAGTTTGTGGGAAAAAGCAGCCCCGATTACTCTTGCTTTAGTTTTCTTTGAAGCTGCAGAGAGGTGAGTGATATCTCTGAGCATCTTCTCACTCAGCTACTTCCCAGAGAATGACGAACCCCAGATGTGGTTGTGTATGGCCCATTTCCTGGAGCTAATAGACACATGGGAATATATCTCAGCATGTCGTCTACAATATTTTAACTGGACCTATCCATCTGTTATCTCTTTGCCTCCCTATACCCTGATACACCTCCCTACACCACTCCTTCGCATCTTTCTGGCCCAGACATCTAACAGCACTCAGTCACTAGGATCTTGCTTCAGGCACAGTGCTGAGCTTTGGCAGGTATAAGGACAGAAAACCACAATTTAGTCTGAGCCCTCTTGAAATTGATGGTGTAACAGGGAAAGGGGACACAGATAGGTATTTACAAAGTATTGTATAACAACATGGCCAAGTGCGGAATGCTATAGGGCTGACTTAAATTGAGTCATGGAACATGATTTAGAGCTAGCCAGGAAAAGTGGGGGCTTAGTCAGAAGCAGGAGTGACCTATGAAGAAGGAACAGCACATGCAAGGGCTCAGGGGTGGGTCAGTGGGAGCCAGTAGGCAAACTGGCAGGAGCTGGAGGTATTCACTATGGCCAGGCTTTTACTTTTCACCATGAGCAAGTGTCAATATGGGGATGATAATGATAATTCATTACTGATGTTGACAGTAATTGCTGATGCTGGAGAAATAAACATTAAAGAAAAAACTTTAGAGTAGTTGCACAAAAGTAATACTAATTATAGCTATTCATAATAGCTCTTTATAATGTGTCTAATTATAATACAGCAGAACATGTATGTTGAGAATCACACTTACAGGCCTGGAAGGGATCTTGTGGATTATTTAAGGCAATTCCTCATTTTACAGATGAAGAAATGAGGCTCAGTTGTATTAAGTAACCATGTCAAGGTTGGCCTACTGGAGCAGAGCAAGGATGCTGGGTTAATAAAAACGTGCTCTATTAACTTAGCTTTAGTGTAATTTTATTACAATCATAAATTCTGCATTTACACTTATTTTCAAGAAGCAGCATTCATGGGGCATTAGCTGTTCACTCTTAATTATTCCTTTTCTTTAATTAAAGTTTTCAAGTACCATGATCATAAAATAATGGTCAACCATACAGACTACTTTGTTTAGTGTTGTTCCTGTTCCAGTGTTGTACAGATGAATTCGTATAGCCGAAATAATTCCACTAAGTTTGCAGTGAGAATGTGGACCATGAATCTGTGTAAGAATAGCAAGAATCTATAAAATGCAATTTTGAAATTAGTCCATTGTAATGACAAAAGCCAGTGTTTATATTATTTAAACATTGCTGTTGGCAGATGGACTACAGTGTGCTTCAAATAAGACTCACCTTGACAGGGAATAAGATTAACCATTTATTGCCAGGCTGGCGTGGTTCAGTGGTTGAGCATCAACCTATGAACCAGGAGGACACAGTTCGATTCCTGGTCAGGGCACAAGCCTGTGTTGTGGGCTTGATCTCCAGTGGGGGGCATGCAGGAGGCAGCCAATCAATGACTCTCTCTCATCACCGATGTTTCCATCTCTCTCTCTCCCTCTCCCTTCCTCTCTCTGAAATCAATAAAATATATATTTTTTAAACAGATTAACCATTTATGAAATGGTAATGATTGCACTAGAGCAGAGCAAATGGAAATAAATCTCAAGACAAACCAAATGGGTATTATACGGGCCAATACCACAAGTTAATCGTCCCCCTTAACAATTCCCAAATGCAAATAGCAAGTTGTTTTAAGGCAAAGTCTAATCTCTTTTGCATCTGTTCTTTAAAGCCTTGTGTTAGATATTTCACTGCAGAGCTGGCACCCAAACTGGTTCAGGAAAATGCAAATCTAGCACTAGAATTAAATCAAAGAATTCTGAAATTTGATAATTATTTTCTCCATTTTTGTATTTCTGATTTCAATTTCCTGAGTTGGGGAAGCAGAGCAGCACATTCTGAATAGGGCCACACATTGTCCTTGGTGGACAATATTACACATCCTTGAAACTCCTTTTTCTTTGTAAAAGAGTATCTAGAGAGAAGGAAACACACGTCCTGACATACAGAATACCTGAGTGTCAGGTCCCTATCCTTGTCTAACCACATACCACACTGTGCAGCCCCACAGTTGAAAGGTTTGTGCACAAGATGAAGACAAGAGGAATATTTAGTGTTTCACTGCTAAATGGGACATTACCCCAAATCCCAATTCAGGTTCCCAAAGAGTGAGGCTGAACCATGTGGAAACTTCTCATTGCTTTGATAGATATATATATATTTTTTTACCTAAAATCAGATTTTAAAAAATATTTATTTCTTTGTACCTCTCTTAAACTCATTCCGAATCTTGGATCTTTACATTCCAGCTGTGAGGGAAAGCTGGCCGAGAAAGATGAAACAGTAGCAGGAGAGAACACCTAAGAAGAGCAAAGGAGCTGGGCCAGAGAAGCTAGGGCTTGTCTCAAGTGTTACTTTCTTGTGAGGTACCAGGGTTCTACCCTTCGGGAATGAAGAACATTCATAGAGCTGGAATGAAACATTTGTCCTCATATAGACTTATTTATATCTATAGTACTTTGGTCAACAAAGTGTGCTTAGCTCCTAACCATAATTACCCTCAGGGCAAGAAGCAAAGAGAATCCTTGCTCTCTCTCTCCTCGACACTGACTATTGGAGTACAAGATGTGATCAGCAAGGCAGGAATTAGTGGTTATCAAAATCTCTGTGACATGCTTAGATTTGCATAAAAACTCTAGCACAGCTCAGGATCTGATGTGGGGTACTGTGGACCAGTCTTCCCACCCACCTACATCTGGCATTAGAATCATAGGTTCACAGTATGTCAGAGTTGGAAGGGACCCTAGGAGGTAATGTAACTTATGACATGCTTGGATGCCTTTTACTCCATTCTTGCAAGCTATTACCATCCCTCCTTGAATACTTCTTAAAGAGTGAATGAAGATAGGAAAGATGGAAGGAAAAGAACATTTAATAACTTGTACGATGTAGCAGGCCCTGTGCTGAACCATTTTACCATTTAAAACTTACATCAATGTCTGTGAGTTATTATATTCAGTAAGAATCAACATATAAGAAAGCTCAGCTTGCCAAGAGATACTGGTATAAGTAGTCATTCTAGGATTATATAGACAGTCTCCCCAGACTCAAATATCATCCTTTTTACATAGCAACTTTCCATTTAAATCTATGGAACCCCACTTACTTGGCATGTTTAAAGGTATTTTTGAAAAGAGTAATGAGTCAATTTGGGGGAACACTTAGGTGAACAATTTGAATATATTCTTTTTACTTCAGGAATTCACAGTCTTTAATATGTTGATGTCCTCTGTGTTCCTCCCAAGCGTGATAAAAATATTTAACATTTATTGACTATTTGATATTCACAGCAGCCCTGTCATCAGGTATTGTTAACCGTATTTTACATATGCAGAAACAGAAGTTGATTAACCTGCATAGACATACCCACTGGTAATGGTGAAGCTGTGATTTTGAACCTAGAGGGTGAGACTCAGGTGTCTGATCTCATAGCCACTACGTTATACTGGTCTTCCCTATGCCATTCTATGTGTCCTTCCTTAGCTTATTTATTTCAAGCTCATGAAGGGATCACTATTCCTCACAGCGGCACCAGTGCCCAGTGCAATTCCAGAGAAAATCTTGAAAGATACGACATAACCAATGGATTCAATAATACCCATGTAGGCTAGCAGACACTGTACTATAGATACTCGTTATTTAATATTTTATCGAGCAGTTGACCATTTTGGACATAAATTATGTTATTATATTTTTAGAAGACAACAAAAGCTATTTATGGTAAATATTAAAAGGATAAGGTTTAATGAAATGATTATTTAAAGGAGCAAATCTTTCATTAGTAGCCTATTCTTTCTCCTATGATTAAGAACTTCTAATTTTAATAAAAGTGGAGGCAAGCACTGATTTAATTGGAGTGTTTAAAAGATTTTTTTTCTTATAAAAAAGGGATACAAGTTTATTTTTAAAACTTAGAAAAATAAATAATTTATACTTCTAGAGTCTGAAGACATTATTTCAAATCTATTTTTATTTAAAACATATAGGTATATATATAATTATATAGCAATTAATGTTGAGCTCTTAGTAGGTACAAAGCACAATGAAAGCTGCTCTCAGAAAATCTCTATGAAGTTGATATTTTATCTTTTTTTTGCAGATGAGATACAAGGACAAACATTTCTTTGTTTTGTTTTTTAAAATATTAAGAGGAAGGATTGGGAATCAAATTCAGATCTCTTTGGGAGAACTCCCTGTCTACCTAAGGAAAGCTGATGGCCTAACCTAAAAAGAGTGGGTATGCAGAGGAGAGAGAGAAAGAGAGAGAGAGTGTGTGTGTGTGTGTGTGTGTGTGTGTGTGTGTGTGTGTGTAGATAGATAGATGATAGATAGATGATAGATAGAGATAGATAGATAGATGATAGATATAGATGATGATAGATAGATAGATAGATGATAGATGATGATAGATAGATAGATATAGATAGATAGATAGATATAGATAGATAGATAGATGATAGATAGATAGATAGATGATAGATAGATGATAGATAGATAGATAGATAGATAGATAGATAGATAGATAGATAGATAGATAGATAGATAGATATGACAGCATACAGAGGAGGTTTGTGAGTGGAAGGTGCTAAATTTCGTTCTCAGTACAGTGTGTTTGTGGTTTCTATGAAATTTACTGGTGGAGATATTTACTGGTGGGCAGTCAAAATGTAAATCTGGATTTAGAGGTTGTTTGGGAAGTGCTCAGTGTATAGATGGTGGTTAAAACCGTATGTTCAATTGCACCATGAGAAGTGAGGAAAGAGGAATGAAGATCAGACTCTAACAAGAAAGAACTCGATAGGTTTTATACTTTTATATAGAATTATTGACAGGTCATGCTGAATAAAGCTAGTGTGCAAAGAAAATTTGTTATAGTACGCAATTCATGCTGTAATGTTATATAATTCTTTTATATACAGTAAGATATGCTAGGGAAAGAAAACATGGGATGCTTATCTTCACATCCAATAAATATTCAATAAAAGTTCAATATCTTTAATTCCTTTGCAATAAAATATATATAATCAAAGTAAAAACTTAGGTCTAGTTACATTGACTGTGAACAGGAAACACAACTTTAAAAAAAAATTTTTCTTCCCACACTGGAGTGAGATGAACCAAAAGAAAGAGGAACCCATCGTATAATATTTTTAGTGTTAAATGCAAATGATAAAATAATAGCAGAACCTTCTCTGAGGTCCAACATAATCTCAACACAGCAGCCAGAGTGACTCTTGAAAACTTGTTAGATTTGCCTCATGCATCTTTAATCCTTTAGTGGCTCTCCTAGTTTTACCCAGAGTAAAAGCCAAAATCTTTGCATCTACCTCTAAGGCCCCACCTGAGTGGACTCCCATTCGTCCGCTGACTTTCTCTCTCTTACTACTTACTAGGTAGGCCTGCTGCAGCCACTGGGGCTGGTGGGCTGCTATTGAAAATGCCAGGCGTGTTTCTGCCTGATGGCCTCTCCCCTTGCCATCCTCTCTGGTTACGATGCTTTTCCTAAGGTACTTGCTTAGCTATCACCTTCTTCTTCTTGTTTTTTGTGTTTTTTTTACCTGTATTTTTTTTCTCACACCTTTAAGGCTTTGCTCAAATGTCACCTTTTTGATAAGTCAGGGCGAGAGCTACCCAGACCATCCAATTTTAATGCTATCATTGGCCCCCTTCCACATATCGCCAGTCCTGATCTCCATTACCTTACTCAACTTTTTTTTCATACTATTTATATCTTATAATACATTATACATAATTTGCTTACAGTATTTCAGCAAACCTAAGGATCAACAATTTTATGATGTGCCATTATTTTATGCAAAACTAAGAACAAAGTAAAGCTGCCAATCAAATTATGATATGCCATCAATTGTTAGATGCATGCAGACTTTATAGATGCCAGAATGAAAAATGTTCCAACTCAGACTTCATAAAATGAATATTTATTGTGTCTAGTGTTTTTTCCATCCCCATATGCCAGGATGGAAGTTTATAATGGCAATTCCTTTGTATATTTTGTTCACCGATATACTCCAGGTGCATAGAATAATGCCTGGCAAGGAAGAGGTTTTCAATAAAGGTTTGTTAAATTAATTGTTAAGTTTATAATGCAGAGAGAAGTAACCCTAGACTAAGTGAAGATTAAATCAGAGGAGGAATGGATGTCATCCAAAGAGTTTAAACTGGGAGCACAATGGCTCAAAGATGTTTCCTCTGGATGAAGGATCAGTTCATGGCTTTGGATGGTCACTTTATAAGGTTGGGGGTGAGCACATTTGCAGTGGTAGATGGATAAATAGATCATATTTCTTGCATTAGTTATCACTGCATACCAAGTGTCCCCAAAACTTAGCAACTTAAAACAACACACATTTATCATCTACTAACTTCTGTGAGCTAGGAATGTGGGCACAGCTAGCTGGGTCCTCTATCTCTGGATTTTCACCAGCTGCCATCAAGGCATCGCCTGGCTGTAGTCATGTCAAAGTTTGACTGGGGAAGGCTCTGTTTCCAAGCAGATAATCATGTGATTGTTGGCAGAATTCAGTGTCTCACGGGTCACTGGGCTGGCTATTGGCCAGTGGCTATCCTCAGTTTCTTGCCACTTGGGCCTCTTCAACATGGAAATTTGCTTCATCAAAGTATGCAAATCAAAAAGGCAAAAGAGGGACTCTCCTGGCAACACAAAAGTCAAAACCTTTTCTTATCTAATCACAGAAGTCATACATCATCATCTTTGCCATATACTATTGGTTAGTTGTAAGTCACTAGGTTCAGCCCACACTCATGGGGAAGGATTATATAAGAGCATATATATTTGGAGATGGGACTCCCTGGGGACCATCTTAGAAGTCCGCCTACATCATTATTTGAAGGCATCTTTAAAACTGCATGTGTATGTGGGAAGAAGGGTGTGCTTGCCTGTGCTTGAATGTAAAGCATCCAAGGAAGATGTTTTAGTTGACACATCCTAGAGTGTATATTAAAATGATATTATTAAGTGGGCCTCCCCTCGCTCACTTTCCATTCATAGTTGTGGTGGATTTCTTTCTGACCATAACTGATTCAATAAGGGGTAGATAACTGACTCAAGCCAGGTCAATTTAACTGGCCCCGTCATTTTTTTATTTTGAATGAACATACTCTAGTATTGCATTGAGAGATACTGTAATCTTAGGACCTGTAACTCCATCATCGTCTCTCACTTGGAATGAGAAGCCAGACAAAAGATCTGCAGAGAGGAAAGAACAAAGATGTTTAGAGAACCACAGAGACAAAAAGTAGAGTGTCTGATGGATTTCCTGTCCACATTTCCAGACATTTCTATAACAACTTTTCATGAGACCCTTCTATATTGTTACAAGTTCCCACTTTCTTTTTAACTAAAGCAAGGCCAACTTGGTTTTGCAACTTGCAACCAGAGTTCTTACTGCTAATTATCTCTTTATGAAGACTGCCAAGGTACCTTTGTTACTGTGAATACGACACACCGTGATGACGTTTTCTAACAAAGACAGGAAAACTTGCAGAGATGGATCAAAAGGCCTTGAGCCTTCAGTCCAAATCACAGCATAATTTAAATTCTCAGCAAACTGGTTGTTATTTCACCACTTCAGTCTTTATAAGATTTTGAAAGAAAGCTTGTCAAATAGTAATAGGTTTATAGGACCTCCTATGGAACTAAATAGGCAGGAGTCTGAATGATGAGAACTGTTTCAAGGCACAATTACAGCAGAATGGCTTCTGTCTAGTCATCTCTTATTTATGTCAACATGTTTACTCAAAAACTTGAAACAAAAGAAAAATACCAAACTAATACACCAGGTTCTTAAACACTGGCTTAAACTAATAAAATAATATTATTATGGTTGAATGCAAACTTTATTTGTAATCACACACTTGTAAAGGTTCTCCAGTTTTTGTGCAATGCAGAAAATAATCATAGAATGCCTTAGGAATCTGGAAATACTTAAGCCATAAAATAATGTGATAGATTTAGCATTGTCTACATTACTACTTCCTCTATTTGAATTGCTTAATTAGCCTCCAACCTTGTTCCAAGACACTGCAGATACTAAGTCACCTCTCATAACAATACTAAGCCAAAGGCTCAGTTTGGACCCTTTGTAGTGAAGTGTCAGTTCTGTTTCCTTTCTCTCTTGTCTTGGTTTGAAAAGACACTTGAAAAGGATTTGTATGTATAGCTTCTATTTCATGCTCAGTTTGCTTAAGGTACAGTAGGTATCTCCAAAATCAGTAATCTTCCAAGTCTTTAGCCAATGGCTTCTTCGGGAATGATAACCGCACAGAATTAACTTGCCTTTCTATTGTGGACTCAAAGGAGGCCTCCTACACAGGGAATATTATGTGCCAAGCCAGAGTTAAATCTTTAAAACAAGAAATAAAATCCCCAAATGAAAGACTTTTAGAACTCAGGAAGTTATGTTAAAGAGCTTTCTCTTTGTTCATGTTCTCATTTGGGATAAAAGTGTTGTCTTTTTTCGGTGAAGGGCTCCACCAACCCAAGAGCTGTTTTCAGTCAATAGGTCTTGCACTTACTGTGTGTTCCTGAGCAAGTCACTTCAGGACAAAGGTTTCATAAGAAAAATCTCTGGGCTTAATTCACCACTGATTGGCAAAATCACATTTGTGGAGGAAATTGGCCATCTGTGATGGCATGCTCTGGGATGTGTAGGTGTGAGTGGGAGGTATATAAGCCTCCCGGGCAATTTTGTGCTGAACTGTCCTCAGCTCAGAGGCTAAATAAAGATGAGAAACTGCCGTGCAATATTGAATGGAGCCATTGCAAGACCAGAAAATATTATTAGCTTCATCATAAATCAGAATTATTATGGAACATGGCAAGATCACTTTGATTTAGTAATATCTTGAAGCATATGATGATGTCACAAATTTATAATTTTCTTTCAACTTTTAACACTTCCACCTTAGCTCATTTTCTGATAATTTCACATATCCATCACTACAGACATCCTAGTGGGTTTGCCTAACTGAAGTTTCTGGTGTTACCAGCTCATATTGCACGAGCCTGCCAGATCATTCTACATCTTGGAGAGCTTTTCACAATTCAGGGCCATAGTTTAATTCCAAAGAATGCTGGTGGCATCATATACAGGGGCTGGCCCTTGTGCCAAACACTCCTCCTCTTCATTCGCTCTACTTTCTTTTTCTTTATTGTCCTCCCCTCCCCTCCCCTCCCCTCCCCTCCCCTCCCCTCCCCTCCCCTCCCCTCCCCTCCCCTCCCCTCCTTACCCTAATAAATAAACACACCATGTTACCTTTATAAAATCTGGAAAAACACCTGAGTTCTAAAAGACATTTGGGATGATTGATTTTGGAATTGTACACTTTTACTATTATTACTACTATTTTCTAAAGCTTCCATGGCTTTCTCTTTTTTAGTAGCATGCTACTTTTTTTATCCAAGTGTCCATCTCATAAAATTTTACTACTTTTTTTCAAAAAATATTTATATTTGAAAATTAATAATTTTTCTCCACAAACACAAAGGGAAAACCACCCATAATCCTTCAATATTTTAACAAATTAGGAAGGAAAAGGCCAAACCTTCTCCATCTGGACTATCCAGTCTGTTCACCAGAATAATTACTATAAGGGTTCTGAGTGTAGCATTCTATTTTCTTCATGTTTAAGTAAATATACGTCTATGCACGAGAAATACTCTACTATATACATATATTTATGAAAATTTACAACTTTGCTATTTACCTTTTAGGCTTGACATTCTATTATGACCATTTTTCCAGCATAGCACCAAACTGGTCTACTGAATTCTTTTTAATGACTGCACAGCATTCCAACACTGCAGATGTAGCATAATTTATTTTATTGTTTTCCCACAGATGAATAAAATAAACTGGATAAACATCCTTAAACATATTTCTTCAACTGTTGAGGTTGAGTTTATAAAGGTAAATCTGCTTAGTCAAAAATATGTAAATTTGAAATGTTAATTAAATGTTAATTCAAAATTGCACTTCTGAAGATTATATCAATTTGCATTCTCACAAATAGCATGTTAGAGGGCCTACGACCTTGCTAGAATTTAATGTTCTGAAACTTTTATCTCTTGCCAACCTGATAAGTGGAAGAAAATGTCCCCTTCTTATTCACATCTGCATATTCCTAATTGCTACTCTGGCAGGCCAGGCACTTTTTTCTGTTCCTAGTCTTGTCCCTCTTTCTCCAACTTCATGGCCTTTCTAATTTATTTTTTAAGTGAGTTTCCTTTTTATTTCTTCTTATTAATTTGTAGGGACACATTGTAAAGTACAAATATCAACCCTTTTCTGTGTTTTATAAAATAAAATTCCCATAGGTGTTTCACTGCATCTTAACATTCTTTATGTTCTTCATAGATACTCTCTGTGACTGACACAAATTTCTCTATTTTTCATATTTATGGCAAGTAGATATTCTGTTTTGTTTGGGAAATTCACCTCTACTCCAAGTATATGTAACTAATTCTCCTATATTTTATTCAAAAAATTTTTTTTCTAATTTAGATTCTTAACTTATCTAAAATTTAATTTTCTTATATGGTATAAGTATTTAGTTTTTAAAACAGCATAAAGTGTCAACAACTAGTTCTGGAACAACTGGACATCCACATGTGAAAAAAATAAATCTAGATATAGACCTTATACCTTTTACAAAAATTAATTCAAAATCAATTATAGACCTAAATGTAAAATGAAAAATTATAAAATTACTAGAAGATAACATAGGAGAAAACCTAGATGACTTTGGTTATGGCAATGACTTCTTAGATACACCATCAAGGCATTAAAGAAATAACTGATAAGCTGAATTTCATTAAAATGTAAAATGTTAATGTAGTTCCCTTTGTTTATTTTTTTCTTTTGTTTCTCTTGCTTGAGGAGATATAACAGAAAAAAAATTATTATTATATGAAATGTCTGAGATTTTACTGCCTGTGTTTTCTTCTAAGATTTTTATGGTTTCAAGTCTTACATTTATGTCTTTAATCCATTTTGAGTTTATTCTTGTGTATGGTGTAAAGAAGTGGTCTAGTAGTTTTATTTTTTTTGCATGTATCTGTCCAATTTTCCCAACACCATTTATTGAATAGACTATCTTTACGCCATGGTATGTTCTTGCCTCCTTTATCAAACATTAATTAACCATAAAGGCACGGGTTTATTTCTGGGCTTCCTATTCTGTTCCATTTATCTATAGGCCTGTTTTTATGCCAGTACCATGCTGTTTTGATTACTATGGCCTTGTAGTATAGTTTGATATCAGGTAGCATGATACTCCCAACTTTGTTCTTTTTCTCAAGATTGCTGAGGCTATTCGGGATCTGTTGTAGTCCCATATAAATTTTGGGGATATTTGTTCTAGTTCTATGAAACATGCCATTGTTACTTTAATAGGAATTATGTTGAATCTAGCTTGCTTTGGGTATTATGGACATTTTCATGATGTTAATTCTTCCTATTCATGAACACGGTATATGCTTCCATTTATTTGTATCTTCCTCAATCTCTTTCTCCAGTGTCTTATTATTTTATGAGTGCAGTTCTTTTACCCCCGTGGTTAAATTTATTCCTAGGTACCTTGTTTTTTTGTTGCAATTGTAAATGGAATTGTTTTTTTAGTTTCCCTTTCTCATAGTTCATTATTGGTGTATAAAAATGCCACCAACAATAGTGTGGTGAGGCCTGGGGCATGGGGTGGGTGCAGGGTAGAAGGGGCCAATGAGTAAAAAAAGGAGACATCTGTAATACTTTCAACAATAAAGATAAATTTAAAAAAATAAAAATGCCACCAATTTCTGAATATTAATTTTGTATCCTGTTGCTTTGCTGAATTCATTTTTCAGGTCTAGCAGTTTTGGGGTGTAGTCTTTAGGGTTTTCTCTATACAGTATCATGTCATCTGCAGATAAAGACAGTTTTATTTCTTCCTTTCCAATTTGAATTCCTTTTATTCCTTCTTGTCTGCTTGCTGTGGCTAGGACATCCAGTACTTTGTTGAATAAGCATGGCTAAGCAGACATTCCTGTCTTGTTCCTTATCTTAAGGAAAATGCTGTTGGTTTTTGCCCCTTGAGTACGAATTTGGCTGTGGTATTGTCACATATGACAGTTATGATGTTGAGGTTTGTCCTCTCTATTCCCACTTTGCTGAGAGCTTTTATCATAAAACAGTGCTAGATTTTACTGAATGCTTTTTCTGCATCTATAGAGATAATCCTGTGATTTTTGTCCGCATTTTGCTTATGCGGTGTATCATGTTTATTGATTTGTGAATATTATAATAACCTTGCATCCCCGGAATAAATCTCACCTGAATATGGTGAATGATCTCTTTAATGTATTGTCGGACCCCATGCTCCTCGGGGGAGACTTTTGCAGCCCAGATAGCCCTCCTGGTTCTCAACTGCCACACATGGGCGTGCGGAGCCAGCCCTTTCTGCATCTTTGCGCTTCTTACTGTAAGTCTCGATGTGGCTTCTTCTGTAAATCCTTAGTTATAATATTTCTGTTCAGCTAGCCTTCATTCAGTTGATGATTCCGGTTGATTGCTCTATCATTTAGCAGTAAACCGGGTTTGGTGCCTAGAGGAGGTGAGCGTAGCTTCCACCCACTCTGCAGCCACCTTGGAATCTGCACCTCGGCTTCCGAGCTCTGTGTGGCATTGATTAAAACTGCTGCTGCAACTGCAGCTCAGCCCAACTCTCCCTCTGCCAACACTGCTTCCATTGGCCTGTTAGCACGCTGCAATTAACTTTCTGAACACAGATCTTAGCAACTAAGTATATGCTCCTGGAGAAGCCAACTTGCAATATTCAGGTTGTCCTTAGCCTGAACAGCTTTATGCTATGCTTATAATGGTTTACACCCATTTTAGCATTTGAGTGAAGTCTTTAAAACACATAATTTACTGTTCCTAAGTTTAATTTGGCATAAATTCTCCCATAGACTCAATGGTCTTGCAACATAAACAAAAATCAATGAAAACCCAATTTAAAATGTCCAGATCTTGAAGAGATTGTTTAAAGATTAAGTTCACTTTTATGTTTAACAATATTTACAAAGATTTAATGTTCTAAACAAAGTACGAATAACAAGAACAAATCAGCAAATATACAGAATGAATTAATTTGGTTCACAATAATAACAGACGGTGGCCACCTACTGATTGTATTAAATATGAATCATGTTCAGTATTGCCATCATTTAGGAAGCTAGAGATAATCTCTAGTTTCTACCTCAAATCTGCAGAATAAGCATAAGTGAAAAAGAAACATGAGAAGTTTGGTGATTAAAAGCATGACAAAGTTCCAAATCTACTACATTAGTGAGTTTATTAGGAGTTGTTACTTTGTAGCCTAGTGATGGAGGGATTGTCAGTACAGATTAAGCAAGGATATTTATAGTAATCATATTTTTGACATAAGGGCTACCTAGTGGGATAACACCTGCTTGACTTTATTCAAGGAAATATAAAGAAAATATGGAATAATAGACATAAAACATATTGAAATCTAAAGGTAGATTAAGTATTTTAGTCACATTACTTGGTCAAGCAATAGGGGTGATCATTGTGACTCAAATGCCAGAATAATGGTCTAAATTGTCTGTAATCTAAAAGGTGAGTGGGGTGGGGTAGAGGTGGAAGAAGATATAGGGGGAGATAAATGGTGATGGGAAAAATAAAAAAATAAAACATAAGTACTCCTGTAATTAGCCTGATTTTATTATGCAAATATAAAATAAATCTGAATTAATAACCAAAGCAGCTCTGGATTTAATGACAAGAGCACTGGGCTTTGAGATTTTGCTCACCAAGGACACAGTTCTGCTCTTTAGGCAAGTTACTTAACATCTCTGACACTCAATTTCTTCACTTTAAAATATATGATACTTAGATTACAGCATTATTTTAGTGGATAAAATTGGAGAGTGTGTATCATTCTTCCTAGAACAAATTAGTTGCCTATCAAATGTTTGTTCAAAGAGAAACATTGTTTAAAATAAGGGAATATTTGTTTATTATAAACTTAATTCTAAAACAAAATTATACTTTACAGTGGCACATAAAATATAACAAAAAATCATACATTAAACTGCAGTGAAAGAGATTTAAAAAAATAAGCACCTGGTTAGTTAGTTACACAACACGTTTGCCCAGGGGCAGTACTGAATACCTGTTCTTGGTACTAAGAGCCAGCAAAGATGTCTCTTGAGATTCTTCATAAAGAGGACATTGTTGGAAGTAATAAACAGCATTCTCAATGGTATCCTTAAAATAGATGCAACCACAACAACTTTATAGAACTATTTCTAAGTAGGTTTCTTGCATTATTTCAAAGAGTAGCTCAGAAATCACGCTCCTGTAGATGGAAAGGCAAGGGCAAGACTGTTAAGTCTTGCTTATTTGCTGAAGGGTACTGAGAAATATAAGCGCAAAGGGGCAGTTGTGGTCTAGGTAACTGGCTTAACGTAGAGAGATATTTTAGGAGGGCCTGTGACCTTCATGAAAGTCATCTGGAACACCTATTTTTCTCACAAGGAAATGTTAAACAAATAAAAAAGGAAAATACAAATGAGAAACTATTTTATGTTGCTTGTTCTGCTCACTGAAATGTCTGAGCACTGACTCTGACCTAAGTATCATGCTGGGGATACACAGCACAGTATTGTGGTTTAAAAACTATATTTAGGCATATGTACAATTTCATCTACATCTCTATATCTGTATCTACATCTACAGCCATGCCTTTATCTATTGCAAAATCTATACATCTCCCCCCACACAGATATCCGCAAAGATCAGGTGCTGGTGTTCGCCATCAGAACTTGATACAGGAAAATAAAGAGGCGAGGCTAGTTCAGTCACATAAACCTTATGAAATATCCAATTTGAAAGCTGCATCATCATCCTCTCAAGGACCTGTGGATTGCTTGATAAAATTCATACTTATATGGAAGGCCATTATCTCTGCTGCAAAGAAGAGAGATGATGATTTTATCTTTCCCATGTAGCATTATAAAAATGCATCACCACCATGCTAGACTAATAGTTCCTTTATTTAAGGTAAATTAAACATGAGACATTCTATTTCCCTATATTCTATGTGATTTTCTAAGAATCGAGGCTTATTCTTTTAAATGACAATTTAAAAAATTAATCCCCTTAGATGTAAACCTTTATAAAATTGAATAGACATATTATGTGGACAACACTAAAGATTGTGAAAATCTGTAATATGCGATTCAGTAATATCTGCCAAGCCTTCTGATGTGGGCTGGTGTTTTGCATCTGCCTTTGTTGTCCCAGAATGTATACAATTCTAGGGAAAAGTAATTACAAGTCAGTTTTACTTCATGTAAATATATATGTCCCTTTCAAGATGGCTGGTGTGCCTTATTTTTTATATAAGAGAATATACACCACCTGGCTTTTTTCATTCAGTGTAATGTGAGATTCACCTGTCTTGCCGTAGGATCAGGAATTCATTTTTATTGATAAGTATCACTTCCTAATAAGAATAAGCCACAATTTGTTTATTCATTCTCATGTGGGTAGGCATTTGACTTGTTTTTAGCATTTAGCTAATATGAAGAAAATTTCAATGAACATTCTCATGCACATCTTTTTATGGATATGTTTTCATTTCTCTTGTGTCAATACCTGGTAGTAAATTGATGGGTTCTAGGATAGGTACCTGTTTAGCATTAAAAGAACAAACTGCTGAATCTTTTCCCAAAGAGACTGTACCATTTTACACTCCTTTCAATTTATGAGAGTTTCCCTATATTCTCATCTATTTGGAATTTTCAGTCTTTAATTTTAAGCATTCTAGTAAATGCATATTAATGTGTCACTGTGTTTTGGATTTGCATTTCTTGGGTGACTTAGGATGTGGATACTTTTTTGTGTGCTTATTACTGACTTTTTAACGTCTTCTTTTGTGAAGTCTCTCCTCCAGTGTCTTGTCCACCTTTAGTTTTGTTGATTGTTTCTTTATTATTGAATTATGGGTATTTTTTCTTAATGATTCCTATTGATTGGCAGAAGTTTTTAATTTTGATGAAATGTAATTGATCACTTTTTCTTCCCTTATGATTATTGCTCTCTGTGTGTTAAAAATTTTTTCTTGCACTCAGGTCATGAAGATATTGTTTAATTTCTGTCTTCTAGTAGGCTTATAGTTTAGCTTTTATGTTCAGATTGTTGTGACTAGGTTCATTTAAAATAAATTTTTTGTATAGTGTGAGGTAGACATTGAAGTTCACTTTTTTCTCCCATATGGATATTCACTTGTATCAGCATTTATTGAAAATACATTTATTGAAAATACTTTTATTTCTCTAGCGTCTCTCTTTTGTTTCATTGTATTTTGTTTTGTTTTGTTCTTGTGCTAATATCATAATGCAGTTTTGATGATGTAAATTTATACTAAGTCACAGTTTACCTAGAGCCAAAATACCGCTTCACATAACATGTAAGACTCTTTAAACAATTGTCTATGTCCTCTGTGCTACTGTTATCATATATATTGCATCTTTATGTCTTAAGCCCCACAACTTAGTTCCATAATTTTTCAAAGGGTCATGTGTCTTCTAATAAATAATGAAAAGAAAAAATAGTTTAGATTCCTGTATTTTTTCAGATGCCACTTCCTGTAAATACCACTTGCTGTCTTGTATCATTTTCTTTCAGCCTGAAGAATTTTCCGTAACATCTTTTTTTTTTTTTTTTAAATAGAGAAGATATACAGGCAATGAAATCCTTCAATTTTTATGTAAAAATATTTCTATTTTGCAATCCATTTTGAAAATGTTTTGTTAGGTATATAATTCTGGACCATCAGGTATTTTTTTCTTTCAGCATGTTAAAATTTTCCATTATCTCTGTTTCCACGTATTTAATATGTCATTATTTGCAACTGCTGTCAAAATTATCTATTTGTTTTGTTTTGTAGTTTTATTGTGGTGTGCCTATGCATGGTAATTTTTGTATTTATTCTTCTTGGATTTCACTTTGTTTTTGAGTATTTAAGATTATATTTCCTTTTACTAAATTTGGAGGATATATAATTTTTCCTTTGATATTTTCCCCCCTACTTTCTCCCTCTCTTTTTCTGGGACTCCAATTAAACGTATGTTAGGCCACTTGATATATTACCTATATGTCACTAAGAAACTAAATTTACTTTTAATATTTTCCTCATAGTTACTTAAATTAGCTATTATCTCTTGGTCATTCTGATAATTTATTATGACATCTTCAACCAGCCACTGAGCCATTCATTATGCTTTTTATTTCAATATTGTACTGTTTAGTTTTGTGATATTCACTTAGTTATTTCCATAGTTGCCATTTTTAGCTGACATTTCTTTTTATTATGAACGTATATTCCTGAACATGTAATGGCTGCTAATTCCGACACCTGGGTAATCTCTAGGTTCTTGTCTAATGACTGATTTTACCTTAATTACGTGTCTTATTTTTCTATTTTTCTTACATTCTAGAAATTGATATGCTGTGCAGACACTGGGTTTTGTATTCTTCCTCTGAATAGTGCATTTCAGGTGTCAGCCAAGGATTTTGTAAAGCAAATATGAAGAGTGTGGGTCATCCTCTTCCGTGGCTTATTCACTTTTCACTCAATTTCTATACAACTCTGAGCTCCATGCTCTGACTCCTTCAGAGACTAAAGCTGTGGATCTCTGTCTGCTCTTGCATTCTAGCTACTCCAGGCCACACATCCTGATGTACCCTCATGTAAAAAGTATTTTAGACACACACACACACGCAGAGGGTGGGGCAAAAGTAGGTTTATAGTTATTCATATGGAAAATAATATAATTAATAAATAACATAAGAATAAACTGTTTTGTGTACTCACAACTATAGATTTACTTTTTTCCCCCACCCTGTATATTTATATATAATATATTTGTATAATATATAAATTACAGTTTAAAATTGTTATCTGTGAGAGGGTCAGTGAAGGCAATATCCTCTGTCTTACTAAAAGCAGAAATCCGCACTTTGATGTGGCCTCTGAATATATCTATTTATTTTTTTGCCTATTAAAAATAAAAATTAAATATTTATTTTTATATTGGAAGAACTTTTTATAATGTTCTGACTGCTCTGAAAACAAAAGTTGCTGAAATACTTAGTTTGACAATATAGTAGGGCATTATTACAATGCATTTATCTCAGAAAAAAATTAAATTTCCAAAAAGCATTTCTATAACTAGAATTGAATATTACTATGTTCTGGATTGTGACCAGTGTAACTATTTGTGAAACAGACAGACATCAAGATACATGAATGAGAAAGCCTGGTTATGGAATTTCCTTGGCTCTGTCACTAATATTTTTACCTTGGCAATTTAATTACCCTCTGTACCCTACTTTCTCATTTGAAAAACGGAATAATAGTGTAATCTTGGAAACTTGCTATGAAAACAAAATAAGTAACAATATAAAAAATGCATGACCTGTGCCTAACACATAATAAGTATTATGTAAGTTAGCAGCAATAGGGTATCATGGCTTATGTACAAAGCATGCTTTTCAATTCCCTGGTTTATAGGTATATATCTAGCTTATTCTAAGGTGATCATTAAGGAAGAATTTTAGAAGAAGAGAGAACAGAACATACCCTGTTTTACCCTGTAGAATTTTTTATTGCTCTGGAGATTTTTTCTATGAAATTTGACTCTTGTATTGTACAGGATCTTACCCCTTCTTCCTTTGGACCCCATCTTCTTTGCATGCAGAATCCCAATTTTATTTCTGTATTGTGGACCATCAGGGGAGGCAGGGCTAAGGCTTAGTCCTCAGGGTGTGGGTCTGCATTACTGAGTCCAGCAATCACAGCAGTTCCACAGTAACCCTTTCTCCCCTCCAGTGACTGGGTGAGTAGAAAACTGAATACAGTGCAATTCTGTCCCGTGAAATGTAAAGACGGGTTTGTTGAAAGGCTTCTGGGAGGTTATCTTTACTCCTAAAAGGGGACCAAAGCAAAATATATCCTTTCTTGTGGCCTTAAATTATTGTGCAAGGAACTGATTCCTCAATTGCTGCAGCCCTTTTGTGCCCAGGAAGGAATTAGTTATGAAGTTGATGGTGGCAGAACAGAGAGGTCAAATGCTGAATTGCCATCATTATATTAATGAATCCTGCAATTGCCGCATCTCTATATTTCTTGTTATGTTTATATTATGTTGTTATATTTAAGTATTTCTTTTAGTCTTTTGTTAATTGTAGCTAATTGCAGTGTAAACAATGCAAAAATAACAAAGTAACTCTGTGTTTTATGCTTTCTGAAGGGAAAGCTGAAATGTAAGACCTGAAAAAATAAGATATTAGACAGGTTTTTAAAATTGCCATAAACTGGCTGAGACCATGTGGTTCCATGGTTGAGCATCAACTCATGAACCAGAAGATCTCGCTTCCATTCCTGGTCAGGGCACATGCCTGAGTTTCCAGCTCAATCCCCAGTAGGGGACATGCAAGAGGCAGCCAATCGATAACTCATCACTGGAGTTTCTATCTCTTTCCCTTTCATTTCCTCTCTCTGAAATCAATTTTTAAAAAGTATATATATGTATATCTCATAAACTCTTGTGAACTTTTTAAATTTGGCAAACTAAAACAGTCATGGGTCTGACAATCATTAATAACTATTAAATTAAAGCATTTTATTCAGGAAATAAAGATAATTTTGAATAAAAGAAGACAAGAAAGGCTTTATTATCAAATTTTTAAAAAAGCTTTTCTTTGAAATTTTGTGACAGCAATCTATTTGGGATAGTTTTTTAAAATCCCCACACTTGATGTATTGGGTCTGCCAAGACAGGTTCAATGTTGACACTTGGACTTCTCTCTAAGAGCTTTTCAATGTATGTGGGCTTTTTATAGGTCATGATCCCTTTTTGAAAGTCTTGAGGTTAAGGGCTGCATCAGATCATCAGAGTAGCATATTATCTAGGCCAAATCAGTAGCTCCACTGTCCTACTTCATATATATATATTTTAAATATATCTTTATTGATTTCAGAGAGAGGAAAGGAGAGGGAGAGAGAGAGATAGAAATATCAATGATGAGAGTCATTGATCGGCTGCCTAGGTCGCAACCCCCAGCATGTGCTCTGACCAGGAATCGAACCCCGATCACCTGGATCCTAGGTCAAAGCTCAACTGCTAAGCCACGCCCAGCTGGGCCTACTTCATAATCTTGTCACACTTTAAACACATCTCCTTATCATGTCCCTGCATCTGTAGCCCTGTCACCCTCAATGCAAGGCGCTGTTCCCAGTGCAAGGTGAACCACTCATTCAACTGTTTTCAGGAAATACAGGTTGCAACTGATTTTTCCATATGAAAAATTACATAGAGAGTTTATGGGCACCAGCATAGAGAAACAGTGTTGAGAAAATTGCCATTGTTAGGCAGCCAAAGGAAACTCTTTCATAATTCTAAAGAAAATTTTACTTATTTAAATCAACTTAATTTGCTTATTAAAAAATTTCTGGTTTTGGTTATCATTGTGTTCTCAACTTAGCCTGGCAGAGAATGGAATCATGGTTTTTATTTCTAAGTAAAATGAAGAAGAATTTAATAAAGAAGAAATTTCAGATATTCAAAGAATTATTGACCATGCATATACATTGAGCATATACTATGTGAGAAGAATCTGTTAAAGGTGTATATAAAACAATCTCTTTTCTAGTTAAGAGCAAGTTAGACCACAGTACTTTACTTATTTCATGATTAAACATATTTAAAATTCAGGAGAGTGTGACTAAATGTAAAGGCATTTTAGAGTAAGCCCTCCCTGACACTGCAATTCCTACTGATAGTCCTGTCAGAATCTAGGGACAAAAAAAAAAAAAGGCTTTCCACATATACAGACTAACAGCAATACTGAATACTTTGATTTTGTAAAGTGGTAGGCACTGATGAAAAATTATTCCTCCCACTTACATTTAGATTAAAAACAAAATACAATATATAATTATTCACAACAGATGAGTTTAACTTTGAATTTCAGAAACTTAAAGCCAACTTTTAAATTTTAAAATAGCTTGTAGGGACAAATTTAAGAGATAGACACAGTTAAGATTTAAAAAGATCAAATCCTTTGAGTGACACTTTAATCCCAGATCAAACAAGGCCTGCCAGTCCAAGGGCAAAAATTGGTTTTATTATATACATCACAGAAGGTGCCTGATTATTTTCATTTGTTTTTCCTGAGGAAGATTGTACATTAGAAGATAGATATTCTTCTTAAAGCTAACTTTACCATACTCAGACTGAATCAGCATTTCTAACAATGCCAGTATTTCTTATTCACATTTTTAAATGCCCTTTGCCCCCAAGGCTAGAGTCAGTCCACATAATTTTTTTTCCTCTCCACTATAATGAAAGAATGCATTCACAGTTGCATAGGAAAATATTTCTGTTCACAGTAGTGTTATTTATTTATATGCTAGCTTGTTCCATGGAGTTTTATGGCAGTTTGGTATTGAGTGCATTGCAGGCGTGTAACTGGGACCTTGGGTGAAGTGACAATCTGGGCTGCAGACATCAGACAGATGGGCGTGAGTGTGTTGAGTGGTGGCAGAACAACAACTGGAACAGCCAGCATGCACCCACCCCTCTCGCCTTTCTCCTGGAGCTCTGCAGGGGGTGACAACGAGGCTGTCAAAATCAAGGCACTGCTCACAGGCTGGAGGGAGGCACACCCCTGCTGCATTGTCAGTGAAACGAAGCTGTCACTTCAGGAGTTGACTCGAAGGCAGTAAGCTCCTTTAGAAAATAAAAGCTTAACTTTCACTTGTCGTTCAGGAAGAGTGATTTCTCCATATTCGAGCTGTCAGTGGGGTGTGATGTCAGGAAAGCAGGATGGGCTTCTTCTTTTCCCTGCATGGTTATGGGACAGCTGTGGAGGGATGCCTGTGAACAGGTAAATATGTGCACAGTTGTGACTCAGAAGTTTATCTTCAGCACAATTTCCTTGTGTTCCTGGTGCTGTGTGTTCCAGTGTCCCATTCAGGCTTATTTCCCACCCAATCAAAACTGACCTTTGTCATTTCCCAGTTCTGAAGTCCCCCTCTTAACTACATAGGGCTCATAAACCTGTTGAGAAAATTACTAATGAATATTTACATTCGTGGTTATATTAATGCTGTAAGAGAACTTAGAGGCTCTTGAGCTCCACCGTAGTCTCATTTCATAGGTAAGGTGAATTGGTATGTACATAACCAACTAATTACATGGGGGGGGGCAATGAGTTATTTTATTATAATTATTATAATATACAACAATTAAACAATAACTTGTTGAAATTGAAAGATGGCAGGTAGTGAGATAGAGTCATCATCAGGGAAGGTTGCTGGAATGGTTACCCAGAGACCTCCCTCCATTTTCTTTAATTAATTTATGGTAATAGAGAGTCTCCTCAGTTTCCAGAATTTCCACATGCAAGTGTATCGAACAGTTGACCAAATTCAGAGCTTTTGGCTTACACCTACCGAAATTACAGAAGACTCTAGCAGAAAGCTGAATGTCAATGTATTAATTAATAAAGAGAATCATAACTGTCACCTAGACTAGAAGGCATCATTGATCTTTTAGAGAGTATAAGTGAAAGTAATAATAGTAATTAATTAAAATTATTAAGAAAACATTATGTGCCAGACACTGATTGATGTGATTTACAAAAGTTGTCATCTAATCTCAACAATTCTGTAAGGTAGATACTATCATTCTCTTTGTTTTAGAAACAAGGAAGCTGAAGAGCAGAGGCGTCAAGAAACTTGACCTTGGCCATACAGCTAATAAATGGCACATCTGGGTTGTGAACCCAGATAACCTGGTTTTACCCACTCTTTAACAGTGTGCCTCAGTAGATGGTTGGGAATCACAGAAGCAGAACAAATGTTTAGATGCCTGATTTATCTCTTTAGTGAGTGGTGTAAGGAACCAACCAATCTCAGTTGGTTCTCGACCAGGAAAGATTTTGCCCCCAGGGAACATGTGACAATATCTGGAGACATTTTACATGGTCACAGCTGAAACAGAGGGTTGCTAGTTGCATCTAGTAGGAATGCTGTTAAATATCCTACAATGCATAGAATATCCCCAACTGCAAAGAATCAGCCAGTTTAAAATGTCAGTAGTCTCTGGGCTGAGTAACCCTGGTGCAAGGCAGTGAGAGCTGCATCCATTTCCACAGTGCAGGCTTGTGTCCCATCAGGGCGCACATGAGGAGTTCTTGGGCCAGTGTACTCTGTTATTTGCACAGTGCTTAAATGTGCAGTTCAAATTTGCCTTTCTGGGAGGGCCCCATACCTTTATGATCTCGTTGAAGCTTAATTACCTCCCAAAGACCCCATCTCCAAATATAATCACATTGAATGTTAGGGCTCCAACATATGAATTTTGGGGGGACAAAGACATTCAGTCCACAACACAAACTTTTTGTCAAATTTACAAAGTATTTCATAGTTTTGATGCTACTGTAAATAATGTTGCTTTTTCAATTTTAATTTCTGATAGTTTCTTTCAATATATAGAAATACAGTTGATTTCAATAATTAATCTTATATCTTACAAGCTCTTTAAACTCATTTTTAGTCCTAATAGCTTTTTAAAGAAATAGATTCCTTGGGGTTTTCTAAAGATAATCGTGCCATCTGAGGGCAATTCTGCTTCCTCTTTTCCAGTCTGGATGCCTTTAATTTCCTTTTCATGCATGGCTGCAGTGGCTTGAACCACTGGTACCACAGAATGAGTAGAAGTGGTAGACGTGCCCATCCTTGTCTTGTTCCTGATCTTAGGAGGGAAACATCTGACCTTTCACCATTAGGTACAGAGTTGACTGTAGGATTCATATAGATGCCCCTTTTGATTGAGAAACCTCTGCTTTTAATTTGCCTGCTTTTTGTCATGAATGGGTGTTGGATTCTGACAAGTATTTTGTGTGTGTGTCTGTGAGTGTGTTTAATATATCTAGAATTCTCCTCCTAAAGAATAAATTGACTCCCTTGCTTAAAGCCCATTAAAACCTTCCCATCACCTTTAAAATAAAGCCCCCCCTTCATACCGTAGCACTCATCTCTCACCACTTCTCAAAGCACACTCTAAGCTGCGCCGCCACCAAACTGCTTAGAGTTCTGTGAATGAACCAACGCTATTCAGGCCTCTGTAAATTGTCTCAGGTCCCTTTTGTCTGGAATATTGTCCTCCTCACCACCTAACTGTTCAACATGTCCCACACACACAGTCATTCAAGTGAACTTTAACCTGTAAAACTCAACTGCACGTAACTTTCTTTGTGATCACTCCTTCAGTGTTACATCTGTGTTCAAGCCCCACTATTGACACTGCTGCCCTGCTGGTCAGTATTTGCTTATATTTTTGTCTTTCTCTTCAAAAGATAGTGAACTGCTGAAAAAGTAGACCATGTTCAGCAAAATGAATAATAGAAAGTAGGCCCTCAATATAAGTGAAATAACATCTATGAAACTGAAGACTGAGAAGGGTGACAAAATATCTTTATAGAAATTGAAGACATCATTATTGTTGTATTATATTCTGTTGTAAACATGTATTCTTTTCTAACAGTGAATAATGCAATGTAAATATTTATAAGAATTCATATTAAATGATAGTGTCATTATTATCATCATATCTCTGCTGATGCATTAATAGCTAAAGCCAATATTAAAATCTGGTCCTATGCTGTCCATCGGGGCCACAGCAAGGATACTTTGCATAATATTTATTAGTATTAATTCAGTTAATGATTATGAAAACCTTATAGGCAGGTCCTGTTATTATCGCCATTTCGCAAATGAGAAAATAGAAGCACAGAGAAATTAGACCACAGAGCTGGAAATAGCAAACCTTGTCTTTCAAACTGGACAGTTCAGCTTTAAGATCTCTTCTTTTCATTTCTAGGGTACATTTAATTTAAAAACCTTTACAAAGCACAAAATAAAGGTACTGTGCCCATTTCGCTTCTTTAGTTATACTAACAGAGTATAGTTATATCTGATTGTGCTGTGTGCAAAAAGCAAACATGGCTTCCAGATACCCTGTAGTGGAATTATAAGTATATTTGGAAATACAAGGAACACAGAAATTCTCACTGGTAACTAGCAACTCATAAGCTATAGTCTTTAGAACACTGGCTTAAAAATTTAAACTTCCTTGCATTCAGTATTTTAGGAAAAACTGTTGAATGGAAGTGAATTAGAAATAATTCTGTGTGACACAGTGGGTTCCATGTGCTCATACTGCAGTTGCAATGACATGGCTGAATCTTTGTGCATTGTGTGTACAAAATGTTCTGTGAAACTTGAAAGCTCATATAGATTTCACTTAGGAATAACAGAATACTTAAGAAAGAGGTAAATATAAAAAACATGAGCTTAAAATTGCCTCCCCAAATTGCATATCCTTAATATCTTCTCTGTTACTAATTTAGTATAGCTTTGAAGAAAATACTCATTTAAAAGATAGTATGATGCAGATCACCTTCAAATGAAATAGAACTTTGTTTTTTTCTATTTCTGATGCTTGTGACTGTTCTTGCTTTGCCACTTGCTCTACAGCATCAGTCAATGAAGATGTTCCTTGTTAAGCCAGAGCTAGAAAAAATAATAAAGTACGTAATACATTTTTAAAAATTGACTTTTTGATTTGTGTATTTTTCTGTTTCAAAGTGATTAATTCTCAATGTAATCAATTTATCTCATTAGATAAAATAAAACCATTGTGTGCCCCTCCATCCCTCTGAAAGTTATTTTCAAGTCTAATACTAAAACTATCAAAATCAGCTACAAATCCTGAATTCATCTAATGAATTGCATGATGTAAGCCAGAGTTCTATTTTTTCTCATAAGCCAAAATCACTTTTTCTCTCTCAGTAGGATAAAAACAACAACAACAAAGAATGCTAAGGATCACTTCAAAGGCATTCACTAACCTGGGATATTTCACTCATGTGACCTGTACATGCTGCCATTTGCCCCTCCAGACTGCAAGTTCTTGTTTGTTCATGTTGACCCCATCCAGCTTTGTATCATGGTTTGATGTGCCAATGTATTTCTCTGCATCAGTTTGATATTGCAGCCATGCTCAATTCTGGTTGCCCTCTTTTAAAACACAGTTATTCTTAAATTGTGGCAAAAAAATCCATGTGATAATTTGTCACCTAAATGTATAAAATTTTGCTCAAGATTATGCTAAGTTGCTCTCCAAAAAGATTTCAAAGTGCATGTTTTCACTCAGAGTGTAGAAATACATTGAGACTTCAGTATGCTAATGCACGTTATTAATCTCTAAAGGACAGACGTAAGAGAAAGATTTTTTCCATATTTATGTGACCATTGAACCATTTTGCCGTGGGATACCTATTAATATGTTCGATAGGACACTATGGTTTCCAGGACACAGCTTGAAAACCATTAAAACTTAGTAAGAAATGAAAAAATCCTGAGAGAGTCTCAATACTGTCAATATTTTGTACAACACTCTTCCATCTGGAATAGACTAGAAAATTTCAAAATATTTGTGAACTAAGAAAAAGCATAACGTGCAGAACTCTATTTTGTATTAAAAAGATTAAATCATATGTCATCAGAAATTTCTGGAAGTTGTACAAAGAGGTGACTGGTGAATTAAGTTTTTTGTTGACACCAGTATCAAATTTGAGTTTACTGTATAAAATTTTATGAAGTACTTAGTTTTAAATATATATATTTAAGGGTATAAGCTATATAATTATATTTTGTCTTCAAAAGCTGAAGATATGATTTGTTTTATATTATTTAAGAAAAAAGTAATTTCAAAATTATTTGAGAAGGTAAAGAAGAAGTAGGCCAAAAAAAAACAAAAAAAAACTTTAAATATTGTTGGTAAAACAAAATTCTTGCCTTGGAGCTTCACTCTTTTTTTAAAAAAAAAAAAAATTGTTATTGTTGAGGTGTTACAGATATGCCTCATTTTGGAGCTACACTTTTATCTGTGTGGTGGATTGATTTAATTCTAAGTTCCTCCCACTACAAAACCCCTACCTCCTGGCTAAAATATACTCCTTAGAGCATTGTTCGTATTATAAGAAGCAAGGCAGTCTCTATGCTCAACACCCAAATATTCCTGTGAGCTGAGTCTAGAGCTGTGATCTCTGAGCAGTGAGCGGGCTGAAGTGTTGACCTGAGAGCAAACACGGTTTCCACGCCGAGAACAAGGCAGAGCAAGGCGAGGAAGTCCCCTGAGACTCCCACTGAGCCAGGCTCCACCAGGAAAGGAAAAGCCAGCAGTGTCCTCTGGCTATCAATAACGGCAAAGTCAAACTGTCTTGGAGGAAAGCATCTCCAATGTCAACTCCAGGGGTTTGAACAAATTAGGAACAAATAACTGTGAGCTCGAAACAAAAAAAGAATTAGACACACAAGAAAAGTTAGACAACTTTTTTTTTACTTTTGGTTTTTCTCTATGGTTATTTTAGCAGAGATGCTTCTTTTAAAAAAAATTTATTGTTGACATTATTACAGATGCCCCCCATTTTCCCTTCCCTTTACTCATCTCCACCCAGTCCTCTCACCCCCTCCCTCTGGCCACCACACTGTCATCTGTGTCTATGGGCTATGCGTATGTTCTTTGGCTAATATTTTCACCTTTCATCCTTTCTCCTCCCCCATGCTTCTTAACATCAAAATCCTTTCTCTCTTCTGCACACAAATTTTCCAGCCATGTAACTGATTTCTAGCCTCTGCCTGGCTGATGAAACCTTTCCATAAGCCTACTTCAATGTTCTTTCTTCCCTCTGGCAGCCAGTGGAGCCAATAACCAAGTGACTTTAAAAGCCATTAAATGCAGATGGCGGAATATCCTTCTCCAATTTCCTGCCAAGTGACCATGTGGGGAGGAATGAAGAGTCTTCACTATACTGCTCAGCAGGAATCCTACATGGCCACAGGAATGTGACTGATAGGTGTGCCGCCCTCTTCCCTTGGGAGTGAGTCTTCTTTTGGGTCATTCCCTCCATATTTACTATTATCAGACCTTAACGACCCATGTCTGGACCCGATGGAGACCCTTGAAAATTATAAAGAAATCTAAATGTTTGGATGGATGGGAGTTTGAATTGTCCCCCTTCAGGGTAGTGTGAATATGTTCTAATGAGAAAGGAAGAGCATGCACGGGTTGTGTTGGATAAAGCTATGGCAAAGATTGCTAGCTGTTCACTAAAATCTTTTCTCCATTTTCTTGAGCATATAGCTAGTTGATTCTTCCCAGCATCCCTGACCATGTGGCCATGTGACTATACCTATGGAGTGTGAACAGAAGTTATGTGTACCACTCACTGGCCTGGCCTATAGTAACCTCCCACATGCAGTTGTCAAAGATCTTTTCTCCTTCTAACCGACTTAAATAGAGACAAATCCCAGAGTGTGTTTTAAAACCATTTGTTGAAATGGCAGAGCTGCCTTAGCCAATTTTGCTCAGTGGTTAGAGCGTCAGCCCGAAGACTGAAGGGTCTCAAGTTTGATTCTGGCCAAGGGCACCTGCCTCAGTTGCATGCTTAATCCCTACCCTGGTAGGGATGTGTGCAGGAGGCAACCAATCGGTGTGTCTCTCTCACATCGATGTTTCTCTCTCTCTCTTTTTCCCTTCTACTCTTTCTGAAAAGTGATGGAAAAAATATCCCCAAATAAGGATTAAAAAATAAAATAAAATGGCAGAGCCTTTAGCATGAAGCAGAGCCAACCATGGATTGGGAACCTCTGCCCTGACACAGGACTATGACAAAATAAAGAAATATAGGGTTTCCCCCACTCCTTTTAGCTACCAAAGTTTGAGTGCTATTAATTAAAGCTGCTTAGCTTTCCCTAGTGAATACAAGCCACTTACCTAACCTTATATGCACTAATGGTCTAGTGTAATTCAAGGATCAAGGATGTTTGGCTTATATACACCAGTTTACAGTATCAATTCCTTACATTTGTATATGACTCTTATGATTTCATAAATTCTATTTTATGTCATTTCTACTATAATCCCTGAATTCATATAGGTATGAATTCATATCTATATTTTCATATGTGTTCGTTATAAAAATATTTAAACAACGCAGAAATCTAAGAGTGAAACCTACCTGGAGAGATAGCACATTAGCAACTAGTTACATTTTATGTGATATGCTTAACTGCAAAGTTAAGAAAATGAAGCCAAATGCATGTAATTAATTGTAACATGTAATTAATTATAACATACTTAATAATATATTTCTTATGTCAATATTAATTTTCCATTCAACCTATTGAATAGATGCTTAATATTCTATTGTAGAGATTTACTTGAATTTATTTAACCAATCCATTAATGAAGGACATATGATTTTTTCCTACAACAAATGTAGCTATAAACATTCATGCATACATTTTTATACACTTGTCTATTGTTTCTCCAGTCTATGGTAAGTTTAAAATTGAGATTCCTATTGCCAAATTGCCCTGCAGAAAGGCATTAATTAGAAGACTTATTACTATCTGGTCTATTTCTTTATTCCTTTCCAAATACTAGGAATTACCTATTATTTTACTATTCATCAAGTGATAGAAGATTATATTACTTATTTCTTGCTTTGCACTTTTATTATTAATAATGTTGAACATCATTTATTTTTTACAAGCAATTTATCTGTGCAATTTTAAAAATTAATTTCCTAATTATTCCCAAATTTCTTCAGCTTTTTTCTTTTCTTATTATTTCACTTATTTTTCTGATTTGTTTTTTATATTTTATATTTATTAAAATCTCTGATTTTCACATACTGCTAATGACATCGTTGACTTATAGAAAACAAGAAAGGCTTGAAGTGGTTACTTGATGGTTCCAAGGTCCAAATGGCAAAATTGTAACTAGATGCTAGGTTCTCTGTTGCCAGTTTTGGGGTTTTGTTTAAAATTCACCTTCATAGTTGCCTTTTTTGAAATGAGGCAATTAGAAATCCAAATAAGGGATGCAAGAGTAGTTGTACTTTGAGGATGCATTCCTCATAAAATATTTTTAGAGCTCTTACTAGAGTAGACTGTTTACTGCCCCATAGAAAACTTATATTTCTTACTTTCTCCTAAAGACTTTGTGCTAATATAATTCTTGGCACATGATGAATTCTCTGTAAATATTTGTGAATGAATGAATACATGTGCTGTATCCTACAGTTAAAGAGATAAAAGACCCAGTTTCTTCATTCAAATTACTTCCAATCTTGTGGAAGTGACAACTGAAAGATAAACAAAATAAGATAAAATGAGATAAGTATTATGATAGAAACAGGCATAGAATTAATCTGACATCTAAGTAAAAGTTAGAAATAATTGCCAATGACTCCCAAATCCCTTTACTCAAATATATTAGCTAGGAATACATTACCTTATGCTGTGACATTTTTCTTTAGTGAGAAGTAATGAAGTAATGAGAAGCACACTGGCTTTGCAGTCAGATATACCTGGGTTGTAGGTCCAGCTTTTCTAGTTTCTGTCTGAATAATCCTGAATGAGGTAGCTTCTGTGAACCTGAACTTCTTTACCTGTTAATAACATTGACAATGTCTGTACCCTAGGCCCTTAGACGGTCTAAAGGGCAATAGACACAAAGTGTTTAGCTCTTAAAAGGTGTTCTGGAAACATAGTTCCTTTCTATGCTCCTCAGATAATTATCTTAAATGTAGCCCATACTAAGATTACCTGTCATTGTATGCCCATGATTATGGCTTTTAAAACAACTCTTAATGGTTTATTATCTTAATTTGAGCTTCCTTATTAATAGAACTTTGGACAGTCAGCAGTATCTTACCATGAGACTGTACACCTGTCTTACAAAGAACAATTTAGAAATAGAAATTATATTGAGCTTAAATTCTTCAAAAATATATGTGGCTCTTGGCTTTTAAGTTCCCAAGATTGTAAAAAGAACTAAATAATAATATAAAATATTAAAATGCTATTTAATAGAAGTTATGCAAATGCTGAAGAGATAGCTTTCAATAAAGATTACATGGTGTAACATTGCCTGTTCTTAAATAATAATCTGGGTATTAGAGACATAGTACTGATCTGGATTGCAATGCAGTGTAAGTAACTACCGACAATTCATTGAAGCTTATTTCTGCTGAAATCTGATGTACTTTCTGCTATGAGAGTGTGACAAAGACAACCCTTGAAGGCCAAGGTTCACATTTCCCAAGATGTGATTATTCCAAGTTCACGAGGAATTGGCCCCCCTCCCCCACATTGCTACTGGATAGTAACTGAGATCTCTTCTTATTTCCATTACTTTTCCAGGAAATTTAGAACTACTTTGATTTATGTTATCAATTACTTATGGTCCATATTGCCATACTAAAAAGAGGAATTTCAACAATTTTACTTTTAGAAAATATATTGAGTGGTCCAGCAATCACTGAATAGTTTACTAATTTAGTGGTAGAATAAATAAAAATGACTTTTTAAAAGTGACCTACAATTCTTTATCTTAAACTGAACTGGTCTTATCAAATATTCTATATTCAATATTTTGTTAATCTTTAGAAGCCTTTTCAGATTATTTGATTATTTACTAAAAAAAAGTTGTTATGGATTTCTTTCTTTACTATGGTGTGATTATGTTACAATGGAACCTAGAGCTGAAGAAATATTTCAACAATTGTGTTTACAAATACGAAAATACAACAGGTCATCTTTTCATACCTTTCAAATATTTTTCTTCATGACAACAGCCTCAATGCCTCAAATTTGTGCAGAATATGCTGCTATTTATGAAGCAAGAGAAGATTATGAAACTTTCCCTCAAAATGGGAAAGAAATGTTTTTATAATTGCTTTATTTGAAGACAGCAAAATGCAATCCTCTAAAGCTATAAAATGAAAACAACTAAATTACCGAGGCAAATGACAAGCTTTCCTCTATAATTCTGGTGAAGAGAAAGTATCAGAAATAGAAGCTGAATAACTATTTCATTTTCTTCCACTATTACCAATAAACATGGTACAAAGGGATACAAATAAGCGATAAATCATAATGCAATCAAACAGAGCAGCCCAGAGACCATTTATCCACATATGTAAAATTTCCCCCTTATTAGAATAAAAACCCTTTCCAATTTTCTCTGTAATATAAAAATGATCTTTTCCTTGTCTTCTATTTGTCTTTCATACATCTAGCTGTAATTCCCTATTTTATGAATGAAAAGGTTAGATAAGTAAGGAAAAGTGCCACATCTCAATACATAGCAATTGTCATGTCTTGGGTACTTCCAAGAGGAGCTGGAAAAATGCAACTTCTGAAAACTTCACAATAAAAACTACTGAAAATCAAACACAAAGACAAATAGAACAAAAATTAAGAAGAGACCCTCAGTGACATCTAGGACAATATCAAGCCGTCTATCATATATACAGTTTGATCCCAGAAAAAGTGAGAAGAGAGTCAAAAAAATATTTGTAAAAATAATGAACAGCTGAAAAATTTCTAAATATTATTAAAACTATGCATTCACAGATCCAAGAAATACAATAAACATCATGACAAATAAACAACAAAACTCACACAAAAACATTTTGTAATCAAATTTTTGAAAAATTCTTTATCCCTTTATCTTTTAGTGATAAAATATATTAAAACATCAAAGCAAAGAGTACATTACACATAGAAACATAAAGAAAATAATGACCATAGGCTTCACGTCTCATGTTAAATGTTTGGGAAATTGTGTTCAAAATTGTGTTTAGTTTTCCTTCTCAATGTCCTTAACCCAAGCTTTCCTTGAAATTGTCCTTAGCTACAAGTGTTAACTGATACTTCTAGGTGAAGCCCTATCTCCAAAGGTATATAACCATTTGACTTTATCAGATTACTAAAATAAAATTTAGTATTGAGTTTCCAATTTTACGTTTTCCAATAAAGCACATTTTATTTAAAGTCTATTTTAACTATTTTAAAAAATATATATCTTTATTGATTTCAGAGAGAGGAAGGGAGAGGGAGAGAGAGAGATAGAAACATCAATAATGGGAGAGAGTCATTGACTGGCTGCCTCCTGAATGCCTCCTGCTGAGGATCGAGCCCATAACCCGGGCGTGTGCCCTGACTGATCCAGTACCCCTTGGATCATAGGCCCATGCTCAACACTTTGAATATCAGTTTTCATACATCTTATTTGATATCTAAGCTATCTGAAAATGTAACCTGACTGTGCACCTCAACCATGCCGGCCAGGCTATTTTAACTATGTGATTGTTCTGATTTACAATCTTCCATTATCCATAATTTTATAGCATATAAAACAAAGGGTACCAAAGTAGAGAGTAATTCATTTTGCTACTACTGAAGATTTAATGCATTTATATACTTTTGTCCAAACTGATAATGAGAAGTAGAATAACTATTGAGACTAAATTCCTAATAAACAAGAGATCTGGTAACTTTCTGTCCAAGTTGAATTTAAACATTTTTTTGCAGTCCTTAACAAATAGTTGCATTTTATTAGGATTCATGAAAACCTTGATTGGCAAACTCACACTTGTATGATATTTAATCTGTAAATAATATTTTACTGTTTTATAATTAGAAAAAAGTAACAAGTTCAATGACACAATTCAGGTGTAATAAAATATTTTATTTAAAAATGCTTTCATTTAAAAAAAAAAGGTACATTTTCCCCCCAAAGTTAGTTTTTCCTCAACTTCCACTGCTTCTAAATATGCTTAAGATGAAATTTTATACTCAGACCTTTCAGACCTTCACGAAGAGTCATCTTTGAGGTGCACAGTCAGGTTACATTTTCAGATAGCTTAGATATCAAATAAGATGTATGAAAACTGATATTCAAAGTGTTAGAAAAACTAGGCAACTATAAAAACTAGGCAACTATATAATTTTAAACATTTGGAAACTGTTAGATTCCTGATTTCTTAAGAGCTTTAGACTCATTTCCTCTCTTTTCTTTACCCACCTCTGTCCAAGAGCAGATAAATGAAATAAAACCCAAATTTATTCATTTTTCCCCCAGTATTTTCTTTTTCTTAACATTCCATTGTCTTTTCTAGTCATGTGTAGCCACTTACCCGCTTTCTCTCTAAACTCTGGGTTAACTCCTCAGAGAAAGTACATCACTTTCACTAAAGTCTGTCTCATCACCATGGTTTTCAGCTTTCCTCTGCCCAGATTCGGTGTGTTCCTTCTGACATCCAATGGCCCAGCCTGGTTCACTCTTCCTTTTGATTCCTGTTTCCTGTCTGTTAATGGTTTGACTTTGCTCCTTGCCTTTCTCTCTTCTGTTGTGTTCTTATAGTTATCGACCACACGGACGTTTCTGACTTTCTGTATTGCTCTGTCCACAATCTGTGTTTAACCAAAAAGTCTCTGGCCTTTGCTTCTGTTTTGGTCATTAAATTTCCAGTTACAGACCTGGCTCTTTCCTGATGGTGTCCTTTCTTAGAGTCTTCCCTTGTCATTACTCACTGGGCTCACTCCCGCTCTTTGTTCTTAAAAATTCCTTTTTTTTGGAGAAATGCTAGCAAAAGATTTAGTGGGGAAAAGAGGAGTTGAAAGTGAGGGTTTTCACAGATAAAGAAACTGTCTGGTTTTGGTAAATAAAACTACTTGAGACTTTGGATGACAATGATGCTGGTTGAAATTATTGTCATTTCTTCCCCAACTTGGAAGACCAGATTCCTGATAATAACTGATAGTAGCAAAAGACATAATTGAGAAATATAAGAATTTACAAGGAAAAATTAACAGTAAAGGATTAGGCATCATAAATGAAAGCTTTTAGAGTATTAAATATTGTATTTATTAACATGATAGCACAATAAATTAACATAATGGTGATATTTTATACATATCAGGTGACAAAAACTTCAATTACTTTTCAATTATCAGCCCTTGCTTTATAGAAAATCTAAGGGCCTATTCTCTGAAGCCTACATATATTCCTCATAAAGTTATCTTTTTTGTTTATTTTTTTTAAAATTATCTTTATTGTTGAAAATATTATAGATGTCCCTTTTCCCCCCCATTGCCCTCCTCCTCCCCCCTCCCCCCCCCAGGGAGGCCTTCACCACACTGTTTTCTGTGTCCATGGATTGTGCATATATGCGTATAAATTCTTTGGTTAATCTCTCCCCACCTATCCACCCAATTGTTCTCTTATTAAGTTGTTTTTTTAGATATTGGGAGATACTGTTATTTTTTCCTATTTCTTTCTTTCAAATATATCTTTATTGATTTCAGAGAGAGGAAGAGAGAAGGAGAGAAAGAGATAGAAACATCACTGATGAGAGAGTCGTCATTGATCGGCTGCCTCCTGCACACCTCCCACTGGGGATCGAGCCCACAACCCAGGCATGTGCTCTGACTGGAAATTAACCGAGATCTCCTGGATCCTAGGTCGACGCTCGACCACTGAGCCATGCCCAGCCAGGCTGGGCATTTTTTCCCTATTTTTTGTGTCAAATACACAGTTCTTGTCCTAGCTGTGATCTTCATCATTGGGCATTTAAAGTGCCATTTTCAATAGTTCAGGGATTTAGTATGAAGTCAATTTTACTGTTTCTTGTTATGATTTTATTCTCTAAACTCAATAGTAGGCTTTCTACCTTAATTCTGTGATCACCCACTCAAATAATAATCTCAGCTCTGTAGATTGAGTTCCTACCTTATTCCCCTTCTGCATGATTCTGGACCTTAATAACCTGCTTCAGCCTGTTATTTTCAAAATTTGCTCCTGCCTTCCTCTCTTCAGATACTTCCTGAGCCTTCTCTCTGCTGTCTCAAGTTCCACTGTGACTGCTTCTCTGACTGCTTAGATAGCCATATATCATCTTCATCAAGACTCTAAAACACCTTCCTTCCCCATTGTTATCTCTTGCCCTCTTCCTTCCCACCTATTGCTAAAGCACACACTAGGCCTTCAGGTTACCCTGCATTCAGCCTACAACCAGAGAGCACACCAGGCTCCACCTAGGGGGAACATAGGATTAAAAAATCAGCCACCTCAGTTTTTCAACATGCTTAGGATTCTCAGACAGGAGGTGAGTCTGGCTGTCACTATATTTCAGTGATGTGGTAGCGGGGATGAAACAGAGAGACAAATTCAACTTCTATTTGGGACAATCATTTGACAGAACATGGTATTTGTTTCTGTGAAAAAGAGGGAGAGGGAGGGAGAGGGAGAAGTTGAGGATGACTCAGGTTTCTGGTTTGGGGAACTGGGTGGATGCTGGCTCACCAACTTTCATGTGGTCCATTGCAATGACTTCCTAATTAGTCTTGCCCTCTTTTAGCTTTGAATTCTCTTCCTAAGGCACATATTTTGTTGTGTCTCATTTATGCATTGAAACCTTCCATAGCTTCATATTAACTGCAGGGTAAAGTTTAAATTTTTTGTTGCAGCTGACCTTCCCCTCAGTTGAATTCTAAACTTAGTGTTCCACACATTTCATCCCACTCTGACAAATTATCTACTGAGCATACACTTTCATATCTCTGTGCCTTTGAACATGGCATTTCTCTGTCTGGAATGTTTTTACAACTCTCACTGCCCAAAACAATCCTCATCATCTTTTAAGGTCTAGTTGAAGTGTCACCTGTAATATAGAAGTGGAGTCTCCACTATGCTTCAATATCACTATGTGTAGAACTTCACTATTGGTCTCCTGATATTGTATCACAGTTATTTGCTCACCTAGTCCCACTATTAAAAGGAAATATAATTCATGTAGTCAATTCCTAATCTTTTTCTAAAACGGAGATTGTAGACAGTTTTTAGGCCTACTCATCAGGCACCATATTTTACTCATTGTTTCAAGTATATAATTAAATAACTAATTCAAATTTTTAAAAAATTAAGTAACATATAATTTAATGTGCTTAATGTAACAATAAAATTTTTAGTATTACTTTTGTCCTATTGTATCTTATTTTGGAAGTCATTGTTTGCTAAGGGTCATAGGAAGATTCCCCGGACACTTCAGAGAGAAGCCTCCATGCAGGAGAGGCAACTATTCTGTTTTGTGTGGCTGGATTCTGAGAAGTAATGGGATTAATTTGTATTTGCAGGCTGTGAAATAAAGAAGAATTGAAGCAAAAATTCCTTTTGAAGAAAGATAAGCAAAGAGTCAAGTAGAGAAATGAAGAGCAGAGCTTGCAGTTGAGATGAGAAAAATAGGAGCAAGACTTTAAAAGGGCAAACATGAATTTGTACTAGAAGAGATTTCCTGAAACTTCTGGCACAGGGAACCATTTGATGAGTGTCTGTGACCCTGTTCACAGATGGAAGAGAATGGACTACCAAGTGATCTTGCAGGTCAGGACAACAGGTCAAAAACGGTACTTTTCTGGATCTTCTTGCAGGTATTTGGCTTTCATTTCTAGTGGCAAAGTCTGTTGTGACACTAACTGATTTTCAGTCAGTTTCACACGTGTATATGTATATTTAAAGAAGACAAGAGAGACAGACACAGTCACAGAGAGACACTGATTTATTGCAAGGAATTGGCTTATACAGTTATGGGAGCTGGTAAGTCTGAAATCTGTAGGGTAGGCGGGCAGTAGAAGCTCTCAAGCAAGAGTTGATGCTGTAGTCTTGAGGCAGATTTCTTTTCTGGGAAGCCTCAGTTCTTGCCTGAAAAGCCTGTCAACTGATTGGAGGAACCCCACAGACATTGTTGAAGGTAATTTCCTTTACTTCAAGTCAACTGATTATAGATATTTAACCACATCTATAGACCATCTTCCCAGAAACACACATATGAGTGTTTGATTAAACAACTGGGTGCGATAGCCTACCTAAGTTGGTACATAAAACTACTAGTCACTTCTTGGCACCCAATCACATCCCATCTAATCAATAAAATCTCCCGATAAAAAGAGTAACCAAGTCATACTCTTGAATAGCAGGAAACTATCTTTGTTACAATCAAAAGTACATTTTTCCCCAAAAGAGAATGGAAAGTCCTTGGGTGGGCTTTACAATATCTCTAACTTAGTTCTGTGATATAATGTTAACTACTATTAATAATCTTATGTTAAATAATAAGGGGATAAAGGAGGAGAGAAAACAGTCTAGTATGTATGTATGAATACTGGGTAGAATCTCTGATTCATATAAGTCTAATTTGGCAACCCAGTTCTTTGTGTGGGCTCAAATATTAATCTTGCTCTGTGACCAAATGTCACTTTTAAAAAATTAAATAATTCTTAAAATTTTTACAATTACTGTTTACCTATAATATTACATTATTTTCAGCTGTACAACATGGTGATTAGACACTTATGTAACTTAAGAAGTAATCACCCTAATAAGTCTAATACCCATCTGACACCTAGCATAGTTATTACAATATTAACTATATTCCCTAAGCTATACTTTACATCTCCACAACTGTTTTTATAACTAGCAATTTATCCCTTCACTCTTTTCACCTATGCCCCCAACACCCTCTCCCATCTAGTGACTATCAGTTTCTTCTCTGTATCTATGAGATTGTTTCTGATTTGCCAAATATGTTATTTCTTTCTCTCATTAATTATGTAAGCAAAGAAGACGTAAGACTCTTGTCAACATTTTCTTTCCAGAGTAGTTTGCATACCGTGTATCAAACAGGAAATTGAAGTCAATTAAAATGTGCTGCAGTAAATAGTAAGTCAGTCTCTAGAATTTAAGCAGAGCCTAGCCTCATGAGATGTGAAAATAGAGTAGACAATAACAACAGAGATACAACAGTAAATAAAATAGATTTGATCTTGTGAAGTTCTACCAAAACTTTGAGGATAGAGCGCTTGTCAGAGATTATATAGAATAAGAAAAGTCATGTGAGTCTTGGAGGCAAATTAAATCTTGCCAGTATCACAACTATTGTTTGTTAAGTCTGCCTTCTATTGGTTATGTTAATTTTCCTTTGGTAATCTCTTGGAGTTTATAGAACTACTTAGGATATTCCAGAATGTTTCAGATGTGCCAAGTATAAGAGTTTATTCATGCTTAGACCAGAGATAAATAGAGAGCATGGCACACCATGAGACTCAGGGCAGCAATAATCACAGTGAGAATGTTCCCTATGTTCAGAAATGTCATGAAACTAAGTTACAGTATTAGTGAGCACACAGTGGACAAACTTGGATGAGAGCTCTTCCAGGAATGTTACCAAAAAAAATGAGTTCACTATGAAGAAAATGTGAGTTTTGAGACCAGTCTTTTTTTTTTTTTTAATTTTATTTTTGTTTAGAATATTACAGATGTCCCTTTTTCTCTCCAGTGACCCGTTCCACCCCATCCCATCTCCCTACCCAGTCCCTCTCCCCACCATTGTCCGTGTCCTTGGGTTGTGCATATATGCATATATATTCTTTGGTTACTCTCTCCCTCTCCACGCACCCACCCTCCTCCATCCCTCTGACATTCCTCAGTCTGATCCATGCTTCCATGTCATTGAACTTATTCTGTTCATCAGTTTATTTTGTTCTTTAGATTCCACCCATAAGCGAGATCATGTGATGTTTGTCTTTCTCTGCCTGGATTATTTCACTTAGCATAATATCTTCCAGATCCATCCATACTGTCCCAAACCGTACGAGATCCTTCTTTACAGCTGCATAGTATTTCTTGATGTAAATGTCCCGCAGCTTTTTTATCCACTCATCTACTGATGGGCACTTGGGCTGTTTCCAGATTTTATCTATTGTAAACTGTGCTGCTATGAACATAGGGGTGCATATATTCTTTCTAATTAGTGTTTCAGGATTCTTAGGATACATTCCTAGGAGTGGAATCACTGGGTCAAAAGGCAGCTCCATTTCTAATTTTTTGAGGAACCTCCATACTGTTTCCCATAGTGGTTGCACGAGTCTGCATTCCCACCAGCAGTGCACCAGGGCTTCCCTTTCTCCACACCCTCGCCAGCACATGTTGTTTGTTGATTTGTTGATGGAGCCATTCTGACAGGGGTGAAGTGACACCTCATTGTGGTTTTAATTTGCATCTCTCTGATGATCAGCGACGTTGAGCATTTTCTCATGTGTCTCTTGGCCATCTTTATGTCCTCTTTGGAGAAGTGTCTATTCAAGTCCTTTTCCCATTTCTTAATTGGATTGTTTGTCTTCCTCTTGCTGAGTAATATGATTTCTTTGTAAATTAACCCCTTTGGTAATTAGCCCCTTATCAGATACATCCTTGGCAAATACGTTTTCCCAGACTGTGGAGTTCCTTTTTATTTTGAGGCTGTTTTCTTTTGCTGTGCAGAAGCTTTTTAGTTTGATGTAGTCCCATATGTTGATTTTTTCTTTTGTTTCTCTTGCCCTAGGAGATGTATCAGTGAAAATTCCCCTACGTGGGATGTCTGTGACTTTACTGCCTATGTTTTCTTCCAGGATTGTTATGGTTTCGTGACTTACATTTAAGTCTTTTATCCATTTTGAGTTTATTTTTGTGTATGGTGAAAGTTGGTGGTCAAGTTTCATTTTTTTGCATGTATCTGTCCAATTTTCCCAGCACCACTTATTGAAGAGACTGTCCTTATTCCATTGTATGCTCTTGCCTCCTTTGTCAAATATTAACTGACCATAATGGCGTGGGTCTATTTCTGGGGTCTCTGTTCTGTTCCGTTGATCTATAAGCCTGTTGTTGCACCAATCCCAGGCCGTTTTGATTACAGTGGCTTTGTAATACAGTTTGAAGTCCTGTAATGTGATCCCTCCCACTCCGTTCTTTTTTCTCAAGATGGCTGCAGCTATTTGGGGTCTTTTTTGGTTCTATATAAATTTTTGAAATGTTTGTTCTAGGTCTGTGAGAGACCAGTCTTTAAAGGTGTGTGATACTGAAGAGGAATAGACTGTTCAAAGGCCTTGAACCATCATGAATGTGAGAAAAGGCCACTTCATTGCCCATAAAATTTAATCTCCCTGTTAAACACATAACAGCCTAGATACCAAGATGTATTTTTCAATGTAGATCTGATCTTTATTTTTTAATTAATAATACATGGCAGCAATATCTGAGAGCTGATCCGTTATTTATATATCTCTTTCAGAGTCATTTATTTATAATATATTTAGAAAAATTTCTCTTATGTTATTTGAAGTTAGTTTTTAATAGAAAATATATGATTATGTTATTGTATACTCTATGGAAGAAAATAGGTACAATGAAATTCACAATTCTCCCAGGTATGTGCATGCCTGCATATGGTTAACAGCAGGTAAGTGGTCCAGACTGACTTCATAGAGGCTTTTTCTTAACATTAAAGATTTTTATTTAAAGATAAAAGGCTGGACCATGTGTCAACTTAGATCTATAAATAAGAATTAAATTAAGAAAGAATAAAACATTTTTAGAAACTTATTTTCCTAACTTATTTGTGTACTTTCCAGTGAACACTAATATGATTACCCAAGCATTGTGCAATGTTGAAAATGTTTTTACAAGGCATTATATAAAAATACAATTCCAACTGTGTTCACTAGTACTTGAAATGTAAAATACCTCACCCGATTTTGTCAATACACAAAGAAAGACTCTGCCAGGCTCTTCAATAACATATAACTTTCTTTAAAACAATAATCATGTAGCATTATTATTAATCTATTTTCTTATTAAAACTTCTCAATAACACTAGAGAAGATAAATTAAATATGGAACAAACATAAAACTGAAAACTGGGGTAAACAGTAGGAAAATATACTGAGAGAGAGAAGAACTTAGCAAGTACCCATCTTTAAGTAACTGAAACTACCTCATTCATTCAACAACATTTACTTAACCCTACTATGGGCAAGTTACTGTTCTAGACACTCAGGCTAGATCCTTGAACCAAACACCAGTCCACACCTCTCAGGGCTTTCATTCTATGGTTGGAATTTTTTTGTTTTGTTAATCCTCACTGAAGAATATTTTTTTCCATTGATTTTTAGAGAGAGTGGGAGGGAGGATGGGAGGCGTAGAGAGAGAAAAACATCAATGTGAGAGAGACACATCGATTAGTTGCCTCCCTCATGTACCCCAACCCAGGAAGGGATCAAACCTGCAACCCAGGTATGTGCCCTTGATCAGGAATCAAACCACCAACCCTTAGGTGCATGGGCTGACACTCTAACCACTGAGCACACTGGCCAGGGCAGTGGTTGGAATTTTTAAGAGTAACAATAAGAACAAAAAGAAATTTAAGCCTTGGCCCATTTTGCTCAGTGGTTAGAGCGTCGGCCCCGCAGACTGGAGGGTCCCAGGTTTGATTCTGGCCCAGGGCACATACCTTGGTTGCAGGCTGGATCCCTGGCCCCAGTTGGGGCACGAGCAGGAGGCAAACAATCGCTGTGTCTCTCTCACATCAGTGTTTTTCTCTCTCTAGGTCTCTCTTCCACTTTCTCTGACAAGCAATGAAAAAAATCTTCAAGTGAGGATTAAAAAAAAAAGAAATTCAAGAAATTTTAAGTTCTAATATTGGTAGTAGGAAAATGTTGAGTGTCTTTTGTAATCATTGTAATTACTTTTTAAAAGGTTATTGAACAAAGACTTTTAAGAAAGTGGGATAGTGAACATTTTACAGGCCTTGTAAAAAATTAAGAGAAAGCATTATTTTTATTGAGATATTTCTAATGAGTAAACTCTTATTACTACCTCTACAACACCAAGCATCAAATTCAAATGAAAACGTTCAGTTAGTTATGCAGACATTTCTTACAGATTTAAATCAAATACAAGAGCAATAGATTTCTTAATTATTGAGGGTCACAAAGGAGCATTTGGCAAATTACTGTTTGGGATATTTTTTAAAAGCCCTACATAACATTTAACAAAATATAATCCCCCCCCAGAAATTATTAATTAATTAATTTATTTATTATTTTCCATATGATCAGAAAGACAGTGAGTGGGCCCTCTAATGTTTCATAGGGAGAAAAGGTCCTTTTAAAAAATATAGTATGTTTAAAACTTGTGACATTTCTTTCTTTGAGAAAATCTTAACCCAAATCTAAATTAGGCATTCAAAATAATATTTACCCTTAATTATTGCTGTAATATGTGCTCAATTCAGAAAATCTGGAAAATACTGAGAAGAGTGAAGTGTAGAAAACTGAAAACTTTCAGTGGCCTCCATGAGAACTGTGAGGAGTTTTGGCTTGTGTCCCTTTTTTTCTATCACACTTTTTGTCCTATAGCATATAGAACTTCCTATCATGTCATATAGTATATGTAATTTCAATCCATATTCCTATGCAGTAAATATTCATCTGTTTGTGATACTTAAAATTTTCCATAAGTTTAAAAATTTTCCATAAGTTTAAAAACATATTGTAGATACTTCTGTTTATTTTCTAAGGGCAAATTCCTGAAATTGGGAGGTGTGGATGAATGGCTTGCTCACTGTAAATGTCGTGTGTGTGCACATGCCATAGGATTTTCCAATGTTGTTCTCTGGAAAGTCAGCCAGTGCTTTACCCTTCTCCCCCTTAGGTCTATGAACTGCCATAGTCTTTCTAAACCTTCATAACTTAGATCAAGGTCTTTCCTACTCAATTCATCCAACATTATCTTGCCTTCCCTCTCACAGAGGAAATGAAGACATTAGAAAAATTCCCCCAATTTCACTTGGAATCTGCAAAGTTATTAATAATTTGCCCATGACTTTTACTTTTCTTCTTGCTCAGTTTTCTGTATTCCTTCTGTGTGTGATCTTCTCTTATCTTCTGAATCCTATCATCTTAGTACCATATCTGAGGTCACAAACCAACATTTATCATGGAATTTGTTCATTCTGTCGACCTGATTATATTTCTGGCAAAAAGTTTTTTCATAATGTTTTATTGCTATGTAAATATTGATAGATATTCCTTTTTAAAATGAAAATAAGCTAATCATTTAAAAAAGTATATATTTCTTTTAAAATGGTATTCCATTTTTTAATCTCTGAAATTGGTCGTTTGTGTTCTCTAATTTTTTTCATCTCTTATGCTAGGAATTTATCAATTTTACTAGTTTTTTTTTTTAAAGAACTAACATTTGGCTTAAGAAGTTTTTCTTTAAAAATTTTGCTTTTTGCCTTAATTTATTTTTGCTTTTTAAAAATAAATTTTTCTAATTTTCTAATTTCTTCAAATTACTTTTGTGATTCTTCTTTAATCCATACATTGACAGATTTCCAAAACATTTGGGGGTTTGCTCTACTTACTACTTATCCTTCATTTTTAGCTTACATCCCCTGTTGTCACAGAAAATTCTCTGAATTATGTAAATACATTGATTGATTGAAAATTTGTTTTATGGCTAGCAAATGTTCTGTTTTGGTAAATGGTCAATGTGTATTTGAAAAATGTGTTCTGCAGCTCTTTGGTTTATATTGAATTTAAGTAAATTAGGTCAAACTTATGTTTCTGTTAATTGTGTTTTTCAAAAATTTTCTACTTTTGAATTTTCGCTTGCTCTTTGATCAGTAACAAGAGAATGTGCTCAAATCTCTCCTGTTTGTAGATTTGACTATTTCTCCTTTGAGTTTTGCCCATTTTGCTTTATATATTTTAATCCAGAAGATTATATGCAAACAAATTTAAGGTTGTTATGCCTTCTTGCTCGATTCCCAATAGGGGGCGGTGCAGGAAGCAGCCAATCAATGACCCTCTCTCATCATTGATGTTTCTATCTCTCTCTCTCCCTTCCTCTCTCTGAAATCAATAAAGATGTATTTTTTTAAAAAAAAATTTTAAAAAAAGATTACATGGTACACAAAGACTAAAATATCTACTCTGAGATCCTTTACAGTGTTTGCTGACCCCTGCTCTGAACTCCAATATGATCTCTGAATTGTTACATTGTCTTAAATTACTATTACCATGGACAAGGCAAGGTTATCAGAAGCCTTGGTTGATATTATGTTCCTTGGATTGCAATGGAATGGCTAAGGTATTTTTCATGGCTCCTTCTCTTTGGCAGACTCTGAACTCTTGAACTTAGAGACCACAAAAATTCATGCTTAATTTTTTGCCACTTAGCAGCCACTTTTTGTTTTGTTTCTGAACTAACACTCTGTATTTACAGCTTAGGAATTTGCAAATGTATCTAGAAAACTTGTGCTATGTCTGCTAGATTCATTTTCTGTGAGTTGCTTTTTTTGTAATTTTAGCCATTAATCCTAGAGGTCTTGATAATTTTGAATTTTGAATTGTTTCCCAAGCCTAGAGAGACCGCTGCAAGCTTGAACCTACTTCTTGCTGTTCTACACCTATACTTTATGGTAAAAGTCAGCAATTCCTTAAAGGGGTGTATGGCATCTAGTATAGAGCTTATCACTTCTCATGAGGACCTGGTTCCTTGTATCCAGTTTGTGCTCTTCTCAAATGTCTTGATAAAACAGCTTTGAAACTATTTATTTACATTTGCATTTCTTTGACTTAAATTTTTTTTTTTTTTTTTTCAATTACAGCTAACATAAAATATACATTAGTTTCAGGTGTACAACCCAATGTTTGGACATTATATAACTTACTAAATTATCATCATGATAAATCTCATACCTATTTGACACGATATTACAATATTACTGACTATAGTTCCTATGCTGCAATTTATGTCCCCGTGACTATTATGTAACTACCAATTTGACTTATTAATCCCTTCACATTTTTACCCATCTCCCCAAACACCCTCCCATCTGGCAATAGTTAAAATGTTCTCTGTATCTATGAGTCTGTTTCTGTTCTGTTTGTTCATTTACTTTGTTTTATAGATTCAATTGTTAATGGATATGTATTTATTGCCATTTTATTATTCATATTTTTTTATCTTTTTTCTTTTTCTTCTTAAAGAAGATCCTTCAACATTTCATGTAATACTGGTTTGATGGTGATGGACTTCTTTAGATTTTCTTGCCTGGGAAGCTGTTTATCTGTCCTTTGATTCTGAATGATAGCTTTGCTGGGTAAAGTAATCTTGGTTGTAGGTCCTTGCATTTCATCACTTTGAATATTTTTTGCCAATTCCTTATGGTCTGCAAAGTTTCTATTGAGAAACAGTTTTATGGGAGCTCCCTTGTAGGTAATTAGCTGTTTTCCCTTGGTGCCTTAATGATTCTCTTTCAGTCTTTAACTTTTGTCATTTCAATTATGATATGTCTTGGTGTGGGCCTCTTTGGGTTCATCTTGTTTGGGACTCTGTGTTTCCTGGACTTATATCTCTATTTCCTTCAACAGGTTAGAGGAGATTTCTGTCATTTTTTTACACAGGTTTTTAATTCCTTGCTCTCTATGTTCCCCTTCTGTAACTCCCATGATGTGAATGTTGGTACTCTTAAAGTTGTCCCAGAGACTCCTTATACTACCCTCAGTTTTTTGGATTCTTTTTTCTTTTTGCTGTTCTGATTGGGTGTTTTTTGTTTTCTTATCTTCCAAATCTCTGATTTGATCCTCTGGTTCATCTACTCCACTGTTGATTTCCTGTAATGTATTCTTCATTTCTAACTTTTTTTTTTAATGTTTTATATCTCCATTTTTATGCTTCCTATTTCTTGAAGTTCTCACTAAGTACACCTACTCTTCCCCTAAGTTCATTGAGCATCCTTATAAGAAGTGTTTTGAACTCCACATCTACTAAATGGTTTATCCATTTTGTTTAAATCTTCATCTAGAGCTTTGCTCTGTTTTGTCATTTGGGACATGTTTCTTTGTCTCCCTGTTTTTGTTTTTATGTATTAGGTAAAGCTGATACATCTCCCAGGTTTTGTAGAGTGGCCTATGTAGTAGGCGTCCTGTAAGGTCTAGTATCATAGCCTCCCCAGTCACCCAAGCTGAGCATTCCAGGTGTGTGCTCCATATGGACTGTGTATACCATCCTATTGTAGTTGAGCCTTGATTGCTGTTGGTATGTCAATGGGAGGGATTTACCTACAGGCCTATTGGCTGAAAGGAATGGCTATGACCATCAACCACTGTGGAGGATCAGCTGTGCAGGGGCCATCCCCAAGAAACAGAACTTACTTCAGTGGAGCTCTGGTGCCTGCTGAGTTTATCTCTTGAGTGTGTCACTTGTGGAGGTGGTTGAGTGGCTCTTCAGGGTGGCCTGAAGCTATCCACCAGGTCTGCAGGCTCTGGGGACTTCAGGGAGGTGCAGGTCAAGGTCAGCTGCCACATTTGTAGCTATAATTATAATGTGTGGGGGAGTGCGAGGACTTAGTCTGATACCAGCTACTGCAACAAAGCCGGAAGTGAAATTCCTACTTCAGTAAATTTTACTTTAGTTTTAAACTTCATCACTTCTATTATTGAGATTTATTTTATTGTTCTTTTTCTTGCTCATAAACTTGAAAGCTGTCTGCATCTATGTGTACTCTTTCTTGTATATTTTTTTGGCTATGCATTTTATTCTGAGCTTCACTTTAGCTATATTACATAAGATTTGGTTTCTGCTTTGTGACTGCCCTCATCCCCAACCTTCCTGAATGTTTTGGAATTTCCCCTTATATTTCTTCTTCTTTTTTAATATGGATCACTTCACAGATTTGCACATTGTCCTTGTGCAGGGGCCATGCTAATCTTCTCTGCATCATTCCAGTTTTAGTATATGTGCTGTCAAAGTGAGCACCCCTTCATAGCTCTTATTAACCAAGAGTATGTAAGAGAGAATTGTATTATTTTACAATTTCTAGATGTTAGTGTATGTTTTTTTAAATTTCTGGTTATGTTACTAATTTCTAATTTTATTGCATACTTTGTAATAAGAGTATTATTTACATTTTGGAGCTTATTGATGCTTTCTCTCGGTCTAAGGTATGAAATTTAATGAGTATTTTGTGTTGCTTGAAAATAGTGTATTCTCTGTTTTCAGGTTATTGAGTCCATCCCTTCTGATGCCTGCTGTTGTCTCTCCGTCTGTCTCTGTGTGTCTTGTGTCTCATTGACTGTTTTCTGGCCTGAGTTCAAAGTTGTTATGATTTCTACTTTGATTTTGTTTGTACTTGTACTTTACCCAATATTTTATTTTTCACCTATCCAAATCATATTTGTCTCATTCTGTCTCTCACATATAGCTCACAATCTTAATTTTTATTGTGTTCCAATATTTTACCTTAAATAAAGTTAGGTCACTTACTTTTAATGATATTTTAAGGAGATTTGAGCTTAAATTTGTCCTATTATTTTATGCTATGCCTTATGTTTGCATAACTTTGCTATTAAAAAGCTTTCACTCTGGCCTAGCCAGCATAGCTCAGCAGTTGGACATAGACCTATGATCCAGGAAATTGAGGTTCAATTCCCTGTCAGGGCACATGCCAGGGTTTCAGGCTCAATCCCCAGTAGGGGGTGTGTAGGAGGCAGCCAATTAATGGCTCTTTCATCATTGATGTTTCTCTCTCTCTCTCTCCCTCTCCCTTCCTCTCTCTGAAATCAATAAAGACATATTTAAAAAAATCTTTCACTCCATAGTCAATTTACATTGCTTCTTATGAAAATTGGTAAAAAATGTATATCTATAAGTTTTATATTGCTATTTTACTCTATTAAGATTGCATTACCCCTGATTATTAACAATGGTAAAACTTCCATGCCCTCCCCTCTCAACCCTCTCCCAATATGACAAATTCAGTTTACTGTATTATTTTTGGTTTTGGTTACCTTTGCACCATTATAGTTACATTTTAAAAATAAACACTGAGTGATGTTATCTGACTTCCATCAGGAAATAATTACAAGTACACACACACACACACACACACACACATACACACACACTTCCACCGTGTAGGGACAGTCCTGCTGCCCTGACCATTTCTGCTTTGCACTTGTCATGTACATATATGCCAACAGCAATCACATGTAACTCCTTATGTAAGAAATTTTTCTGATCTGTTGGCAAAGGCTGGCTGCCAGAAGTGCTGGAGAATTAATATTCCTTAACCAATGCTGAAGAAAGTTGGTAAATACACAAGCTACTCTAGCCCTTGACTGGAATAACTCTAATGCTTGCTCTGCACTCTAATCCCACAGCAGCTCACTTAGATCCAGCCCCAGTTGCCCATTACCCAATGAAATACCTTTAATGGTAATTCCCACACCAGTTTCAGTTGTTCATTCTCCCTCTGGTGCTTACTTCCCTTTAAAAAATTACTTGCACTCAAATCTTTATCTCAGAGCCTGGTTTTGGGAGAACCCAATTTAATACACCCTTTCCTCCTTCATCTCTAAACTTCCATTAGCCATATCATTTCTGCATTGTTGGGCATGTTATTCACTTTTGCTTTAGTGTTAGACTTACAGCAAATAGAATCAAGCCTACTGCTTTACTATTTCAATTTCTTCTTCTTTTTTTGGCTGAATTTTAATCCACAACTGGTTTCTTCAAGAAGGTCTTAATGGAGTGATAATCTCTGAGTGCTTTTATTTTGAAAAATATTTATTTGCTACATTTATATTAAAAACAGTTTGGCTATGTATGACATTCTTGTGTCAAAATGAAATGTATACTACTGTTGTCTTCTTGTGATTAATATTGCTGAGGAAAAGCATGAGGGCGGCCTGATATTCTCATCTCCCCTTTCACATGTATTAATCTTTTATTTAAATTACATTTATTGGGGTGACATTGGTTAATAAAATTATATAGGTTTCAAGTGAATAATTCTATGATACATCATCTGTATATTGCATTGTGTGTTCACCACCCAAAGTCAAATCTTCTTCCATCATCATATATTTGACACGTATTCATCTTTAAAGAAATAACTTTTATCCTTGAAGTTTAGAAATTTTTGTCAGATATGGAATGTCATTTCAACATGTAGCTCTAATAGATTTTTGATACCTGGAAATATTTCTTGAATGAAATCTTTAAATATTTAGTTGTTCATTTACTTCGATTTTATCCTTTTGGGATTTCACTTATGCCTATACTGAATGCTTTCCCTCCAACTTTACAACTTTTTCCAAATTAATGGTTTGAGGTCTTGCTGACACATAATTTATTTCAAGCTGGATTTTGCCTCTTTCTTTCTTTTCTTGATGCATTGGTTGATGTTCTGAGGGAGAAGGGAGAAGTGTTAACTTTTCATCATCACTTTCAAATTGGATGTCTGATCTACATATTAATCTTAGATTTTAACGGCATAAAAGAAGCATAATAAATTTCTGGTCTAAGCATTTCATTTTTCAAAAGGTAAAATTCATGCTAAAGTCAAATGATATTCCCAAGCCAATCCAAACCTATTATAAACAACAAAATAAAAATTGATCCCAGATCTCTTAATTCTCAATTCAATGCTATTTAAGCTACACAAACTATTCCATTTCAAAACTTCTAGGGAGCCATGTCTCAAAGCAAGTGACTTGTTAGTAAGTTAGGACAATATTTGCACATGTTAGAAATATGAGTGAATTTTCTCAATGACCAAGAGATAACTTTCATTCAACATTTCTGTTAGGATAAAAAACATTTTGATGCAGGTCCAAAGTAAACATTACTTTAGTTTTAGGGATTAATGGTGTGATGACCTTAGGTTTTGGAAATGATGGTGGGATTATATTGCTATTGAACAAACACTTATGGTGGCCAGTGGACCAGAAATGTCTGATTCTGTGCTGCCTGCTGTCACTCTCACTCAGGAGTAATGGCAGGGAAACAAAACTCAAAAGCACTTAATTGTTATCTGAGACTTTGCTTGACATACCATGGATTTATTCTGACATCTGGACTATTCTGTAGCTTAGAATAAAACCTCCTTTTTCCCCATGAATCTAAATTTTAATTTACTAATTTCGCAATCTACATTTTTGCTAGGTGCACTGGGTAGAGAGTGATGAAAAAAAAAACAGACAAAATCTCTATGTGCATAGAGCTAACAATTTGGTGAGGAAGACAGATAATATTCAGATTTATTGACAGATAATAGGTAAATAGATGATAGATGATAGATAAATGATAGATGATAGATAGATAGAGATGGATAGATGATAGATAGATGATGATAGATGATAGATAGATAGATGATAGATAGATGATAGATAGATGATAGATAGATAGATAGATAGATAGATAGATAGATAGATAGATAGATAGATAGATAGATGATAGATAGATGATAGATAGATAGATGATAGATTGATAGATGATAGATAGATAGATATAGATAGATAAGTTGATTATTGCCATAAAAAATGAAATGAAGTCGTGAGTGTGATTCCCTCATGTCTCCCCTATTACTCTTAAAGGCTTGCAAAGGCCTCAAGGTAGAGCATAAAAACAGCGACAGACTTGATATGTTTGAGGCACAGAATAGAGGACAGTGGAGCTGGAGTGATAAAAAGAAGGCAGAGAGTGTTAAAGGATAAGATTGGGTGATGGGCAGGACTCAGATAAGAGAGGGCCTTGAAGGCATGGAAAAACTATGGATTTTACTCTTACTATAATAGGAAGCCACTGGCATGTTTTGTTTGTTTATTTGTTTGTTTTAAGTAAAATAGTGACAGGATTAGTTTATTTTTAGCTGTTGTGTAGAGAATGAATTGTGAGGGGAAGGATGGAAGCAGAAAGGCCAGCTACAGGTTTTGCAGAAATCCAGGCCTGTGCTCTTACGACAGCAGTGAATATGGAGCGATGGAGACAGGTACCGGATACACATAGATTTCAAAATGTCTGCAAACTTAGGTCAAACACTTCATTCTTTTTATTATACTTTTTTTCTTTTTTTTTTTAATTAGTGGTTCTATCCATGGCTTTCAATTAAGAAGTTTTCCACCTGGAGATTATTCTATAAGTTGAAGGACATAGTGCCCTGATGAGGGAGATTTGGCTCTGGCTTGAACTGTTCCACAAACCCCCAACCTTAGCTCCTGCCACAGGTGGCCCACCACATGGCCTTTGATTGCTGGGGCCAACCATTCTGTGGGCCTCCTTCTCAAGGGGCACTAAAACAGTGGTTCAGCTCCACCCAGGTCCTCAGGGTAGGCTCGTGGTGAACACTCGACTTCTATAAAATTTTAGATATGCTCGTATGAAGAGCAGGGGGAGTTCAGGACGCTTTCCTGCTACCTCTTCTCAACTCTGTCATCATTCCAAATCCTCTTTTTCAATAGGTTGAATGGTGTGCCACATTTCTGTGGCGAAATAGGCACTTGCCTTGACCTAGTAGAGAATGAAATGATTAGGCTTTCCCCTTAATTTCTCATAGAAGACACATCCCATGGGAAAAAGTAAGAGGAGGAGAAGAGCTATGTCCCCACTTTCAGCTCTCCTTTACTGACTGGAGTGGGTGAGTTGAGGGTTAGGATAATTTTTGGTGGTGGGGCCAGTTCTCTGTTCAATCACAAGAGGGCCTCTTCTTCCATGTTCAGTAATTAATTCAACAAATACTCATGGAATTATCTATTTTAGGCACTACAGCAGGTGCTAAGGCCACAGAAATTTAAAAAATAGCCATAGTTCCTGCCCTCAATGTCTTAAAACATCAACTACTTTATAGTATGAACTTTCATTTCTCATTGTTTCTTCTTTGAAATAAAATGTTCTAACTTTTTTTATGATTGTGTATGTTTATGTGAGTTAAATTATTGAATAGAAAAGTGAATTATTTCTTTTTCTGTGATTCTATTTTATTATCTATAATCACATTTACCGTATTTATTCCTTTTATCCCAATGCTTAGGCCAATACAAATGTTATCTTTTTAATGGAGTTTTAATTCAAGACATTGAATAAATGATGGCTGAGACCTTCTTATACATAGGAACTTTCCCATTTTATAGCTCAGTCCCTGGATGTCTATGTTATACTTTAAATTAGGTACATGCTTAAATGACTCCAGTGTCAATAATCAATTATGTCATTTTCAGTGCCTATATTATACATGGATCTTTATAAAAGTGTTTAACTTATTTATTGCTATAAAAACAAACTACCCCTAACCTTAGTGGTTTAAAATTTGTTATTTATCACTGCTCTGCAGTGTGAGCTGGGCTCAGATGGGTGGTTTTTCTGTTTCATGTGGTGACTACTGATGCTCGAGGATCCAAAATGGCTTTTTACTCATATCTCGCTCCTCAGCTGTGATGATGGGAATAACTAGGGACTTGCTGGATATTTCTCTTCATCTACGTGGTCTAACTATCAAGTTAGCTAGATCTCTTTAAGCACTGGCTCATGGTTTCAAGAGAGAGCATTGCAATATAAATCCCAATGCACAAGCCTTTACTTTACTAAGTCTTTGCTTTGTATTTAGCTTGTTAATGTTTCATTGATCAAAGTTGCTCAAATGGTCAATCTCTGAGTCAGTGCAGAAAGGAACTACGAGAGGTCATGAATACTAGGAGGATTGGTGCATTAGTGCTCCATCAATATAATAGCTACCACTGGTTTCCCTCTGACCTCTGTTGACTCATATCCCCCTAACTTGAAAAATAGACTCAACTCTTCCTAAATTTCATAATCTCATTCCATTACAGCATCATACAAAGGCTTGAAGCTTGGGCTTGATCTTTAGAATATCATCATCAAGATCAAGTCCAAGTGTGCCTGAGGCTCCTGGAGTGAAATTCTTCAGATGCAACTTTTTAAGTGCATTGTATTAAGTACAGAGCACTGTAAACTAAAAATTAAATTATCTGCTCCCTACACCCCCTAACTCCAATATAAAATGATGAGATAGGGATAGAATAATTTAAATTAATACTTCTATTCAAGGGGGTAGTTGTGGTGTGTGCGTGTGTGTGGAACATAGTGATCACTGGTTCATAGCAATTCTAAAATCTATCTGGGCAAATATTTTTAGATTCCTCTTCTCTGGGACTCAGAAAAAAGTTCCCTCTTGTATCCAAGTAGGAAGTCCCACTTAGCTTCTGATGAACATATGTTGTGTTTAAATCAGGGTTTGTCTGCACTGTATGTGGATTCAACAAAACACCTGATAATTTCTCTAACATACAGTATCTGAGTAAATGACTATAGGACAATTTGGGCAAGAACTAGGGGAATCTTGGTTTAGTGATCCAAAGTTTTTCCTCTTGGGTATCTCTTTCATTCACTGAGTTCCAAATCTGCGAAATGGCTCACTCAGGTCTTGAGTTTTCTGTCTGCTGTAATATTATCTTCTCTAGTAAGTCTATATGTACCTTAAAACCCCCTTGATCTACCATGTGCCATAGCAATTCTACTACAGGTAGTAATAGCTATCAATATGTCAAAGCTTCAAAGTTCCAACTAAGCAGTGTCAGCCCATCCCCACCTCCTGAGGCTACCAAGGTGTTAATTACTGTATCACAGGAAGGTGAACCTACGTTGAAAAGCCCTCTATTATCCAACTTTATGTTTCACTTGACCTGATTAATCTTCAGGGCCCAGTTCCAAATCTTGCTGGCACATGTTAGCTAAGTTTTCCAGCTCTTTTGACTTGTAGACCCTTTCTCCCATTAGGGAACCCAGCTCTTCCTTTACCTGATAGTGTTGTAGCTGGATCCTAATTATTAATCTGGTGGTCAAGAGAGGAGACAGAGATAAATAATAAGGACAGTTGATGTATCTTGTCTTCTAAGGCACATGCTTGTGCAGTTCTGTCGAGCAAGGAGGAAGTGTTAGGTTTTATCATGGAGAAGTGGTGTATTTCTCTGGACACAGAATGTTCAAAGGAATCTAGAAATTTAAGTACATCGAACTATAGACACAGATGTCACCAAAACCAGTTTCAGGGTCCATTCCTTCCCAATCAGGGTTCTGATCTTGGCATAACAGACCTGTTGAGACTGAGAATTTAAACCTCTCTGAAGTTCTGCCACTCAGAAAATGAAGTCTTGGCCCCGATTCTTAGCCTTACCTAATCTCCAGCTACAGGAGGTGAGGATTTTTTTGTTCTTTACATGTTGCCTAGGAGACCCTCTGTATTTCACAATTTGTTTTATATTGGTGACCAATTGCCTTCAGCCATTTGTTTTCTTCTTTCAATGCACTGATGACTCTTGCTACAGCCATTCGGTTCCACAGTCCTTATCATTACTATTTTCCCCAAACCTCTCATGTGCATGAGATATTGCACCCATCGATTCATTCCATTCCATGGGCATCCCATCCCAATTCACCCCAGAAAAAAAATTAGCAATTGTTACTGAAACCACATGCCAGGTGCTATTTGTGCCAGAGATGATGTCCTTAGGGCTGGAGTGGGATGCAGCTCCAAATTCATTGTAGAGTCTGCTCCCTAGGGCCACTCCTTGTACTAACTGTCACTGGGAAATATATTCTGATACATGCAGGATGTTTAGTCATAAATATTTCTAGAAACACACATGTAAGGGGTAAGGGAAGTAGGATGGGGCAAATAAGAAAGTTGAACAACTAAGCTGTTGCAATAGAGACCTCAGGTCATACTTTAGGAAGTTCTCATGCTGGATGACCCTTCAAAGTATCCTACCGAGTAAGAGATCCAACCCTTGTGCTCCCACATCAGACTCCCAAAGGAGCCCATTGCACTCCTGGATGCATGGTTGTCTTATAGGGACAAGAAGTAACCTTAAGCGAAATAGCTTCTTTCTGCCAAGGGCAATTCCTGGAGAGAACATCTGTGAGCTGTCCCTAGCCAGTACTCCCAGTAGCTGAGAGGTGAGTGCCCGTGTAGTATGCCACCACAGACACCATTTAAGCCAACTGCTGAAGTCATATCGAGGCTTTTCAAGCTGATCTCCTATAGTAGACATCTAATTTTTAATCTCCTCATACTCTCTCTTCTCCTTCTGGTAATAATACCCACCTCTTCCTGGGAGGTGGTTCTGAATTTTTGTGGTCATCTTCCTACAGATTTTCACTCCCCCTCTAAATAGTGTTGATTCCCCCAAGGATGATCACCTGACCTCAAGCAAATGAATCAGCACACTTCACACCTCCTTTGGTGACTGCAAAGATTAACTCTTAAATTAATCTAGATCAATTAATGTCCTTCATTATGATTTTTTATAATAATTTTATTGAGATATAATTTACATGCCATAAAATCCACCCTTTTAAAGTGCATAATACAGTCATTATTAGTACAGAGTCTCACAATCAAACCCACTATCTAATTTTAGAATATTTTCATCACCCTATAAAGAAACCTGGTACTCAGCAGTCACTCTCCATCTGCCTTTAGCCCCCAGTCCTTAGCAATGGCTAATTTACTTCCTGTCCCTACAGATTTGCTTATTCTGGACATTCACATAAATAGAATGAGATGACATGTGGTCTTTTGTGACTGGCTTCTTTAACTTGGCCTAAAGTTCCCATGTTATAGCATGCATCAGTACTTCGTTCTTTTTCATTGCAGGATAATATTCCATTGTATGGTTGTACCACATTTTTATCTGTTCACCAGTTGATAGAAATTTGGGTCTCTTCCACTTTATGACTGTTATGGATAATGCTGCTATGAACATTTGTGTCCATAATTTTTTTATACCTGATACCAGAAAGAGCAACTCTCAGTGCTATGCAGTTTGCCTCAGCTGGGAATGTTTTAACTTTTGGAGGGAGCTGCTCTAGAATAAGAAAAAAGAAGTGAGGGAAGAGAGAGCAATCCTTTATTTCTGTTTTCCACAAGGCATAAGTACACCACTCCCCTTCCCATAGCTTAGTTATATGATCCACTGATATATCCCATTATACATAAGCTGCTTTGAGCTGGACTTCTATCATGTGTAGACAAAAGAGTGAAGGTTAACACATGACTTCTGCTAAAAGCTTAAACAATGCTACCAGCAGTGGAGCTGTTTGCCCAATGTTTAGAAATAACACAGCGGCTCTTCGGTTTCACTTCCATCTCTGTGAAAATAACCTGCCTGTGGAAATAATCCCCAATCTTAAAGCACCAAACTCCAAGTCATACTTTGCTCAGAAGGCCCCCTAATGATATTATATCACCTCTTCCACTTTAGACTTAACCAATTTCTTCTGCACCCTCGTTTAGGATTTAATTTTATGTAAATTATCATTAGTTTACACATCTGCCTTCTTCATTAGAGTGAAAGCTCTTTGAGACCTGGGATTTCGTTGTTGTTCAACTTTGTGTTTCTAATAGTTCTCACAGTAATGAATTCATTACTTATTAGTTTTTACATATTAGTTACCTGCTCTGTATTGGAAACCGTGAGAGGCTAGCGGATGGGAAAATGAATGGGATCCCTTGTGGCTCTTACATCTCGTTATGAGAAGGCTATATTTAAATCGATAAGAATAAATCATGTAAGTGTTAGAGTAAAAGTAAGAATAAGTGGAGGGGACAAGAAAGCCACAAGAAGATGTAGTCAATTCTATTCAAATTATTGAACCTTAGATTGATTGACAAATCCACTCTTAAGCCCAAGAAGGAAATGTTTCTGACAAACATGTAATGGTTAAGTCAGAGTTGATCTGCACTATATGTGAGTTAACTAACTAGCCCATTTCAGGTTCATAAAGAGGCCACAGGTCTCAAACTGATGTATATTGTGGTTTCCAATGTATTTGGACACATGTCAGACGGTGGCTTTCTTCTTCCCTTTGAGTCTGAAGAGGAGTTAGATGGGCCTCCTCCTCGGAATAGAAAAGACCCTGGTGACTCCTGTTCTCACTGGTTATGCTTGTGTGGCAGGGAACTTTGCAGGCCCTTACATAATATGTGCTTCTGCAACGGTTGAAAAAAATCTCATGCTTTTCCCCCATGTAGCTTCTCTGTTTCTTCTTTAAGGCAATGTATCTGATAAAAAAGAAAATGGCTGGCAAGATAGAAATTGCAATCTATCTGTCACTGAAATCAGATCCCTTTTTACTATGTATGAAAGATATAAAAGGGGAAACTATCAATAAAGTTAGTATCTATCCACTTCAAGCAGAATTTCAAGGGCAGAAGACTGAAAAAAAAATCACCACTTGCTAAGGGTATTACAATAATGAGTAGGAGATAATAAATATTTGGCAAATAAAATGAAATATTTAGCTCTATACTACAATAGCTTTCCTGATCTATATGTTTTGTTTGTGTATTTTAGTGTAGGGTGGAATTCACCTGTGAAAATAGTTTCAATATATCAAGGAGCACTTGCCTTTTCCTGAATTGAGACTACTTTAGAGATTGTATTTTAAATAGTTTAAATTGGTCAGGAGTAGGGATAATTGATCCTCAGAAAGGTTTTCCTCACTTGAAGGCTAAACAAAACTTCCTATGCCCTGCCTTAATATGCTAAATATCTCATATAACCCATATTATTAACTCTATAACATTATTAGCTATAACAATAGTATCCTTCTTTATTATAATGTTGAAATAGTCTCTTAAAATTATTTTATTATAGTTATTATATTTCTGTCATGGGAAATACTCTAAGGTTATAAACCATGACACATAGTAGGTATTCAATATATGATTGATAAGTGACTAGAAAATAATCCATTGTAATAGATTTTTAGATATTCACTTTTTTTCAAATTCATTAGTGCTATTTTATGGCATGTATTCATTGTGTCTATAAAAAAATTCTTTCATTTTTAAATTAAATTTTTATTAACCCTGTCTGTTAATTATTACACTATTAAGGCCTGTTTATGAATTTTGTATTTTATAATATGAAATGTCCATCCTTTATATGTCACTCTTAAAATTTATACACATAAAAGATAATCAGTAAATAGCTATAGAGTAAAAAACAACTTTTTAATCTTATATTTTAAAATGTATTTTCTTCTATTCTGGTTACTTTTCAATATGATTTCAGCCTCTTCCAAAATAAAAGGCAGATTTTTTTTTCAGTAGGAAACAGATGTAAAAAAGTACACAAAGTATTTTCAGCAGTACTCACAAGATTAAATATATTTTTTTAGATTCCTCAGCCCTATTTTTGGAAGTGCTCTCCCACTTACATCTCTAGCCATTAGACAACTTCACTATCCCCCTCACTTCCTCTGTTTTTGTGGCTATTCAAGCTACCTCCTGGGAGGTACCTCTCTCCATGACTTAAACTCTTATCTCTTTTCAAAATAGTTTTAAACATCCCTCTTCTACATATATTTGACTTAAACTCACTAAAAATTCACCCCTGAATAATTGACCTTCTCTTTCCTTCAAAAGCATACATGATGTTTTTGATTCCAGGAGATCTTCATGAAGAACTATTGCTTGGATGCAGTGAGGTTGGCCTGAGCTTCCCCCCATTCCTCGAAGGGCTCCACGTGAAGCCTGCAGCGCAGCGAGCCTGGGCCCCGAGGCGCCTGCGTTCTGAAATCCCCCGGACAGCTCACAAACTGACACCACACAGCTGGCCTCAGAGGGTGGGAAATGCGCACCAAACCAGCCACAGGGAAGGAGTGAAACGGGCTCTCGGGGACTGTTCTCTTGGCTTTGGTTTCATGCTATAAACATTTCTATTAGTTGCTTTTGGGAAATGAAAACACCTATTTTCAGCAAGAATTCTCACCATAAATTGTCGCTTTCTGTTCTTATTTCTCTTTTCAGCTCTTTGTAGGGTCCGTTTTTCTTAACTTCATTTTCTTCTTCAAATGGGTGTTTCATTGACTTTTGCTTTTCAGGTCATAGTCCAAGAGGCCCTGGAATTTAGAAGGAAACTTACTTCACTTGCCTCAAATAAATGTCTACATTTTCTTTTCTTCTAAACTGTTAACAGGCTACTCACTACTGTGTGAAACTGTGGGATAGATAGGAAAACTACCTTCTTTATTCTCTCCCAAGTTTTGAATTATGTCAAGGGGCACAATTCTTAGAACCTGCCCTAAGCATTTACATTTTAGTTACACCACTGGCTAAAACATTATCTTTGCTTCTCTTCCTGTTGAAATTTTCTCCAACCACTTCCTGTTGTTGTCTTATAGTTTCAAACATTCTCAATTTCAAAGTTTCTTTATTATGATTTATTTATGACCCAAAAAATGCCCCTACAATCATATTACTTACAAGAATCTTCTTGATCCATCCAACAGTCCAGCGGTACTTTTCAATTGCCACAGATCTAATTAGTATTTCTTGATTATGTAATTCCCCGCCAAAATTGAAGCAGAATGTCTAGGAGGCAGACTTTTGGGGAGTAAGCAGTGTGTCTGTTCATCACTGTATGTCCAGTGCTCAGCACTGTATTTATATATGGTAGGTACTTACTAAACCCTTTTTAAATGAATTAACAAATGACTAATGGAAACATGAGGAGGAATGTTTCCTTTCTTGTTAATCCTCACCTGAGGATATTTTTTCCAGAGTTGAAGGGAGGGAGGGAGAGTGAGAGAGAAACATTGATGTGAGAGAGAGAGAGACACATCAGTTGGTTGCCTGCCGCATGTGCCCCAACTGGGGACAGGAATCAAACCTGCAACCTGGTACCTGCCCTTGACTGGAAATTGAACCCATGACCCTTCAGTGCTCAAAGCCAACAATCATTGAGCCACATCAGCCAGGGAGAGAAATGCTTCCTTTTATTGGTCCTGTAGAGGAGTGAAGCCAACAGGCTCAGATATTGAGAGACCTGTGGTGAATTAGGTGCTAAAAAAACACTATTACATGTCAGGTCCATGGGGCTGAAATGTTAATCAAGTCATTAATTTTAGGGTAAAAATAGAAGCAAATTACCAGAGTTCACAAAGAAAGTCAAAACAACCAAAAAGATAAATGGGGGAATTTTGGATATCTTGACATTTAAACGTTTTATAGTATTAGTTGTAAAAACTCATATTTCCTGAGCAAACTCCCTGTCACTTGTTAGCACAGGCCAGGGTGTAGAGGGGGTGGTGTCAGCTGCAGTATAAGCAGAAAACTTGGTTAGTTCAACAAGTCATCCTTAGTCAAATAGAAAAGAGAAGATTCAGCACTTCTACTCAGTCACTAGAGAACAGAAACAAGTACATAATGCAGATAGCCCTGCAGGCAGGAATATGAAAAACCTACTACAACCACCAATTAATAGTGAGATATTGTTCCACAGAGACTTAGAAAATTAATGCTAAAGGGAATTGAATATTCTCTCATATATGTTTATTTAGAAGAAGGTAAAAAAAATTCTTATTAATGAATTTCCACTAACACTCAATTTATCACTTTAAAGTTTATGTGTTAGTTTCCTGTTGTTGCTGTAATAAATTATCACATCTCAATGGTCTAAAACAACACAGATTTACTGTCTTACAGTTCTGGAAGTGAGATCAAAATCAGTCTCACTGGGTGAAGGCTTGGGGCAGGGTAGAAGGGGTCAATGGGGAGAAAAAGAGGACATCTGTAATACTTTCAACAATAAGATACATTTAAAAAAATAAGTCTTATTATGTTAAAAGTCAAAGTTTCAGGAGGACTGGTTCTCTCTGTAGGCTCTGCAGGGAAAGCTATTTCCTTGCCTTTCCAGCCTCTAGGAGCCTCCTGGATTGTAGCCTTTTCTCAACATTCAAAGCACATTACTCCAATCTCTGATTCCTCATTATGTCTCTTCTCTGACTTTCCTGCCTCCACCTTATCAGTACCCTTGTGATTACATTGGTCCACTAGATAATCTAAAATAATCTTCCCATCTCAAGATCCTTAATTCCACCTCCCGTGCGATGTAAGGTCATGTATACACAGGTTCTGGGATTCCAATGTGGATAGACTGACAAGGCCCATTACACAGACTAGTATTAAAGAATTCAGTTAAATGTGAGAAAGTATAAGAAAATGAAGAAAGCCTCCTGCAACAACAACAAAAATATTATTTCTAGAAAATTTCTTCAGACCTTTCCAGTATTTGGTCTAGTTTTGAGCTAACAAATAAAAAGCATAACAACACCTTATGAGAATAATATAGCTCAGCATCTAAAGATCTGGATATGTTTTCAAGAGGAAAATTCTCCAGTAATAGCCATGAAGAAGCAAAAAAAAAAAAAAAAAAAGATTTCATTTATATAATAGGTTGATGATTTAGGAAAGAACAGAATCTAAAAGTGGAAATAAAGCCAAGAGCATTAGCAAAATAATCCAGTCCACATAGGACCCAAGGAATTGGTCATGGCAGCTGTAATAGGGCAACATTGAGCAGCCTTAGCCATCCACTTATTGGAACATAAACTCAGCATGATGCTCCTATAATCTCCACAATGTGGGAAATAGTATTGAGGTCATCAATATGCTGCTAGAAAAAAAAAAAAAAAAGGCAAGGGAAAAAGTCAATGGATCCAAGAGTTTGATGTATTGAGAAACAGGAAACCAACTGTGGCTAACAGTCTTTGTCCTTCTGTAACACAGGTGAAATTACACATTGCTTGTGGCCTTATGACTGAAAAGCATCTCAGTGTGAGAATTACTAAGTGCCTCCTCCCTAAGAACAAGAACAAAGAAATAACTCAGCGTTCAGACAGTACCATGTCCTTAAGGGAGAAAACAGGGGGGAAAATTAAGTCAGCTGTGGCTAAAGATGAAGTTGATGCTGAGAAATAAAGCCAAAATGAGTGAAATTCTTTTTAAAATATCTTTTCATAAATGCATGGGCAAACTTAGAATGCATGTAAGACTTAAGTCATCACATCTGTGCGTGTGTCATCTCCACATGCTTTCCTTTCTTTGTGAAAACAGTGTCTATATATCCTCAGCCAAATAGTGCCAACATTGTAATGAATTATGAGTTCAGTTCATGCCTATTTTAAAAAATAGGATGTTCATTTTCTAAGTGATTTATTGCTCTATAGGAAAGTGAGTAGAAAAACAAAAGTAATTTTGATATATGTATTGGTATAACAGTGCCTACGATGGCCATGAAATCTTTAGCAATGACTTTATGTAGCTTTGAAAAGAACAAAGGTCTGGCCTGCATGGCTCAGAGGTTGAGCATTGACCTAGGATCCAGGAGATCATGGTTTGATTCCAGTCAGGGCACATGCCCGGGTTGCGGACTCGATCCCCAGTAGGGGGCGTGCAAGAGGCAGCAGATCAATGACTTTCTCATCATTGATGTTTCTGTCTCTCTCTCTCCTTCCTTCCTCTCTCCGAAATGAATGAAGATATATTAAAATAAATAAATAAATAAAGGAATGAAGGATTGTTACTGAAGAGGGCAGGCTATGGAGTCAAATTGAGGATTGTATTACAGCTCTGTCACTTAAAACTTTTAAAACCCAGATTCCTCATTTGTAAAATAGGGTTAAAACCATATTGTTTTGAAAACAAAGTGACATGAACATTGTGAAACACTACCATGGTGTTTGGTACATTGAATACTTAAAACAAAAAGCTGGAGTAGCTGTTAACAGCAACAAGTAATGACACAAGAATAAAGTAAATGGGCTAAAACATTACCTCATACCTTGTGAAAAAAGGTCTGTGTTCTCATTCAGTACCTGAAACAAGCATATAGCCATAATAATTTTTGAACTTTAATAGAAGATTTTAAAAGATTTTCTAATACAAAGCTTTATTAAATAAAGTAGTTTTTTTAAAAAAAATCCTATAATTCTAAATACATTTTTGCTTTTCTTTTTCCATTTACCAGGAGCATATTGATATAAATACTGAGCACCTGAAAATATACTTGATTTTCCTATGTATTGTCAATCTTATTTTTTCTATGTGTATTATAGGAAACAGGGTCATAAAATTATATAGCTGGCAAAGACTTGACTATAATTATTCTAATTTCATCATTTAGCTGAGATTATGGAGATATTAATTACACTGGTTGCCCAGATAGAAAAATGGAAAGTCAACATGGCAACATCAACCTTCTAACTCCCAGTCCAGGGCTCTTCATACAGGAAGGCTGCTCTATGTGTTTCAGATAGAATTTGCCATCTGAAGACTATTGTTATCAACAATTTTTTGTGTGCACTGAGGAAGTAAGCATTATGTATTTCCACAGAACTAACTAGGATGCCTTTGAAGACTTGGATGCTTAATTGGGGAGCATAAGCTGGAGTGTTTATGTCTCTTCTTTCCTCCTCAAAATCTCGGTCAAAGTTTCTTTTGCGAAGAATATATATGTGAGCAAGTGCATCAATTAAGACATTACTTCCCCAGTGGTTTGGTTATACACTTAATGCTTTCCTAAGAACTGAATTTCTGAAAGTACTGACCAAAAGGTTATACGCATAGTGCAACCCAAACCCTCTGTCTTTACCTTACACTGAGGTCTCTTGGTAAACAGGCATTCACAGAAGACAATAAACTTGTCAATATATTATTTCTCAAATTAGATAAAATGTCTTCATTATTTCAAATACAGGAGATCAACCTGAAATTAATTATGAGTTTAGAGGAAGTTTTGGAAAATAAATGTCTATTATAGTTTTTAAAATTTGCCGACATTTCAAATATTTCTCCAAGTTTTCTAAATTATGTTCTAAAATATAAAAACAAGTCCAATTCTGTGAAAAAAATTAACATTTTGCTGCTTGATATTCATGGTCTTCCTAAAGATGACTGCGTGAGATAAAGCATTGCTACACAAGCGGTCCTTTCAGGTTTCTTTTCTAAAAAGGAAGGGAGGGCCCTAGCTGATTAGCTCAGTGGTTAGAGCATTGACCTGGGGACAAAGGGCTGGGGTTCTGTTCTGGCCAAGGGCAGGTACCTTAGTTGTCCAGCTCAATCCCCAGCTCTAGCCAGGGTGAGTGCGGGAGGCAACCAATCAATGTGTGTGTCTTTCTCTCCCTTCCACTCTCTCTGAAAAGCAATGAAAAAAAAAAATCCTTGGGTGAGGGTTAAAATAAAATATAATTTTTAAAAAATCATTTAAAAATAAAAAGGGAGGGAAGGGCATTGAAATCACAGATGACCAAGTCTTCAAATTGATCAACATATTCTTTTACTTTATAAGGTAACTTAGAGATCTTTGAAAGGAAAGGGGAAATTTATTTTAAAGATCTGGGGCAACTGTGAGTCTTTCTCAGTCTTTAAAGCAACCAACCAACCAAGAACCCTCTTGTTTTGAGGACTTATTTAGATCCATATCTAATTTTGTACTGGGCCAGCTCTGACTTTGGAATTTATGAATTTACCCTAGAAAGTCTGGGCACAGTGAAATATTTTTTAAAAAGTACTGTTTTCACCTACATCTTTACCTATATCTGTATTTTCATAGTCACACCTACATATCTCTTTTCCTCCCCATTGTCCAGCAAAAGCCTCCTTGGGATGTCCCCGTGTCTGCTCGGAGGTGGAAGGCCCAGGAGGCGCAAGAGGAGCGGCGGGAACAGGTAACAGCTCCAACAGGAGTCCTGGGTGAGAGTGGGGACGGCCAGGAGCAGAGAGCGCCAGAAACCAACGCGACCCCAAAAGGGCGCCGGAGCAGTTTCACTTCCTCCGCGCGGCCCTCGCCCGCGGCCTGCGCGCAGCGGCTGGGCCAGGGCGCGGAGACCGCGCTCCGCTCCGCTCGCTCGCTCGGCAGCCTCGGCCGCGCCTCCCGCCGCCGCCTGCGCCGGGCCCTGCCCCGGGAGCCGCGCTCCAGCGCCGCGATGCTGCCCGCAGCGCCGGGCCGGGCGGGCGGGAGCCGGGAGCGGCCCCCCGGCGGCCCAGCGCCCCCAGGTGGGTGGGCGCGCGTTCGGGCAGCGAGGGGGGGGCGGCGCGGGGGGCTGCGCGGCGGGGAGACTGAGGGCCTCGGGCCCGCCGGGGGGGCGGGGCGGCCCCCTCTCCCGTCGCTGCCTGCAGGTCCGGCTGGGTCCCCGCTGCCTTGAGGGGAGTTTGGACGCGACCAGGTGGGAGCGCAATCTGTGTTGTGGCCGGGTCGTCACTGCCAGGGTCCCCGATTTCCCAGCAGCTGGGACTTTCCAGAGCACCTTGGCAGGGTCCTCCAGTTTCTAAAATCACCTTGGAACGTGTTGTAAAGATTCGAGGGTGTTTTAAAGTTATGCGTAATCTTATTAAACCTTCTGTGCACGTGTTAACAGCAGCCCCCCAGGTGTAGCACCCTCTGTTCGTAGCATCCCCCAGTTTCCCTGCCCGCCTGGGACGCGGCTAGGGTGCGGTGTGACCTGCTGATCCACAAGGCTAATGCGGAGCCACCTCCCTCCACAGGTTTGGCTAAGCTGTTAAAAGGAAAAATGGTCAACTTGTTTGAATGCGTAAATGGATTTACAGGTCCAATGGACATTAAGGCATTTGTAGTCGGTTCTTTTTGAAGTATTTGAAATGTTTTTGTGAACTTTACAATATGAAAAGTGTTCAGTTTTGAATTTTTTTAAAAAAAGGCTTCACTTGGGTATTAAGATTGCTGGAGATGTTCACAGTGAGAAATTCGACAAGAAAATCTGAGTGAAATTTTATGGATTTGCCGAGTAGTATTTCTCATAGCTTACTAGCATTTGTCAGGTAATGTAGTTTGGCTTCAGTTGCTTCTCTTGGTTACTGCATGTTTTTTTTTGTTGTTGTTTTGGTTTTGCTTTTTTAAAATTTATCTTTATTGTTGTAAGTATTACAGATGTCCCCTTCCCCCCCCCCCCCCATTGATCCCCTCTATCCTGCATCCACCCCACCCCCAGGCTTTCCCCAAACCAATGTCTGTGTCCACGGGTTATGCTTATAAACATGTAAGTTCTGTGATTAATCTCTCCCCACCCACTCCCCCACCTCTGCCTTCCCTCTGAGATCCTTCAGTCTGTTCCATGCTTGTAGGTCCCTGGATCTATTTTGTTCATCAGTTTACTTTGTTTGTTATATTCCACATATAAGTGAGATCATGTGGAACTTGTCTTTCTCTGACTGACCTGTTTCACTGAGCATAATACTCTCCAGTTCCCTCCATGCTGTGTCGAAGGATAAGAGATCCTTCTCTTTCACAGCCGCATAGTATTCCATGGTGTAAATGTACCACAGCTTTTTTATCCACTCATTTAATATATGAAATTTAAAAGGCTGATTTTCAGTTAAAATGGGAAGTACACTTGTGACAGTGGAAAATGACAAGAAGGGAATTGGTACCCATGATATCTCAGTATGTTAAAATTTAAATATCAAACACTGAAGATGTTGAAAACTGTGGCTCTGATGGAGGGGAGCAGAGTAGCCTTTGCTAGCTAGCATCTGTAATTAACCAGCCACGTCTTCTGAACCTAGAGCAGGTTAGCTGTTCTGTGATTTCAATGAACAATTTAGTTAAATGGAATGGACTACAGTTTGTTTTAAACTTCTAGATTGAGCAGAACATCCAGAAAGTGACTTTATTTTACTTGATACTTAGATATTATTTTGAGGTACTTGCTATTATGAATAATATAAGTGATGTCAACCAACTTTTCTTTTACTCTGATTGTTCCTGTTCCTTCCATGAGATCCTCCCCCCACCTCCTTGGGTCTTTTCCAAGATGGTACTAATCACTTGCTTTATTTACCTCATTTGGCAAAAGGAAAGAAATTTTTCATATAGTGAGCTGTCTTTTGATATTAACCTAGGCCCTTTCCTAGATATGAGTATTTTTCCAAGAGAACTAGTTTGGATTAATCCTTTTATTAAATGGAGAGCTTGTTTGGGTGACCTCTCTTTCTGCTTTGGGCATCTCCACAGCATTGTAGACTTTAGCTTAGGGGTCAGTGCAACTGCTTCATTTTAGGGAAGAGAAAAGTGAGACGCAAGGAGTGATTTCCCTATAGTCTTGTAATTAATAATTACTTAAAGATCAACTATTCATCACTTCCCCAACAATCTTCTATCCCCCCTAAGAGTTGTGTAGTAATATGAATGTAATATGGTAAACACAGTCTAAAATGATAAATGTGGTTTTCTGCCTATGAAGATATTTCTGGCATTAGGTGTATGGTGTACTTGTAGTGACATCTGTGTCTGCTGCCAACAGAGATATACAAGTACCCAACATGTCCTTTAGTGGTACTCAGTACTAAAACAATGTACAAATGATTTACAGTGGATAAAAATCCCATTTAGACTATCTTTTCTGATTTATGTTGAACTAGGTTCTATCCACCAATGTCCAAAAGAGAAATTATTCCTTTGTTTTATTCCAAAACTAGTGATTTTAAACTTTTAACTGCTACCTTCAATAACGACTATTTATTAAAGCACATATTATTCCCCACCTTATAGTTTTTGTATTTTTACTATTATTTAATGTCTCTTATGAAGAGAATTAAATAAATCGTTAGCTTAAAAACAGAAAGCATCTCTCCTGTCTTACCACAGGCTACATGCTTATGCATAACTTGTAAGGATCATGGTTTGTCTGGGTCTCTCTCCTCTCTCTTGAAGTTCTTGAAGATTGGAAGCTCTTTACTCTGACTACAGTCCTCCAACATAGCCAACAACGTAGCTTTCTCCTTCTAAGGAGATATCCTGATTCTGATTCTACTCTGGTGCTTTCTTCAGACCAGCTGAAGAGGTTCTGATAAGATTAATGTTGCTGAGATTTTAATGAGAAGGGATTTCTTAGGGCATTTTCACTTTAGTATGAATAATTCTATAATATCCAGTTGCTTAGGATTTTAAGCTTAAACAGCAGCATATCTGGTGTTATACTTGGGATAGCAGAGGGAACATTTTTGCCACATCTATCTGAACACATAGGTGATCATATCCACTTATTATGGCCTCTGGACTCAGATTGCCTGACAGCCAGTCTACCTTCACTGCTTATCGACTCTGTGATCGGATAAATGACTAAATCTGTCATCTCAGTTTGTCCATTTAAAAAGAAAAAGCAGGGAGAACAATAACATTTATTTGAAAGAGTGGTTTTTAGGATTAAAAGAGAAAAATGCATGTGAAGTGCTTTTCCAGGAGCCATAGCAAATAGTAATTGCTTAATGTTAGCTATTGTTTGAATTTTTAGGCGATTGGTCAATAGTGTCGCATTTACATATAATATATAGAGTTCTTATTGAGAAACTGATCATATGGACTTAGGGAGAAACAAAAAATAAGGGAGTATGGCTTCCTGCAGAAAGATACTATCATATACTTGAGGAAATATTGTGGTTAGTTCTAAGAGGAAAAAAAAAAGAATTCACAATGAGAAGAACTAAGGATAGGTTGATTAAAGAGATATTAGACTAGGTCAGTTACAGAGAAGAATAAAATAGAAATTTAGCAGAACAAAGTGAGACCATGTTTTATTTTTCCAATCACAGAGTACTAGTTGTGACCCAATTAAAAAAAAAAATATATATATAGGAATCAAACAGAAAATTGTGGGGTACTTCATCAAATTATAAGAAGATGGAGAATCTATTTACCAAAATATCACTGCAGAGATAAAAAAATTCCAATGCAAAGTAAAGAAACTGCCAAAAATATAAATCATATTTTAACAATTTAAATGGCAGTTACCTGATTATCTAAGTTGCAGTTGCTATTTTATTACTTTATTTATTGTAGACTATCTTAGAGTAATTTTATAGGCAGCTATAAAGTAATACTAGGAAGGGCAAGCATTCCAGAAATTACTATTTAAAAATAAATTGTTATATGGCCCTGTAATTCTTTTTTGTTTTAAAAATAAAGAATAGTATCTAAGTTTTACTGCAGACTTTGAATTAGTCCAGGTGGTGAAAATATAAGATATTGTATGGAATTATACCCCTTCTGTATTTATATTTCACTCAGAGAAAAATAATGAGCCTTTTAGACATTTACCACTGGACCTAAATTTCTTTGTTGCTTCCAAGTGCTCTGCATTGAAATAATCCAGAAAGACCACTTCCTTTTGTAATTATGAGAAGTAGTTCATCAATGCCTTGTGGTCTTTCATAATATTTCCTTTGTATCCAGTTGATTAAAATAAGTTATGTTTTGTCATACTAACCACGTGTCATATTTTCCTTTCTTTTAAGCTTCCGTACCACTTTTCCTTATTAGTGATTCCCATTGCTTCGTGTTTCATGTGTTCCATTTTATAAGACATACTGAAACGTACAAGAGCAGTTCCTGACCTGGAACTCCATTTACTACATGCCTCACTTTGTTATGATCCATGCTAAGGACTAACCATCATCCTTCGGTCAAGATCAATATTCTCATTCCTTTTTGTTCCAATTTATCCATACTATCATGTCTCACTTTCAGAAGAATAACAGTGTCAGGACCACTTGAAATTTTGGCTTTCTTTTAATAGCTACCATTTATTGTGTTCCTACTTTGAATTCATATGATAGGGATATATCATATTACCTTGATAACTGAGAACATCGGAAAATTAGCACCTACTTTGGACAAGATGTTACATTGTTTGGTATAATCATATGAATACATTGAATAATTCATTGTATTCTTTCATTTCCTACAAAACTTTTCTAACCTGTTAAAGTTGTAACTTCTAACTCCTTTTGGGGGGAGGGGTGGAAGATGGAGAAACTCCCACATCACAAAGATGTAGAGAAACATTTCATATCGAAGTGGTTCTATAAAATCATGTCACTGGAATGACAAATTGTAAAGTATTTCTTATGACTGTATGAAAAATCCTTAAAGTTTACACATTTTCTGCATTGGTCAATCACTTTTTACTTAGATTTAATAGACTGATATATTTTTTAAATCTCAGGAGATAACTGCACTTTTAGTACAGTTCAGTGAACGACTTGGGAAAGCAAATGGGAGGCAAAACTCTGCTTTGATTTTAATTAATGAGGTAATTTCTTAATTCTCTCATTGCTTTTCAATAAAAGTTTCAACCTTTCTCTACTCCAGACACCTTTTTGTAAGCCAGAGGCCTTTCTGTATCATATCCCTGTATCATGTCCTGTCCATTGATGCGCATGTAAAATGAGTAGAACCATGTATCGTTCAGATTCCCAGAAACTTGGCCTAGAGTAGGCACTTGATTCAAAGGCAGGCAATCAGCCAGTTGACTGATTAATGGCCAATGATGGGTGCTGTCTGGCTTTTGCAGATTTGTTGGACTCCACAAGCCCTGTTTTCCTTTCAAACAAGAAATAATGAGACTTGTCAGTGGAAAGTCAGTGTTTGATGATATACAATAGAGGATGACAGTCAGGTGACTCATGTGCAAGATGGATAATTACAGAAGATGAGATTAAAGAAGGCAGGGGTGGGGGAGTGGGTAGGGAGAGACTAATCGAAGGATTTATATGCATATATACATAACTGACACAGACAATAGTGTGCAGTAGGCCTGGGGTGGGGGGGGGGCGGGGTGAAAGGTATCAGTTTGGGGGGGGGAAGGGGACATCTGTAATACTGTCAACAATAAAGATAAATTAAAAACTAAAACAAAAAAAGAATTGAGGAGGACTGAAAGACAAAGGGAATCATCTTAGTTTCTGACTTTCTACTTCTAGGCCAAGTAAGGCCCAGCTGCACTTGTTCTGATCTTGTCTGTCCATGAAATGCCTGTGGTATTCCTACAGTTATCTTCTCCTTACATGACAGAGTTTGAGTGAATTTCTCTTCTGGAAGAAACAAGATTTCAGGTTAAAGTACCTTTATTTCTGAAACACTGCTACTTCTGTTTCCATAAGCTTCTTCTCCTTTAGAAAGATGTTGTTATTAAAATGATGTGCCTGTGCACTTCTATTGAAAGGTAAACAATCGGAGACTTCATTCTGTTTCTTATTCACTGAGAATAGGGTGTCTTATGAAAATGTCTAGTGGTCCTCCAGATAATTATTTTTGTAGTTTTCAATTTGTATTACTAAAATTTGAAGAAATTCCAGGTAGTTATTTTTGTCTCTAAACTTGAAGTTCCTAGAATTGGTGAAAAAAATAATTCATTCAAATGTTTATATTATAAAAATTAAGCACTGTTAAAAAGTTTAGATGTTTGAATTATGTAGTTATCACATTATACTATAAAATTATAACAAGTGTTAGTCATGCTTTGCGAATAGGATGTTTTACTTGTCTGAAAAATGTATAGCATACTGTTTCTGACATTTAAAAATGTATTTACATTGAGGCATACAAAGTAAAGAAATGCTTATGATGTTTACTTTAATAAAAGAGGAAGCAGAGATATAAAAGTAGCATAATGTACTAGCTGTTATCTCATCCCCCTGGTATATGAAGAAAAATAGCTTCACTGATGGGGAATTATAAAAACTTTATACACAATATCAGTGGATTAATATCAGTCTGAGGTAATGAGCATTGTACTTCAGAGATTGGTCTTTGACCAACATATTTTTTTAGTAACGGGGTAGGATGTATAGGTATAGTATCTTTATTAAGTAATAGATGACAGGTTAATAATGGGATTAATAGTCATCTTGAAAAACAAGATCAGAATTCAGTGTGCTCTTGCTAAACTGAAGAGGAGCACACATTACTGAAGTTCGGGTGTGATAAATGAAGTGTAATGATGTAGGTGAAGGAATAGGACACAGAATGACGAAAAGTGTTCAAGATTCGACAAGTGTTGTACACTCACAGTGTTATAATGAGCAATGAGGAGAGCTGCAGAAGAAGCTGGGAAAGTAAACCAAAACTAAATTGCCTAAATCTGAGGAAGAAGTCCCCTAAGTATAATGAGTAGCTATTGAAGAGTTTTAAAACAGAGAAAGGAATGACAGAAGTACATTTTGGTTTTTAGAAGATCACATGAGCTGCTTTGGGTACAGTGAATTAGAAGAGATCAACGATGGAAGTTCTTGAACAATTAGGAGTTTACCAACCAGTAAAATACAGGAAAAATGAACAGATTTACTAAGAATTATTACATACCTTTTGTGATGTAGTAGATAAGGATTTTGAGGGGGGAGGGGAAGAGATGTGAAGAATTTATCGTAATCTTATGACTTGAAAAAATGGGAGGATCATGAAGTTGTCTCTTACTCCAATAAGAGGGACAAGAAATAGTTAGGGCATGAGAGAAAGAACAACCAGATTTCAATTTTGGATATGTTATATTTGAGGTGCCTGAGAAAGAGTCAAGTAGTGATGTCAAGGAAGCAATTTGATGTTATGATCTGGAACCCAGAATGGCAGTTCAAACTAAAGATGAAGAATTAGGAAATATATAGTATTTAAAACTGCATCAGGAGGCAAGAACATACAATGGAGTAAAGACAGTCTTTTCAATAAATTGTGTTGGAAAAATTGGACAGATACATGCAAAAAAATGAAACTCAACCACCAACTTACACCATACACAAAAGTAAATTCAAAATAGATAAAAGACTTAAATGTAAGGCATGAAGTCATAAAAATCCTAGAGGAAAACATAGGCAGTCAAATCTCAGACATCTCTCATAGCAGCATGTTTGCTGATACATCTCCCAGGGCAAGAGAAACAATGGAGAAAATAAACAAATGGGACTGCATCAAAATACAAAGCTTCTGCACAGCAAAGGAAACCATCAACAAAACAAAAAGGGAGTCCACTGTATGGGAGAACATATTTGCCAATGACACATCGGATAAAGGGCTAATATCCAAAATATATAAGGAACTTAACAAAAGGAAGACAAACAATCCAACTAAAAAATGGGGAAAGGACCTAAATAGACACTTTTCCAAAGAGGACATACAAATGGCTAAGAGACATATGAAAAAGTGCTCAACATCGCTAATCATCAGAGAGATGCAAATTAAAACCACAATGAGGTATTACTTCACACCTGTCAGAATGGCTCCATCAACAAGTCAACGAACTACAGTGCTGGCGAGGGTGTGGAGAAAAGGGAGCCCTAGTACACTGCTGGTGGGAATGCAGACTGGGGCAGTCACTATGGAAAACAGTACAGAGTTTCCTCAAAAGATTAAAAATTGACCTGCCATTTGACCCAGTAATCCCACTTCTAGGAATATAGCCTAAGGAACCCCAAACACCAATCGCAAAGAACTTATGCAGCTCTATGTTCATAGCAGCACAATTCACAATAGCTAAGATCTGGAAACAGGCCAAGTGCCCATCAGTAGATGAGTGGATAAAAAAGCTGTGGCACATTTACACCATGGAATACTATGCAGCTGTGAAGAGGAGGGATCTTTTGGACTTTGGCAGAGCATGGAGGGAACTAGAGAGTATTATGCTAAGTGAAATGAGCCAGTCAGAGAAGGACAAGTACCAAATGATCTCACTTATATGTGAAATATAATAAACAAAATAAACTGATGAACGAAGTGGATCCAGTAACATAGAAGCTTGGAACAAACTGAGGGATCTCAAAGGGAAGGTGGGGAGGGTGTTGTGCGTGGGGAGAGATTAATCTGGGAACTTGTATGTTTATGGGCATGGCCCATGGACATGGGCATTGGTGTGGGGAGGGCCTGGGGGTGGGATGGATGTGGGGTGGAGGGAATCAGTGGGGTTGAAAGGGGGACACCTGTATTGGTCTCAACAATAAAGATAAAGAAACATTAAAAATTTTTAAAAAATTAAAAATTAAAATTAAAAAAATGTTTAAAAAAACCCAAAAACTGCATCAGTAAGTAAGATAACATAGAAAAGAGCTTATAGTAGAAGAAAAAGTTGACTCAGGATAAAGACCTGTGGGAACAAACATTTAAGTGTTGTTAGAGAAAGGAGTGTTGCCCAATATGATTGAGGAGAGGCTACAGAGAAAAGAAGGGAAACACAACTATAATGGCAAAACTTCAAAAACAAAATGTTTTGGGAAGGCAAGAGTGGTGAACTGGGTCAAATTCTTGGAGTAGTTCAGTTCAGTTGAGGACTGAAATTCAGCCAGTGTATTTGGCATTATGAAACTCACAGGCGACCTGAGGGAAAGTAAGTAACTTTAGCAGAAGAGATGAGCGCCAAACTGGAATGAGTTGTACGATGAAGGTAAATGGGAATCAATAGGGTCACCATGTGGACAGCTTTTGGAAGCACGGCAGCTAGAGTATAGAAAGGTCATAGTAGCTGGAGGTAATGTAGCATCAAGGAAAGGACTTTATTGCTATTTTTGTTTTAAGATCAGTGCTACTATAGCAGTTTAATTGTACTCAAAAGCTTATGACAGCACACAAGAGGGGATTTTCTCCTATGAAAACTTTTAGAGACAAGTTCCATAAATTCCATTGGGAACAGATTTTCCATGTGCTTAAGTATTCTGTCTCATTTTTCCCTTCCTCCTTTCCCTCTTTTATTCCATGTTCCTGGGGTGCCTTCTTCCTTTCCTGAGACTTGCTCTTACATTCTGCATATCAATGGAAAACAGTGTATTTCTTTTCATGAAAACTTTGTTTCAATGCTAAAAAAATATTTAGCTTTACTTTCTGTTGACCACCCTTTCCTTATTATCTAAACTGGAATCTGTGCCTCATTATTATAATCATGTTTTCATGTGCTTCAGCTCTCATTCATCTTTTTCTGTGATACCTACTTGATACAACTGCAATCCTAAATAAGCCTATCCAACTGTATTCTTTCAGTCTGAATCTAAGACAATGAATGTTGTTTAATAAAAATACATTCAAGCAGGTTGGTCACAGTACAGATTTTGACAATTCTTGTTACATATTAGTTGTTTCATATAGATTTGGATAACAATGACAAGTGAGCTCAAAACTATATTCCCTTATAAGGCTGTAGAATGCATATTTTTCTGTGATGTTAGATTACTGAAATTTTACATACTTTCTATCAGCTGATGGGTTAAAATAACAGCATACTGTGCTATCCAACATTGTATCCACTATATTTATGGCTCATGAGCACTTGAAATATAGCTGGCTCAAATTGAGATGTGCTGCACATGTAAAACACACATTGGTTTTCAAAGAGCATAAAAAATAGAATATAAAATTTCTCAGTAATTTTATATTGATTACATGTTAAAATATATTTAATTTATTGGATTAAATAAAACATAATTGTATCTGTTTCTTATATGTTGAATGTCGCTGTTAAAAATTAAAATAATATATGTGGCTTGCATTTGTGATTTGCATTATATTTCAATTGGATGGCACTACTCTAAACTTTCAGAAAAAAATTCAAATGAAATCCATTAAAGATTTGATTTATCTCTCATGAACTATTGTTGAATACATATTACCACATAATATTCTCATAAATACTAGCATAATTCGTGATTCCTTCAGCAGTTTGGAGAGAACCCCTGTCCATTCATGCCCACCACCTAATATACTTTCATAGTAATACTTCACTATAAAATATGAAATATTAATTAAAATTTAATTAGCATTTTAATATCATTAGCTCATATTTCTATTGTGTCTTTTGTCCTAATAATTTATAAAATTCCTTTATATAGTGAAGCTTTAAACTTTACCTTATGCACCACAAGCATTTAAAAATATATATTATTTGATAAATTATTTTGATTATGGCATTAGTTGCATTGTGACTACTTTAATGTTCCTTATATTTTAATGTTTCTTGGTTCAAATATTCTTAACTTCTATAGTTTCTGTTTTCTGTCTTGACTGAAGGAGTTTTACTAAAACCTACATGACCAATATAGTTTTCCACATTTTTTTCTGACATCTAAATTTTTTACAGTTGTTTATAGTGTGCTGGGAATTTATTTTTGTGCATATCATGAGGCTGAAATCCAACTGAGTTTTTAAAAAATAAGGGCAGCCAATTGAGTAATCAGCAGTTATTAAATGAACCCCGCTCTTCTCATTGAATTGAACTACCACCATTGCTATATAACAAACTTTCATATATTCTGGAATTTGCATTCTGAATTCTCTATTCTCTTTCAGTGATATACATGTTTATTCCCAAGCCAGTATCTGCTAAGGAAAGTTCCCCCAAGAAACCTTCTTTACCATAATTTTCTTGATATTTGTAGATATTCTTTCTTTCTTCCACCTGCATTTTAGATTATTTTATCTACTTCTCTTGTTTCCCGTGGAAAAATTAGGATGTTGTGTAACACATTGTTTAGAGGCATTTAATAGAAAGCAATCTAGCAGTTTTAAGCAGAAAGAACGTTAATATAGGGCATTAGCTGTTATATAATTGATGTGTCTTTGGAGCAACATCTAAATTGGCCCAGCAGGACCAATTTTCCTAACTGGCCCCTTGGGGGGTGGATATTGGTTATCACCATAAGGAGCAGAAGGAATCAGGAAGGCACTGAACCAGCTGTTGTCACCTGGAACACACTGGTGTCAGGATCCCAGGAATACTGGCTCATGAGCCATCTCCTGTTTGTGGAATCTGCACCAACCAAAATAGATGCCTTTTATTCGATTGGAATTGTATTATATTTATATACTAATTTGGGGAGAATCAACATTAAATGCTATTAAATCATCTACTAGATTAATTTGGGTAGAAAATTCTATGTATAAAAGGTCCTACATGTAAAAGAAATATATAGCAACTTGGTTTATTTAAACCAAAGGACAAAGCTGGAAATCTTCCACTCACTCATGTTACCATCGCATGAATATTGAACTTTCCTGATGTAGTTCTGTGAACAAATCTAACAAGATATTGCTTCCTATATTTAAAATGTCTTTCCATGTAGTATTTTATTACAAAACTGGTTGCTTGAATCATTGGAAAATGTGACCTCTGCATTGAAGTTATGAGAAGGAAGAATATCTAATTTTCTATTAGTTAATATTAAACTGTATGAAATGTTAAAAAGAACACAATTACTGCTTTCTTAAAAGGAATTTAAGATAGATGATATACATAGAGCATTGCAATTTAAAATATATCAAGACTTATATTTGTATTACAGACCAAACTCATCTCCTAATCATTTACCTGCTTTCCTATACATTTCTTTTCCAATTTAACATTGAAAAATGTTGTTTTAAAAGACACCTGAAGCTCCAAGCTGTGTTTGCATCTGTGGGTTGATTATCTATACTAACGTGTATTAATCTATATTGACTCAGATGTGGGATCTGTCACTAACTTGTGTGACATTGAGCAGAGTATCTAAGATTCAATTTTTGAATATCTGAAATGAGTAACACACCTATTTTACAGGAACATAATAGTGATTGAATGTAATTCTGTGTGTAAAGGGCCCGGAGCATTCATAGCAGGTATTTAGCAAACGGCAAATATTATTACTTGCAGCCAGAACTATATTCAACTTTCACTTTTATTAGAAGGAAAGTGTTTACATGGCTCATTCTCTAAACTTCTGGTGTCACATTCACATGAATCTCAAGGATGAGCGCCTCATATAAAAGTTCTTCCAGTTCTCTTGTTTAATTTTTCTCATCACTGTGCTAATAAACACTATAATATGTCTATTTTATGTTTCTCTGGGTAGTCACTACAGGTTGAATGTGATGAAACCTATGATCTGCTGTGAGAGCAAATGACATGGTACTGTATGTGAGAATTGTGTGTTAATAGTTAATGGGTAAAAAACATTTTCCCCACTTTGAGAATTTAATTCTGTTTAGACATCATATTTTTCAAAATAAAAATTTGGTTAATTTTTATTTCTTTGTTTTTTAAGGAGACTTAGTTTACAACTCTATTGTATATTATCCTTCCATGCCTGCCACACAAAAACAGCACACACACAAAACTGGATCACGGTGCAGTTGACTCAGAGCCTCTTAACTTTTGTGACAAAGACATTTCTAATAATGGCATGTAGATAAAACTAAGAGTTGATGTAGTTTTATAGGTAAAGTTTTATTGATATATTCAGAATTGTTTAACTTATGTCTGATCAATTTATTCCCTATAGGGAATAAAACTATGCCGTGTTTCAGCTAGATCTTTGAGGGTCAACAGAGTAACAGAAAGCTCCCCTTAAGCAAATTCTAGTTCTGAGTAACTGATAGGTAATTAGAAAGCATTTGTGACTTTGGAAGAAAGGGGACACCTTTTCTATTTCTTTTATTAAGGTCACTTTGCTGAGAAGTTAGCTATTAACACACATTTCATTTCTTTTTCTCCTTAGGAAAATATAGAAGATTCATTAAAAAATACATTATAAGTATTATATCACCTCTTAAATAATGTTCTGATCTGCTGCATATAAAAATCTAGGCTTAGGTTCCTCCTTCAGAGTTGGAAGCCTAGCTGCATCATTTAGTAGTTAGTTGTGTGACTTTAGGTAACTCTGTTACAAAACCTCTCTGTGCCTCTCTTTATGAAAAGATGAAAGGTCATTTAGTAATACTTGCAGCATAGTAGGTGCCCAGTAATTGATAGTTATCATAGCTGTTGCTAAGTGAGTGAGTGGCCATGTGGGACTTTAAGAAGGGTGACAAACTTCTCTTACCTGATGGCCAATACCTGGAAAACTTAAATTCATACTTTTATTGAATGACTTTATTCTTTTAGCACTATGTCACCCCAACTGTATTCTGTAGTGTACATGTTCCTTGAAAAAAAGTGTACTGTGGTGAAACAAGTTTGAATATGCATTTTAGAAAAGTTCAGTGGTCTGGGAAGTTCTGCAACTAACAATGTATCTTCAATTTCTTTAAATCCAGTGTTTCGCAAATATATTTAACCATGGGATGTATTGTCATCTCAACATTGGTAGGGGAACAAGTTCTTTTGCACAAAGTTATATCCCTGTTAAATGGCAAGTAGTTCTTGAGAGGTTGGTTCTTTCAGCCAGAGATTGGTAGCCTGCTTTCAGCTAAGTTTTTGTCTGTGCCCTTCATATCATTTTGTAAATAAAGTTTTGATCCTTCACTGATGAGCACATTTTGAATGAATGAGAGGGAGGGAGGCTTATAATGAGAATAGAAACTGAAGGGGCTGTAGAGTAGGGAAAATGGCATTGGTAGGCTGAAAAGAACACACACAGTTTACCGATTTTTTTTTTTTTAATTTTAAATTTTTTTCATCACCATTTATCCCCTCTATGCCTTCTACCACCTCCACTCATCCCCCTCCACCCCCACAATCACCACACAGTTGTCCCTGAGTTCTCTCTGTTTTTTTGGCTCAATCCCCTCCCCTCCAACCGTCCCTCTCCCCCCTCCCCTAAGCTGTCTGCCTGCTCTCTATCTATGAGTCTGTCTCTATTTTGCTTGGTAGTTCAGTTTCTTCATTAAATTCCATATATGAGTGAAATCATATGGTACTTGTCTTTCTCTGACTGGTTATCTTTTTAATTCTCTTAAGATTAATCCAATCAGGTAGGAGCTTTGATTATGGGATATGCTGGGGAAAATAAGAGGAAAATCAGAAGGTGATTATCTGTTAGGCAAAGTAAAGTGTGGATCAAATGGAACTAGCAAAGTGCATAGGGAATTCTAACATAAGAATGTTTTGTAGTGTGTGTGTTTATATTTAAATGGCATGTGTGCATATCAACTGAGCAGGTTATTTTATAGGTATTTTCATGGTAGACTATGTAAACCTGGCACTGGGTCAATAATCATGTAGGCTATATAAGTGGCCTCATGTTGTTTAAATATTGGGATTTCATTTATCAAAATATTCCAAAATTAAGAGCTACTTGACTACATGGCCATAAACAGATTGCTTCCATTTCAGAAATGTTTGTTTAATGAAACACATGTTTGAAGCAAGCACATGGGCTACTAAAAGAATCACTCAAATAAATTATAGCTGAAATATATTCCTACTTGAAATGACAGAAGCTGATATAAATGCAAATAATTTAGCCAGAGAATGGATGTTATGTCTTGGAGATTGACTAACTTAACAGGTTATGTAGAAAGCAAAATTAATATGACAGTGGCTCTTATTACTCATATAGACTGGGTGCTTTTTAAAGGAAGGAGTAACCTTTGACATCAGTCAGCATAGATAAACACATTAATAGATGCTTGCTGATTAGCTAGTACAAGGAATGACATTAAAGTACTCAGTTAAGTTTATGAAAAGGATAATTAAGGATGTGCCTATTTCTGAATGCCACATTTCTGTGTATCCTCAGAGGCCTCTATCTACCCTTCGATAACCACTTTGGTTTGGTATTTGTTGTCTAATTATTTGGTTTCCAGAAGAGTTTCCTTCCATTATAAAAAGAAAATCTTAAAAATTCATGGAAATTTTTGCCCAAAGGTAATTTTAAGGCATTTTAATATTAAATTAACTTTTAATTTGATAACAAGTAATTTAGTTATTTTTAGTAAGATTCTATAACTTTTTAATATAACTTAGAATATTTAGCTAATTAAAATATCTTCTGGGGCAAATGGAGAGAAAAAGTATGATTGGAGTCTGAAAGCAAATGAAATTTAATATCCTCTATGTATGTCTAGAAGATTAAATTTTTAGTATCCTTTCTTTCTAAAACAATACATGCACATAATTGAAAATATCTCACAAAGACTTTTAAAGAATAGAAAAAGCTGGTGAGTATACTTCTAGTTTTTATTTTTCTATGTTTAATAGTTTTACTTGTTAAGCTTTGTAGTTTAAATATATTTAACATTTGTATGTGTACTTTAAAATTACATTAGTATGGCCATTTGGTGACTTCTTATTCATAACTATTTCAGTTTTGCTATCTCTTCATATAAATCTATTGCACAATGCTTAAAAACAAAAGGAAACAATAAAAGAAAAATCCACAGTGATTTATTGGATAAAAGAATAGCTCATCCTCCATGCAAGATTGTTATTAATTAATATAAAGAAAGACTGAATTATTTTTTTACTTTTATTTAAAATTATAAATGTATTTTTCAATTATAGTTGACATACAATATTATATTAGTTTCAGGCGTACAACATAGTGGTTAGACATTTATATACCTTATGAAATTATCACCCCAATAAGTCTAGTATCCATTTGGCACCACACCTAGTTATGAGAATATTATTGACTATATTCTCTGTGCTGTATGTTACGTCCCATGACTATTTTACAACTGGCAATTTGTACTACTGAATGCCTTGAACCTATTTTGCCCATCCCTCAACTCTCCTCTTGTCTGGTGACCAATTTTTTTTCTGTGTCTATGAGATTTTTCTATTTTATTTGTTTATTTGTTTTGTTTTTTAGATTCTACACATAAGTTAAATCATATGGTATTTAAGACTGGATAGTTTTTAATAACATACGAAATACTTTTGGCAGCACTGGATTTGAGATCAGATAGGCACAGGATCAAGTCCTGGCTCTATGACTAATGGACCTTCACCTTTTGCAAGCCATGCAACCTCTCTGATGCTCAAAAGGCTTTATGTATATTGATGATCATTTTAATTATTCAGGAGAATGATTGGCTTATAATAATAATTAAATTACTATATCCTATCTTCAAAGAAATACACTGCAGAAATTAAAATCCCTTTCTCTAGGCATTTGGCTTTGAGGATATATATATAAAGAAAGAGTATAGAAATGCCTCTATAGTTTTATGCAGGAGTAATTATCCTTCATTCCTTCATTCACTCTTCAAACATTTATTCTTGATCTCCTGTGCTGGGTTCAAGGGATACACAAAAAGGTGGCTCCTGCTCTCAAGGATTGTATTTAAGTGAAATATGGATGGGAACATCTGAATGGCTTTATTTCTTTTTATATTCATTCTAATTCAACATCAGTGACTCAGAATACCTCAGCCTGCATAAATCTGAATAAGTCAGTCACTGGAACTAGTTAACAGGGACTAGCAACAGCCAAGAGTGTTTTCTCTGAGTACTGGGGATGACTCCTGATGCGTAACTGCTGTTCCAGAAAGTCATACTCTTTACAGAATGTAGTCATGAGTACAGTCCCCTGGGACAGTGTTTTGCAAATTTCAGTCATTGTCATAAGACCTTCCTCAATTTGGGGCTATACCACCTATCCTCTTGTTTAAGAAAAATTTTTCTTTAGAGTAATTTTTTTTTATGTGGGATATAATATATTTAAAAGAACTTTATATCACTACCATAAGTGAAAAATTATTACCACTTGCATAAATAGAAGGTGAGCATTGAAAAAAATAGTGTTGAGATAATTATAGCTAAGGACGAGCTCTGGTCACATGTCACTTTCTCTTTGATAGTGTTGGAGTTCAGGAAGTCACAAGAGCTCCATACTGAGACATTGCCTGTGAAGTATTCAGAACGGAGGTGTTTTCTAAAGGGATTGCCTTTCTCCCTCTCTGACTCTGAATCATTGTGTCTGCATGAGTTTGCATCTCACCATCTGCACACACTGTCTCCAAAGGCACGTTTTACTTTCCAAAATGTTGAAACAGAATTTTACTTAGTGCTTACCGGTGTCAAGCACAAGGGGAGATGCTCTGCATACTTTATTCTCACAACAACTGATTTCATAAGTGGTGTTATCCAAATGTTACAAGTGGGAGATTTGGGCTCAGAGAGTGTAATTCTCTGCTTGAATTTGAACCCTAGGAGCTTGGCCTCTTATCCACTATGACTCTGAGATGAACTTATTTCAGTTTCACACAAACGCATATATACACCCCTATTAGAACAGCATTCTTCCCATGTGAGCATTTCTTTTTCTTAAATCAGTAAAGTCTCTGTGTATAAAGAAAGCCATTTTAATAGAAAAATGTGCAACATAAAAGATGGAATAGTTGCCTATCAATAGATCAACTTAGAAACATTTTTTACAAGGGATAGAGAAGACAAGCACAGTTTCCAACTAATAATCATAAAAATTTAGAATGTTTTGCTACTTTCAAGGACCTTGGAAGTGAATGAAATAGCGGGAAGTGAAATATCTACAATAAAATGCTAGAAAAACAGTGTACTTAATGAAGGCCACGAGGGTGTTTAAAATCATGAAAGCTGTAATATCGATGTGATTAAAATATATTGTAAAATGCCTGCAATAACGAGTTTAAGGCTAATAATTTGCAGCTGCCTAATGCTTTGCATCTTCAAAAGAATTTCCAAGCCTCTACTAATTGACTGTTAAAAAATTCTTCTAATGTATCATTTGACCCAATGAGAAATCCAAACAATGATCACTTAAGCTATTTAGTCAGGGTGTTCCTACAAACCCTGTGTGAGAAGCAGGAAATATATTGGACATTATGTTTTACTTCAGAAGCCTTTAGGGAAGGAAGAAAAGGAACTCAGGTTGAAAGCAGTGTTCAGATGTTGTGGTGGACAGAATACTGGCCCCCCAAAGGTGTCTACATCCTAATCCCCAAATTTGTGAATGTGTTAGGTTACATGGCAAGGAGAATTTAAGGTTGCAGATAGAATTAAGACTGTAAGCAGTTCACTTGGAGATGGGAGAGTGTCGTGGATTATGCAGCTGGGCCTCTGAAGTGAAAGAGGGTGGCAGGAGAGGCAGAACCCCAGACCTGGCAGCCTGAAGAAGACTCAGCCCAAGGTTGCTGCTCAAAACCGGAGGGATGGGTCATCAGCCAAGAACTGTGGGTGCTTCTAGAAGCTGGAAAATGCAAGTGAGCAATTCTTCCTGAAGGCCCACAGAAGGAACATGTCCCTGCCAACATCTTGATTTTAGCCCAGTGAGATCCACTTCAGACTTCTGTCTTCCCAAACTATAAGATAATCGATTTCTCTTGCTTTTAAGCCACTAAGTTTGTGGTAATATTTAGAGCAGCAATAGGAAACTAATACAGATTTTGAAACACACTTGAACTCAACAAGTACAAAGAATAGCATGAATACCACAGATAGGACCCTATGCATCACACTTTCCTACACCATCAGTGTAGTTAAAAAAAAAATGGATGTAACCATGAAGAAATACTATCTGAGAACATGAACCATTTAACCATGGTAGGGAATTATCTAAGATCATTTTCTTCTAATGATAAAAATTCTGTTGGTGTCAAGGTGGTTTGTTGTGAATGGAACCAATGAGATAAACTTTAAGGGTATTTTCTTATAAAAATAATATATGTGCATTGTAGAACATTTGAAAAATAAAGAATAATATAAGAATAAAATTACATACCACAGTCCTGCACTCAGAAATGAGCACTCATAGCATTTTTCTTGAATTGTGTGTGTGTGTGCATATGTAAAAGACCTCACATTGTGTGTACGGTTTTGTAATTTCAGTGTGGTCTGAACATTCACTAATGGTACAATTCCAGATATTTTATGTCAAACAGGGACATTTTATAAAATGTAAATCTTTTTTATTTGTAAATTCTGCACTGAAGGATTTATTGATACTTTATTTCTAAGGTAATGCTTTCATACTAACCTTAGGATAAGTAAGGTTAGAAGATCCTTGGACCACAAGTCCTAATGAGATATTAAAATAAATTACCTTTTGTTAAAGTAATTTGTAAAAGTCTGTGCTCGTTTTATAATACATAACTCCTTTTAAGGGCAGGGCAGGAATTGTGCTTCATAATTTTTATATCTTTAAAATCTGAACAATTTTTTAAATAATAATCATTAAATGGTTATTAAGTAAACATCTAAAAAGAAGTAATTAGGGAATTGATATTGAGACTTTTTATTAAGGTATTTATGTATGATTATGGTAAATCACCCTGTTGAATTTCAAAATACCTGATCTGAAAATCCAAGTGATGAGTGAGAACTGTAAAATGTTAGAGTAGTGAGAATCAGGGTCATAGAAGGATAAAGATAATTATGTTAAATATGACTGTCTGGAGATACTAAGAATTTCCCATGAATGAACTCTATCAATCACCTCACCCTATTAAGTATCTGTTGCTGATTTTCAACTTTGCTTACAATTATAAACTACATTAAGATATAGTAATCCCTCAAATTTAAGTGGTAAAATTTTTAAATACTTATACCATCTTATTTTTACAAACTCAGAGAAAAAAATACATAGGAAAATTCAGTATTTGGATAGCTATTTCTCTACACTGTTTCTAGATGTAATTAAGCAATCAGATTTAATAAGTAAAATGGATTACTAAAATTGATTAAGAATAAATTTAAAACATATTTTTATATATTTTGACAGAGCTGTACCTTTAAAACTTTTATATGGTGTAGAGCTTAAATTTTTGATGGACCGTATCCTTACACATTTTAATAGGAGAAAAGAAATATAGAAAAAATTGTAATAATTCTTTCTGGTTCTTCGTATTCTAAATTAATATTTCTTTGTCTAGAAGTTCACATTTTTATAAGAATTCATGCATAGATCTTATTAGATTATACACTTCCAAATGTCAAATTATTAATGAAAATAGCCCCACCAGGAATTCCCAATGTTTCATTATTTCAGTTCAGAAAAGAGTTTAGTGTTCAGCCTCGTGCATAATATAAGCCATGGGTAAAGTAATTAAGCATTCTTTTTTTTTTTAATTTTGGCTTTTGTAACCAGATTAATGCCTGAGTTCTGAGTTGTTAATTACTTAATATTACACCTGGAGCATGGGAATTAATAATAGTAAAAAAATAATTTTTTAAAAAGTTAGCATAAAATAGAATACTCAAAACTGCATTTACTTAGCTACATATTTTCTTGTAAAATTCCCCATCCCCCCAAATCACAATCTATAATACTTTTTATAGTTTTGGATAACGTCATAAACAATATTTACTTCAGAAATGCAATCTAAATTTTAGATACATAATTTCAAATATAGTATTGTGGTCTTTGTCTAGAAATAGGCAGTTTGGCCCTTATATGACAAACAAAACTGCTGAGGTAAAATAAGGAAGATTTTGAGCAAGTTCATGATTTTAGCAAGTTGAATTACTCACAAGCATTTATTACTTAATAAACAACATTATAAATCATTCAGATTGTTTTTCTCATTAGGAAAGCCTAAAATCTTCCCTTTTTTTGTATCAGCAAAACTTGAGAAATAAAATTGGCAGCTATAATCATCAAATATGGTACTAGAAATATTGTCAGTATGATAAAGACTCTGCGGTAACTCTCAAACTTCAGTGAATTTAGGATTGGGCCAGGTACTTAGTTACCTGATGAATGATTCTTTCCTGGGCCGCAATCCCAGAAAACTCCCATTCTATCGAGCTGCCAAAGCGATTCTGAAACAAGTAGCCCTGGACCACTTTATGAGAAGAGAATGGAGTCACAATCAGACAGTGTCCCTGTTATCAAGTGCTTAACAGAGTTGAGGACCTTTCAAGAGACACCCAGTGTTTTTATCACTTGCTATTGTGTGAGCTGTACCCAGAAATCAAGTGTCCCTGGGGTATGGGCCCCAGGAGGCCTCAGCGCCTCTGGGAGTGGCAGAGAACACACTTTGCTGGGTCTGCTAGTTGCCTCTGGCCAAGAAGGCTGCCAGGATGCACACATCAGGAAGGGGTGGGGTTCTGAACTTGCTGGTGTCACTTTCAAAAAATGAGTAGAAGTTCATCCCCGTCTTTATTTCAATATGTACATGTTTTCTAGTCCATAGCCATCTCTGAAATATTTTATAACCCCAGTATGATGTCCCACAGAAAGTTTTGCTAACAATGTAGTTTTACTCAGTTATAGTCTCATATTGTGACATCGTATTCTTCACACAGCAAAGCTGTTGAAAAACATTACTGTCTAAGTGGTAATCAAATACTTGCTAATGTAATTAGACCGAAAGATTCCATTAGAGGTTGATGTGTATTTATTGTAGCCTTGATTTATATACCCCTGCAACAGAGACTAAAAAGTGTTCATTTGCACTGGTAGGCCTGCTTAAGGTCCATGAAAGGAATTGAGGAAGAAAAAGATAAACTATTCGGTCATTGCTCTCAAACCATGATAAGAGGTACTTTGATACTTTATATTTTTCCCTTCACAAGTTGTTCTTTGAAAAGAAGAGGTAGAAATAGGAAGTGAGCAAGGACAAAGGAACTACGGAATGCCAACACTCTTTTGTCTTGCCCAGAACCAGGACAGCAAAATTGGATTTGCCAGTGGAGCTGAAGTAATCCTCTTTTAATCTAGTGAACTGATTATATGCTCTTGCCCTTTGGGAACTTCAAGGAAGAGGCTGCAGTTTTATTGCATTTTCTCAGCAATATTGCCTGCAGAATGGCTTGATACCCAAACTAGAGTTGGCAGTAGATGGTGTGAAGTTAAGCTCAGCTTCCTGACTTACTATTGCTATGATCTTGGTAAGTCTCTCAAGCTTTTTAACTTGTGTCTTCAGTTTAAAGTTTTGTTTTTGAGTTAAACTGAGTTCAGATACTTTTCTTAAAATTGTAGCATACAGCATAAAACACACCATGATATTCATGTGAATGTGTGAATGTATATTATTACTATTGAATGGAATTTCAGTGTGTGTTCCTTTGAAATGTGTCACATTCACAATCAAGTGTTAAGCCACTTTTTCGGAAAAGGGAACTCAAGGACTTGTATTGGAGATGGGGATTGGGATGGAACAATAAATATTCCACTTCAGTGCTTAAATTGTTAAGCAATTGAGAAATAAGACAAAAGAATAAGACAGGGGCTAAATAAAATGTTCCCTTTATTATTGATGAAGTTGGCATTGGCCAATGTGGTATACATCTGTTAAAAAGTAGAGTGTGTAATGTGAAAGCTCAGAATTAGACAGAGTTGCCCACTCAGCACATAAGACCTTGAACTATAGACCAAGGTAGTTTAACAAAACAGCAAAAGATAAGAATTGGGATTGGGTTGCAAGCTTGTCCTGAATCCCGGTCCCCACTAACATCCACTAAGTCTTTTAAAGAATTTACAATTTTTAGATTAGAGATGTACTAAAATTATTAAATATGTATTAATTAATACAGATTTATATCAAATTCTGACCTCATATATTTTTATGTTTAGGTATTATGGGTACATAAAACTGAATAGAGTTTAAAAGATATTTTAAATCTACTAGTTACTCTGTTAGGGAGTTGAACCCTGGACATATTTCTTTAATTTTTATAGTTTTATTAATTTCTTATATTTATTTTGTCATCATAAATATTGAGGTACAATCTACATAAAGTAAAATTTGGGTTTTTTTTAGTGTACATCTTTATGCATTTGACAAACCATAGCGTCATGTAAATTTAGTCTAACGGTATAATTAATTACTCAAAGATAGTATCTCTGCTCCATATCTCCAAAATCTCTACCTTTACCACCCCAATGTTGTTAAATTATATGTCTTCCTTTGAACTTAACTTTACATTTGTGGAAAGTACTTTGCCACAGGAAAAGGTATTTCCAAGATGAATTTGCTTAGAGCTGTATAGAAACCGATTAAACCTTGATCCTATTGGGGTCTCAATTGTGATTCTAGCAAATATTCGACAGGCATTGATCACCAGTGTAGCTATAGGCTTGTTGTACAGTCCCAATTACTCACAAAGAAACAGGGAAACATGAATTCAAACCTAGCTTGCCTTTAAGGCACAAAGAATGTAAGGATATCATTGCATAGAAGGAAGTAACTTGTAGGCTCATGTTTCAAAGATATTTTCTTAATTAGCAACCTAGTTTATATATTTTAATTCTAAAATAAGCATGTCCTTTTCCACTCTTTCTTCTTTTACTCAATATAGACCCCATAGCCCAGGCCTTTTCTTCAAAGCAAAGTGGACAATTAGAGATATTGCTCAAGGTCTGACAACTGGAGAAATTTTCTTCGCCATTCTTTTTTAGGGACAACCATGAGTGAGTCAGTAATGCAGCAGTCATTCACTTGGGACTGGTCCAGTATATTTTCTGACCCATTCATATCTTGTAAAGAGATCATGTGAACAATAGCAGTTGCTATCAACCCTGGGTATATTTCTGATAATCAGCAGTTGTTTTTATACTGGCAAGTCAATGAATTAAGCAGAGATGTGAATAAATACCACTATTATTACATCTTTCAAATTTTTGTTGGTGGAGCTAATCTTTACAATTATTCCAGTATTTGTTTTAGTTTACTATTTTGATGATGATGGGGTTGAACAGTTCTAGAGACTTAGATTTTTCCTTCCTATTATTATATAATAAAATTCTCATTCTTTGTATGGATTCTGCCATTCTGGCTATTTTATGGTCAGTGTTGTCTTAGATTCAATAATCTATAGAGAAATGGCAATCAAAGCTGGGAAAGGAATTGGACATTGCAGAAATAGAATTCCACAAACTTGGATTAAGTAAGTTTGAAGCATTTTGAAACTTCCTTACAGATCTAGAATCTTTTATGTTTATAATTTAAATGAATTATTAACAATTTGTATTAGTGATAAAAAGTGATAGAGATGGGAGTTGAACATGTGTAGTTTATATGTGAGGAGTAAGAGGTCTTCACGAAATAATCCTGTAAAATTAACACTATGCCTTTTGTAGAGAAAAGAGAAAAAAAAAATCCTCCAAGCTTGCCCTGTAAAGCACAAAAGCATTTGTTTGCATCTTAAATGGAAGAAGAAAGGGGAAAGTTTTACATTTGTATAAAAATAATTTTTACTGGTTGTTTTTCACTGTAGCTGAAAAGCATAATCTTAAAACATTTTGGTACTTTCCTGTATTTGAAAGACAAAACCAGGTTAATTAACATATATGTGTAGAGAGATTCCCCTGGAAGAAGACTCTGAGAAATGGACACAAATGCAGTAGTTAATTTAGATGAGCCTAGTACTGGTGAAAAAATGGCAAATGTGAGACAAGAAAGGGAGAAAAGCCAATAATGTGTATATTAATAAGCAGAATAATGTGATGAGCAATTATGATTCAGTATTACTGGGAACCCTCTCATTACTCTTTAGAACAAACCTCAGAATTGTCCTCCTGAAGATGGCGAAGCTGAGTTATTTACACATTGATTTCCAACCCTCATTGACTAAGGGCTGCCCAACCCTCAGCCCTCCCTGCACTAAGTCCCCAGCACTTCTGAGCTGCCAGGCAGGCACATGGGCTGAGGCAGCTCGCTCAGCTCCAGAGAAAGTCCCCAGGCAGCAAAGTAGAGGTTGGAAGTGGTCGGTGTGCTTAACAACTGACCATAAAGATGTAGCTTTGGCCCAGGGAGATGTGGGATGTACATCAGCAGCATCTGCTACACAGAAAACACCTGGGTACTTTTTGCCACTATGGACAAGTGAAATTAACCAACTTTCCTGGAGGAGAAATATGAGTTATATGGTGTTTTGCTACCTTCATCCTATGGAAAATCTCTAGGTTTGTTCCCCCGTTGTACTGGAGTACCAAGCTAGAGTATAAGACCAATTCAGTTATACTTACTATATAACTGAGTACTGATATATTTGTGTACTGTTATATCAAGATTAATGTTCACGTTAATCACTACTGAGTCCATTATGGCTGCAAATCATTTCTTTGTAATTTTCTGTTTGTTTATTTTTCCTGCACATTGGTTACCAGTTAGAAAACTAGAATATTGACTAGATGCATCATGCAATCTTTCTTCATTATGCGCAATCAAACATGAGTAAGAGATGGGACCTTATTCAAAAAGAAGAAAATCTACCATTTGAAGCTGTGAATATGTATTAGGAAAGATTTTGATTTATGATGAGTCCCATTCTTTTGGCAAAACATAGTATAATCTTGGTGCAAAAGCAATTATTGATATCAATTATTGATACAAATTACCTTCAGATTTAACTATTTGTTATAGTATTTTACAAGAAAAATAAGGCATCATTATGAAATCTGAAAGAACACTTTATAGTAAATTTACAGCAATTAATATGGCTCTGTTTTGTTCCTACCATTGTATAATGCCGTCATTTACTTTATGTTTCTAGATTGGAGATTTACATTTTAAATGATTTATTTGCGGACCTTAATTGTAAATTAAAGCTTTCCAGGAATGAAAGTTTTGCATTTCTGTATTTCAGGTTCATCATTTATTTCATTTCACAACCTATTAAAATTGGCCAACCTTAATGACAATAACTATCATTAAATGGGCAAAATAATGATTTACATTTGAGTTAATTTAAGTGTATAAAAGGAAATGCTTTGCAAGGCCAGTAGGCTCCTCTTGAAACTTCATAGAAAGCTATTATTGGGCCTATATTTCAGATGTTACTCAAGGACAAGCTTGTATTTTCTAGGATAAAGAAAAAGAAAAGGGCTACGAAAAGGCCTTTTATTAATTTTTGTAGTTTGACTCAGGAATAGTTTTATACAAAAAGATTAGAAGGAAGCAGAAATACCAACTTCTATTTTCATGGCCCTGACAAATTACCAATCCTTGCTGAGGCCCAATGTGATTACCAGTAAAATAAGAATAATAAAGCTAATGTCATACAGTTTTGTGAATATTAAATGACATAATGCATACTAAATGCTTAGCAACATACCTGGTACATGGAAAGTCTTAGTAAATAATAATTGAGAAAGTTAAAGATTTAAAGAGCCAAACAATGTAATCTATAGAAAAGGAAGAGATAGCACTTAATGCTAATCCTCAGACTTAAAAATTGTCAAACAGCGATTAATGACTAAGTATAAGTCAATACAAATTGAAAACATAAAATCAGTTTCAACATAAGAAAAAATAGCCATAAAGTATTGAGAAAGATTAATTTTCTTGGGCAGTTTTGAAAGGTAGGTAGGTTATGATTGTCTCTGGAATTGATTTCCTATGGTTGTCTTTCTATGGTAGTGTGACTCCCAACCATATAATATCGGAGTATTCATGCTGTACTTTAATATACCCTCATAGAGTCTTTTGATTAAAATTTTGCTGATTTAAATTTTAGAGTCAAGAAAGAAGTTCTATAAATTCTTCATAGATAACCACTCTTGGAGTGTGTCGTATAGTCTCTCCTCTTTTCCCTTGAAAGGAAATCAGATTCCCAGGAAGCTTTCACATACATTGCATACTTGGGGTTAACTTATAGGCTGCTTAATATTGATTAACCTAGCTTATATCACTACACGGAATCTATCTGAATATTTTAAATAATGTTATTGTGTCCTCTGCTATTTGAGGTTAAAAGTACACACTGACTGTGGGGTCAGACTGCCTGCATTAGAATCCCAATTCCAATACAGATTTCGTTTTCCCATCTGGAAAATGAGAATAACATTACTACTACCTTAATAGGGTAATTTTGAGAATTAAGTTAAACCTGAAGAGTCCTAGTTTATTTTAGGTATTTGATAATTTGAAATATTATTAATTTAATTTTTCCTGCAGTTGTTTTATAGCTATACAGCAGTTACTCTGGCTAGTTATAATATAAAGAAACCCTTCTACTGTTCCTGAAACATAAAAATACTGAATTATGACACCATGTCTGTGTTTGTCCAACAAGTACTTATTTAATATTCAGATTGGGTGAGATACTACATAGAGCATAACAACTATACTGATGATTCATGCACATTAGTGCACACTTCTTATGTTTTCTGCCAGATGTTGTTTTTCCCCCCTCATTCTGTATATGTAAATATATTTAAAACTTTTTGTGGACTATCTGTCCAAGAAATTATGCTAGGCATCATGTAGGAATCTATGAGTTGAAAGAGAAAGCATCTGCCTTCAGAGATAATTTTTATATCATGAGAAAACGTGGCTGTTTTGGTGATGCCAGTGTTTTCATCAGTACTAGTTCTAGGGTAGATGAGCTTAGGTTTAATACTTCTCCACCAGAATTGTCTATTTATTTCATCAGAATCAACTTTTTAGTTTATGACATGAGATAGTACCACTTTAATTGTTTTTGTTTTGTTTTGTTTTTGCTATTGAATTTCTTTGTTTTTAAGTTTTTTATTTTGTTGGTTTTCTGGGCATGGAAATTCTATAATTTGTCCTTACATACCTGTGTCCTTACGTACCTAGAAGAAAGATTTTAAAGTTCTCTCATGTAAATTTTTTCATTTCTTCTCAGAATAACCCGATTCATTAGATAGGGCTTTTTTGAAAAAAAACAAAACACACCACACCTTCATTTAGTAAAAGAAACAATGACTCAGAGGAGTTAAATATCATAATCTAGGTAAAACTGTGGTTATTGTCAGAGCCATGCCTGGTAGCCTAGTGCCCCTAATCCCACGGAATATTCTTTCTATTCTACCACCAGGCCTCTCACTCACTTCTGTTGAGCATCCCAGGCTCACATTTGTACTGTGAGTACAGTGTAGACATGCACAAAGCATGAACTGTGTTGCACCTGAAGGGTTAGTTTAATCACATATGATTATGATGAGGATAGTATGAATTATATTGTTAGTCTCTCATATAAGCAAATTAATACATTCCCTAAGGAGTACATTAAGGTTTTTGAGAAATAACAATATAACCATTTGTTAGAATTTTAAATATAAGATAATTAATATATTATTTTCTCTTTTTCTAGAAAATACAAGAGACATCATGATGATATATGAAGAAAATGCTGAGGAATGGGCTCTGTATTTGAGGGAAGTTTTTTCACATACTGTGAAAAGGGAAGCAATCCTGCTGTATTGCTTGGAGAATTACTCTCTTCGGGATCTGGAATTGCAGAGTTTAAACTCTTACGAATGCAAACTTTTGATACTATCAGATAGCCTGCTTAAAGACCTCACTCCAAAGAAATGTCAGTTCCTGGAAAAGGTACTTCATCCACCAGAAAGCGTGGTTACCTTGCTGTGTGGGGTGACGAGTTCAGACCAGCTCTACAAATTGTTAAATATCTCTGGAGGCAGATGGGAGATCTCAACTGAGCAGGGGCCTGAAGACTACATCTCTGTAATCGAGAGCATCATATTTGGAGGTAGTGTTACCAAATCCTCTTTATCAATTTGTTTTTATTTTTGTCTATTTATTATTAAAAAAAATGTAAAGTGTTTTTTTTTTTTAACAATGAATATCTGATGTTAGGATAAAAAAGAAAAAAATGAAAGCAAATATATTTAACAGTATGTTGCACTTTCCTCAAAATGCATAAAGGTTCTGAATTTTTAGCTATATTCCAATTAAAGGCTTATCAGTTGTTATAAAAATGGTTTATAAATATATTTCTTAGGGCAGTTTATATGAGATCATACTTGGTAGAACAAAAATGGTATGCTGTGCTGCTATATAGCAGTTTGGTTCTGGAAGCCGGTTTCTTACTTGAGGTAAGATTCTTTGCTGCAATATTGTTACTACTCAGTAGCTGTCCAATTTTTGAAGGTGTGGGTTAGAATGACAGAGCTTTTGCTTTGTTGATAATTGTATGATACCTCTTACTGGTATGAAATACTGTTGTTTTTACTAATTATAAAGAACAAATTTAGTCTTAATCATATATCCATTGCATTAAGGAGCAGAATGTAAGGGCTCCTTCATTAATTAATTAGAGTTCCATGTATTAGTCAAAACTCTGATGGTTACTAAGGTTAAAGCTTCTTGCCCCATTCTCTGCTTCAGGCTTGGTGTGGGAGGGGTGCTGTGGTGAGCTCCTCTGGTTTTCTCAACCTGCATTTCACCTTTAACTCCCAGTCTTCCAGCTACAGTTTCTCCTCCTAAAGGGGAGAGGAAGGGTTCTTATTTTCTAGCGGCCATATCAGACATTAAGTGTTGACTCTTTTTCTTGGAGTATATGTCTGGATTGTTTGGCAATCTCCTCATTCATGGAAAGTGTCCCACCCACGGTTCCCTTATGAGATGAGTGTGTCATCTCTAAGCATCAAGTTGTGGTGGTCCACCTTATATAGATTCTTACTGCTGATTTCCACGGTTCCCTCATGTGTCTGTCTCTTTTGATCAAAGTTTCTCTGAGATATCTCCTGGCTGGTCCTTTCTCTCGCCTGGTCCACGTCCATCTGTAAAACGATTCGTTTGTCTTTTGCCCTGACAGACTCCACATGCAAGCCATTCCCAGCATAGCCACCAGCATCCTGCCCTCAGAACAGCAACACAGTCACAGCCTCTTGCCTTTAATCATTTCCAGACATGGGTCTAACATGAGTCTTGGTGTTCTATAAATCCAGAGCACCCATATCAATCCCCAGGGGTCTGCTGGAAGCCCTTATCACTGTGCTTGAGGATGGTGATATCCCTCAGTCCTTCCTGAGGGGGATGGTGGGACTCACAGCACATCAACAACTCTCCTTAACAAATCCTTTTTCTATTTTCTGGCATTCCAACATCTTCAAATTTAATACTTTTAAAACCTTGTTTAGGTGATCTATTATTGCCTAACAAGTTACTCTTAAAATTTAGCAACTTAAAATAACAAACAATGATTCTACCACAGTTTCCATGGTTGAGGAATCTAGAAGCAATTCAGCTGGGAGGTTCTAGATCAGAGCATCTCATGAGGTTGTGCTCAACCTGGCAAAGATTGAAAATCACTTGGAAGCCTCCACTGTCCACTGGGGGAGGATTTGCTTCCAAAAAGACCTCACGCTCTTGGCAGATTTGTTATTGATTCTTTAAAAAATATTTTTATTGATCTTTTTAGAGAGAGAGAGGAAGGTTGAGGGAGAGGGAAAGAGAAACATCTACCTACCACTATCTCCTGCACGCCCCCTACTGGAGATGGAGCCTGCAACCCGGGCATGTGCCCTGACCGGAATCGAACCAGCTACCTCTTGGTGCATGGGGCAAGGCTCAACTAATTGAGCCACACCAACCAAGGCTGTTACTGATTTTTTAAATCATCTCTTGGTTGGATAAGTTCCCTCTCATAGATCCCTCAAGAAGGGCCCTTGGCAGCAATGTTTCTGAAATCTTGCATGTTCAGAAGTGTTTGTTTCTTGCCTTGTACTTGAAGTACAGTTTGACTGAGGACCCTGTTGCTCACCTTTCTTCTGGCATGTAGAATTTAGGGAGATCTTATTTGCCTGGTTAACAAAAGGACTCTTCATTTGCATTTTAAGTCCAATGACTTCACTAGGATGTTACCTTAGCACTGACTGTTCTGAGCTATTTTGCCCAGAGACACAGTTATTTTTGTATCATCCCCCTCCCCCTCTCCAAAATGTAAATTCAAGTCTTTTATTTCAGGAACAACTCCTTGATTTATAGCTTTGAATATTTGCTCTATCTTACTATGATGATTTTGTTATTCAGGGATTCCTTTTATGTGTAGGTTGGATTTATTTTATTTGTGATACACTCAACAATTCCTCTCTAATTCATTTTGATTATTAATATTCATTGCTTAGTTTGTATTTATCATGTCAGTTTTTGCTGTCTTATTGTGCGTTCAGCACTTTCTTTCCCCCCGTATAACTTCCAATTTCTCTCTTATTTTTGTGGTTCTTTTACTGTTTTTGAATGCACTCTTTGGCTGAGCATTGGAAGTTTACAACTCATCTCTTGATCTTGTCTTGCTAACCTCTCCTTAACATCTTGCATTCGGCATATATAATTGCTTCAAAGAGGTGGTTGCTATTTATTACATTTTAAAAATTCATGGTGAAATGCTTGGTCACAATTTTCCATTTCTCTTATGGCAACATGCTCTCAGTGTGTGTTCCTGATGTGGCATTGGTTTTCTTTTTTCTCTTTCTCTTGTAGAATCTTTATATAGATCCTGTGGTTGCCTAGTTTTGTTTTGTTTTTGTGCCACTGAACAAAGTGAGTTTTGTGGGGGTTTTTGGTTTAGCCAAAGAAGATAGGCATTGTGGGTTTTTGTTGTTTGTTCTGTTCCGTTTTTCTCCCACACAATGAAAGACTTTACTTCTCTGTTTCCACAGACATAGATTGCTTTCTGCAAATATGTCTTCTCAGTACAGTTCCTCATTTAGCCCCACTTTCTCTGCTTTTTGGAACCAACCTGCTTCCACAGATGCTTCTGTCTGAAACTGTTGAGTCACGTCTACAATATAAAAATGTATGGCCTCTACCCTTAGAGGAAAGTATGTTTGTTAGCTCTTCTTAAAATCTGCAGTTTCTAGATTAATCCTTCAAGGTTTTTCTTCTCTGTTTCCTATGGCACCCCTTTTGCTATCACTGATTTTGAAACCATTTCCATTAACCTGGAGGTCTAGAATGTCAGTTTTCTATTTTCCGTAAATAGGATATTACCATAATTGTTTCCCATTCTTAATGTTTGAGATGATTTTGAGGAATAGAAAGGGGAAATGCTGATTGTACATTAAAATTTTGAAACTGGCAGCCTTCAAGTTTCTTATTATCTCTGGATTTTTTTTTTTTTTTTTTTTTAGTATTCCCCAAGTGCATTAAGTTTTTTTCTTTTTGGTTGAAAAGGAAAAATGTTACAACTGGAAATTTTGAACAGATTTCAATAAAATGCACATAAAGTATAAGTAATTGTGTGCTAATTTTCTCCCCTAAAACAGAGGTGCACTGTAAATTGGTGGCACAGTTTTGAATGATTCTTCACACTCATCATTTTTATTTGCTTAAAGAACTCAGGGTTGTTTTGGCTACTTAAATTATGCTGTCACTATTTCGTAAAAATATTGACGAAAAACCTGTTGTAGTGTTTTGTTTTATGGTGAGTGGTTATGTCAGTGGTATTCTGGTATATCTTCAGATTATTTTCCTATTGATATTTGAATAGAAATAAACTCATTCTTTATGGAAAACTATGATTTTTTGAAGACATTGTTAGCTTTCATCTTCCCACATTCAAATTTTAGACTGATTTTTTACAGTACTTAGATACACCTACCAAATGAAAAACACAACAACATGCATAAGAAAACACATTCAAGGATGATAAGTTTGTCTTAACTACAAGCATGCAACCAGAATGTGGATCTTTAAGCAATTTGCAAACCAAGCATATGGGTTGAGTTCCTTTACAAAATCAGTACTAATTGCCATAGTTTATGAAATAATAAATTTGTTTTAATAAACAGCTTAAGTGGTCTGCTAAATTGTTTTATGTTTCATGTTACCAGTTGTGTTGAACACATAAAGTTTAATTTTCCAAAAATGGGTGAAATAGAATGAAAGATGTGGAGTTCAGTTTTTACTGTCCTTTTGTGACTTCCCCTCTATCCTAAAGAGAAATTATATAAAAAAGAAAGGGAACTTATTATTTAGAAGCATGATATGATAACGAGAATAGTCATGAAAATAATTAAATGTTCTAATATATTCACATAAGGAAGAAAGCTCAGAAAAAGTTTTATAAAACTTAACGACAGAGAAAGATATTTTATAATTAATCAAGGTTCCAAAGACAAGTTCTGAATACTAAAAACAGATAAAGAAGATACAGTAATTCATGTTTAATCTGATTAGTTTTTGTTTTTTGATTTTGAGGATTTTATTTCCTTTTAAGGAATTAAGAAAGCTAAATTTCCTGTCTCTCTAATTCCCAAATTAGGATTAACACAAATCTATGTGTTTCCCACCTTTCTGTGGGTAGTATAATTATTTTGACCATTGTTCGTCCATTTTCTGTCTCCTATTTCTTTATTTTTTGTATCTTTAGCTCATTTTCTGCTTGTAGTTTTTCCACACGTGTAGGTCTCATACAGCAATGTTTATATTTAATATAAATGATCTGATCTCAAACTTATATAAAAACAATTAACATTCCTGAGTGTTACCATTGTATACTTTGTTGTTTATAAATCATTTCCTTAAAAAAAGTTGACCAGTTTCTGTGATCAGGGCACATTGTATGAGTCTCCCTCCTCCCTGGCTCTTTGTTCTTTCTTCTTACATCTTTCGCTTTTGGACCCTTTCAGGCACTCCGGTTTGCTCTCAACAAGTGAGTCATCATCTCTCTCTAAGCTTTATTTTATTTTATTTTTGTATAAATGAATATATTTTTGTATTTATATTAAAATATAATATAATGTGGCTTAGTGGTTAGAACATTGGCCCACCCACCGAAGGGTCACGGGTTCGATTCCAGGTCAAGGGCATGTTCCTGGTTTGCAGGTTTGCTCCCCGCTTTGGCCGAGGCACGTGTGGGAGGCAACCAGTCTGTGTGTCTCTCTCACTCTCTCTCTCCCCCTTCCTCCCTCCCTTCCACTCCCTCTGAATAGCAATGGAAAAAATATCCTCAGGCGAGGATTAACAACAACAAAAAACAACAAAAAACTCCCAACAACAATGTTTACATTTCACATTTTATTTCCTATTTCAATATTTCATATTTATTGTATTTTCATTGTCAAATGAGAGACATAATGGTAGTGGGAAAGCTGTTAATTCTTTCATAAATAATCTTAACATTTTGTTTCCATATTACCAAGCCAAGGATTTTAAATTTTTAGCTTCATTCCGCATAAAAGAGGCCTAAAATGCAGAATAGCAGTTTAACACAGTAGAGTTACTGGGAAAACAAAACAAGAAAACCCACCACCACGCAGCAGAAACGAAGTCTGCAGATGCATTTGTTTTCTTCTTCCCTCCGGGATGTGCGCTGCTGTGAGAGCCCGGGCCCCTGGCCCCTGGTCGGTGGGCTGTCAGGGCCTTTCAAGGCAGGCCTGTCCCTTTGCCCGGCCTTTCAGCTCCTGGAAGGCAGGGCCCGCCTGGGTGCTTCGGTGGCTGGCAGGGGGGCTGCTGCGCACCAGAGCCAGTGCATCACCTCGCGCTGAACAAGCGCGGCGGCCCCGCCTGCCTTCACCCTCTGCCCGACGCCACCTCGCCCACCGGGCACCTTCCCCGCATTCTCAGGGGAGTCCCAGCTCCTCCAAGGTCTGCGGAAACGCTTTTGTCACTGGATTCATCTCACATTCTTCCTTCTTGAAAAATATTTTCTTCATCTCTAATTCTATTCAACTTTTATTATTACTTATTTATGACTCTCATTACATTCTTTGTAATTATTTTTGACAATTCCTTTTCTTCTCCCTATTACTTTCTGTTTTAAAAATGTAATGCTCATAACTTTCTTTTTCTCAAACATTTCAGCACTCCAAACATTCAAGAAATAGCAGAAGAGTACAAATTGTGTTTTTAAGTTCAGGTTTATAAATTTTTTTTGGTGCAGTTGGGCTTTTCACTTTTTTAAAAGATGAAAAGTTCTATTGTGATATTCTTGCCAAAAATACACAACCTTAATCTAATCATGAGGGGATATCAGACAAACCTAAACTAGATTCCACAAAGTAATTTTTTTTTGTATTCTTCAAATATATTATAGTCAAGAAACTAAATGAAAGGATGAATTATTGTTCCAGATTAAAGAAATTTAAAGTTACACAAAAACTACATATAATATTTAATCCTGACTTGGATGCTAGACTATGAAATATGGCTATAGTTAATAATTTTGATATACAGAAGCTCTTAATATACTTATATATGTCAATATTTTTTTTTTAGTTTATTATTTATATATCCTGTCTAAGAAATCTTTGCCTCTCTTAGGTCATATATATATTTTCTAAATATTTGAAACTCTTGACTTTTCTCATTAAAGTATGACATCCATCTGGAATTAATTCTGTGTGCAATGTGTGGTTGGACTCCAGATTATTTTTCCCATGTGAATGAACTGTTCTTTGAATGTTTCTGTTGAAATATTTAAGAGTTTGGAACCATTCAAGTTTTCTATTTGAGATATTTTTGTTGTTTTATTTTTCTAGGAATATCCTGACTTCAATTATTTTCAAATTTATTGACATAAAATTGTTTGTAACATTTATTTTCTATATCTGCTTGATATGAAATTGTGTGCTCTTTTTTTATTTTTAAGATAATCTTGTTTTTTATATCAATTAATCTTCCCCAAAGTTTGTCAATTTCATTTGTCCTTTCAAATGATAACCTTTTGAATTTTTAAAAAAGTATTTTCTATTTTAAAATTTTATTTATTTTTGTGTTATATTTAATATTTATTTTCTTTTACTTTCTTTGAATTTTAAAAAGCTTAGTTCTTGTGCACCTTACGGTTTTTCCTTTTGAAAATAAACATTTAAAGCTATAATTTCAAAGTATTTCTTCATCTATAGCCAACAAATTCTTACAACTTTTAAAATTATTAAAAATTTTTAAATTTTATTTTGATTTTTCCTTTAGAAATATGATAAATAAACAAAAGTATGGGCTTTAATTTTTCTTTTTGTCATTGACTTCTAAATTTCGTTGTATGGTCCAAAAATGTGATCTGTATTATTGAGATAGTTTGAAATTTACTGAGTTCTATTTGACTGATTTTTAAAATATTCCATGTATGCTGGAAAAGAACACTTATCTCCATATTTGGTATGTGTTGTTATTTATGACCATTAGGTAAGCTTGTTATTTATGTGGTATATATCTTTACATTCTTTTATGTTGAATTATTTTTATGTATTTGCCCTTTTTTTATACATTTATAAATGTTATACAGCTGGATTTTTGAAATTCAGTCTTAAAATCTTAGTCTTTTAATGTATAATTTAGCTATATATTGATTATAATACTTGATGCATATGGATTCAATTCTGCCATCTTATTTGTTGCTGCTTCTTTTGTTTCATTTTCTTGTTTCTTTTTTTCTTTAACTTTTCTTGCTTCCTTTTGGATTGAGTTCCTCCCCACTCCGTTTGCATGCTACTTTATTCTCTCAGTGATATCCTAGCAACTTTAAGATGTATACTTGACTTAGACCTTAAATTAATATTATTAACAATCTTTAATCATTAATGATATTTATCTTTTCTTTCTTCTGAAAAAATATATAAAGGCCTTTGGTCATGCTTTAACCCGAACTATCTCCTTTTCCAACTGTACATGATAATTATTCTACCTGACATTTTCCCATGCTTTGGATATTTAGAGAATCAATATTTGTTTAGCTTAAACCACATATTTACACTGTTCTTTATATGCCATTCTTTCTTGCATCTCAACTCTCTTCCTGAGATCATTTTCTTTTTCCATAAAGTGTATCTTAAAAATTCACTTCAGTGAGCTTTGTTGGTAATAAACTACCTCAGTTTCTATTTGCACCATTATTGAAGATAGGCTCAGTGGATACAGCAGTTAGGTTATTTTTTCTCAGTCCTTGAAAATATTATTCTACTCTCTTCTCAAGTCCATGTTGCTATTAAGAAGTTGGCTATTTGACGACCATTCTGCTGTAGTCAATTTATTTTTCTCATTAGCAACTACTAAGATCTCCTCATTGTGCTTGGATTTCTTCAGTTTTACAATGGTGTGTTTAGGTATTTACTTTTAAATTTATTCTGTACATAATTATTTGAGCTTCTTAGATCTGAAGTTTCATTTATTTCCATAATCTGAAAAATATTCAGCCATTGCACCTTCCAATATTGTCTCTCTTTCCCATTTTCCCAACTATCTCCTAGAGCTCTGATTTAAACACCTGCATGACTTTCTTATTCTCTCTGCATGTCTCTCAACCACCTTGTCACATCTGTTCTCCTTTTCTCTCTCTTGGTTCATTCTTATGTTCGGATTTAGCCTTTGGATAGCAGATTCTTAAACTGGGTCTCATCAGCTTTTGAAAATTGTCATTGAGTCTATAATTTCAGTTTTACATGCCATTACATTTGTCATTTCTAAGAGTTCTGTTTGAGTGTTTCATCAAAGACTGCTTCTTTTAATAGTCTTTGGCTTCTTCAGAGCCTTATTTATCTTCTTTCTTTCATTGTATCAACATTTACTTCTATTCTTTCTTTTGAAAATAGTAGTAAGTGGATTGCTGGCCCAGTCTCCTAGATTTTTGTTTATTGGTATGTTTTTTATTCTAATTGATGTAATGTGTAACTCTATCTGTGAAAATCCTTTGAGGCCAGATTTTTAACGTATTTTGCTAAACAAAAGATTTAGGTTTGTTTCTGCCAAGATCTTGAATTTCCACCTGGGACCACTTTAAACTGAATTTTTGCCTTGTAGTTTTGGGCAATTTTTTTGGTAGAATTTATCCAGGTCTAACTCCATGTGAATGCTCTTAGTTTGGGAAATCTCAAGAAGGAATCTTTCTACTTCTCTATTCTACCCAGAGCCAAGGCTGAGAAAGAAAATTTGTTTTTGCAGGTTTGGGTGACTCAATTTATAAGAAAGTTTTTGGTCTGATTTACTTTGCTCATGTCCCAGTGTGTCCTTTCCAATGAGTATGGAGCACCTTAAAATTCAGGATCACTAGGGATGGGCAGAAAAACTCAGACCACATATGGATTCTGATGTGTTCCCTTAATACTATGAGTTCATGCTTATTTATTTTTTTGGTCTCGGAGAAATTTTTTTACTTCATCTTCAGCCATTCATGAATGAAAAATTATTGTTATTATTAAATTATTATTTGCAGTATTTTAGCTTTGATATAAAGGGTTGAATTTTTCAGACTCCCTGGTCTGTTATATTTTCATGAACATTACTAGAAACACTTAAAATTGAAAAAAATAAATTGTTATGAGTAACAAGTATAACATGGACCCTGAAAAATTACAAATTTCAAGTAATTTAGATCTCTTTCATGAGCCAAACAACTAAACCTGCCTTTTCTCTTTATTTTACCTTCATGTTTTATTTTCATTGTCACAACCTACCCCTTAAATGAAACATCCCATAAAGTTTCAGTGGGTTGACAGTGTGAAATTTGCAGACATTTCAATTTAAGAGAAAAACAGTGATTATAAAATGCTGTAATTAAACATTCTTTTTAAAAATTCCAGTGAAACAGGAAGCTACACTTAAATTTATGTGAGAAAGGGATTCCTTAGAAACAGTTGATATTTAATCACTTTTTTCAAAATAACCTATCCAGCGTTCTTTAACTGAAACAAAAACACATTCTTTTAAAAAGAACTATGTTCTATCTTACTCAGCATCTGTCACTTATCAAAGACAATAAGCAGAACCATTTCTTTGCAGGCATGATGTGATTTAGTTAATTTTCATGTTTTGTTGGCACATGTAACACTGCATCAGGTAGTTGAATTCAGGGCCATGTCAAAGGAAAGACTAATTTTCTCATAGTACACTTTACAGTTTAAGAAAACTTACTGGTTTATGTTTATAACAGCAGGTTAGAAATAAGTGTAATAGTGCACATTCATTAAATTGGAGCATTTGTGTTATGCAAATTGCCACCATGGGAATATTTCTGGGGAGAGCATATTATAGGTGAAGACATGGCTTTATGTATTCCCAGTGATAAACCCCTTGGCAAGGATGTCTGGTAACTCTGCTTTTGTGTGCTGACCTTTGATCGGATGTGTTTGAAGAAAATGCGGCATAAAATCTGCTTCTAAAAGTTAAGTTTACTTTTAGCTTTACTGAATGTTCTTTCTTCTAATGCCCTTGCCTGTAATTTATAGTGAGTTATGAAGGGGTTAGGGTAGGGGAAACCATACTATGGTGATAGTATAGCTAAAAAAGAATATTGCAGGTAAATTCAAAACTCTCAGATTATAAATAGATTACCCGAATAGTAACAATGAAATTTATTACCACTGTCCATTATAACTTTTTAAAAATTTTCAGTCAATTGCAGTGAACAGAAAGTGCAGACACTACGTTGGGTGATTGCTTTCAGTCATTTAAACATCCTGTTCAGGTAATTTCTGGTCAATCCTACCATTGTTTACCAGATTAGAAAGGAAACCTTTGAGTAACTATTGTCTAGTCACATATTTACGGTAATGACTGATACTCATAAATAGAAGGTGAAAAAAATGACTCTAGAAAGTTTTAATCACTTGTTTTTCTTTACTTAAGCTATTTCATTTTGGGGGTATGTGACAAAACGAACAACTATTTTGAGACCAGGGCAAATCTATTTCATGTGCCTTTGAATGACTATAATTTACTTACAGGTGTTTTCGTGCAAAGAGGCTGGAGAGTTAGCTTGATGTAGAGGCAATCTGGAGTTTTTCTTATTTCTATGGAGGTTGAATGTTATCTGCAAGGCACTGATTTCAAAGCCCTTTCAAATATGGGTAAGGTAGAGCCAGGCAAGTTTATAGAGGATTTATCTAAGGATTAAGGATCACTCTGACAGTGTGGTATATAGATAATGTCTAGAATGACTGGGTAAGACAGATACTGCAGTGGGATAGGAGAGACATGATGAAAGCCTGCATAGGAAATGTATATTAGGGGACAGTTTAGAAAGATGCTAAAAGGATGAAATAAACAAGTGGTAAGGACAGACTGAATGTATAGAGGTTGAGCAACCAGAGGAAGGTAAGGATATCTCTCAGATGTCTTTCCTTCGTCTTTTTATTCTGACTGTCCCTAAATGTGGTTTAAAACATTTTCTCTAAGCTGAAGACTTTCAAATCTATAATCGTAGGTTGTCAGTTCTTCAACATTTTGTTCTCAAGACAACTGTATATTCTTAAATTTTTTTGAGAACCCTGGAGGGCTTTTGTTATGTTAGTTAAATCTATTGATTTTTTGTGTCAAAAATTAAAATGTAGAATTTTTAAGAAATAATTATTGATTCACTTAAAAATAACAAATCTATTACATGTTAACATAACTAACATATATCTATGTAAAAGGGCTATATTTTCAAAATAAAATCAATTAGTGTGAAAAGTGCCATGGCTTTATTTTTTCTGCAAAACTTTTTTTTTTTTTTTAAACATATTTTTATTGATTTCAGAGAGAGGAAAGGAGGAGGAGGAGAGAGAGAGAAACATCAATGATGAGAGAGTCATTGATCGGCTGCAGCCCACAACCCAGGCATGTGCCCTGACTGGGAATCGAACCCCGATCACCAGGATCCTAGGTCGGTGCTCAACCATTGAGCCATGCCCGGCCGGGCTGCAAAACTTTTTAATGTCTGGGTTAGTAAAATTCAGTTTGAGTCTCTTACTGGCATTAGCAACATGTGGTACATGAATAAAATCCTGCCTAACCCAATATGAAGTTAGAAAAGACAGACACATTCTCTTTTAGTACTCCACTAAAACTCAACAACTGATACCCCTTTTGTTTTTAGCAGCAATTCAAAGAATTGCACAGGTGCTTTTCCTTGAGATAACTATTGAACTTCAATTTGTAGCAGTATGCATTTTGCCACATAGAATATTATAAAGACAGACACTGGACTTCCCTTCTTGCTGCAGTGGTGTAATAAGGGTATAGTACAGCTAAACAAAATGGACTGACATATGAAACTCCCACTTGCAGATGCTGGACATCCCTCAGGGGAAACGGGTAAGTCCTATAACGGCCCCAGCTAGAGAAAGTTTCAAGGCTCTAAGACAGGAAGGGGTAACTCAGGTGGAGGGAACAGTTTTTGAGAGTTCAGAATATGAAGGTGGGAATACAAGGATGTTAAGGCAACCAGAATTCTCAAGGCAGAGTCCTGGGGAGGAGACAGCTGACCAGACAGGGAACCGGGGAGACAAAGAACATGCCCAGGAACTCAGGGCTGGGGTATAGTTTGTGTTCCCACAAAGAGGGGGAAAAATCTTATAATCCAAGAAATATTAGGTAGGATATTTAGGTATTTCCTGAGTTTTGGGAGCTCAGTTAGCCCTAGATTAAAGACTGTTCTGACCACGCCTAGAGAAATTTAAAAGCATGACTTAAACATATCAAACCATTTTCAAGTAATGTATCTGCATCCCAGAACAAGGCTCAAGAATATCTATAGGCATATAGCACCCAAGAAGGTATAGTTCATAATGTCAAACAGCGAATCAAAAATTATCCAGCATACAAAGAGGAGGAAAATTTTATGCACAATCAGTAGAAAATCAACTTTAAAGAACTTGTATTCAGAATATATAGAGAACTCTCCACTTGATAAGAAAACAAAGCAACAAAAAAAAAACTGGGCAAAAGATTTCAATAGATACATCACCAAAAAAGATATCCAAGTAAGCACATGGAAAGATGCCCAGTGTCATTAGTCCTTGTAGCACAAACTACAAAACTGTCTTCCAAAGGTGCTACACCCTTTTACATTCCCACCAGCAGTGTTGAGAGTTCCACCTGCTCAACACTTGGTCAGTCTTTTAATTTCAGCCATTCTAATGGTTGTTAGTGGTATCTCATGTTTTTTTAAAATATATATATGACATTAACATTTATTTTAACCACAAGTGCATGGCGGTTAATACTACAATTTGGTGCCACTGCCTTTTATTATTAATGCTTAGGTGACAGTTGTTTTACTCTTCCTTACTTTTGCACCATTATAGGCAAATTACAACTTAGTATTATTATGAAAATTGCTATGACCTCATGAACCTCTTTAATCACTGTTCTAGTCTGCACTTTTTCCCTAAATTTCACATTGTTTATTTATGTGCCCCTTTCAGATTTACTGCCCTCCCTCCATTTAAAATAATAGCTCCATGTGTTTACTACCTTAGTTAAAGGCACCTCGACCACCCCATCACCCCAGTGCTATCACAGAGACCTCCCACTCCCCCACCCTCAATTAGTTTCTCTGCCTTAGAAATGCATCTACTTCCCATTCTCCATCCAAGTGGCCTAGGTCATCATCTTTTCTGTTACAGTTCATTGTTGGTGGCCTTTGTCTTTCTTCTCTATCTTTCTGAATCACACAGTTATGGGCTGGGTATCACCTACAGAGTAAATTCAAAGTGCCTCAGAGCATCTGACAGGATGCTCATAATCAACTATTATGTAGAATATTTTAGAAAATTAGAAATACGACTTAAAACACCTACATTGATTATTCACTAATTCAGACAATAATTGATCAATTCTAATAGTACAAATAGGACAAAGGGCGTAGAACTGTTTTTGTACTTTTAGAATATATTAAGGTTTGAAAAATTATTAGCTGCCAACTTTTAGATTCAAGGATTGAATAGCTGCTTTATTTTTCTTTCTCTAAGAAACTAATAGTTCATTATAACTTCAGAATTCCAATTAAAATGATGGATTGTTTGAAAAGTGTATTACTCAAAAAGTCTGAATTATAAATGTGAGTTCAGGTATGTGATGCTTTGCACAAGGCTTTATTTTGTCCCAGAGAGCCTCCCTGACTTGCATGATTTAATAATGTAGCTCCAATTATTCTGAGACAGCAGAAACTGAGGTTTCAAGGTGTTTTCCTCAATTTATGATACTTATTCAACTTCTCTTTGAAGAAGTTTGTCTTTTTAATTTTAATCAGTTTTTATTTTTGAATTCTATTTTTTATTATTTTATTTTAATTCATATTGTTTCTTAATGCCACTTTGGGCTCATTATTATATATATTGAGGGATGAAATTCAAAAACACCAAAATTGTTAGTAGCTTATTAGTCTTAGACACTAGAGTGTAGTTACAAGTTACTTATTGCTAATAAAATAAAAGCATTTGGTTAGGATACTTTTAGTTGTGCTGCCAATGGCATTTTGAACACTACTCTGGGTAGCTTTCACTGTACAGTATTTATATTATGAATGTAGTGTCCTCTATGTCAGATTTATACTACTTTCCTTTTTGATCAAAACTAAGGAGCACTGTTTCAGATCACTCAGGATCATTATGTTACTAACTACATAATAGCTAGCTTGTGTCATTCTTTGCTACTCCAAAAATCCCACTCCCTTTGGGTGATTTTTTTTGTTTTTATTAAAGCTAGTTTCCCTTTTCATGTTTCAGTTCCACATGGGAAATGGGCACCTGCTGTATTAAAAGCACCATTCTAAGGCTTCTCTGAAGATTAACTATAGTGTTTAAGGGAAGAAACTATATAGAGAGCAAAAAAGCAAAATATCCTGAAACCTACAAATCTATAATCTAAGGTCCACAGGACTCCACCCTCAAGTGATGATTAACTTATTGGAAGGAAATTTTATGTGGGAGCTGTGTTTGCTTAAACAGGCCTTACTCTAGCTGGTAACCAACAATTTACTGGTCTTAGTAATTATTTTCCTAGACAGACACTCAAACTTTTATTTTCTTCACATCAGTAACATTTTCTCATCCAACTTAGGTTTATGCTGGAAGATAAAACATGGGGTCGTATCAGATCAACTAACAGTTTGATACGATGTGATGTATCTAACATTGATTTACCATATTTTATATTTCACATAGGGAATAAAGTGGTAGGTATTTATATTTTAACTTAATTCTTTACTAAGAAACACAATAAGCCATTTAAATCAAGTGGGGAAATAAAAATAGATTTAAAAAGTCAGACATTTTATGATACCAGCAAATGGGAATTCATTTACACTCATATAGGATATGTATTTTTCACCTTAAGTTTGTGAGATATTTCAAATTACTTTTACTAGTACCTTAATATTCTTATAAAATGGGAGAGCTGAAATTTTTAAAAATATGCCCATTTACATATTGCATAAGCAGAGTTAAAATTACATGCATTTCCAGTAACTATCTTTATCCACTAAATTTTTATGGTTGGACTCTTTACTCTGCATTTATTATTTTCTTTTGAATTATAATAGAAATATTGGGCCAGATGGAAATCAATACAAGTTCTCTTCTTAAGTTCATCCTACATTTGTATTGTTTGGTCCTGTTAATAGTATCATAATACTATAAAAGGTATTTGTAGGAATATAAGTAATGCTCATCAATCTCTTTAATAGCTTCCCATATGAAGAAACTTAGCTTTTCTTCAACATTTCCTTTTCTTCAAGTACCTCAACAGAAATTCAATTTAGCTAAAATTATGGTAATTGAGAACATGTATTTTTCATCCCCAGTTGAATGTCACCCAATCCCCTGTCATTCCTTTCTCTAGTCTGGAGCTTGTTAAGCAAGGGGGATTTTCTCAATTATTGTTCCATCAGTCATAATGACTATACCATACACAATATATTTTTTTAAAATTTATAACTCACTTAAATTCTTTTAAAATATGAGAAATTATGGTTTATGTCTAATCTGTAATTGTTTCTTAGTCTTTCAAAGTTGTTCAGAAGTTAGGAAAAAGGAGTTATACAATCATTTTCTTCCTACTCTCCTTCTAAAGAAAAATACTATATAATTTCAAATATTTAATTTTATATTTTATTTAATTTTAACAAATACATAACATCAACTTTGAATTATGGAGATACATTTTAAAATCCAAAGAAAAATATTTAAAACTTTTAAATTTATTTCTTTCTAATTATAAAAATAATATACTTTCATTGTAAAAAATCTGAATTGTACAGAAAATGTAAGCAAGAAAAAATGTCACTCAGAATGACTATACCTAGAGGCAATCACTATTAACATTTTGTCATATTTATTCTAAAGATAAATTTTTATAGTATAAAATATCAGCTATTTAAAAGTTAAGAGAATAATTGCCAAATATGTACATAGGATCATTTTAAAACAATATTGTAATATGTTAGAGGAAAAGGCAAAACATAAGTGGCAAGTAAGGCTATACTGCTGAGTGAACGTGGGAATAACATTTTTTAAAAATCTGAAATGAGATAGGCCAGGATGTCAAATTTTGCCTTTGGCTCAGAAATGATATATTAACAACTGTTCCATGAGAAAATGAAAATTTCACCAAAGTTAATGTTGCACTCTAATGAAAGGTTCCAGTTTGGAATGTAGAGTTCATAATAAAACAACAAAGGATTAATATATAGGTTCATAGATCATTTTAATTACTCAGAATTGTGTAAAATATTGATGTAAGAAGAAGCAAACATAGTCTTTTAGAGATGAGCTACAAACAGATGAACTATTATGAAAGATAGAAGATATAAATTTATAATGACAATTTTTCTAGTACTTTATATGAAGAATTATTTCTAAAAATCTCTTTTTATAAATAAATCATAGACTAGTTCGAGTTAAAAGTGGTCTCAAATAATGTCTTCTCCAGCATTCTTATTTGATAAATGATGTAACTGAGACTAGGAGACATTACATTTTTGGTTCAGGACCCATAGTATCAGAAGTGAGGAGGAGCCTGGGAAAAACTGATAATTTTTGTTTGTAATTTTGAAAGATGATGCCTAAAATGATAAAGAATGCAGTGCTGAGTCAGAGACAGAGCTCCTCCTTTCCCAAGTCCAGTTCTCAAACGCCAGCAGTGTCTGCATGAGGAAGCGTGTTACCTCTCTCCCATTATTTGTTCATGATTGACCCATTCCTTTATTCCTAACATTAAAACTTCTTTCTATAAGATTCATTTATGAGTTTCTATGAGTCAAACGTTGTTATAAGAACTTCATGCACATTTTAAATTAACCCTCACAAAAACAATGAGGTTTGTGTACTAGTCTCATTCTGATTTTTAAGTAAAAATACAAATATGAGCGAGTAGGTAACTAGAAAGTGACAGAGCTGGAATGTGGATCAGATACTTCAGCACCTACATTTCAAATAAATACGCAACTGGGCATATTTTGTTGAATTCGAAAAATAATTTTCAGGGTACTTTGGGAGTACCAGACAGTGTTTAATTTCTTAGGTGTATACATACTTAAATTTAACCAGAGCATTTCATCCAGAATTTTACTTTTCAGAGTCTGGGATGAAAACTTGAGGTTGCAATAACTGGAATGAGCTTTGTTGAGGCTAATGCTATCATAGGCAATAGTCCTCTCCTCACCCATCATTTATATTTTCAGATGTGGGCAGATTCTAAGCTTTCTTTACAACGCACCTCCACACTCTAGGTGGAAGAGAAGGGGCACAATTTAATATATTTTATGTCTTAGGCCCTGTGTTTTGATTTACATTTACAAGCTTGCAATGTATTTTACTTGAATACAGTATTATATTGTCTTTCCATTTCAATTATCTTTCTCATGAGCTAAATGAGCTTTAGAAAGTTTTCCTGTCTGGAATAGTATAGTAATAGTTTAAAACTTTTAAAATAAATATATTTCTGAAATTTCCATTTGAAACATTTCCTATTTTAACCAGTCTGTATTCTTTATCATTTTAGGTATCATCTTTCAAAATTGCAAACAAAAATTATCAGTTTTTCCTGTTCTATTAGTATTTATCCCTCTTTTATTGGTCTCAATTCATTATAGTAAGGCTTTTTTCACATTTCCTTGTCAATATTTCTTTCTTACTTTATACTTTTTCTGATATTCTATCATATTAACCTTGATTTAATAACATAAAATGGTAGCCCATCGTGTCCTTTTCATCAGCATATGAATCACAACAAATTACTCTGATCTTCATGAATTTATATACTTTCTTCATATTAATTTATTTTATATTTGGGATGTATTTTCTCATTGTTAATTAAAACATTAGAATCAAGCATTTTATAATGTTTCCTCTTAATTGTTACATTTAGATATTAGGAATATATTTTTTTTTTATGATCCTGAAACTCATTTAAATGTTAAGAATGCTTTTTCCTTAACCAAGAAAATTCAATCATCTGTGTTTAAATGTTTTCCCACTTCCCATGCTAGTTAGTGTGATGTCTGTATACTTTGTTTTCCCTCATTCCTCAACTTTGCATAATTTTCCTCTGAAATCTATTTATTGCCTATAAGGAACAATCCCCTTTCTTTGGAATACATCTTCTCCCTTTTGGCTTGGTTGATTTTCCACTAATAATTGTTTTAGCTAATTGACATTTATTGAGCTTCTGCCGTGTGGCAGGCCTTTGGTAAGTACCTGGAGTTGAGAAGGAAACAAAGCTCATCAGTTACAGGGGAAATCAATAATATGTAAATAATATGATCCTTTTGGCACTTTCTAATGAAGTACAGTGTATCCAAAGAACTGTGATTATAGGGAAGCTGGAAATGGTCTTACACTGGAAGCAACCATTGAGGGGAATGTTGGATATTAGGAGGAGGAATGGGACTCGGCACTAGATGCAAAAAGAAACGAGCATGCATGAAAGCATTAAAATTAAATGAAGACTAACCTTGAAGTTTCCCTGAGCAGACAAAACCAGTTCAGTTATTAATTTGGCTTAATCACCAATCACCATGAAACACCACTTTCTCACTATAAGCTGCCTTGTAATGGTACATCCCTGAGCCCCACTCCATGTTTGGATTTGGGTGCTTCTGGTTTGCAAACTGTTTTTTTGGTGTGCGCACAATACATTTTTACCAGTTATTACATCAGTGATGTATTGGTTTTTCTTTGGCTACCTCTGAATCTTTCACAAAAGAATGAAAGATGATGGTTATGTTCAGAGACTAGGAGATGGGAATGGCTACGGAGGCAGTAGACAGTTATCACACATGAAGCCAACAAAGTGCTCTTCACTCTTAACAGAAGGAAGTGTGCTTGTGTGAGCCAAGCTGTGGACCAGCCAAGGCTCTTTTACCTTCCTTGGAAACTTTAACTCTGTGGCCAAGGGCTTGGTATCAGATAGTCCTGGATTCGACGCCAGTCCTGTGACCTATGACAATTTAAAATTTTTTTAACAACTCATTTCTTCATCAGTAAAATCAGAAAATAATAGTATGCATCTCTTAGGATAATTGTGAGGATTAAATGTTATTATGTATATAAACCTTTACCTTGGGTATTTGAGACTTAATCCAAATTCAACACATTATCCGTTTTTACCCCAACACAGACTTAGGGGTCTGTATCTATCAACAAGGTAAACCCCAAGGAAAGTTTCCCTAAGCCTAAGTGCCAAGAGTCCTTTCTTATTTTAGTACATCTCACTGAATAAATGAGACAAAAGCAAAACCTATTTCTGCCTCAAAGGTGAGTCGGCTCAGTTTCTACAGTTTTTATTCAAGTTAAGGAAAGGTTATACTTATATATAATAGCCCTGAGAAAGTGAAAAAAATTAAAGTATCCTTTAAAAGACTGCTTTTATGTTGAAGCAGGCAATTTCAAAGTCATTTTGTCTAGTTACATGAAAATACAAAGCAAAACTATAACTTGTCCCAAAATTATTTACATACATACAGCACTGAAGATTTTATTTATATAATTTGAAAGTTAAAATAAAATCCTTAGGTATGAAGTCCCTGATTTTCTATGGATATATTCTTAGATGTATCAGTTTAAGATGTTGATTACTATTTAAAATGTGTAAAATGTTGGTGAATATCTTTTTGAAATACCAAATTAAGTTTGCCATCAAAGTTCAAGTTCTGCTCTTAGATAAATGTAAAGAATGAAGATATTTGAAGGAAAAAATCAGAAATGTATCTGTCTCTTTCAAATCCAATTTAGACGGGGAAGAATTGCCATTCCCTATTGGTAGCAATTCCACATGTTTTGACACCGTAAGAGTCATTTTCTCTGGCAGTGAGCATCAATCCAACCAAACACAAGCCAGCCCTGGAAGCTCTATGTAAAATAAAACATTCTTGTGAGATAATTCAGTGAGCAACAAGAATGGTAAACAGACACAGACACATAGTCATTTTTGTGTAAGTCAGCAATCTTAACTAGGACATCAATTTAATGTCAAATGGAACACAGTCTTATATTACTGTATGAATTGATGCCTTAGACATTTTCACTGGAGTTTTGAGCCATATATTGCTTTTAACAGCTCTGAAAAAGTTGTGTCTTTGATTCTATCATATCATTCCTGTGATAATTGACTGTCAAATGCATGAATTTAACTGTGGCTGAGGAAACAGTATAGTGTAGTGATTGGGGGTCTCTGAAGTCTGTCTAGCTAGCTGCTGTTTGGCTTCAGCAATAGCTAGCTAGCCTTGGGGGAATTACTTAATTTACTACTCAAAGTCTGATTTTTCTCATTTAAAACAGCAAATCCCACCCCATCTCCTTGACCCCCCCCCCACCAGCCTTCCTAGCTTCAATTTTTTCCCAGTACTTCCCAGCGTCTGCTCCTCTATGCATTTGACTCCACCCATTACTTTGCAAGTTCTGTGAAGTAAGGCGCACCCCAATGTCCTGTTCAGCACTTAGTTCATAGCTGGTACTCCATAAATGTTTGTTCAAGAATTTAAAAAAATGATAAACTGAGATAATATTATCACCTACCTCTTGGAATTGTATTGTCTGCTAGTACATGAAAAGAACTAAGAATGGTACTTAGCACATAGTAAATGTTCAGTAGTTGTCAGCTGTTATTCATATTCCTGAGGAATTTTGTCTATAAAATTATGGGCATTCATTTTAGAGCAGATCTCTGTTGACAATAATTTTTCTTTTAGGCAATGCATTTATTATAGCTTCCCTTTCGCGTGCTAAGCTAGAAGAAGTCATCACTATGCACAGTAACTTACAGCAGACCCTGCTGCATTGCAAAGGGAAGAAAGGTCAGGAGTTAGACTCACTTGCTAAGGTAATGTAGCCACTCAGGATGGAAGAGAAACTCAAGTCCAGGGGCAAAGGCATGGGGTTGGAAATGAAATTAATATTTGAAATTAATATTCATGATTTTGCTATCTAATTTAATCATTAATTCATGGGAGAAAAAAAGTAACTCTATTGTTACTTAGATAATACAAATGTGCAGCCTGTTTTATTTACTCCTTCCAAGGGCAGGGGCCTCTCTAACCTTTACACATTGTAAAAAGACGTGCCTTCCTCTCTCTTAATGGCCTGCCTTTCTAGGGCCCTGTCCCTGTCCTTCTAGTGCCTTCCCTCCTTTCCCTTTTAGCCTTCTCCAAGTCTAGCTACTTCGCAGGCTGGTGCCCTTCTCTGACGAGCCTCTGAGGAGGTCAGATTAGACAAACCTGCCTTTTTCTTGCTTCCCTGTACTTAGCCCTGTGCATTCTCCTGGAGCCTGTCACACTAGGATCTGTAGCTATGTGTAAATACCTGTACCGAAGGCAATACCAAAAACAGAAACCTTAAAATTGTCATGAATGTGGATGGTGCCCTGAGTTTCAGAGGAAAGACAATTCCAGATAGATCCTTTGCAAAGAGACGTTGGAACTTTTCCACTCAATCTGATTCCCCTTGCAGCATCACCTTCTAGCATTTCTGATTATAAGATATTGATTCCTTCATTTTACAAATAATTATTGAGCTCCTATCATGTGTTCAACAGTGAACAAGATTATCCATTCCTCAGTCTCATGGAGATTGTAGACAAGTGTGATGGGAGCATGGCTTCAATGACTCGAATTGTCTCTTTCTCTCTTCGTCACCATTTCACATTTAAGGCCCACTTCTGAGAAGGCCAACCTGAACACCTAATCGTCATAATGGTCTTTATCTTCAAAACTGCATATGGTATTAGTGTTCTTAATTAGGAGATAGAAAATATGTACACACACACACACACACACACACACACACAGCTACACACATACCACAGACAGACACACGCACACTCACACATATAGGAGTGAGAGGGAGAGGGAAGGTATGAATATACAGAGCACGGTGAAACTAATTAAACTACTTCAAGTTTGTTAGGAAGAAAATAAATGCAAATCATTTTCTAAGCAGTACTGAAATTTTATTTTATAACTAAGGACCAGAAGATCCTCATAATAATATACTTTGCAAAATTTAAGATTTTGCTGTTGATTTTACTACAAATGTTTCTATTAATTTATTTCTAGGTTAATTGTACCTTTTTATTTTTTAACCCCATTTAATGCAACGTACTGTGTTGTCTTCACCTCTTTTAACTTATTAGAAGAGGAATAAAAGATCTTATTTAGCTGAACAATATATGGGGGAGGAACAGTTTCTGACACAGAATTTCAAAGCTATCTATAAATAGTTTTAAATGGTTGACAGAAATTCTGTATTCCAGCTTTGAACAGGGATTATAGTTTTAAGTGTCTGTGTTCAAAATAAAGTATGATGTATGGGAAAAACTTGATTGCAAAGAGCCATTGGAATATAAAGCTCTATTGCTGTACTTGATAGTGTAAATACATTTAAGATTGTCCCATTTTGATTTCTCAATAATATGCATTTGTAGTCTTCAAACAAAGATTGGGGGATGCAGATAAAAAAGTTAGCCCTGGTTATCTCTAGGGAATAAAATTAATTATAGATGATTTTATTTTCTTCTTTTTCTTTATTTGTGTGTTCTAAATTATACATAAAGAATATTACTTAAATAAAAAATACATAAATTTGATTATGAAAAATGGAATTGCTGCTCTTCTCTCATTCAATAAAAATGATTAATAGTTTCTTAATGATGTTCATTTTTGTCTGACTAATTGGAAAAATAACATTTATGAATTGTTGAAAGTCTGCTATATAGAAAATGAATGAGAAAGAAAATCCTTAAAATGAATTTTGTCTACCACCTCTCATAAATAATCACTGTTAAGATGATGGTAATATTTTTCTTGTCTCATGTACTCATATACACATAGTATATGAATATATACACATATGTATACTTACTGATATGTATTCATATACATATATATGTGGATATATCCACACACACATATAGATACATATATACACTTTTTAATTTTCAGGAATCTTTGATTCTTAATATTCTTTTTTGTTTAATTTTATTTTTCAATTACAGTTTACATTCAACATTATTTTGGATTAGTTTCAGGTGTACAGCATAGCAGTTAGACAATCATATACTTTACAAAGTGTTGCCCCCAACATTTCAAGTACTCACCTGGCACTGTACATAGTTATTACAATATTGTTGACTGTATTCCCTGTGCTGTACTTTACATCCCTATGACTATTTCATAACTACCAATTAGTACTTATTAATCCCTTCACCTTTTTCACCCAACCCCGCAACCCTCTCCCCTCTGGCACCCATGGGTCTGATCTATCTACAAGTCTGTGCCTATTTTGTTTGTTCATTTATTTTGTCTTTTAGATTCCACATATAAGTGAAGTCATACAGTATCTATCTTTCCTCATCTTTCACTTAACATAATACCCTTTAGGCTCATCCATGATGTTTCAAATGGTAAGATTTTATTATTTTTTATAACTGAGTAATATTCCATATATATATGGTTTTTATTCAGCTAACATAAGAAAAAATGTGTCATGCTATTAAAACCTGATTTGGAACACTGTTCAACTGTATATTATGAATCTTTGTCCAGATCAATCTATGCTGCTTCTTCCTCAATTGTAAGAAAATAATAACAGAAAAAAACTGTGAATTGTTGAATATGTCTGGGTTGGGTGTGCCTTATCATGTCCTAGATATTTCAATGGAATATTTTTAAGAAAACAAAAAGTATTCCTCTGTTCATGAACTGTATGTCCCATGTGTTATTAACACTCAAAGTTGGAATGCTCAATTCATACACAGAATGTTCTTGTAGCCTAGGTTTAAAAAATGTAATAACCAATATTAAAAGCTTTACAATGCCATTCAGTAGATACCATAATTTAAAGTCTAATGGTCAGTTCTTATTTGCAATCTTTTCAGTACACTGATTTTATTTCATTCTGGACAATCTGCTGAAAGGGATTATTGTTGATTCATGTTGAACTTCTTCATAGAGTATATAATTAGGATTTGTTTCATTAACTTACCTTGCAGTTTCTAAATCCCAGTGCCTTATATATCCAGCTGCAGGAAATAACTGTCGATGGCATGGGTAATGCTAATATTGCCTTAGTAATGCTCAGAAAAAGTACAAAATGAAAATGTGTAGCAGAGCAATAGGCAAGCTTAGTACTTGGTAAGCTATAGTGATTTTCTCTAGGTTTTTTTAGTCCCTGGCTTTAGGGTTATACTGATTGAAGTACAGATGTACTTCCTTTAGACAGTCAAGCAAGAGTGAGTTAGATGGAATAAATTACTGTCCAGGAGATACCAGCCATCCCCCTTCCTTCCCAAAGAGCAAGTTAGGCATGGATTTATTCAATCATTAAATCAAACAAATAATTGAACCTACTATGCATACACATACATAGCATATTATTATGTCTACTTGTACAGATGTTAAGCATCTACTATGTGAAAGGCCCTACTGTATGCATTGGAGACGCAGGGGTGAAGAAAAGGAACTAATTGCTTCATCTCAAAAACTTGCATTCTATATGGGTAGACAAGAAACAAGGAGACAGATATAATTTTAGTTAGTGGTTTATGCTATGATAATATTATGGAAACATCACATCAAGGTAAAAATTGTTACTGCACATTTCTTCTCAAACTTCAATGTGCATTAAATCACCTTTTAGAATATATATATATGTGTGTGTGTGTGTATATATATATATATATATATATATATATATATATATATATATATAATTGATTTCAGAGAGAAGAATGGAGAGGGAGAGAGAGAGATAGAAATATCATTGATGGGCTGCCTCCTGCACACTCCCGACTGGGGATTGGGCCCGCAGCCGTGCATGTGCCCTGACCAGGAATTAAACTTGGATCTCCGGGATCCTAGGCTGAGGCTCAGCGGCCTCAACCACCTTTTATAAGGCTGATTCTCACCACACCCCGTTGTCTGGGGTGGAGGCTGGGATTTGCATTTCTTATAAGCTGCTGGTATGAAGACCACACTCTAAGTGGCAACGTTTGATAGCAAGTTTGGCTAAGAGGTCAGAAGGAAAAGTGCCTTAAAGGAAGAGTGAGTAGTGGGTGATGGAATAGGAGAAGGAGAGGAAAAGGGTAGGAAAAAAGGAGAAAAAGTAATAAATAAAACGGAATGGAAATGCAGGCAAAATGGAATACACAGGCCACCAAAGACAGCATCTCCTTCCATGTACTTTGCACTGGAATTACCCTGCATGTTATGAACTAAAATTAGATGACTAAAGTACCAAGAATAAAATATAGATATACATTCAGGCTAACAGATGAGAGAACTTTAGCTGGTAGAGTTTGTGCAGTTAGAGTGCCAGGAAAAAAATGAACATTTAAAACAAAGTAGATTTATGTTCTTCCTTTTGGAAACCAACATTTCCTTGGCTGTATTGAGTATATTCATATATATATATATATATATATATATATATATATATATCTGGTAGTAAGAAGTTTTATTATCATTATCATTTTTTAGAGAGAGAGAGAGAAACTTTGATGTGAGACAGAAAGTTGTTTGCCTCCTGGGATCGAACCCTCAACCTAGGTATGGGCCCTGGCTGGGAATCAAACCTGCAACCTTCTTGTGTACAGATGATGCTCCAACCAACTGAGCCACCCAGATAGGGCTTATTATCATTATTAATCATCAGTATCATTAATAATAACCTTGAATGAAATATTTCTTATATTGTGTCCATTATAATGCACCACAGACAAGATTGTTTGAGAATGCTGAGGACTAGACAAATAGGTTGGTAAAAATTACGTCTTTTTGTAAAGTACATTTGTTTCCTTTATCTCTTAGAGAAATACCTGTTTACTTACCTGAGTAGTGAGGAGTATTGTAGTCTTTGGTATGACATTAAAACTCCAGAAAAGCATACAAAAATCTGTACCACCTTAAGCATACTTAATAAAATCAGCAGAATTGTGATTATAGGATCTTTTACCAAGATTATAAATTTGACCAAAACCCTGATCTTCAGTGCTGAAATTCCATGGGAATGCCGTAGTTCTTTCTAAATTGTAGTTGGATATATGAACTGAGAAAGAGTAGTTTAGTCTTTTGAAAATAAGAAAAACATTATGTTTATTCATTTTGATATCAGAAATCAGAAAAAAAGGGAAGGAAAGTAATACTGAGCATCTACCCTATTTGCATTAGTAGGACTTCCAGTATGGTGATAAAGAAAAGGAGTAGGGAGTGGGGACATCTTTGCCTTGTGCATGATCTTTGTGGGAAAGCTTCAAATCTCTCCCATTAAGAATGATGTTAGCTGTAGGGGTTTTTTTGTAGATAATCTTTATCAAGTTGAGAAAGTTTTCCTCTATTCTGAATTTACTGAGTTTTTATTATGACTTGGTATGGGATTTTTTCAAATGCTACTCTGCATCTATTGATATGATCATGTGAAGTTTTTCTTTTTAAATCTGTTAATGTGATAAATTAAGGTAGCAGATTTCTTAGTGAATCATAAACCTTGCATAACTGTGATAAATCCCACTTGGTCACGGTGCATAATTCCTTTTATTTGTCTTGTATTTATTTGATTTACTGATATCTTGTTGAGAAGTTTATATCTATGTTCATGAGAGATATTGTCTATAGTCTTCTTGTAATGTCTTTGCCTGGTTTTGGTATTAGGGTAGTGATGCTCTCATAGAATGAATTTGGAAGTATTACTTCTGCTTCTGTTTTCTGAAAAAGACTACAGAGAAGTGGTATAAATTTTCCTTAAATGTTTATTAGAATTTGCCAGTGAACCCATCTGGGCGTGGTACTTTCTGTTTTTGGAAGGCTATTAATTATTGATTCAATTTATTTAGTAGAAATAGGTTGTAAGCCTATTCACACTATTTCTTCTTGTGTGAGTTTTGGCAACTTGAGTCTTTCATGGAATTAATCCATTTTATGTGTTGTCTATTGACAAGAAATTATCTCAATATTGGTTTGTGTGAGAAGTCTTCATTTCTCCTTCACTTTTAAAGAATAATTTCACACAGTACAGAATTCTAGGTTGGAGGTAGATTGTTTTTACACCTTAAATATTTAACTTCACTCTCTTCTTGCTTGCATGGTTTCTGAGAAGTCATATATAATTCTTATCTTTGTTCTATGGGTAAGGGTTGGTTTTTGTTTGTTTTTCTCTAGCTTTTTTCAGAATTTTAAAAAAATCTTTGATTTTCTGCCATTTCAAGATGTTATTCCTTCCTTGACTTTTGGGGGATTAATCCTACTTGATATTATCTGAGTTTCCTGGATCTGTGATTTGGTGTCAGATATTAATTTGGGAAAATTTGAAGTCATTAATGTTTGAAATAATTCTTCTGTTTGTCTCTTTCTGCTCCTTCTGATATTCCCATTACACATTTCACCATTTATAGGTTTCTCACGGTCCTTGGATATTCCATCATGCTTTTTTTTCAGTCTCCATTCTATTTGCTTTTCAGTTCTCTAAAATTCTTTGGAGGTATTCTCTATCTTGGAGATTCTTTCCTCAGTTGTGCTCAATCTACTAATGAACCCATCCAGGCATTTTTCATCTCTATTAGTGTTTTTGATCTCTAGAATTCCCTTTTAATTCTTTCTTAGGATTTCCATCTCTCTGTTTACACTGCCAATCTGTTTTGCATGTTGTCTACTTTATTAGAATGCTTAGCATATTAAATAGTTTTAAATTCCCAATCTGATAATTACAACATCCCTGCCATGTCTGGTTCTAATGCTTACTCTGTCTCTTCATATTGTTTTTTGCATTTCGATATACATTATAGTTTGTCTCAATCGCCAGAAAATTATATGCTGGGGGCAAAAGGAACTGCTGTAAATTGGTTTTTAGTAATGTGGTAGTGAGGTGTAGGAGGAGGGGAAGCTCTCTCTAAGCCTATGATTAGGTCTCAATTGTTTAATGAACCTGTGCCTTTGGATTTGTAAGCCTCACAAGCCTTTCTGTTTTTTTCTGCACCTTAGTTGGTACTGAATGGCTACAGTGAGCTGCAGGTGGGTATTTCTCTTCCTCAGGTCAGTTAGACTCCCATAATACCCCAGTAATTTAGGTTCTGGTTAACTAGTTTCCCTCTAGGGCAGGTCACGTTAAGAAGTATCTGGGGTACTACAAAATGGTCCCTTTTCCCTAGAAGCAGGAGGGGAATTTTCTCCAGTATTTACTGTGGGAATCTGGTTAAGCTCCTGGAGGAGATAAATCTCAAAATAATGTGTTGCTATCTTTGCTTCCCCACTTTTGCTGGATTCCCCTGGAGCTTTTAACTCTCAGCTTGTCCAGATAGAGCATCCAGGAACTTGTCGATTACAGTTCAGTTTCCCTACCCTGGCACTGGTTCTTGGGTGGTTTCCACCCCAGAGCCTCTGGTCTGTTAAGCTGAAACTGCCTGTATTTGCCTGCCTGTCTCTTCAGCCTTAGGGTCAGCAATTCTGCTGTGTCTGCCCCTTTCTTAAATTATCAGCTTTCCCTTTGTTAGGATGAGTGGTGACTTCAAAAGCTCCTTACATGTGAAATCTGAAACCAGAGATTCTTTTTTTTTTTTTAAGCTAAAATGGGAACCTACTAAATTGACAATTTTGTACCTTGAATTTTTAAAATTATATTATAAACTTGTTCCTTGTTAAATATTTTTTGGTGGAATTTTTATTAGTGACATTACATATTTTTATCTGGTCCCTTATTGCTCAGACTGCTTCCAATTTTCTGCATTATAAACTGTGCTTCTGTGAACATTCATAGGGATAAATCATTTTGTACATCCATAGTTATGTCCTCAGGGTAAAAAAAAATAGCTCTTCTTAACCTAATAATACAGAGACATTATCAGAAAACATCCTACATACTTCTGTGGTGGAATAATTTACACATCCTTCTTTGAATGTGTGTGAAATACAATCAGTTTCTTTGTTCTTTTATCAATTCACAAAGTGATTGAGCCAATTTTATATAATTTTTTTTATTGTTTTGATGTGTGTGTGTGTGTGTGTGTGTGTGTGTGTGTGTGTGTGTGTGTGAAAGACACAGAGAGAGAGAGAAAATGAGACATTTTATGAAAGTGTTTTAAATCGTTAGAGAAGTAGAGGCTTTTTTTTTTCATTTCATTTCAAGCAAGGCTAGTACTAGGAGAAATCTACAAATCCCAGGGGCTTTTGTGCCTTTATTCTGCAACTTTCATAAGGCAGAAAAAAGCACGCACTCTCCTTAGATATAGCTTAGGGACAGACAGCTTCTCTCTAGAGGGCATCTCATTCGTTACTCTGCTTTCCTGATAGAATTCCCTATATTAAACTGTTTACTTCATTTTTCTTGGATACAATGAGAGCAACTTATAGCTACTTCCATCTGTATTGCCTTTGGCTCTTCCTTTTCCTCCTGTCAGCATCCTTTAGCCAAAGATCACTAGGAAGACACCTGTACTTGGACTATTTGGATTTTTTGCTATTTGTAATTATTAGGGGGCACCATGGAGAACCATAGGGTGTCTCAGTAAGAGGGTGTTAGAAAAGACTTGTAGGATTTAAGCTTGTTTTAAGTGACTTAAGGGAGGGTTCAAGGAAGTATAGCTGTCACTTGCTTGTGTCAAAAAACAGGTGTAATTTTATGAGTTGGTACAATCATAACTCTCATCAAGAAGCAGGGTGACCCACTATCCCAGTATGCTTGAGTCTGAGGGGATTCCTGGGACACAGAATTTTTAGTGCCCAAACCAGGAAAATTCCAGGTCAACTGAGAGGAGTTGGTTACCCTATCCAGAAGGCAAGAGAAATGAAAAGAGGCTTAGGCTGGGATTGGTGGAGAAGCAACATCACTCCCAGGAGCCAGGACTTGGAATAATTGGTCATGTTTGTGGTTTGGTCAGTGTTCATGCTTTTGCCTGGATTCAGACATGATTAGGAAGTGGTCTCTTCTCTAGCTTAGTCCATCATGGTGACAGAGTGGCCTTATCCGATGTTGGCATTGCTCTTAACAACACCAAAGCCTTTGCACAGTATCTGGCCAGTTTCTAACTGTCAGGGTCTTCTTTCCACTTTTTTCCAATTCCTTTTTTTTTGGAATTTGAGGACTATTTTTGAGGTTGGACTAAGACTTTGTAGATGTAGTCTAGTTGTGAGAGCCTTGGTTTCAGCCACATTTCTTTTGGGACCTAATGAAATGCTTTGGGCTTTGAAACACTGAGTAACAGCAACATTATTATCTCTTTTAACACAACACATTTTTCTTCAAAAATGTTTTAATGATTGACACCAAATGCTCAATTACTAAATGTTAAAATTTTAAAAAATAAAATACTGCTTTTCCCTCTTTGAGATTCAGAATTCACATTCGCATATTTCAGTATTCTTAGAAAAACTGCCATAAAGAAACCCAATTTATTTAATATAGAAGACTTTTTTTTTCACAGAACACATTAACATTTTGAAAATAAATAAATAAATAATAATAAAATATAAAAAAAAAATTTTAAAAAAACACATTTTGATGAACACTAATATTCCACCAGTAAACCAGTGTTTCTACTAGTTTACTTAGTGAGTGTCTCCTAGTAAAACTTTTTGTTTTTAAAAACTAGAAGTGTATATAAAAAGTAAATCCAAATTAAAATGAAATAAAAATTTTTAATTACTTATTGAAAATATAGTTACATGTTTTTCAGATTTGCTGTTTTACTAGTAAGAGAAAATATTAAATTGTGGTTGTATTTTTTGGGGGAAAATATTTAGCTAATGATGACATATTATGTAGTTGCTTTAGTTTAGTCACTAAAGTTATAACACTAGATAAGTTGTGGAGCATTATTTTAATTATTAACATTGGTTCTTAAACTCAGCTTGTTTGTTCCATATATTAATTAAATTGATTGCCCAGCACTTAGTCTTTAATTTTTTTTAATCTTCATCCAAGAATATTTTTTTCCATTGCTCTTCAGAGAGAGTGGGAGAGAGAGAAACATCGATCTGAGAGAGACACATTGACTGTTTGCCTCCCACACTCACCTGACCAGGGCTGGGGATCGAGCCTGCAATAGAGGTATGTACATCGCCTCAGCTGGAAGCGAACCCAGGACCCTTTAATCCATGGGCCAATGCTCTAACCACTGAGCAAAACCAGCTAGGGCATAGCACTTAGTCTTTATAACAGTGGAGGAAATAAAATGGCCTTTGTTATATTATAATCTACATTCGTGCACTTTTTTCTAGGTTCTAATGACTACCTTGAGGTCACTATTCCAACAGACTTAAGAGTGGAACCTTCTGGGGAAGTGAGTGAGAGAAAGCGAACTGAAGAATTCGCCCAAGTTTCAGGAAGCAGTGGGCCACTGGCGCTGGTGCTTCCCACTGAAGTGCCCTGTGAGGTCAGTAAAAAGGTGCCTTAATATTTAAGTGGCCCTATTGTTTTAATGAATATTGCATTTCAATAAAATGTAAGCTCCAAATGACTGGTGTTTTTGTTACTCTGTTCATGGCTGTGTCCTCAGAACCCAAAACCATGTCTGAAAATTAGTAGGCATTTGATACATATTTGTTGAATAACTGACTATTGGAGAATAAGTGAAAGCTTAATTTTATCAGCTGTTACTTGATGCGTTGCAAACAGATTTACGATAGCTACATATATCAAGCTACTTAAAAAAGAACTTTCGGTTTGTATTAACCAGATCAATTATTTTATTTTCATAAAGGGAAACATATTCTTTATGAGAATTTGAAAATACTTATTTTTCAGGATGAGCAATATTTCAATTATAAAATATGTATCAAAGGCCTACATTAGCAAGGGGAAATATCATAGAATCTAGAAAAGCTGGACCTTTTGGGAATAAAAGTATAATAGAGGGGGAGGGGGATTTCTGAAGGTGACTCTATGAATACATATTGCTCACATTTTTTCTCTTGTCTTCCTTGGAATGAACAACTGAAATGAGCCTCCTGGTAGAGCTTGACTCGAATCTCAGGCTATCTCTCTAGACAATAAAATAACGCTGGTTCTCAGTGTCCATCTTTGAGTGGAAGGGGCCGAAGACACAAGAAAGCCATGGGAGTTGCATGCAAGGGTCTTTCCGGTAGAAGCAAGTGGATGACTGAGGCTGCATTGTCTGCTTGCTGGGAGGTGTGTGCTGGCAGAGACTCTGCTGATTCTGCTGGGACCAGCAGTACTGGGGGAAGCTGCACATTCTGTGCAGTTGGGCAAAGTTTATTCCCTCACCCCCAGGCTCCATGCCTAAGCAGGAGAATCGAATTTTTAAACTATTATGCTATCATTTCCAGAGGAACAAAAACTTCTCTGATGCTTCCTTAGAGACCCCAGGAGCCTGAACTGTACAGGTTCAAGGTAACTGGCACAGATAATCAGGCAAGGAAAAAATTGTAACACTTAAAATACACGAGAACTCTAGGGAGGAAACTCAGACTAAACAATCAGAACTGGTGGCTTCTATTGAGTCAGAAATGGAAGAGACAGCGATAAATAGAGGAGATTATAATAAAAAGAGAAATGAGAACTGTTCTCAAGTAGATAAAATCCAAGCTGAAAAAGAAAGAAAAAATCCTCTTGAACTAAAAATAGCTCACCAAGAATTATGCAATGAGTCTAAAAAGCTGCTTTTAAAAATATCTGTAACAGTAAAACTTGAATAATATAAAACCTTTCCAATGTTAAATTTGCAAAGAAATTAAAATTCAAAAATGAAACCTCACTGCCTCTAGGCAGAGGTGGCTGGTTAGGATCAGGGTTCTTTCCATGGCAGAATCATGGGCTGTTTTTAATTGACATGGAAATAATTCTTCCAGACACTCTGAAGTTAAATTATTTCATTTTCAGATTTCTCTTGGATAGTCCACTTTATAAGCAACACTAAGAGTTGAAAGGTCATGAAAGAATATTTTAGTACCAGCCCCACACCCTAAACATTCAAAATAAGTTAATCCCTGGACCAAAAATAGTTACCCCAGTCAAAATCTTGTGTTCCCACAACCTCAATCTTAGTACAATCTGAATCCACATGACAATTGCCAAGAGCCACAGGAGAGATCATTGGTATCCAAATGAGTGAAAATCATGTTTCAGATTTGCCAGGAAGACATTCAGTCTGTGCCTATTATCTGAAAGCACAACCTTTGAACTTACTCATTTCTGAGAAGTCTTCCAATTAGTGGGTGAATAGAGGCCCCTTAAGAATTCAGGCTCCTCTCCCAGGGGGTGATATTTGATCCTCTTGCCATCTTCCAAAATCAAGAAATTTACAACGCAATGATTGCCACCCACCAGATCTTATTTGAGATGTGCCTCTTTCACACCCAGCATCTTCAAAATCTACTCATTTCTCCAACTCAGCATGCCCAAGCTGAGTTGACTATGGTTCTATCTAGTGACATAATCTTTATCTTTCTGATAAACAGGAACTTAGTTTGAATCTGTCAGTCTGCTGCTTCTTGCTGTGGAGCTGCCTGGGCCTGGGGACCTGCCTCCTAGGGTAGTGCTCTCCCTGTTCCCTCCTCTGTTCTGGAGCTCAGCTTGAGTGGATTATTTAACTGAGGCAGCTGTGTTGCTGCTGAGCCCAGGAGCCTGGGAGTATTGGTCCTTGTCCTCTTCCCCAGCATTGTTTCTTCCCATGGATTGTTCTATTGCCTGAGCCTTGAAAATCTTGTGCCACTTTAAAAACAGCAGGAAATAATTTTTTTTTCCATGCACTGGTGAAGATATGCCTCTAGTGCTCTATCTATGTGAGCAATTCCCTACCTTTTTGAGAAATACCTAGACGAATTTTAACCAGTTAAATTTGTGACTTAATTTTGGTTTATTTTTTTTATTTTTTTTTAGGATTAACATTCCTTGTCCTATTTTGATATTTCTATTTTTTTAAATCTTTTTTTATTTAAAATTTTGAATTTCACACTATTGCAAATTTCCCCATTTCCACCACCTTTGCCCCCCTCCACTCACCCCTGCCTCCCTCTCCCTTAGTGTTCATCACACCATTGTCTGTGTCCATGTATATGTTCTTTAGCTATTTTAATATTTTAAAATCTTTTTATGGGCCAAGGTATTTATTTTTCTAGCATATTTCTCTTGATTTTGTCTTGTGAAGCAATTGATTATGAGAGGTATGAAGTCAATGAGTTCATTCTGCCCAAAGCATCCATTTTTCAAATGAATCTTATCCAATTTTATATCCATGATGAAAATTCTACCTGGGAAGCATTCTCCCATTGGAACAGCACCTAATCCAGAACTGGACCTGGTTTATTATTTGCTAGTTTATCTTCCCTGTGCTGTGTTAAAGTTTTAATTTCATTAATTTTCTGGTGAATTCCCTTAGAGCAATGTTTTCACCTGGGAGTGATCTTGCCCCCCTCCCCCGGAAGACATTTGACCAAGTATGCAGAGTTTTGGTTGTCATAACTGGGGGGTTGCTACAGGCATCTAGTGGGTAGAAGCCAGGGATACTGCTAAATATTTTATAATGTACAGGGCAGTCCCCACAGCAGTGACTTCTCTGGCCCAAAAATGAAAATAGTACCCAGGTTAAATCCTTTCTCAGAAGATAGGAAACACATTCATGACCCTTACAGTACTAATTGCCTTCAGATTAGCTAATAATGGCATCAAGAATTCAATGCTCCCCTTCAGTGACTTCTCATCAATCTACCCAGTTGTCCCCAATCACTTGCTGAAGCTGTGTAATCTATAAGCAGTGATTCCCATCACTCTTTTTTTGGGGGGGAGGGGGCATGGGGATGTGGGTATCAAATTTCTCTATTTGAAAGTGATACAAATGGAAGAACATAAGTAGATGATTTGGTACAACTTACAAAAGAGGTGAAGGTAAGCCCAGCATGCATGTAGTGCTTTGGTGACCAGGGAAGTCACCCTGGGGCTATGGGAAGGTAGCCTGAGGCTCAGGTCTCATCACTGTCTCCCAGGGTGTGCTTGTCAAAGAGATACTGGTCCATACCAGATGCGGGGGGACCCCCTCTTGTGTGTGCATCGGTGGTACAGTGGTGAGCATAGCTGCCTTCCAGTTACTCTTTTAATGGGTTACACCTGAAGCTTTAAGAGGGCGCCTCTAAAGATTGCCTTGAAGATCTGCTCGGTACTGTAGTTTACTCTCTCACCGCCTCTGCCTCCCCTGTTATTTCTCTGAGCCCCCATCACAGGCTCAGTCCTGGCTTCTATATTTCTTCCTCGGTAGCACCATCCTAAAGAGCAGTTAAGAGTGAGCTTATTTTCTTCATCTGGTTTTATCTCTGTAGGCAAGCCTTTGATTTATTACTTTCCCTTCCTCTTGGTAGAATCCGTTTGCTGCAGTCTTAGTTTTTATCCCCTTCAAATCTCTTACTCCCTTTAGTATAATTAACTGATATTCCTTTATTTTTATGTTATACTCCCAGTACTGCTGTTCTGATGATAAGACTGAAGCATATTTTTAAAACTAGTTCAGTCACTTGATTTCTTGAGTAAATTTAATTCTTAAAGTTATAGTATAACAGCTAAAGGCCCTTTAATTGGCTTTATCAGCATTTAGATCTGTATTAATTTCACTAAACTGCCTTTCCTAGAACATGGCATATTCCCTAATAAAGACCTTAATTTTCTTTGACCTGTTTATTCATATACCTCTGTATCTGCAACCATAATGTAAGTCTCCAAACCTATAGTACAGACCACAGATTATGTAATTTACAAATCCAGAGAAATCCTGAGACTATATGAGTGGGCGTGACTTGTATGGGCCCGTGGGCAAGCCACAAGAATCTCAGAGGTTACCTCCTACCATTTATCCCTTGGCCCTGATTGCAGAGTAAAACAATATACAGAAACTAGCAGCACCACCCACTTATTTCTGATGCCAAATCACTCTCTAGTTGTTGGTAACCATCCTTAACCTAAAGTCTGGTCTTCTGATCTAATTGAAAAAATATATATATGGTAAAAGTAGCAATGCCAAAAATATCTGTGATGTGAAGTGCTGCCCCTTGGGCGGTAAGGTTTTACAATGACCAGTAGATGTATTTTCCCTTTAACCAAGTGATTCTAAAAATTAGATGCATATAAGGAATATTAGTGGGAGGTTAAAAAATAATAATAATACTGAAATTCTATACCCAGTGTCTCAGGTATAAATGGTCTGGGTTATGGACTGGACAGTGGGAGTTTTAGAATCTTCCCACCTGATTCTGAGAGTGAGAGTTAGCATACCAATTTGGAACCATTGCCATAACCTAACCCCTGCTCTGCTGTCGTGGGTATGACATGTTGAATGTGTGGAGCAAAAGTGAGAGGGAGCATAGTGATAGTTCCCTTGATATGGTATATTTCCTTGATATGCAATTTAATTGGTAAGGAGAAATTTAGATCAAAATACCCTGTGGACAAATATTTGCGAACACTAGACCCTGGTGGAAAACTCTCAAAGTGGATGTGTGTCAGCTGAAATGATTTCGTAACATCAATGAATTTGTAGGAACTTAGGTACAGAGCATTAAAGATGTAAGCTTTGTTGGTGGTTGATTTTTGCTTAGGGAGATAACATTTAAATAAGAGAACTTTGAAATTAATGATTTTTGGGTAATCACAATTTTATAAGAGCATATAAATGAGGCTCCTGTTTATTTTGTGAGGAACTTAAATTTAGTTTGACTTTGAAGAAAGCCTTTGAAGGGAGATATCGGAGATAATCATAAAAATAGTATTTTGTTTTAGTTGTTTTGAAGGGTTAAGCAACATGATGTAAAGAAGAATGTAGATTTTGACTTAAGTAGTTCTGACTCATCTTCAGGTGTAACTCTGTGTATTAGTTACTGTGTTCAGAAAGGGGAAATGCAAGTCTTCCATTTTAGTTTTGGTGTGCGCATTTATTTGCATGTGTGTATATGTGTGTGTACGTTTTGGCTAAGATTTAAAAAATATTTATATAAATGTGCTTAGAATAATTTTTAGTGTAAAATAAATACTTAATATTTATTTTTTCCTTTTTTCTGTACTAATTTCAATCTTCTTATCCCTAATTTAAAAAAAAATTCCAAAATATTTTCAATAACCCTTATTACATTATGTACATTTTCCACCTTAATAAAAATCTTTAAAGTTTTAGAGTTATAACCTTTAGTCAACTCAGTGACCTTCACAGATACCCATCATAACCAGAGAATCTCTATTTGGTAAGATTTAAAACTATTGATCTTTTTAAAAAAATTAATATTTAAATTTAAAAAAATTTATTATATTTAAATGTCCAGTCCTTTCATTTATAGATAAATACATCAAATTCTAGAAAGGTGGAGGAAAAGGACTTGAAAAAAGGGTTTATTTACCAATTGAAGTTTGTGAAGTGATGCTTATTACCCTGAGATGCTGAGCCTCACACAGGGAAGAGGCAAGAGGAAAAGGGAGCAGCTGTATTCTCACTATTTGTTCAGTTGCAAAATATGGCATTGGCAAAAACAGTATTCAATAGACCCCAAGCCCATAAACTCAAAATGTAGTGAGAATCACATTTACATATTTCACTTCTAAATATGGTTGAAAATATCGACATGATAGAAGACATTTAATGATCACGTGCAACCTCTATCATTAATGAACATAATGGGTTAAGTGGTTAATGTGAACTTTTTCAAATGCTTAATTGAGTTATATTTTTCTTACAGAATCCTGGTGAAATATTTATTATTTTGAGAGATGAAGTAATTGGTGATACTGTGGAGGTTGAATTTACATCAGATAATAAATGCATTAGAACATGGCCAGCCCTCTGGAATAAAACAGTCTGGTGTATGAAAGCTTTAGGTAAGAAATTCTTTCATGCTTTAATAAATATAAAATATCACCCCGAATTTCTTTCAATAAATTTATGATAAATGGTTTCACTTCCTTATAGAAACTAATATTGTTCTGCAGGTGTTTCCTGTGTTTAGCTTTCACATACCCAAGGTTGTTACTATTAATCCAAATTTGCAAAAGTACGAATGTGTAAATTATGAGAAATTAGCTTCCATGCTGTGAAACAGCATCCAGTAACATCACTTTTTTTTTATATGTGTCAGCAGAGAGCACTTGAATGTACACCAGCTATTAAATATGGAACTAAAATTAGGAGCTTTATTGTAAAAGAATTCGCAGATATTTGGATTTGCATTAATGAACTTTGATTTTTTTGTGTGTTTTACTTTCTCTCCCTCCTTCCCTCTCTCCTTCCCTCTCTCTGTCTTTTTTTTCCCCCCTGCTCCTGAGTATATTTTGGTTGTTTTGGAAAGCATAAATCTTTTTTCACTATTTTATCATCATGGTAACATTTTCGTATACAATTACCCCTTCTTTTCCTTATTTAATTTGTGAAGCTAACCATCTCATTATGCAACTGTGCTTGCAGCATGATAAACAGTATCAGACTCCACAATAATTGTACTAAATTAAAAATCTAAATGTTTTGATAAAATAATATAGGACTACTTGCTTTTTAATTTATTGTTTTACAATCAGAGAATAAAATTACCTTACAAAACTTTATAAATATGAACTTCATAAAATATTTTACAATAAAAGATATGCAGTCTTACTATGAATTTGGAAATGTAAAAATATTTAAAATGAAAGTATATGTCAAATGCATCCTGAGCTTTTAATGTCGCTTTTATGAAGCGAGTCCATGCAAACCCTTTCTATTAGGTTGTGCAAAGAATACGTCCATTCTGTGGATTTCCTTGCACAGCTGAGATGAGAGTTCGGTCATAGAAAGGAAAGGCTCTATGCCAAGCATTGCTAAACCTTTCAGACACTGCTTCCTCTCAGGGACAAGGATCTGCAGAAGTGAGATGAGAAAGAACTCTGTCTCTTTCCTTTCTCTCCCAAAGACCATCATTTCCTTATGCCACAGTTTAAAATGATTTAATGAAGAAATTTTTAACTAATTAGTTTTGGAGTTTAAACTAAATCTAGTTAGACTGAAATCACTACAGAAAAAAAATCAATATTGCCAATTAAAAAGTACTTAGATAATAATTCCCAAATAACACACCAAAATGTCAAATAAAATTACTCATATTAAGATTTTATGAGAATTAAAAAAAAAATTATGTTTAGTTTAGCTAGTAACTAAGAGCAGTGCAAATAATAAAGCATGTCAAAATTCAAATGTTTTTCAGAAAAACAGAAAGCTAATGGTCTATACTTTCTAAGATATACTAGTTCATAATATGTGGTTGAACAGCAAGTTTGTAGCAAAAAAATCAATAAACAAACAAACTGCTGTTTAGTAGTTATGCTAATTAAACCCCTCCAAGTCTTTTTTTCAACTTGTGTGTTCTGTAAATTAACGAGATATTTTTCTTATGAAATTTTAGCTGCTATGTAGTAATTTATAGACTGATGCCTCGAGTGTGTGTGGGAATGTGGACAGGACATGCCTCAGCAGAAATGGCCCCAGAGTTTTGTTTTCTCTGCCTTATGGCACTGTTTTGTAAAATTTTTTGAGCCCTAGTAAGAACTACATTTTATATCATGACCCAGTGCATATGCATAAATCCATAATTAAAGCAGAGGTTTTAAAAGCAATAGTTAGACTTATGGTGTTAGCCTGTCATGTAGAATTTGGGTGTTGTCACTCCCATTCTTAAACATGAAAAAGTTGAACGAACTGAAAATAAATGACTTTTCTTGAGTTCATTGACAACTCTGGTGGTGGGGCAAACCACCATCCCTAAATTTGGAGAGAAAGGTAAATCAAGTGTGACATCCAAGGTCTGCTTATCTGGAGCACAAGTCCCTAGAGCTGGAAAACTGGTAGAAGCACTTAAATGCTAATTTTGATGAAATTCTGGTGGCTGAGTGTGGACTGTAGTCTTGTGAGGCACCTATAATTTTGTGGGATTTACCTCCAGGAACCTCACCAGGTTCTCAGAAGGAAATATCTGAAATCTTCAGGAGGCTCTGCCAGGTCAGAGGAAGAATAACCATGGTGAAATACTCCTAGCATGTTCCCCATGACAAAGGCTGCTCTCTAGGAGAAACCACTTTACCAGAGTTAAATCCCAGCTGGGAAAGGGCATCCATCGCACTGTATCCTCCCTAGTCTTCCCGGAGGTGGGGAGAGGAACACTATGCCACAGCAAAAACATTTGTAAAGGTCACAGCCAAGAGACATGGGCCCATTAAGAGACTGAGACTTAATATGAGATTAGAATGCATCCCCTCCCCCAGGCTGACCACCAGCACACCACAGCAGGTTGGGTGCAATGGCAATGGATTGCACTTGACACTCTTGTAAGATGCATCATTTTACTGCGGAGGAGCACTTAGGGAAGCAAAGGTCAAGAGGAAGGACGCATTTGAAGCTTCTGGTACATATAGTTACAGCAAGCATTAAATAGAGCCCACGTCCTAGCCAGATTGCTATACATTCTCACTGCATGCCTGCTGGCTTCATTCCTTATCCCTGACACAATATGTCTGGTTTTCAAAAAGAAATTACAAGTCATGCCAAAAGCCAAAACACAACATTAGTCTAAAGAAAGAAAGCAAACTTCAGACCAGATTTAGCTGTGGCACGGATGTTGGAATTATCAGACAGGAAATTTTGAATAACTCTGGCTAATATGTTAAGAAGCTATAATAGAAAAAATAGAAAATATGCAAGAACATGCAATGGGCACGATAATCAGAGAGCTAAGAATTGCATTGCATTTCTTTTCATTTTTTTAAAGCTAGTCAACACCTAGTAAATTGATGTCATGATGTATTTGTGGGTGACAAACCATAGCTAGGGTAAGTACGCTTTGTAGCTTCACTGGCCACATCTGGTTTTTGAAACTTTAATTTATAATAATTAAACAAAATTTAAAATTCATTTCCTCAGTTGAACTAACCATATTTCAAATGATTTATTAGAATATATTCATCATCTCAGGAAGTTCAGTTGGAAAGCACTGACTGTACAATAGGCCTTCTTTTTCTCTACACCACTTATGGAGTAAGAGAGATGCCCAGCATCTTAAAGGCTAATGATTGGTCCAGAATCTGCATGTAGCCAAAGAAATAACTAACAATTCTGTGTGGAGCCATTTACTGAGTAACTTTAGACAAGTCTCTTGATCATTCTGTGTCTCAATTTTCTTGCTGATAAAATAACTAACTTCTCTACTTACCTTTCAAGTACTTACTTATAGGATGTTTGGAGACAAGGGAGAGACCTCCAACTGAGGAACAAAGCTTCAATCTCTCCCTCTAGCAATTCCCTTAAACACAGGAATGGTTTTTCTGGAATATCCCACCCTCAGCCTCTGGATGGGGTGTGGTTAAACCACTTAAAAACTTCCTTTTTTTCCTACAGATAAGTGAACTGAGGAGTCCATCTTTCTTTATAAATATTGTACACCTCATATTGCCGTTCTCTTCACTTAGTCCTAGGTTTATATCTCTTTTTACAAATGATACCAAAATTGTTTGTTCTTCTTTACCCTTGGGGAATTATGCTCAGGAGAGCTTCCAATTCTGTTATCTCATCTATAATCCCCATACCCATTGGTGATTTCTAAGGCAAGAAATGATCTCAATCAGTATCCCACATCACCTTTAAAACATATTTTCTGTACGTTTTTGGATACCAACTTAAAATGTAGGGATCAAAATCTAAAGTGAAAGCATACTAAGAATGCTTCCCCACTCTCAGAATCCTTTTGAAGAATATTGATGCATCAATGTCAAGAGGAGGCCTCTATTTGTCCAGTCTCTTTTCAATCTAGAAAAAATGCTCACTTGACTTGATTTCTGATCATTTGACCCAAGATTTAATCAGTCACATGACTTAAAATGTGGTTTGCTGCCTGTAAATGTTCTCTTGTGCTGTAACCACAGTTTCCTGTACTAAATCCAGCTGGTGCTGAGGGCTGGTTTGGCAGCTTCACAGTATTGTCCAGGATACAGGCTTATCTTTAGTCACCACTCCACAGTCCTGAGGTGCGGCCATAATTATCATGGGACAAGATGACTTCTAAGACTTTTGCCATCACACTTATGTTCAGAGCAATATGATGAAGCGGTGTGGGGGAACCATTTCATACTGCATTACAAAAGTCAATTTTATGTATCTTTTCCCTAATTCATATTCAGTGATATTACTTGTGTATTAAATTTTTCAGGCTTTCCTAACAAAATGCCACAGACTGGATGGCTTGACCAACAGAAATCTATTTTATCACAGCTCTGGAGGCTAGGAATCTAAGGGGCTAAAAGTTGCCTTAAGGCAAATCTCTTTTCTTGGCTGCCTTCTCTCTGTCCAGATGTGGCCTTTTCTTTGTGCACCTGCACTTCTGGTGTCTTCTCTTCTTCTTATAAGGATGCCAGTCTTATTAGATAAGGCCCCCACCTTTATAACCTAATTTAAGCTTAATTACCTCCTTAAAGTCCTCATCTCCAAATATAGTACACTAAGGGTTAGGACTTCAGCATAAGAATTTGGGGGCAGGGGATACCATACAGTCCATAAAACTTTGGTAGCTTGAAATCAGCCTTAGTGTAAGTATTTACACCACAGAAATTGGCAAATCTAAAAATCAGGGCTTTTTTCTTTCTGGTGAGTAAGTCTCTCAGCACATCCCTGGGATCAGGAAACGAAGGTTTCATTAAGTAAGAAAGTTTCTGTATGACATACCTGCTGATACTTCATTAGTCAGAACTTAATCCCAAGGTCCTATCTAGCTGAAAGGGAGAGTAGAAAATCTAGTCTTTTTAGTTGGATAGAAGTGCATCCTATGACAACAAAAGAAAATCAAAATCTGTTTCTAAAAGGAAGAAGATAATAGGCCTTGGGGTAGGCAGCTAGCATTTACTGTTAGAAAAGGGTACCCCTCAGACCAACTACTCTGTTTCTTTGGTTTGGATACCTCCTCCTAACCATTTAAATGTATGCTTGCTCGCATGTGTGTGTCAATCGTCTCTCAACATTGAGGCATATCAAATACTCAGGTCTCCTTCTTACACTTCTCAGATAAAACTCTCAGGTTTCTCTCTGTCCAACCCTACACTGTGCCATATTAATGTTCTTTTTAAATATATGTTTCTTTCTAACTTAGTAAAAATTTAGAGAATAACAAAATTATATTAAAGTACAATATGCCACATAGGGAAGGAATCCTAAGATGCTCTTTTCATAAATGTTCTCTCTTTCCCTTCTGACTCATTTCCAAATATTAACCTGATTTTTTAACTTGAGAAAATATTTTCTCATTTTGCCTTCTCTCTTTCAGCTACATAATTTGATACACTTATAATTACTTCATTTTTTAAAAGCCACATCTTCCCAATGGTGTCCATAGGTTTGTCTCTGGCAGAGACTGTTTTGTGCTAAGGGAATTTAAATTTACTGTAGTCCCAGTTTATACCAGAAGATATAAAAATACATGTCAAGGCTTTAAACTAGAAATGTTAACTACTTTTTACTCCGAAGGAAGAGGGTAGTCCTCTGGTACCAGCAGCTCAGCCAGAAAAAATATTTTACTCAGCAGGGGGACCACCAATTAAAAGTTGAAAGGAATATAAAATGAATACACAAAGATATAACTCTCTTTATTAATTGAAAAACTGTTCTAAATAATATAAACTATAACTTAATATTTCATTAAAAAGAATGAAAAATACTTTAGCATGTGCTAAATATTAATCCAAGCCTCCTTAGAAAAATAACATTAAGAATTTTTTCTAAACCACCTTCAGGAAGATGATTTTAACATATACAAAACTGATATTAATTTTTAGGAATGATGTAGGTTTTGAAGCTACTGATATTTATTTAATAATGCTGTTCCAATCAAAAGAGTCATGTTGATTTCAGTTCCCCTGGAAACATTTGGTAGATTCATTTAAGGTTTACCATGTGTTAAAGGGATAAAATTGGTGCAAAAAGGAACACAGCTTCTCAGACAATGGAAATACAGAAAGTGAAAAGCTTTTAAATAAATGGATTTATGAAATATCCTTTTTTATGGAATTAGTGAATATAATTCTAATTCTTAAGATATACCTTTGGATTATATTTTCCATAAATTAGTTTTTTCTTAATCTGAAAGGACAGACCACTTAAAACACAGAGAGGAAAGATTGACAAAGACTCTTGAAGAGCCTAGAACTTGAGACCTGAAATTTAAGTAGAATTTTGTTATAGTCCATTGCTCCTCTATAAGTGTACTTTGTTGTGTATCTATGTCTGATGGGGACAGTGAGTTCTACTTTTTTTCTTTCATATAAACCATTTTACTTCTTCATAGCTGACTCTTATACCCTTGCTTGGTTTGGTGATTTTGACCTATATTTGCACGTGCCTCCAGTGTCAAATGTGACTTGCCTACTGTAGTCTAGATAATAAATAGCAGAATTCACTTTTACTTTTTTCTGTTTGAGTCCTTAAAGTAATTGATTTTATTTTCATTGAAGAACTATAAAATATAGACACCATAGTGATCACAGTTAATGTAAAATAATGCTCAGGCCATAACAGGTATTGTTCACAGAAATGCCAATTCAGTAATACACTATGAAGGAGGGCCCCCCAACCAGAGGAATCCATAACTCCTCCTCCATGATATATGATTGGAAACAGTAATTAGGTGTTATTTAGTCACTGACATTCAAAAGATATGAAAATGTATACAGCAAAGACAGTACTTCAGAGGACATCTCTTTGGAGGATTACCTTAAAATCCGCATCATTATCAATAGATCTAATGGCAAAATTTTGAGTCTACTAATGGCTCCAGATATCAAAAACAAATTAACTCATTTTAATGTTCTGTTCTAAAGAAATTAGAATATTTTAAGTATTCCATATCAAGGAACAACCAAGCAAATCTCACCACATCTCCCTTATGATTTATCACCCAACTTTCTTTCAGAAAGGTAACACCCCATTGTAAGACTCCTAATCTCTTTTCTGATAAACAAAATCAATTTCTTCATTCAAAATCATCCTTATGAAATTTACTGAAATTAACTTTATTTGACTGCCAAAACTCCAGAACCCCCATTACCAAATGTGCATAGTGTGGCTGATGAGTTGTACTTTACAACTTCAGTTTTTTTCTTGTGATTTCTCTTTCATTCTCTACTGGATAGATACTTATTTTGGAAAGAGAGAACTTTTCTACTTATATTTCCTTTATAATAGAGGTTAAATGTCTAGTCAAGCAATATGGTAACAGGAAATTTCAGCCCCTTCATCTAGTTAAACTTAAGATTGCTTTTGTTGGCTTTAGATTACATGAAGCAATAAATATGATAAGGTCCTTTAACCTCTTCAGCTGATAAAGTAAAATTAATGCTTAAACCTTAAGAAATTTTAAATATTCAAAGCTTCATTAGGATGTTAGGGTTAAAACTAGCTTTTTAGTCTTTTAATGGCTTATTCAAAACCCCAGTTGGTTAGGTGACAATTTTCCAGGATAATTTAAAAAATATCTCCAGAACAAAGAGTGAATGTTTTTAAAGGGTGTCTGAAAACGAATGAAAAGATAAATTGTTTGCTTTGGTTACAATAAAACACAATGGCTTTTCTATTGAAATGACTGTTTATTGTTATTCTTTCACGGGAAGCCCAAAATTTTTAGGTAACTTTAAATGTTCTTATGTTAGAGCAGAATTCACAATGAAGTATGTCAGTCACTTTAAACAGCTTGTTCACAAAAGGCTTTGGATAAATGTATGGTGTAACTAGACTTAAATAGCAGGGCATTAAATCTCAAATTTCCAAAGGTTTTTCATTGTAATGAATTGAATATAAGTTCTATAATTTTGATTGACTCTACATTTTCTCTCTTCAAACACAATTTTGAGAAACTTGCCTATAATTTATAGGAGTTTTCTTCATAAGAGTAGAAACAAACACCTAACTTTTTATGAGCAACTTTACTGTTCTAAATTATAAAGTTATATGTAAAGATTATTATAGATTTTTTTAATGGAAGTTAGTAGTTAGGGAGAAAGGACTTAGTGCTTTGCTTTTATTATAATTTTACCATGCGTTGTTATCTTCTAAGGTTTTTTTTTTAACAAGTCTAAAATTATACATTCTGTTTTGTGATTTCTAACTTCTAAGTACAAAAAAGAAAACATATGTGCTAGAAATTAGTAAAATTGTTATAAAATCTTAAAGTCTTCCCTCATATTCTCCAAGAGATATAATATTGTGAGATGTGCATTATATACTCAGCTCCTACCTCTGTTTTTTGTGTTTTATAAGATTTTCCTGCTGGCTCTGTCAATGTCAATGTTTACTGTGATGGAATCATTAAGGCCACAACAGAGATTAAATACTATACAACAGAAAAGGCTGAGGGGAGCCTATTGGGAGCGGCAGGTCCAGGAGATGGTGTGTGCCAGGTAAGTTGATCTTTCCATGAAGTTGATAATGCCTTAAAAAGCTAATGTGGATAAAAGAATGCACACTTTGGTAGCAAGTCTGCATGTTGGTTGAATAAGAATGAATTACTGATCAATAGGAAGGGGAAAAACCTGCCTCTGTGGTGCAGAGATGAATTAGTTTGCTTAAGTCAAGCAGTCCAGATAATGTCACCGAGAGACAGGTTACCCACTGCAAAGCAGCTGTTGCGGTAGGCTCATTGTAAAGCTGTTACAGAGCAGATAAAGAAAGGCAGAGGATTAAAGAGAAGTCTTAAGAAATTAATTTCCTCTTCATCTAAATCCGGACAATACAAAACAAAAGTCAGGCCGTCAGACACTTAGAGGTTAAGAAGTCAGACAAACCAAGAATACCACCAGAAAGGGAGCGTGTGGGGTTAATGTAGATAGAAATTGTTATTTTCGTGTGGAAATTTCCAAGCTCAGTATATGTTTTTCTTATTCTCATTTATCACTGTTATCTGATAGTGAAAAATCTTGCTTTAAATTAACATTTTATTAGAGAATCCAGAGGGTAAGTTTTTCTGGGAAGAGACATTTTTAAGTCCTAGGTTGCTTCCATTACTCAGCAATGATGACTTGGTGAGGAGCTTATGGTCTTCTCAGAGAGCCATTTTTCAGATATTTTCCAGTGAATGTATGTGCTGTGAATCCCCTGCCCTCGTGGATTTAGTATGCAATGATTGCATTTTGATTAATCCTATGCCATTAGTTTAATTTCTGCGTTGTATTTATCTTTTTGTTACCTGACCCACTTTCAACAGAGAAAAAGCTTGCTTGATGTGGAACTTTTATCCTGTATGTGCTTATACCATCAAATTTGCAGAGTGAAATACATGTCATTTCCTTTTATAGCTATGAGATAATTAGAATTATAATGGTGCTTAATTGCCTTTTTTGTGTGCATATTGGAGGGAGAAGGAAAGGGGAGAAGGGAAAAGAGACAAAGAGAGAGCCAGTCAAATAAGCAATCTAATCTTCAATTCACCACAAAACACTACAAGAACTTGTAACAAAACCATCAATGATAGTGAAATTGACAGGTTGTCATGAAGCTTTATATGTTTAAGCTAGTTTAGAATTGGAGGTTTTGTTATTTATTTTGTGTGACACATTTTTTTATTAGAGTTCTCCCTTATGAATGACATATTTTAGAACAATAGAAATGGTAAAAGTGTCTTAGAGAAGGACAGGCAGTAAAATATCATTTGTCAAACCAGGGAGTCTCTGGACATTTGACAAAATGTCTATTTTGTAATTGTAAAGCAAGAACAAAAGTAATAGCCTGAAATATAGAATGTTTCATTTTCTTGTGACAAGCCTACCTTATCTTCTGCTTTAAAAATTCTGTTCATTACAAAAAGATTAATAAAAGTGATATATTGTATTATTAATATACAGTCAGCATAGAAGTAAAGTAGTCCCCAAAACACATTTTTGTGTTGGTTTGCCTTTAGGGACAAAAAAACCTTTGTATATAGTCAAAATTAAATGTAATTTATAACCCTTTGACAGCTTTTCAGAATGCTGTAATGTACAAGTTATGATTTCTTCTAGAGTTTTGGGTGAATAAAAACTTTTAGATAACTAGAAAATGCTCTGTTTCATTTTCACCCTTGGTGTCAACAAGGAGAGGTGAGTGAGGGTTATGACTGAGTCTTAATGCTTCTCCTCCCCACCAAGCCCTGGTGGTCTAGTGAAAGGAAGAATGGTGGGCAGTCTCAGCTTGGCTCAGGCTGTCAATGTCAGGAAAAAGCCACTTTAAACTGGAGGTGAGAATACTGAGAGGTAGAATTATTCTAGCTGGTTGACAGCAAACCACAGTGTAAAAAGAGACATGAAGAGATTAGGTTTAATATATACAACTTAAGATAGGTTTAGAGATTTAGCCACTGTCATCAGAGGACCTAGGCATGTTGTGGGATTAGATCAAAGGAATCCTGAGACAGACCCAGCCATACCATCAAATGCCTAAAAGAAAGAAGACACTGCAGTTCAGTCAGACTCCACTAGATCTTAGACCAGGTATGACAGGGGTTTGCCTAATCCACTGGCATCTGGATCATGTATGTTACACCTGTTATGGATTCATTAAGATGGTGAATGGCAGACTCCCCCCTTGATGAAAAAGAAGGGAGCACAGCGGCATTCTCTTCATGTATTTTAGGGATGTTTGGCCTCGAAGGAGGTGTCCCAGCCCACACTGCTTCTCTTTATAAGCATGTGGATTTTTCTCCTACATAGATTACTTTTTTGACATTTAACTTAGCTTCCTTATAGATTATATTTTTAAAATTGTGTAAAAACCTTTGCCTTTTCTTTCCTTTATAGAACATTACAGGAATTGTTTTGTTCATGTGCTTGATACTATATCTTTTAGTTGGGAAATTTAGGTATTTTGCAAATAGTCCACTGGACATCTCTATTCAAAGAACAATATAATTGTGATTTTATTCACTATAGTTACTTGCATGTTTGCAAGAACATATACCAGCAGATTTCAATGTTTTCAATATCCAACCTACTTAGCTGAAATGGTATATTGTAAGAGGTAGCCTGAGTTTTCCTATAAATTTTAATGGTAGATGTGATTTAAGTAATCCTAAAAATTAGTAATAAAGTACTTCCTATCATCATTTAAAAGCTATTGGGCATATAATAACATGATCATTTTCTGAATTTGAGGAAAGGAATAATAATGAGAAATCTATGGTTTTTATTTTTCAGTAATCCTAGAATTTGTAATAAGAGATTTTACATTATCATTTAAAACCTCTTGAGCATATAGCAAAATGATCATTCTGTGAATTTGAGAAAAATGATAATGAGAAATTTGATTTTCTTAGTTTATTTTTAATGATGTCCATTAGGTTTTAGAATACGTTACCAAAACCAGCTTAATTATCTAACTACTTCCTAAAATCATTTCATCTTTTTTGAATAGATACTAAATCCCAGCACATAGTCTCATAAAGATACAATTTACAGATCATCACCTATAACGATGAATTCAAGAGAGATTCAATGAAGAAAAATCGAAAGCCCAATTTGGGAAGAAAATTAGAATTCAAGTACTAGTGTTAGAAATACTGGTAACTCTTATTTAACTGAGATAATTAAAACCTTTGAGACTTTCACACTATTTACAAAAGTGTCTAGGGTCAACAATAAAGCTTTGTATAGGAATAATTAGGCACAGTATAAAAACCAAATTAGGTCAAAGTGCTAAAACAGCATAGAATTATGGATCAAAGCATTACTCATTAAGAGTTTCTGGAATGGTACCAAATAATTCTTCTTAGTTTATACTTACTTAAATCTTATTTTCATCTTTATATTAGGTACACTTCATTTCTAGTTTTTATTCAATTGTATAATTATTCACTCTTTGGTTTGCTACCTGCACATGTTTCATACAGTATGAAGCCAGGTGAAGTGGGGTGAGAGAAGGTACAGGCTCAGGGACTCTCTTATCATCAGGAATTTCCCAGATGTGACTACCTCCCTTACAGGTTAGTTTCTGCACTAAGTTAAAGCTCAGGTGTTAGCAGTTGTCTTCCATAAAGAATCTTCAGGAGATTCTTCCCACTGGGAGATACTGGGAATTCCCAGGCCTTTCATTAAGTATTTTTAGGGCCTTGTCTTCTTCAAAAGGTTGGAAGACAACTTTCTTCCTCTTTTCATCTAAGACACTCCCTGGTACAAACTTCCAGTGGCTCCTTGCATAAGGTCCAAACTCCTTTAATTGGAGCACAAGGCTTCAGGGTCCCAAATCTTTTCCAACTCATCTCCTACCACAGCATACCCTCTCCATGTCTTCTTAATTCTGTCTATAATTCCTGTGTTCTAGCCATCAGGATTGTTGACTCTTTTAGAACATAATATGCTCTTCCTCCCTCCACCCCCAGTTTCTTCATCTATGCATACCCAGTTTATTTCACACACACACATAGTTCCCGATGCAAGGGACACAACTGATAGTTACGGCTTAAAAAATGGGAAAACACAAGTGATTGCTTTTTTTCTAATGCTAGTTGAAAAACAACTGAAAAAAACTATAAGTATATAAGACATAAAGAGAAATGAAACTACCCTCTTAAAATACACTTATTTATTTATAAAAGTGAAAAAATAAATCTGATGCTTATGAAAATGAGGTTTTCTCAGATAGGTGCATGATTTTAGAAAAAAGGAATTTGTGCTATAAACCTTTGATCATATCCTACCTCAGTAATGAACTGTATGTTAATACACATCATTGCTGACTTTTAACAGCCATAGGATTCCAGATCCCAGTCTTGCCTTTCATTGGAATAGTGAGGAAATATTTGCTGTTCAAAAATGCCCAAGATCTGACCTCTCATTCAAAAGGCTGCATATTATCTTTCCTTTTCCTTTCCTGGCAAGTGGCAGCATGGCATAGGAGAACTGGTTCTCCTATGGTCCAGGAGCAGGAGTTAGATTCTTTTACCAAATCAGCAATCACTTACATCATGAGAACTCATTGTGGTTAGTGCTAAAGGAATTTCCCTCTGTGTACAATGAAGAAGCTAGAGTATATGATCTCCAAGGTCACTTCCAACTCAAATATTCCATAATTTTATGCCAAGAAAAAATACTTAACTACATTGGAAATTATGACAGCTCTACATTAAAGAGGATCACCCTGCATCTGTGTGGGCTCTCCACGAAGCCTTTATTTCAGTTTTATTTGCACTCCTTCCCAATTCTCCCTCCAGAGAAGAAGGAAACAATTAGAGTCATGTAGCTTCCATCAGTTTTATTACTTGTTTCATAATTCTGATGAAAGATTTGAAATGAACAGAGAAAGAACAGTCAAATAAAATGCAATTTGGAGATTAATTTCTGGATTCATTTTTCATATTGTTTGTGCCCCATATAAGAATGAATGAGTAAGAATAAGGGGTATCTATTGAAGTTTGTATTGTACTGACAATGTAAGTGATATTTCTTTGTGCTATGTCTCCACCTGTGGTCATGGTCGAACGATAGTTAATGATACCTGATTAGGGTAGATCAGACCTAACGTTTATACTCAGTTATAAATCATTGAATCAAATAGGAATACACTATTCAGTGCTCATCCATTTATTTAGAGAAAAACAAATAAGCTGGTTAATTTTAACAGCAGATATAGCAGTTGTTATAGGGAAAACTAAATATTTCTGAGCTCAGATACTTAGCCATTAACACAACCCTACTGTTCTCCACAGCTCTTTATCTTATAAGCCATCTCAGTCCATCTTCATAACTTTCGGCCCCATGTGTTTTAGCTATGTTCAACTGCTGTTTAGAATATATTTCATTAGTGACTTGCTAATTTATAGTCTCTACATACTCAGTGGAAATAAATACTCACCCCACTTTTTTCTTTTTCCCAAACTAAAGCCTCTCTCTTGCTTCTTACAAACCTCTCCCCTCCCCTTACGGGGGCTGTTTTTTACAGAGGACACCAAGGAGCTGGTGTGAAAGCTGCCTGTCACTGACCCTATTGGAATGCAGACTTCTGCTTTTACTATGTAGTTGTTTAGAGGGTTGAGACCTTCAACCATAAAGAGCATTTTAAAATAACCCAGAAAACAAAGCACAAGTCTAACACAGTTAACAATGTTCCTTCACAGCTATTATTCATAACAAGATAATAACAGAAAATTAGAAAATCTGCCTTTGATCAGAGCAAGCCCCAAATCATTAATAACCCTTTGGAAATTAGAAGACTGAAAAAAATTATTGTGGCAAAAATATGTTTGTTTGTAGTTTTTTAAAAGTCATGCATTCTTGTGTGCCTATTTATTAAGAACAGTTATACTTCAATAATAAGATAAAGAAATAAAGTGGACATATAATTTGGGAATTCTAAATTGTGTTTAGCATTGGTGAGTTATGCTCCTACAGTAAAGTGCATCAGGACACAGGAAATGAAGTAAAAGAAATCTCTGACAAGGAAAATTCAACTTTGAAGAATCCCAGTCCCAGAGGGCAGACATTTAGTCTCGTCGACCTTATTACTTTAAGTAGCAGCACACAAATACATATCAAATATGCTCAAGCCTCTCCCAACAAATTCAATGGACATTTTTCTTGTTCAGTTTAACTTGACTTTTCAACAGCAATTAATACCATTAACTAACTCACTTTCTTAAAATTTATTTTTCTTAGCTCTCATAAAGCCATATCTTCCTCGGTCTCCTCCTATGTCCTTAGCATTATTTCCTTCTTAATACCTTTTGCAATCTCTTCTTTGTAGAAAATAAAGTTTCACATTTACCAAATTTTGATTCTTGGACTTTCTTCTTTGTTTGATAGATATTTCCTCTTCAGGTTATCTCATTAACTTGTGATATACTCCAAATGTGTTTTTTCTTTAAGCTCCAGTCTTTCCAAGTCAGGATATGCATTGTCATCAATCTAGTTCCAAGGGAGGGGGAGTGCAGGGGCTGGGTGGAGGTGGGAAAGGAGAGAGAAAATGGGGGACATCTGCAGTCACTACCACAATAAAAAATTTAAATAAATTAAAAAAAAAAACAGAAAAGTAAGAGACTACTTAATACCTCCTATTCCCTTACCTTACAAATTCAGTTTTACTTACTAAATACTGCTCACTTCTCTCCACCTCTCTCCAGGTCTAACGCCTTTTTCTACCAGTTTTTCTCTTGCCTAAACAACTGTGGCATTCTCCCGCCTGATCCCCACCATGGGTTTCTTGCACAGGACCTACTTAAGTCCATAGTCTGAGAGGTTCTTTGAAAAAGAAAAATCTCAGCATGTTATTCTCCTACTCAAACACTTCAATAGATTCCAGTTATTGTATGGATTAAAATATATATTTATCATGAACAATATGGCCCTGTAGAGACTGTCCCCTCTCTCTTCAGCTTATTCTCACTCCTCTCCCTCTTCCATTCCTGACACACTGGCCTGATTTGAGTTCCTAGACTTTTAGTACCTAATCCCCTATCACAGGACCTTTAATATGCTCCTCTTTCTAACTAAAACATTTTTCCAGTCCCTCCTTCTCTCTCACTATCTTTACCTAATTAATTCTAATTCATCCTCTTAATTTAATTTTAACATTTCTTCATTAGCGAAGCCTTCTTGACCTCACACATCTCCTGTGCATCGCTTTGTAACATGGACCACATTCTAATTTGATGCTAATGTGTGCAATATTTCTCAAAACAATACCTGCCTCTCATTAGACTCTAAGGTCAACAAGGGCAGAGACACTATCTATTTGGTACCCTGTTTCATCTCCAAAACCAGGTACACTGACAGACACATAGCTCCTCAATTTTGTTGGATGAAATAATGACAAAGGGAAAGGATTTTATGCATTGTTTCCCACCCAACCTCAAGTGGCCCACCCATCAGAGCCCTTTGTTCCAACAGCCACTGGCTTCATGATAGCACAGGCGCAGCCCTTTTTGAGAAGGGTGTTGGACTGTTGCTGAAGCAGTGCTGCTTCTGACCGCTGTAGAAAGAGCAAGGCAAAGGAAGGAAGACAAAGGGGAAAAAATCAAAAAGAGAAAACAGCGAGACCAATTCTGTGTTATCTAACTTAGAAACTAGAAATTAAAACAACCCAAAAGAAGAATTCCAGAATTTTTTTTTGAAGTCATGGCATGGGTTAGAGAAGCCTTTTTTTGAATATGTTAGTCCTATATTTGTTTTAAAACTTGTCTTATTACATATTTAACAGTAGGTTGTTACAAAATGATTGCTAAAGGGAGGTAAGGAGTGAGGTAAGATATGGTTGTTATGACTACTCTAACGCCTACTATGGAGAACTTTGTTTTTTTGCTTGTTTAATCAATATTGTCATTAAATATCCCTAAACAGCATTAGTGAATCTGTTCAAAATTAATCAAATTAAAGTTCTGAGACTTTTTGACATTATGTACAGGGGGTCAAAGTTGAAAAAATCAGCACAATCCAGCTTTAGTAAGTGACATAAATGAGTTTTTTTAAAAAACTTGCATATGACTGCCTTCACATAAAATGTTTATACATTTTGCATAATTTATTAAGATGGCAGAGACTGCTAGTTGTCCCCCAGTATTTCTTTTTCTTTCTTACATGATAATATAACTTCTGCCTGGGCATATTGCTGCCCAGATAAGCACTGCGCTGCCTGATTCTCTTGCCGCTAGATGCAGCTGTGTGACTGGCGGCCAAAGGCATGTCAGTGGAAGTAATATGTGCACATTCCTGATCGTGTCCTTAAAAGAAGGGTGGGGTCATGCTCTCCCACTCACTGACTTTTTACTTTGGCTGTAGTGCCAACAAGGGATTGATGGGTAAAATGGCAAGGACCATGATGATGACACACAGTAACAAAACAAAAGCAAACCCCCATCTCCTAAGCAGGGAGGGAGCCACCACGTCAGCCCTGGATCGCCAAGTTCCAGGCTTTTATGTTGAAGAAAAATAGATACCTATCTTGTTTAAGCCACTGGCATTTTGGTCTCTCAACTACAAAAACAAAACTTATCTTCAAGTAATTTAAAAGACATGTTATTGAATTTAAGAATTTTGAAAGACAAAACAACTTAATTTATTTGTTCAGTTGATGCAAAAACAAGTTTGGGTAGAAAAATCCTCCGTATTGTTAAACTTGTGTACTTTTCTGAATCACAATTACTATTTTCATGAGTTGTTATATCTGAGAGCTCACACAGTATTTAGAGAAAAGGAAATTAATATTTACTGGAGATTTTACATATATACTCATTTAAACTCTCCACAATTTTGTTAGTTAAGTATTATTAAGGTTCAAAGGTAATGAGTCCTGGATCAGACATTTCAGCACAGGTTTCAAACATATTTTCATATCTCAAACATATTTTCTTCTTGTTAGAATATAACTTTTAAATTATTGAAAGAGATTCTACAACAATGTGAATACCCAGTGAATAACAGATATATCAAGGAAGCCTTACATTTCATTGTTATATATTCTTATATTTATTTTTGCATATGTAGTGACTGATGTTGAAATCCTAAGAACTGACTGACTCAAACATAGAAAAATAAATTTGACAAAAGAAAAAAAATTTATGTTAGTCCTATTCACTTATTTAGATTATTCTTTTAAATTAACTGCTTGGACTCAAAGTAAAAAGAAGAAAAAAAAGGCATTATGTAATTCTAACAAGTATTTGCTTTGTTCTTTTAGCTCTCATTTTCTTTGTAAGCTCCAGTAGGAAATTTTGTTTAAGATATGTTATGTAAACTATTTATCAAATTCCCCTTTAAATGGCTATTTTGGCTCCCTTTCATAGCACACATTATGAACAATGGAATAAACACAGTGACTTTTCTTTCTTCTACTAGTGAAACTTAAACAAGCATAGCAATTGTTATAATAAGAATGAGATGTTTTCAGCTCAACTACTGACTTCCCTTCTAGATAGCTGAAGGGAAAGCATAAAATGCTGCAACTGTTTCATAGATTTTGTATCCTCTGATGAATATTTCACAACCCTCCTATGGTTATGTCACTGAAATTGTTTCTGTTGTTAATCAAGACTTTATTATTGTCGTTCTCGAACAGATTTTTAAAATTACCCTAATATTTTTTGGCCAACCTTATATGTTTCCTCACCTCTTGCTAAAGGGAGGTAAGGGTGAGATAAGATATGGTTGTTATGACTGCTCTATCTATTGCCTTTTCTATCAGTTTTTGAAAGAGGTATTTAACTATAGTTATGGATTTATCCATTTCTCCTATTTGTTCTGTCAGTCTTTTTCTCACATATTTTGAAGCTTTTGTGCAACATACACATTTAGGATTGTTATTGTGTCTTCTTGGTGTATTAACTTTTTTATCATTACGTAATGTTCCTTTCTGAATCTGGTAATTTTCTTTGCTCTGATGTCTACTTTATCTACTAATATAGCATAATTACTCAAATCAGAGTTTTCACATTAGGATATTTTCTAGGGAGAAATAATTTGGGGATTATTTAGTTATATATAAGCATAATACTAGTAATATAATTATGAAATTGAAAATAGAAGTGATTCAACTAGTTATGGTAAGCTAGAATATTGAAAGTTATCTGTATTCTTTCCTAATTAATTAAATGTCTTCATTTACATTGTAAGGACTTCTTTTTCCTTTCTGAAAACACTGCTACTTCATTTTTAAAATTCAATGCTATAAGCTATAGCGTTTATCACATTGAAGTATCATGGTGCCTCAGATTTCTGGTGGGAACTCTTGCTCTTTGAATTGTCATCCGTGTCTCAGAATCTCAGAACTGAAAGTGATACCGGAGGTTGTCTTATGACTTATACATAACTGGTAACTCTATGACACACCAGTCTCTACCTACTAAATCTTATATAGTTTTGGAAAGAAACTATGTATAAGTTTATCTTCTCGTGTAAAATTACTGACTAGATAATAGGCTATGCAGAAATCTCATGGCCAATGACACAAATTTAAAAAAAATTACAAACTAAAATTGGGATTTTCATGTTTTCTTAATTCCCTTTTTTAACTCAGGCAGCTAAACTATAATCTTTTGAGCTTTAGTATAAAGAAAATGCAAACATATTGCTAATAATGTTTTGCTACATTCCTCCTATCAAAGACTTTCTGAAAAGATTAAAAGGCTAACACAATGAGATATCACCTTCTACCTATTAGGATGGAAATTATAAAAAAGACAATAAATAAAAGTGTTGGCAAGGATGTGAAGAAAAGGAAACCCTTGTGCATTGTTGGTGGGAATGTAAATTGGTGCAACCACTACGGGAAATAGTATGGAATTTCCTCAAAATATTAAAAATAGAACTAGTATATAATCCAGTAATTCCACTTCTGGGTATTGACCTGAAGAAAATAAAAACACTGACTGGAAGAGACATATGCACCTCTATGTTCATTATAGCATTATTCTCAATAACCAGGACAGGGAAAGAGCCTATGTCCACCAATGGGTGAATAGATAAAGAAAATGTGACATATGTGGACAATAGAATATTACTTACCCATAAAAAATAATAAAATCTTGACATTTATGACAACATGGATGGAACTTGAGGACATTATGCTAAGTAAAATAAGTCAGAGAGGGAAAAACAATTACTGTGTGACCTCATATGTGGAATCTATAACAAAAACAAAAACTGAGCTTATAGATACAGAGAACAGATTGGTGGTTGCCAGAGGCTAGGGGTAGAGTTGGGACATATGAGTAAAGGTGGTCCAAAGGTACAAATTTCCTGTTATAAAATAAAGTCATGGGGATGTAATGCACAGCATGATAACTATAGATAATAATATTTTATTGCATAATTGAAAGTTGCTAAAATAGTAGATCCTAAAAGTTCTCACTGCAAGAAAAAAAGTTTTTAATTATGTATGGTATTGGATGCTAACTAGACTCATTACGGTAGTCATTTCAATATATCAATATATACAACCACTGAATCATTACAATGTACACCTAACTAAACCAATATAATGTTATATGTAAATTATACCTGAATTAAAAAGGGGGCTAATATAAAATGTTTACATCTTTATTTATAGAATGTTTCATTTAATATCAATATTCAACCACATAAGCTATCATAATCATGCTGAAACTTAAATAAACTTAATTTAATCCAAATAATGAACATTTCCATGTTAAGGATTATAGACCCACAACAACTTCTCAATGCTTACAGCATGAATTATGAAGTTTTTATCAAGGCATTTTTTGAAATGCCCACTTCTTTCTTCTCTCTCATTCTACTACAGTCATATATAAATTCTAAAATTACTTAAGCAAGTCATGTTTCATAATTCCATGCCTGAAAGCAATCTGCTCAGTTAGTCCAGAATGTTCCTCCTATGCATGGCAATATCATTGTAGGTCATCTGCTCCATAAAGCCTTTCCTGGTCATTTTTTCCTTTGTGAAATTGAACTGTCTCCCTTTGCCGACTCTGCACCTGACCCATAATGACTTTCTATCATAGTACCTAGAACTCAATTTATTGCCCATATGTAATTACAGGACTGTGAATTCCTTGAAGGCAGAGCTTGTTGCCCCATCTCTCCCTTTTTTTAATTTTTTTACTTGATGTTCCAAAGCTAAGAGCTCCACATAGTCCATAGCATTAAGTAGATTAATGTTGAGTTTTTGGTTTTTGCTCTACATTATATAGCTACAGGTTGTGAAAAAGAGTTATGTCCCCTCCCCCAACTTCTAGTTTTTTCAATAAACGATAGTTTGCATACAAAATTATATTATTTTTAAGTGTACAATGTAGTGATTTGACATTTTTATATCTTAACAATGTGCTCACCACACCAAAGCCTCTCCCAACTTCTCAGCAGGACATAGAAAACTAGTAAGCCCTGAATCACTGTACTCTCTGAGGCACTGAGATTACAGAAAAATGAAGAAATAGAGTAGCACAAGTGTCTATTTGTCCAATCCAGCCATTTAATTTATGTGACTATGTATTGACAATATGTCCAATTTTATTTGGAAATCATTTCAAAAGTCTTAATTAGGAACATTTGTTCCACAGTCCTCTCTCCACCAAGTGGCTTTGTTTGATTGTCTCACCCTCTCAGCTGCAACCATCTATGTCTCAGGTGAATTTGGCTTCAGTCATAAACTTCACAAAACACAATTTTAAAAGATGCCAGTCTCTATAATAGGTTATGCCATCAGTGGGATAACACTTGGGTTCTGCTTGTCTCCTCCTAAGATTAGGGAAAGGAGTAGACATATAGTTACTCTATAGTTGCAAGGGGAATAAAAGGCCAAGATGAAAATTTTCTTTCACTTTGACACAGAAATAAATTAATCTGAGTATCCCATTTCTGATCCTTAAGTTGAAGAACCAAACTCACTATTTTATTAGTTTATTTATTAAAATATCACATATATTTTAGTATTTGTATTAAATTTAGTATTAAAAAACTTCAGTGTTATTATTGACCTGCTATAATGTTCTTTTATAATTAGTAATTATTTCAGTAAAGTTGCTCACTCAAAAGCAAAGGTTTTTGTTGCTTGTAACTATTTTTCTATTACTTTAATAATTGGTTTTTAGGCAAACCCTAAGGTTTTGTATGAGTCTTTAAAAATGCTAATAGTATTATTGAAGATTATCCGGTATTTACTCCAGCTAGTAATTTTGTTATTATATTGCACTAAGATGAGTTTCTATGTGAATAACTGACCTAATAAAAAATGTCCTTTTCATTTGAAAACAGAATGACATGGAAGAACTTGATGATATTCTCACATTCATATTCAAACAAGAGATACCGTTTTATAAGTTCCGATCTCCCCAAACTGAAATCTGCCCTCAAAAAGAATGTGAGTACTTTCCAACTGCATCAATTATCCTTTAATGTTATATTTCAATGTATGTCAATCGATAGTAAATTTTATAACTAAAAATATGATTGAATTGCTGATTAGATGTTATAGAAAATTCCCATCACTTTGTGAGAGAGCACCACTAGTACAAAGTTCTGAAGGTCAATTTCATAATTATTTTTTATCATAGGCCATAAAAATGTGCATTTTTAAAAAATCAGTAAACCTACTTCCTAGATTTTTATGCTAAGGAAATGTTTAGAAAAGTACATCCATGATAGAGACTGCTTATCAACAATTATAACATTGTTTTTAATTACCAAAAATGGAAGTAACTTAATCTTCACAAGATAGATAATTAATGAAATAAATTTTGGTGCATTCATTAAAGCAACTATCAGAAATAAACTTTATTTTAAATTGACAGGCTGGCTGGAATGATGCTTTCATATATTTTTAATTCAATAAAAGCAGGGTATGTAGCAATAAAGTGCAATCATCTTTTTAAAAGTACAAATGTTTGTCCTGGCCAGTGTGGCTCAGTTGGTTTAGCATCATCCCATGTGCCGAAAGGTCACCAGTTTGATTCCCAGGTTAGGGACTTAATCCCAAGTGGGAGGTGTGCAGGAGGCAGCCAATCAATGTTTTGCTCTCTCTCTCCCTCTTCCTTTATCTCTCTCTAGAGTCAATAGAGACATATTTTTTAAATAAATAAATATAAATAAAAATTTTAAAGTACATACGTTTAATAGCATATATGTTTATATCTATAAATTGTTGATCTTGACAGACATGTACCTGTTAACATTAGTTGAGTGTGAGGTTGTGAAATTTCAGGGATTATATTTTTAAAGTTTTACTTAATCTGTGTTTTCTACACTGACTATGTATTATTTGTATGATGAAAATAAAAGTATATATAATATTAAAGAAAAGTATATTTAGGACCTATTGCAAAAAAATCACACTTCTAAATGTTATCGTGAGCTTTGTAGTATATTTTCAATATTGTTCCTGCATTTTTAAAGTTTATTTTTATTGTTGAAAGTATTACAGATATCTCTTTTATTCCCTCATTGACCCCCTAGACCCCGACCCCCACACACCCATGTTTTCACTGCACTATTGTCTGCGTCCATGGGTTGTGCACATATGCATATAAGTTCTTTGGTTAATCTGCATTGCTTGTTGACATACTGTTTATAGTTCACTTATATGCCCAGTGTGTGCCAAATACTGTGATAGAGCTGTAATGTTGAGTAAAAAAGGAATGGAGCTAAAGAATATGAAAGGTCTGCTGTAGGCATATTAAGAACTAATGAGCAGAAAATTTTTTTCTGTAGGGTCTCTGTCTACTTGAAGCATTTTTATTATCAGGCTGTCAGGCTTCAGGGCAGCAATAAGGAAAGAATGGGATTCCTAAAACACAGCAGATTGTAATTCATGTGGCTGTGTGAGAACATGTATTATGTATGGTGATGTTATATTCCCTATATATCATTATAGGGAAGTGGCAATGATATGCTAGCTTTGAATAATTAATCTTATGAGATTAGTGAAACTTATTTTTGTTTCCCACATATGTGAACAATACATGTATTTTAACAATATATAATTTACTTACAAAATTTAGATATTAGATTAGAATAGAAAAGGAACATGAAATGATTTCTCACTTAAAACACAGAATTTAATTGGAGAAATGAGATAATATATGTTATAACAGAAAGAAACAATGTGCTAAACTTTGTGGAACTGATTATACTGACAATAGAGTTTTAGAGAAAATATACCTTATTTTTCATTCAGGACCTGCTTTGTAAAGGAGGTGTGATTTTTACCTGGGTCTTAAATGATGAGTAGGGTTCTAATGAGGAAGAAAGGAAACAGAAGATGGAATTAAGACAGTTTTTGTGAATTCCCTCAGCATTTTATTTACTTAGGTTTGTGGAATGAGAATTGTAGGTTTGGAAAGGATAGAATGGTTTTAGTCTCTCATTATTATAGGTAAAGAATTCTAGATAAATTTAAAAATGCTTCTCAGCGTATTGTTTAGGTTGTAGAATAAGAATTTTAGAGTTGGGATAGATGAGTTAGCTTGGTACCTTATTTTTATGGAAAAAGAAACATGTGAATCTGACTCCGGAGGTCTGGGGCGCAGTCTAGCCTGTGCTTTTCCAGCAAGCTCCCAGGTAAGGCTGATGCTGGGCCTCAGACTCCTCAATGAGCCCCCAGGGCTGAGAGCAGGGGTTCTCAGCCTCAGCTGCATATTATTATCAGCTGTGGACCTGTAAAAGCTCCCCCCAGCCGAAGCCGAGCCTCATACGAATTAATGAAGAATCCGGGGAGCGGTTCACAGCTGTCAGGACTTTCTGAAGTTTTTCAGATGATTCCAGTTGGCAGCCACATTTACCAGCCCCAGCGTGCTTCCACATATTACAGACCAGCCAAACCATTCACCCTCATACGGATCTTGGACACAGAGAAAAATTCCTTTCTCTTTACAAAGGTTAGGAAGTTAGTAGCATATAAAAGTTTTGAACCATTACTAGAATTTAATGATTATTCTGTCCTTGACATAAATTTTTAATAAAACAATAACATTTTTAGCAGAAACTAAAAATGGACAGGTCAATATAATCTGAGTAATTCATTCAGAAACCTTATTTGGATATTGCTAGATGATAGTTGCTCTTAAACCTGTAATAGGAGCAAATGACTCTGATAACATCAGGCTATAATTCCTAGCTGAAGTACAAAATGATATGATACAAATTCCATAATACAAATATGCAAGATAGACATGAATATGACTGAACTTGTTTTGCTGGCCTTCTCCGCCCTATAATCTTTCATCAGCGTCAGCTTCAGAATATCTGGTCTTTAAGACTTTATGCCTGCATTTTCATAACTTTCAAGGTGAATATATGTCAAGGGTTGATATGCCTTTATACATAAAGTGAAATTAATTGAGGGAGAAAGTTTAGGAAATGGTAAATTGTTGGAAAATTTATATAGAAGCAAAACTAGAGGTATCCTGAGAGAAATTCAGCAAACAATGATCAGGTGTCATTCCAGATGCCTATCCCTGAGGACAGTTCTTCAATTTTGGGGTGAAATGTTTTATTTATTAATCATTTATTATTTATTACTCTATGTTTTAGCTGAAATAAATGGGAGGTTAGGAGACTGTGAGGGGATGGTAGTCATGAGGAATTGACAGAGTGTGCCCTGAGCATTGAGCTACCCTAAGGTGTTATCCACAGGTACCTGTGGTTCTTTAAAAGTCTGGAACTAAGTGACATACAAATCAAACCTGTTTATCTTACTATTGCCCCATCCTCTTTTCTAAGTTGTTTTTGGTAAATCCTGAGTTTAGTTCCTTGTTACTTCATTTATAATAAGTAAAGTGCTATTCTATGCCGTTACATCTTGGCCATTTTCATTCCTGTCTAGCCAACAAACTTCTTCATTTCACTTTTTTCCACCGAAGGCAGGCAAATATGGGGGAGGGAGGGAGTTAGCTGCAGAAATAAGATAGAAATATTCTTTTCCCTTGTAATGCTTCATTATTGATTTTAAAATACATTTCCCATTGATAAGAATTTTCCACAGAAGAAAGTTCTCCCTGGGGGGAAGAACAATAAAAGGTTTTCAGATACACTTGATATATTAATGTAATATTGGACTTTTGAATACAACAGTCAGAAATAATTCATGAAGAACTTTCTAGTGTATGAATCATCAGGGACTGTGAAATTAATATAAGGGATTTTAGCAGGCAATTATTTTTTTTTTTACTGATACATAAGCTACTAGAATAAAAAATATCTGGATACATTTCTTAAAGTAAGAGTAAGTATGATTTTAATCAGCTTCCATTTTGGCTGTAGATTTATATAAACCCACATGATATGAGTCACCATGAAGTCAGTTTGAATGTCCTGACTTGGTCTGGCGATGAGGCAGAACAGCACACGTGGCCAAGCACAATTGCTCTAGCCTCTGGGTAGCTTTCCCCCATTGTTTCAAGTCATTTTAGCAGTTTCATGTTACTGCAGAAGGTATAGGAATCTCCCTGACTTCTCTTCAGAAGCCTTCCAAAGGCTGGGTAGTGCAGGGAATCTTCTGTCGTGGAGAGGAAAAATAAGTTCAATTTGTTTTTAAAAGAGGCTACTGGTTCAATCACTGTAAGTGGCAGTTAGTTTAGAAAAAAGGAAATGAGGTTACTTTGAGGCAGATTATTTACCTTCACAGAGAAAGAACAGACTTAGAAAAGCCCACACCAATACCTAGAAAAGTATGTCAAAGCACATATGCATCGAGCAGCAGTGTCTTAACCTGAAAGAGAACAGCACAGGATCTGATCACCAGACCAGTGACATGGGAAAGAATTAACTCAGATTATTATCTCCTAATATGTCTATGAAATGTGGAGCATTAACTGGATGTTCAATACATATGTGGTAGTAACTGGAGGCCTAAGGTTTATCTTGAATTTGTAATATGTTTAGGTTCACAGAGAATAGCTCATTTGCTGAGTAGAGGAGAATGAATGTCATTGCGTTGTCTCTTTTTATATGATCAAATGATTTAATAATGTGGAAAAATAGAGGACAATATAAAAAACACTCTTTTACCATAACTTACCTTTGCCAAATCTTAATATTTTGTCATGATTTGCTTCAGATTTTTTTTTTAAGGAATAAAACATTACAGGTCACATTCAATTTCTCCACATTTCCCTCTGTGATTTCACACACGTGAAAAGTAACTAGTACTTCAAATTTCTTGATGGTCATTGCTATGCAGTTCTTAATCCTATTAGTACATGTTTGTTTCTATAATTCATATATACTGTTGAACACTTTTGCAAATTTTAGGTAAATGGTATACTTTTTTCCTTTCGCTCACTATTTTTAATGTGTACATGTATATATGTAGATCTAGGTCATTCATTTGAAATCATTGTAGCAGTGTATTGTTTGATTATACTTCAATATGTATCTGTTCTCCTATTAATAGATAATGTTTCTAATTTTTTAATCATTGCAATTAATCCTACAATGAACATTCATACATATGAATGCCTATCTATGTGGATGATAATTTCTCAGTAGAAATAATTACCAATAGAATTTCTGAGTTAAACAGGTATGTACTTACCCTATAGTGCTGGATATTTTCAAATTTCTTTAGAAAATCTCTGTACCAGTATACAGCTCCCCCAGCAGTATTGTGCCATTGCTTCACATCTTTTCTATGTTAAGAATTGTGAGGCAATTTATTTTTGCCAACTGACAGGTGTGAAGTGGTATCTCACTTTTAATTAATATTTTCATTACAAATATAGCCAAACGTCTTTTCTCCTGTTAACTTACAATTTCATTGTTCTGCAGTGAATTTCCATTTAATAGTCTTTGTTTAATTCTGTTAGTTATTATTTTTTCTTATTGAATTTTGGACAATTTTTCTTTTTTTTAACATACATATATTTTAGATAGTAACCATTTTCCAGTTTTATACATTGTGAATATTTACTTAATTGATGGCTTGTCTTTCAATTTATATGATATCTTATATAGGCAGATGGTTAAAGTTCATAATAAAACTTGGTATCTATGAGAGCTGATCCCCACCTTATTTTTTAAATTATTTTCACTCTTCTTCTTCCTTTATTTGTCTATGATACTTATGATCAGTTTGTCAAATTTCATAAAAAAAAACTCTAACACAATTGAAATAAAAGTATAGACTAACTTGGTAAAAAGTGCCATTTGTATTATACTAACTCTGACCATAGCATGATGTTTTATTTTCGTCTTTTAATTTCTTTCAAAAAATTATATTTTTATAACATTCTTGAAAACCTTTCTTAGGTTTGTTTTTAGTTATAGTTTCTTCAGATCAAAAATCTCATTTTAAAACTATATTTTTATATTATTTGTGACTGCTCCTTTCTTTGATACCTCTGGAATTAATCTATTTATCTTGTATCATAGTTCTACATAGAAAGAGGAATTGCTGCAAATTAGAAATTACTTATTTTACTCCCTGAAATGAAAATTAGGCATAGATAGAATCAAAATTAAGGGTACGTTACAAAAAATATTTTCAAATGTCCTTCCAAAGAATGAATTTTGCAAAGCATTAAGCAGTCTTACTGATTTATTCATATCACAAGTATAAACAAAGTGCTCCAGACACAGGTGGCCATGATGGAAAATCTGTCTTCATGGAGCTTTTATTTTATTTAAGAAAACAGAATAAATCCTTAAACAACAACAACAGCACAAAATAAACAGTATTTTTTCAAATAGCAATATGGTAATGAGAAAAATAAAACAAAGGGAGAGGACAGAGAATTGGGAGATGATGAGAAGCCAAGCAAGGATTTGAACCATGGTTTAGCATCATCTCATTTACGTTTAAAAAATAGTATCATGCTGCTGTGCAGAGAACAGATTTCAGGTGTGTAAGAATGGAAGCAGGGATGAGATAGGCCATTCTAGTCATCTCGAGGAGGCATGTTGGGGGCTCTCACCTGCTGATAACAGCAGAGACGTTGAGACTTGCTCGTACTTGGTACATATTTGAAGGTAAAGATGGGAGACTTGCTGAAGATTTTGAAGAGCCCAGGAAGGAGACAATGCATGGTATTCACACCCATGGCCTGGATGAGATCAGTCTGTAGAGTGTGGTTCACAGCAAAGGTCTGAGTCCTGGACAATGCAGCATTTAGAGGTCTGGAAGAGAAATTTCCATAAAAGGAGACTGAGGAGAAGCAGCCACTGAACTAGAAGTGTGGTATCTTGAGAGCCAAATGAAGAAAGTATTTCTGAGAGAAGGAAATAATCAACTATGGCATATCCTACTGCAGAAAGAAGTGGGAAAATGCCACAAAATAATTTGTGATTTGCAAAACCATTTACTGATACCAAAATTGTCCCCCCAGTGGAGTCAGGTTTTCCCCAAACCCAGTGGAGTCAGGTTTTCCCCAAATCTTTGCAGCAAGAATATCACATAGATTTGATGGTTTCTCCTGAAAGTCTGCATCAAAAGATAGTGTCCACGGAGTAAATACTGGGAAAACAAAGGATCCCCAAGATTCCCCAATTCTGAAAAATATCCGAAAGTAATTGGAAATGCAGACTGATTCAGAAAATGCAAGGTGTTAACGAGTGAGAAAATGCACGATCCAGAAGAAACAGAGATTACATATAGTTACAGGTAACTGCCCCTGGGGCTCATTAGCCACTGGAGTGAACCTATATTTAATTTGATATACCTGAGCTGAGATATACAGATATTGGAATAAGGTATGAGTATTAGCCTACAAGGCAACTTATGAACAGGGACTGGATAGCAGATGAGTTAAAAAAAAACAACAACTAACAGGTTAGACTGAGAATCCAAAGTGTGTGGTAATAGCAGGGTTAACAGCACATGATGACATGTGGCGTGGAAGCTGAAGCTGTTAGCTGCGTTATCTGTCAGTTGCTTCCTTACCATTCCTATTCAGCTGGGAACCAGTTACTCACTTGGATCATCCTAGAGGCAGAAAGGTGATTTGGAAAAGTGATAGGTACATTCTTACAGAATAAATTCTTGAAATAATGGAAATCTGGGAAAGAAGCAGGATATCTACCCATGATATCTGACTGACTATAAGAAATTATAGACTCTGTGATCGTTATATTCAGATTATGGATGGAGATTACTTCTGTAAGAATACACCGTGTCATGTTTGGTTGAAATATTGTTTCTAACAACGCTTTATTTCTCAAAGTACTGTAAGATTGTGTATATATCTAAGAAATACATTAAGATAAGTATCTTTTAGCATGCAATTTTCCCCTCCATTTATAGCCTTTTCCACTGACTAGACATGAGAAGATATTTTTAAATATGTAAACCACGACAGAAGAGAGAAACTCTTAGCAAAACTATGAATAGAATGGAGAGAAAGTCCACCCAAAACATGCTTTGTATACTCTGCAGTTTTATTTAACTCTCTATGTGGTTCACCTCGTTTTTCTAAGCTATCCACTCTTGCTTGATTTTTCAAGCACCATTTGTTCCTGTATTTAATACTTTTGCTTTCAAACTTTACTGGGCATCAGAATCACTTGAAAGCCTTATTAAAATTCAGATTGCTGGGCCCCACTCAGAATTTCTGACTCAGAAAGTCTAGGATGGATCCAAGAATTTTATATTTCTCACAAATTCATAGACGATGCTGAGGTTACTGGTCTGTGACTCACCAATGAGAACCACTGAGTGGACATAGCAGTAATGGGTGGTGCCGTTGATTTGTTATATACATAAATAGAATAAGCAGTGATGAAATTAAAGCCAAGAGAGCAGATTTTTTTTATTCTATCATTCCATATCCCATGATTAAAATCATAGATTCAGAATAAAGTGGTGTTAGAATGATCATTTATCCCAAAGGTATTTTTTGTGTATCATTATTAAAAATATATAAAATCCTCATGAATTCTTAGAAGTTTAATGCACCCTGTACTAGGTACTTTGTACTAGTACTTTCCTAGATACTGAGGGAAGGTAGAGGAATGTGAAATAAATAAAACACAACCCATACACTCAGAGGGAACCCAAAACAGGGAAGTGAAAACAAAAATCACAAAAATAAGTGCTGCAAAAATAGTGTGCGCTCTACTCATAAGAGCTAACACTCGCATCCTGATCAATCTTTGTCAAGAAAAATGTAAGCACTGGGCACACTTTAACTCTAATTCCTTACAACTGTCCTGAGTAGGTACTATTTTAATCTCCACTTAAAAAATGAGGCATGGAGAGTTAACATTACTTGCCCAAATAGTGGTAGAGCTGGGACTTGGATGCAGGCAGCCCAGGTTGTGGGCCACGTTATTAATCACTCAACAACTGTCACCTACAGTGCAGTGAGTGGGAGCTCTGGGGGGTCACAGGAGCCCAGAGAAAGAGGGGTGGTCAGGAGAAGCTTCCCAGGGAGGTGATCTTAAATTTAATGGAAAGGTTATGAATTCCTGCTAAATTATTTTAAATTACTACATTAATGAATAATTTATAGAGGTAAATTGTCTCAGATGCTCTTTATGTTATTTTTTTGCAATCCTAGAAATATAGTGATTTTTTTTTTTCATAGTGCATGATTTTCTTCAAGTCACTAATTTGCCTTTATGGGCAAATAATGTCCTTTAGGAAGGAGCCCTGTTTTGTTAAAGGATTGATTCCCAGTGGCTAGAAGAGTTTCTAGCACTCTATAAATATTTAGTATATTAATTAACTAGTTAATAGCAACAAAGTTAACTATAGACCAAGATCAATAAGACCCTAGACAGAAATAGGTATAGACTAATGATATTTGAGCTCCAAAAATAAGAGTGCTTATTTGTAAGGATATAAGGCAGCTATTTATAATGTTGTTTTGTCTTTACTTTTTTATCTCTTATCCATGGCATCTGTCACTAGCAGCATGAAAAATTGGCATATGCACCTTCTGAATGTGCTGCACTGAACTGTCTGTGCTCAAATAATCAAGACACATATGTTCATCTTCTCTGGGACAACACAAAAAATACAAGATTTTCAGGGTCAACAGTAACAACCATCTGAAGTTCATCATAGGGTTATAAAAAGGCATAAATACTATCCTTTAGTAGCTGATAACAGGAAATTGGCTTTCTAATATTCATTATCTTATTAAGGAAAATGCACATATGGGTTAGCCTCACTTATACACACATGGACACATGCACATACACACAGGTGGAAATGACCTCTTTTATTAACAAATTGAGTAACTATTTAAGTACCTCCCTCTTCCTTTTGCCGTTGTTGTGAAGTAATGATCTCAAACCTAGAGTTTTTACTCTCTGAGATTCTTGACAGGCTCAAAACACCCCCTGTAGTACCCTATTGCTAACCCACTCCAAACATACCTCCTTCTACATCCTAAAGGCACTCATTTGATCTCTGGATTCTGCCATTAACATATACTTATAGAAGATCTTTGCAGTGTCCCTGCAGGTCTAAAGACTCATTGCATTACTCCAAGGACAGGAACTCAAAGATGTGGGACTTATTTTAATGGCTTGGGCCTATAGGTTATGATTTACCAAAACCACCACAGTCATTTTCTTCACTGAATTAGCCAAGGTTCTCCAAATAAACAGAACCAAAAAGATGTATTGAGAGGGAGGGAGAGAGGGAGAGAGGGAGAGAGAGAGAGAGGGAGAGAGGGAGAGGGAGAGGGAGGGAGAGAGGGAGAGGGGGAGAGAGAGAGAGAGAGAGGGAGGGAGAGAGGGAGAGAGGGAGAGAGGGAGACAAAGATTTACTTTAAAGAACTGGCACACATCATTGTGGAACCAGCAATTCTGAAAAGTTCTAAAATCTGCAGGGCAGGCCAGCTGGCTGCAAATTCCAGCAGAAGTTGATGTTGTAGTCTTCAGTCCAAAGGCAGTCTGGAGACAAAATTTCTTCCTCTTGGGTGAACGTTAGTCTTTTCTCCTAAGGCCTTCAACTGGTAAAATGAAGGTAATCTGCTTTACTCAAAGTTTACCGATATAAATATTAATCACATCTAAAAATACCTTCACAGTAACAGCTAGACTAGTGTGTGACTGAAGAACTAGGCAACACAGCCTAGCCAAGATGACACATAAAATGAACTATTACATTTACCATTATCCTGGTCAAAGGTTGACAGCTCTGAACAACTGTAATTTACTCATACACTTTTTGGAATCCCCAACAATCCATTTGAAAAATGCTTGTTAATAAGTCTATAAAGAAACTGTAACCTAGTGGGTAGCAAAATCTTCCAAAATATTCAATCCTGATTTATAAACTGAGACTGTCTTGATTGTGTGGTAACAGATATAATTTGGGTCATGTACATAAAATAATTTCTTGGTCAGGGAAAAGAGATGTTGCTTACTGTGTTAGGACATGCTCAATTATAGAGCTATTACCACTTTCCTGTTTCATGGCAGTGCTTTTTGAGTTAACATCTCTTGCTTAGTGTAGTAAGATAAATAATTGCTCCTCAAAGATATTCAAACCCCAGACCTGTGAATGTTACCTTATGTGACAAATGGGAGTTTGTCTGGGCTCCTATATCAGAATGCTTTCCTTTCCCAAAAACAAGTGTTCTGTGGTGATTATCAATGTTTACAGGAGCTAAGTTTATAACCAATATGCTCTACTCGAAGACACATGTTTCTAATTTGCCTTACTCCCATGTAATAGTATTGCCAGCAGCTACCCTATCAACACCCACACTTACACTGCTCAATGGCAATAATCTTTGTCACTTTTCTAATGAATATTCTTTTGCTTTCCAACTTGTAACTTCATGCTCATGAACCTGAATGTTATCTTAAATCCAACTCTTTCCTCCAGAGCCTACACAGTCAGTCACAATGTCCTGTTAACTTTTCTTTTGAAATGTCTGATATCTCTGTTCTTTTTGTTTATTTTCTCTGGCATCATTCTAATTCAGACCATCAATTATCTCTCCTTCCTCCTGAAACATTCTTCTAGAAGGCACCTGTAATATGTTTCACCTTTCTTTCCCATCCATCCTTGCAAATAGGTATTTTACTAGTCATTCTCATATTTAATTTTCATTCTATGTCTGTATTACATAAGATGGTGCTCCCAAAGGCATCTTAAAGCTCTACCCAGTTACTTTATTGCCCAAAGAACTGCCCAGATTTTTTCCTTGCCTTAATTCATTTTTATTATCAAAATCATTTTTAAAGAATAAATCTGTGCTTGAGACTACAAGAAGTTCCCCCAAAATGCTGAATAGTCCTTACTAATGAAATCAAACATCCTTGCTTGATACCTTGATTTACTGCCTGTTGTGCACCATTCCTTGGATTTCCATGTGAGACAAATCAAAGCCAGTGGATAGCTTTCTACCTGCAAGGCATGACCTTGCAGTAAAGTGGCTACCCATGAGATCCCAATCCATCCCATCTTGTTTCCACATTTCTGTTGTTCCTAGTTTCCTGGCTCTTTCTGGGCTCTTTCCTGGTTTCTTTCTAAGTTTTTTGTCCCTTTGCTGTCAAGATTCAGCAGACTCAAAGTTGGTAATTTTCAAAAGGTCTTTTTTTTAAATGAACACAGAAGAACAGACTATAATCACACGTGTAGCGACAAGAAGTTTCTAGAGATTTCTTATTTTAACCCGAGGTTAACCACAGATTGGCTGAACTGGTTGAGCATGGAGCAGCCCCTTTCTTCATTACCTCACCGCTGTCCGGGTTTGATAGTGGGAAGTGGATCATAAACAAGTGGATTCAAATGCTGCGAGATTTACCCTTAATTGCTGCCAATTCCAAGAAGTTCTGATGAGAACCACACCCCATCCTTTTATCCTAACCTCACCTCCAGCCCTGGGCTCCTCGCCCCCAGGCCGCTCATCGTGGCCTCACCGCCCGCCTTGGTCTTGTTCTGCATCTCACCCTGTTTCTCCCTGGCTGCCCCTGGCCTTGGTCTTGTTCCGCATGTCACCCTGTTTCTCCCTGGCTGCTCCCGGCCACAGCCCTGGGTAAGGAGGCATTTTCCGTCATGTCCTCAAAGGCGCCTCCTCCGAGCTCAGCCCATCTCGCCCCAGCCCGCTCCTCACGCGTCCGCTGCTCTGCTCTCCCCATTCCAGCCTCGGGCCTAGCGCCCCTACCCCGCAGCCCTGTTCACTAGCCACCGCGTGCCCTCCCTTCCTCTTTCTCCTTCCCCTTCTCTTTTTCTCCTTCTCTTGTTCCTGCTGCTGCAAATTTTCCGGTGGTTTCTGTTTGGGTATTCAGTGAGCAATGAGCTTTTTCTGGATTCAAGATTACACGCTCCTTGTCAATTCATCATTCTGATATTTGCATATCCAGAACATCAGTCCTCCAGAAGCCTATTTTTATAGTTTTACAAAACTCCCAAATCTTAAATACACATTTACCACATAAATGCAGAATTTTTGCTAAAATTTAAAAATATGTATATATGCCACTCAAAGGAATTCGTATTATCTGAGAACAACAGAGTGAGGATTCACTTTCATCCCCTATTTTTCCTGTTGTTTTGCCTGAGCCTGAGAAGGGAACATGAACAGGGCAGGATCGAGGCCCTAGGGCTGTTCTTTGTACCTGCAGGGTGGTTCCAGTGTGAGCTCTGACCGTGCCCGGGTTGGATTTTAATGCATTGGGCCCAAAATACAGAGAGGGCCAGGGAGAAGGTCTCAGGGGTCATGGGCTTGGGCGCCCACAGCTTCCTCCTTCAGCCCCGCACCCTCAGGAGCAGTCCCCAGGATTGCACCCGAGCATCCTGAGCTGCGGGGAGACAGGAAAGAAGGCACCAGCGTTTTGATAATGGACTGGCCATGTTGCAACTGAAACCTTTTCCGAACTCCCTCTCCAAAAGGAAAAAGGAGCCTCTAGATGATTTTAAAGTGCAGTTGATTCTCATTATTTATTGTAGTTTTGTTCTGTCAAGTCACTGGATGAGGGAATGCTGAGCCACTGCTCCCAGGAGAAATATAGGGTCAGGTTCCCGCCAGCCTCTGGTCACAATTTTGTCAACTGATCAGTACATAACCGTGTTTCATGTGTGTTTCTATTTAAAGACACATTATTTAATATATACTTTTGGTTCATGAATATTGAACTCCCCAAAAACGTTAGAATTCGTGCCTGAATAAAGCTTATCTAATACACTTATTTTTTCATGGAGCACATCACAGCCTTCTTGTGCTTAGTAACTCTAAACAGCACTATGACAGGGGGTGACTTTAAAAAACAAAATCACCAACAAAAACACAAATATGTGGAAAATGTGGCACTACATCAGCCACAAAAAGGCCACTTGTTTACAGTCAAATCAAGAAGCGTCGTTCAACCTCAGCTGGGAATGTATACTCCAGGTGACTCAAAGTTTTCACTGCTCTGCACATGTCCACCAATGACTGGAGCTATGCCACAAGTATTGATTTGGGGGTACAGATACATTTTTATGAGTAAGCAAATTTTCAAAATGGAATCCTCAAATAATGAAGATCAACTGTACTAATTGATGTGAAAAAATACATTGGACCTAGGTTTAACACCTGATTGAATAGATGTTACTATCCTCATTTCATGGTTCAGAAAATTGAGACAGAAAGTTCAAGTAACTTGTCCAAATCACACTATTCATAAATGCTGGAGTTTGGATTCCATCCATGTAATCTTGTTCCAAAGCCCTAATATTTAAACACTAACTACACAATATCACCTCCTAAACGAAAAAAAAAGTATTAAGTTTTAAATTTTAGGGTTTAAAATAATAAAAGGCATTAGTTTTCATTTTATTAAGATGAAATCAGGATTCATTTGAGTATAATGCTGATTGGAAATTTAACTAACTAAAACATTTGAGAAAAGAATATCTGGTATAAAGTTTCTTGAGAAAATTAGCAAGGGACATACAAAATAGATACAAGCTTTAATTTTTTTTTCTTAAATATTTAAGAGAATGTTTCAGTAACAAGAATGCAAGTGCTAAAATTAATGAGGTGAATACAAAATTGAGGTTAATACTAATGTGTATATCTATGAACTTCCCACTTGTATATTTTATGTAATATGAGAGATAACAAAGTGGCAGCAAAGGGCTTTGATGGACCATTATTTCCCTTGTTCATGTAATTTATATTATCAAGGTTTTAAAAATATGATAACCTTGGCAGTATGTTTTGTTGTTTGAAATTCTAAATGTGATTATTGTATATGTCTGCATACATGTGCCTCCTGTCTGAGAGCAATCGGACTTATAAAAGCAGCAATATTCTGTTTTACAGATCCACAGAAAAACTAAATTTTCATCAGACCCCAAATCCTATGATGAAATGACTAAAAATTATTACCTTTCTTCAACCTTCCCAAATACTATGGTCTTTACTCCTTTAATTGCTATCTGATTAGCATCCAGGGAAAATTACCTTAAAACCATCAGTGGCATGGTTTCTAGCTCAGAAGGATGTCAGAAGTCCTAGAATTCTGAAGCCAACCCTCGGTTTTATAAACAAATACACTGAGCTCCAGGGAGATGAAGGAACTTTCATAAGTACCACAAATTTCGTGGCTGGTGTTAGAATTCGTATATCCTGACTCTTTATCTTCTCTTTGCTGTGTGCTTCATTGCTTTGTCTTAAAGTGGCCACCTGGTCATCCTATTTTGAGTGATTAAATATTTACGATTCCAGGTAATGATTTTTGAAAACAAAAGGATTACATGGTCATGTACTTCCAGTTTGCATACTCATCTTAGTTTTAAATTTTTAAAGCTGATATTCTAACCTTGCATATATTCCCACTTTATCATTGTGGTGAACCAGGTTAATCTCTTGAAAGCTTTGGTTTGATTACTTTAATCCAATCATTGCCCATCTTTGAGAGGGATCACCTTCAACTGTTAGAAATGGCTCAGCACAAACAAATATATGACTCAGTTTCTTGACTATGTGCCAACTCTTCTATTTATTTTCATTTGAAAAACTATTGAAATGGGATTTTCCTTGAAAACTATCTTGCAGATATTTAATTCTGTTCTCCTTAAATTCCCATTTGACAGATGTTGGCTGAACAACTAAAAACTGAAACTTTATTTTGTCCCGAAAAAAAAAAGTCAAAAGCAAATTGTCCAGACCTTAGTGTGAACGATGGCTTCTTTATTTACACTTTGGTAATAAAAAGAGTTGATAATGAATCTTGATTAATTAAATGAAAATTGCCATAAATTGAAGCAGAGGTACACTGCAGATTAAGCATATTTTAAAAGGTGTTTTACATCTTCTTCAGGAATCTATTATTTTAATCAGATAAGTAAGATTATAAACTGTTTGTAAAATAACTAATTTTTTAATTCAATAAAATGATAAATATCTTTAAAAACATTAGCAATCATGTACTCTAGATTTAAATTAAGACTGAAGAACAGCAGGGGACAGCAGGTAATACTCCCCTGAGCCACAGGCACCTTATTTGATCCACACTCATTCTCTGACACTGAATGAGTGCCCAGGAGAGGGGTTAACCTCCCCAGCAAGCTTTTTTTAAAGGACTTCCTTACTTTATGCTATTTACGAGTATACCTGTTCCAAATACAGAGGGACCCACTGATGTCTCAAATTCTCATAATAATCAAATCAAGGTGAAAATATAAAAAGTGTGATTTTATAAAATGTATAAGTCTTAAAAACCCAAGCCAGTTATTAGTATTAATCACACTTTGTGGATATGAGTACCTTTATATATATGAATTTCATACATGTATTAATATAATATTATATGCACATACTGAGTATATTTAATTTGATGTTCTGCAAAAATAATGCTATAGAGATCATGAATTAATTAACATTAAAATTACTAATATAGCTTCTGTGAATCATTTCAAATTTTGTGAAAGGTCAATTCTGTCATATTTTAATTCTTAAAAAACCCTTAAATTAGAAGCATTTTAGTTATTGACCATGTACATCAGCAGGCTGAGCATTTCTTACTTAATGAAAATAAGCAGGCAAAATAATCCCATTTAGGGCAATGAAAAGGACTGCTGTTAATGATCATTTGGGCAGGTTCACACATTCATTTTATAAAGGGACGACTATTATGGGCCAATCTGAGGATGGTAAGTATTTTAGGGTAATGAAAAGAATTAGGGATCACAAGGTTGGGACAAAGATGATTTAGGACAAGGGTGCTTTAAACTATATGATGCAGAGAGAGAAAGGGAAAGAAACCAACACTGATTGAATGTTATGTTCCAGACACCTTCCTGGGCACTTATGTTAAGTCGTTTAATTATCTCAGGAGCCCTGCAAACCTGGATGCGAAGGCTGGGCTCAGACAACTAGTAACTTGCTCGAGTTCACATAGTGAACAAATGGCAGAGCCTACTGAGTCTAAGCCCGCGCTTTTGTAGCTTTCATTCTGTATTGCCCAAAGGATATGAAGATATGGGAATTTAGAGGAAATACATTTCACCTCAACAGAAGTAATGAACGAGGCTGCCTTAGGAAGGAAAGAATACTGTCCTTAGAGGTCTGCAAGCAGTGCCTAGAAGACCATCTAGGAACTCAATTCTAGCCCTAGGTAGGAAACTGGAGAGATGTCCTCCAAACCTCTTTTATGTCTATAACTTCACAAAACATTGGAGTGGGTTAATGGGTTTTAAGCTACCACTACAAATAAAGAAATGAAAAATAAAGAAGCCGACCTTCACCCCTGTGGTGCCTATAGTCAGCAGTACAATCTGAAATCAAGAGAACTTCCTCTCGTGTGTCAGAAAACATGGTTCAGAGTATCAAGACTATTAAGAGATGTTCCCTGAAAGAAATAGGACCACTTGTCATAGTCCTTGTTACTGTTTTTAATGTACAGAAGTAGAGAGATTCTTAAAGAAGCATGTTGGTTTTCTAAAAAATATTACCTTAATCTTGATGAATGTACTGGCTGCGGAGGTTGGTGAGATTTAAAGGTGAAACTGTTCTTATAACGATTAAATACTTATTTCATAAAAACATTTTAAGCTGCATTGAGAGTGATTTAAAAATTCACCAGAATAGCAATGTTTAGGATCAATGCATAAAACATTGATTGTCAGTTGATAACGTTTTTGTATATTTTATGGTATGGCAAAGAGATGACGAGGGGCATGTAAAATGTGATATTATCCTGCAAATATTTTTCCTTATTTAGCTGATTTAATTACATCAGACAATTATACTTTATAATGTATTTTAATGCAAATAAATATAAAATTGTATCTTAAGACTTTTTTAAGAAAATACATTTTTTTATTTTGAAAATTGATACCTACCTCAGTTTCAGATTTCATAAGCTTATCTTCATAAAATATTTGATAATTTTTAACCTATTGCACATCATGTAAGAAGGGATCAGTGCATTTATTATTGAAATATGACCATAGATTTACCTATGGCCATTTAGTTCCAACACATTTTGGAGGATAAAATATTTTCTTACAGTAAGTTCTTAATGTGTCTGGAAGGCTTTGGTTTGTTTCCTTTGTTTTCTGTTAAAGCGTATATACCTACAAACTAAATTTATTCAGGCCTGAAACACCCAAGTGAATTGAAAACTCAAGGTTTAATTTCCTTCTCTTTTCCTTTTTTGCCTGTCTGCAAAATAGTGAAGAGGTAAAAGGGAGCAGATTCCATTTTCAAAAACATTATAAGGTGGCTGTTTTCATTGCTTTAGAATTTTGCTGGAAGAGAATTGACTTTTGCTTTGAGGCCTTTGTTTCTGTTGCTGTAAGTCTTCCCTTTGCTTGCTCCCAGCAATGCCACAGCTATTAAAGGAAGCTAGTGTGCAATTTCTATAACATATATTTTCCATTTAGGTGCGGAACTGTAGAATAATAGCAAACTTCCATCATCAGTGTGTGTGTGTGTGTGTGTGTTTTGTCATTGGGTCAGCCATTAATATTTATCACTTTATAGTTATGCATAATTAATACATGTCTTCTAATTGATACCTAAAAAGTAATTAGCTATAAAATCCTAATGGAAATTTCCAAACTGGAGATGTTTATAAAAATGTTTACCTATATTTTCTGTTGCAGTTACTTTTTGGAAAATAAATTTCACATAGAAATCTAGTATAACCCCTCCAGGAATTTCATGTTCATTTCAACTTCAGAAGGAAGCAAACTAGACATGGCAGTAGAAAACACAAAAAGGTTTTATAGGTGAACTTAGTTAATTTTGTTACTTAGTGTTGGCTAATTTCAAAGTACAGTCAAAAGGAGTTATTACACTATGATGGGTTTTTTTGCTACATTTATGAGGTTGACCTGCCTTTCTAAATTAAACTTACCAACAAGTAAAAGTTAAACATTAATCCTAGTGAGAATATTAGTTTATATATATTTTAAGATGAGAAATAGAAGGGGGAGATTCTATATTGCTAAAACCACTGATGGTTTTTTATATGTAAAATCACATTAAAAGTCTGCTCTGCTTTGTGGGAATTACTTTTAGGAGCAGATTGTGTTTGACTTTTTCTTGTGAGATTGCAGTTACGGGTGGGTGGAGGAGGGGGAGAGAGTAACCAAAGAATTTATACGCATATATGTACAACCCAAGGACATGACAATGGTGGGGAGAGGGACTGGGGAGGGGGATGGGACGGGGTGGAATGGGTCATTGGGGAGAAAAGGGGACATCTGTAATATTTTTAAAAAAATAAAATTTAAAAAAAATTTAAAAAATATATTAAATTCTATTAATTCTTATGCTTACAGATGCTCATTTCAAAGAACTTCCAACTCTTCTCCACTGTGCAGCAAAATTTGGCTTAAAGAACTTGGCCATTCATTTGCTTCAATGTTCAGGAGCCACCTGGGCATCTCAGATGGAAAATTTGGAAGGTTCAGATCCAGCACATATTGCTGAGCGGCATGGTCACAAAGAACTCAAGAAAATCTTTGACGACTTCTCAGTAAGTTTCCACCCCATTTTATCTCTAAAGCTCTTTTTATAAAATGAGTGTGTGTGTCTGTGTGTGCTCACACACACAATGCTTTTTTGAAAATGATGCTACTGAGTAGCTAGGTGGTAGTTTCTCTGTCCTGAGTCATTCATTGTCTTAAAAAACATTTTGCAAGATTAGTCAACTTATTTTAGTTTTGCCATAAACCAGCTCTGATTCCACACTCCCATCCCTACATGCCTTTTTTGAAATTTATCTGGTTTGTCCGGTTTCCATATAGCCTGTTCGATATTGGAGAAGAGATAGTGAGAAGGAAATAAAAATCTATTATCATTTTTCTTTTGTTCAAAAGTCTAAATAAGACGTTATTAGGTACAAAGTTCATATAAACACTCACTTTGTCTCTCTCTTCAGTTGTATCTTTCTAGTTTCTACACCCTTGGCCTATTCTCTCATATTCTGTGCTTCCTACCCCTACTAATACACATACAATAAAAAAGAGAAGGGAGTATTTATTTCCCCAATTAGAGTCCACGAGGACAAAGAAATCATGATATAAAATAAATATGGTAAAAAAAAAATTTTAAAGGCATTATTAGGCACATAAATTGAGATCAATAATTATTAGGTTAAGGGAATACATTTTGATAATCATTCAAAAAGCCTACCCCATAAAAAGTTAATTTATGTTGCTTAAATTTGTTTCTGATCTATGATTCCTTTTCTCTCTTTGTTAAGTCCCAGTTCCTTATTATGCAGGTTGAAGCCCCAAATTTCAGAACACTCTTGGATATTTTTGTGAGAATGCAACCAAGGGAAGATTTTGAAGGAAGGGATACCACCTTAGTATATAAAACACACGTGTGCTCCCATAATCAACTTTAGAAAAGCAATAATTTTCTGTTTGTAACAGAAGTATGCACGTTTTGCTCAAAAAAAGTGAATTGGATTTCTGATGGCTCTTAGGAAAATGTTATAGGACAATGGTTCTGTTGGTGAATTTGTCAAAATTTGCATTCTCATAAAATAAATAACTTTATTGCCCATGAATGTTTAATATAAAACATTGAAAGCTTTAAGTAGCCTCTGATCATTATAGCATTTATTCTGATTATTAGATTAAGTCAGTATGATATTAGGCTTCTAGAAATCACTGGTATTTGTGATTTCTGGAGAACAAAATGACAACTAATGTAACTCCCCCCCCCTTTTAAAAATTAGCAAAAAAAATAGTTATCAGAAAAGCATGTATATCATTCACTATATGGGATTGTAATAGAATATATTTGTCCTATATTTAAAATAAATACCGGACATGAAGTTTTATAACAAAATTATTAAACTACTGGATTGATTTTATTCTATGTCCTTCAAGTATGGAATAAACATTATTTTTATTCCTGGAAAGAATTTAGATGGTGTTTCTTATATATCTGATGAGTGCATTCATTTTAGTAATTAGCCACTGTATGTTGTCATTGGCCAGTGCAACATAGAAACGTGGCATCTGTCTCAGGTAAGCCCATGACTCAATTCAGCCTTGTGTACTGTTAATTCAGTACATCCCAATTCTCTCCAACCTTATTCTCAAATTTTTAACCACTGGTGGACTTCAGTTAAATTCCCCTAAGTCTTTAGTACCCAGGGTTACTTTCTAAGATAAACCCTGATTTTCAAAGAACAATGCTCCCACTTGTTTCTCCAGGGAGTACTCAGCTTTTAACAGACACAGCCCCACACAAACTACACATGCTTCATAAATAATATAATACTATATAATAATGACAATAGATATGGCAGTAAATACGAGTGAAGGGTTGGATGAATGTGAAAAATTCTTTCTCTCTCTCACATCCTTTAGGTATTTGTACCTCTGCTCCTGCAATACTAACACTAACATAATTTGGTTACTATCATTGTCTTTAAGTGACTGTTCACTCTTTTAATGGTTGTGTTCAGTTTTGCAGAGTTATGCTTGATAATTATTCTATGAAATTTGTTAAATGATTTTATTTTTTCCATCTCTTTGTAAGCTCTTTACATTTTGCCAAAATGTTTGTAGTAGACATTATAATTATAGGTAAGATAGATCAGTTATCTTGTGAGTGTTCTCCTGTCAGCAAGAAAGTAACTATAGTTACTGCAAGGGACAGCAGATTTATAAGGTCCTTTCATGGCTATGGATACTTTAGGGTACAGTAATTTGCAAGCTACCAAAGGCCTTTGGCTAATGTGTGGTTAAGGGAGTGAGAACATATGTAGTAGGTTGTAACACACAAGGAAAGATGTGTTTCCTATTGATTTATTCTTCTAACTACTTTCTAATTATCAATTTTATTTCATATAAATCCAAAAGTCGTACCTTAGTAGTGAAATTATGTGATATAATCACATGTTAAAATTTTATATTATAAATTATGGTAGCTTTGTCTTTTTAAGAACATACCTAAAGCTGGTAGAGAAAAAAATATGCAATCTCATTAGGCTGTTAAGATATGTTACTGTTTTTTTAATAGTATTTACATACCTTTAATGTTATAATCACATTCTGATAAATCTAAGATTGTCACATATACATTCAAATTTTCCATGAACTATTGTTTCAGAATTATTGAAAGGATTAGATGCTCTTTCATGTTTGAGGTTTACAATCCACCAATGAACCTTACTTCTGTACTGAAGAAATGTACATTTTTAAATTCAAACATATTTTGCCCCCAGCTGACTTACTGATTTGCTCAGTTCTTCCTAATCCCCCATCAGTGAAACAGTGTTCATTTTAGGTTCTCACAGGGAGTTATAATACAGTGAATTTGGTCATTATTGAATGAAGTGGGTAGAAGGAAAAAGCCTCATGAATTTTAAAAACAGAGAAAAAAAAGAGAACCATTAGCATGCAATCATAAACCAACAAGTGCCCTCTATATCTTAGTGTTAGCTATGTGGAGGAGGGAGAGGAGCAAAAGAAGGAGCCTCAAATCATATTTCCTTATGACCTTTTTCCTTTGAGAGGCTAATAATTTGTACACAATCTATGAACACAGCCTCTTCATTATTAATGAGTTAATTTTCATGTTTTGATAAAGTTTTCTAATTAACACCTACACTTCTTTCATGTTTTCAGTATTGCTAATGATAATAATACCATATATTTCTATAATCCATAAGGTCTTTCAAATAAACTACTCAGTTTTCAGTTTCTGACAATGTCTCCTGGGAGCATTAATGTGAAAGGTGGCTAGACAAAGAGCAAAAGCTTTGGTGTTTAAATCCACAATTGGATGTGAACCACAATTTGCTTAACAGAATTCTTGAGGAAATCGCAGAGTATTGTAAATAACAAATAGAAATATTAAAAATTAATTCATTCCTATAAAAGCAAATATTTTCAATCAAAGATACCTGAAATATTGAAAATAAACTGAAAATTGGCCACAGATTAAGAGATACTTTGTGATTTAAGATAAAGCATACAGCAAAAATTAGAATATGTTTTAAGCAAAATAATAGGTGATATTTTCTTGTATTATCTTAAGCATGTCATTTCATACATCTCCATCAGTTCAGAAGATTTAAAATGATTACATTAATGTATAAAAAGGAAGGAAAATATATGCTTCTCTGTTGGGTCCCTATAGAATTGCAGAAACACCCAATGTTTATTTAAATTAGGAACAATATCCAGATGGTGTCTTCTTTCTTCTACCATAGTGGTCACTCATGTAGTTTGGTGTGTATGTTAATAAGATCTTAGTCATAAATAATCTACAGTTGAATTCAAGAAATAAAAAATCATTCTCCCATGTACTTTCTCTAGCTGGCTTCTGACTGGAAATCTTTCTATTGCTCAGGTTGGTGATGGGAATCCTGTGACATTTTGCTCTCATTGACTTAACTAGACACTCTGTTTGCCCCTGTGGACAGTGGGCTGGTGTGTGTGTGTGTGTGTGTGTGTGTGTGTGAGAGAGAGAGAGAGAGAGAGAGAGAGAGAGAGAGAGAGAGAGAGGGAGAGAGAGAGGGAGAGAGAGGTTGAGAGAGAGAGATTATGTTACCCTCTAGTGTGTCTGACTGGCAGACAATAACCATGATCTTTTTCAAGTAAATGGTAAAGGGTTTGGAATGAAGGTGCAGAGGGATAGATGTTGAAGCATTTAGAGTATCCCTAATGTAAAGCAGTGATTGACTGACTGGTGTAGAGAATCAATCACTCAGAAGACAGGTTTTATGGGTTTAGGCCAGTGAACATTCACTCTTATTGGCCCTTTATTTCTGTCATCCTTAAGATTGCTCGTTTGGTTTTTTTATATAGTTTTGTTCTCTAGTAGACTGTTCATTTCATTTAGTATATATTAGTGTACTTATTGAGTGTGAGTGGTGGCATATCCTTCTTTGCCTATGTACTTTTTGTTTGTTATAAGTCTAGAGGCTGATCAGGTGTAATGGTTCTCTTCCCTCCCCCTTCAAGCACACCAGAGGTGCTCAGCATGTATTTACTCACTGATGGGGCAGAAGGCAAGCTTCAAAATTAAGGACTTATTTGGTCTCACTTGCGTAATAATATTATTAAACAGACCCAATGTTTTAAATAAAATAATTGCTCATATCCTCTATATATTCAATATTTTTTAAAAACATAGTTTTAGAGAATTCATAGGCAAACAGCCAAACTGCTGTCTTCAGCATGTATTTTTAATAGGCCAGCCTACAATGAATTTTAGAAGACTGGCCTTTGTTCAATATTGATGTTCTGTGAGAATTGAAGAAACTGAAACAAGTCACATAACTGCACGCATTACAAATTCATGTCTCAGTTAAGCTTTTGGAGCTACTTAGCAATCTCTTTCTAAAATCCCATTAAATGCACCATAGTGGCTATTACAGAATTTTACTTTTCTCCAAGTCCTCAAACTCAGTTTTGATGCCCTAACTCTACAGTTCTAAATATCCTGTTAACTCCCTTAACTCCCGTCTATTCTTTGTCAAATTGTCCATTTTCCTCTACTTAGAGGCCTTGAGATTCAAACAGGTCTGGATTTGAATCCTAACTTCCTCAAATACCAAGTTTTTTTCTTTGGGCAACCTTTGTTTTCTGTTTCAGTTTCTTTATTTGAAAATTGGAAAAATAATTTCTTACAGGGTGTTTTTAGGCCTTGATGAAATAAATGTGAAAACATTAAATATATAGCAGATCCATTAGAAACAGTTTGCATTTACCTTTTTTCTTTTGATTTTTTGTTGTTCATACCAATTACAGAACCCACCATCAATCAGACCCACTCTTTCGTTTACATCATTAATCTCTGCCATTAAACTGACTCTTCTCTGAACAAATAGAAAACATAAGCACGCACATACACACACATTCCCAACATCTCTGCTTTCTCTTCAATCTTGTTTTCAATGGCAAAATTAACTAAAAGAATGGTCTACACCAGCTGCCTCCTCATTTCACTCATTTCTTGCCTCCTAATAATCAAAGGTTTAGCCCACTACTAAAGCTTCTATGTTAAAGTCCATGAATAATCTACCATATATCAGACCTATTGGATTCCTCTCACATGTCCTTTGGCTCAAGCTTTGGCAATGGTTTTCTTGACCCTACCCCATTCCTAAATCTCCATTGGCCCCTTGTGACTTCCTTGTCTTACTCCATCAGCTAAGATTCTTTCTACACAGTCTTCTCTTGTGATTGATAGCTAAATCGTTGTCCTTAATCTGGACCTTTCTTCTGATTTAAGACTCTGGTTTCAGTTTGCAAGCTAAAAATGTCCACATGGATATATTACAGCATCTAGATCTCAATATACCCAAATATCTTTTTGCCTCATCACAGTTAATGGCATAATCACCTGCTTATTGACTTAGCATAGCCCATGGACAGGAGCAATAGTGTGGTGAAGGCCTGGGGAAGGGGGCAAAGGGGGGTAATGAGGGGGACATCTTTAATACTATCGACAATAAAAAAACTTGAAAGTCATTTTCAATTCTATTAAGATAGTCACAAATGTCATTTATGGAGACTAATTATGTGCAAACCCTCTTGTTAACACTCTAATCCCATTATCTCATTTAAGTCTCCAACATGCATATGAGTTTACCCGTTCTCATTTTTCATATGAGGAAATAGACCTGTAGAGATGAAGTAATTTGCCCAAAGTCACTCAGTTAAAAATATGTCCAACTAAACTTTGAACCCAATTTTATAACCTCCCTCTCCTTCAAACAACTCCCATCCAGACCATCAATTCGGTCACCATATCTCAACAGCTATACTTAACTATAATCTGTTGTATCTGTTCCCTCTTTTTTATTCTTTTATTCTCTCTGTGGTTCCCTTGGTTTATATATCATTTTCTCTCTTTTGGTCTGCTTCCCTGAAAGGGCCTCCTAATAGGCCTTCCTCCCAATCTTTGGGCATCAAGCCATCCCATATCAGGCTGCCTACCAAGGACCCACCATAGCATAGCCCAGCCCACCATTTCAGCCTCATCTTTAACTGCACACCTCAGTCACCAAAGTCCATTTGTCCTTTCTTCATTACCTTATTTTAGACTATTACCTTGACCTAGAACTCCCTTCCTCCTAACTAAAATATTCTGATCTCTTAACCATGCCTAAATCTCAGTTAAAACTCCCATCTACTCCAGGAAACTTTCAAAGAAAGAAGCTATAGGTGTGTATCTCAATTGCACACCCCTAATCTCTATTGCAAATTTTAGCATAATCTAGATATATTGTGAGAGAGAAGCTAAGAGCATGTGCTCTGGAGCCATCTGCCTGGGTCTAAACATTTGCTCTGTTATTTTCTAGCCACATACCCTTGAATAAGTCAGTTGCTCTTTCTATGCTTCAGTTTTATCAACTGTACAATGGAGATAAATATGACACCTTTTTTCATAGCATAGTTATGGTTATTAAATATAAATACATGTAAAAAATGTACAACAACCTGACAAATAATGAACACTCAATAAATGTTAAGTATTATTAGGTATTGTTATTCTGTTATTCCTCTTGGATGACACTTTTGTAGAACTACGTGTAGTTTAAAGTAAATACTGGTGAATGTTTTTTATTTTTATTTATTTATTGTAGGGTTTTTTTCCTGTCTCTCCAATAGATTATGAGTTTCGTGAAGGCAAGGTCTGTTTTATCTAATTTACCAGAATATCTCCAGTACCTAACATAGTTTTTGGCAAATACTATGGGTTCATTCGCTACTTATGTGTTGAAATGAATCAATCATCCAATCAGTGTTGATTTTGTCAACTTCTCAGTTCCTGGAGGCAAGTACCGTGCTCTGTTTATTCCATATTTTCCATAGCACCTAGCATGATGTCTTCCAGTTTGTAGATAAGGAATGTTGAATAATAACAATAGCAAAGACTCTTTTCCTAAGAAAATATTTGTAAAAGCATTATTTAGGTAAGTTCAACCAAGATCATGTCAGCTATGAGCAAAGAGTCAGGAGGCTGTGGCTAGAAATAACTGGCAAAGATTTATTCAAGGGTTTTGAGATATGAAAATCAGATCCACAACCAAGCAATGTCCAGTGTGTTCCAAATAAGGAAAAAGAGCTGGGAATTTTTATACTAAAAATACTTCTTTAGGTAGAATCAGTCCTGCATTTTAAGCCTCTGGATTGGTCCAAGATGGTAAGTGGTCTGGATAATGGATGTTGGGTGGTTCTTCCCGGGTTATCTATAGGGTATATACACAGGGTTTCCCCAAAAATGTAGACATACTTTGAATAATTATAAAGGCAGTATTTATTAACATACATTTCATTTTCAAAATTTGATAGAATCAGCTGTTAAAGTATGTGTACATTTTGGGGGGACACCCTGTATATATCCAGGAACTGATGCACAACTGAAAAGCTCAAAGGTAAATTCTCAGGCTAAAGTAAGACTAGAATCACTTCCTCCTGCTTCATTCTTCTTGATTTTAGGAATTTAGCAGTTTGACTATCATGACTCATTTTATTTCTTTACCCTCTCTTCAACCAGAAACCAATGTTACTTTCCTGTAGTTGTTTAAGCAAAGTGACTCTGGAAAAGTAAAATTCAGACAGATAAACGCTAAAAAAGTAAAAATAAAAGAATTCAAGTAGTTTCCAGGAACTTACCATTAGTGAAAGAGACATTTAAAGCTGTTCATTATCACAGCAGAAGTACAAGTGGCTTTGATCTTGGCAAACAGTCTGGTGTTTTAGTGTCAATACATACATTTAATCTTTTTGAGACTCTCTGAAAATCCTCCACAAACAACTTTTTTCTTATCTGTAAAACATTATCTATTGCATTTTCCCATCATTTATCTAAATATGTAGAGCTATTTTGTGATTTTATTTTAATATCTTCTTGCTAAAATTTATTTTCTTAGAGATAGAATATCTAGATTTTCCAGTTTTCTAATTTGTAAAATATTTGTTCTGGCAATATTAGACATTAACATAGCAAGGAAATGATAAAGTATGTGCTTGTTATTTTATTGCAAATGGCAAGAGATGAAAAGAGATTATATACTTCTGTTGTCAATATAAGAGAAGTAAGCAGTTTCATTTCATATGTTATTGTCCATTTAATAAATTATGTAGCCAGTGACCAATATTGAGCATGAGAATGCTGTTTATTGCATTTTCTGACTAATAAGCATAGTTACTATGAATAATTTAAATAAATAATTTCAAAAAGAGGAATTATAAGTACCATAGATTTTGAAGAACATTCACATGGAAATACACAGCTATGAAAATATCCAAGATCAGAATGGAGGTTGTTTTGACTTTCCTGACGGTGAACATTTGCCAAGAAATTATGAATTGGCTGTTCACATTAAGTCTTCTGATTTAAGATCTTGAAATTAGTGGTATTGTTCCTATAATATTACTTGAAAAGCATCTCAATCTTTATCCAGATCAAGTGCATTATTTTTGTTTCATGTAGATCTGACTCAAGAAAGAAAAAGAGAAATCAAACTAGCCTTTGTTGAGTGCTTCTCTGTCAAACATTGTTCTTTGTGATTTCACATCACATCCTTACGCTAATCTGTGTGAATTGGGTATTTTTACTATTTTGCAGATCAGAACTTCAGAAGCTACCATTTGCTTGGGGTTATGCACTAATCTAGCAGAGCTGTATTTCTCAGCTAAGCCCAACTATTTTCCATTTAATGCTTTTTAAACTACTGCCTTTCTCTGTCTTCCTTCAAATTGTATACCATTAAAGTATTATCTTTCATTATTCAACTTCAGTATTTATATTCTGGTAATACACAAATATTTCTATAACTCTGTTGAGTCTTATATGAAAAAATGTATTATTGTAAGCATTGGAGCCCAGAAACCAAAGAGGAGGCAAAGCTGCCTCTACATGTATTAAAGGGCTAAAATTAAATTGGGAAATACATTTAAATTGGGATTTTAAATTATTTCCTACTATTTTGAATTTTAAAAGTGACCTGTGGAAACAAATATAGAAGACTTTTTTCCCACCTCAAAAACAATTATATAACAAGGAAATGAATATTTTATCCTGTATTATAGCATCGAGTAGTTAGTTAAATGAAAATGATGTCCAATGGAACAGCATGTAGTCATTTTTGTTTGGAGTGAGACTTGCCTGTAAAAAAAAAAAAAAACAGTTCTGGGATTTGTAGAGAAGCACATGAATTTAACTCCTGATTATAATTGCATTTTCATTTAATGGGAAAATAATATTTTTATGTAAAAGGAAAATATGTGCAATAATTTATCTCCTTAAATTATGAATGCTTAAATCTGAAGCCCCTCGGTGGCAGTGTACTCAATGAGCAAAGTACCTCAGGCAAAAGAAAGTCTCGTTGGTGCAGAACTTGTTCATGACAAAGCAATAGCTAGTGACTCAGCAGCTAATGAAATAGATGAACATAAAAATGTTCAAAACATCTTCGCAAATATTAAAAGATCCGGAAATGGATTGCAATCACATGAAATTTTTCTAAAGAAGAAGATAAAGCATGAGCAGAATTTTAAATAAAAGCATTTAATGGAAAAACATTAAGGATGCATCTGGGTGAAAGGAATGGAATGTGCAGTTGTGGGGAGAAAGCTGAGAGAGCAAATGTAAGCTCTGACTTGGACCAGAAAACCTAGTCATCTTATGTAATTTTTTATAAGATATTATCCTTTGACTTGCTTACAGTAGTCAACAGGAAAAACCATGTACCTATTTTGTAAAAAAGCTTTAACATCTAAAATGGGATTTTAATAAAATATATGTCAAGAAATGTTGTTTTTAGAGCTCAAAAGAGTTCATTCACGCATGTATAATAGGTATTTAAAAATACAGGCAAGAGGATTTTTTTTTTTTTTTTACTAAAAACAAATGTGAAAAATGCAGTGAAATAAATCTAAATGCTTTTTATTCTTTTAATATTATTTTATAGAATAATTATCTCTTCTAAATGTTTGTCATTTTTTATTGCTTCAATGGAGAAAAAGATTAAACAAAATCAAAAGCAAAATATATATATATATATATATGATTGCCATTTATTGGTTGGTGTCTTTGGTTGTCTGCAGAATACCATAAAGTAAACCACCTTGTGAGAGAGAGAGTGAGAGAGAGAGAGGAAAGGAGAGAGAGAGAGAGAAACAACACTTGCCTTTTAAAGGAATCTCCATTATTATTACAGTCCAAATTATTATTGGTAAAAATAAAAGTAACATTTAAAAATAGAGTTGTTAACTTTTAGTAACTTGCATTTATTAATAATCAAAGCACTTGACATCTGTTAAAGATCTACTTTGCTTTCCTGTCATTTACTTATATAGGTACTTTTCTAAGAATTTAATGTGGTTCTTATCTCTTATTCAGTTCTTATTCTTTATGTATTCAACTTGAATATATAAACACGTTGTTGACATTTTAAGAACAACATGTATAATTATATATTCATTTTAATTTCTGAAAATAGACACAGATTTTATTTTCCTTTCTTAAAATGATTAAAATATGAATGCCACTTATAAGTTAACATCTACATTTTAAAGAGTTCAGTACATCAGAAATTTCTTATCGGTGAATTACTTTTCTATGCCAAGCTGAGGTTTTGCCCTTATAGAATTCAATCTGATTTTATAGAGATCCTGTCTACCTTTTTATAAATATAAGTCAGGGCATGAAATCTGAATAACCTGAATAAAGAATGCAGAAGACAAAATTCCATGGTAAGTATATGAATCTAAATTCCTACTTTCTTTTATTTAGCATTGGTATATGTGAAACCAACAGTGGCACAGAAATAAATTTCATATTTGGTACATTTCAATGAGAAAATGCATCTATTTACATTTTTCTTTCAATTTAAAAGTAATGCATGTTATTTCAGAATATTTTAAAAATACAGAGAAATATAAAAATTATTTATACCTCTTTAAATATTTTAATATGTTTCTTACATTGATCTTTGGAAATTTAAATGACTCAAAACCCATTAAGTAAGAGGCTCTCCGGTTTCAAGCATCCCTAGAAATTTTACACTAATAATTTCTCATGTTGTTTCTATAGCAGATGGTTCCATGCTCTGGCTTCTTTTTCATACTACAGGTTCTGGATGGTAGCATCTTTCTCTCATTCTTCCAGCTCCCAACAGTGCTGACCCTTTCCCTAGATCCACACACAGACACCATTCACAGAAGACCTCTGTGTGAGTAGCATATTTTACTAAAGGTTTAGGGCCATGGAGGTTTAGTTTCACTGGAGCAATGACCTTGGCACTAATCCTCACCAGTATTGATCAACCCCTTTGCCTCCCAACACTCCCCTAAAACAAGTCTTACTTGCCTTCTCTTGCAAATTCCCAAGAGGTTGGGCAGTGTGTGCAGTTTTTGTCAATTTATGTCCTTAAAATATTATTTTTCTTCTTCCAACAATTTATCAAGGAATTCAAAGAAAGTCTAAGAGGAATCCTGGTGTCAGCTGTTAAAAATATGTAGATTTGCTATGCATTACTTTTACAAATTTGCTATGCTGCAAAAATATTTTATATTATGTAGTTTTAATTTAAAATTACATTTGATTCATTTCTTTATTGTTACATATGCCTTGTAAACTTGATAACTTAATTTTAATAGAAGTGTAATATGAGGTAAATCATTTTGGGGATAACCCAAGCGGTTGCTGTTTAGACTTGTTTTCCGTCACCTCCTCAAAAGGGTCATCAGAGAGGAATCACTGAAAACTACGCTTGCATCTAAAAGGTGGCATGGTCCTACCTGAAAAGTCTAAGAGGATTTGAACCAGTTAGGGACCCAGATGATGCTAATCAAGAGCAAGGTAACAGATGTTGATGAATCAGGGTCACAAGAAAGGCCCCAAGATTGGGGACACGTGCTGAGTCAATAGAAGCAGGAAGTGGCTGAATTTCCTTCCCTGTGGACAGAACATTTCCCACATTTAAGTTCAGCAGCTCTGCCTTGGACTCTTACAATTCTCTCACTTTAAGGCTAGAAGGGGTTTCCCTTGATAAAAATTTCCTTTCCTAGTTAGGATTTAATACCCTTCTTATAAAACTGATATTTACTTCTAGGGAGTAATCTCGGACAGACTTGATGAGAGGAAAGAAATCGTAACATTTAAGAGCCCTAAACAGCAATACTTATTTAATCCCTTGGTGTGCCGCTTTGATAATGTTCGGGCCTAGACAAGCATTACCACAGACAAAGAGGAGAGGGATTCAATCTAATGTTTACTTGATACTGTTTCAATATGATATTTGGTTAAAAAGTGAAAAATCCAGTTAATTGATGGGTTGCTTGATACCAAAGTTTACTAGTTATTAATTAAATTTTGGTGTAAATATCTTAAGTTTTAGAAAATGGAAATACACAACAAATATTCTCTTTGTTTGATTTTAGAGCTTGCCTAAAATGTGCCCGTTGAGCTAAAAAAAATCAGACAAAAAGTGTATAGGGGGAAAACAAGAGGAAGAATGGAGGGACAAAGTGAGAGAGAAAAAAACAGACATTAGTAAAACAGAAGAAATGGGTGAGGCAGGTGTCTGTGGTATTTCTGCCCACCCAGTTATATGAAGAAAACTATTTTTAGTTAAGCATTTCTTTACACATTATCTCACAGGTTATATGTTTAATACAACATATAAGAGACAGCTTAATTAAAACTGGAGAAAATGTGATAGTGATTTTCCAAATTTAGTTTATCAACTGTGAATTACTAATTGAGAAAACAATGGTGAATAGAATGACCATTAGGAAAGGCATTTCTCCTGGTCACTAAACCCAGTGAACTGCTTAAAATAACCTCCCCCTGAAATGGTGTTAGTTTGGTTTAACAGAGCCAAGCAAAAACCCCATTTGTAATTCACTGTAGGAGCTATTCACAGATGTCACAGCTGCTGTTTTCTCCCTGGGTTGCTACCTAATAAATGATTCATATTTTCATAAAGTTCCTAGAAGAGCTAACAGTATCTGTACATTTTCTCTTTACAGATACTCATAATATAACCTAAAAAAAAAAAAAAAAAAAAGTTTTCCTGGGTTCTTATTCCTCCAACAGAAAGAACCAGAAGCAACAAAGTCAGGATAACACCCAGCAGTCTCCAGGACAGCATAACCACTGGGGGGTAAAGGGGCAGCTATCACTGGGAAAAGTATCTAAGAGGAGCAAAATATCTGAACAGTCCTTAAATGGGTTTTTTTCCCCAACTCAAGCACTTATACCTATTGTATTATCAGTTTTATGTCACCCTGGGTGAAATTAGCTCTAGTGAAACTACAACAAAGAAAAGATTTTGTAATACTGATGTAGTACATATTTTATGTTTCCAACTTCCGGAATCTACACAGTGTATTGTCTCCATGATTTAGGTTTTCTGCATCAGAAATGCTATTTTCTCATAAAAAAGGGTATACAGACATTTCTCACAATAGAGGTAATCTGTCATCTTTCTTATTCCACAGTCTGTTTTCTCCTTTACTTCAAAATTGTTGTGAAGTAAATTTTTTACCCCAATTTTATAATCAATATTTAAAACTTATTGTTAAAACAATTGTTTCAAGAATTAATGGCTTTTTAAATAAACCTTAGAGGACACTTTGTCCTCATAATAGCTGAACTCAGAGAAGTAATGCCTTATCGATAGTTCCAGGCAGAGGAAAATCTCAGCGTTGGAGGAGATGTCATAATTTCATTCCTAAATAAGATTTATCTTGCAATATTTCTTTGAATATCTATTCATCTTCACTTTTTGAAAAATATTTTTTATGCCCATGGTAATCCCCTCAGTCTACAATTTCAGCTCATCTCCTGCTGTCCTAATCTCAGAGTATATAGAAAACAGTTGGGGTGGCAAATTCAGTCACAGCAAATGTATATTTAAGAATTTATAATATCTCTGCTCTAACCTTCATTGTTCCAAATGCCATAGCTTCTTGGAATGCAGCCATGGTATATGAGAACAAGCAAGAGTATTATTTTGATTACCCATTGGCTTAGTAAGTGGTGACTTTAATGCTTATTAAGTTAAAATTAATTCACTACCCATAGGTGACAAGGCAATTCATGAAAGTAATAGAGGGAAACCATATATATTTGCTTATACTTCCTATCCAACAGAGATCATTAATATATCAACATTTTTTTCAAGATTGAAACAGCATCTAATTCTAAAAGGATAATTCGTTCTCTTTAATATATTTGCTTCAGATACAGGCAGTGCACAGTTTTCTTACAAGGGTTACACCCCTGCATAGGTTGTCTAAATTGTTTCTAGTTCCTTGAAGTGATAAGCTTTAATAATCTTTAGACTTCTGATTTCTCAGAAACCTTCCAAACTTGAGTTCCTTTGTTTTTCGCTGGCTTCTTTCAAACCAATTAGCTTGTGTAGAACACAGTAGTCTAGAGCTGTCACTTACAAGCCTGTTGGTCAAAAGGAAATGCAGTTTCACTGAGTACAAAATTAATCACAAATGTTAATTAGAGCAATCGGTATTGACACCACAGCTTTAGAAAGTGGACCTCATGAAATAAATACAATGGCATTGTGCTTTCAGAATGAAAGTATGCAAGGGCAAATTAATTAAAATTTCAGTGGAAAAGTATGTCTTAGGAATTCTCTATTAATTGGCTCTGAATTTCAGTCATTCTTGATGCTTTAGGATAGAAAAGGGTGTGTAATCTAATCCAATGTAGACAGACTATGTACTTTTCTATTGGTAGTGTGATGTAGAATCTACTTTAAGTTTATATAGAGGCCTCTCCATGGACAGATTATATATGAGAAAAGTGTATAATATATATGTATATATATGGAATTTTCATTAAATAGCATAGCTCTGAGCAAGCAACGTGATTTTTTTTCACCTCTCCTTATGTAGGAACACTTTCCTTGTGATATATATGAATGTGAGAAATTAAGGATTCTGTCTGACTTATTTTACCTCCAAAAACATAGCATAACAGGAAAATAGATGGAATCAGTTGCAGGCTGAATTCTGGATTTGTTTTAAATAATTAACTCTTATTTGAGCCAGAAAATCAGTAGCCTCTCCTATTTTAATTTAACAAATCCATTTATTGATTACCCCAACAAATATTTTTTGGGTACCTATTAGATGCCAGGTATTATTCTAAACACTGGATTTTAAAACAGACTAAAACTCCTGCCACTTTGGAACTCAGACTCAAAGGATAAAAAGACAGACTATAAACAAATAAAAAAATAAAACATATAATATGTCAATGGACATTAGTTTTTAAGGCCAAGAAGATGTGTGGTGGTGTGTGGAAGGAGTTGGGGGCAGTTTCGAAATGAGTAGTTTGAGAAGCCTCACTGAGAAGGCAGCCTTTCTGTAACAACCTGAAAGCTATGAAATCTATGCAGATATCTGGGGGGAAACTGCTCCAATGAGAGAAAACAGCACAGCAAATGCAAAGGCCCTGAGGTGCATGTGCCTGGCATGTCCTAAAAAGAACAAGCTGGCCCATGTTACTGAAGCAGGGTGAATGAGAGAGAAAGAGAATAAGAATTGATGGGGTCAGAAAGGTAAAAAAGGCCAGAAATATGTAGGGCCTTATACACAGTGGTGAGGATTTTGGAGAAAGAAAGCCGTTAGAAAATTCTGAGTAGAGACATATTCTGATCTAATGCTCTGGCTGCCCTTTTGACAACAGACTGTACAGGACAAGGACAGGAGGAATGGGAAGTGAGTGGAGACTATTCCAATAATCCAGAGGATAGATGATAAAATGATAACAGCTTAGACTTGGATAACAGAGGCAGAGGTAGGGGGAAACAGTTATATTTGAAATATGTTGGTATTTTACAGGAGAGCTAACAGATTGGTTCTTTGGTGGTGAGATGTAAAATACAAGTGAGTAGTTCCTGATGTCCCTGAGGATTGTGGTAGGAGCAGTGGAAGAAATCAGCTGCTGTGTATTGAGGTGAGGGATTGTATGAAGAAAGGGTTGGCTGGAGAAGGTCAGTAGCCTGGCTTTGGACATGTTACATTTGAAATCACTAGTAGATATTCCAAAGTTAAGAAGTTGAAGTGATGGGGAAGATCAACAGGGAAGACCGAGAATGAGCGAGCAGCCTTTGGAGTAAGGAGAGGTATCAAAGTCTATTGACCTGGAAGCCAAGTGAAAAAATTCGCAGAGGAAGAGTGGTCGACTGTTTCAGAGCTCTGCCAGGCTAGCTGAGCGAGGGACGAGAGAATCGACTTTTCATGCAGCGAAGTGGCCACCACGGGCAGTTCATCTGAAGCGTGCTGAGGGGACGGGTGTAAGGGATGAGACGAACCTTGACGTGATTAGAGAAGGTCAAGTCAGAAAAGGAGGCGTGGAACTGGGGAATAATGAGTGTAGAGCAGGGAAAAGGTATCATAGCTGGTAGGTAACATGGGGTCAATAGAGGTGTTTTTCATTTTTTAAAGACTGAGGAAATTACATGATTGTAAGTTAATGGAGATAGATGTAAGACCGATAGAGAAAAATTAATGGTTCCAATAAAGTGAAAAAGCATTGGCCACTTTTGTATCTGTTTAACCAGACAAGAAAGACACTGATATGAATAATATGCATGTATGTATATTTATTTATATGTGTATATTTATTTTTTCCTTAAAAATAATCATAATAAACCGTCTTTCCAAATATTGAAAAGATGGGACAGAGAGTCACTGGGAGAAGAGAGATTAAGATACAATTTTCTAATGAAGCATTAGCTTCATGATACTTTGGGAACAATTCCGATGAATATTTTACTCTAAATTAGTTTGTCCCAAATATGTCTTATTAGCTGGTTGCGCAAAAAAGAGCCAAGCATGGTTCTATATTAGACACATTTCCTGACAAGGGTTAGTATTTCCTAATGAAAATCTTCTAGGGAGGAGACACACATGCAGCCTCCAGCTTGTATGAGTGATTTGGAGGGTGAACTGTCAGGGTGAAAATCAGAGCAGTTTCATCTGTCAGACATAAATGTCCACGCACACTGACAGCTCTTAATCGCAAAGGCTTGATGTGAGCCTATGGCTGAGACTTCAGCCAAAGCAAGCACATTTCTCTCTTTATTAGTGTTTAATTTGTTTTTCTCAGTACTGAGGAGTCCACTTAGTCAGATCTGGCTTTCACTAAAACATCAGTAAGCCAATTAATCCATTTCCTTAATGAGAACTCTCTATTACAGGAATGGGCAACTGCATAGACTTATATTAAATCTGTCAATCTTGCATTTGGTGGGAGAAGGCCAATTATCCGAGCAATCTGGCTCATTACAGCAGTGTTGGAATGCGGTGCTGAACAAGCCTGCAGCTTGCTTGCAATAATACTGTAGGAGTGGGGAGGGCCTCAAGTTAATTGTTTGTTGAAAACCTATTATATAATAGGCTGAGCTAGAAGCTTCATGTACATTCCCTTATTCCATGTTCTCCACTCATCTGTAAGGAACTGCTTACATTTTAAATTTTGAAAACTGAGGCTCATGTGTTAGAGATTTAGCAAACTGGAGCTAGAATCTTCATCAAATGGCTTTTTAAACGGGTGACTAGTATAAAAGTATTAAGAACCTACCAACTTTAGGGCTCTATGAATTTTATAATGATTTGAATGATTATTTAGCATAAACTATAACAGTGGAGGAGAAAGGAAATGAATTTTATGTCAGCACAAAGGGACCCAGAATGATCTAAATTTAATAAATACTCATTGAGTGAACCAAGGCCTCACCTCCAATCTTCTTATGTGTCCTTTCCTTGATGTTCCAACCTCTTGTCCATATAATGCTCCTAAAGAGAATGTCAACCTCATCACTATATTCCTATTATCATAATCATTCCGAAATATTTATTGAACACTCATTGTATACCTTATGTCACAGGATTGTTAGGGAACAAAGAGAAAACTCTATAATTTTATTTCTTCTTGAAATCTACTTCATTAAATATCAGAATGTTGTAAGTTTCAAATTGTGTACATAAAGGGCCTTTGGAATTTGTAAAAGCCTTTCATATAGACTTTAGCAATGTTTTTAGCATTACTTTTCTAAAGGAACTTTTTATGGTTTCAGAGTAGTTGTCCAATTGTAATTCAATTTTCTTAAATATTTATATATTAGATATTTTAGTAAATTGTAGTACATCAGAGAGTGGAGTGCTGCCTTTTTTTGACACAACTATCACCACCATCATCACCATCGAGCACAGTCTGAACAGCTTCTGAAAGTAAAATCAAAGTTGAAATTGCAGCTGATGTTATAATACGTGTCATTCATTAAATGGCTCTTTCTTAGTTTAATGAAATGTCTCTCCCCTGTGTCAGTAACATTTTTACATTTATGAAGGAAGAAACAAGGTAAGGCCACCCATTCTTCCAGGAAATATATACACATACTAAACAGAGATAGAACATAGAGAAGGGTTTCTGTTCAAAGAGAGTTAAGTCATCTCTCAAAGATAAGAAGAAAAAAATAGATTTAGTGGATGGGCAAAAATTACAGGATAAGACTAAATTAAAAGCTATGTAATGAGAATAATTATCAAAATGTATCTGGTAAAGGTGTTTATATAAAGTTTTCTAATATTAGTCCTTTTTCTGTGGTTTTAAAATTGCCTATGCCCTGGCCTGGTGGCTCAGTTAGTTGGAGCATCATCTCGGGCACCCAAAGGTTGCAGGTTCAATTCCCAGTTAGGGCACATCCTTAGGTTTCAGGTTCAATCCCTGGTCAGGCACGTATAGGAGATGACCGATCGATGTTTCTCTCTCATGTGCCCTTTCACTCTCTCTCTCTCCAATCAATAAATATATCTTTGGGTGAGGATTTTAAAAATGGCCTATAATGCAGAGATCCTATAATATCATTTGGAGAATGTGCACTGAAAAATATTCTTGCCTGCAGCATTTATGGTGTGAATTATTTACGCTGCGAACTCTGATCCCTTTCAAATGCAAACATGAGTTCTCTATGTACTAATCTCATGAATAATTGGCAAGTGGCTATTGTGAAATTTATCAAAAACAATGGTCCATGGTAGAGATAGAGGTTTAGAAAGTGATATTATTTGGAGAAACTTTTGGAAACAAAATTTAGATTTTTATTTGTGTAGGAGTAACAGGTAGCATATTTAACGATTAGAGGAGAATCAGGTTAAAAAAAAAAAAGAGTTAAGCATCAGAGCACTCACTGGAAGTAATTTCTTTTTCAGAGAAAACAGGTTTGTGAAAGAAGCATATTAAAGAGGTGCAAAGTTTGCACGGCTTGTAGCATCAGCACCTTTGGCCTAATACGAAAGATTGTTATTCTGCACCCTAATAAGAAAGGCGAGTGTTTCCCAGGACAGCTGTTGTCACTGCTGTGTTGCAATCTCTTCACAAGTATATCATCCAGTTTTGATCCATATGTATTTTAAAACATAATTTAGCATATATAATGTTATAGTGATAACTGTCAAAGAGAATAAGCCAGGTAGCACAATGCAATATAGAGATAAAAACAACTTATTGCAAAAAAAAAGAGTAAGGAAGTAACATCAGGTGTGTAACAATGGAAGGTCAAATAATTACTGAAAAAAGTGATAGTTCTGCCTCACAAGTTTAGTGGAAAGCTGGTCAGGACAAGAAACAGTTCTACTCAGACCTCGTGATGCTTCTGAAAGGTTATCAAATGGATAGAGTCATGACTGTGGACACTCATAAACTCTGTGAGACGCTGGTATTCAGCAGTCAGGATTCTCCTGTCGTTATTGCTGGCTTGTTTAAAGTGACTCGAGCCTTTTCATTCATTCTACTTTGCTGCCAAAAAAGCTGGTGTCTGAAAAATGTGTCTCACTGCAACCACATAAACATTGTGAACCCTGCCTTAGGGCCAGAATTACACCAGCAAGCTGTCCAGTGTAAATGTGAAGCCAAGAGGCAAAGGCAGAGCCATGTGCACAGGGATGGGATCTCTTATTGCTAGAAGGAAGGCCAAGCATGTGTGAGCATTAGTTCTGATGAATCTTTGAGAGTGAATTATAAAAACCTTCATTAGCAGCATTAAGAGTATGCTAAACCTTTTGAAACAGCTTTGCATTGAAGGAAGGAGACTGTGAACTTGTTTACAGTGGGTTTTTCAATGTATCTCTACCCAGTGGTAACTAGAGAAGTGAACTGAGTTGGGTATGTGATAGGCTAAGAGGCTTTTACAATAAAAAAGAGACAGTTGGGAGGAGTGAAGGGGAAATGATTTGAGGGCTAAAATCTTTGAATGAGAAACTCGTGATCTCCTTAATGGAAATGAAAGAAAGTTATGAGCAGTGAGAGCCTCCATCCCAAGTGAATCCCATAAGCCAGAGCAACTCCTTTGTTTTAGGTTTCTGAAGAGCTTTTAAAATGTCATTTCTGTCAAGACAAGACAATCAAAGGTTAAAAAGCCTTCCTGATTGAAGTAGTCAGTGGCCTTATGGCCATAACTTAAAAACAAACAAACAACTGAAAAGCAAACCATGAACTCACCTACGAACTGTTAGAACAATTCACCAGTAAGTTGAAGATTCTGTTTGTAGCACCGTAACAGGCACTATTGTGGCTGCACTAATGTCATAATACCATTTGAAAACAATCTTGCTAGAGGAACCCCTTCTAAATTTTGTATATCTCCAGCAATATCACAAATCTTCATTGTACATGTATTTTATGGGCAGTGTTTACTTACTTTTTTCATTATCAGGACCACGTCTAACTTCTTCACCTTCTTTAAGAACTTGCTGAAATGTCATCTCAATGAAGTCTACTCTAATAATTCTATTTAAAATTGCCAACCCCAATCCCCCCAGTCATCTGGCATTTTAATTCTCTCTGATCAGCTCTATTTTCCATTTTTCCATAATACTTATGACTTTCTGAAATACTACTTGACAGTATTTATTATCTGCCTCCCCCTTGCCCACAGAGAATGTAAGTACTATGAAGACAGAGATCTTTGTTTGTTTTTATTGCATTAAATATCTTTCCAAAGTTGAAGAAGGCAGATTATCTAAATTAACATAGTAAAATTCAACACCCATGCTGCAATTCTAAAAGGAAAGCAATGAAAAAGTTAGAAAAAGTTATAAGAGAAGTTTTTAAGGAGTCAATCAGGAAAACAGCTGTGTCAGAAAATTGCCTTGTTGATGTAAATTGAAATGTAAATCTTTCTGTGAGCTGTTAATTTTCTGAAAAATACATTTGGCTCATTAGTAGGGCACTGGGACTGCTCATTAGCTGAGTGGAGAGAAATATATCATCAGTGCTTTAACCTAAGGCCCATATCCACTTTTTGAGAAGCATCTATTTCAATTTTTAAAAACCATTTATGAAGACAAAAAAGAGAGAGGGATGTTTCTTCAATTCAACACCTTTATTATTCAATTTATCATCAAATGCCATTGAAATCTCATATATGGGTAATATCATAATTGATAGAACCTGCAATATTTCCCTCACGTAATTAATTTAGGGGGGCCCTAGGGAATATATGAAACAGGAACAAACCCTCTAACTACAGTCATGTTAAAAAGCTTAATTACCAAACAAAAACAAAAACAAACCTTAAACACATATGTCAGGCATGATTAAGTGAATTGTAGGTAGCTCTTGGGAAACCTCCATTTCTAAAACTCATTTCCTTTATTGACTAATGACACTGTGTTCGAAAGCTGGTCTGTGAGACCTTTGCATGCAGAGTGTGAATGTGTTCCTTGTTCATACCCCTGTGTTTTATAAAAATTACACATGGCATCTTACAGTTAGTCCCTAAAATACTTTATATTATATGCAGTCAACACCTACACCTCTCTACCTCCAGCAATAACATGGTCTGTGATTCTTCATCCTATGTTCCTGAAAATCAGATCAAGCAGTAGGTACTACTTACCTACCCTTTTTCCTGATAAATGTCTGTTCCTAAAATATTATGCAATGAAATTATAAACTTTTGCTTAAATCTTTATTCTTTCAATAGGTTGAATTTATATGATTTTTCTTGGCTTGACCGAGTCATTTTCCTTTCCAAATGGGTTGTTCTACAAGGGCCTCTATCCCTATTCATAATTTTATACCTGATGCCTTTTAAAATTTACAGTATTCCTTTGTGGTATAAAGCATTGTAATTTGGTGTCTGTGGCAAGTAAAGCTTATAGTAATCTTAAAAACTACTTCAGACTACCTATAATAAAATAGCCTAAAATACAATAATAATTTCTTAAAATACAAGCAATTTTTCTTACTAGTTGTAGTAGGTTAATTAACACTAAATAGAGCAACAGAGAAACTCCAGTGTCTTATGGCTTAATATAGTATATAATCCATATACATGTTCATCATCGTCAGGGTTTGGGGAGTGAGATCTACCCCACGTGATAACTCAGAAAACTAGGCTAACGGATGCTGTAGCATCATATAGCAACAGCACCTGGAAACGTGGCTTCTGAAGTTACAATGGAAAGGAAATAGAAAGGTGGAGGTTTAGAGACCTGGGCTTTTAACTCCCTCTGCCAAGAAGTGACTAACATCACTTCCTCTCACAAATTATTGGCCCAAACCAGCCACCTGACCCCAACCCAGCTACAAGGGATTCTGAGAAATGTAGGAGAACACAAGTAATATTTGGTGAAAATTATCTCTATTACACAGGTTTTGCACATCAGCTATGGGCACTAACTTAGGATCAATCAAATTTCAAATAACGCAATTTTAATAAAAGTAATTTTAATAAAAAATCATTTTAGAATGTGTGTTGATATTCTGAGGTCACAAGCAAAGATAAAATAAAAGACATCAATAAGAAAGTAATTTTCAAAAAAAGCACTAAAATTATTGAAACCAATCTCCTCCTTAAGTTAGCTTCTGTGGTGCTACTCAGATATCCTCTAAATGACACAATTAACTTGAATAAGAGCAAATTTAACTCCTAGCTTCCCTACTGACTGTTGGATGCATCCATAAGCCAAACCACACAGAGCTCGTTCCTCTGTTGCCTTCTCGCGCTAACTTATTTCCCCTGAGATTTGTCCTTTCAGCATTCCCTCCCCTGCATGTCATTATGAGGTATTTACTTATCTCTCTAGATAAATGAATGTGATTAGAATGATTAATGTTTTGTATATTAAATATTGCAGTGGTAGGGACTTTTCCAGGTATTAAAAAAAGTGATTTGGAAAGTTATTTTATTGTTTTTGAAAATAAACACTATATTTTAGAATATTTTTAGATTTCAGGAAAAGTTATGAAGATGGTGTACTTTCTAGGCACTCCCTATGCAGTTTTATATATACACTGCCAACATTATTATAGCACGTTTGTCCCAATTAATAAACCGATATTGATATATTACCACTGGCTAAAGTACATACTTTATCCAGACTTCCATATTTTCTTAGTTTTTCTATAACATCTTTTTTCTGTTCCAAAAGCCCTTGAAAGACACTACATTGTATTTAGTTGTCATATCTACTTAGGTTCCTCTGGGCTGTCACAGTTTCTCAGACTTTCCTTGTTATTGATAACTTCTCAGCGTTAGAGATTACTGGTCACGCGTTTTGTAGAATATTCCTCAAGAGGGACTTATTTAATATTTCTCCCATGATTAGACATAAGTTGCGGGTTTGGGAGAGGAACACGACAGAGGTGGAGTGCCAGTCTCATCACTTCATGTCACATCACATCACGTCGCTGGTTCAGCTCTCCACAGGACTCACTACAAGGTTGTTCCCCTTGTTCACCTGGCTGGAACAGTGTTTGACAGGTTTCTCTACTCTAAAGTCTCACCACCACCCATTTCATATCGTCCTCTTTGGAAGAAAGTCACTATGCACAGCACACTCTTAAATACTGGAGATTTATGCTATTTTTTTCAAATTCTAAATCCTTGCCAAAATTCTCCACCCCACTCAGAGTGATAGTGTGTTGGCAGTTCACCCCAGGGGCAGAGCCAAGTGCCCATGCTCCATCTCCTTGGAACCCCATTATTTACATAAAGTGTACAGAATCTTGTACAGGAGGATTGCCTGTCTACCCCATTTATTTATTTTATGCAGTCATTTATATCAGTATGGACTCAATGTTTATCTTATACTTTGGGTTTAATCCTACTTTTATTTTGTTGCTCAAATTGTTCTAGCTTTGACAACTGGGAGATATTTCAGTTGATTTCTTTGTCCCCTTGATATACCTGTCATTATTATATTATTTTTTCCCCTTGATTTTTAGAGACAGTGGAAGGGACGAAGGGGAGAGGGAGGAGGGGAGAGAGAGAGAGAAACATTGATCGGTTACCTCCTGCACACACCCTGGTGGCCGGGGGATCAAACTTGCAACCTAGGTACATGCCCTTGACCGAGAATCAAACCCTTGACCCTTCTGTGCATGGGTTGATGCTCTAACCACTGAATCACACCAGCCAGGGACCATCATTATTTTTTAACACTACTTTCTTGCACTATATTTTGTATATTACCTTCTATGTTTTCTACTCATCCTAGTATTAACCAGCCATTTCTCAAGGAGCTCTAGTATCTCTTATTGGAAGATGGTATTAGAAGTCAAGATCGGGGTGCAGCCCATTGCTACTGGGTTACTATTCCTTCTAGGCCTTTCAGCTGACAAAGCAAAGAAAGATATGTGTTTCTCATTCAGTTTTAACTGGTATTTCCACCAATCCTAGTCTAGGATAAAATATTTTTCTTTCTTATCTGACTTACCTTATAGTTGTGTAAACCTGCACAAAGATAAAGAACTGCCAGTTCTGAAAAATGAATATGGGAGTCTTCCCTTGAGGACTGTATATTTTCATTTATCAGAAGTAAAAGATGGAACTATGGGACTATATATAAAGTCAGCATTCAAAGTGTGATAATTATGTAGATAATGATATATATATATATTTGATAAAGTTGATAAAGATATATGTTATATATATAAAATATATATTTTATTTATAATTAAGGTGATGTCTAGAAGTTTGCTGTCTAATAAAAGTAGGGAGATTTTAATTTTATTTCAAAAATTTTATTTATTTATGTTTTCCTTTATTACTTCATTGGTTTTGATCTTCTTTTTCTTTAATTTATTGTTGACACTACTACAGATGTCCTCCATTTTCACATCTTTACCCACCTCCACCCAGCTCCCCCGGCCCCCGACCATCACCACACTGTTGTCTGCGTCCCTTTGACAATTGAATTAGTATTGCTATTATTTCCCCAGTATTTCTTTGGAGTTGCTTTTCCTCCTCATTTTCAGTGTTACTGTTATTGACTTTCTTGATGATCCACTTGCGTGAAGGTGGCTGAGACTCCTAAGCCATGAAAATGGCAGAATAGAATATGGATTTTATTGCACTATTTTCAGCCCCTCCAGTAATTGGCCTTTATATGAGAGTGAGAGCAATACTTATTTATATTATGAGGTATGCCCAAGAACCAAAGACAGAGCAGGAAGAATTAACACTGATGTGCCAGTCAGCAGGGCTAAACATCTGGGTGACTACCAGCCTCAGCATTTCCATTTTTCTGCTATTACTAAAATTGGCAACCAGAGACTCTATTCAGCCTAATTGATTCTGCAGCTGCATCACCCAAAGTCATTCCATAAAATTTCTCTCACTCCACAGCCTCAGAGCCTGCTTTTAATGCACACTGAAAGTTCTGGTCCATCAGGCAGCCTCTCCATCACCATAGCGGGAAACACCTCCAGTACACCAAGCGAAAGGACAAAGCCTGTGTTGGGCATCTTGAGCCTGTTCTTCATCAGAAAGCTCAAGAGCCCCAATTTCTCTTTAGACTATCATATGCTAAGCTGAAAAGCTGAAATTGAGAAAATAACAAAAATAAGTGAAACAACATATACACATCTCAACAATGCTTTCTTTAAAAAAGAGTCCCACACATTTTACATTTCTCATTCTTATAATTCCATAATTTAAGGTAAGCATTAATCTATAATCAGGCTTTATAGTCAGTTCTATAGGTAGACATGGGAGATAAAAGGTAGGGAGGTAAAAGAAGAAAAAGAAATAAAAGTAGAAAATTATCATTTTTCAATTCTTGAGATATTGTATCTATTAAAAATACATTCTTTTATTCAACAAATATTTATTGGATATCAATCAGGGTGGTAGGTACTGTGGCTTACCTAAAGGATTCAAGTATCAATGAAATGGACTCTGCCTTTAGTGATATGGCATTCTGGTATGATTTTAATAAGTGTGATAAATGTTGTTAATAAGGATATCTTCCAAGTACTCAGAAGTGCCATCCAGCCTCTAAATTGATTTCCAATGAACCAACAGGAGTTAGCCAAGAGAAATAAAAAATGGGCATTCTAGGCATAAAGAGTAGGATGTGCAGAGACTAGAAGTGAAACAGAATATGATTTAATTTATTTACTTTAAAAACTTCATGTACCTTTAACAACATTAAAGAAAATATGTGGCATGTAAGGGAAAATATGCAGAAAAGGGCTAGGGAGGTGAGCTTAAAGTCAGCCATATTAACAAATTAATACTTAGTCCTTGGGACAATGGAGAACATTAGAGGTTTGGGCAAGAGAGTGATAGACACTCACCAAGATTCAAAAAAAAAAAACGCCCTGGCCACATGGTAGAGTGTGTGTGATAAGGAAATATGAGATGCAAAAGGACCAGTTAGAGGAGTGGTGATGGGAAGCTGAACTGAGATAGAAAGGAAGGTTAAAAGTAGTCCACTTAGAGAAGCTTTAAGGTGACAGAACAGGTCATGGTGGCTGAACTGATACTGCGATTGGAGTAGCAGAAAGTTCCTGACTTAAGTGCCCAAGTAGATGGTGGAACTCTTAATTGGTAGGTGAATAAAGAGGAAAGGGGATCTGAGAGGGAAATATGGGCTCCGTTTGGGACGGGGATAGCTTGAGTTGAAGTTCTTGTTTTATATTTCAGTTTAGGTGCTAGTAGGATGCCTGATCCGAGACATAGATTTTAGGCAAAAAGTCTAGACTTTAGATAGTGGAATAGTGAAGTCGGTGGGAATGGGAAAGATAAGTATAACGGGGCACACTTTAAAAAATAATAATAAATAAATATTTCATGTCATAGTGATTAAATGCTTAAGCTCTGAACTAATCTACCTGTTTTTCTGGTTTTGAAAACTTCTTATTAATTTTAATGTTGATAAAGTTACGTAATTTCTTTGGACATTAGTATCCTCTGTAAAATGAGTATAATAATTAAGAAGATAAAATAAATTAATATGTGAACTTTTCTTTAAATAGTACCTAGTATTTGCAGATAACCAATATATGTACATGTGTATGTGTGTGGGCATGTGGGCATGTGTGCATGTGTGTAGACCCTAATTTATTTGAGACTTTTCAATATACTGGGTTTTTTTGTAGTCAATGTGTTCAAATCAACAAGTTTTAGTGTATAGCATATTGGAAAAACTATATGAGAAGCATAAGACATGGTACTTGCCAGGAAATTCATATTTAAAAGGGTTGCAAAAGAGTAAAACAATAGTGGGTAATGGTTCATTTTCCCCATTCTCCCCTCTTTCCCTCAGCTTCTGTCATATTGGACCTCCCTTGGCTCTTCCAATGCCATGATCTCTCTTTGCTTAGGGAAGCTCCTTAGGACTTTTGCACCTGTTTCTGAAGACATTTGACAAACTTTTATACTTGGCCAACTTCCACCGTCCATATCTCAGGTTAAGCATCCCTAGTTGTGGCTCCCATAGCCCCTTATTCTCCCTCAAAGCACTTTAGTTATTCATAGTTATTCAGGGGCTCAAGAGAAGGGAAAGAGATCAGTGCGAATGAGAGGGACCATGATGAAGCCAATGTGGGCAAAAAATAAAAGCATTTCAAATGGATAGTAGTGCTCAGGTCCCTGATTAAAAAGATGCTTCCGTTTTCTAAAGGGTGTGGCAAATGTACATGGAAAGTTTATCTGAGTTCTCAGAAGGCTCCTTCATTATACCTCTCCTCTAGTTTTGGGGGTTGGGGTGCTGTGCTGTTAATATGTGTGAAGGGCCTTTCTCATTTTGATTAAACCAAAACAACTTTAGAAAGTTTAAATAAGTATAATAGCATAATGGATCATGACTAAGCTTGCTTCATTCACTGTTTAAAATTACTTTTATCATGACCAAATAGGTTTACCTGAGTTGGCATTGGGAAGGCAGTGTCTATCACTGCAAATAATTAGTTTTTTCTTTGTCATTGTGCAGATTATTATTGCAACCTTTCATTTGTTTGGGGGTTGGAGGGCTAAATATTTCATGCATCCCTACTATGTGTCACGTGCTGTGCCGTGCACTACATATATGCTTTTATTCAATATTCAAAACAACCTGAGGAGGTATTACTATCTCAATCTTACAGATAAAATTTGCATCTTTACTTAAATGATATAGAATTTATACTGGAAAGATTAATTGTTTCAAGTGAGAAATGATTCTGTGAACCATGAATAAACAGAACTCATGAACCACCACTAACAAAAAACAACTAGAAATATAATCAGAATGAGTTTTGTAAGCTAAATGTTCTTGCTCAACTCAAACTTTGTGTCATTATTTTTTAGTGTTATTTTTCAGTTTTTGAGGAACCTTTTATGCCTTCCAAACAATAGCGTCGTGCAAGGTTTTGTGAGGAATATTGAGTAGAAGGAATAAGGGGCTAAATGTGTTCTACTTTCATAGGCCCTCGTCCCTGCATAACCTTTTTCTCACTTGGTAACCACTCATTTGGAAGTAAGCAGAACAGCACTGTGTTATCTGCATGTGATTCTTTATTCTCACTTGAAGCTGAAGCATTTGGTAGCCCGTGTGCTATTTCCATCTCTTTCCCTAGGTGAAGCTGTGAATTTGGAAAATAAATAAGGCCTATATGAGACAAACAAATAATACACTAAAGGATGCAGTAAAGGTTATAATAATATTCTAAAATCAAAATCATATGTAAAATTCTACCACATTGAGGTGAAACCAATCAAACAAGTAAGAATTTCAAAACTTAACATTTTGGGCTTTTGTTAAAATTGTATTCGCTTTTGTTTATTATTGGATTAAGTTTATTATTTGCCTGTGATCATTGTTACTATTTAATAATCCAAAATTAAGTTTCCTTATTATTGTTCCTTCAACCTTCTGAGAGATAAATTGAAAATGAAAAAGACTTCATTGGATAAAAATGCATGAATGAAATGTGGCAATGGAAGAAAGGTAAGAGACAAGAAAGGTGTAGACATGATATTCCTAAATGGAACATTTAAAATTACATTCTCTTCTTTACTACATTTATATTTCTAATACCTCTAACTTTACAGGGCTTTTTTCTCCTCAGTGCTTTTCACCTATTATCATTTCTAGGCAATTTTCTTATTTATATTGATTGTTTCTCTCAATTATCCTGTAAGAGTCACAGTGCAGAAATTCTACTCTGTTTTGTTCACTGTTTTAGACCGAGTTCAGAATAGTGCCTGGCACAAAAATAAACTCTCAGAGTATATTTGCTGAATGAATCCATAAAAATGAAAAAGCTGAGAGTTGCAGCCTATTGAAATATATTTGGGCAAGCATAAGAGAGAATAGAGATATGATAACATCAGCATATAGACTATGTGGAATATGACCTCCTAATGAGTATTTAAAACTGGCAAAACACAAAATGTATTAGTGAGAGGGGACTTTATTTATCCAGATATAATGGGAGCCTGTTCCTTTAAAAATAACACAGAATACATTCTCCCCTTACCCTGCAGAAAATTCATCTCTCAGAAGGTTGAACGAACAGTAATAAGCAAACTTAATTTTGGATTATTAAATAGTAACAATAATCACAGGCAAATAATAAACGTAATCCAATAATAAACAAAAGCCAATAAAATTTTAACTTTCCAATTATAATAAGAAAACATGGAGAGGAGATTTTACAAAGAAGTAAATAGAGTTTTATAGTAAGTTCTCTGATGAGCTCATATTTAAAAAGATCAAAGGAGAGATGACCAGGCAAATATGGTCCAGTACCATATGTCCTCTCTTTCATATGAAATCTATAAAAACAAAACAAAACAGAACAAAAACAAGCTCATAACTACAGAGAACAGATTTGTGGTTGCCAAAGGAGGGGGATGGAAGGTGAGAGGTATGGGTGAAGGGAATCAAAAGGAAAAAAATAAAAATTTTAAGAAAGGAAAGAAAAATAATTACCCCATGTTGACTCTCAGTTTTCTCTGTGGATTCAGATCTCTTTTTCCAGTTCCTCAGTTGTTGCTCCAAATTTCTCAGATTTGATGGCTTTTGACCTTCCATAATGCTTACATTTCTAATCTACAAAATTTCTTATATACATCTCACTTCCAATTAAATTAAATCAGTAATGGGTTTTGACCAAACTGATAAATTCTATTTCAAATAATATTTAGTGCCACATCTTAATAACCTAGTGGAAATTGTATTTACACAATGAACTCATTTTAAAGGTTTTCTTCCCATAAGGCTACTTCAGCTTCCCACCATATAAACTGAAATTACCCAGTCTTTATTGGACTACTTATCTGTATACTCTTCTGGGCTATTATTATATAAAAGGTTTTTGATGAAAACAAGCATCATGTTCTCTTGAACCTTGCCCAGTAATTAGTATCAGCTCCTTAGAGAGTGATGGTCTGACTTCATAGCAGGTAAAAAAATACCTCTAGGAGACTGCCAAAATCTAAAAAAAATAAAATAAAAAGTGGCATGAGCCTGTGCATGTACCACCTTGTTTGGCACTTAGTAGTTCTCTGAAGGATTTAAGTTGTATTAAGTAAGCCTATGTTTGGGGAAATATTAAGCCAAGCAGAAGAAGTTCTTTACCTCTGCTTAGACTTAACATAAAGGGCCAGGGACTCGGCTTGGAGTGGTTGCTCTAATATTAGGGGATGACAAAATGCAGAGAGGCCTTTTGTTTCCATCTCCTCTGAAGTGAGATATATTCAAACTAGAAAAGTCAAAGCAACATATAAAGCAAAAAACAAAATCCAAGGATTTTAAAATCAGAGAGGATTAAAGGTCATCTCACTCTTTTAGATGAGTCCAAGTTTTCAGGCTCAGTTGGTATTACATAACAGGTCATTAAAGGGATCACTCTGGGTAATTTAGAGAAATCATGGAAATTCGAGAAGTGCCAAGTTTGGCAAATATCTTGATTTTCCAGAAATAGAGTAAAAGTATAGCCTTAACCTTGGAGAATAACAATCTAATATCAATCCCTAGTGATTTTCTAGAGAGCAATGTGACTTATGAATATTTAGGAGAGACAAGTCATTTACAAATAAAGTCATTGTTCTCAGTTACATCAGAAATGTAAAAATAATGCATATTCTTTTTTGATAAGCTTAATAGTTTAGTTGAGATTTTATAAGTTGAGTATTTTTTTCCATGTTTACATTTTTGACAAGATAGAGAAGCAAGCCCTGGGAAATGGAGCAGTGAGATAGATGTTTTGCTTGCTAAGCAATATTATGAAGTGTTGATGAATGGACTGATACCAGCTTGGAAACCCTATAGTGTGCTGTTACAGACCTTGTCACTAGCCCCGTCTAGTCAACTTTTCTTTCACCATTGACTTGAGCCCATATCCCTGAATATCAATTTCTCAGGTGGGATAAAGCTGAGAAAAACATCAACACTTACAATGAATGCTGCTTTAGAGGGTGTTTGCCCAAAGAAGTTTTTTCCTTAAGATTGTATTGGTTTATTAGCATCTGTAAAATTTTCTATGTGAAGCCACTTACTCTCCTCCTGCACTCAGAAAAAAAGTGTGTTGGGAGGGAGGGCAGGAGACTTTTAACTTCCTTCGTTCCAAATACTTCCCTTAGGAAATGAAGACAAAAATGGCCCAACCATTTACAGGACAGACATGCAATAACCATATCCAGCTGAGGACCAAGCATCCCTCCCACATGCTCTCAATTTGACAAGTATATGCCATAGTGGAAATGTGTCCTAAACTCAGGATCTCAGCAACTTCTGAATATTCATTAGGGTTTTACCATCCTCTCAAAGTAGATGCATTCAAATGTGAAACCTGCAAAAACTAAGAGCTGGATTCAAGGGCAGTGAGAGGGAGGTTTGTGGTTGAAGACACTGCAAATATATATTATGCATCCTGTTCCTCAGCAGGTTCAGGGGTGATGCCCTGCATCTCACAGGAGATTAATCAACGTGTGAGCCCTTGGGTTTCCATGAGAGTCTGGGAATAGAAAACTTCACTAAAGGCCACACTTAATTGAATTTATTAAAGATGTCTGTCAGGTTCAAGAAAAAACACAGATGCTCGAAGTCTGATTCATGAAAGCTCCAGGTGGCAATATTTTACATTAGCCTTCCATGTGCATTTTAGATTTAGTGTTTGCATATTTGTTCTTTGTGATTCATTAATTCAACCTGCAAACCATGAAAATGTAAATTATGAAATTAAATCCATGCATTCACAAGGAAATAACTATAATGATGTTTAACATCTATTCTTCTGAATAATTCTGCTGAACTTTGCTCACATATCATGACATGATATTGTCATAAAAGTTCCAAATTTTCTCATGTTTGCTTATCATTATCCTCCATTACATCAAAAGAATCAATGATATGAAATATTTTCAATAATTTATTCCTCTGTTCTATAAGTCATTAAAAATCTCCTGACACTGATATAAAGTTATAGACAGTTTTTCTTCCAGGCAACAGTTCTTTCCTTCTCAGGATTATCCATTCATGTTTAAGCATTAATATATACTTACTATATGTGAGACACTAGAAATATGTATTACTCTTCTAAGTATGTTATTCATTTGACACTGCAATGCAGTACATTAGGTAAAACAATGAATGTGTATTACTTAGTACTTTAATAAAAGTGTACTTGGTTTTTAACCATTTCTGTTACCAGTATTTTGCAAGGAAAAGAACAGGGTATGGACATAGCCCTACCAAAGAAGTAAATAACAAAAATCTTAAAATTGTAGTAATTTGGGGGACTACAACCAGATTGACACCTAGCACTACATGAGCCTGCATAGTGGATGCTCTTGGTGCCCCACCCACGCTCCCTTTCCCTGGCCTCTGCACCACCCTAAGCAGAATTGCCCTGTGAATGGCAACTTCCTTTTTCCAGAGGTTATATAATTATATAACAGGTTGCAAAGTTTTACAACCAACATTCATATGTGCAAATAAAACATTTTATCTAGATTCTGTCTTCACAATGCTCTCATCCCAAAGGGTGGGGAGGGGAATGATTTATTATCATCTAGTAAATTCACTACAATTCAATAATCAAAGCAATCATTTTAGGAAACAGTTTTTGTTGGATGGCCATTTTTCATATTTTTCCCCTTGCTCCCTACTTCTGCTTAAAATGGCCTCAGTCAGTGAGGCTACATCAGACTCAGCTATCAGGAAATCTTACCACCACCACTGTGTTCTAAAGGCACGGTGGTCATGGTGCCAGAAAGAAGGTTGAGTTTATCCTAGGGGTCTTGATGTTCTTGGGCTTCTCCATACCAGGATGCTACATCAACCCCCTAAGGAGTTGTAGCTCCAAGAAGGGCACCTATATCTATCTTCTCTCCTACCACATTCTACCAAGTCTAGAAAAACAGGTTTTCCCATTTCTCTCTTAGTCTAAATGGGACTTTATTTGTGTGTAACACTCCATGATCAAATGTACCAGGCCTGTCTTCCAATCTAATAGAAACCAATACATTTAAAAAATTTTTTTTTCTATTTCAATAAAATATGTCTTTCAAAATAAAGGCTTAACAATAACCTTATCCTGCCCTCATCTTTGTTTTCCCTGTTAGGATAAGCTTCAGAGAAATTTAGGCTTATAGATAGAGGGCATAATAACATAATTTAAGTAGGAAATGGAAATACATAGTATTAATATGTTCAAAATAAAATAAGCACTTTCTACATATTAGATTCGGTCATATTAATCCTTCTAATATGAATATTCTTATCTAATTCTAACAAAATTTGGTATATCATTTACTATTCACATTTTCAAGATGGGGATACTATATCAGTAACTTTCCAAGATAACATAGCTGGTAAGTTGAAGGCTTGGATTCAAACTTAGATCCGTCTGACTTTAGAGTTCATACTATTAATCACAATGCTCATTCATTATCACATTTTTCAAGATCAGATTTCTTTTCTGTGAAATTTTTTTCTATGAAATATATATCTGGTTAATGTCAAGGTGAGAAAGGGAGATTTTGTGGTCAAGGTGCTTTTATTTGAATACAAGTTCTCCAAGTATTATCTGTGTAACTTTGAAATTAATCCTTATTGGTACGTTATTGCTGTGTAAGAAGCAACCCTCAAAATGCAGTAGCTAAAAGTAATAATCATTTGTTATTTTTCATGACTCCTTAGGTTGACAGGGTAGGTGGTTCTGCTGAACAGGAGACAAAGGGGGAACTTAATAATATTGACCCAGTCTTTAGTTAAAATGTTGATATTTTTGTTCATCATGGAGTTTTGCATCACTGATTTTTTGAACTATTATATTAAAATATTATTTTATGTTATTTCTGAAGTTTTTAGTACCCCTTTAAATTTTGTACCCAGTACAAGTGCCACACTTGCCTCACTCTGGTCGTGGTCCTGTCACTGAGTCCTGAGCTTACTTGTGTGTCAGCTGACTTGCTTAGGATGGCTCGGCCCCACTCCATATAATCTCCTATGCATATGTCTCTGTAGGCTAGAGCAACCATGTTCTCGGCTAACCTGGTCATGATCTCTTAATGAACACAGGGAAGTGAGACAGAAAGCAGAAACATGCAAGCTCCCTTTCAACATTTGTTGCTGGCCCACGGCCAAACCAAGTCACAAGGGTAGAGTCAGCATAGGAGGGGACTAGAGAGTTACAAGGCAAAGGACATCAATACAAGGAGAATATTAATTAGAACCATAATGTATAATGATTTTAAGGATCATCTAAGACTAACACTCTCTAAGCTTCTCTTTCCTCAAATTTAACATCGTGTTAAATTTCCTCTGTAACATTGTGTGGGCACCGAATGAGACGTTTCATGAAAAGCTCTAGTATAGTTCCTGGAACATGCTAAGTTTTCCATAAAAGTTATTATTTTATTATGTAATAGAATACATGTTACACTCTGGATTGACATTTTGAACAGCTGAGAATAGGACTCTCGGTGTGGGGGGAGAATATATGTCTCCATTTCCTTCTCTAGATAATAGAAGCAATAAATACACAAGATCAGTATGTAGCTTTTAAAATATAGCATATATGAAAAAGGTCTCTCCAAATGCCTCCCATGCACAATTACTCAATGTTAATTTGAAACTCAGCTGGAATTTCTGTAATAAGAAGTATATGTGGCTTGTCAAAGTGAAATTCTGGGGGAAAATAAAGAGCAAAAATATGCCATATAAGAGAAGCCTTGACTTACCTAGGTTCACATTGACTCCATGGCATCTTATAACTGAGCCATAGGCAGAAACACCTATCAACTCAATTTAGTTTAAAGCAGTAAGGGGTGTGTGTGTGTGTGTGCGTGTGCGTGTGTGTGTGCACGCGCGCTCCTGCACATGCCTGAACAAGTGAGACCCTAAGAAATATTATTCCTGGAGTTGCTGGGACTCCAGGCACCTTGCCTCTGGACGAGCTAACTGATGAAGTGAGGTGACAAAAGATGTGACTGCTTGGACCCACTGGTGGAGATTTTCCATCATTATGCCGTTTCTAGTTCCTTTCAGCACTAATTCTGAAATATATAAGCCACAGAGGCCATGACAATTAAATTTAAAGAAGATGAGTATTATAATGTGCACTGTGGGTAATGTTCAAAGAGTAGAATAACAGGTCCTGAGTGAATGTGAAAACTCTATGTGAAATATTGGGATTGAGCAGATTTAAAGGGAAACTAGGACCTAAACAGATAAAATTCTTGAGGTTAAGAATTCTCCAATGAGTCCTGCCTCCATTTGAAACGCCACCCCCAGACCAGTGCTTCAGTAAGGGAGGAGACCTTTTTGCCCGATGCATAAATGCTCTTGCTCTTTCTCTGAAAACTTACATCAAATTTAAAGTTTAAAAAATGCTAAATTTGCACTCCTCAATTGTGGGTTGCACATAGTGACTTCCTTCCCCAAACTACAGTACTAAGTGGGGGTGAGGAGTGCTTTCTAGTGGAGAAGCCTGGCCAACACTGCCCCAGTCAGGTGGTCAAGGAGAGCAGCAGTGGTGAGTCCTGTGGACCATCTTTCTGAGCCACTGATGTGACATGAGCTTGGCACTCCACCTCTGTGGTCTTCCTCCCCCAAACCCATAGCCTCTGTCTAATCATGAGAGAAACACTAGGTAAGTCCCTCTTAAGGGACATTTCTACAAACATCTGACCAGCAATTCTTGTCACAGAGAAGTCATCAAAAACAAAGAAAGTCTGAGAAACTATCACAGCCAAGAGGAGCCTAAGGAGACATGACAACTAAATGTAATTTGTTATCCCGGATGAGATCTCAGAACAGAAAAAGAATGGTAGGTAAAAACTGAAGAAATCTGAATAGACATGGACTTTTGTTGATAGTAATGTATTGATATTGGTTCACTAGTCAAACGAATGTAGCATATTAATGTAAGCTCTTAATTACAGGGGAAACTCGGTGCGGGAACTCTCCGCTGCCTTCTCAGCTACCTTCACAACTTGTCTCTAAATCTAAAACTATACATAAGTGAAGAGATTATTTTTAAAAACTGATTCTAACCCACAGTTTGGCTAAGAACTCAGAATTGTTTTTTAACAGGACATACAAAATGTATTTTTATAAATATGTAATTTTTACACAATAATAGTGTTATTTTTTTCTACTTGCCAAGGACTGTTTTCATAAATTTTAACCCAAACACCAATTTACATGGAAAAGTTCGAGATAGCTAAAAGCAGTTGCTTTTACGGTTAACATCTCTAGTTGAAGTATTTTATAACTGCATTATTATTCTACATTTCCATGAACAAATCTAAAATGTTATTATTTTTACCATTTGAAATTCAAGAGACATTAGCTTAAAGTATCTCTTTGTAAGAAAAACAAATATGTAGATTCATTCACTTATATAATGCAGACTTTTATGGACTATAAGGAGGAAACAAAGAAACAAAAATGCAGATTTTGACATATAAAAAATTTTGGTTTTGCCCTGATACATCCAAGTACAAGAGGATAGTTGTAATTGTTACTCCAGTCTTCCAATGTGGAAACTAAGGATAATTATTTAATTGCACATAAAGCAATAGAAGCAAGCCTATAACATTTGCTGGGATTTGCCTTCATCGATCGAGCCAAAGTTGTAACTATCGATACAAATGATTTTTGTTTTTGGTGTTTATATTCAGAGCCCATCACATTTATAAAACAAAGTAATAGTTAATGCATGCTCATAAATACAAATGTGAAACTTTTATGATCATTTTAGTGCTCAGCTATGGCAAGCGAATGGCCACGTGCTGCTTTTGTAGACTTCCCTCTAGAACAAAGTGAATACCTACCAAATGGATGCTTCTTAATAGCTGTCTAGTTGCTAGGGCAGATCCTTGTGGCTTTTGTCTATTAGAGAAATAAATAAATTACCCGAAGTACTAGCATGCAGTATGTCTACGTATACCTGCCTTTGTATGTGTACTAGTAATATTCTAATTAGTGTGATTATCTGTGTTTATCTTCAGAGTGGAGTTTCCTGAGAACAAAAACTATCCCATGTATACAATAGATTCCTAGTCTAAATAGAAAATGAAACTTTAAAAAAAGGACATTTATGCTTAGTAATTCCATAGCAGTTATAATGAAAAAAGTAATAACAATAGAAATAACTAACACTTATCGAGTGGTTAGTATATGCTTATAATTCAACAAAACACCCAATATATTGTAGGTCTGAAGACAGAAATTTGTCTGTTTGTGTTACTGTCATGTCTCTAGCATCTAAAATATTGGCACATAAGAGGTACTCAGTAAATATCTGTAAAATAAATGCCAGGCTTTGGTTACAGGAAATAAGTAGGGCAGCTGTGTTGTGTTGGTCATATTAGCAAAGTGGGAAGTCAATACACTTTTTCACAGTTAAAGCAGATTTTTAAATCCTGAGCTTGACGCCAAGCCTATACTCCTCCCACATTCCTGCATTGCCATGTCCCATTCAGGCCAGGTAACTTTTGCATATAATTAATATCAAATTGATAATTTTAATGATCCTAGCCTTTTTTTAAATTTATGAACTGACAAACAAAGAAAAAAGCAAAAGTCATTACACTAATCATTAGTGGCCAGTGAAAGTAACTAGGCAAGGCCTTTTGGCCACATCTGCACCAATAGAGGGCACCCCACACCTATTTAAATTGGTAAAATGGAGAGGTTGGAGGTGAGTCAAGGTTAATTTTTACACCAAAGCTTAAGTGATGGAAATGAAATGAAATAAGACATTTTGTTACCTGAAGCTTCCCTGTGTGTAAGAACCCTGGGGGTGATACAGTAGTGCTCCTTCATCCATTAAGTTGATGTCATTAAGAAGAGAACAGAAGTGGCATAAATAATAAGTGAGTAGGGCTTGAAATTTTCCCATCTCTTGTCTTATTTATATAAAATGCCTTGTTCAGAACACTTAATCTTGAAAGGGTGAACAGTGCGAAACCTGCTCACAATTATAGCATCTCTGTTCTTGCTCAGTAAATACTGTATCCAGATCACAGTATGTCAGAATTACATGGAGAAAATAGACCAATTAGAAGGTATTTGTAGGACAGATGATCAGAACACTTTGAAATCTGCAGCAAACTTGCTCCTGCATTGTTACTTCTTTTCTGGATCCATTTATCAAAAAAAAAAAAAAAAGCTAAGTATTCTGAACTAGAGCAGAGGAAATATGCTTCCAACTGCCTTTCTCCTACTGCACCTGCCTTCCTTCCTCCTTAATTGCAGATACTCAATATCTGATAGTTCATTTTCATATGAATTTGTAACTTGTGACTTTTAAAAAATGGAGAGATTGCCTTCTGTTTATGAATAATAAGATGGTACACATATGTTGAGCGTAATATTTCTCTGCTATCTTGTACCTCTTGTCTTCTGAATCTGTTTTCTAAGACTGTAGTAACCAATTGCCAAAAACTGTGTAGCTTAAAACAACATAAATTTATTCTCTCATGGTCCTGGAGGCTGTATATATGAAATCAAGGTGGCAGCAAGTTTGATTCCTCCTCAAGGCTCTAAGGGAGAATCTGTTTTATGGCTCTCGCCGAGCTTTTGGTGGTTGCAGGCAATTCTTGGTGTTTCTTGACATCACACAGTGTTCTCCTCATGTGCATTTCTGTGTGCCTTTGTCTTCACATGGCCCTCTTAAAAGAACATCGGTCATTGAATTGAAGACACATTCTAATTCAGTATGAACTCATCTAAACTTGATTATATCTGCAAACACCCATTTCAAAACAAAGTCACAAGAGTTAAACTCCAACATATCTTTTCTTGGGAGCGCTGGGGGGATACAATTCAACTCACCACAACACCCTCCTCATGAAACCTCACTTCCAGGGAATAATGAAGGTGCCTTTTTAACATTTTGGCAAATTTAAGGATCATTTGTGGGTTCTTGCTTTCCTTCTGACTTCCACACACAGTGAAAATATCAAGTTCAACTAAAGCCCTTGGTATACATTATTATGCCTGGAAAAGGTAGTGGTGAACCCCAAGGTATGAGAACTCTCTTTTGTCAAGCAGCCAAACCAGGGAGATGATAGATTGACGGTGGGGAGAGACTGAGTGAGGGCTTGCAGACTTGGCATGTAGACAAAAGAAATACCAAGATGATAGTAGGGACAAAGATATACCCATGAACCTAAATTCCCTGAGGTGGTGAAATTTCCTAAGTTGATTTTCACCACAGTTCACCAAACATGTGATCACTTTTCTGAGTAGAATTTTTATAAACCACATGCAATTATTTGAAACACAACAGACACATTTTATTGAATGCCACACATTAAAATCACAAAGGGAGAGGAGAATCTTGCATTTTACCAAAAAGGAATCTCCCACTGCTAGATGAGACGGCAGTTTTGAGCGCCAGAAGGAATGTTTTCTAATTACTTGTTTGTTTTTCATGAAGAGCAATGTATGGTTTGGACAGCCAAACATTAGAAATGTAAAAGTGGATGATGGGTAGGCCTGAGTTGAATTAATTAATGAAAGGAAAAAAGAAACCTTTCTTAATAAGGGATTATGTTGAAATGTTAGTTCCGTGGGCATAAACCGTGCAGTCCTCCTTTACAGCTCCTAAATGCTACAGTGACAGGTGCTCCGGAAAGAAGGGTGACAGATGAGCCCCTGCACACGTGGGCAGTGGTGCAGCGAGGGAGAGCACATTAGACCAAACGAGCGGCCAGAAACAGCGATAAAGTCATTCCTAAGAGACACTCTAACGTGGGAACACGTATCTTTCTGGCATAGCCACCGTATTTATTGATGTTCCATACATTCAACTAGATTGTTCAAAAGATCCCTTTTAGATTTAGATAAGAAAAAGAAAAAGATCAGGTCTCAGAGTAGGTCTCTTGCTGGTTTTCGGTGTTACTGACAGAAACTTGATTTTCACTTTCCAGGGCAACGTGGATAGCCCTCTCTCTATCTCTAATTCTGCCACATGGCTAGAGCCATTGTTTTCTTCCATTTCATATCATGTATTTACCACTTAAGTTATTCTATTATATAAAACAAGAAAAACGGGGCTCTGTATGTTATCCCACCACCAGTCTCTTGAAAGGTAACGCAGCCTGGTTATGTAACAGGAATCTGGTGCTCAGTGTCTTGTTGAGGAGAAAATTGTCCCTTCCCTGCTCCTTTCCTCAGTTAAAGTTATATAAGATTATCAGCATTTTTAAATTATAAAATGTCTCCACTTAAAATGATGTGTAAGAATCTACATTAAAGCAACATAAGCTGCAACATTATTTAATAATAACTTTATGATTAAGTCTGGGCTTATATCCCACTTCCATAAATTAACCATAGTTTTTAACTGAAACAAAGCACTCAAGTATCTTAATCTATAAAATGGATATAAGTGCTCCAGTTTCATATATTGTTGTGGAGATTAAATGAAATCGTTGATGTAAAATGTTTACCCCAGTGTCTTTATAGTGAGTGCTCAATAACTGTTCAACAAAAAGAAAACTAAAATATTTCCCAAATAAACATTTTCAAAATAATTGCTATGGGATTTTTTTAAAAATAATATTTTTTAAAAGGGAGACATCTTTAATACTTTCAACAATAAAGATAAATTTTAAAAAATAATATTAAATATTTTAAAATATAATTTTCTATCTGCTACTTTGGGGATATAACAAAATATAACTTAGGGGCTCAAAATAAGTATAACTGTTCTAACAATCAAACCATTAAAAACCAGAAATGGGTTTCTTTGTAAGAAACATGTTTTTTGTCAGTGAAATGTTTAAGCAAAGGTGGATGGGCCAGTGTGGGACCCCTTCGTAGGTGCAAGACAGGTCTGAATAACCTCTGCTTCCCCCAATGATTCTGTCCTGTGTTCCATGAAAACTAGGCTTTTCTTCTTGTTTCTTACCATCGTCTTTGCCTTCACAACAGTCTAAATAGTCAGGCAATTTTTTTTGCTATCTTTCAAAAATTTTTATCACATTTATTGGGGTAACAGTTAATAAAATTATATAGGTTTCAAGTGTACAATTCTGTAATACATCATCTATATATTGCATTGTATGTTCACCCCCCAAAGTTAGGTCTCCTTTCATCACCATATATTTGACCCCCTTTACCCTTTACTACTTCCTCCCCTCCCCCTCTTTCCCTCTGGTAACCACCATACTTCTGTCTGTGTTATGAGTTTTTGTTTGTTTGCCTTGTTTGTTTGTTGCTTTCAGTTTTATATCCCACGTGTGAGTGAAATCATGTGCCTCTTGACTTTTTCCCTCTGACATTCCACTTAGCATGATATCCTCAAGATCCATCAGTATTGTTGCAAATGGTGGTATTTTTAAGGCTGAGTAATACTCCATTGTATATATGTACCACATTTTCTTTATGCACCATGTATCGAAGGACACTTTGGTTGTTTCCATGTCTTGGCCACTGTGAGTAATGCTGTAGTGAACATAGGGGTACATATATCTTTACAAATAAATGTTTTCATATTTTGGGGTTAGATATCCAGAAAAAGGATTGCTGAGTCATGTGGTAATTCTATTCGTAATTTTTTGAGGAACCTCCGTAGTGTTTTCCATAGTAGCTGTACCAGTTTACATTCCCACCAGCAGTGAATACGGGTTCATTTTTCTTTACAACTTCTCTAACACCTGTTATTAGTTGTCTTTTTAATAACAGCCATTCTAATAGGCACAAGGTGATATCGCATTGTGGTTGTGATTTGCATTTCCCTAATGTAGTTAAGTGAAGTTGAGCATCTTTTCATGTACCTGTTGGCTATTTGTATGTCCTCTTTGAAGAACTGTCTATTCAGATCTTCTGCCCAATTTTTAATTGAAATATTTATTTTGTTGTTGTTGTGTTGTATGAGTTCTTTATATATTTTGGATATTAACCTCTTACTGGAGATGTTGTTTGCAAATATCTTCTTCCATTTGGCTGTCAGGCAGTTTTAATGCTGCCTGTTCCCTGTTATATTTTTATTCTTCTTTTTAATTACAGTTTGAAAACCCAGAGGGAAAGGTTGAAGCAAATGACCACCCTCACGTGGAAACCCTAGACATCATTTATCTCAGGCTGTTTGGGCAATCCCCTTGGCAATACCTTACCCACCAAAAGTGCATCAGGTCGATTCCAACCTAGAACGCAGCACTTGAGATAATGTGTAGACCTGGAGAAGTGCCAGGCTAACTCAGAAGCTCCTCTCTCTGTTTATCTGAAGAGCAAACCAGAAAACATTCTAGCTTTCATCACTCCTGCTCAGTCCTCACCTTGCTCTGCCTTACTGCCAATGTAGAGCAAACAGAATAATAAAATCTGCCCACATGAAATTTGCAGAGAAAATACTCAATGTTTTGTTGTCCTTTGGGGAGGAGAATTATGTAGAAAGGAGAAACCCCAGAGTCCTCATAATACAGATGGAAAATTGACAATTATAGGGGAGGCACATGAGTTACTCAATGTCAGATAATTTAACAGCAGGATCCTTGCAAGAACATACTTCTCCTGATGTCTTGATCTTTTCCAGGCCTCACTGCTGCTTCATTCAGAAAGGGCCCATCATCTTCCAAAGGCCCCATGGCCATACCTTTCCCTATGATGACAGGTCTAACAACTCCATTCCTTCCCATCGGCTATAAGCTTAATTTTGCTAGAAACTGTATCTACTAACAAGAAGATACATAGAGAATCTCATTTAGCTTTGTGGTGTTTTGCTCAAAGCAAGAAACGCCTTTGATGATCTGAACTATTTAAGCTGTATCTCTGCATTTTACCTTTATTAAGTAGAATGACGACCTTAGTTTATTCTGTTCATCCCCTGCCTCCTTCAGTCTCATAGACGTTGACTGAGAGGATTCCTGCACTGCAACTGGCTGTATTTCTGTGGCTCCTGAGTCCAGTTACTTCCTATTGAAGCAGCTTTATTCTTCTAATTAACAATAAGAAATAAGCTTTACTTATATGATTATTCAGGGCCTAACAGACACTGAATGGATGCCCTTTCTCCAAGGAAGCCACCACATGGGCCATGCACAACCCTTCTCCATTGAGTTGTGGTCTTCTCCATTGAGTTGTGGTCTGTGAGTCAGCCAACTCACTGGCTTAGAGGCAGTTTACATACCATGAAGAAAATATTAGCTGAACTCACCCTAGAAACTTAGAAGAGAATAGATTGGGACATTGTCCCTTTACTTTCTGAATATTGCAAGATTATATGGATTTGAAAGTGTTTCAATTATTATATTAAATTTATTGGGGTGACATCAGTTAATAGGATCTTATAGGTTTCAAGTATACATTTCAATATTCCACTTAAAGTGAGAATTGCTTTTTTTTATTTTGTGCTTTACTTTATTAATCTTTGTGTTTGAAGATCTTGATGTTGTAAGTGTAACTGGAGATACAGATTTTTGGAGCCAAATTTTTTCTGCACTGTGTGCACATGAAAACTATCCTAGATTTGTTATATAGGCATCAGTGTTTGTTTACACTCTTCATTTATTTTTTATCTGGTATGTACTGGACACTAGGCTACATGTTTTGTGTATTGAATCCTCACAATAACTCTGCAAGAGAAACACTACCATCCCCATTTTTTACAGATTCTTTAAACTTAAGACTCAGAGTTGATAAGTAGTTTCCTAAAATAGGCTAGTAAGATAAATAGCTGGGATTTAAAAACTAGTCTGAGAATGAAGCCCATACCCTTTTTACTAAGTGATGTTAAAAACACTTACTGTCGCTTTCTCTTTACTTTGCAGACTGCCACAGTGCTTTTTGCTTAAAATATTTCTTGCTGTTTTGGATAGTTGTATGCCAGCTTGGCCCATCTGGTGCTATTTTCTGAGAATTTCACAGTACTGCCTCTATTCAAAGATATGCTTTAACATTTCCTTAAAACGTTTCTTATACTCACCTTGCAATGGTCACTCTACAATGATCGCCTTGTTGCAAACTGAATTCTGATGAGCCGTGCTTGTAGACATGAGGATGTCAGCAGGATCCCAAGCAATTTTGTGAATAATAGATACTGACATCCATCCACTCCACAAGCTCAGCTCTGCAGATTTCGGATGCGGCAAGCATGGCTTCACTCGCTAGCACAGTGGCGGGATTCCAGGACTCTAGTGGTAGACTGAATGGCAGTGCAGGTATTTTGAGAAACTCTCACACTTCGACTAGTTGAGAATATAAATCATCAAGAGTCCTTGAGAGGACTATGTGATGTGTTTATAATTTCACTTTGATGTATAAAATCTCATGGATTGTGGTAAAATCAGCTTACTCCTATGGATTCATGATTAGGACATAGAAAGTAGAAGGCACACACTATACAGCAGAGAAACCTTATGTCCAGCTAAAGATGTTTACTTTAAATTCTGAAAGCTCTTATTATTCTGCTTGCTAGAGAGTAGAAGTCTGATATTTTGATTTATATAGGAAAGGAAAATTGAGATAGAGCATTTGTTTGGAATTTGAGAAGTCAACTATAGCATGAGAACACCTACAAGGCCAAGGCAAAGCTAGAAGTAAAATGAGTAATGGCAATACCCGTCAAAGGATCATAGACCTATCACAAGGCACTTCTCCCATATCGTCCCCTGCGTTATCTGCAGACACCTTCAGCATTAACAGAAAAGGCAGTCTTGTTAGCTAGTTAATCAAATGTGGTCAGTCAGTCCACTCAATGAGAGTGATGCTTGCTCCAACACAGCTTTTTTGATCCAGGCTGGGGGAGTAGAAATCCATCCAGCATGAGCTAGGTTGACAAGAATTTTATGTGGCTAAACCGCTGTGCAATATTTTAAAGACAACACATGGATTATGGTGTAAGTAGTCGGAGATTTGAAAGTTTAGTAACCCCCCTCCCATAATAGCACTCAGTGTCATTTTTAGAAAATGTATTAATTCCCTTCCCTGGTCTCATCCTCCAGAGTCAGGATTCTGACATCAACCCATTATATGATAGAACAGGAAGGGACCTAAGAAATGGGTAAGTGCTCTCCCTCACTTTAGAGATGAAAAGCCTGAAGTACAGATGAATGATTACAGGTAGATCTGGCAGTAAAATCTCTAATTCTCATTCACCATTCCGTTAATAGAGGACAATAGGGAGACATTTTTACTTGAAATCACCAAATCACTACAGTCTAAAAATGCAAGTGGAATTTATTAAGGGGCTTCTGGGTCCCTTTTTCTACTGTGCCATACTGACTTGTAAGGAAAAAAGATGAAAAAAGTAGAGTCATCCAGGTCCTTCTACTTAAAGATCTTATTTTCTGCTCACAGATACATGTAGGTCATTTACAACTTTATGCATAAGCACTGTAGTCCCCCTCCCACACTTATTTATGATTTCACTTTCCATGGTTTCAGTTATCCACGATTGACCATTGTCCAAAAAACATTAAATGGAAAAGTCCAGAAATAAATAATTCATAAGTTTTAAATTGCACACAGTTCTGAGTATCATGATGAAATCTTGCTCTGTCCCTCTCTGTCCCGCACAGGACATGAATCATTTCTTTGTTCAGCGGATCCACAGTGTACATGCTCTTGCCTTTCATTCACTTAGTAGTCAACCCTGCTACTAGAATGGCTTCTGCACTCTCCCAGTGCTTGTGTTCAGGTAGCCCTTACAGTAATGCTGTGTCACAGGGCCTACATCATTTACCTGGTTTCATCTCATCACGTAGGCATTGTGTCATCTCACATTATCATAGGAAGAAGAGAGGATAGCACAATAAGGTATTTTGAGAGAGAGAGAAAGACCATGTTCACATGACTTTAATTACATTTAATTACATTTGTATTGTAATAATTGTTCTATTTTATTATTAGCTTTTAATCTCTTACTGTGCCTAATTTATAAATTAAACTTCATCATAGGTATGTATGTATAGAAAAAAACAATATATGTAGGGTTTGCTTTAATTCCCAGTCTCAGGCATCCATTCAGGTCTTGGAACATATCTCCTGCGGGTAAGGGGGAACGACATACAAATTGACCTGGTGAGACTGAAGGCTAAAAACAGTAAGAAACTTTGGCCACTGGGAGCTTTCTGTCTTCTGATTCAATGCCGGCAGTCGCATTGAATTCCACATCTATGCACTTTTATCACCCACAAGTATGGTGTTTGACTGTGCAGATGATTATTTAGTAGGCAGTGGAGAACCGGCAGGGGTCCGAGGAGGCTACAGACTGAGACAACATTACATGGAGAAATTAATAGGGGTCAGGCAGACCAAAAGGAAAATTATTTCTCTCTGTGATGACGAAAAATGGAGGTGTCATTAGTTTGTCTTTCTTGTCTGATTCTGAGCTTTCTTTTTATTGTTCTGTCCAGCTTCACTGAAACATACCAAATCTTCATGAACAATTAATAAGCGATTCTAAAGCATAACTATGTGCTATTAACCACTTACAAACAAAGTAACTGTTCAATTTATCTTATATGTAAAATGCAATGACTGAGAGTAGAGTGACAGGAAATTTAGCTCTGCCTTTTCTCCTAACACCCTACTTGACCCCAGGGAAGTCACCTCTCAAAGACTCAGTTTCTTCATCTATAAGATAGAAAGATTTAACTAGATGATCACTAAAATTGTTTTGACTGTCCATCTCTCTTTCTCACTTGAGAAGGAAGCGAAGATGAGGTAATAAGGGTCAGATGCTGAAAATATGTGGACAGGACGTAGTGATGCTCCTTCTTAAACCCCTTTCCCCAGTTTGTAATCCCTTGTTTAGGATTGTATAGAAGAAGATTATTTGCCAGGAAATGCAGAAATGTAAATAAAAGCATTGGATGGAAGATATCTAGAGATAGTTTAAAATCTTTCATTATTAACAGCAGTATATTGAGCATTCTATAGTCAGTATACAGTACTTAATACAGTGATTAGGTGAATATATATACTTAACGAAATGGTGACAATGACATTGCTCTTGTCAGAAAACAAATTTAGCATCACTATGTCCCGACTCTCATGTTACTAAATCACCCTAGTAGGATGAGGATCTTATTAGCTTATTCAGCTACTCAGGCAGAGTCTGCCACACATTAATGCAATAAGCTATCAACTCGAAGAAGGCTGGCAGATTCATTTTCCCAGTGAGTTAAGTTGTATTTGTTTTAGAATTTCTTCTTTTATTCAACTAAGAAAATTTCTCCTCTTCTTAGAATCTCCTTAATCTTCTTCATAGTCACAATCTGCTTGCATTTTTTGTGTGATTACATTGATTTTACTGACAAACTGTTATTTTAAAATTGATTATTTTGAAGAAAATCTGAGGCAAATAAATGGTTCTTTAAAAACTCAGTTTGCTTTAGGTGAAAAGGGAAACCAAAGGTTTCAGATAGATTAAAGAAATGTGTCTCATTTCATGTATGTGTTTTACTAGATAGAGAAAGTAAATACAGCCCCTGCAGGACAATTTAAAATATTGTCATCTCTGCCTTACCCTCCACCTCTCAGCTCCATCCAAGTGGGTCCCTTAAGAATGGGAAGCAATTTACCCTGCTATGTGGTATATTGAAATGCCTGGTGAACAAATTGGGAAATTTAATAGGTAGGCTTGGAGATGTCTCTTTATGTAAGTTTAGTCACCAGGAATAATTTTACTGTCATTGCTGTTTCACTCCTTTATATTCAGTTCATTTCTGCTGCCTCGCTGATAAAATAATTAGCAAGGTTACAATGGAGATATGTCAAATGCATTATTTGGGTGCTACCACCCATTCCCTTGCAATCAGTCGGCTCTTATCACTCATTCCCCTAGATTGTTCTCTCAGAGGTTATCATTAACCCCCATGTCAGTCACCTTTGCTCAGGTTTGCTTATGGTGGACTTCTCTCTATAACATGTGACATGAGAGCCTCCCCCCCTTAGGCTCTCTTCTGTCAGCCCAGGGTCATCGAGTAAACCAAATTTCCTTCCATTGTCTCCAGTCCTTGTACTGGTGTTCTTTCCTGTCCTTCTCTTCTTGACTGAACACAAGAGTTGCCAATGTTTTGCCTTTGGACATTTTTTTTTCTGCCTTCTCTACCACCACAGCAGCTCATCTACTGTGATTCAACTCTGGTCTTTATATATGACCCTAAATACTTGTCTCTCTCAAACTATCCACTGACATTATTCTCTTGCAATTGCCTGGTTAATGAATTCATCAATCAAAGCTGTTGACATTTTTTTAAATTTAATTTTGTTATTGTAGTTTGCATTCAACACTAGTTTCAGGTGTATAGCACAACAGATAGATATTTCTATACTTTACAATGTTCACTCTGATAATTCAGCTGCCCACCTGGCACCATAAATAGTTATAATAATATTGTAAATTACACACACACACACACACACACACACACACACACACACACACACACAGTGGAATATTATTCAGTCATGAAAAAGAATTAAATCTCACCACTTGCAACAGTATCGATGGACCTAGAAGGTATTATGCTAAGTGAAATAAACCAGACAGAGAAAGACAAATACCACATGATATCACTTATATATGGAACCTTTCCATTCAGAAGGTATGTGTCTCAAATATTTGATTTTCTTAACATCATTAATGTTTCATAATTTTTTCTATTTGTGCCTTTAACACTTATTATTAGACTCATATCTAACAGCATTATTGTTTACACAAATGTAATTTTCATTATATTTTCTATATGGTTATTATTGATTGACCTGTAGGGCTGCTTTTGATATCATTAGTTTAATCTTGGATTTGCCACCCCACCTATCTCACTTATTTATTAATCCTCTTGGGCTTCCATATTTTTCCTCAAAATATTCTGTGTTGTTTAAATTTATTTTACTATGAATATACTACTTCTCAAGCCACATACACAGCAACAGTACCAATGATTTTCATTTTGGAAGAAGCAAATCTTCAACCAAACTATTTATCAAAGGCCTATTCTCAACCTGTATCAAACCAACTCCCTCTTTCGAGCCTTCCATCCATCTGCAATACTCTTGCCTTCACTTCTTCATTATAAACTGCCAAAAGAAGTCCATTCTTCAGGTTCTGTTTCTGCTATAAATCCTATCCTGATATTCTTAACATCATTTCAGTTATTCCTCCTCTGAAACCTCCTCCTACAGTGAGAGTTCCCACAATACTTCTTTTCTTTGCAACTCATTTGACATCAACTATTACATTGCGTATGAGTTGGAGGCAAAGCTATCTTTTGCCATCTTTGTATCTTGTCTAGCATCTAGTGCTGCTCCTTTGTTTGTCATTAGAGAGCTCAATATACATGTTCTTATTCAATACATCAAGTGTCTAGAACCTAGAATCCTAGCCAGGTGGGTTCCATTTTCTATTCATCCCATTGCTGTACCATTAATCACGGATGGATGAAAGTTTGGTTGGCCATCCATCACTGAAAGAGTAATTAGATGATGAGGTCAACAGAACACAGCCTTCTTATGTGCTCATAAAAATGCTATTTGATTTCTTCCTGATGAATAGTCCTTCCGCTTTCCGTTAAAAATGCACCATCACACAACCCCACAGAAACAAAATCTTGAAAAATCTTAATTTATCTATAGAACTGGAATTATAATTGCTTTCTCTTTGGCTGTTAAAATGTCCTACTTTGAAAAATATTCATTTTATTTCTATAATTTAATTTTATATTTTATAGATACATAGTGTTATTTTATAATACAATTTTAACTAGTGTGTACCTTAGGGTTCAATTATAAAACTTATAAAATCCATTTATATTAAAAGCTATAACAGGGTATCATTTTTCACAAAGGTTTTTCATTAAATAACTTCTTTACAGAAACAATTTTTCCCTCTTCCTTAGGGATGGAGAAGCTCAACTATTTTTGTCCGAGATGAGATTGTTAAAATAAATTTAAAATAAATATTCTAATGAAGGAACAAATAGACAAAGCACTGACCTATTTCTGTTTATAATATTTGAAAGCCATCTCCATTTTAATCTACTTTTTTCTACTCAAAATAAAATAGGGAAAGCATTTTCTGTCTAAAACAACAGGCTCTGAAATCCGGAAAAAAGTAAATAGCTTTTGCCAATGTCCGTTGCAATGTTTCTACATTGCATAACCACCTAAAAAAAAGCAGTGCCACAAAGTATATGAACAACTAAGTCTGGGCTGAAGGAAATGTAGCAAATAGCATTATAAGCCCTAGTGATGGTAAAGCCTGTTTCTTCCTAATTAAATGGTACGACGCCACAAAAATAAGGTTTCTTTGAGACCTAAAGAGGATTTCAGACTGGTTTTATCTGCCAACCTTTTCTTCATTTAAAACAGTCTCCTAGCTAAGACACTATAAAAACTAAGCACATTTCTCTGTGAAGCCACAGAGAGTGCCTGTAAAAGCAACATTTATGATTCATGAACCTCCAGGCCCAGCAAGTGGTTCCGAGAGAACCACAGCATCGCGGAGCTTCTCTGCAAACCCGCAGCTCTCATGCTGATACTCACTGGGGTAGATCTAGATGGTCAGATGCCCTCTGAGTTTTCTGATCATCTGCCAGGGTTGTCATATAAGTTCTAATACTCTCCAGTTGTTGTACTGATGTGACCTTTCTTCAGAAATTTCCACTTTCTAAAAGTGTAAGCCATGCTGGACTATTGCACTTTGAACTAATTCCTAGCCTTGTGATATCTGGGAAGGCTTAGTAACCCTCTTATTGCAAAGTCAGCATCCATTTGTTCTGTGGCGTTCTGCTTAATCAAACCCAAGTGAAATAGTAAACACAAAATATCAAGAGAGGGTTTGTTTTCCCAGACGTTTTTTTTAACATACGTTTATTTTTCTTACCCATTTGTTCTTCTGTTAGAATGGCAATAAGATTAAAATTCATACTTGATGAAAATTATGATACCAATCAGGCAACAATTTTATTTTTATTTTTTTAAGCAAGGAATTTAATTATTTTACTATAATGTTGATTCATAATACTGACTTAGACAATATGTAAATTTGTATTGCCTTTTCTGCTGGACATGAGATATAGAGTCTTTGGTAAATTGATTAAACTTTTTAAAATTTAGTAAAATAAAATACTTTTAAGAATCTTTTTGAATAAAGAAACTTAGACTTGCCCTCCAAATTTGGCTCTAAAATAGGAGACAAACAAAAAAAATATTTGAAATACAAATAACAGCGTGTTAAATAATGAATCACTTTTACGTCAGCCTTCAGACCAGGTAAGTTGAAATAACTAGTCCAGGATCACAGAGATATAAACCTAAGCAAGCCTATAAAAAGATTTTAAGTTTATTCATTCTCCAAAAATTCTTCCTCTGTCAAGTTCTTGCTGTTATGTCCTAGGAGTACTTTTAGGACTAAATTTTCTTTTATCTGTCTTGAACGAACATGTTAGCCTGCCACAGTTTTACGAATTTTGGCAGAAGACACGATTCTCCTGGCTCAGAGACAAAGGACACCTTACTACTCATTATAAAGCAATAGCTAGGCTATCATATTTTAAGGCTGGTTCCCTGAGTTCTAATACCCACAGGGCAACATGAAGAGGGCCAGGTAACACTTGTACTCACAAATGAGGCTCAAGTTCAAGCGAGGGACCCTGTGTTCAGGGAACTCGAGTCCTTTATGCAGGACAGTGAGCATGCCTGCCTGTTACTCCAGAGGGAGACACTAACTCCTATTTCTCAAGGCTGTAAGCCAAGCTTTCCTTTGCTCTGGAGGGAGATGCTATTGCAACCTTCCGTAGCTGTTCACTATACAATTACATTTGAAAATATTATGCAGAACAAAGGGCAGTCAGTATCCCTACACATAGGATGTGCAAAAACACAAGAGGCCCATAAAGAATTGTCTGTCAACACCCTCTAATGCAAACAAAAGCAAAGGGTTCTGTTATAGGCATAATCTTTAATCTTCTCTAGTTTTTAACTTTAATAAAAAAATTCATAGGCAGTCTTCAGCATTCTCATTATTAATACATTATTTGTCATATATATTAGAATAAATGATCATATAGAGTATATCAGAACCTAATGATTGGAAATTGCCATCATGGGACATGTGCAATATTTTGAAGCAATTTTATTTTTAGTCAACCTCTTCAAAGGGGCTGTTCAAGCATAGTATTTATGATGGTTCACTGAATGTTTTACTCTGCTTTTTTTTTTTTTTTGAACAGTCTTTCTCTTCCTTCTTCTCCACCTCTTCTTTTTTACTAAACAGGGTTTATTATATAAGGAAGACTTTGAAATGAGCACTCAATTTTGGTTTTAGGAAATGTCGATTAGGCTTCCATTTAATGCCAGAAGGCACAGCAAGAGTTTGTTATCTGGAGAAATTGGACCACAAATGTGTGATTAAATAAATAATAATAATAAATGGTTTGATCTGACCGTGACAGACATCATGGAGAGTGGTTAATGCAAAATGTGGTTAAGGCAATTTTTAAGATTTTTTCCAAGCTTCTAAATGGGTGGGTAAGAAGAAAGGCAAGTCATTTGCCATTTATACATCAAGGACTTGTTTCCTTTTATTCAATTATATTTTATTAGTCTTGATTTAGAAATAGGTTGGAATCTCAAATGATTTCAGATACACTTCGAACTGCCAGGCACAGCCTACCTTGTGCCTTGGCTCACAAAGCCAGAATAAATCACATAAAAATGTCTTTGAAGGCAAGAAATATCAGCCGTTAGCCAAGATGTGAGACTTGGAAGGTGTGGACTCAAGACCCATCGTCAGCCCCTGAAATAGAATATCTTAGCCTGACATCGATAACACCTGGTTTCGTTACACCTGAATTCCAGTTCATGAGCTACTGAATGCACACAGCTTTTCTGTGAGTAACTTTCTCAAAATCAGGGAAGCATTGCTCACTCATCCTTCAGGGAAGTTAACAAAACTTATCACAGGGAAAACAAACATTTGTCAAGTGCCTTACATGACTTCACAAAGCATGCTTGTACTCAATTTATTCCAATTCATTAAACATTAATTGAGCACTTCTTCCAGGCAATATGCTTGCTGCTAGCGAGAAATAAGTGAGTGGGACTGAAATGTTGCTGTCAAAGAGGTTACCTTGGAAGGAGAGTCATAATGTTTGCTAAGCAGTTACTATGTGCCCGACACTGTGTTAAGTCCTTTACATGCATTAAATAATTTATTCTTACGACATTCGTATGATGTTGATGCTATTTTGTGCCTCAATGTATAGATGATAAAACTGAGACACAGAGAGCCCAAGGAAATTACGAGTGTTCAACCATTCACAACCAGGATTGGTGCTCAAGATTATGGCTCTGGGATTTACCTTCACAATCACTTCACTGTCTCTGGGGAAATACTTACAATTCAGTTTGGTTCTAGAAAACTTAAGAGGTACATAGCAGCAGAGAGGAGGGAGTGATTTAATCAAATTGGGAAAGGGGTGTGGAGTAGGTATTCGGAGAAAAATAACATTGAATTCAGTAAACACACGAGGTCTTTATAATTATCCTACATTTGTTGTTTTACTGAAAAAATATTGTTCCTCTGAGAAAGTTTTAAGGTCGCAGGGCTCATATATAGCCGGATCAACCTGCAAATCCCAGACTGCCTGAATCCCACTCCTAAAAGCTACTTTTTTTGGCTAAACCGTCATTCAGTTGTTACTTATAAGGAAAGAACCAAGCAGAGGTAACTGGGAAAATGAAAGACGATTGTTAGGAGAAGTAAAGTTAAAGTTGAGCAGCAGTGTCGAAATAAAGGACTTTTAGGATGATTCAAAATAAGATGCAAAAAACATAAAACTTGGCTGCATTCAAGCAACCAGCTGCATAGACATAGCACTGGAGAAAGCAAGAGGTGAGGTAAAGCTGGTGGTGGCCTGGCACAGAAGGGGAATGCTGGTAAAATGGGCAACCTGTGAGTCTCTGGAGGAAGGAAAAAATTCACACAACCTTTGAAACAGCCCTTCCATGTCAGCGTCCTACACCTAAATGATAAGAAGAAATGCCCACATAAGGGACTATGTGGGTAAGAGGGTGGGGGCATCAATAACGCACTGGGAATTATGTCAAAAGGTATATTTACTGCGATTCGAATGCTCGGCAAGGAATAATTTGATTTAACCTTTTGGGATGGAATGATACATGACAAATATTAAAATAAGTATATAGGGAAGCCACAAAATTGCTGGGAGGCATTTGCAGGGTAACTGTTAAACAGCCACAGAATGAAAGCAGTATATTCAATTTAAGCACAAAATGGAAAGAACATTGTGATATGACTGCAGAAATGGCACTCTCATGTTACAGATCCTTCCAACGAGGTTCTGGATAGATTTGAGCCTACATAAAAAAATTCATGTGTCAAGTGAAATTGTACAGAAAAGTTGCTTTTTTTATTATTAAATATATCTTTATTGATTTCAGAGAGAGGAAGAGAGAGGGAGAGAGACAGAAACATCAATGATGAGAAAATCATTGATCGGCTGCCTCCTATAGGCCCCCAACTGGGGATTGGGCCCGCAACCTGGGCATGTGCCCTGACCGGGAACCGAACCGTGATCTCCTGGATCCTAGGTCAGTGCTCAACTGCTGAGCCACATCAGCCAGGCACTTCTTTTTTTTTTTTTAGTGCCCAAAATGTAGTCCCAAAAATAGACTGCTTGGTGTCCCAGGGGTCAGCAGTGAGCTTCCGGGCTTCTGGTCTCACTGCTGGGTACTCTGCTACACTTGCAGAGCAGAGTGTGACAGGATATCCCCTTGGCTGCAAAGAAAGAACCAGAGAAGCACCAAGGTGATGGGCAGGGTCTCTGCTGCTAGAGAGCAAAAAGTACAGGACCTTGAATAAATAGAAACACAAAGATCCTGACAAAAGTCAAACTAGAAAGTTGTCATTTGAAATATAGATGGACTTTGTTTGGTTGTTGTTGTTTTGTTTTGTTTTAATATATATGTTAAATATACGTGGACTTTGTATTTGCTAATGTAAGTGATTTTGGAAGGAAATTGTGTCCTTGACTAATAAAAATTCCTTCTAGACAACTAATTATGAATTAATTAATAAATTGGCCCTGGCTGGTGTGGCTAAGTGGTTAGAGTGCTGGTCCATGGACCAAAGGATTGTGGCTTTGATTCCAGGTCATGGGTTTGATCCCCTGGCCCAGGTCAGGGCATGTGGGGGAAGCAACTAATCGACGTGTCTTGATGTTTCTCTATCTCTCTCTTCCTCCCTCCTTTCCTTTCCCTTTCTCTAGAAATCAATGGAAAAAATATCCTCGGGTGAGGGTTAACAACAAAATTAATTAATTAATTAAAAATAAATTGGCATACTGAGAAGCCTATCGCCAGCAGTGAAGTTTCAGATATACTTTGACTGGTAGAAGTGCTAAAAATATCTTGGTAAATGTTTCATGAATTAAGAAAATTCTAGAAAGTTCTTAAAAGTTAACAATTTTATAACAATGTACTATTAGATACCATAAAATATGTCCAAATCCCTAACAGTTTTTCTCTTAATATGTTACTGAGGCGAATAGCCATTGAATAAGAAACAGCCCATCTCTAAATCTGATATTTAAACTTAGTTGGCCTAAGTATTCAAGTTTAGGTACAGTCTAGAGAATTATATCATTGAATGAACTAGACACAGTGTTGTTACTATGGATGAACTAGAAACGTATCTTCCTTAGCAGGTAGACGGAGAAGGTACCGCCCCTTCCACATAAGCAAAACTGTGTGTAGAGGCCATTTCAGGCTTCCTCCTGTCATGCGAATCTTCAAATTAAATGATATATAACCAGAGGTCACAAAAACTCATCATTTCTCCAACTAGGCCATCCACAAGTGTGCATTTAAGGCCTGTTTTTGGATAGAATGGCTTTATGCAAATAAAGCTTTAAATTAGATGTGTTATTTGTCCTTGCCTTACACTAGATATGAAATAGAAACAGATAAGGGTGATTTTAAGTAAGATATACAGGAATATATTGTTTTATGAGAGAGGAAGAGTAGTGAGCCCAGTCTTTTAAGATAGAAAGTCTTGAGTTTTAAAGGATTTTACTGGGAAATCTTGAATAAATTATTTCATCTCTCTAAGCCCCTACTTTCTCCTCTTAGTTCCTGCCATTCCACCTGACTCCGCTCTCGACTGAATCCCTGCTGTGGTCAGGGACTCTTATCCTCAGGGGTGCTGGAAGGATTAGGGGAGCTGGCACATATTAGGAAGCAATTAATATTTACTTTTCCATTGATATTGTTATAGTGAAATAATGGAGACTGGAGTTTTAGGTTATGGAGTTCTGAGGTTATGGAAGCAGTTTTAGAATAGTTGACAAAACTATTCTAAAAAAAGAAAGTTTGACAGTTGGGTAAAGAAATATGGTTAGAATATTCAGGAATTTTCTGTAAGAGTCTGGAGTGGGAAAATTACAATAAATTAGCTATGAGAAAGGTTCAGAAATAAGCAGTCTCCAATCTTATTTTGTTACATTTTTGTCCCGTTGCCACCACAGTCTTTGAGATGGGGATGGGGGCAACAGAAACAAACCAAAAAAATCCTGGAAATAACCCGATTTGCCTCAGTCTAGATGAATTTTCACTTTGAGAAAGTCATCTTGGCCTGTACCGCTTGGCATTTTAATTAATGAGAAAATGAGAACAGCAAGAGTGGATGTCAGCCTATTCATTGTAGTGAATTTCCACCTAGTGTGTTCACATAGCCTTCCAGCCAGTCTCCACAGTGCTCACTTGGGAAACCTCTCATGACCCCACTATATTCTCCAGACAGACAGTGTTGGCTTAGAGAACACCAAACAGCTGATAAGGGAAAAATCAATAAAATCTAGTTTCCCTTTTTAGGTCTAACAAGTGAGATATGAGAAGGAAACAAAATTTTCTTATGCCTTTGCTTTGTCTATGATTATTTAAAATTTTTCCAGGTAGTAGGATTCTGAACATTGCCTCCAGTAACTGGTTCACAGCTGTGACATGTGCCTCAGCATGGAAGTCTGTAGTGAAGGTGCCAAATGACAGATGATGGGATGGAATTTGGGGGTGAGATGTTCATACGACCTGCTGTTGACTGTGCTATACGTTATCAAAAAGGAGTGGCAAGAAATATAGCATAACTTTAAAGCTTTATCCTGAAAATCCCAAGCTCTCTAAGTATACAGGGGATCATTCTCTGGGCAATAAACAATGCCAAAGAACAATTAAGTAAATTAATACTCCATCGGGCCCTGAGACATTTCATATTTTTTACAAAAGATGCAAATGTGCCTCCAAAACTCTATTAAATGTGTCAAAAACAGAAAAAAATTGGAGAATCAGTAATCTATTTTTTTTATATTTTTAAATTTTATTTTTGTTTAAAATATTACAGATGTCCCTTTTTCTCCCCAATGACCCATTCCACCCCGTCCCATCCCCCTCCCCAGTCCCTCTCCCCACCATTGTCTGCGTACTTGTGTTGTGCATATGTGCGTATAAATTCTTAGAAATTCTGATGCAGAAACATACACATATAAGAAAAGTTATGAATGGGCCAAAAACAGTTTATTAAAAACAATAAGACCAACTTGGCTACTATCTTCTGATCTAAAACTCTTTTAGATTTTTACTTTATAGAAATACTCAATTTGCAAAAGATTTACAACGCAGATTTCATTATAATCTCCGTTTTATAGATTAGGAAACTTTAGTTTATATTAAGAGACTTGCCCAAAGTCGTGTGGTTAATAAGTCACATAGTTAAAATTTAAACATGACTGGGTCCAGAGCTTGCTTAACCACTAAAATCTACTGCCTTAGTTGCTAAACTCTTCTGCCTCAGATATTTTTCATGGGAATGAGTGATCAGTAAATAGACTGTTTCATGGTGTGGGAAGTCCAGGAAATTCTAAATTCTTCTCTAGTGATAAAAATATATATATATAGTAATTATGCATTACTTTCATAAGATTTTGAGTTCACTTACTCTTTTTCGTATTATGCAAAAGAAAGCCCTCAGATTACATATAATCTAGTTCATTTTGGGGTGATTATATTGTGAAATATTATTGATATTCAAAACTAGAAAGAAAATCAATATTTTTTTGTATCTAAATAATTTTCACACAGCCTGTGGGTTGGAAAAGGCAATATTATTATATTAGGTCGATTTTAAAGATGGCAAAACTGCATCACAGCAAAGCTAACTGAATTTCCTAATTCTAACTAGCTATTCAACTTTAGCTCATTCTTCTGTTAAGGAAGTATATTATTATCATTTTAAATTATTTAACAATGATGGGTTTTAACAATATAGTTTTTTACTTTTCCTGCACATTAACAAATACTGCTTTGTTAACTAAACCTGGTGTCTGGTGTAGGGTAAGTCTCCAATAAATGCTTATTGTCTTAATGATGGAAAGAATGTATATATTCAATGAATTTAAGTAATAAATATTCTTAGTTGAGTGACCAAATTCTTTCTCTACTTCCTTTCCATGTAATAATCTTGGTTTATGTCAGACCTGACTGAGTGGGGAAAATTTAACTGAAACAAACTATTTGCTCTTCTACTTCTCTGTCAAGGGAGCAGAATTAGCTGTTAGCTCCTTTCATTTCCTTCTACTCTAAACATTCCTCTCTCAAAAGTACAAGTATGCTTCTAAACTGCCTACCCAAAACAACAAACTTCTAATATATTGGATAAGAACCAGGAGGATGAGTTATAGTATCCAAAACACCTTCTACTTTTCATCAGCTTTGTCACTATAGACAGTGTAAGTTTATCTCTTTTCATCACAGATTCTGAGCTTAAAAGTAAGACTGCCATAATATTCGCAAGGTCCATCCATGTCGTCTCAAATAAGAAAGTTAAGAACTGTATGATTTTGCTCATATGTGGAATGTAAAGCTGAAACTCATAGACAACAGTGTGGTGGTTACCAAAGAGAAGGGGGATAGAGGGCAGAAAAGGGTAAAGGGGCCAAATAAGTGGTGACAGAAGATGATTTGACTTGGGGTGGTGGGCACACCATGCAATATACAGATCCTGTATCCTAGAAATGGACATTTGAAACCTATATAATCTCATTAACCAATGTCACCCCAATAAAATTTAATTAAAAAATAAAACAATTTAAAAAGGAAAATAAACGAAACAAAAGAAATAAAAAGTAAGATTGCCAGCAATGGACTGATAATAGCAAACTTCTACAGCTAAAAATATGTCTGTGGTTTCAGATAATTTGTTGTATGTAATGGACTTTCCCAGGAATATTATGTGACTCTCAGTCTAATATACTTTAAGTAGCAGCACTCGTGTTATATCTTATCTACATTTTAGTCAGCCTCTTGTGGTGATGACTTTTCATTATGAAAACTTCATCTGGAGGACTTAGCTCTCTAAAACTGAAACCTTTAGGTACAGTATCCTCATTGATTGGTAGCCTTGAAGCCTGAAACAATAAATGTGGCTCCCTAACTGTTTAACATAAAAGAGAGACACTTAGGGGGAGGTGATCTGCTTCATAGAAAACCTGTTTTCAGGGATGCCAAGGGAAAATTCTTCAGAATATGTATAAGAAAATGCTGTTTCAAGGTGAAATGCCTTATAAGCAGTTACTTAGAGTCCATCATCTAAGATTATTTTTAATAAAGCATTAGTGGTTTTGGAGAAAACATTTAGATTGTCGTTAAACACGTTCGGTTATTTTTCCTTTTTATTCAAATTGGGAACAAGCGCTATAAAATATTTATCTGAGTAGCTCCATCCGGTTGCAGAGTAAAGGCAAGTTCTTCATGAAAGTCTAGGCTGTTATCCTTGCCGTAAGAGCATATTGAGCCCCGTGTTTCCTTTGCTGTTTGCAGTCATTACAGTTCATGAGAGAGACATCACAGCATGAGAGGCTCAGATTCTGCTACTGTTCAGAACTTTGCACTGCCTGTAACTAGTTATTTGCTCCCAAACAGTTCTGTCTGTGTCTCAGTTTTCTCATATGTAAAATGACAATAAGAGAACCTGCTTCATAAATTATAGTGAGGACTAAGTGAGTTAATAGATTAAAGGTACTATTACTAGCGGCTGCCAATGACACTCAAGTGTTAGATATAATTATTATCATTTGTTTTATTTACTGGGTTTTCTGTAGCTTTAAGCTTCATAAAGACTATTTCTCTTTCTCCCCTTTATTTATAATAATAAGCACAGATCCAGATATGACAAATGGTCAATCACTATTCATTAAATGAATAAGTAATTGTGCATGCCTTGTTAAAGTGAGAACGGCACCAGTGACCAATTGTAACTACTAGTAGTGCTTGATAACTTCTGTCATTTTTCTCTGACAATTTTCTTATTCATATATATTATTCTTTATTTTATGCCTTTTGAGGTTTTATCTCAAAGACATTTTTACATATTTCCTCCCCAAACAAGGGAAATAATCTGGTTAGATGTTAATTTATTCAGCAAATAGTTTTCAGCATCTGGTATGTATATAAACTAGCCTTGAAGACACTTAAATATCTCAGGTACTCAGTTTGTCCAAAGATCTAATGTGTCTGTGGTCATAAACAGTGAATTAGAGATACTGCTTTTTGCTGCCTCTTTTCAGTATTCTAAGTACAGCTTGGCTCTCTCTGGATCTGTACTCAACGCCACAGGCAAAATCGATAGTAATAACACAAGAAGCTGAGAGTAGGGGCTAAATTTCTCTATTTTCTAAACTAATTTTCTAAGTCTGAGACTGCTGTGAACTGGGGAGATATTGAACTATCCAGGATTCAGATTAATGCTGGCAAAGAATATACAAAAATAATGTACAAAAAGATGGCTGAAAATGTTTTAGTCATTAAAATGAATATTTAATTTAGCAAGTTCATGTAGACTTGGCATCTTAACATATTCTTTAATTTTCTAACCAAAGTAAAATGTTGATTTGGCAAATTTCTCCTTTGAGTGTTAATATTTCTAAAATCAAAAATTTGGGTAATAAGGAATCCAGGTTTGCTTCCTTCACATGCCAAATAAATATCATATTTTAATTATCAACCACAAATTTTATTTTATTCTTACTAGAATGCCATATGCTTTGTATGACTATCATAAAATTTTATCTGAGTTTTATTTGATTTTATAACTAATGCTTTTGAAAAGCTTACTTTTTAGAGTAACGTTGTTAATAAAATGAATTACTTGCAAGCATAGTTAACACAGGCATTTTTCACTGGTGTAATTTTTAAAGATTTAGTAGTATCAGAGTTTTATATGCCACCTGAATCTTCCACACTGAAATATTCAGGGCAGAATTATTTTACAGAAAGCATATTCAATTTATTTCAACTCTAACAATAAAATTAATCATATTAAAAGTAAAAAAATATTATGAATCGGAAAGTCACATTACTTCAGTGTTCTGGAAATCATGAGGACTTTGTGCGTTTAATCAAAATTGATGCATATAGTTGGAGAAAGTCCTTGAATTCCAAGAAATGCTGTTTCAGACTGGATGGGCTAGCTGCAATAAGAAATGACACTAAATTCTCAATGGCTTAAAAGCACACATATATATATTCTGCAAGTTGGACACAGTTCAGCCTCGGGGCCTCTGTTCATCACAGTCGCTGAGGAACCCAGGCTGGCAGGCTCCATCACAGGCCGCGTCTCCACCCTGCGCCCCGGGCGCTGAGGAATGTGGCGAATCACGCGCTGGCGCTCAGGCCTCCCGCAGAGGCAGCCGGTGGCCAGGCCTCACTCAGCTGACGCGCAACCCGCCTGTGATGCGCGCGAGGGGACGCGCACGGAACGGCTGGGGAGCCCTTAGGACACAAATTAGCCCTAAAATTGGTCTTGCCGCTGTGGTCTTTAATGCCACTGTGTACATCTTTTTGTTCATGTAGCCCACTGTTACTTATAAAACCAAGATATTTCTGTGATCTGACCCATTCTTCTACCCAATTAGTTATTCTATTAAAGAGCAGGCTGGCAATTCTTAAGAATCCAGTAATTTTCAGACTAATGAAATAATTAAATTGCTCTAATTTCTTCCTTCCATGTATTTTCTGACCTTATATCAATCAGTAAGATCACAGGAATCCCCACACTGAGTCAGACCCATGGTCATTCCAGCCAAAAATCTTACCTTTGGCAAAAATTGAGTCACTTTTATTATTTCTCCATTGTTCTTAAAGGGAAATGATAGAACTAGTATAAGAATTGCTATTTTAAAAATAGATGATTCTATTTAATATGCATAAAGATGAATATGCACTTACCAAAAATCAAATATTTCTTTCTTGAATTTCAACAAAAACCAATGAATAAATACAATGTATTAAAATTCAGTTTTAAAGGAGTATTTCTGCATGTGCCCTGACGGAGAATTGAACTGGTGATTTCCTGGTTCATAGGTCGATGCTCAACCCTTGAGCCTCGCCGCCTGGGCTTAAAGAAGTATTTCTAAAACAATTTTGAAAGTTATAATAGAAAAAAATAAAATAGGCACTCTATTGAACAAAAGTAAAACAATAAACTCTACTTATATTTTTACCTGGTTTTACAATAGCAGGCCAAAAAAAAAAAATGATGGTCTTTATTTTTTTAAATTACATTTTATTTTTTTAATATTTTTTATTTATTTTTAGAGAGAGGGGAAGGGAGAGAGGAAGAGAGAAAGAGAAACATCGATGTGAGAGTGAAACATAGATTGGCTGTCTCCCGCAGGCCCCCAACTGGGGATCGAGCCAGCAATCCAGGCATGTGCCCTGATCAGGAATCGAATCAGTGACCTTTTGGTTCCCCGGACAGTGCCCCACCAATTGAGCCACACCAGTCATGGCTAGAATTGCACATTTGAAAGCACAGAATTTTTCTAAGACTAATCAGCTCAGCCCAATTATTTTGCACATGACAAAACTGGCACCCAAGAAATATTCCGGTGAACAGAATAGCCCAAATCCTTGCTTTCATGATATTAAATTATATGGGGAAAGATATAAAACTATGAATTCTACAACAGATTAACTAAAATAATATATGTGATATGCTTAGAATGTAGTAAGTACTCAAGATAATTGTTACTCCTTAGAGGTAGTCCTCTATTCCAACTTTTCTCCCAATATTTTTATTTCCAAGTATTCCTGACATATAGACATTTAGCTTCTGATTAAATACTTCCAGATTGTAGCGCTTTCAAGGCAGTTAGAAAGCTTTCATGGTTATATTTCTGAAAGAATTTAGATATCAACTACCATAGTTTGTCACAGTTTATTCTATTTCTTTCCAGTTTTTTTTTTTTTAAGTGTATAATGGCTTGACCACAATAAAAATGTCATTACGTTTGGTTAATTTTCTTACTTAATGACACAGAATTCTGCTTAAAGTATCTTTTCTATTGAAATACAGACTTACATGCAATATATTCCTTGTAAACACTAAAATTTATTTCACATCCAACATCTCCAAATTTCAAAAATTGAGATACTGTGACATTTGTTTTTATCAGTGTGATGAATCATTGTTCCCTTAAGGTTTAGCTTTCCTACTTAAATGTAAACTCGGTAGATGTTGTTTGGCAAAGAAGCTGGCAGATAATTATGTTTGGGATAACACATGCTTTTTGCATCTAATTATCTCTGATGAATTATCAAAGAGTATAGGACATGCACAAACAAGCAGTAATGGAAATATTAGACACAATCAGTTTTATAAAATGGAAACCCAATATATGTGTGAAAATAAGACAAGAAGAAATAAATTTAAGTAAATGTTTGCAAGATAATAGCCAGTGTAAAAGCCTCTTCTTTGAAAAGCATGGTAGCATTGTTATATCTCTGCAGCAAAGACATTTTTTTAAGAAAAAAGACTGCCTCTGGTAGCATTTAAAATTGTATAGCGCTGGTTTTTGACCATACAAAATTAATTTGTATAAATGGTTTCAAAGGAAACCAATAAAGCTATGGATATTATCCAGAAAGAAAAAACAGTAAACAACCCTTTATCGTTCTGAGTAGGAAAACTACTGGGCTCTTGTTGAAATTCTCCAAATGACTCACACTGCTATTAAAGGTTTCCTTTTCATAGAGCCAATTATCAACATTTTTAAGGAATAAGTTGTTTTCAGAAAGACCTGTAAGTTGAGAGAAAAGGATTTAAAAGGCTGAATAAATGATGTAGAAGTTGCTATTTCAATTAGGTCATTTAAAAAAAATCTCATTCGTCTTCTATGATATTGATTGGCCCATTTTTAGAGTCTTCTAATTTACATATTTACCTGTATATGTACATATAACAAGTATATACATATATAAATGTAAATATATAAATAAATATATGTGTTTTGATAGGGGCTGCCAAATTGCCTCCATAGTTGGTGAACCGATTTACACCTTTCCAAGTCAAGGTACAAGAGTGGTTGGTTTCCTTGCTATGAATTATCAAACTTGTAAAATTTTGTAAGAAATATCTCACTTCTCTTATTATAAATGAGAGTAAACATATTTTTATGTTTTCAAACGATTTGCCTGACATTTTCTATAGACACTATATTCATATGTTTCGCCCATCATTTTCTATTACTTGCTGGATTGCTAGTCTTTTTCTTCTCCATTTTGAAGGGTCACCTTGTCTTTCCTTATGGCTGAATAGTATCCCATCGTGTATGTACCACATCATCTTTATCACATCCTCTATTGCAGGGCACTTTGGTTGTCACCATGTCTTGGCCACCATGAATAAGGCTGCAATGAATATGAGTGTGTATATATCTTTGCAAATACATGTTTTCAAGTTTTTCATGTATATACCCAGGAGAGGGATTGCTGGGTCCTATGGTAACTCCATCCTTAATTTTTTGAGTAAACACTAAACTGTTTTCAATAGTGGTTGGACCAGTTTACATTTCCACCAGCAGTGAATGAAGGTTCCCTTTTCTCCACAACCTCTCCAACGCTTGTTATTACTTGTCTTGTTGATAACAGCCATTCTAGCAGGTGTGAGGTGGTGTCCCATTGTAGTTTTGATTTGCATTTCCCTAATTGCTAGGGAGGTTGAACATCTTTTCATGTCTGTTGGCCATTTGTATGTCTTCTTGGGAGAGGTGTTTGTTCAGGTCCTCTGCCCACTTTTTAATCAGGTTGTTTGTTTGGTGTTGAGTTTTATAAATTCTTTATATATTTTGGATATTAAAGATATTAAACCTTTGTCAGAGCTATTGTTTGCAAATATCATCTCCCATTTGGTGGGCTGCCTCTTTGTTTTGTTGTTAGTTTCTTTTGCTTTTCAGAAGCTTTTTCATTTGATATAGTCCCATTCATTTATTTTTGCCTTTCCTTGCCTTTAAGGTCAAGTTCATAAAATGTTCTCTACAACCAAGGTCCATCTTATACTTAAGTCTTTGATCCATTTTGAATTAATTTTTGTACATGGGGAGAAACTGTAATCTAGTTCATTCTTTTGCATGTGGCTTTCCAATTTTCCCAGCACCAATTATTGAAGAGGCTTTCTTTACTCCATTGTGTGTTTCAGCTCCCTTATCAAAAATTATCTACCCACATATATGTGTTTTTATATCTGGGTTCTCGATTCTGTTCCATTGATCTGTGTGTCTGTTTTTCTGCCAATAACATGCTGTTTTGATTATCGTAGCTCTGTAGTATAATTTGAAGTCAGGAAGTGTGCTTCCTCCAACTTTGTTCTTTTTTCTCAGGTTGCTTTGGCTATTCAGAGTCTTTTGTGGTTTCATATAAATCTGATGATTTTTTTGTTCTATTTCTTTAAAAAATGACATTGGGATTGCATTAAATCTGTATATTACTTTGGGTACTATGGCCATTTTAACTATGTTGATTCTTCCAATCCATAAACGGGATATGTTTTTCATTTTGTTGTGTATTTTTCAACCTCTTTTAATAATGCTTTGTAGTTTTTAGTATATAGGTCTTTTATGTCCTTTGTTAAGTTTATTCCTAGGTATTTTATTCTTTTGATTGCAACTGCAATAGGAATTATTTTTTTCATTTCTTTTTCTAAAGCTTCATTGTTAGTAACAGGAAGGCAGTGGATTTTTGTACATTGATTTTTGTATCCTGCAACTTTACTATGTTTGTTTTTTGTTTCTAATAGTTTTTTGTGGGGTTTTTTTTTTGCTAGAGTCTTTAAGGTTTTCTATGTACAGAATCAAGTTGTCTGCAAAAAGTGACAGTTTTACTTCTTCTTTCCCAATTTGGATGCCTTTTATTTTGTTCTCTTGCCTTATTGCTCTCTCTAGGACTTCCAGAAATATGTTGAATAAGAGTGGTGAGAATGGGCATCCTTGTTTTCACCATTGAGTATAATATTGGTTGAGGGTTTGTCATATATGGCCTTTATTATGTTGAAAAGTCTTTAGCTAGATTAACAAAAAAGACAGAAGATTCAAATAATAAAATCAGAAATGAAGGAGGAAAAATTACAACTGGTAACACAGAAATACTATGGAAAATAAGAAAACTACTATGAACAATTATACACCAAAAAATTAAATAACTTATGAGAAATGGATAAATTCCTAGAAACATACAACCTTACAACACTGCATCATAAAGAAATATAAAATCCAAAAAGACCAATTACTAGTAATGAGAGTGAGGCAGTAATCAAAAGCCTCCCAAGAAATAAAACTTTAGTATCACATATTTTCACTGAATTCGGTAAAACATTTAAAGAAGAATTAATGCCAATTCTTCTCAAACTCTTCTTAAAAATAAAAGAAGATGAAACACTTCCAAACTCATTCTATGAGGCCAGCATTACCCTGATACAAAGCCAGACAAGGACACTACAAGAAAAAAAATGACAGGCCAATATCTCTAATGAACATACATGCAAATATCCTCAACAAAATCATAGCAAACCAAATTTAATGGTACATTAAAAGGACCTTAGGAAATTATGTTGATGTGTATGTTATATTGTACTTGATTTTCATGAGTTTTTCAAGGATACAATACAATATCAGCAAGTGGTGATAATCCTCCCCACTTTCTCCACAATTTATTAATTATAAATATTAGCCCAATGCAGTGTTATTGAATAGGTATGATAGTAGGCATCCTTGCTTTATTTCCAACTTTAGTGACAATGCCTCTTGGAACCTTATACTGTCTTTCACCACACAACTCGCCCTCTTGATTCCACTGCAACACCTAGCCCTGGACCTGAGGCCCACTCCACCAGCAAAACCAAGGTGCGCGTCTGCACCCCCAGGCCTCTCACACCCAGATCCAGGCAGAAACGGGCAATTGGGGCTCAGACTCCTTCACTCTACAATCTGAAGTCCCAGATCCCAGGGAAATGTGTTACCATTCTGCTCCCATTCCAGGGCCATTGCCAGTTTACACACATTCATCTGGACTCAAAGGATGGCTTGAACTCCAGGCTGGGGTGCAGCTGAGCCCTCCCCACTCTCTTGCCCCAGGGGAGTACAGCACAGTCCCCATGACCAGCAGAGCCAACTTCCAGCCAGTACAGGCTCCAAGCCTTCTATAGAATGAAAACAAGGCTCTCTTAAATAAGAAAAGCAGGGAGAGGAGATTCAGGCTGTCCCTTCCCTGAGTTGCTTGAGCCAGTGCCTCAATGGCATTCCCAGCATTTGTCTGGCTTCCCTCAAGGGTGAGGAGGGGCAATGAAACCTGCATGAATGATTCTTCCCAAGATTGTTAGAAAGGGAAAGAAAGGACACACTTGGAAAAAGAACATTCCTGAAAGGTTGCAGACAGGAGGACACATGGCAAGGAGATGGGTATATGTATGTCTGTGTAAAGAAAAAAAAAATGCCTGGCATGGAATGGTAGCTATTATAATTTCAGGACATCCCCTTTAGATAATTAGAGGCATCTTATTGTTGCAAGAGCAGATTGTGAATAAGTGATCTATTTGAGTCTTCACTTATATTTAAAAGCTAACCATGAGATTAAAGGAAAAAGGTGGATCTGATTAAAGGCTTCCCACCACAAAGGAATTTTTTGAAGAAGGAAAATAAAAGGCTCCAGATATTTAACAAGTTATTTAACACAGAAGGAAATTATTTAGTTTGAAGCATTAGATTTGTCAGTGCTTCAAAGCCTCCACAAATTATCTTACTCATTTTCAATTGTATTTTAATTCATTGCCAAAAGTAACCCAAATATCATATATGGGGCAGCATTATTGCTTTAGCATAGGCATAACAGAGAAATACTTGGGGGATAATATAAAGGCCTAAAGTACTTCAGAAATAAAATTTCATAGCCAATCATAATATGTTTCTAGTGTATTAAGTGACAGTTATATTTGTGGTAGATAAGAAAGGGAAATGTATAGCAAATGAAAACATCCTGACATCAGATATGAAGCACATCCAGCCAGGTGAACAGAGAATTTATTTATATGTCAAGAAACCTAATATTTATTAATCATAATTTAACTGAACTGTAGTGTTCAGGTTAAGGCGCCCAACTAACAAAAGGACATTAAAGATCTAAGATAGCTTGAAAAAGGTATTAAAAAAAAAAAAAGACATCTCTAGAAAAGAGGCCCTAGGAATAAAGTTAAGGATTATGGTAATTAGCCTACAAAGTAGACATCAAGATGAGTATCATTTTGCCTTTAAGGATATGGTGGAATTTTATAAAAATGATACTAAGCAGTTGTTTTCTGTGTAGAAAATATAGCTAATCCCAGATGCAAAGCCGTTAGCTTACCAGGAAAGGCTGATGAAATTTCTCTATCCAGAAAACAGAAATAGTATTTCATTTACCACTAACCTCTCAAAATTATTATACATATAGCATGAAATTTGAAGTAAAAGAGCTGTATTGCTAAGGGGTGTTATTATTACTTCCACTGACAGTTTTATAGGATAACAATAATTTTCTAAAAAATAGGTTTAGTCTTTATTGTTGAAAGTATTACAGCTCCCCCTTTTGCCCCCCCTATTAGCCCCCTCCACCCTGCTCCCACCCCCACCCCAGGCCTTCCCCACACTATCCTTTGTCTATGGGCTATGCACATATGCATGTAAGTTCTTTGATTAATCTCTTCCCACCCTCCCTCCTGCCCTCTGAGATACGTTTGTCGTCTGTTGCATGTAAGAAACTAACTTAAATAAAGATGAAATTTTAATGAGATTTAAGGACAAACTTGCTGATTAGCATTGTGACAAATATGAAAATGGGATTCTGGAAGGAGGAATAAACACCATTTCATTCTCAGAAACCTTTAAAAACAGAAAGAAAATTATCCTCCTAGGTAATTTTAAATATCTATCCACATAAGAAATGAGAGTGGTACAATACCCTTTTAGTATCTTAACAGTTCTGAGATCATATGATCGTGAATGTGGCCTGGAGTGACGACTACGAGGAAAGATGACAACCTATGCTAATCATTGGTCCCATGAAGAGTGGTACACCGGATTTACCCACATACACAATCTGTTTTCTTTAGTTTTCTTAATACATTACCCCTTAATATTATCGAATGCCCATAGCAGAAATTCACAGTATTGGAGAAATAATGTTAACTTCTAACTTGTGTGATGCAAGTGAGTGCTACTTACCAATGTTACTGTTTTTGTCGCTGCAGTAATAGTTGGCTTGGCTTTATATCTCAGAAAAAAATTTTTAACTGTTGCATGTAAGATATTGGCATGTTAAATCATGTATTTCCATTAATGTTTATTATCAGTACAAAATATTTTCCAAGATGAAAATGAGAGGAAGTAATTTTTACAAGGAAAAACTATATTCAACAAATCATAGAAGTCATAAATTTTACTTAATTGTAAATATAAGTTACCTGTAGCAAAACAAGTATTTGTATATTTTATGTATTTATGGAAGGTTTATATTTTGTCAAATTTCAAAGGACTTGAGATGACTTGCTAAGGGTGAAGAAAACATTCAAGGATCAAAGAGTATATCTAAAAGCATTCATTCATTCCTTCATTCACCCATTCATTCAATAAATAGTTATTTAATGTTCACCAGTTACTGTGATGGGAGCTGAGGGAAATGAAGGTGAATGAGGTCTAGCTTGTTCCTTCCTTCGAGAAATTCAAAACTCTGTCTTACAAACCCATAAACAAAGAGTAATTTAAAATGCACCAATAAATATATGTATAAAAGCTAAGGTACATGAAAAGGGCTCATAAATGCATATATAAAGTGCTATGAGACCCCTGAGGCAGATGTTTTAGGCATTCAAGATGCACATCTTCTTATAATTGAGCTTAAGTTTCAGACAACAGAAACAAGTGATTCCAATGAATGGAACAAACCTTTCACATCGCCTTCTTACTAACTCCCTGAATAAACCAGATGGCCCAGGCAAACCAGGTTACCCAATCTTCCCTGAGCCTACTTTTTACTTTCCCCTCTTCATGGAATAACATAGATAGGGGAGGAAATCACTGGCTTCTGGGGTCAGACAAACCAGAGTCAAGTTACATGAATCTCAGTGGGCCTCAGTTTCCTTACTTTTAAAATGTGAATGGTCAGTTCACCTCTCTGAGTTTTCTGATGACGAGAAATAATAGAAGTGAATGTACTTGGATTCTGTAAGCATTCAATGAACGATGTTACTGCTGTTATTAAGGTGTTGTCGTGCTATGCTCTCTGTACTGGAATACCCTATCACCATCCACCTGGGAAGATTCTTTCTGACTCTGAAGCTCTATGTTTCGTGTCAAATTTACTTCTAACTTACTCGTTTTTCTAATGTGATTACTCCTTTGGTACATAGTTAAGTATTTACATTGCATACATTGTAGGACTCCTAGTAAATATATTTTAAATTGAATTAGTCTCACCTAGCCTAGAAAGAAGGAAGAAAGGAGATGCCAAGAAAATGTTAAGTGATCTACTAAAGGTCACACAACTCATTAGAGGTGGGGCTGGAGCCAGACCTCCCAATGTTCAGTCTTAATGACACTGCCTCTTAGGAAGCATGGCTTTTCTCTTAGCAGGCCAAATTTAACCTGAATGCTTCACTTATCCAGCCTTTGTAAGGCATTAGTCTAATGGATAATTTGTCCAATTAATTATAGCAAACACTTACAGCACTTACTAATACTGAGTAATATGTGTATGTATACAATGTACTTACTTAATTCTCATAAAACACTGTGAAGAGGGCACCAATGTTATGCCCCCACTTATAAATGAGGAAACTGAGTCACAGAGGGGATAACTTATTTCCCCAAAGGCCATGATGCTAGTGAGTGGCAGAGCCAGGATTTAAACTTGGCCTCTAGGTTCTTAACCACTCAGTGTACTGACTCTCATTTTTTTCATATCATCTTATATATTCATTTAAAAGTGTACAAATACTAAAATATTTCATACCAATAAAGCTTATCTCTTGTGAATTATTCTCTCTCAATGACCTTTGGGCCTTTGTACAATCCGTGCTTATTACTTTTCCAATTAATTCTCAGAACTTCCTAAATGGAAAACCTTTCTGTTCACTACAGATATTAAAAACAGAGCAGAAGTTATATTTTACCTCTATTGCCCTTACTTTAATTTGAATCTGATACAGGCTTAGTCTTTGTTTCCAAAAATTTCCAGTCTTCCTTCTGGACATGTGGTAGTTTTTTGTTGTTTGTTTTGTTCCTTACCTGCTCCCGTGAAGTCGGGTATGGATGCGAAACTTGGTTGGTCAATGAAATGTGAGTGGCACTGATGTGTGTTGCCTCTGGAGAAAGCAGGAAGCTTCTCCACATGCCCTTCCCACTGCGGGGGGATAGACAGGTGGGGGCTGACCTCAAGCCCGAGCCCCAGAATAACCCTGTCGAGCAGCGGTCCTCTGGCGGCTCGTAGTGAACAGAGTGAGCAACAAACAAACATGTCTTGAGTTAAACTCCTGAGATGTTTGCAGTTACTACCCAAACCAGTTTATCCTGCCTCTTTTGAGGTTTAATTATGATTAGAAATACTTTATATAATTTATATATTTACTTCAAATTTTAGATTAGCAGATTACATGGCATTGTTTATCTAACTTTTCTTTTTTTTGAGTTTCCACAGCATATGTTTTCTATAAATTTAAAGCATGAAAACATTTCCTAGGTATTAAGATATCTTTTAAAGGCCTAATTAGCACTGAAATAACCTATCCTTTCACTTATTTGGTATGTCACTTATTTGCACTATTTCACTTATCTGTATGTCACTTAGTCCTGACATACAAATGTATTCATAATTACACATATGATAGTGCAATTAATGGTCAAGTTTTTTAATTACTATGAATGTTTTATTCACTCTTCTCCTTTATTTGCAGACTGCTAGATACAGGGTGCACCAACAAAGCATTTTTCAATGTTTTAATACAACTTGATTAAGTTTTCAATTGCAACCTTTCCTTCCCACTCTTATATTACCTTTTGACTAGATGTGGTACATGATGTGGGTGTGTTCATCACAGCTCCAAGGACTAAATTCTGACAGATATTTAGAGAATACTTCAAGGACTGCATTAGTTGTTGACTCATTCCAGCTTGGATCATTCTTGAACTTCATTTTTATTTATAATGGTCAAGCCTTTGGTAATTCAAACTCATGGAAGGAAACAGCACTCTACATAAGTTCAAAACCATAACTGATCCAAAAAAACATTAATGTTTGGCTCTGGAGATCATTATGGCATCTTATGAAAGCCACATCTTTAACTCCCAGTTTTGAAGCTCCTGGCCTTCACCAGACATATATTAATGAGCATAGAAGCATGACCCAGGAGCTGCCCTTGACATTTACTACCTCATTTTATCTCCAGAGTTGATCTGTCTATTAAGTAGGTGTCTGTTTCCTCCTCTGCTCAGTACACATCTATTCAGAAACTCATCTTCTAAAAAGATCAGCCTTTCCAGTTCTCAGAAACATCCTTTGTGCCAGGAAGCAATCATTCTAAATTCAGGTTTTGCTAGTAGGCTTTATTGTGTTTTCATCAAATTTATCCTGTGTAAGGTAACTTCTTAAATATTCAACTCTCTCTTTTTTGAAACTATGGGGTTTTACACCAAATCACACAATAAGTGTTTTTAAACAGACGAGTAGTTGAATAGATTAGCATTTAATAAACATTATAATAAGTATTATAGTAGAATGATATATGAACACCCTAAAGCAGTGATTCTCAACACTGGCTTCATATTTGAATGATGCTGGAAGCTTTTTTTTTTATTAAAAATATATCTTTATTGATTTCAGAGAGAGGAAAGGAGAGGGAGAGAGATAGAACATCAATGATGAGTCATTGATTTGCTTCCTCCTGCACGCCCCCTGCTGGGGATCGAGCCTGCAACCCGGGCATGTGCCCTGACAGGGACTCGAACCCTGATCGCCTGGATCCTAGGTCAATGCTCAACCCCTGAGCCACACCCAGCCGGGCCATGCCGGAAGTTTTTAAAGTACATATTTTTGGATCCCATTTCTCGAGATTCTAATTAAATTGGTCTAAAGTGGTCACTGGGCAACTCATATTGTTTAAAGCCCCTTAGAATAATTGTCATTTGCAGCCAAGGTCGAGAGCCATTGCTTAGCATCAACTCCAGGAGAGAACTGCACTTCGTTCCTCACACTCATAGTGTTTTGAGTTCTCACAGCTTCCAATATGGGGGTTTTTTTATTCCATTTGTTGTGTAATATAGGTCCTCATTTTCCTCTTGTCTTTGTGCTTAAGTGTTTTCCAAAGGTATTGAAACAGTTCTGAGAAAAACACTGCTCAAGGCTCTTAAAATTACAAAATAAAATTCTGGTAATTAAGATTTCTCTCCAAAATAACATTCCCCAGTGCCAACCAACCAAAGACCTCCAGAAACACATTTGTAGACAACAAAGTTAGGTTTATTACTTGCTGCAGCATGGGAATCTGCCCTCAAGGGAGACCACCTCATGGGGAACAGTGGAGAAGGCATCTCAAGAGTGGTAATGTAGGAAAAGAGCACTCTTAAGGGCTAGGGACAGTCTTGGCAGGTATTGGTCAGAATGTGCAAACTAGGAGTTGCTGGAACAGTCATTGGTCTTACGTTTGGAACATAAAAGCTTGAGGAGTTACCATTAGATCAGTTTGGCGATAGTTTTACCTTGGGACATAAACATTTGGATAAACTGGTTTTAAAAGTTTGTGCTTCAGTAGTTTATGATGGACATCATGGTTTGGATTCGGGACAGTTTATTCCTTTTGAAAAGTGTGAATTTAATGGTCAGTTTCTCCCTCCCAGTACACCTAGCCTGCAGCAGAGCTATTTTTCACATTATAAGATTCCTGAGAAAAAATGGTTTTCTATCTTCAATAGAGTAATTAATGCTTAGCTATCTAGCAATAAATCATATATGATTTGTTCTAGGTAAAAATTAAAAATATATATAAGTCATTCAAAATATATTTAATGGAGTTTTTACTCATATTCATTTTAAATGCCAAGCAAAATATTGTGCTCGTTTGTTTACTCAAAACCATGAAACTCAACAAAGTAAGTCACTTGACTTTGTTATTTCTAATATTCTTGCTGATACAAATCATTTCTGGGGCCAAGTTTTAAGGGCAGTCCTCATGAAAATGACAGAAAAACGTCAAGGGATTGTGCCTCATTGGGAGTGTTTTTCCTCTTAACTTATCACACATTGCAAAGAAATGATGCAATCTTAGAAGAAAAAAATTGTAATAAATTTTTTTTATATTCTTTTTGGAAATTCAGTAGGAGAAATTCAGGCTATGCTTCTACACATTAAAATACAGGGCTGAATTTAGAAGCCATTTCAAATAAGTGATTAGTAACCATCTCTAACTGATTAATAATATCTTTTCTATAAAATGATAAACCTGCTATTCAGGTATAGAAATATTATACAAAAACTTAAATTTAAAACATGCTGCAAATGTTTTTTTCTGCATTCTCAGCAGTATGACTTTGGAATGAAAAGACCTGGGGTGGAACCCTAACTGGGAAACCACTTACCACTTTGTGATCTAGGACATGTTGAATTACCTAAGTTTAATTTTTTTTTTAAATTTAAGTTTAAAGTAATTTTCAACTTACATAATGTTACCAACATAGTACAAATTCCCATAATATCCTCACCTAGTTTCCCAAAATGTTAGCATCTTAAATGGCAACATCAAAGTTTTCAAAACCAGGAAAGTAATATTGATACAGTATTATACTATTAATTAATCTAAAGAACTTATTCCATTTTCTGTCAATTACTCCTAATATTCTTTTTCTGGGCCAGAATCCAACTCAGAATCACAGAGTGTGTTTAGTTGTCATGTCCCTTGAGGCTTCTTTAATCTCCGACAGTTTTTCTTTTTCTTTCATGACTGACACTTTTGAAAAGTACAGTTATTTTGTATAAAATCTCTCTGTTTGGGTCGTCGGAATTTTCCCTCATGATTAAATTTAGCTTATTTATTTTTGGTAAAAATGCCAGAGCCACGATATCATGGCTTTTTCAGTGCATCGTGTCAAGAGACATAATGTTGCTTATTTTCATTACTATTGCTGTTAACTTTCATCAGTTGAACAAAGTGGTGTAGTCTAGATTTCCCCACTGTGAAGTTATTTTTCCAACAAACAAATATTTTTTTCATGACTGCACGTGCTCTCTCTCCCTCTTTGCTTTCTTCTTCTTTCCCCCAAATGTGACGTGAGGTGATGATAGTCAAAAACTTTAAGAGCTGCTAGTTAAGCTGTTAGCTTGCCAGTATTATTTTCTCTGCCCATTCTATATTTTCAGAATGGTGCATTATTCTGAATAGAGACTCAATTTTATAGAAAAGTCTATGTGAATATGGTCTAGAAGTTGTCCTGGGTAATTTGATCTAAGGACACATTAGTGCCTTCTTAAAATTCTGTCCCTAAATATATTCCAGCCCCAGCAGCAGACATATGGTAAAGAGTGAAAAAAGGAATAATTACATTCTGCTCCATTCTGGAACTTAACACTTTCAGGGTAAAACTGGAATTATACTTCTTTCTGGCTATTTCATTAACAAGAAATAAATAAAGAAAATTACATGCTGTAAATTATAAAAATGTATTATAGATTCCTAGTATTTACTTAAATAACCCTTTCCCCTGGTTTTCTTGTTCTACTAAAATAGCACATGCTCGATTCCAACCCATCCTACAATTCTTGAATAATTTAAAGAAAGTACCTTGAAAGCGGAATCTCTTAGAATCCAATATACATTTGGCAGCACAGATGGAGGATTCAGACTTTGTACTTGGATAACTTGAGTAGGACTGAGCTCCATCCAAGGTTCACAGAGGCCAGGGCAGTGATCTCACACCTCTCAGAAAATAGGCAATTAATGGCACTTAGGCTGATGGCAACCAGAATACAGCCTGACAAGAGGAAAAGCCTCGTGCTTTGCGGTTATGAGACATAATGTCAAAGAATGCCTGCAGGGACCAGAGTGGGCTGGAGCCCTCTCTTGCAGTTAGCATCAAGGGCAAGGAGCAGGAGCCACGAACAGTGTCGGTCAGCATGGGCGATGCTGAGCCTGGACTCCCTCTGCCTAATTAGCAAAGGGAAAAACCAGTAGATTTTGAACATGAAGACTAAAGGTTGCCTGTCTTCTTCCCCAAAATAATTTCATTTAAGTAAGTTTTAATAAATTATTTTGACCTACAAAATTTTTAAAGCGCAAGAGTTTTTACTTGAATATTTAAAAACAATGATGAATTATATTTACTTCATGCTTAATGTTTTACGCAGTGCTCTCATACTTAATACTTCACTCAATCCTCCTAGCCCCATGTGAGTTGTCTCCCCAGATTATCTTAAAGATGAAGAATCTGAATCTTTGAGAGGCTATAAAGGACTTGTACCAGATGATATAACCAAAAAACAAATGGTGGCAGGAGGAACAAAAGTTATCATGAATTTTGCTCGTATATTTTAACAATGAAGGTTTTAAAACTCAAAATACTAAATTCTGTAAATACTAAATTCTGTAGACTAGTAAAATTTAATATTATACATTTTGGCTTATTTTGAAAGCATGAACATTGACTGAAGATACCTCATCTAATTTGAAAAAAATGACAATTTCATTCATATGAGGAACTATTAGTTGATGGATACAAAAATTTGACTAACTTTATTGTTGAGAAATTGAATTATCTATACAATTCAAAAAGAAACTTTACTGAATCATCAAAGGTCTATAATTTCAATAAAATTGTCATTGACAGATAATATTTGAAATGCATAAGAATATTTGAAATGCATATAATATTCCATCTTTTAGTGGTGGCTTTCAAAATTTGTTCAAAATAAAGGGTGGTAACAGAAAGCAAATGGAGTGAGTGACTGAAACTTGGTGTGTTGACTAGGAAGGGAAATCAGAGTACAGTAAAAATAGCTTTTTCTTTGAGCATGAACAAATCAGAACATTAACAGAATTAGAAGTAAATGAACATTAGTTCAAATCCATTTTGGAGATAAGGAAGCTGAGGCATGGGCAATTTAAATGGTTCTTTGCTGAGGCCGCAGAGCTGATGAACTGGACTGGAACTCAATTATCTGATTTCAAGTTCAACGTTATTTTCACGCTGCCACTCTGCAGCTTTGCCCACCTATGTTAGCTATGCCAATTATAGAGAAAGTTGTCTGAATATAACATGTCACTCTACTTATTACATACAATTTTAATTTGCTTATTGTTTACTAAACACAATGCATATGATTCCAAGTCCCTCAAATAACAAAGCAATGTGGATTTAAAAATGCATAACTTTCAAAAATATTAAATAGGTGGCATTAAGATAGAACATTCACTAATGTATTACACATTTAATAATACTCTAGGCTCTAGAGTGAGAAAGTTCAGCAAGAGACGGTCCTGTCTTTTGAGAAGTTCAGCTCCCAATAGAATAGACATATAAGCAAATAGTACTAATTTCATGTAATGTAACCATAAATGCAAATTCAGGTTATGCAGACTGTTAAGGAGCCGGGATTCATTAGGAAGCAGACAGCACTGCTGGTGGAAGAAGGAGCTGACAAGAGGTGAATAAAAGTGTTCTGAGCTCTGTCTGAATTTAGAAACCAAAAATACATTGTGTGCTCCTTACAAAATAGAATGGTGATGTGATGGGCAGAAAGATACCAGAAGACACGATTAAAAGCTACGTAATTTGTTTAATTTAAAAAAGATATAGGAAGTTAAACATAAAATTTACATAAAACTGGAGACAATAAGATGATACCCAAGTAGGGACAATAAACCTACTGATAATACCATCCATATAGACTGAGGATCCTATCAATTAAAGAAGCTCTTCTCTTCTATATTTATTATGAAGTTTAAATGACCTCTTTTCCTGCCCTTCATCTAACTGCAATTGACTATTAGAAAGACTGAACACATTCTTCATTCTTGCCCTTGCACTAGGTACAGTAAAACAACCCCAGCACAGATCTGAGCTTTTATCATGAGATCGGATGAATCAAAGGTCAGCTTCCTTGGCATAACATCAATGGGCAAACTCAGAGTTCAGGCCTGCTTGAAGTCTATCACGCGTATGCAGACACCAATTTTCACAATTACGCAATTTTCTTTCGGGTTTTCTGACCGATCTGTGCAGGGCTGTTTTGTTTTAATTTCATGGGGTAAGATGACTTTCAGCTGTGAGATGAGAGAGAAGCCAAAATCATAGGTAAGCTCAAATTAGCTTCTGAGAGCCCATGGATAGGATGCAAAAATCTAACTTGGAAAACAAAAATAGAGTTAGGAGTATGTGTGGTTGGTGGTGCACTAGGTTCATACTGAAGCAGGTATTGAATCTAATCTGTACAAGTATTAGAAGTAGAGCAAGGCAAAAAATCTGAGTGTGATGTTGATAGGCCAGCTTTGGAAACCGAGGGAAGCACCAGCCCATCCAGATGATTTCACCAGGACGTAAGCTGTTTGGGAAGAGCTTCAAGTTTAGGCTCATACCTGGAGGCCTGCCTCGATGAATAGGAAAGGAATGGCTCTCTGAAGCTGGCAGAGAAAGACAAATGCTCAGATTGGCACTAAATTGTTAAGTGTTTGAGCAAGCACAGGAAAAGATAAGGAGACCTGTCTGGCTTTGAGGATGCTGAGAGAGGCAAGTAGAGGTGACTGGCCATGGAGTCTGGATTGCTTGATGATTGTAATTTAAACCATCATAAGCCTAATAAAACGGACGGAGAGAAAAGAGAAATTTAGGAATGAGATGTTTAAATGAGACTAAAGTGCAGGCAAAATAGATACAAAGTGTTTTCAAAACTATGGAGAGAATAAAAATATCAGGTTCCCCGGGGTTAGGAGGGTAGGAGGGTGGAAGGAATATGTGGAGCTCAGAGGATTTTTAGGGCAATAAACCTGCTCTGTAGGATACTGTGATGGTGCAGTCACGTCATCATACATTTGTCCAGTGCAATACAATGTACAAAACAACACCAGGAATGAGCCTAATGTAACTATAAACTTGGGGTGATAGTGCTGTGTCACTGTAGGTCCATCAGTTGTCACCAAGGCACCACTCTGGTGGAGAATGTTGATAATGGGAAAGGCTCTGCATGTCCAGGGGCTGGAGGTATATGATACGTCTTATCCCTTCTGCTGAATATTGCTGTGAACCTCCAACTGCTCTAAAAATAAAATCTATTTTTTAAAAAAGAATTAAAAGAGAATAGGAGAGTTTAGTTTGAAAATTGGATATAAGAGTTGAAGATGAAGGGTAAGGATGGAGGACATAGGCAGAGATCGGTAGAAGAGACTTGGTTAACCAAATTATTATCAGAATTTCTGTATAATGTGGTTATGGATTGAATGGCCCATCCCCACCCTGCCACTCCCCATCTGCAGAGTGATTGTTCTAAATGGCAAAATCAGCAGAGCATCCAAAAGCATGACACCACTACCTAGCACTTTACTGGGATTCTTCTATTTGATTTTTCGATTACACATTCTTGGGAAAACTTCCAGAAACAGATCCATATACTCTTCAGCCCCAGGCTGTAATAATTAATAAATGCATTAGTGAAAAAGCAAAATGTTTGTCTATGACTTCAGAGGATATGGGCATATAATTAGAGAGCATTCTAGGTACTGCTTAGATTTATAAGAGAAACTCAATTATTTTTTCTTTTCTCATCATAAAAACAAAACAAACAAAGCAACAAGCAAACATGGTATTCTTTGGCTCTGGCTGCAAATTAGAATGAATGACTTTATGATTAGAAATTTTTCTCACATAAAGAATTTAAATTTTGATGTCTTTAATGCTTCAAAATGTATTGCATTCTGTGAGTACTCTGCAAAAATCTAATAAATAGATTTTATTTATTAAACAAATCTCTTTCCCGTGAGTTCAAGATTTTTCCTTTAATTCTCACCATGTTTATGTTAAAATTTACTACAATTGTGTTTTCACACAACAAGCATTTTCATTTGCAAACTTTTTAGAAAAAAAAATTGACATTTGCAAATTGTTTTGACATGTAAAGATTTGGTTTTCCATTAAAATCTTTTTACTCTCTGGAGAATCAAAGAATCTCCAGAAACAGTACACATAGTGATTAAGCAAAGATCATCCAGATCCAAATATCTCATTTTTGAATCCTGATCTCACTACTTACAAAGTGTGGTTATACCTCTTTTAGCTTTTACAGAGTAGACTACAAAATGCAATATATTTTGGAACACTGAAGATCATCAAAATACAAATTATTTATGCAAGAAAATTTAAGCAAGATATTTATCTTTGCCCCCATTATCTCATCTGTAAAACTGAGATGATAAAGGTACTTAACTCCGTAAGGTTCTTGTGAGGGTAATGAGTTATATTTAAAGTACTTTGAACAGTGCTTGGCATGTAGTAAGTATTCAATAAAATTAACTAAAAATGCCTTCTTAATGGCTTCCATATATTGAACACTTACTGAATACACAGTAACATGCTGAGAGTTTTCATATATTAAGTTGTTTATCACAACTGTAAGGTGACCCATATTCTCTCCATTTTTTATATGAGAAAGTGAATTCTTAGGATGGTCATATAACTCCCCAAAGCTTGCCAGCTGGTGAGGGTGAGCTGGTATTTGAATTCTGTGCCCTAGGCTTCAAAGGCCATATTTTTAGTTCCTTTGCTACCCCACCTTCCTTAGGCTTGTACCTGTGAGAATATTCTTGAAAGAAGTTTGTTTTCTTGAAAGAAAACAAATCTAGAGTGAGTGGTTATGACAGTTTTTGCAACTATGGTCATTTACAGTTGAAAATACGAATGACTTATTAGACTGTGAGCAGACATGCTCATATAGTGTCCCAGATGAGCTCTGGATTTTCCTAAGTAGGTAAATTGTTTTCTTTTTGTTTTTGTTTTGTACTTTGTATACATTTGTGGATCTCATTGTCTAAGGATTAAAGAGAGACCGAGAGAAACTGAAAGTGTCTTCTGTATCTCACAGGAGTGTCATGATGTTGACACTCTTTAAAAATGAGCCCAGGAAATGGATTTACTGGCCCTCAGACAAGTGACCTTGTGGAACTCTAATTCATACAAACCTCAACAACACTATAAGGCCCCAGGAGACTTTCCAAGCATTCAACATGTGCTTTACACAAAACAGTTCCCTATATATCTGGAAGAAAGAAAAAATCACCAAGGAGGACTTTTCAAAGATGAACAAACACTGTGTGTGGGGGTGGGGGGACAGTAATCTTTCTCTCTTTAGCAGACCCAGTCTTTAAAGGCTGTAGAGAGAATAGTTTGCCATAACATCCTCACAGACACCTATGAGTGTACAAAATTCCTTCTGAACCCTGAGAGCTAATGAATGAGGCCCTTTTCCGCTGCTTCTTGGTTCACATAGGTGTTGGATATAAGCAATGCTTTCAACTTATATGGTTGAAATCCTTCAATTTATGGATGAAGAATTTGAGGCATGGGGATTCTTAGGGATTTCTAAAAATTATATGGCTGTTGGTGGTCAAAGGAGGAATTGAACTCAGGTCTTATTTTAATCACGTTTTTCTTACCCAACCATGTTGCCATTTTAGCTCAATGGGAAAAACAAAACAAAACAAAAAACAATGACAAAAATCACAAGGGAACAGAAAAAGTTTTGGAATCATTTATTAATGACCATATTAATGTGCTCTCTCAAAAGAAGCCAACAATAACTGAAAAAGAAGGGCTGCAAAATAATGTAGATATTTGTAAACAAATCCACCAAGATCACAAAGGAAGGCATAGGAAATATGGGCACAAGTACTTCTTCTCAATCAACCAAGAATATCTTAGATTTCATGATTTTAAATTCAAAACTTTACCATTATCTTATCAGCCTTTCTATAGAGCTTGTCTTCATAGAAACTGTTGTAGAATAGATCACAGCAGGATTATCCAGAATTTGTTTGCCTTTTTACATATCTCTTTTGAGGTGACTCATTCTGCATATTCTCCTTCCCACCTGGCTTCTGGTGAAACATAAATTGCAGATAAAGAGCAAGATGGTACATTTCCCAAGGTCCGTAACATATGCAAAATGACTGCTAGACGTCAAAAGACTATGGATGTAAATGCTTATTACTTAAGATTCAAGCATTTTTAATTTTATTACAAAATATAATATTATTTTCCCCAAATACTTGGAGATCTAAAAAATGGTCTTTAAGAAAATAACACCTTGTACAGCGAAGGACAAATTGTTCCAGTTTGCACAGAAATTAAGAGTTTCCTGGGTGGGTCTCAGGACTTTCAGTGCTAAAATCCGGACAGTTTCGATTGATCATTCTAGTCAGTCCAAATCTGTATGGAAGTTCACAACCCCCTCTGGAAGTGTTGTTTGTCCCCGAGACAGCTAATCTGAACCCCCCTGCAAAGGCAGAGTCAGTTCTCATGGAGTCTGGAGATTATTTCCCATCTTTCTAGATCACAATTTTTATGGGATCTTATATCTGAGAATCTAGTCATTAATTCTGCAAAGGACCTGCCCAAACAAGTATCTGTAAGTATGCGTATCTGCATGCTCTGGATTTCAAAGAATATGGAAGTAACTCCAAAATAGGACAGACAGAAGCCCGAAAACAATTGGGAAAAGTTTTATATAGCCTTGTAATGCTTTTTGGTTAGGCTTTCACCCGTAGCAGCAATCCTAGTTTCTTTCAGGCAATTTACTTTATTCTCTCCTGAACTGCTATCCTAGAGAATCCCTATAACATCCTTTCAGTTTTGCAGTTCTAGAAGTCTCTATTACGGAGAGCAATAGGAAGAGAGAAGTATGGCTGAGAGAGTGAGTCATTGTGGTAAGCTGGAGCATGGGGCTGTGGAGATTTCAGGGCCTGACGTTTCTAAATGCCTTGCCAAAGCTGATCCAGCATGTTTCCTTCCCAGCATTAATAATTACTTGGCACTAAAGAAACACTTGCTGATAAAGCGTTTTGTTGTATGGTATTTTTTATTATCTCTGTCTTGGAAAATGGTAGCCACTGATAATCTAATAGAGAGGAGATGCTCACTTCATTAATTTATTATAACCCAGAATCCTGGGCAGGGTGTTTGATTACAGGGAATATTCTTTATTTCTGTCAAATTAAGAAGTTGGCACAACCCAGTAGGTGATGTAAAGCTTTGGGTTAAGTGCCTTCCTGATTCTTTCTATCAGTCCACCAGGAACCCGCAGTTTAAGCTTAAATTTTTTCTACCATTTTTAACTTTACTTGGTTTCTTCCAATTTATGTTTACTTTAACTTTAATAACAAGCTCATACTGGCAATATTATGTAATTTCATCTCTACCAACAAGGCGCCACAGAGTTAAGGATCCTGGCAGTGCTGCCAATCACTGTGTGTGACCCTGAGCACAGCACTTAATCACCCTAAGCCCCTGATTTCTTTATCTGTGAGATGGAAAGGTTGGACTAAGGTTGTCTCCAGCTTTACTATTTCATGGTCTATGATTGGGTTAAAATTAGGGATAAATAAGTAGGAAAGAAAATTTTTTCGAAGATATCAAAAAGGAATATATTTGTTTTGTTAATTTCCAGTGAAAGAATGAGTTATTTGGTTTTAGCTTGCCAGAGCTGAGGGCCTATTGTGATGTATGCAGCAGAAATGCTTATTGCAGTTCATGTGCTATTCCTGAAACAAGGAAACATCTGGGGATTTCTGTGAAAATTGGGATTCATTCATAAAAGACACTTTTGCTTTTACACAGGGTTGTGCACTACCCCACCTGCTCTACCTTGTCCTTTGTGAGAGTTTCACCCTCTGTCTATTAGCAGTTATTTGTTTTCTTAATTCATTTGTATAATCTGTGATTTTTTTAAAAATGCTCCATGTCAATAAAAAGAGAACAAAAGAATGTGAGCTATATATTATTGTGCCTGGTGCATGGCAATAAAATCAGAGAGACAACGTGTTACAGCTGAGAGAGGCCTTAGAGATCAAGACTTCAACTCCTTCATATTGTAGATTAGGAAAAACACCCAACTCATTGCTGGCAAAGCAGAGACCGGTCCCTCCTGATTCTTTTATTTCATTTATCACCAGAAAATTATATCTTTCTCATCTCTATGAGTACACTTATTTTTAAATTTGATTCCTTAATTAGAGTGAAATAAAAGAAACAAAAATTTAAATATTATTTTATTGTATGAAAGTTTCATGTGGACCCAGGTGAAAAGTCAGATAATTCTACAAGGTTTAACCAAAAAAAAATAGTTGTTGTCTATTTTACTTTTTTCACTTGCAATTGTGATGCCCCAGAGGCACCACATTTATTTCTTTGTGCTGTTTGTTTTTTTTTTTTTACATATATACTTGCTTTCACTTTTCTAAATAAATATTTTATACTATTAGCTCTTGATTAGTAGTTTTAGATATCATGTATCAACTTGCTACTATCGAATTTGGGAATTTAACTCTTGCACATCTTCATCCCTAAGGAGTTGAAGTCATTGATCTCCAACATACCTTTATTCCCACTCCGACCCCCACCCCCAACTTCTCAATATAGTTATATCCTTCATTTTGGTTAGATTTTATTCCATGTTTGAATATTATAAGTAATATTCACAGTTGAGCCATTCAGAGAACAATTATTACATTTGCTATCTTGTTTCACAACTTTCTCCCTGGAGTTTGTATGACCTAATTTTATTGTTCTTGTTTGCTTGCTGCTTTATACCCTGCATCACTAATAAGCAATTCATACCCAATCCCTCTGAAACAGTGTAACTCTCAACTCAGTGCATTCAGAATCATCAGATGATCTATCAATTTCATCTTTTCCTGAACCATTCTTTTCTAATCCATATGGGTAGCCTTCTGGGCCAACTAACATCTTCCAGCCACTAGCTCTCATGTTTGAATCATCTCTTTCCTTGATCCCATATCAGCTTGTTTCCTCATTTACTTCTGTATGTATTTTAAAGAACACATTCTTCCATAACATTCTGAGAGAGGGTGCATGGACCATAAAACATTTTGACAGTATCTATAGCCTGACTTAACCCTTGCTTAATAATTTGGCAGGATATAAAAATCAAGTTTGGAAATCATTTTCTCCTGGAAAGTTTAAGACATTGCCCTATTGTCTTCTAACTTCCCATGTGGTTCCAAATTTCATTGTCAAATGACAGGATTTGGATCTTTATTCATGATTTTTACTAGACATTCAGTGGAACACTGTCTTGACCTCCAGTTTGGAGATATTTTGATAATTTTGTGTGTGTGTGTGAAGTTCCCTAGATGTCTAGAGATCTTGATGTCACAGTGCTGGCAGAGGTGCACTTTTCCAAGCCTCTGCACATGTTAACCTACTTATGCACCAGGTTATTTCCTCTGGATGCTGTAACAATTTGCCATAAATTTCGTGGTTTAAAAAAACAGATTCATTTTCATATGGTCCTGGAGGTCAGAAGTCTAAAATAAGTTTCAGTGAGCTAAAGTCAAGATTTTGGCAGGGCTAGTTTTTTCCTATGGGCTTTAGAGAAGAATTTGTTTCCTTCCTTTTTTCCAGCTTCTAAAGGCTTCCTTCACTCTTGCATTTCTTGACTAATGGTCCCATTCCCCATCTTCATGCCAAGAGTGTAGCATCTTCAAATCCTTTCCTGCTTCCACCTTCATATTACCTTCCCTCTTGTAAGCACCTCTGTAATTATATCAGGCCTACTAAAATAATCTAGGATAATCTCACCATTTTGAGACTCTTAATAGAATTACATCTGCAAAGTCCATTTTGCCATAAAAGGGAACATATTCACAATTTCTGGGGATTCAAACATGGAGATCATTAGGAAGCCAGTAATCAACGTACTACAGGACACCAAAACCAAGAGAGGGGCCCTTTGCTTCATTCCTCTATGATTGTTCTCTAGCCCATCTCTCTGAAACCCTACTCTTCAGAACTGGAACATGGCATTTGGGCTGCCTATCTCCCAACTCCTCTGTTTTTTGGCTTCACACCTTATAACAGTAATGTGGTCAATTCCAGCTGCATCCAACCTTTCCAAAATTCTCCCTCAATTCATTTCCTAGAGTACTTCTGCTCCTTTCATATGTCCAATCTTATCCTGCTTCTTCATTCACTTATATGTGTTCAGCACTTTACATCTGTCATGTATATGATCTTATTTGATATGCCCCTTAGTGATTAAGAGACCTGACTCTGCTAGCCAAAAATCTTGGTTTGTAAATCCCACTCCAATATTTACATTTGATCTTGGGCTACTGAATCTCTCCGTAAGTTGGTTTCTTCCTCTGTATAAAAGGAGATAACTATAGTACTTAAGAAATTGCATGGTTTAAGAACAAAGGCAATGGTGTAAGAAAAGCACATAGTTCAGGACCTACCAAATAATATGGACTGAAAATAGTAGCAATTATTATTACTATTGTTAACCTTGCAACCATATACATATGTGTATATATGTGTGTGTACACACACACACACACAAGAGATTCTTAAAGGTTAAATGACTTGTTCCAAGTTATACATCTCTAACTAGCAAAGCTTCAATGCACAAGTTTTACCTCAGGTTTCATGCTTCACTGGGCAAACCTGAACACAGGACTCAAAGCAACTTCAGAGGAAATGTCCAGACCTTCTCTAAGAATTCACCTCACACCGCCAAGCAAGGATGTAACCCTACTAAAACAGGCCATGCTGTCATTTATCATAGCTATTGTGGGTAGCACAATGGTCCCTTTCTAAGTCACTGAAGTTATTTTCAAGTTGTTTTATTTGCCATCTAATCCTTAAAATTGGAAGGAACACACTGAATTGAGCTTTAACTAATCAATTATGTATATTTGTATGTATTGTCCTGGCAATATATTATTGTGTAACAAGCCATCCCAAAACTTAGTGGATCAAGACCGTGATGATGATTGATTTTATTTATAAGTCTGCAATTTGTGCAAGGCTCAGTAAGGGACATTCATCTTTGTTCCAAATGACTTCAGTTGAAGCAGCTTAAAAGAGGGTTGTAGTAAACATTCAAATATGGATCACTCACACATCTGGCAATTGAAGCTCTAAACTAAGAGCTCAACTGGTACTATGCCTCTGTTCCTCTCCATTTGAGTGTGGATCGGTCTCATAGCCTGGTGGCTGAGTTTTAAGAGTGAACATCCTGAAAGAGAGTCAAGCTTCACAAGTAACATAGAGACACTTCTGTTCTCCTCTTTAGTCAAGGAAACTACGAAGGCCTATCCATTGTCAAGAAGAGAGAACATCAACACTTTCTGTGAGGAAGGGGCAAGGTCTGGAGGAACATGTACAGTGCAAAATATAGGGGATGGGAAATTTATGTATGCATATTCACACATATATGCATGTATATGTGTTTATTTCATATTCAAATATATATTTCATAGCCATATATGTATGAAGTACTTGATCTATGTAAAATAACAGTTCCACTCTGGCATCACCTGTGCCCATTTACTTTCTCCATAGCAATTATAATTACTTGGCATATTATATATTTATTTATTATCTGTCTGACCTCCACTAGAGTGAAGTTCCATGGAGGCAGGAATCTTATCCCATTTTATTTACCACTATATCTTTATTATGCAGAATACTGCATGGCACATAGTAGGTGCTCAATTTATTTCTTGAATGCATGAATGGACACTGCCTCCAATATATTGGGTTATGAATTCATAGATGCTGGCTCTCAGGCTGAACACTGAGACATCAGTTAAAAGACAGCTTGGTGGCAATCTCTTCCATATATAACAAACTTGGCACATGGCAGTGAAAAAATGTTATTTAAGCTTCTGACACCTGCATTTGCAATCCTATGGAAAATATATCTCTATAACCACTTTCCTCTACATTTTATTTCCCTTTCATGGACCAGCCATTGCTAGAAGCTTCAGCAGAGGACTATTTTTTTAATGGCAGCTATGAAGTATTAAGAAAAAGGCAGTGACAGATACAAGGATTTTATTTGCCTTCCGCAAGATGTAATTCGTGAAGCCTCATAAAGTCAAAGTTAATAAGTTGCCTGCTTTGCCTTGAGGTGTTTTTAATAGCGCATACTAGTATTTATTTCAGAAAGAATACCTTTGGCACATTAACTGTCAAGTAAAAATGATCTGAAAAGACCTTGTTTGGCTTTAGAAAAATTAAAGCCCTCAAAGCATGGAAAGCAATAAAAGATGATGTGCCTTTTGTCAGAAGAGATTTGTTATAGTGAATCCTTATGACCAGCACCTCCACAGCTTTAGCTGTAAACACGTATTGGTTGCTAACTGTGATATCCATTCGGATTCTTGACACGAAGACGTGGCATCCTCCATATGCATTTTGGTTGTGATAAAACACTATCTCATACCTACGGTAGGGAAACACATAGTAAGTTCATAAATTACACAATATTTTTCTTAAATTTTGATTAAACATGCAAAAATAATAATATGGAATGCTAAATATGATATTCAACACTATTTGGGGAAAACCAAGCACCTCTTTACTCAAAATATCTAAAGATGTCATTAAGAATATTGTTATTGCCCGGCTGGGCGTGGCTCAGCAGCTGAACATTGACCTAGGATCCAGGAGATCGCAGTTCGATTCCCAGTCAGGGCACATGCCCGGGTTGCGGGCTCGATCCCCAGTCGGGGGCCTGCAGGAGGCAGCCCATCAATGACTCTCATCATTGATGTTTCTCTCTCCTTCCCTCTCTCTCCCTCTCTCTGAAATCAATAAATATATATATATTTTTTTAAAAGAATATTTTTATTAAACCCTCAAGAACTGCAACATAGCAATACTTATGGATTCTCTTAATTTGCCCTTAATATCAACATTAATATTTGATCATATATAACCATATGATATATGACCATGACATATTTATAAAATAAATTCATATATAAGAAGATGTTACTAGTTTAATATGAATAAAACATGATCTTTTGGGCCATTTTCAAGAAGTGGTTATGGATTTGAATCATTATTTCCAAAAATTCTGTGGACTGGCAGAAAAATCAGAGAGCTTTGAACCGTGTTTTTTGAAAATTTTATTCTCCATACTGGGCTCTGGTGGACATGGTGTAGGAGAAAAACTAAGAACAATGCAAAGGTCCGTTTGGCACAGTGTTGGATTTTTTCCACTCGTGGAAAATAGACATTTGTAATTGAAACATCAGTAAAAGTGTTGACTACTAATATCATCTTTATCATTATCATCATCATCATGATAGTTAACATTTACTGGGTACTTTACAAGGTGCTAGGAACATACTAAATGCTTTATATATAGTATGTGTTAACACATTTACTCATCACAACATTCCTCTAAGGCAGGTGTTATTAGTAACCCATTTTAAAGATGGGAAAATTGAGGGATAGAAAGTTCAGTATTTGTGGCCAATATCACAGAGCTAATAGAAGGCATAGTCAGAATTTGAATTTAAATGTTGGCTCCTGAGTTCATACTCATAACCATACTGCTCTATTGTTTCAAAAAGTCCCAACGTTACCTATAAAGAAAAAAAAAGCAAGTTCTATTACAGGAGATGATATGATAGTGAAAATCAAGAATGCATCATGTATTAGGGTCCAGGAACCAAAATCAGTTTCAGAAATCGGCGCCTGCTGTCACACTTCACCTGTTCACCAGATGGCTTTCTCCCCATTGCAAAATACTAATAATATTTAATCTATGTCAAAGATTACCTTATCTAACCTTTCAAACAGATGAAAACTAGTTCTAAGAAAGATTAAGCAACTTGTTCATAGTTGATAGTCAAGAGCCACTTTAGATACTCTCACTCCAAATCTGTGCTTGAATTCACCATCCTCATGGTTCTTGCTCCTGGATACTCAACAGAGCCACTGATAAACACCGTTGACTGGGTTCCACCTCTAGAGACTCCAATTTAGTTGGTCTTGGCTGGGGCCTGGAATAGGTAGTTTACAAAAGCTCCCCACCTGAATTTAATGTGCGTCCATAGCCAAGATCACTATACTATCTGATACTGTTCCGCATCTTAAAGTTGTCTTTGGTCTCAACCTCCCAAAATGCAATAATCCAGATTACTCTTTCCAGTACAGGTACAGTATAAACTGGACACTTCAGTGATTGGAAATCTCCAGTGCTTTTTTGTATAGGTCTTGTCACATAAGACATGAAGATTAAATGTGAAATGGATTTCTGAACCCAGTCACAAATAACTAGGTGGTTCTGAGTAGGATGCCATAATTTTAAATTCACTTTTTTCTGATCTTCCTGACAGATAATCTTTTCATGACATATGATGTACTTAAATTGCCTTCCAACTATATTTTTATCTCTAGTATACCTGGCCCACACTTTTTTTAGTTAGTGCAGTTCACAAAGGATATCATAGGGGTAACCTGAGTCAAGGGGCATTGCATTTGGCTAAAGTAAGGGTCTCATTGCCCTGGCTGGTTTGGCTCAGTGGTTAGAGCGTTGGACTGTGGACGGAAGGGTCCCAGTTTGTATTTATTTCTTTTTGAAAGTAAAAGAATAATAAAACATAGAGCTATTGGGCAAGTCTGAAAAAGAATAAGTTTACTTAAGGGTGATGAAATGTAATTCCTAAGATATAATACCTAATATCTATATTATCATCTGTTAAATATTTGATGAAGTAGAAATGCTTATCTGGACAGCAACTTGACCAGATAAAAGTAATTAGAAGAAACAAGCACAAATCCAATACCTGCATTTTAGCAAATGACCTGTATGTAGGTTTAGCACTGGAAAAGTTGGCTGTCAAACAAAAGTGTTCCAGAGACAGCTCAGTGCTAAAAGGCTAAGTGCTTTGGCTTATCTTTGAAATGTTGGCTAAAGATTCAGGAAATAAGAAAGAAAGCATGGATATAAAATTTTCTGTGGTGATGGGAGCCAGGGAAGTAAAGTAATCTGAAACCATAATTTACAGTTAATTTTAGTCTTCCCGTCAGAACACTTAAACAAATATTACTATAATTTGTAGATTTTTACTTTTATTTCTTTTTTTTTAATATATATGTCAGAAGACAGGTAAATAGTCTACCTGACAAATATGTTTCTCTGTTGAAAATGGTAACATGTTCTGGAAAATTAAATTGCAGGTAAGTAGACAATAAAATACATACTCCTCTATCATCGGGAATATTCAGTCATCTTTAAATGACTTTAAAGTCATTGTGGTCATCCATCCTGAACTGTATCACAGGATTTTAATTGATTACTAGATTTTTGTTGGATTAACTTCATAATTTTCTCTCTTATTGACATTCTCTAGAAAGTACATTATTAGTCAAAGAGAGCGGAGATGAATTTCATTTTTACCACCAACATAAATTTTTAGACCTTCATTATCATTTATAGAACAGAACTTTGATCTGTAGTTAGATATGATTTCTTCACTGAATAAAAAGTTTCTTTTGCAGATATATATTACTTTCACTAGGTCTCTTTTAATGTCATCTGTTTACAATACAGAGAGTTTTGATAAAAAGCACAGTGTTGTAGTGTAAAAAACACTGGGTTTGGATCCACAATATACAAACCCCAGGCCCTGGGTTGTCCTGGATTTGAATCTCTCCTTTATATACTCTGAGCTGTGGACAAGCCACCATCTCTTTATATTATTTTTTAATTACAGTTCACATTTCTTACTGTTTTGTCTTAGTTTCAGGTGTACAGCATACTGGTTAGACAATCATACACTTTAGTAAGTATTCCCCGCAATATTTCAAGTAGCCACCTGGCACCACACGTGGTTATTACAGTATTATTGACTATATTCCTTATGCCATACGTTACATCCCTGTGACTGCTTTGTTACTACCAATTTGTACTTCTTAATCCCTTCACGTTTTTTCTCACAGTCCTCCAAACTCCTCCCTTCTGGCACCCATCAGTCTGTTCTCTGTGTCTATGAGCCTGTTCCTATTTTATTTGTTCATTTATTTTGCTCTTTGGATTCCACATATAAGTGAAATCGTATGGTATTTGTCTTTTAAGCCACTATCTCTTCATCTGTCTTCATCAGTAAGACTCTCCCTGTCTAACTGGTAGGGTTGATATGAGGATGGTGATATACATGAAACTGCTTTGAAAGTATTAATTGCTTTATAAATGTAGAGAAGTGTAATCGAGATTTTCCTAAATCCAGTGATTCTAGCCATATATTACATATATCTCAGAAAGGAATTGTGGATAAAACTAATTAGAAGAAATGCCCTTCATCTAGTGACCTCAAACAAATCATTAAAAAAATTTTCTCTGCCTTTTTTATCCCATTTGTGATATGAGTTCTGGTATCCAATTTGTGATATGAGCTCTGTTATCCTATTTGTGATATGACTATAGTAACACATAATTGTATATAGGGCTTGAGGTAGATTTTGAAGGAATGAGAGACACATACACTTTAGTTCTCTGGTACCAAGGAGACACATCCCATTAAGTTATCAAACAATATTACTGTGAAACCCATGTTTTTACTTGTAACATTTTCATCTTACAACAGGTTTTGTTTGTTTGTTTTTTCTCAAAGATTGGGGCCTAAAGCAAGATTTTCTGATTATAACATCTCTCCATTCACCCCATTTTTTATTTCTCAGAACATAAGAAACATCTATAAGATATTTTTCACTGCATTTGTATCCAAGCCAAATGTAAAAACCTGTCTGACTCCTGCTTCTAAAAAAATACCTGGCTCTTTTGCAAGTAGGAGCAGCAGAGGAAAACAAACAGGGAAGCCTGGAGCCATTTTTGCTGAATGCCACCTGTTTTCTCTGGCCCCTGACACCAGTGCCTCCATTAGCCCTCCTCCACAGCATCCACACAGCTATGACATGGGTGTAGGATGCCTTGCTTGGGCTTTCAGATGCCATTATTGCTGTTTGCTCTTTTCTTCTTTGGCCACTGAGAGTGGGCCTTCTTTTCCTCCTAAGTCAGGTAATAGCCAAGACAGCGCTCCTTCGGGGTGCGCTCTGCCAGCTGCATTGTGAGGGCCTGGCTCTCAGCCCCACCTGAAGGCGGGAAGTTCAGAGGGGCCAGGACGAGCTGGGCAGCGAGCGTCTGCGTGCGCTCAGGGACAGGCCTCTGTTGCCCCCTCCCTCTAGTGAAGCTGGGCAACCCACTGTTCACCAAACAGGACCTGTGCTTTCCCACGTCCACACTTGGTTATGTTGTTTGACTGCCCATGACTCCCAGCCCCTGATTTTGAATGTTTTATCATCTTTCAAAGATATCTCAAATACCAACCACCACCCTGAAACTTGGGCATTTCTTGCAAAATTTTGTCAGCTGTCCCTCTGATGCATCTCTATGACTCATAATTTAAAGCAGCCTTAGGTGACTTGACACATTCTTTTTTGTATGCACTAATTTCCTTATTGTTTCCGCCCTATGATAAGAGACATTAGCTGTATAACTGTGGACAAATCACTTGCCCCTTGGTAAATATTTTTTTACTCATTAAATGAGGATTGCAATAGTAAATTTACCTCACAAAATCATCTTGAAGATAAAATTAATGTAAGTACAGAACTTAGACCAGTGTCTGTTACATAGTAAATGTTATGTAAGCTGTTATTTTTTATAACATTATTACACTTATCATAAATATATATGTGGATGTCTGTATTTTTTAAGAGAAACTTAACTCATCCTTCCTTTCTTTTTTTTTGGATTTTTTTAACTTACCTCTGTTGTTGAAAATATTATAGATGTTCTCTTTTTTTTCACCATTGACCCCTTCTACCCCACACCCACTCCCCGCCCCAGGCCTTCATCAGACTATTGTCTGCGTACATGGGTTATGCATATATGCATATAAATTCTTTGGTTAATTTCTCCCCACCCACCCCCACCTTCCTTCTGAGATTGGTTAGTCTGTTCCATGCTTCTATGTCACTGAATCTATTTTGTTCATCAATTTACTATGTTCTTTAGATTCTATATATAAGTGAGATCATATGATATTTGTCTTTCTCTGTCTGGCTTATTTCACTAGTATAATTTTCTCTAGGTCCATTCATACTGTCTCAAAGTGTGCGAGATCCTTCTTCTTTACAGCTGCATAGTATTCCATGGTGTAAATGTCCCACAGCTTTTTTATTCACTCATCTACTGATGGGCATTTGGGCTGTTTTCAGATCTTAGCTATTATAAATTGTACTGCTATGAACATAGAGGTGCATAAGTTCTTTCTGATTAGTGTTTCAGGATTTTTAGTATATATTTCTAGAAGTGGGATCACTGGGTCAAAGGCAGTTCCATTTTTAAGTTTGTGAGGAGCCTCCATACTTTTTTCCATAGTGGCTGCACCAGTCTGCATTTCCACCATCGGGGTACCAGGGTTCCCCTTTCTCCACACCCTCACCACCACAAGTCATTTGTTGATTAGTTGATGGTGCCATTCTGACAGGTGGGAAGCGATACCTCATTGTGGTTTTAATGTATGTCTCTCTGATGATTAGTGATGTTGAGTTGTATTAGTTCTTTGTACACTTTGGAAATTAGCCCCTTACATTCTTGGCAAATATGTTTTCCCAGACTGTGGGTTCCTTTGTATTTTGAGGCTGATTTCTTTTGCTGTGCAGAAGCTTTTTAGTTTGATGTAGTCCCATTTATTTATTTCTTCTTTTGTTTCTCTTGCCTTAAGAGATGTATTAGTGAAAATTCCACTACATGAGATGTCTGTGATTTTACTGCCTATGTTTTCTCCCATGATTTTTATGTTTTCACAAGTTACATTTAAGTCTTTTATCCTTTTGAATTTATTCTTGTGTGTGGAATAAATTGGTGATCTAGTTTCATTTTTTTGCATGTACCTGTCCAATTTTCCCAGCACCACTTATTGAAGAGAGTGTCTTTACTCCATAGTGTGCTCTTGCCTCTTTTGTCAAATATTAACTGACCATAATGGTGTGGGTTTATATCTGGGATCTCTGTTCTGTTCCATTGATCTATATGTGTGTTGTACCAATACCAGGCTGTTTTGATTACAATGGCTTTGTAGTATAGTTTGATATCTGGTAAAGTGATCCCTCCCACTCTGTTCTTCTTTCTCAAGATGGCTGCAGCTATTTGGAGTTTTTTTTGGTTCCATATAAATTTTTGGAATATTTGGTCTAGCTCTGTGAAATATGCTGGTCTAGCTCTGTGAAATATGCTGTTGGTATTTTAATAGGAATTGCATTGAATCTATAGATTGCTTTGGGGAGTATGGACATTTTAATAATATTAATTCTTCTAATTCATGAGCATGGTATATTCTTCCCCTCATTTATATCTTTCTCTATTTCTTTTTTCTGTGTCCTGTAGTTTTCCAAGTACAGGTCTTTTACCTCCTTGGTTAATATTATTCCTAGGTATCTTATTTTTTTTAGTTGCAATGGTAAATGGTATTTTTTTTTTTTTTTTTAGTTTCTCTTTCTGAGAGTTCATTGTTAGCATATAAAAATGCTGTTGATTTTTGGATATTAATTTTGTATCCAGCTACCTTGCCAAACACATGTATCAAATCTAGAAGTACTTTGATGGAGTCTTTAGGGTTTTCTATGTACAATATCATGTCATCTGCAAATAATGACAGTTTTACTTCCTCCTTTCCAGTTTGGATACCTTTTATGTTTCTTTCCTGTCTGATGGCTGTGGCAAGGACTTCCAGAACTATGTTGAATGAGAGTGGTGAAAGTGGACATCCCTGTTTTGTTTCTGTTTTTAAGGGAAATGGTTTTAGTTTTTGCCCATTGAGTATGATGTTGGCTGTAGATCTGTCATATATGGCCTTTATTATGTTGAGGTATGATCCCTCTATTCCCACTTTGCTGAGAGTTTTTATCAGAAATGGGTGCTGGATTTTGTCAAATGCCTTTTCTGCATCTATTGATATGATCATATGATTTTTGTCCTTCATTTTGTTTATGTGATGTATCACATTTATTGATTTGCGGATGTTGTACCAGCCTTGCATCCCCGGAATACATCCCACTTGGTCATGATGTATGATCTTTTTAATGTATTGCTGGATCCGGATTGCTAGTATTTTAGTGAGGATTTTAGCATCTTTGTTCATCAGGGATATTGGCCTGTAATTTTCTTTCTTTGTAGTATCTTTATCTGGTTTTGGGATTAGGATGATGCTGGCCTCATAAAAAGAGTTTGAGAGTTCTCCCCCCTCTTGAATTTTCTGGAATAGTTTGAATAGAATAGGTGTTAATTCTTCTTTGAATGTTTGGTAAAACTCGCCTGTAAATCCATCTGGTCCAGGACTTTTGTTTGCTGAGAGTTTTTTGATTACTGCTTCGATTTCATTAGTTTTTATTGGCCTATTCAGGTTTTCTGCCTCTTCTTGATTCAGCTTTGGAAGGCTGTATGCTTCTAGGAATTTGTCCATTTCCCCCATGTTGTCCAATTTGTTGGCATATAGTTGCTCATAGTATTTTCTTACAATCCTTTGTATTTCTGTTGGGTCAGTTGTTATATCGCCTCTTTCATTTCTGATTTTATTTCTTTGGGTCCTCTCTCTTTGTTTCTTAGTGAGTCTGGCTAAAGGTGCATCAATCTTATTCACCTTTTCGAAGAACCAGCTCTGGGTTTCATTGATTTTTTGTATTTTTTTTTAGTCTGTATGTCATTAATTTCGGCTCTGATTTTTATTATTTCCTTCCTTCTACTTCCTCAGGGCTTTTCTTGCTGTTCTCGTTCTAGTTCTTTTAGTTGTTGTGTTAGATGGTTCATTAGATCTTTTTCTTGTTTCTTGAGATAGGCCTGTAATGCTATGAATTTTCCTCTCAGGACTGATTTTGCCGTGTTCCATAGATTTGGGGTTGTTGTCTGTTCATTTTTGTTACTTTCCATGAAGTGTTTGATTTCTTCCTTGATCTCCTTGGTAACCCATTCATTGTTTAATAACATGCTATTTAGCCTCCATGTGTTGAATATTTTTGAGTTTTTTTCTAGTGGTTGATTTCTAGTTTCATGGCATTGTGATCCAAGAAGATGCTTGATATGATTTCAATCTTCTTACATTTGTAGAGACTTGCCTTGTGCCCTAACATGTGGTCTGTTTTTGAGAATGTTCCATGTGCACTTGAGAAGATTGTGTATTCTGCTGCTTTGGGGTGAAATGTTCTGTAAATGTCAATTAAATCCATGATCTCTAGTGAGTCATTTAAGTTCTGTGTTTTCCTGTTAATTTTTTGCCTTGATGATCTGTCTAATGATAACAGTGGGGTGTTAAAGTCCCCCACTATGATTGTGTTGCTGTCAATCTCCCCCTTAAAATCCACCAAGAATTTTTTTATATATTTAGGTGCTCCTATATTGGATGCATATGTAAGGGTTATTTCCTCCTGCTGTACTGATCGCTTTAGTATTATGTAGTGACCTTCTTTGTCTCTTGTTATGGTCTTTATTTTGAAGTCTATTTTGTCAGAAGTATTACTTCTCTAGCTTTTTTTTTTTCCTTTCCATTTGCATGGAATATTTTTTTCCATCCCTTCACATTTAGCCTGTATGAATATTTTGCTCGCAGGTGGGTCTCTTGCAGACATCATATCTATGGGTCATGTTTTCTTATCCATTCAGCTACCCTATGTCTTTTTATTGGAGCCTTTATTCCATTTACATTTAAGATTATTATTTATATACACTTATTTAATGCCATTTTCCCCCTTTATGCGGATGTACCTTTCTCTCAGTATTTCTTCTTCTTCTTCTTAAAGCAGTCCTTTTAGCATTTCTTGTAATGCTGGTTTGGTGGTACTGAACTCCTTTAGCCTTCTTTTGTCTGGGAAACTCTTTATTTCACCTTCAGTTGTAATTGATAGTCGTGCTGGATAAAGCAGTCTTGGTTGCATGTTCTTGCTTGTTATTACTTTGAATGCGTCATGCCAATCCATTCTCACCTGAAGTGTTTCTGGTGAGAAATATGCTGTCAGTCTTATGGGTGTTCCCTTGTAGGTCGCTGCTTGTCTCTCTCTTGCAGCCCTTAATATTCTCTTTGTCCTTGACATTTGCCATTTTAATTATGATGTGTCTTGGAGTGGGTCTCTTTGGGTTCCTCTTGTTTGGAACCCTCTGTGCTTCCTGAACTTGTGTGGCTTTCTCCCTCACAGCTTGGGAAGATTTCTGTCATTATTTCTTCCACCAAGTTCTCTATCTCTTGCTCACTTTCCTCCCTTTCTGGTACCCTAATGATGAGAATGTTGTTTTGCTTTAGATTGTCCCAAAGTTCCTTTAAACTGTCCTCATGCTTTTTAAGTGTTTTTTCTTTTTGCTGCCCTGATTGAGTGTTTTTTTTTCTACCTTATCCTCTAAGTCACTTATTCTGTCCTCTGCTTCACTGAGCCTACTTTTAATTCCTTCCAGCATATTCTTGAAATCAGATATATTAGTCTTCATTTTGGCCTGGTTATTATTTCTCATATCTATATCTTTTTTCATGTTGATGAAGCTTTCACTAAGTTCCTGGACCTTCCCATTAAGAGTCTTGTGTTTCTCATTAATTTCCTTGGACATCTTTATAACCATTACTCTGAACTCTATTGATAACTCACTTACCTCCATCTCATCAAGGTCTTTTTCTGGTGATTTTTTCCTTTTCTTTAGTTTGGGGGTTGTTTGTCTCCCATTTTAGTGACTCTTAGTGTTTATCTCTGTATATTAGATATATTTACTGTCTCCCAGTCTTGTGGGGTGGGATTTTATAGTGTATGTCCAATGGGACCCAGAGGTGTATTTTCCTTATGCTTCTGTGATATTTGCTCTAGGTATGTCCCTTTTGTGGGTGTTCCTTTTGTAGGTTCTTTGGGTTCTCCTGTTGTGATTGGGTCTAGATTGTTGTTGACCCGTTCATGGGAGGACTCTTCTCTCAAGTTGGCTAATGCTGAAGCTCAGCCACAACATCATGTGAGCTGTTGTACAGGTGTTGACAGGGCAAAATGAAACACAACCAAACTCCCAGGAAACAAACAGTAACTTACAAAATATCCTGAAATATCCTGACAATCACAATGAAAACAACCCAAGAGAAAGTAGAATTGTGAGAGCGAAGCAAGAACACAAATGCTAAAGCAAAAAAGAAAGAGAAAAGGATATTATTGGTAATAAAAATAATAATAATAAGTAAAAAATAGATAAGCTACTGGGAGATAAAAGGGGTAGAAACAAGATTCTGAAAGGAAAGAAGGGTGAGAAGAGCAAGCAAAAAAATAAGGGTAGAGAGTAGGAATGGGAAAGTGGTTGAAAAATAAAAAATAAAAATAAAACAAAAAGACAAATGCAAACAAACAAAAAGACAGGAAGACAGAGAATAAAAAGGAATAAACTTATTGTTTATAATGATAATATCCCAGTGATAAAGCAGAGAATATCAAGAAAATCTTGGTAATAAAACAAACAAAACAAAACAAAACAAAATAAAAAACAAGCAAAGCAAGACAAAACAAATCCTAACAAAATAATCAAAAAATCAAAAACAATTAGAAAATTTTTTAAAAAAATGTTTTCCTTTGCCATCTTTTTTCAAAAAAAAAAAGTCAACCAGGTGAGTTTCATCTGGGCAGCTTCTGTTGTCTGAGGCTCTCTGTTTTCTAGGCTGATTTTGGGTCTCCTGGGAGGTACTTGTGTGTCACCCAATGTCAGCAGCTGTCTAGGTTTAGCTCTGGTGTCTTTAGGTAGTTGGCTGATCTGAGGCTCTCGGTGGACCACCTCCACCTGTCAGCTATTTTGCCTCCCCCTTGTGGTTGCCTGGTCTTACTCCAGAGTCTTCTGAAGAGAGTCTTTAGGGTGCACAATGGCAAGTGTAGCTCGGGATATTGCTCCCCTTAATTAGACATTTCGTTGTCAGGTACTCACTGTGGGGAAGTTAGTCTTTGCTTCAAAGCCAACTCCTCAGTCTCTACCCAGTCCTCCAATTCTAGTTCCCCATACAATGGCCTGCTGCAGTCGCAGATTGAATTCGGTCTGTTGCCTTTTCTGTGTGGGCAGTTTCAGCGGCCTGGACTCAGAAGGGTTGATTAAAGAAGACTCTGGTGAGCATGTTGTCTACCCAGCCCCTAGAAGGGGTTTTAAGCTTTTCCTCCAGTTTCCAAACAATAGTCCCTGAGAGTCTTACCCTTGTATTGTCATCCTGTGATCTGTTCTTTTCCCCTCAGGACTGTGCCCTGTGGGGGGATATCTAGGGCTTCAGTGAGCTAAACCAGCCCCTTTCCTGTTGGGGTGGTGCCCCTAGCCTGCAGGAGTGGTTGGTGTGCTCCACCCCTCCTTTTCCAGTTCTTGTTGGCTGATCTCACAGGAGGCTCAGTTCAAATTCTCCACAATGCAGACACAAATCCCAGCTTTTGCTGGCCTGTCTCCCCAGTGCAAGCCAGGAAGGTAGATGCCCATTCAGCAATCAAAAACTCAAAAATGCACAAAGCAACAAATAGGCAGAGAACCCACCCTACGAGTTTCAGGTGCCCTGGCGCCTCAGAACCAAGCTGGAGGGGTCACAAAGTCAGCCCCATACAGATCTTCTGCACAGCTGATCTTAGTAAAGCTGGGGCAGCTCCTTGCAAGCTATCCTGGCTCCCCTCAGAACAGGTCAAAACTCTGATTCACCCCACTGGCAGCTCCAGCAGCTGGAGTCCCTGCCTGCCCCTGCTGCTGTCTCTGGTCCCTCTCTGGCAGGGGGAGGATTCTCTTCCCCTTTCACGTGCCACACAGTTAAAATGCTTTCCGGGGTTCTATACAATGCCTTACAGGAAGGCAAAGGGTCCCTTTAGGTTGCTACTGAGTGCAGCCCTCTGGCCCCTTTCTATTCAGAAACCACACCCTGGGGACAGCCTCTCCTGCAGTCAGTACCTGGGGTGAAACTCTCCTGTCCCAGTTGCCACCATTAGGCGCATTGTTTCACTAGGAAGGTGCAGTGTCCTCCTCACAGGCACACTGTTCCCCTGGGTCCTTCTGCCCTCTGCGCACGGGCTCTCCTTCCCTTCTCCTCTGCTCCAGGTTTGAGATCACAGCTTTTGGATGCCAGTCCACACTCCCAAGGGGAGGGAGCTTTGCAGCCTCTAGCCCTCTGGGCTCAGACACCAGCACTGGCTTCAGGGAGACTCCCCCTTTCTACCTACCCCCTTTCTTACCAGACTCTATGCTATTTTTCAGTGTTCCTTACTTGAAATATGTCCACTCAGGTATATTTCTCTTGTTTTTCCAAGCTGTCTATGCAGTATTTTAGCTGTAAATCCAGTCTGTGGCTAGAAGCAAGGGTGCTCTGCTTCTTTTCAGAGTACCACCATCTTCCCTCCTCCTTTTATATTTCTATTGTCTAACCTAGTTTCTAATATTTAATGGGTTCTGAATAAATGTTTTTAAATAAGTAAGTTAAAAAGTTAAGCCCTGCCCAGTTGCTGTGGCTCAGTGGTTGCATGTCAACCCCATGAACCAAGAGGTCACCAGTTCGATTCAGGTCAGGGCACATGCCCCGGTTGCCGGCTCATTTCCCAGTAGGGGACGTGCAGGAGGCAGACAATCAATGTTCCTCTCTCATCGATGTTTCTATCTCTCTCTCCGTCTCCCTTTCGCTCTCTAAAAATCAATAAAAGCCCTACTGGCATGGCTCAGTGATTGAGCATCTACCTATGATCCAGGAGATGGAGGTTCTATCCCCAGCAGGGGCGTGCCAATCAATGACTCATCATTGATCTTTCTATCTCTCCCTCTCCCTTCCTCTTTCCAAAATCAATAAAAAATATAAAAATAATAATTTAAAAAATTTTTTAAATAAGTCAATAAAAAAGATATTTTAAAAAAAATAAAAATAAAGTCCTTATGCAATTGTTGTAATTCTCTAGATATTAAATTTTGCCTAAACTGAGTTATAATTGCTTCCATTAATTTCTAAGCAATTAAACTTTTTGCTAAGGAATATACCTTTATAAAACTTCAAAATGTCCACAAGCACAGGGTATAAAATTTAAATTTTTATTCACTCACTTGGCTCAGCTGTTAATAAATGCAAATCTCAGATAAAGTAACTAATTTATTATCTTACTGTTTAATTACATGATCCATAACAATGTAAAGGGGTTCAAATATCTACACATACTATTAATATGTAATACTAAAAAGCTAGTTGATCTTGTGTCAATAATTATATTTACAGGTGCTAAGACATTGTTGATTTTTGTAGAATTTTACCCTAAACAGTTTTAGAGACACTTTCACACAAAACAAATAACATTCAATTCATTATCTAAGGCATATGGATTTCTTTTTTATTTTATTTGTAGACTTTATAAATAAATTTTATTTACAGACTTTATTTATAGACTTCATTTTTTAGAACAGTTTTAGGTTTACAACTAAATTGAGAGGAAGTTACATAAAGGTCTCATACATACCTGGCCTTTACACTTAAATAACCACCCCATTATCAATGTTACTCACCAGAATGGTACATTTACCAAGGATGAACCTACACTGACAAATCAATCACCCAAAGTCCGAAGGTTACCTTAGTGTTTACTCTTAACGTTGTCTATCTGATAGGTTTGGACAAAAGTATAGTAACATACATTTATTATTATAATATCACACAGAGTGTTTCTCTGCCTTAAAAGTCCTCTGTTCTCTGACTATTCATCTCTTTCCCTACCTCACTCCTAGTAACCACTGATCTTTTTATTGTCTCCATAATTTGGCCTTTTCAAGAATGTTATAATTTGGAATTGTACAGTATGTAGCCTTTTTACATTGGCCCCTCTCAGTAATATGCTCTTAAGGTTTCCCGTGTCTTCCCATGGCCTGATTGATTGCTCATGTCTTTTTATCACTGAATGACATTCTCTTATTGGAATGCACCACACTTGATCCATTCACCTACCGAAGGACATCTTGGTTGCTTTCAAGTTTTGTCAATTATCAATAAAGCAGCTATAAACACCCATGTGCAGGTTTTTGTATGGACATAAACTTTCAACTCCTTTGGTTGAAAATCAAGGAGTGAGATTGCTCTAGTGGGTGGTAAGAGTATGTTCAATTTTGTAAGAAACTGCTAAGCTGCATTCCAAAGTGGCTGTATCATTTTGCATTTTCAGTAGCAATGAATGAAAGTTTGTGTTGCTCCACATCTTTGTCAAAGTCTTTGTTTGGTGTTTTCAGTGTTCTGGATTTTGGCCATTCTAATATGTATGTAGTATTGTCTCATTGTAGTTTTTATTTTTCTGATGATATATCATGTGGGACATCATTTCATATGCTTGTTTACCACCCGTATACCCTATTTAGTGAGGTGTCTATTAAGACCTTTGGTCCATTTGTAATCAGATTTTTATTTTCTTATTGTTGCATTTTAAATATTTTTGTAAAGAGAGTGGGGCAAAAGTAGGTTTGCAGTTGTGAGTATGCCAAACACAGAGCTTATTCTTATATTGTTATTTATTAATTATTGTATTATTTTCCATACAAACAACTGTAAACCTACATTTGCCCTACCCTTTATTTTGTATAACTGTCCTTTATCAGATATGTCTTTTGCAAATATTTTCTCTCAGTCTGTGGCTTGTCTTGTAATTCTCTTGATGTTGTCTTTCACAGAAGTATTTTTAATGAAATCCAGTTTATCAACTAGTTTTTTCATGGATCATGACTTTGGTGTTGTATCTAAAGAGTCATTGCAATACCCAGGGTCGCCTAGGTTCTTCCTATGTTATCTCCTATGAGTTTTATAGTTTCACATTTTATATTTATGTCATTGATCCATTTTTGTGAAGGGTATGAGGTCTGTGTCTAGATTCCTTTTTGGGGGGTTTGATTTGGTTTGGTTTTTTTACATGTGAATGTCAGTTGTTCCAGGGCCAGTTTTTGAAGACACTATCTTTTCTCCATTGTATTGCCTTTGTTTTATTGTCAAAGATGAGTTGACCATATTTATGGGGGATTTATTTTTAATTTAAAGAAAGTGTTTTAAACTTTATATATCACTTTCTGAAACCATTCTTCAGTCAGATCTCATGGCCTGCCATTTGGAAATAAATAATTGTCTACATTCTGAACCAGAAAAATCCCTTTCAAAAGATATTTAAAGAAAGGTATAGCTGAAAATAAACTGTATTAGGCAAATTTATTTAAACTTCATGCAAAGTTACGTACTCATGGAGTTACTTCCAAAGGAAAATGAATATTAGGTGTACCCTGATTTCCATTTGACTAGTCCTGACTTCCTTTAGGCTATGAATATAAAGATTAGGAATTATTTTCACAAGTGACTGAAATCTGCCAAATAAATCACTTGAAGTTTAAAAATGCTAAGCTGCTACTTCACAGCAAGAAAGTTTGCTATTCTCAGTGGCAGAATGGAGTGAAATGAGGCTCATTTTTCAGTAATTGTAGAATATAAAAAGCAACACTGTTAATGTCTTGGTTGGGGCCCACATAAAATAAAATTTATTTTATTATTACAAGTTAAAAGCTTTCAGAATTCTGGGCTAAAGAAAATTATGTTTTTCTTCCGAAGTGAGCTTATTGGTTTTATTGATTCTCTTCTATTTTGATGTTATATGAGGGTATGGGAAAGTATATTTCCTTAATATACAACAATGTTGTTTCTTCTACCACAAAATTTTTCCATTTTATGTTACCTTAAACGCAACACAAATTTACTTTCAACCAGTATTGTTCTCCTATCAATATATCAAATATATTTTAGTATAGTTTTAGGTTGTCTTTGGTACATAAAAATGCATTTTTGTATAATGTTCCTTTTTTAAATTTTCGTTGAATTTATTGGGGTGACATTGGTTAATAAAATTATACAGGTTTCAAGTGTACAAGTTTATAATACATCATCTTAAATAGGTCTGCATTTAGGTAAGATCTAAGAGTGTACATCTTGCCAATGTAGTCATCACAGTTAGGCGGAATGGTAAAAGGTCATGTGCTGATTGATTTGAGTAGAATCTGGTAAACTGGGATGGACTGAAATGGTGGCTTTTAATAAGCAAAACTATTCACCATGTTTCTCTGGTTATGAGATGCTACTCTGCTACTAAATGACATTGATAGCTTTACTAGTTAAACTCCACAATTTAAATGTAAAATTTTTAAATGGGAAGAAATACTTAGACTACTATGGTGCATTGCAGTATATTAAAAGGTAATATTGAATGCAATATAGAATTTTTATATACTTTTATCTGTAGTGACATTTTACCATAGGAACAACCTCTCCTAAATTGTCACCTGACATCAAATTGAAGGCTTGAGGTTAGAGATTTTATTATCTCAACATATCTGTAATAATTTATGATTCACCTTCTCTGGCTATTGATCTTTCATGATTTAAATGCTCTGATGAATAGAACTGAATTTTCTTATTCTGTATTTGGAATCTAGGGATTATTTTGGCCCTGTAAATACCTAATGGTAATGAGTAGATTAGCAACAATACAAGCTTTGAGATCCTTCTATTTAATTTTTCAAAACTACTTATTTTCTGAGAGCAATAATATAAACTTAAAGGTCTTTTGTTTCATTTGTTAAATAACACTTGTCTAACAACTAAAGAGTATAATCTTCATGGGAAATTACTGGGTCTCTAAGTGGTATTTTATACTTGCTTTTGGCCTGGATTTTAGAAACCACTTGCTCCTCTGTTTTTAGATAAATGAAATGTCCAACAACTGTGATGATGACAATGCTAACCTTTTATTACTCGGCTTGGTTTTTTTCCATTTGGTTTTTTTGACTCTCGGTCAAATCATCAAAGGCTCAGAAAAAAGAAAAAAAAAATAGCTCTTAGTAACAGCCAACATAAATATAAACCTGACTACCTCTTCACTAAGTCCAGTGTCTTAATTTGGAAACATGTAAATCCATCTATTATTTAGTTTTTATTTAGTTTTCCTCCAAATGAAATCTTTTTTTAAATTTGACTGGAGTATTCAGAACAGTATAATTACTTATACTTTCAACATAGAGGCATTTTGTGTTTCCTTTACTGAAGTTTACCTTTTTGACTTATGCTTTTGAAGCTAAAACTGATTTCAAGATTTTATGATTGCCAATAGCAGAGCTTTTTGCTGGTATTAGGTATATGCTTTTGTTCTTGTTATAGGACTAGGAAATCAGAGTTAAGGTAATAAATGCAGCAATCATAGGTTCATGGTTCATTAAAGTCTTGTTCTTTCATCAGTTTTTGACTTCTCACCTTTATACTTTATACCTCATTCACGACCAATTTCTCCTTCCCTGCTCTTGGCGCACCAGGTAGGAAACACCCTTCTGAATTCTTACCTGTCCTCCCTCATATCATTTTATGCTGGAAGAAGGCAAACTAGTTTTAATATTAGCCTAAACAAATCCTTGTTGTAATATCAAGATTGTAAAAGCAAATGTAAGACATTTGAGAATTAAACACTATAGAATTATTTGAGAGACCTCTCCTCTCACCAATCCTGCTCACATCCAGCCCTTAGGGTGCCTTACATATCGTAGTTTATGGGAATGGTGCCCCGGGAGAATCTCACTGTACAAACTACAGAGTCATACCCAGAAATGCTGCTTAATTTCTATTAGCTTAATTGGCCCAGCCTTGACCCATCATCACATCTGTTTTGAGATTCCTCACTCTTAAAAATAGAGATAAATTTTTTAAATCATTGTAAGCTATGAAAAAACACACACTATTTGAAGGGCTGTATATTTATTCTTTATATTCCAAGTTAAACACAACTGATCTTCATTTAGTCTTATAACTGAATATAAATTATGGCATAGACAAATTTTAGTAATTTGAAAAAATAAGGCAACATGAAAATTTGTCCAGTAATAAAACAATGATGATAATAGAGATAATAGAGTGCTTCCTATGTGCCAAGCTCTGTGCTATTTGCTATGTATTTTCTTATTGAATTTTCACAGTCACCTTGTGAGGTAAGGTACGTTCATGCTTATTTTTACATCCAGAGAGACCAAGAGAGAAGAACATGTTTAAGCTCATGTAGGTAATAAGTGGAAGCATAAGATTTGAATCCAGATCTGTCTGACAATACTTCTGGGCTCAAATTCTTAACCTCTATAACCTATATGTATTTATAGATGGGATATTTGATAAAAATTGTAATCATTATCGTCACCATCATCTAGAGATATTTTCAATACTCTGCAGCTGGGGTATGAAAAGCAAATGTTTACTCCACTCTTCCTTTCAAAATTCACATATTTGCCCCAGAATTCACCTGCTTCTTTGGTTGGGTAGCTTTGCTCTTTGCCCTTTGCCTATGACCTAATCAATCTTGCTTTGCTGGCACCATTCTCTTTACCAAGAATATCCACATTCTTTCCTCTTTACCAGTTCATTTATTGTTTATTCATCCATTAAGTCAAAAAGCAAGCATTAATTGCTAGGACTGTATTTAAGATTTATCTCTCAAATTCTATCCATACTTCAAATTCCAGCTCTAGTTATTCCAACTTAGAATAATTTAATTCTTCTTAGCTTCTATTGCACTCTTTAGTCAAACCAAACGCTTAAGAGACTACAGTTGTTTCATGAATTTTACTTTTATTTCCCTAGCTACATATTCAGAATCCTAGGAAGATATGTTATATATTTTGTGTACATACTGGAAACTTGCCTAGCCTTATGTACATGAAAAACATTCAATAAATATTTATTGACTGATGAACCAAGGTTATTGATAATTTATCATGATTTAAAATGTTAGATGGCATGTCTAGGCTACATAGTAAGGAGCTAACTTATTGCATGAGTTAGTAAAGTCTCCTGTACCAGAAACTAATTCTTCTTCAAGATCCTTTAGTTGAGTTCTGAATTCCATTCTGAAATTGAGGAAAGTTAATTAAGAATGATTCTCTGGCCCTGGCTGGTATGGCTTAGTTGGTTGAGTGTCCTCCCATGCACCCAAAAATCACCGGTTCAATTCCTGATCAGGGCACATAGCCAGGTTGAAGGTTTGATCCCTGGTTGGGGTGCATTAGGGAGGCAATCTATCAATGTTTCTCTCTCCCCTTTCTCCTCTCTCTAAAATAAATAAAAACATTTTTTAAAAAAGTGATTCTCTGCTCTTAGTTTTTACCTTTGACTTATGTTATTATATACTCCTATCTCTGACATTTTTTCTCTCTTTTACTATGTCCCTTCTTTCTGCTGTCTCTCCACCATCTAACTTCATTTTTTTAAAATATGTCTTTATTGATTTCAGATAGAGGAAGGGAGAGGGGGAGCGAGAGAGAGAAACTTTAATGATGAGAGAGTCATTAATCGGCTGCCCCCTGCATGCCCCCGACTGGGGATCGAGCCCACAACCTGGGCATGTGCCCTGACCGGGAATCGAACCACAATCTCCTGGATCCTAGGTCGATGCTCAACAGCTGAGCCGCGCCCAGCTAACTTCATTTTTAAATGGTGGAAACAAGTATATAGTTTTTGTTTTCAGTCTATATATTGTTCACAAGCACCTAGTACCTAATTAATACATTTAACTTCATGGTAAACTGTTTGAAATCTTTTTATTTTTTAGAAAGAAATACAGTAAGATTTGATTAAATGTAACTTATAGTTTGGTATGCAATTGCTTGCATCTGAGCTCTTCTATCTTTATAACCTAATTAGAACTTTGTGCTTAGTTATTCTGCAATTTCACTCTAGCTATTTTCATAGTTAAAAGTCTTGTTGATCAAATTAATAGCTTATTTGGCCATCCTACTATTAACTGTCTTCCATTTTCTCAAGTTGGTAAACTACTTAACTTTATAAAAAATTTGAAATACTCGCCGTTTAATATCTATAGACCCACTTCAATATATATTTCCAAGTGTTGCATGAAGCAGTGCAAAGGATTTCCAAGAATGTTGACATTATATCTTGACCTCAAACTCTCATCTCAAGTAGCATAGAAAAGGTGTTCTCTGGATAATCTGTAAAAAAGAAGGGATGGAGCAAATTCTTGGTCGATAGGGGAGCATGACAGAAGCAGCAGGATGACTTGGTGAGTGGTTCATGGTGGGTTTAATTAGGTTACATGGAGGGATACATGTGTCCTCAGCCCTAAATGGCAAGAGTTCTCTGGAGGAGGGTTGTAATAAAAGAGTGTATTAAGCCTTAGGACTGGTTACCAGATGTCATTACGCTAAACAAAAACTTAACATAGTCCCATTTTATCTTTGGCCTTCAGCCTTTGACACTGAAGCTGTAAAAAGTCTTGTCTATCCCATCTCTTTGGTATTTCTTAAACCTGATTTTTCCATTAAATTTTTTCTTTCACCATCCTCCCTTTGCCTTGACTATTAAAATAACCCCCTCTCCCTCTCACCCACTGTTGTTGGAATTATTTTTCAAACATACAGGCAGAAACATGCTACTCCTCACTTCTTAGAAGATAATTACATATAAAAAGCATTTAAAACTATAAAATAAAACCTGAATGCACCACCCCATCCTGACATTCACATGTATTCCTCCATGTAACCTAATTAAACCCACCATGAACCACTCACCAAGTCATCCTGCTGCTTCTGTCACGCTCCCCTATCGACCAAGAATTTGCTCCATCCCTTCTTTTTTAGATTATACTTGTCCTTTAACACTCAGATTGAATACCACCTACTCTGAAATGTTCTCTGCTCCATTAACGCAATGGACATGATCACATGTTTCTCTCTATCTTATGGCATTTTGCAAGGATGTGCATATTTCCAAAGCTTGTTCCATTTTGCCTTATCTACATTCCTTCTCTTCCCCACTAATTTTAAACTGAGGTTTGGGGTTATGAAATTTTCATATTTGTGTATCTCACTTTGCCTACTACAGTTTTTTGTGCACCTGTACTCTGGATGTTACACTTGCCATTTCCAGAGCCCTTGTCTACAGTAAAGCACTCTTCTGCTGACATCTTTATTTTTTGAAAAACAAACCTAAGCACAGTTGTCCTATGACCCTCTTCACATCAAAGTTCCTGAAAGGGAACTCTGTGCATTTTGCCTTCCATTCTTCAATTCACTTTTCTCTCCAAGAGCCTTCAGTCCAGTGTGAATTCACACAATTCCACTGTAATTCCCCTCATCAGTGACTTTGGTTGAAACTTCCATGAACCGTTTTCAGGGATTTTCCTATTTAGTTTTAAATTTGGGATCTAAATCCTGTAATATAAAAAAGAAACTTTGATAAGAAACTATATGAATATACTTTTGAACTATATTCCTAGATGGCCCAAAGAAAAATAAATTCTTTTAAAAGATATAATGAGAGCTAAGGTATATATTTCTACAGTGTGCCCTTGAAAATTTTTTTGAGACTCTATGTTGGCTGTTTATCATGGCTTTAGTATAACATCAATTACTATTCAGAACATGTAGTAAGAATAATCTTTATTGTTTCAATCGAAGTCTTATCTCAGATTCTGCAGCCCAGTGCATTCATTTTGGGTAATATATGAAATATTACAGGGTCGATTTGTTATTGTTTAAACATATATGAATCTTTGTATTCTCATTCCACAGACTGTTATATGCTTTAAAGGTGGTAAAATCACTTATGATTAAAACAGTGGAAAGTTGGGCAAGAGTTGGGCTAATTACAATATCTGCAGAATCTCATAAAAAGATGGAAATAATTGCTGTGTGAAGATTATTTTTATTCACTCCCTCAAAAATCAAGATACCATGATCAATTTTTACAATATTAGGTGCCAAAGCCATGAGCAGCTTTATATACCTCAGTCAACAAAGTTTTCTTTTTAGTTTTTCTTTTATAATAAATGATTTTAATTTTATTAAACATTGTGTGCTTCACAGACTCTCGATGGGTTGGACTATTACATTGAGCATTTTAACTAATAGATTTTATTGTTTATGCTAGATTTTTCATTTAAAGAATTGAGAATTAGGCAGATGTCAAGATAAATTTTTTTATTATTTCATACAAAATTATATTTGTTTCATGTGTACAACACAGTGATTCAACATTTCTATATCTTATGATGTAAATACCACACTAAACCTAGTAACCATCTATCAGCGTGCAAATTTTTCACATTATTGTTGACTATATTCCACTTCACCTTTACATCCATCCCCTCTGGTAACTGTCACTTTGTTCTCTGTTTCACTGAGTCTATCTTTGTATTGTTTGTTCATTTGTATTGTTTTGTTTTAAGATGCTACATATATGTGAAATCATACAGTGTTTATCTTTTTTTGTCTGACTTACTTCACTTAGCATTATACCGTCTACCCTCTAAGAATATTTTTAACCAAATCTCCTCACCCAACAAGCAAATAAGTAAAACTTTGCTTTATCTGATTATTTCTTAATTCTTTATTTCACCTGTAAGAACTGAGTTTATTATAGTGCAATAAATAAAATACTGTATTCTAATTATTTTATTATTTTTCTTCCTTTCCCAATTAAAAATATATTTTTGAGAGGAGGAATTGCATCTTTTTTTTTAACTTATTTTTTCTGAATTGCTAATAGAATATTTAGATAGTAGTTCTGTCTAAATATTTGATAAATTAACAAATAAAGTCAGGTTCCAGCTCTAGGAAAAAAAAGTTATTAAAGAATTAAATATCTCTTATTCCCTGACTCTTATCATCTCTATTAGCTCAGCAATTATAGAGGTATTTTTAATAACAAAAGCATACTGCCACAGTCTTATTAGATTGGAAGTTAATATTACAGCCCTTTCCCTGTTACAGCAGAACTTCTAGAGGCATGCAGTTGAGAAGACATAGGTTAAATAGTTATTGGTACATATTGATGATTCCCCATCAAACCAATGTGGTCACTGTTCTTTTTTAAATGTAGATCTCTATTTTGTATGATGAAGGAACATCTAACATATGCAGATTACACTTAATGAGCACTTACTCATTAGATGTGATATGTGTTTTGCTTACATTATTCTAATTTAACCCTCCCACCAAATTGATGACATAGATATTACTATCCAAATTTTGCAGGATAAAATATTGAGATTTGGAATAAAGCATCTTGGCCAATTGCATAGTTAATAAAGAATAGAGATATAATTTGTTCTTAGATTGACTTAAAAATCCAAACTCTCTCCACTGCACCACACAGCCAAATATTAAAGTAATTGGATGTCAGGTTCCATCGTACTTGTCTTTGAAGCCATCATTGATCTTATTAGACAGTTATTACTATATCACTAGACATTATATTTTTCAAAATAAACATGATTGTAAATATAAGAAACTCAAGTAAACACTTGTTCTTTAGTGTAAATATTTCTAAAGATCCTTTTATTTCTGAAAAACATTTACTTTCTGCATAGCCTGACTATACAAAATATCAATTTTATATAAGATTTATGAAAGTGCTCAAATCAGTCAAACTCTTCTATTTTTTTTTTTATTTGAAAGCTATTTCCTTCAAGACATTTTGGAGCTTGTTTGTTTGTACAAATGTCATATAGCTTAAGTTATGACATAAAAATGATTCCCCCAAAAATGATTCCATTAAGCTTCCACCTCAGATGACACACCTACACCTATAAAACACACTTGCTCACAGTTTTGTTTTTTATTAATTCACACTGATCTTGGGCTTATAATGTCTAAGCTTGTGAATAGTAGATAGAAAAAATTTACATAATTCCTGAAATCTTTGAAAACCATTCCTGTTTTTCAATTAGCAAAAACTTTCTTGATATGATTTAAGAGTGTTATGAATTTTTTAATATATTATCTACCTTATGAAATACGGAGGTCGGGCTAATTGGAAAGAATGAATGGCTATATTAAATAATTATTTCAATACCAAAGCATACAAGTATCAATCAACATGTCAATCTCCCTAGTAAAGTTACATGATTTTCATGTTATCATTTGATTGAGTCTACCAATGGAAAAATATAATTTAAAATGGGTGACAAACCAAATTATTGAAGTCAATATGTAGGCTAAGTATTCTTGCACACCAAGGCTGCTATAAAATTAATAATACTTTAATATGGATGCTTTTAATTTTTACAGGGACAGTCCAAATGCAGAGCAAGTAACTTAGCTATTTCAATCAGTTTTATTAAGAACAAAAACATAAGTCATTTGAATTATCACTTGGAGTTCATAGTGACAAAATAAGACCTACATTAATTCAACCAGGCTCCATTTCTTTTTCTAGATGTTTTTGCACAAATAGAACTGTCACCGGTATTATTTAGCTTTCTCTACTAACACAAATGTGTTTCCTGAATGTAGACCCCATGTCTCTTTCAGAGATTATAAGTAAAGACTAGCAATTCCAGAAATAACAGGTGTCTGTCCTTTCTCAGTAACTCTCCCTTCTAAGTGTAGGGGAACTGATCTCAGCAGGACAAACATAAATTCTCTTATTTGGTTTCCTTTTTCTTTTAAAGATGGAAAATAAACCACTTTACAATTTCATGTCTTTCACTGGATTATAATACTTGATGTAACTAAGAATATCTTTTGAACAGATAAAAAGATTCAGAAATATTAAAAGAAAAGAAGGTTCATGGTTTTCAAAAAAAAATAGTTGTGTTCAATTTTATTCGGAGTTATTTATTATACCTAAATTCCATGATTATCATTTTGAATCTGAAAGCACTATAGTTGCAATAAGTTTCATTTTAAATGAATTTATTGCTTAGTTTAGATGTTCTATTGCCCACCCAGTTATACTTTTAATACTGTGTGTCCCTGAGCAATCCTATATGGCACAAATACAAGATAGGTGATATAATCAAATTAAAGTATTTAAATACAAGCTTTATTTTTATCTCCATGTACCAGCTTTTCACTTGGTATATGTAAAGTGCAGATTTATTAAGATTAATGCATATTATTGAAAATTACATTTTATTTTTTTCAGATCCAAACAATCAGTAGAAATAATGAGCCAGAACATGACTATGAAGAGGATTTTCCATCACTTTCTGCATATTTTCCAAGTAAGTGTTTCTATGTGTTATATATAATGTATATATGTAATGCTTGCATTACATATATGTAACTGGAAAAGTAAGACTGAAGAGAGAATGAAAAAGTAATTAACTGAATGACTCCTACTTTATAATATGGCACAGATATTACATAAGTATCTTGTTATTTTAAATACTTCTAAGTTCAATGTTTAATAATCAAACACCTGTTTTTCCTACCCAAAGAAAACACACAAGTCAGGTTGATGTACATATTCTATTTAACAGCTATGTTTTTTCAGTTCGTTTCTATTTTTAAACAAAGCCACATTGTTTTCAGACCTTAGTTTCGTCAGCTGCGATAGAATGTAATTCTGCTGTCTGGTGTCTGAAGGCTAATTCAGAGTCTTGCAGATATATGTCGCCGTGCGCAGGATGCCGGCTTCCCCGGCGTGTGACAGCTTGCTTCAGCAGCATGCCGGATACGCGTCTCCCGCCTCACATTTCCCACCTGGAAGCCCTAATTCCTGCCACTGCCAACCTACTCCACCTGCTGGCTTCCCCCTCCCAGGAAGGGAAGATTCTGCTCTTAGTCATTCAGTCCCCAAACCCTGCTCGCCTGTCACCTTTTTACCACCTTCAAAATAGAGCCAGCTTTCAGCCACTTCTCCCACTTCTTTGTGATTATTCCTAGTCCACGCTGCCATCAGCTCCCCCTGGAGTATTGCAGTTGCACCCTGGCTTTCAATGGGGGGCTATTTTCTGTCCCCAAAAGAAGATATTTGTCAATGAATGGAGTTGGGTTTTTTTCCAGTCACAGTTTATATACATTCAGGGTTAGTTTGTATTTGTTTCAGGTGTGCAGCATGGTGGTTAGACAATCATGTACTTTACAAAGTGTTCCCCCGGATATTTTCAGTACCCACCTGGCACCATACATAGTTATTACAATATTATTGACTATATTCTTTATGCTTTAGGTCGCCATGACTATTTTGTAACTACCAATCTGTACTTCCCAACCCCTTCACCTCCTTCACAAGGTCCTCCAACCCCTTTCCCCTTTGGCAACCATTAGATTGTTCTCTGTGCCTCTAAGCTGGTTTCAATTTTGGTGGTTTCTTTATTTTGTTCTTTAGATTCCACATATAAGTGAAATCCAATGATAGTTGTCTTTTACTGACTTTTTGAACGGAAATGGTTTTATTGCCATGATTTGAGAAGGGAGGTTTGCAACTGGCATTTAGAGAGCAGAGACAACAGAAATGCAGCTAAATATGCTACAGAACATGCCCCACACAGCACAGGAGCATCTGGTCCAAAATGTCAATAGCAGGGCTTTTAAGAAACTCCACTCGTATCAGCTTCCACATTTGCCACCCGAATATACTGTTTCATGAAGGAACTAATAATCACTTTTCTGTTCCAAACCCTCCAATACCTGCCCATCATATTTATAATCTTTATCATCAGTGACAAGGCCCTAGATCTTCATCCTGTCTCTCACCCCTTCCCTGCTGGTTCACGTCCCTGTAACATCTCACACAGCAAGCACGCTTTTGCCTCAGGGCATTTGCGCTTTTAACAGTGCACGGTTGAAGCTCAGCTAAGCATTATTGACCACTAGTTTTTCAGATGATAGGCTAACCTGCAAATCAAATGAATTTAAATACAATGCTTTAACTAACATACTTTGGCAAAATCAATAAACTTTCAACTTTATTGCAGAACACAAAACAATGCTAAATATTAAAGGAATGCATTACTACATGAGGTTTTAATGTTATCCATTTTATTATTATTTGAATGAAAATAAAAGTGATGATAAAGTGATGATTAATAATGACCATATATTCAGTATGACATCTAATCCTCAGAAAAACTGTAGTAAGGAAACATTATTTCAGTTATTTGTACAGAGCGATTTCATTCCTATAGAACAGTTTGGACCTGGGACTGTCTCATACGTGAAATTCAGGGTGACTGGGCTCAGGCCTCAGGCTCTTTCATGAGAGGGAGTGAAGCATTGCTATGAAACTTCCTAACTCCCACTGACTCGCTATCTGACTCTCCAGGGTTGGATTCCAGGTTTGGGCATATTTGACAAGAACCAAGAAGACTCTCTTGCTTAGACAGTGCAGACATAAGCCTTAAACACGGAATACCACAGCAGAAGGGTGGCTACAAGTAATTTCCTATAGTGTGAATGTAATTCTAACTTGGTGTTCAAGTTGCCCAGAGAGACATAGTGAAATTCTTTTGCTAGCCCTGAACAATAGTTGCTTTTCAGTTATTTCATCATCTACTCCATCAACATTTCCAGAGACTACTTCATTTCAGGCTCAGTGTTTGGTGTTAGAAGTAGAAAGATGGGATGTGTGCAGAGATCTGCAGGAATGAAAGGCTGGCTGCCCTGCCTAGGCTGGTAATTAGAGAATCTTGGTTTGCATCTCTAGTACTGGCAGTTGTATCTTTCTCCTTTCTCACGTAAGAGAAAAATAAAAATTAAAAAAATCCCATGTAGAAATATAGGGTACCCTCATAGGTGCGATTTTTCCACACGACTAACTGATTTTCTCATTGCTGAAAATTTCCTACAATGTAACCTTTCATTTAAAAAAGCTCTTTTTTCTTTTCTTTTTTTCCCATTTTTTTCCTTTTCATGGAATTTATTGGGGTGAAACTGGCTAACAAAATTATACAGGTTTCAGGTGCACAGTTCTACAACACATCATCTGTACACTGTATTGTATGTTGACCACCCCAAATCAAGCCTCTGTCCATCACCATTTATCCCCCCCATACCCTCCTCCACCTCCCCCCCCTTCCTCAGGCAACTGCCATATATTCGTCCTTTTTTCTATACTCTTTGGCTTCTTTAGCTGTATTTTAGTTTAACAACACTCTAAAACAATTATTTGCTTTCCTTTTGCACTGACAATAACAATTCACATATTCCCTGCAATACAGAGATTCAAAAGTTTTGTTTTAAAATTTTGTGAATCCTTAATTTAGGGCAGAATTTTTCTAAAGAAAACATAAACAACTTTTTTAAGATTTAAAGCTATTGCATTATAATATCTTTTTTTTTTTCTTCCTGAGTCATTAGAGAGCATTTATTGTGTACAGTATAAAAACAAATGTTGGAATCATGATTCTTAAATGAAGGGAATTTGGATCCTTTGATTAAATTTCAGGATAGAATACCTTTTACAGGCAAGAGAACTGAGCCTTAGAAAGATGCACCTGCTATTGGTAACTTGGATGCCTTCCAAACTAAAAACACCTTAATACTTTTCTCAAGTAATATTTTCAAGAATGAAAGTACCATCTGTTGATATATAGTAAAACGATAACTAAATAAGAATCAAAGATTTATTTTTCTTGCATTGTTCTAGAAGCAAATTAAGATTTATTTTTTTCTGTCTTTATCTTTTCCATCACTTATGTCAGTCATACTATTTTCTAATAAAAATGCAGTAATGCAGTCATATCTATGAGTCTGCTTGAACAGTAACTCTAGAGAATCAGAATATTATACATACGAGTGTGCCCCATACCGAGGCAGCTTTACCTGTTCATTTGGCAAATATTTTAAAAGCCCGAGAATGACTGTTCACCAAAATTATGCATTTATCAGCTTTCCACGACATCATGTCACATCGTAAAAGTTTTATTAGCAGTACTACCACTTCTGCATGAAATTACAAACTAGGAGCTGGCTCCGGATGGCGCGTTTGAGTGAAATCATCCTGTCTTCCTCATACACAGCCCCGCAGAGCCCAGCGTGTCCCGGCGGCGGGGGCCGGGCGGCCAGGCCGGGCGCCGAGGGCGCCGAGGCCGGAGGCGCCGCCGAGCCCGCCCGGCCCGAGGGGCGCCGCGGGAGTGCCGAGGACCAGTACGACGACCTGTACATGTTCATCCCCGGGGACGGCGACGGCGACGGGGACCGGGACCGGGACGGCGCGGACAGCAGCGCGCGGGAGCCGCCCCTGGGCGACCACAGGCCGCCTCTGCCCCCGCCGCGCCCCGCGGCCGCCCTGCCGCTGGAGAGGCCTCGCTGCACCGCGCAGGGTAAGCTCAGGGTGCGAGCGGCGGCCAAGGACTTGGGCTGACGGACAGCCCACAGCGGACAGCCCACAGCGTGTACAGGCCGGGCGGAGGCGGGCGGCCCGACCCTGGGGCGGCTTGGCTGTGTGCCTGAACGCCAGGGCCGGGGAATCAGGCAGGGGATGCCTGCCGCTAACCCTCCTTCCTCCTTCCTGCCTCCTTCCTCCTTCCTGCCTCCTTCCTTCCTTCCACCCTTCCTTCCTTCCTTCCTTCCTTCCTTCCTTCCTTCCTTCCTTCCTTCCTTCCTTCCTTCCTTCCTTCCACCCTTCCTTCCACCCTTCCACCCTTCCTTCCTTCCACCCTTCCTTCCTTCCTTCCTTCCTTCCTTCCTTCCTTCCTTCCTTCCTTCCTTCCTTCCACCCTTCCTTCCACCCTTCCACCCTTCCTTCCTTCCTTCCTTCCTTCCTTCCTTCCTTCCACCCTTCCTTCCTTCCTTCCTTCCACCCTTCCTTCCACCCTTCCACCCTTCCTTCCTTCCACCCTTCCTTCCTTCCTTCCTTCCTTCCTTCCTTCCTTCCTTCCTTCCTTCCTTCCTTCCTTCCACCCTTCCTTCCACCCTTCCTTCCTTCCACCCTTCCTTCCTTCCTTCCTTCCTTCCTTCCTTCCTTCCTTCCTTCCTTCCTTCCTTCCTTCCACCCTTCCTTCCACCCTTCCTTCCACCCTTCCTTCCACCCTTCCTTCCTTCCTTCCTTCCTTCCTTCCTTCCTTCCTTCCTTCCTTCCTTCCACCCTTCCTTCCTTCCACCCTTCCTTCCTTCCACCCTTCCTTCCTTCCTTCCTTCCTTCCTTCCTTCCTTCCTTCCTTCCTTCTTCCTTCCTTCCACCCTTCCTTCCTTCCACCCTTCCTTCCTTCCACCCTTCCTTCCTTCCACCCTTCCTTCCTTCCTTCCTTCCTTCCTTCCACCCTTCCTTCCTTCCTTCCTTCCTTCCTTCCTTCCTTCCTTCCACCCTTCCTTCCACCCTTCCTTCCACCCTTCCTTCCTTCCACCCTTCCTTCCTTCCTTCCACCCTTCCTTCCTTCCACCCTTCCTTCCACCCTTCCTTCCTTCCTTCCTTCCTTCCTTCCTTCCTTCCTTCCTTCCTTCCACCCTTCCTTCCACCCTTCCTTCCTTCCTTCCTTCCTTCCACCCTTCCTTCCTTCCTTCCTTCCTTCCTTCCACCCTTCCTTCCTTCCACCCTTCCTTCCTTCCACCCTTCCTTCCTTCCTTCCTTCCTTCCACCCTTCCTTCCTTCCTTCCTTCCTTCCACCCTTCCTTCCTTCCTTCCTTCCTTCCTTCCTTCCTTCCACCCTTCCTTCCTTCCTTCCTTCCTTCCTTCCTTCCTTCCTTCCTTCCTTCCTTCCTCCTTCCTTCCTCCCTCCCTCCCTCCCTCCCTCCTTTCTTCCTTCCTTCCTCCTTCCTTCCTTCCACCCTTCCTTCCTTCCTTCCTTCCTTCCTTCCTTCCTTCCTTCCTTCCTTCCTTCCTTCCACCCTTCCACCCTTCCACCCTTCCTTCCACCCTTCCTTCCACCCTTCCTTCCTTCCTTCCTTCCTCCTTCCTCCCTTCCACCCTTCCTTCCTTCCACCCTCCCTTCCTTCCTTCCGCCCTTCCTTCCACCCTTCCTTCCACCCTTCCTCCCTTCCTTCTTTCCTCCTGGAACATCTCATTGCAAAGCTTTAAGTAAGTAAAAAAATAAAACAAGGAAGTAGTCTGTAAATTCTTCCCATGAAATATACCTCAAGTAATATGGAAAAGTAAATGACAACTTTGCTTCTGAAAAATAGTCTTAGTCTTCCAGCAAAAGGGAAAGGCTGATGGAGCACAGATTTAAAAATGACCTTGGGCGTTTCGGTCAGTTGGTAGCTCCAAGGGGAGCAAGTGTCAGAGGATTTGTCATTCACTGCATTGAGACGGAAGCCAAAGAGCGCTCTGTGTATATGCTTAAGTGGGGGAACAGGTACGTGACAGTGACTATTTGCTCCCAGATGCAGGATGAAGGCGTTCAATGGGGGAGAAGGGGCGGGGGCATCAAGAAGAGCTTCCATAGCGGCCGCATTGGCCTGGAGTGTGCAACAGGCTGACAAACTCCCAGCTCCACGTTCACTTATAATCACTCCTTTTCACCCACTTTCTTGATTCGTATTTTATATTTACTTTCCAAAATCTGAAATATTTTTACAAAGAAAATGTAATAAGGAAGATGAAAGAAACCTCTATTATTAAAATCCCATTTGTCACAATACTTTAGTTGTCAAGTCATAGAAAGTTATAAAGTATATAAACAATATTTTAAAAAGTAAATTTTAAAGCCATGAAACTTAACATTTGTGTCCTTGAAGACCCTGTTTCTATGAAAGTTCAAGTTGATCAGCTTACCTTGTACTAAGGTTTTTGTCTGTATTTAGAGCTGGAAACTACTGCTTAATGGAAAGTAGAAAAACCTCATGGGCATTCCTCTGATCCATTCACTCATTCAACAGGCATGTATTGATTACCTACTATGTGCCCAGCTCATATAGACCATTAAGATAAATCAATGATGCAGGTATAGCAATCTTGGGAGTGGAGAGAGGGACATAGATTAGTAATACACTCACATCAAAATTCTGGTATATTTTTGTCATTTTAACAGATGGGAATAATTTCATAAAAGTATTAAAATTAATTGTTAAGAGGCAAAGTTGTCTCGTATCAGGTTAATGCTCTTAAAGGAGCTAATGTTAAATTATATTTTTTCCTAATGGACATTTCTATATATGATGTGTTGAATAGGAGGTCTAAAATTGCTCTACACAGAGTATTCACCAAAAATCTAACACTAGAAGTGTAATTTTGGTTAATATATTTTCTGAAAAGTACCAAATATAAAAAGCAAAATAAAACAAAAACTCACTCCTTTTACTTAAAATCTGTTTTTACATTTCATATGTAGTGTTACTTTTTATTAAATATGTTTTTACTGATTTCAGAGAGAGGAAGGGAGAGGGAGAGAGAGATAGAAACATCAGTGATGAGAGAGTCATTGATCGGCTGCCTCCTGCACACCCCCTACTGGGGATGAGCCTGCAACCCGGGCATGTGCCCTGAGAATCTCAGGGTGACCTTCTGGTTCATAGGTCAACACTCAACCACTGAGCAACACCAGCCAGGCTGTAGTGTTACTTTTAGTCTCATCTTTTCGTAGGGCTGATATTGGCAGTAAATGGAAAATAAAATGCTAATATTTTTTCTTAAAATACTTTGATTACTGTTTTTGAAAGTAAAACTTCCACCTTTTTTTTTTTTTTTTTTGGCCAGAGACTTTGCATGGGTTCTTTGACTTTAGTTAGTGATAACTTAAAGGAATTGTGCTTTAAGAGTAGCTTCCATATGTCCTCAAGTGATTGTCATCAATGCCCTAAGAATCAAATTCCCCATCATGGATTTATGGACATGTCCACTGTAGAAAACAATAACATAGAACACTACAGACCACCTTTCAGTTTGCAAATAGCTCATTATCTCTTTTTAACTTTACAACAAACTTACAAGGCAGCCATCACTTAGGATCCCTCTTTGACTCAGACCTAAGACCTTAGAGCCTGTAATTAGAATGTGTCAACTACTTCTCTAAACAAGTCTCCTGGGACTTTATGGATTCTTTTATGTGTTATACACTCTTGCTCCAATTATTTCAAAAATTGAAATTATAGAAGTGATTTATTTTAATCTTTATTTGCTAATATACAACCTGTGTTGAGAAAGTACAGGTCCCACTCTGACATGAAAAGTGCCATCTGATACACTGAGAAATAAAATGTAAAATGTATTACTTCTAGTGCAAGCCCAACTTTAGAAAGAGTTGGGAAGGGAAGTGGGTGGAGAAACAAAGATAACAGTTCAGGAAATCAGTTCATAAAAGTAAGATAGTTGACACATTACACTAAAAATAAAACACTGTAAAAGTGTTTCCCACACACTAAATCTGGTTTCACCTGTGATGCTGTCAGTGAAACAGAAGTCACGAAGTCAGAATCTCAATATTGAATTATTCTTAGGGGAAAAGGCAAGTCACGGTGATTTTAAAGTTAGTTATAGGAGTGTAGGTCTGTATACTTGGGTTAAACTCACTGAAACAATCATATCAAGGACTGTTGGAAGATGATTTTAGTCTCCCCTCATATGCCTAGTCCTCCCAAATCTTTTCAGAATAATATTTTATTATTCTTCTCTACAACTCATCTTTCTCTTTAGCTCCTAAGTTTTTCCACTAAAATAGTCATAAATAAACTAAATATTTTTTTGGTCAAAGTTTCACCCAAGAGAAAGAATAATAATCTTCCTCCAGTTTACATGCTTGAATCTTCCAGACAATACAGAAAAGCAATGATTTTTTTTGGTCAGTAACTGAAATCTTTTCCATTTTATTATTTTCAGCAATACTTTAAGCAAAACATTTTTCAAGGGTAAAATTTTTTTAAATTCTCATTGACTGGGCCTGGCAGAGAGCCATTAAAATTATTTTCAACTGGTTCATTAACCAAAGTATGATATCTTTGTTTTCTAAATAACTGCCACTAAAATATTTTAATACATTTTTATAAAAATATGTAAAGATTTTACTAAGTATGAAAACCATCAAAGAGTATTCATTATTTTAATATGAATTAATGTTCAAGGCGTTGATTAGCCATGCCATCTTTTAGGTCATAAACCCTATTTTCAGTGTTCTTTACCTAAGAATAAGGGTCATGTTGGCTTGTAGAAATCAAGAGTTTGAAGGTCAGTTTGTCATCATCAGAGTGAGACTTACTTTAAGAAACCAAATGACAGAGCTTTTAGCTATTCAACCTTGTCATTTTCAGAGAAATTAAATTTTAGTCAGAATACCTAGTGCACACCCTATGGAAGGTAAAATGTCTTCAAATGAAAAATATTATACTTGAAAGTATAAGAGTATTATATTTGAAACATACAAGTTTTCAAAGCATTTGGAATTTGAGGTTTAATGTTATAACTTGATTTCCTGATATTAAATCATTCATAAACTATGCAGAAACTATTTATATGCTTCTGTTTTAAAAGAAATCCAGGTTTTAAACATTTTTTTCTAAACAAAATTAACCATTACAAACTGCAGGAGGATATGTTAGTAAATTCCATGGCTCACTTTTCTGTTTTTGGAATTTATGGTATAATATATAAATTTATTAGGGGAGAAGATCAAGCAAGTCATAGACGAACATTGAAAATATTCCATATAACCAAGGAGTAACAGCCATCTAAATATTTCGTAAGCAGGGAAAATGTTGGAAGGCCAAATGGAAAGAAGTCAGAGTTGGTGCAATTCCAGTGCAAAACAGGAAACAGGAGGTGAACCCGAAGGAGAGGAAGAAAAGACAGAAGCTGCAAAGGAGCTGGAGGAGGAAGACCCGTACACCTTTGCTGAGATCGATGACAGTGAATATGACATGATACTGGCCAATAGGAGTACAAAGAAAAAACTTGGAGGCCGGTCTTTCATTATAAACAGACCTCCTGCCCCCACGCCTCGACCCACAAATATCCCTCCGAAAGCAGAAACCACACCTTACATAGCTCAAGGTAATGTCTTTTGTTGTCGTTTGTTTGTGTGTGTTTGGGGGTGGGGTGGTTCTCTTTTTTGGTTGGATCTAAAACCCCGAAGATAAAAAAGATATTTTCCTGTCATAGGTGAGTTGTATTGGCCTATTTTAAAATTTAGAAATACAGTGAATAAAGCAAAGAATTAATAAATAGGAGCCTGGTTTCTAATTCTTCATTAAAAAGGATAATTTTGATAAACTTTCCAAAGAACATGAAACCATAGCATGTGTGACGAAATTCTGTTTGACATTTCCATAATTCTACAAGAGGGAAGCTCAACTATGAATAATGTGCAACATAAGAAAAGAAGGTAGGTACTCTACTTTTTGCTCCTAATTCCATTTAATATAACTTTAAATATCTAAACAGCTTGAATGCTAGAATCTCAGATATGTAACCACAAATTCTCTGATAATTGCACTTCACCCAATGATTAAGAGTCACTTCATCTATCATAGGATCTCTACTTTAGACATCAGTTTTTCCTTCTCATTCATTACTCAGTTGGATCTAAATAAAATCTGACAAATCCCTAGAGCTATTTTTATACCTATAACCACAAGAGGTTGTATTGACTCGACTCATTTGTTAACTCTCTGGTTCGGTACAGTCCGTGAGTCCAGAGTGTCTAGGAGATGACTTTTATTCGTCAGTGCAATGCATGCAAATAAATGTGTTGAGTGCCTTCTGGGGCTAAGATACCATCCTAGGAACTGAGACTATGGAATAAAACAATGTCTCCATCTCAGAGGAGTTTCTAGGCAACACATATGCAAATAAATAGAGTACAATGTGACCATTTATTAGAGATTTTTGAACAAAATGTTTGGAATCAAACAAAATTTGTGGGTGATAACTAAAGCTGAGAGGCAACAGATTGTACATTTAAATAATCCAAACCAGCTACAGAAACAGGAAACTTAAATATATATACCACAAATCTACCCAAAAGTAACATAGTTACTCATATGTGCTTAATAGGTTCAAAAGAAATCATTCTATTGCTTAAACAGTGTGTATCAAGAGACTTGTATAAGAAAATTGAGAAAGTATATATAAGTTATTTACCAGTGTATAATATACTTATACCTTAACAGTAATCTGATGCAGAAAATGTTCAAGAAACTATTAAAAATTGAGAAATGATGACAAATTAAAAAATGTTTCAGCTAAAATAAAATGTTCTGGAACAATTATCTAGATTATTAAGGCAGGGGAGAAGCTGTAATTAGAAATTCTCAGAACGTCATAGTGACCTCAAAAACATTATTGGCTCTTTGACAAGGTTACTCCATACCAATAATTTTTAAAGAGAGGACATAAATGTTGCTCTATGAAATAATTTAGTTATATTTTAGAAATCATGAAAGAGGTGCACCATCTTCTCTGTCCTGATCCTGGAGTTCTCAGGGCCACAAGGACAGACTCTCCCGTGGTGTGGTTCTCTTTGCGCGGTGTCTTGTCCTACAGTTGGCTGCCGTGGCCTTGTTTTCCACGAGCTCTTTCCTGTTCTCTGTTTGTTCTTCTTTGTACAATTCTTTTTCTTTTGTCCTTATTGGGGGGGTGGGGGGGCAGTAGAATTCAAAATTTTGGTTATTGTTTCTGTTTCATTTTGCTTTTATTTTTAATTTGGGTTTTTTTATTTTTTCCAGTTCTCATGCTGTCTTTATTATCTTTGTTGTTTGTGCTGCCTGGAGTGCATAATACTGCCATCAAATATCTGGCTCTCAGCTATATTTTTATGGTTAAAAACAACACACCAAAATCCTAAGTGAAAAACTCTATTTGTTAACGTGTGGGCTACGTTGTAGGGTGCTGGGGAGGTAATGAGCTCTTTCACTGAATTACCCCAAAAATATTAGTTTATATAGATCTATTCTCCTATGCTTTCCAATTTTTCTGAAATAAAATCCAACTAACTCTAATCTACATTTATATATCTAGTTGCCAGCACTGGGAGATCAGAGTGTGGGAAGAAGACGGAAATTTCACCATTTAGAATGCACAGTTTAACATGTTCTCCCTGTATTCGGTTGAGTGTGTAATGCCTGCCTCCCACTGGGCCTCATGGCTGATGGCCAGAACCATTTCTGTTCAATTTCTCCAAAAAATAAAACTTCCATCATGAATGATTACCTAATTTCATTAGAGAAGGAATTTGGGGCTATGGCTGCTTTAGATTTTTAATCAATCCCCAGGCATAAGAGAACTTAGATGGTTTTTCTCCTCATTTATGTATTTATTAATTGCATTAAAATGTATTAAGTACCAAATAATAAAGCATTTCTGTGTATTATGTAAATTTGCTACGTGACAATGGTATAATTTGTCATACACACGCACAGGAACTTAAAAAAAACCTTAGAAATCTTGAGTTTCTAAGAAGTTTTAAAGGCTATTTATCTCACCAACTTATAAACCACTCTTCAAAATTCATAAGAATTCTCTCTAATTCAAAAACACAATCTAATTTATTCTCACAACATTTGTGTTAGATGTAGAGAGGAGCCAGTGTTTATAATGTCTTTTTTTTTTTTTTTCATTTAAGTATTTAAAAACTGCTATGGTTATTTGCCCCACATCCCAAATCAGTAGCAAAAACTGAACTGCAAGTGAGATCGCCAAAGTCGCTTTTCATTCATTATTTCTCCCTTTTCGCTTTCACCGGGATGTGTTTGCTTGCCTCTTCCTTTATGCTACTGATTGTTGTTTGTCCCGTTCCCACATCAGTAAAACACTGTCTCATCAGCCAATTCTTTCTTGAAGTTCTTTGCATTTCACAGGATAAAAGTCATCAGATCTTTTCTCTTTTTTTCTAGCTCATGCAAATAGATTAAATAGAATTGCTACCATTTCCCAGAAAGCCACCCATTCAATTAGAACATTAAATTGCCCCAATTCTTGATAGAGCACAGAAGTGGTAGCAGAATGTTGGCACATCCAGGCTGTGTCAATGTAGCCAAAATAGAAGGATGTGGAGCAGGGGGAGGAAGAAGATTGCAGGATGCAGAATCCCAACTCAGTATTTCAGAAACTCAAGAAAATACTGCTGAAGAGACTAGGCAAACAAACCAGGGAGACACAGGGAAATCATGTTAGCTTTTGTGAGATAATTGAAAATATATATTAGTGTCTACCCCTGGCACAGAGCTCCTGAAACCCTTGTAATTTCCTGAGTAACATGTGTCTTTTGTTCTAACAAGGCAACTCTGTGTGGACTCCTGGATGGGGCTGGTCTCCGGGAAGACCAAGACATGATTAGAAGCTTGGAATTTTCAGCCCCACCCTCCATTCTCTTGAGAAGGGAGAAGGGCTGAAAATGGAGTTAATGATTAATTATGTCTGTGTGAAGAAGCCACTATAAAATCCCAAAAGGAAGGGGTTCTGAGAGCACCCAGGTTGGCAAACATATCCACATTGGGAAGGTGACACACCCAACTCTATGAGGACAGAAAACTCCTGCGCTTGGGACCCTCCCAGACCTCACCCCATATATCTCTTCATCTGACTGTTCATCTGTATCCTTTATCACATTCTTTAATAAACATATAAATATAAGTAGGTGTTACCCTGAGTTGTATGAAGAGGGGAGCCCACACAGAATGGGACAAAGTTCTAGGATATCTGCATACAGCCAAGCATTCTGACTTTTCACACAGCATAACACATCAGAGAGGAGCTGTTTCCACCATCACCATCTCCTGCCCCCAGGAATGTAACATTAGTGCATAAGTAAACTATGGATTCTATTCCAGAGATATGTTTCTGATTTCTTAATTCAATTTCTGTTATACCATACCTAATTTTTGTTAACAACCCCCCAAAATAACTCATTTTTAGTGTAAAGTTTTTGAAGTCTGCTGCTTTCATACATTGTATTCTCCCTTCCTTTTTCTCCCTATAATATTGAAAAGGAACAGGTTCATTAAGTTTCAAGAATATAGAGGAATTAACGGATTTACAGTGCTTCTTGGTGTCAGCATTCTTGATTTAAAACAAATCAAGGAAACAAAATGAGCACTTTGCATAGTGTAGATAGATTGGTAGTAAAACTATATTCATAAATCATGCAAAGTGATGACTGCCTACCAGGCAAAATTTTTTAGCATCAAAGAACAATTTCCCATTTTCCCCTCACATAATTAATAGAACCAAGATCCTTCTTCAGGATCCATGTTTCTGATTTGGAGTAGAATATAATTTCCCTTTCAATTTTCAATTGCTACGGAGTTGTCCTTGGCATTTTGCAGTGCAACAAAGCTGTATATGACCTTTTTGAGAGCTACTCAGCTACCAGGACCCTAAAATGTCAAGTACAACTCAGTTGCTCTCAGAAATTTTCCACTTGCAATTCACTTATACTTGAAATGGATCACATACAATATAGCTGAAATGCAAACATAAAAAAAGACCTTGTAGAATCTCTTCGGAAAATTAATCCACATCATTGTAAGTGTGGCAGAGTGGAATGGTCTCTGTGCTCATTAGTGAAGAGAGATGGTCAAGTAGATTAAAGTAGGCTTTAGGTCAAGTGCCTTTGGCCCTACTCTTTGACTGGGTGACCTTGTCCAAACCATTTAGCTTCAGGATTTAGTATGTATATTACAGGTGCTCTCAGTACAGAGAAACGTATTTATCATTCTATTTGCAAGCCCAGTGTCCCTCTATCTGCCTCTCCCCTTTCCCTGACAGGGTGCTGGTGCAGCTCTTCAAAGGAGCAGTTGTTTCGACCTGTGCCCACACGGTTTGTTCATTAGAGGGTATCAAGCCTGCTTGCGTAATTCAAGCATTGTGATGTGCTCTTTCTATCCTCACAGTGGAACAGCGGGGACACATGGAATAAAACCTAAGAAGGGCTTTGCAGACCACCTGTTAGGGTGTCGGTATAAAAATGATGAACTTTTCTAGCCTCATCTTCCAGAAATTCAGTTTCTTTATATTAGTGAAGGAGGAAGAAGACAGTAAACTATGGTATGAATCGACACTAAAGGATTTGTATTTCATGTGAAAATAAATGCAGATATCATTGTGCTTAGATTTTCATTCTACAGCAAAGTGAATTCTAATATTTTTCTCTTTAACACATGACATTTCTAGAGTCTCTGTTAAAGATGTCTTTAGTGAGAAGCTTAATAGTCTGGGTAGTAGTTCTTAGCTGGTGATGCTTTGCCTCCTAGGACACATTTGGCAATGTTTAAGGACATTTTCAATTGTCCCAACTGGGGCAGTACTATTGGCATTTAGTGGGTGGACATCGGAGATGCGGCTATCCATCCTACAATGCATAGGACAGGCTCCACTGCAAAGAGTTATCTAGTCCAAAACGTCAATAGTGCGAGGTCGAGAAACCATGCCATGGGTTGGTCCCATTACTAAGACAGTAATCATTTGAATACTTGAGAGAACGGTCATCTGAACATGAAATCATGTATCAAACAGCTAGCTATCTGCACAAATTTTCTTTTTTTTCACTTTAGATTTCCTGAATTCAGAATAGTTTTCACCAGCACTTTTAATGTATGTGCCATTTCTTATTCTAATTTAAATATATATTCGTTAGAGACAAATAAGGTGCTCTGTGGGGTTGGCCCACTGGGAAGCACCTCCTCTGGGAACCTGGAAGCTGGTAGAGTGAAATTCAGGATGATTGCGAAGCCAGATGGAACTGAATTTGATTTATGACTTAGCCACTTAAAAGTTGTGTAACTCTGTGTAACAAGTTACACAGCCTTGTTTTATTTGTTTAATATTTTTAATAAAGGACTAATAATATTTCAGAGAGTTTTCATGAGAACTACAACTACAGATGTGTAGGTAGCTGGCACAGGGCAGTCGCTGTGATGAACGTTGTGCTATAATACAGGGATGAGCCAGGACCCGCCATATCTCCCCAGGCACTATGCCTTTTGCTTCTCCCTTTGGGTTTTATATGCCAAGAAATCATCTTGCATGACTTTTCCAAATTATTAACTACCTATATTAAACACTACGTAGAAAAAGTGGGCAGAGCCCCGTCCTGTTGAAAATTTCCATCTGTATATAAATTATTTTCAATCTGCATGTATAGAAATTTGCAGTCTTCTATCACTGAGTCTTATTAACAGAACTGGTATTTAATATTTGTTCAGAGTAAGCATGGCCAGATCCAGATCCTACTGGCTATTTCTCAGGATAGCAACATTTCCTGATACAGGAAAAACAACAGCAAAAATAAACAAACAAAAAACTGAGAAATTACTTTTGGTGATCACTAAGTATGAATCAAAAGGTGAACTCATTCTAGTTTCCAGAGTATTAGTGACTTTCTAACAACGCAAACCACTTCTCTTGAAGCAATAGGGAAACCTACTAAGGATGTTACTAGAGTAATGTATACACTTATATCATTTTCTTATTGACTACAAATGGTCAGGAAGTAACGTAATGAGTTTAATGCAATCATGTGAGAGGAGACGAACCCTCAGTCCAGTGCTGTGCAAGCAAGACACGTGACCTGCCTAGTGACAAGAGGAGGAAGGACCTGCTGCCCAGGGGTGGAGTGGAAACATTTCTAGAATGGAAAAATTCTTATTTGCATCATAAGGGATAAATATGCAAATAAAAATAGTTTGTATCCTACTCTTGTAAAAATTAAGTCCTTTACAAGTAGAAATAATAATTTATAGTGAGATTTCCTGGTTTGTGAGAGGATCTTTATGGAAACACTCTTATCAGACGTTTCCATTATGAATTGGAAAGAAAAATTAATGTTTTCTCCTTAGGAAACCAAAGCATTCATTAGTATTGCCACTGAATTAGAATTTCTATGCCACTTTTCTTCATGCAGGTATGTGCTTTCCAACTTTCCATCTCTACCAACTTCAACAGTAAGCTGTAATCACATGACTGACTTCATGTGTGCTGGCTGCTCTTTGCAAATTCGCCCTAAAAAATATAAATGCCCAACTCCTGACTCTATATATCTATCAAGAAGTAAACTATTTTCAGGCGAAAGACCTTCATATTATGTTGCTGATGTGACTCTGTGGCCAAGTCACCACTAGTGCACCTATTCAAATGTGGTAATCTGGGGTGACAAATGTGTTCAAATTAACAACCTGCAACTATTGCTAGTAAATGAAATGGTGGTTTTAAGGTGATTGGAGTACTCAGTTTATCTCAGTCAGTTTGAAAAGAGGCTGCATGTCTCTCCTGAGTTTCAGCCTGATTAGTCAGTGTGGCCACTCAGAAGGCTAGAACATTCTCTTCCCTGCCTTTGCTGGCTACACAAAGGGGTTGTTTATATTGCTTTCCTGTACCCCATTCTCTCTTTTTGGGAATTAGCTTTTGCAGGGTGCACCTTAGAGGAACAAGGTAGAGAGAGTAAGGCTACAGGGGCTGCATTATGACCTTCGTCCTTTCTGATAATTTTTATCTCTCGCCTCTTTCATCAATAGGCACTGACGGCACATTCGACCTTTGCTTAAATGAGTGCATCAAACTAGAGGGCAGCATGGAAGCTGTGACCCTTGAGTCCTCAGGACCTGGCACAGCCCTTGGCTACAGAGTTAGCAACCTAATGGAAGTTTGTTGAGTGAAAAATAAACACAGTGCTGCTACCTGCACGGTATCATTCCCTGAGAACCCAGAGCACAATACAGACCTATATATTTTACTTTATATCAAATCTCTAGTTTCAAGAATGATCATCAGTGATAGACATTTACCTCTAAATGTTCTATTTTAGACTTTTAATGAGCATGGAACATCAAGGGGTTTGTCATTCATAATTCATATCTTTATCAATGCATTTAACAATTGCACAGGCTTTCCATTACCTTAGCTACTTGTGAAATAATTCCAAATAAGCTTTATCAGATTTCCTAAGACGAGCAGCTCTGGAAGAGTCTCTTTGCTTGAAATAGGCTACAAATGAGGTTGACATGAAGAATGTTCCTGCAGAAGCAACCTGGGAAGACAAATAGTGCAAGTGAATTCATTATATTTCACCTTCTCTCCCTCCTCTGCTCTTCTGATAATTCTGCTTCGCTTAACGTTTTGAATATTTAATACTATGCTAATTTTTTCCATTCAATGCCATTTCTATTCTAGAGAAAATTTTACAGAAGTCTTTCTGCCAATATTTAAAATAAATGGGGGTGGTATTTGGGACATTTACATTAAGTTTATTTGGAACCTCAAAAATTGTTTTACTTTATGGACTTTCTTTTAATGTTTAAAAGCAGTGACAACTACTAATAATGCATTCCCTTTTCTTTCTTCTCAAATTCCAATTTTAGGTAGGAAGAGAAAAATAAGATTTCAGTGGGGGAGAGAGTCATCAGAGTTGATGTACGTCATAATTGCCTTGATAGCATTATTTGAACATTAATGCAATCAAGTGTGGTCAAAAACAGTATCTTCCAAGAATTTGAACACATAGTGACAGGGTCATCTCCATATATTATAAAAAATTAACATTGGTCTGTGATTTAACTTTCTAGTTTTTTATTAGGCTAAGCTCCCAGCAAAAAAATGTCTTCCTTAAAACATAGTATTCTATTTAAATTTATACTCACCTAAGAGCTTATTCAGGCACCATTTGGCCCGCTATGACTTGGGAAAAAAGAATCTACAGCATCTTAGAACATCAGAGCTGACTGAAATCATCTCATCAAAGCTCTAACTTTATTGGCAAGATAATAAAGCCAGTTTCCCATGTCACACATGTTGTTAAATATTAAGACAAAACTGCACCCTTCCACTCTGCCAAGTACATTAACATTCTGGTATACAGATTATTTTTTCAGTTACTATATGTTTAAAATAGGCTCTCATCTTGCTCACCACCAACCTTGTAGTACAAAAATATGTACTTTCACATATAAATCTGGGTGACCCATAACCAAATGCTCAGTTCTCACCATATCATAGATTTTATTTTTATCTCTTATAAAAGTTGTGTGTGGGGGTGAACATGGTAAATATAAAGTGTATAAAGCTTTTTAGAACAAAGATTTCACTGATGGAAGCAATTTAAAATGTTTCAGCTAATATTTACTATAAAGAGAAAGACTAAGGAATTCTGGAATGTTACATCTGTGTATTCTTTTCCTAAGGCTAATAGAGTTCATGTTTTTGGTGCATGTTTGCGTCAGTGATCATTTTGATGGGCTAGCTCTTTCTTCAGGAAACAAGTTAATGTAGGTCTTTTCCAAGATTACCTCATATTCAAAAACACCTCCGAGTTTTCACAGCAGTGAAATATTAATGTGTTTGGCAATATGCTAATTACTAATTTGGTTTTTGTAAGGAAATGAGACTTGCCTGTAGGGGGAAGGAAAGGAACAGTTGTAATAAGTGCAGCTGGAAGTGAGTTAGAAGAGAATTTCAAGGGAAGTTTTATAGGTAGAGAGGATCTTTGTGCTGTGGGACGTGGCTTAGTGCACATCCTATTTTAAAAAGTTCTGTTATCAGCACTTTCATAATCATCCTACTCAGAGCACCCTACTTTCCCACTGTGATTCTCCACCTCATCCTAGGCTGTTTCAACTATAAACCCTGGTAAAATCTCAACAACAAATACATATGCTATTTGTAACTTCTTAATCTATAAACTAAAAGAGTATTGATTTAACAGTTACTGTATTTCTCAGAGGCTGGGTATTTGTTGTCTACAAAATTCAATAAAATATATTTTATGTAAAGCATAAAGTGATCTTTAGCAATTTAATGTCAAAAAGTTGGAAAAAATAATTCCATTTCAAGTTCTCTGTAACTTCAAAATTCAACAGAATTCCTAAAACTTACCAATTAATGTACTTTTTTATTTGAAGAACATATTTTCTGAATTTACCTTTGGATTACTATTATTTCCCAGATTAATGATGACACACTACAGCTTTGTTGTCTAAACAGTTTTAGTTATTATCTTAACAATATTGGGGGGAAAGTACGGAGTGTCTGCATGTTATTAAAATTTCAAAAGTGTTTTATTTTTTCAAGACTTTTAGAACTGGCCAATGGAAAAAATCAAGCAACACTTGTAAAAAGTTCTTTTAATATCCTAAAATATATTCACAGACCATATATCTATCAGTATATTTTATTTTAGAAAAAGAAAATGTGAGCCAAAAACCCCAGAACTTGCCAGTAAGTTATATTTAGCATGTTTTCCAAATACTAACTTGAAGCAGAAAATTGATCTTCAACCAGAAATATTTCATGCGTATAATTTTCTTTAAACACATCATACCTTGAAAATATCTTTGCTTCTCCTGTTAGAAAGAGGACAATAGAGTGGAAGACCCTCTCTCTTGAAAACAACTGGCAAACTATATAAGCTTAATAAATTATTATTGATTTAATGTGATTTAGGGAACTCTTTAAATTTGAAAAAGTATCATCTGGAGTAATCCTGACATGACCTTGGTATTAGATGGGTTTAAAGAATATTAAAACCAAAGACAGAGGTCCATGGTAACTGCTGGGATGAGTGGTCTCCTGATCATGGTGGTCAAGCACCATTCAACTGGACAGCTCTTCCTCCCATGTCCTCAGCCTCATTATCCTAGTAAAACCTTGTAAGCAAGAGACACAGGCTTGTTGAAGATGCTCTAGGTTCTTTTCAATCCCCTTAGCTCCATCTTGATCTTTAAACAGAAATAATTATGGAAGTGAAGAGACAGCAGTGTTGTAAAGAACCAAGCAATAGATTCAAGTTCAATGCCTGAGGGTCTAAATCACACCTCTACTATCACTGCAAAATTACTTAGCCCTTTTTCAATTTAGTTACTTCCACTTCCTTCATCTATAAAGATATGAGGTTGAACTAGGTCTCCGAGGCCTCTTCCAGTTCCCAAACCCTGTAATTCAAACACCCATAAAAAAACAAAAAAAAAATGGAACTGTGCAATATTCTGTTTCTAAAGTCAAGTTGTAAAGGGTAGAGACATTTTCATTAACAAATGCCAGAAGCTACACGGAACTTTGTGGGTGCTCAATAAATATTAAACAATCAGTTTTATCTTTTATCTGCAAAATGGGATGAGTAATGCTGACTTGCCTCACAGAATTTCAAGTGAGAAATAATACATGAGAACAAAGCACTTTTCAGATAATGGAGTAATTCGAATAAGCAGCTTGAATAGCTCTGAGGTCCAGCTAGATGATGCAGGAATAAAGTGCCGTTTTCATTATTACATCTGTGAAATACAGCAGTCTTTTCATCTGTTTTGGAAGAAACAGTCATTATCCTTGCTTATCACCAAGAAGTCAGCATGAGTAATTTCTGTGCAAATGGAATTTTCCATATGATTTTAACATTTATCGCTTTTAACAAAATGCAGTTTTTATCTTTACCTGATATCAAAATGGAATCATATCTTGATTTAAATAGTTTAATGAGGCATTCCATTGGCATTATACTAATCAGCCCACAGAAAATGCCTTTTGAAATGACTGATAAGCTGCACAAATGAGAAAATTATAAATTTAATAATCCTCCTACTCAAAAATAATACAATTCAAGAATTGTTATTAAGGAAAATAATGTGTTGCATTCTAGTTTCTTGGAGCCTTCCAGAGTTTGTTCTTATTTGTAATTATGTTCAATTAATAACATGTGCTATATTTTTTTAGTGTTTCGACAAAAGGCAGCCAGAAGACAATCTGATGGTGACAAGTTCCCTGGTCCCAGGAAACAAGGTACTGACACAAACTTCAGTTTATTTCACTATCTCTAAGTAAGAATTAAAGAAGTGTTATGAATATTAAATAAACTCTCTTGGGATAGAAATAAATAAGTGTACTTGACTAATTTTACTCTTAACTTTGTCTTACTCAAATATAATTTTGCCATAATAAGATTAGTGCAAGAAAATTACTTTAATTAACAAAGGCAAGAAATGCCTTGTGAGAATACTTGTGGTGATGTTGATGATGTTATCAGGGCTCTAGGAACGTTAAGGAAGACAAATTCCCGAACATGCATCAGAGACTCTGCTTTCATAAACCTGTAAAGAGGAGCCTCTGAAATTACTAGGAGGGAGGGGCAGAAGATTGATTGCCCCCAAGATGGGACCAGTCTGGGTTTTCTGTGCTCTGCATTGAACTCCAATCAAAGATTATACCACCCCTTTCTCACTGTTTTCTTACCTTCAGCACTTGATCCAACATTTTTTGAGCAATTTGTCATGACAGGAAGAGCTAAAAACTGTAGCTACAGAGACATCTCATACAGGAGACTATTTTCCTCTTGCTCGATGAAGAGGCAGCTGTCCCCAAGTTTCCCGTTCACAGTTGGTTCCTAGTGAAAGAGAGAATCTAGTTATTTATTATTATTATTTTTCTGATGATAAGGCCTTGGTTAAAGTTCAAAAATGAAAACCATAAAAGGTGGCAGAGGTGGTGCTAACACTGGCTAGCTCAATAATCAACGACGTGAGCAGATGCTTTTAATCTCAACCCACCTTTGAAATAAATTCAGTCCAAAATAATATTACCTTGAAATTGTTACTGGTAAATTATTGAGAGTGGCATTAAAATGAAACCAGGAAATTTTACAACAGCTACTAAACACTCCCATAGTCAGTCACCTTTTCTACCATGTGAAGATGGCTGGGTAGTGACTGTACCAACTTCTAACAACCACTGAACCTCAATGGGCCTGCTCCTAAGACGCCATGTATTGTCCTCTAAAAAAAACTGTGTCCCTAAAATAATTGATATTCACCCATGACTTCAAGTAGTCTTTCCCACGGCAAAAAAAGGTTCTCCCCTGATCATTCTTCCAGTTAAGTACATGGTGTTTGAATGCAACACACGATGAAGCTGAACTTCCAGCCTCCGATGAATCACTTGGATATTCTGCTAATAGATTAACATGCAAAGATTCTATTGGACAATTTTCATTTGTAATAATCCCATATTGGGGGGTGGGAGGGCACAGAGATAAATCTTTGTAAGTCTACTATTATTCTACCACTGTGCCTTTAGCTCTCTTATGCAGAACTTCATAGGAGATCATTGTGCAATTAGGATCAAACAGTCAATGCAGAATTAAACAAATTAGAAAAGATTCTTCCTCTGTGGACTCTCCCACATACCTCACAGAGCTTTGGAAAGAGTAAGGAGAGGGGATGCTTTGAGATCTTTAGGAGGCTATTTCCCTGAAGCATTTTTTATAAATTATTCAATTATCATGTTTTAATTAAATTCTGTTAGACTTAAGGGGGAAATGTGAAGAAGGCACAGGAGCTGAAGGAAGGTGACAAGTAACCAGTGTAATGAAGAGATCCTTACAGTGCTTGATCTTATCAATTATTCATTCTAGTTGTTGCACAGAGAGCAATATATGGAAAGTCTGCCACTTGAAGCCACGAAGCCTAGATGAGATCGATAATTACCCTGCCATGTGTATAGAAAAAGTCACTCTGTGCCCAGAAAAAAATGGAGAGGAGAGAATAATAAAAGGAAATGAAGACCTAATTATAAAATTTTGAGGGATTAATATCTGTTCATGTCTTGTTACCTAATTTGCTTCACCATTGTCAATGATTACCAGATTTTTAAAACTCTTTAAGGGCTAGGATACTGAAATTTTTAATCGATTTTTTTTCTTTCTAGATTTTTTTTTTCTAGGTATTTAAATCCAACTTCTTGATGATTTTTTGATTGCTCAGTTTAGAGCAGTTTCCTTAGAGTCCTTTAGGGAACGCTGGACATCAGTAATTTAGCAGAATGGAAAAGAATATTATTCAATTTGCCAGGAGGAAAGAAATATAAACCTCACGAAATGTCAAAAAAAACCTCACTGATTACTGCAATCTGAGAAAAAGAAGATAATTAAGAATAATTGGGAATATTTTTTTAAATTAAAGACCTCTAAGTACTGAAAAGGACTTACAGTGTCCAACCATTTTTGTCTAAACCTTTTCAGATTATTTATGACCATCCAGTCCATAGGACATAGTAGGCAATCAAAATTTCTTATTCCTGAGTTAATAAATACTCTTCAGATGTCCTGGGATTTCATGGTATAATAGGAAAAGCAATACATGCTTCACCAATGATAATCTCTTTATTTCGTAGAAACAAAAGAGGCCCTTTTATTAAATGTTTGTCAGAGTGAAAATTTTCTAAAGGGACTATAGAAGTTCTCTAAGAAAAGGCTAAATTATTTCTTTCACTATATGCTGAAAGGGAAAGGGACTATGAGAGCCAACTATTTTCCCACTGAAAGTATGTCTCAGATGCCCTATGTTCACAACTGCCAAGGGATTGCCAGGAAGTTACACTATTGCTAAATTGAGGAATTTTCCCGAGGAACAGAAAAAAAAAATTACTTGGCACCATTTCCATGGAAACTCAATATAAGGAAAATCCTGAGGACTTTGGATCACAAATAAAAGTTTCCATCAAAATACAGTTTTGAAATCAGTTTTCCCAAGTTGGTTTTGAAATTAGAAAATGCCAGAGTGATATAGCAGAATGTGCTGCTTTCACACCTCCACCCCTTCCCAAAATGGAGCCTCACAAGGTCTGTTCTTCATGTTGCAAGCCAGAGACCTGAATTTTGTCAGTGAGTTTGGAGTTGATCACAGTTTTGAAGTCCGAGTCATATTAACCAAGTTCATATAAGACTAATTTATAACTCCCAATTTCAACCTATTAAATCTATACATTCCAGTGACTAGATTCCTTCCCAGTCACTAGAATGTTTGCATTCATTAGTCCCCTGCCAAATAATAAAGTGTCTATACAATAAAATCAGTAATTAGAAACCTACTGAGTAAACATTATCAAGTCGAAGGAGGCTGGAGGCATGTCAGGGCTGCTTCTTCAAGGACATAGACATGTCTGCTTAATCTTCCCTGCTCACAAACTCATGTCATAGTCTAGGGTGAAGGTTGCTTAAGTCTCCCAGACTTGTTACATTATTTTTCTCTGTTATATTTTTTTCTTGGACAATGCCAAGGGGCCTTTTCTCTCCTCACCAGAATAAACCCCATTTTATTAATGTAGCCTCACCTCAGACATTGTACATGGCAACTGATGAGGTTTAGCATTAACACCTTAGCTGCCACGCTGTGATCATGAGTCACATCCACAGATCTCAGCCACACGGTTCAGCACTGCATTGCATCAGGATCTGTTGTTGCTGTTGCTCTTAGAAGGCAAACCCTTTCTTTGAGGGAGGGGTAGGGGGTGAAGCACATCCGCCTTAACCAGCTGCCTGTAGCGGTGCTTCCCAACCTGAGATGAGCATAAGCATTCTTTTTAGAGCTTCTAAAATGTGGTTGGCTGGCTGGCCTTAGACATGGACTAAAAGTAGAACATATGAGAATAAGCAATAATTTCAAAACCAACATACAAAAAAACAAAATCTAACGGAAAAAAACTGTTTCAGAAGCATATGGTGGTCAAATTTGACTTCTAAGTATATTTCCAAAATAATCTGCACAATATAAATTTAATTTTTGACATGTTTAAACCCATGTTTCATATAAAAATTCAAATCTCCAACCACTTTCTACTATCATATCACTTGCTACAAATACGCCTGCTATTATCATTTGTTAATATGCTTTCCATGTTATTTTGAGACACATTTCTCTAAAATTATAATTCTATCAAAAGTGGAAAAATATATAAAGAGAATCATGTTATCATAAAAACAAGAAAATTAAGATACTTATTTGTGATAATGAATATTCAGATGTGTTTAATAAGCAGGCACTGAATCTTGTCTACTCAGTAACTCCATCTGCCTGGCCCCTGTAGGCTCATGAGTTTACAATCCCTGGTGTAGTGTCTGCCCACTGATTCTCCACTAAAGACTGCACGGTCATTACTGGCTGGCCTTCTTGGGGGTGTTCGTGCTCATGGGAAAGATATAATCAGAGAACATATCTTGTGTGTTCTCTAAGTGCCCAGTGCTGCAGCAGTTTGATAAATGTTAAATAATAAAATTTTCTATAAGTAGGAGACCTGGGAAAATGTGGATGGTATTACCCTTATTTGGGGAAAAAAGAATGCTGGTCTCTGAAGTATTTTCTTCAGCTGTTTTTGCCAGTGCTGGATATATTAAAAAAGAAAAGAGGGAAAATTATCAAAATGTGGTCATTTGTGCTCCATAAAAGGATAATGGACTCAATTCTCTTTTTCAGTATAACTTTCCATTTGCCATATTGTTCACAAAAGCTGTTTTATTAAAGTCATACCTGCAAAAACTCTTTTAAGAGCTGAATTCTTATCTAAAATAGTGATGTATCAACAGCTCACAGTGTGGCTTCTCGAAAGTACTTGTGAAGTCAAGGCATCAATAAGATGGAATTCTTAATAACAGTGAAAATAAAGACTGGAAAAAGCTAATGCTAGAGGCTGGAATTAATCCAATTAATTCTAAGATTGAAGAAGGAGATTGAAACAAATAAAACCAGCAGTCCACCAGCTGATCCACAGCTCTCACTCTCACAGATGCTAATTTTTAAATGTCTGCTCTCTCCAGCTGTGGGCCTTCTGTGTACATGCAGAGAGTGGCCCTGTGAGCAGGAAGGGAGGAGGAGGGATTTCATGTTACATTTTGCATCCTAAGAGCCTCAAGTAAAGCTCTGTGATGGAGGGATGGGATGATAAAGAAGAATTCTGCTGGTAATTTATACAGAGAGTTAGTACTTGCAGCTCTGTCAGTACATAAGGCCAAAGAATCACACGCCACTTACAGGTGACAGCTGCACTGAACAAAAGCCTGCTAAGCCCTGGGATCTTGAGCTGTGACCCACACCTCTCAAAGTCCTCTGCGCTCCTAGAGCAGAAATCAAAATTTGGTCTGAGCACAAGGAATAGACTCAGAGGATAAATAAACATTAAATGTCTTGGTGAACGTGATTCTATAGCTGTGTTCTCTCTCAAGAACTGAAGAAGGGGACAAGCAAATAATATGAGAACTTAAAAAATCACTCCTGCGGAAAGGAAGGCACTTTCCGTCCTAGAAACCCAGGATAATTACACTTCTGCAAATATTTCTTTCATGAGTAAGATTGTCACATCTTCCACAGAAGTACCAGGGTATTAACATGGAGATAACGGGAACTACACACACACACACACACACACACACACACACAGAACATTTCAACGAACGATTTATAACTTTTTCAATCTGAAGATTTTTACAAATATTTTAACTTTTTATAAAATGTTCTAAGGCAGTAACTGTAAAACAATGTGAGGTGTCAAAGTCAGTCTGAGATGAAAGCAAAGAGTTGAAAGACATTTTAGGTGGGATGAGAGGATGAGGTGAAGCACATGACATGGAAAGGGACCAGGTGGCAGGAGGAGGTGTGGTAAGAATAAAATCCACTTGGAAGCGGAAGTTCCAATAGCAAATTAAAATCCACATTGGTCACAACAAAAAGACGGACAGTGGGTGAAGTCAATTATTGAAATAGAGAATGTGATTGGAGAAGGGTTTGCTCTCAATACATGGCAAGACTGAAAACAATCAGAAGGTATGAAGAACAGAGATCCAACTCCTGCATAACAGGCATATTTAAGACAGGACAGGCAATACAAGAAATAACAGCTAAACAAAGCTTTGGAGAGCGGGGTAGTGGGAAATGGAGTATGCAGACTGTGGGCTCGCTGTGATCCGGAAAAAAGGTAAAGAAATATATCCAGACTTAAAAGCACCCTAGCAAATATTTTATTTTATTTTTTTAATATATCTTTATTGATTTCAGAGAGAGGAAAGGAGAGGGAGAGAGAGAGAAACAGCAATGATGAGAGAGTCATTGATCGGCTGCAGCCCGCAACCCGGGCATATGCCCTGACCGGGAATCGAACCCTGATGGCCTGGATCCCAGGTCGACGCTCAACCGCTGAGCCACGCCCGGCCAGGCCCTAGCAAATATTTTAAAATACAAAGGTGAAGACACAGCCCTAAAGTGTTAAGAAAATATTTTAACTAAGATTTTCTATTAAAAAATAAAAATCAGTTTAAAAATTACTTAATCAGTGTAATAAAAATTTGAAGTAAAGGACTACACATTTTGTTGTGAAAAGATTGGGACATATTAATATCTAGTCAGGTATTTGTTCACATCAGAAGAAAACAAATATACTTTTTGGATTTGAAATATACTTTAGGGTTTTAGAAAGGATAACATTTCTATGTCACCATAAAAGTAGTGCCCCCAAAATATTTTAAGTAAATGAGAGATTAAACAAATAAATAGCTCAAAAAAGAAGTCATGATGTTAAAGAATTTGTAGGGAATAGCAAATTCACTAAAACATAGACTTCAATTAAATAATTTTTATAAATTTATTTATAAACCATGTGAATGTAAAGTATTGGTGATAAAGAATAAATACATAATGCAACAAATCATAATTGTATTGCAGTATTATTGGTCTAATTCTCAAATACTATAAAAGTGCATAGAAACTAGAAGAAATGAAATAAAATAAAATCGTGCCCTTTTATTTGTGATTTTACTAATCAAAAAATATAAGGTAAGAAAATCTTTGAAGTTTAGTAAAGTAACCATTATTTAAAAACAGAGTATGTACCTTCCAAATCACTTAATATTACATAATTATATATAGGTATATTACATATAATATATCTAGTACACTTCTCTTTGGAGAAGTGTTTATTCAGGCCCTCTGCTCATTTTGTAATATATATAGACATATATATATTCTTTATAACAAAAGTCAGAAACTACAAGTACAGACAAAAAAAAAGTACACAAAACCAGATTCAGATTATGTATAAGAACAACAGTTATGAAAATAAATATGCCAGTTGAGCATCCTCACAGAGCAGTAACAATCATTGAGGACAAATAGCACGGTGTATACAATAGCTTATTAAGTCATCACCCTTATCTTATGAGATAGATATCATTTTCCTTTTTAAGAAGGATTGGTTATGTAACCCAGGTCACAAAGCTAGTAAGTAATAGAGGACAAATTTGAATTTAATTCTATTTTACTCTTAAGCCCCTGTTTATAATCGCCTACCATACTGTCTTTTCAGGTAATCATAACAACTTCCTCTGACTTCCAGGGCTTTTGCTTGTACCACAAAGCAAGTTTACACACATTAACTCCTTTAACCCTGGCAGTAACCCTATAAGGAAAGATTATTTATCTTCATTTTAAAGACAAAGAAACTGATGTTTACAAAGGTGGGGTGAAGCAGAGCTAAGATTTGTGCCCATGCCTGCCAAGTCCAAATGTAATGCTATACATTCTCTTTTATAAAAGACACAGACAATAATTTGGGTAACAGACAAATCAAACTATAGTCTGTTTTAAAAAGATACAACACCAAATATACTAAAGAAAAGTTAAAAAAATCAATGGTGAGTAATTATTGCTTAAAGAAAGAGAAACGAAGGAGTTGTTTCAATCTTAATTTTTTAAAAAATAGAATTCATGGGAAGAGCACTTATTAGACAAAGGAAATCACTCTATTTCTTTAAATTCCAAAACCCAGATAAATAGCATGTCATTCATGTACTTTTATGTGGCAAATATTAAAGCATTAAAATATTTGCCCTGGCAGGTGTGCGCAGTGGTTAGAGCATCTGCCTGGGTACAAAGGGTCTCAGGTTCCGTTCCCAGTCAAAGGCACCTACCAGGGTGGCCGCTCATTCCCCAGCCAGGTCAGCGAGGACGGGAAGCAACCGATAGATGCGTCTCTCTCACATGATGTCTCCCTTTCTCTCTTTATCTTTCCCTCTCCCTCTCTCTCTCCCCCCTCCACTCTCTCTAAAAATCAATGGAAAACATATTCTCAGGTGAGGATTACCAACAACAACAAGCCATTAAAATATTTAAGTAAAATGTGATAGAATTAAAGAACCTGACAAAACCACAGTAGTAGTGAGAGGTTATAAGTACTTTGAATCTTTGAAAAGTAGTAAAAATGCAAAAATATAAATAAAAGAGGGTATATAAAAAAATAGGATATGTTTCCAGATCTTAGCTATTGTAAATTTCACTGCTATGAAAATAGGTGCATATATTCTTTCTGATTAGTGTTCCTGGCTTCTTAGGATATATTCCTAGAAGTGGGATCACTGGGTCAAATGGCAGCTCCATTTTTAATTTTTTGAGGAGCCGCCACACTGTTTTCTATAGTGGTTATTCCAGTGTACTGCATTTCCACATCCTCACCAGCACTTGTTGTTTGTTGACTTATTAATGGTGGCCGTTCTGGCAGGTGTGAGGTGGTACGTCATTGTAGTTTTAATTTGCATCTTCCTGATAACTAGTGATGTTGAGCATTTTTTCATATGTTTCTTGGCCATCTGTATGTCCTCTTTGGATAAGTGCTTATTCAGGTCCCCTGCCCATTTTTTAATTAGGTTGTTTGTCTTCCTTTTGTTGAGTTGTATGAGTACTTTATATATTTTGGGAATTAACACCTTATCAGATGTATCATTGGCAAATATGTTCTCCCATACAGTGGGCTCCCTTTTCATTTTGATGCTGGTTTCTTTTACAGCCCAAGTGCCCATCAGTAGATAAATGGATTAAAAAACTATGGTACATTTACACAATGGAATACTATGCAGCTGTAAAAAAGAAGGATCTCTTACCCTTTGAGACAGCAGAAAGGGACCTGGAGAGTATTATGCTAAGCAAAATAAGCCAGTCAGAGAAAGACAAGTATCACATGATCTCACTTATATATGGAATCTAATGAACAAAATAAACTGAATAACGAAAAAGATACAAAAGACATTGAAGTATGCAACAGACTGACATATTTCAAAAGGAAGGGGTGGGGTGTGTGAAGAGATTAACCAATGAATTTATATGCATATATGCATAGCTCAATAGTTTAGACAGACAATAGTTTGGGAAAGGCCTGGGGAGGGGCCTGGAGTGGGGTGGAGCAGATCGGTGGAGGGGGAAAAGGGGACATCTGTAATACTTTTGACAATAATTTTTTTAAAAATTCAGATATGTTTGTACTAAATATACTATACACTTTTCAATATCCATAATTGATGATAATATGCTAGCTGATAAAATAAACTTAATAAAATATGACCTATTCAACCCACTTTTTTATCTCAGTACAGTATTTAAAGTATTAATAACAGAAATTTAAATTAAAAACAACTGAAAAGAATCTGAAAAACTCTGAATGCAAAGAGAAGATTAAAACACAGGAGACTGACTGCTTAGAAAACAGGCCTACAGCCCGGCCGGGCGTGGCTCAGCGGTTGAGCGTCGACCTGGGATCCCGGCGATCGGGGTTCGATTCCCAGTCAGGACACATGCCCGGGTTGTGGGCTCGATCAACGACTCCCTCATCATTGGTGTTTCTATCTCTCTCTCCCTCTCCTTTCCTCTCTCTGAAACCAATAAAGATATATTTTTTAAAAAGAAAACAGGCCTACAAACTTTCTGCATAAGCAGAGGCAACCGCAGAGCCTTAGAACTGCTTTCATTACAGAAGAGAAGGAAAACAAAGGAACTACTAGACAGGCTAGGAAACATTATGGAATGGAGCCCGTAAAATAAATCTAATAAATGTTAAAAATTGATGGTAGAATTTGAAGAATTCATATGCGAAAACACAAGAAATGTTGACTAAATCTAAATCTTTATTTTTAAAAGAGTAAATTAGCAAGTCCTCTGGTAAAGCTAATCAAAACACCAATTTTGAAAAGTCAGTCATGAGAAGACGGCAGTTTACAGAAGCAGAGGAATTATTTTATTTTATTGGATATGAAAACATATGACTTTTTAAAGAGAAATGCTAATAACAAATTATGTCAGGTGATAATGATGTGTTAATATAAGTTTATCAGTTGTAGTAAATGTACCACTGTGATGGGAAATGTTGATAATGGGGGAGGCTATGCGTGTGTGGGGTCAGCAGGTATATGGAAAACCTCTGTACCTTTTACTCAACTTTACTATGAACTTAAAATTGCTCTGAATAATCAAGTGTATTTAAAAATAAAGAGATTTAATTTATATTTTAAAAACCTATGTCAGGTGATTAAGGAACTTTTAAAAATATTACTAGACTAATAACTAAGGTATATTTTAACTCAAAAGATAATTAGGGACCAGTTTTGCCACTTAGTTATTTCAAACCCAAGTAAAAGAGTTTTCCTATTATATGAATCATCCCATGTAGTGGAAATAGTAATGTAATATGTTAGTTATTTCATTAAGAAAAAATACATGATAATCTCAGTTAATGATGAAAAAGACATAAATCATGTCTTTTCTATCCATAATTTTCAATTATCCATAATTTTTTAAAATCTTACAGAATAAAAAGGAGGAGGATTTCTTTTTTTTTTTAAATATACCTTTATTGATTTCAGAGAGAGGAAAGGAGAGGGAGAGGGAGAGAGTTGAAACATCGATGATGAGTCAATGATTGAGCCCGAAACCCGGGCATGTGCCCTGACCAGGAATCAAACCGAGGTCTCCTGGATCCTAGGTCAATGCTCAACCACTGAGCCACACCCGGCCTGGCTGGAGGAGGATTTCTTGACATAATTAGGAATATCCTACTAGTTCAAGGATAGAGCTATTCTCCTTAAGGCTAGGAACAAAATAAAGATGCTTATTATCCACATTTTTACTTACCTTTAGTCTGGAAAGTTCTAATAAGGGGAATAACATAGGAATGTAAAATAAAAAGTGTAACTGTTGGGAAGGAGAGCATACTTTTTCATTATTTTTAGATGTACCTAAAAAGCATGACAGAATCTACTACAGGACTCCCAAAAGTTATTTAAAACAGTTGAATATAATTCAGAAATCATTTGCTTCTCTATGTACCAGCAATAATAGCTGGAAGACATCGTGAAAGAAAAGAAACATATTCACTATATATTGAGAACACAAAAAGTTCCCACTCAAAAGAAAGAGGTACATCATTTTTCTGCATGGGAAGATAAAGAGTTTAAATTCTTTCTAAAATGATTGATAGATTTAAGAAAACCCCAATCATTTTAAAGGATTGAAAGGATTTTTTTTTTCCTTTGGGGAAAGAGACAACAGTTTGGAAGACTGCTTCTAAATTCACAAAGAAAATAATTAATTAATTAGTTAATTAATTAATTAAATAGAGCTGAGACCAGGCAATCATTTAGAAAAATAAAAGGATTAATGCAGTACTTCTTGACATATGTTATTGAAGTCTGCTACTTATGCAGTGCTTAAATACACAGTACTTAGTGTTATATTGGCAGGATAATCACTAGCAGTGAGAGGAAGGTTTAGATTATAAAATTATTAAGATTTTTGTGCTTTTTTTACTTGAATAATGCAAAATATTATTAAAAGTGCAATAAAACAGGGACTCCATCATCCCAGTGAGGCTGACTAGAGCAACACACCTCAAGAAAAGGAGATTGGCACTAAGTATAAATAGCTGTACAAGTGTTTAAACTAAAAAATTACACTTTTAGTAGTCTAATCTAAGGCCATTGACAGCATAACAGCCAATGATTTATGTATAAGACTTTGAAGCAACAATAATATATAATTAATTGTAGAAAGAATAAAAAATAGCCAACAGTAGCAAAATGTTTAAATATTGACTATACACACTTTGAGATATAATAGTGCCATTGAAACACATTTCAAAGAATATTTAGTGGCATGGAAATATTCTTAGGTTATATGAATAAGAAAAAAGAACAGGAAACAGATCCATGTAAGCCCAGTTTAGGAAAATAAATGTACAATTAAAAAGGAGAATCACTAAAATGTTGAGTGACAGCCATTTTGTCTTTTAGTACTTTTCTTAATTTTCTAAGTGGTGGGGAAAAGGTCATGTTCTAAATCCCCAACTATTAAAGTGAAACAGCAAAGAATACATTGTCCATGAAAAAATTATTCGGATGCTTGTCGAAACAGTGAGGCTGACTTTATTCAGGGGGACTATGGTTCACGTACAAGGACCACTGCAACGTGCTTTTGCAGTAAAGGAGAGACACTGGCCTCCTCTCTGAATACAAAAAGGTAAAGTATGAGTTTATAGCTAAGCTGTAAAGTGTGTGGGAGGGGCAGCGAGTGGATGGAACATTGTTAAGAGAAATCAGGGGTAAGAGGGATTCTAGCTAAATTGACCTAATGGATTCCTGCTGAAGGCTGGCAGGTAATCAGACACTACCTGGGGAATGATAGAAGGTAAGGAAGCTGATAAAATATTGAGGATGACCAGATATCAGGACTGGGAGTTTCTAACTACCAACTTAGCATGATCCTTGTGAAAATTAAGCAACACAAAGACAACCGTGGAAATACAAAAGGTGAGGCTTAGTTGGAAAAGGGCCAACGTTTAGTCAAGGACAGACTCTGTTAATTTGCAGCCCTAAGTTAAGGAAATGTAGGCACTTGCTTGGAACTTACAAATAAATCAAAATTCCAGGTATATATTAGTCTGACCATGTGGACCTGAGCTTATTTACCTGCCAATCTCCTAGCTGTAGAACAAAACAATAACTTGAGATTTAAATCTCGGTCACTGATTTTTAAGTCCTGTTATTGACAAGTGCTTTCTAATTGCTCCCAAAATAGTTTGGTAAGATAGTACAGTATGAAAAGGTACATGGTATATCTAGCATGGTTTGGAATGACATGTTTTCCATGGGGAAACCTAATAGCAAAGTGGGAGATATTTTCTTGTGAAAACAGTATAGTGTTATTATAGAGTGTTGGAAATTAGAAGAAAAAAAATGTTATCACCCCTGGTACCATCACAATAGAACATCTGGTATCATCTTTTAAAATGTTGTTCCATGCTTTATTATACAAATAACATTGATATTGTTAAAATTTTACTTTATATACAATTTTGTATACTGCTTTTGTGCTTATACTTACATAATAGGCATCTTTATGTTGCCACATGGTCTTCTTAGCAATTTCTGTTATTTTAATCACTACCTAATATTTACTAAGTAAATAGTTTGTACTTTACATTTCTTGTTGGGAAATCAAGTTGTTTCCTTTCCAATTTTCAGTAAAAACATGTTCTTCTAGCCAGTCACTCTGTAAATAGAAGGACTTTAAACAAAAAGCCCAACTTGTTCTCTTACCTAATCTATAGATTCACACACTCACCACAGTGGGTTTCTTGATGTTTATATGACCAACACTTGCTCAAATGGAACATGTTGTAGAGAGAATAATCCAAAAGAAACTGAAAGTTTACACTTGATCTTAACCAAAAGGCTGAGAAGCGATTAAAAAAAAGAAACTTTAGAAACTGTAGTTTGTCTTGAAGCTTTTACAATAAGAGACCAAGAGTCTGCAGTATGTACACTTCACAGCCAGACATGCTTTTTGAGGAAAATAATGTTAAACTCATACTAACACTTCTGAAAATAAACTAGTAACATGTATAAAATTGGGGAAGAAGAAACAAATCCTTCCATCCCCCATAAAATCTAAATGCAATTTTGCACACGCTGCCAAAAATGATAGGTTGCACGTTTTGGTTTGACTAGTCTACCCTTAAGAGGAAACATAGTAAAGTGTCTAAATCATTTTCCTTTGCAACTTATCATGCTTAATAGTAATTTATCAAGTGTGAAAAAAAGGTAAAAGCAGATGCATGGAAAACTAGTTGTAAACAACTCACTTCCAGGGCTTGCTGCATAGAACTTCCACTGCTCCTAACTTTTGTTCTTTTGATCTCCCTACACAACCACACAGACCAGAATCCCTCCTCCCCTAACATCCCCAAAAAGTCATCTTTCTTTTATTTTAGTAGCTAAAATTTGAGATATGAATGGGTGATTGAAATGAATATTATTTAAAAGATTCTTTTTTTGAGTTCTGCTAAATCAGCACATATAGCAAAATTGAAGCTGGCATGGTTTTCTGGGAAGACTTTTCTTGTGATAAGTTCTACAAAAAGCAGAAAATTCAGCTGCCTGGGTTACTTGGGATAAAAATGGATTCAACTTAGGCAGAGAGATGATGGAAGCGAGGTGCCAGTGAAATGGCATAGCTCCTAAATGACGCTGCTAAACCTCCACACTCAGGCAGGAGCAGCAGGTAAGATGCCACTGCAGACTGCATCTCATGAATCGAATTGGAGTGCGGAGACCTATGAAAAGCAAGTGGTACAAGGAGCAGGACCTCATTTCTTATCTGTGCTTTCGGCTGCTGAACCAGCGAGCCCTCTGGCTGACTTGTGCATCTCCAGTTCCGCTGGGATTTCATGCTTCATCATCTCTGAGGGAATAGGTTTGGAGTACAGAATCTGTTGACATCTTGTTAGTTCTGGGGAAATAGGACTTCTGAAGAGAAAAGACAAGCCAAGAAAGCCCTGAGGGAATCAGAACGATGGGCCAAGGAGCGGTTTTAGGTGCACGGGAATCTTTTCAGAAAGAAACCCTCTCTAAATCTTTGCTCCCAGATTCCCTCCTAGAATTCTTTTCACCACTGAGAGTGACATCAGAAATGGTGCCAAGACAGCCCTGTGGCTCAAGTCTCCTTCACATACTTAAACACGTATAAAGTACTTGAAACGTCGCTTTTCCAGACTTACCAATCCGAACCTTGTCAGAGAATCCTTACTTCTATAGAACTGTAATGCCCTCCCGTCTCCCAGTCCTTGTCAGTCTGCTCTGGATACCGTCTAGTTGACCTATTTCTTTCTTGAAGAAGGGGCCCGAGTGAGGAGCGGTTTCTCCAGGGCCAGCTCATTAGTACACACCGGGGAGGACTACCTATTCTCTGCTTCTAGACTCTCTGGGCGCATTTAAGTTGGGCAGTGCATAACACGCGTGCTGCTGCTGAGTCACCCTGTCCCTCCTGGGATAAGACAGTGGGTAGGCTGGACTTCATAGGGATATATAAGTGAGAAGGTACAAACTCAGATGAGTTCTGCAGCCAGGCAGGCAGCACAAATGTGATACCATCCAGTGATTATCAGGAGTGACAGGGACTTGGGTAGCCAGGAGAGCACATAACATTCCTAAAGGTTCATGTCTATCTTCATCTTGGTCTGTGATATCCTTCCACTGGACTTCAGGCCAGCCCCTGGTGTGGCATTGGCAGCCACACATGGGAAATCGGACCATCTAATGTTCCTCTTGTGCTGAACAAATAATACATGAAATGTTCCAAAAATAAACTCTTGAAAAAAAAGCAATTCACTACAAAATGACCACCAATTATTTATTTTAAAATTTTTCAGGAATAAACTTTCAAATGATCCTAACCCTCTTGTGACATTAGGATTTTGGTTGAGACCCCTTTTTCCAAAGCTAAAGAGATTATGTTTTCCACAAATATTTATTATTAATAATAATGTTAACATTTATTTAGCTTACGGTGTGCAGGCACTATGCTAAGTTTCTGTGCACCTTTTTTAAAGTAATCCTCACAAATAGACCATGCAGTTGGCACTGCCCACGGCTGGTGCAGGGCAGAACTTTTGCTACTGTTCTCCCCCTCCTCTGCCTTCTCAGTGACGCAACACATTGTCTTTAACCTTAACATTAGGTGCCAGGCACAGCCATCCTTAGATAAAAATCATTAAGAAATGTCTACTGATTTATTCTGTAACTGCTCATAGACCAGTAAGAAGAAGAAACTCCGGCTGCTTGTTTTTTAGAGGTTTTTTTCTTTTCCAGTTGTCATAGATCAACATCTCATTAAAACACCCTCCTTTATACTGCAGACAGACCTCGGGTGGAGAGTCAAGCCTTTTCCGCTTTGAGAAGCTGCCTGGCCACTGGGCAAGAAGAACTCATCCTCCTGCAGGAGCAAGTGAAGAGCGGGAAACTATCTATGGACCAAGCCCTTAAGAAATTTAAACAATGGCAGATGGGAAAGACAGGCCTGGAAATAATTCAGCAGGTAATACTGACCCCAATCCCTTCTGGAACATTCCCTCACAGAGCTCTTAGCCTCTTTGTAAATGATGAGTCTTCACAAGAAATACAAGTAACTGTTCATTTGTTTGCAAATAGCCACAAAAATAAGATGTTTTCAAACTACCAATTAAAAGTTGAAAATAGCCCGGCCGGGCGTGGCTCAGTGGTTGAGCATCGACCTAGGATCCAGGCGATCGGGGTTCGATTCCCGGTCAGGGCACATGCCCGGGCTGTGGGCTCGATCCCCAGTCGGGGGGGAGCAGGAGGCAGCTGATCAATGACTCTCTCTCATCATTGATGTTTCTCTCTCTCTCCCTCTCCCTTTCTCTCTCTGAAATCAATAAAGATATATTGAAAACAAACAAACAAACTTCCTTTAAAAAAAATAAATAAATAAAAGTTGAAAATACCCAGACTTCATGTTTACAAACCCCTGGTGAAGTCAGTGCCGGGACCTTATGTATTAGAGCTAATACCTCACCAACTTCTAAGGCTGTCGTTAGGATAGTGAATGTTTTATGAATCTCACTGATGAAATTAGGGTGACACATCTTTACGCTAACATGTGATCAGCATTCACAAGAGTATTATGTAGACCAGGCTTAAAGGAAACATGAAAATGATTGAAATTGTATCAGGCAATAGTCCTAAATGCAATGTAATAAGTATTATCTTCTCTTCCCTTTAATCTGCCAAGAGAATTAATGTCAGATAAGCTTAGTCTTGTCTTCTATAAATATAATGTACACCCTGAGAGGGGATTGGAGTAGGTGGTGCAGAGATGAGAATGAAAATAAAATGCACCATGTACACTCTGGGACATTCCTCAGTGAGGGGTATCAGGCCCTTATTCTATGTATCCCCAGGCCTTCCTGGTCCCAAAACATTCCTGCAGTTTGTCTTCTCATCACAGAAAGCTCCAGGGACTTAGAACCCAGTTATCAGGCAGCTGTTTGATGAAACACATTTAATTAGATAGTTTAGGCCAAAGTATAAATAATCATTAATAGCTTAATATGCTATCTTTCCCAAGGGATTATTTTTTACTTAAGCCCTAGCCAGTTTGGCTCAGTGGTTAGAGCACTGGCCCTCAGGCTGAAGGGTCCTGGGTTCAATTCCAGCCAAGGGCATGTACCTCGGTTGCAGGCTTCATCCCCCAGACCCTGGTCAGGCACGTGGGGCAGGCAACCAATCCATGTGCCTCTCTCACATTGATGTTTCTCTCTCTCTCTCTCTCCACGCTCTGAAAAGCAATGGAAAAAATATCCTCAGGTGAGGATTACAAAAAACAATGCTTAGGAAAACAATTTAAACAATATGGCATATACACAGGAGACAGTTTAGGTAAAGGAACTTTCCCAGTACATCTGAGATGACCCCATGTCAGAAACCATCTGTCCCTAAGGGCAGCTCCGGTTGTGGGTTGGTAGTTAAACGTGGTCCAGACTTTGCAGTGCTAAGCAAGGGCAGTGATTTTGCCAAACAAACGTGAAAGAACGCTGATCATAGAGTTTTGTAACTGATCACTGTTCATGCTTCTCAGTCTGTGCCAATGCATCTCCATCAAACATCCCTCTTATCCTGAAACAGGTAAAATATGCTGAAGTGCAGGCACACAAATCACTTTCCTAGAAATGCTACGTTGTATGAATTTTGTTGAAATAAGTCATTTTTATCCCATCTTCCTTAGGCCCTACAATAGTAAAGTTTACAATTTAGAGTAATCCAACCCAAATATCTTATTTAAAATGATTTCACTAGTTGTTTTATTAAACACTTGGTTATTTCTATTTTGTTTGTGGGTTTCTATTTAATATTGTTTTAGAAAGAATTTAAGGTGGTCAATACTTGCTACTTTGAGACTGATCTGACTTATCTAATGTGAAGGGACAATGGGTTAATGAATATGGTTAGTTTTTAATGCAAAACTAAACAAAAAAAATTAACCTGTATATTCAAAATCAGGCACTAAGACTGCTTTCCATAAGAGCCAAAAGCTTAGTAGTTCTGACTAACTACTGTTTGAGGTATCAATCAGTACTTTTCCTTTTTTCCCCAGCTTTATTGAGATATAATTGACATACAACATTGTGTAAATTTAAGGTGTTCAAAGTGTTGATTTGATGCACTTATATATTGCAAAATGATTGCCCTATAGTGTAGCTAACATTTCCATCGTCGCATAATTACCGCTGGGGGGATGGGGACATTTAATATCTACTCTCTTAGCAACTTTTAAGTGTACAGTACAGTGTTGTTTACCATAATCATTTTGCTATACATTAGATCCCCTTAACTTGTAACTAAAAGTTTGTACCCTTTGGCCAACACCTTAACCCCTACTCCTCCTGTTCCTGGTAACCACCATTCTACGCTCTGCTTCTATGAGTTTGATGTTTTAAGAGTCAACATCTAAGTGGTCTAATACAGCATTTGCCTCTCTCTGACATTTTTTAGTTAGCAGAATGCCCTCAAGCTGTGTCCATCCATATTGTGACAAATGGCAGGATTTCCTTCTTTCTCATAGCTGAAGAATATTCCATTAAATTTATACATAAAATGTATATATTCCATAAATATTATCACATCTTCTTTACCCACTCATCCATTGACAGACACGTAGGTTGTTTCCATATCTTGGCTATTGTGAATGATGCGGCCGTGAGCATGGGAGTGCAGAAAGCTCTTTAATATCCTGTTTTTACTTCCTTCTGATACATACTCAGAAGTGAGTTGGCTGTACCGCATGGTAGTTGTACTTTTAATTTTTCAGGAATGTACATACTACCTTCCATAGTGGCTGAACTAATTTACATTCCTACCGACAGTACTCAGGGTTCCCTCTTCTTCACATCCTGCTAAACCCCGTGAATGTGCATGTACACACATTCAATCCCACTTTTCACTATTACTTTTGTAGTTTACAAAAATATTCACTTCTGTCCTGAGGATGAGTCTATCAGAGGTGATTATAAAGTTACATAATTATTGACAGACAGGAAAAATGGTACAAACATAGAGCTTGTACCAAGCGCTTAATAATAGGAGAGCTTCTAGAATAATGAAGACCCATGTAGAAACCCCGGAGGTGAAGGCCAGGTGGCTAAGAAGGTAAACCCCTTGCCTGTCATTCTCCTCACTCCTGGTGACGGTTCCTGAGCGCCTGAAGAACATTTGCTCCACTCTTAGGAGAGCACCTGTCAGGCAATGAGAATAACCCCCTATTTAGGAAATGTGGTTTCTAGGTTTCAGGGGAAACTCTTAAGGAACAGTGCTAGTCTTCAGTTTTCTTTTCAAAGGGGATTTTTGATTGTTACTTTATTTTATATTCTGGTTAAAAAGATTAGATGTTCAATGGGGAATGTTTGGAAAGCAAAGAAAGATCACAAATTAGCTAAGAAGGGAAATCCAGTTATGTTTCCTTTGCTTCTGAGTCCCTCATTCTTAGAAGGGATTCCTGGGAAGGACTGTGTACTACAGAAGCTGGATTTGGGCTCCAGCAGCAGCAAGTCACCATTATGTCACTCCCTTGCTTTTAGTCACCAAATAACTAATGTAGACCCTCAGGTGTTAGATTGGTAAAACAGCTCCTGAAAGAATTGGGCTCTGGGTTCCAATCCTGACTCTACCACTTATAATTGCATGATTTGGGAAAGTTCCTTAACCTCTCCATATATCAGCTTCCCTATGTATAAAATGAGATGATGACATTTTACATCTACTCATGAAGTTGTGAAGATTAAGATAATACATGTAGTATCAAGGATAGTCGCTGGGCCCGGTTGGGCATGGCTCAGCCATTGAGCATCGACCTAGGATACAGGAGATTGAGGTTCGATTCCCGGTCAGGGCACATGTCCGTGTTGTGGGCTTGGTCCCCAGTGGGGGACACACAGGAGGCAGCCGATCAATGACTTTCTTATCATTGATGTTTCTCTCTCTCCCTCTCCCTTTCTCTCTCTGAAATCAATAAAGACATATATATATTTTAAAAAAAAAAAAAAAAAGGATAGTCGCTGGGACACTGGAAGGACCAAATTAGTACTAAGCAGTCATGGTGGTGCTGGGGATGGTAGCTGATGGTTGATCTTGATCCATGACAAATTTGTAAATCTTGACTTCTGCTTCCTGGCTGTCTCCTCGTTTAGGAAAAACTTCGACAACTGCGAGATTGCATTATCGGGAAGAGGCCGGAAGAAGCAAATGTCTATGGTAAGTTAACTGTGCCTATTATTCAAAAAGTGATGAAGTGGAAAATGCAAGAACTTTGGAGTCAAGCAGGCCTGAGTTCATAGCCACATTCTGTCGCTTCCCAGCTGTGTGACCAGGCAGCGTCTTTAATCCCTGGGACTCAGGTTCCTTGTCTGCAAAACAAGAATAGTTATAGATATCTGAAAATTGCTTAATGAGTTAACATATTAAATACTTTCAGCTTCTCTGAATTATAATTGGATGTTCAATAAATGCTAGTTAATCTTTTCCTTTGATTTCAATGTAAGTTGAAAACAAGATGATTGTTGCTTGTTTCTTTTACATATGAGACCTTATACCAAATTTTTCAGGAGTCAGACTTTAATAAGATAGAATAGTCTCAGTATAGTCAGTTCTCACAATTGTCCACATGTGGATCATTTTAAATTGCAAATCTCCTGTTGCCTTCCCCTGCAGCTAGCATGCTTCTTGGCTAGCATGCTTCTTCTTTGCTTATTAGCAAATATTCCCCTTGCTAATAATTAACAGTTGCTCTCAGGGAGGGGGAAAAACAACACTCATCTCAATGTTAACACAAACCAAACATTATTAAATTGGTAAATCTCCTCCAAAGATAAACAACACATTCCAAAATTGAAAATAAATAGGTTCTCACTACCTGACCACTCTTTCCCTAAGTTCCTGCTCCTGCACAGATAATTAAAAACTAACAACCGCTAGCAAAGTTTGAAAGCTCTCCTCTCTTCCATTTTCAGTGATATTGCATACCTTTTAGCTAGTGCTTCATGTTGAAAGTCATCCTGTGAAAATTCATTTTCTTTTCATGTTACTGGGTTGTCATCTACTTTTCCATAGAGAATTCTTCAAGCTCTCTTAGAAATGTTTACTAAGAAAGAAATAATTAAGGTCATAACCATGGGACAGATTTACAGATAACTAAGTTCTGCAGACTTCCACTCTAATGTGGCATAAGATGAAAATTTTAACAAAGTATAATATTGCAAAATATGTAAATCACTTTCTAAGGAGCATTTAGTAATAGTAGTAGCTAATATTTATTGACTATTATACACTTAATAATACCTTATTAATTTCCTACAATAACCTTTTGAGGTAGGCATTAGTTCCAATTTATAAATAAGGAAACTAAGACTCTGAAAAACTAAGACACACAGATTAGCAACTACAACCTATTTCTGTTTGAATCCAAAGTCAATGCTCTTAATCATTGGTGTCCTAATTAGAAATCAACTAGCTCCCCTTCCAGCTAAAGTGGAATAAGTAGTACGAAGTAAATTCTCCCACATACAGAACACTAATACTGGACAAAAATATGAGACAACTGACTTCAGTGAGTGGAAGATAGGCAACCTAAGGCCATTATAATGCCAGAGACAGGCAAAGCTTACCTGGTAGCTCCAATGATTCCCAAGACTGATGTTCTGGTTACAATCTGTGCAAAACAAGGCAGTCCTGTTGAACCGAGGAGACCAAGATCAGAGATCAGGGCAGCTAATGTTTCTGGAGTGTGTGTGGTGAGTCACTGAAGCAGTAGCTGGGTAGAGGTAGCCTCAGAGGGAGTGAGGGACTCCACAGGTCTGTAGCTGCAAGACGAACTGTGCAACTACAGAGCAAGACCACTCAAGGCATACAAGATAGCAGTTTTTAGGGCACTGACTATAGAACAGAGACTCTAGAGTTTGAGTAGAGTTAGGGAAAATCCATACTGGGATATTTGAGTTCCTGCCCAGCCAGAGTGGAAAGATCTCCTTAATACTTTGTTAAAATACCTGGCATTCTTCTGTGATACCAAGAGCTGTAAGGTGTAAGGACCATGACTTAGAGTAAGACCCACTCTAGGCCTGCTGTAACAAAGTTGAAAACTAAGTCCCTATAAGATCCACATGGAAGACAGAAAAAAACCCAAACACTAATATTTTATATCTACCTGCTATGTGTAATTTTCAGCATTCTTTATTTCTTAGTGGGGATCTGAGTTTCTGTTTTTTAATATCCCCTCACCCTATATGACATTTCTAGCATTTATTATATTATAATTTTGCTGTCTGTGAATTCTCTGATTTTATTTATCTGAAAATGTCTTTCGACAAATTTTTGAAGGATATTTTCTCTGGATATACAACTCTGAGTGGTCATTTTTATTTTTAGCACTTCAATGATATTATTATATTTTCTTTAGTCCTTCATTGTTTCTGTTAAGAAATTAGTGAGTATTCTTACCCTTTTCCTCTTTAAGAAACTTGACTTTTTTCTCTGACTGCTTTCAAGAATATCTCTTTATTTTGGTTTGAAGTAGTTTGGCTATAGTTGCCTAAATGGAGTCCTCTTAACAGTTATGCTAGTTGGAGTTTTTTGAAGCTCTTAGAACTGTATGGAGGTGATTTTCATTAAATTTGGCAAGTTTTGGCCACTATTTCTTTTAAAATGTTTTGTCCCAAGCTCACCCTTGTCTCCTCTGGGACTCTAATTATATTCCTGCTAGACTATTATGTTGTTCTACATGTCTCTGAGGCTCTGTTCTCTTTAAATGTTTTTACCTCCTGTTCATGATATTGGTTAACTTTTATAGATTTGTCTTCAACTTCATTAACTCTCTGTTATATCCGATCTGCTGATAAGCTCATCTGATACATTTTTTATTTCTTTTATTATAACTTTAATTTCTACAATTTCCATTTGGTTCTTTTATATAGTTTCAACGTTTTTCTGAAATTTCCTATTTATTTACTCTTTAAAACCATATATATATACATACATATATATATATATATATATGTATATATGTATTTTAAATATGTCCTTATTGATTTCAGAGAGAGGAAGGGAGAGGGAGAGAGAGAGAAACATCAATGATGAGAGTCATTGATCAGCTGCCTCCTGTGCGCCCCCTGCTGAGGATCGAGCCTGCAACCCGGGCATGTGCCCTGACTGAGAATCTAACCGTGATCTCCTGGATCATAGGTTGATGCTCAACTAGTGAGCCATGCTGGCTGGGCAAGACATGCATTTTAAGTATAAGACATAGGTAGGTTGGAAGTAAAGGACGGTAAAGGATCTACCATGCCAATAGTAAGCATAAGAAAGCTGGCATGGCTATATCAATACAGGAAAAGATAAACTTCAATACAAACAGTAATACAAGAGATAAAAGAGGACATTACAAAATGATAAAAGGGCAATTCACTAGGAAAATATAAAAATTCTAAATATTCGTGTCCTTTATACTATAAATGTATTTATGAGTTTTATCAAAACTCATGAAGCAAAATTTGATAGTACTCAGAGATGTTTTCACCTTTTATCTTAGGAACTGAAAGAACAAATATACAAAAGCCAGTAACAATGTAGAAGATCTAAACAACACTATCAACTAACTTGATTTAATTGACATTTACAGAACAAGACATTGAAAATATTCAGAAGACATATTTGTTAAAGGTGTACATGGAAGGTTCACTAAGATAAGAAATTTGCCAAATTACCAAAAAAATTTCAATGAATTTCAAAAGATTCAAATTTTCAGAGTATATTCTCTGAAAGATTTCAGTTTTTTGAAACCTTATATTCTTTTACCATAACAGAAATATATGAAAATTTAATTAAGAAATTAGAAAATTTTCTCCAAATATTTAGGAATCCAATACATTTCAAAATAACCCATATGTCAAATAAGAAGTCACAAGAAAATATTTCAATTTAGATAATAATGCAAAATAACATAGAAATTTATGGAGTGCAATTAAAACAGTGTTTAGAACTATATGGTTACAAATGTTATAGTAGAAAAAAATGAAAGCTCCCCGGCCGGGCGTGGCTCAGCAGTTGAGCATTGACCTGGGATCCAGGCGATTGGGGTTCAATTCCCGGTCAGGGCACATGCCCGGGTTGCGGGCTCGATCAATGACTCTCTCATCATTGATGTTTCTATCTCTCCCTCTCTTCTCCTCTCTCTGAAATCAGATATATTAAAAAAAAAAAGTAAAGAAAAGATGAAAGCTTAAGATCAATTATCTAAGTTTTCATCTTAGGAAACCAGAAAATGAAAGGCAAACTCAATCCAAAAAAAAAGGTATGAGGAAAAAAAATAAAGATAAAAATTGATGAAAAATGAAAGATATGAACAGAGAAAATTTTAGAAGCCAAATATTCATTATTTCAAAACATAACTAAAATTGTAAGCCCATGTCAAAAAATGATCATGGGGAAAAAAGAGAAAAAAAGAGCTACCTGTATCTGGAATTTAAATGAGGCTATCACAACAGATACTATGGAAAATAAAATGATACTAACAAAATATAATTAAGCATATGTCCATCTAAGACATATTCACAAAAATGCCAAAACATTTAACAACTTAAAATCTTTCCTGTACAGAATCAAGAACCCACATATTTCAAACTTTTCTGGGACAGATCTGCCTGGGATGAGCTGCTCCCCTGGCTGCAAGTCTCCTCAAAACCCTTATAGCTTAGGAGAAAGGAAGCAAAAGGACACACCTGAGGAAAGGGTGGGGCACAGGCGTTCTCAACGCAGAGCATACACTGTGTCCTTTGTCTTGAGAGTTTATCTGTTTTGTGCAGGTAGGAATTTTAGGGAGGTCTCAATCAGAATATTCATTTGCTTTTCAGGTGTGTCCTTCAATAAGCTGATGCATCAAAATGAGTGTATAGTGGGGTTTGTGATCATTCTCTGGTCTGCTTCACCTCTATCTTGGATTTATTTGGCTCTAATTGTTTTTTTTTTTGTTATTTATTCCCCTGATTTTATCCATTCTAGGGTTTGGCTGACATTAATGGCAATAACTGGGTTTCCATTACCTATCTCTCTGACTAGGGTGATTGAAGCTACTCGCTCTCTGGTTGAGGAGGAGAGTAGTGTAAACCATCTGTTCCTAAGTGCCTTTGGTTAGGGAAGATAAGATCTTGTGATTTATTAGCTGGCTGCTAATTGCTCAGCATTTGTTGAACTATTTTGTCTCCATTTCCCAATTCGCCTTACTGGGGAATTTTCCTAGCTTCTTACTAACCTGCCTCATATACTACTCAGCAATAAAAAAGAATACTTACTATTACACACAACAACATGAATGGATCTCGCAGATATGCTGGAGTGAAAGATACTAGACACAAAGAAGTACGCACTATAAGGTTCCATTTACATATCTGGAGTTCTGGATAAAACTAATCTACTAGAGATAGAAATCAGATCAGGGGTTATCAGGAGTAAGGATGGGGTAAGGAGTGATGTAAGGGGGCACAAGAGGATTTTCCGTGGAGGAGAAATGTTCTCTATGCTAACTGGCTGTATAGATTTGTCAAAACTATACACTTAAAAATGTTTGAATTGTATGGACTGTATGTAATTATTACTGAATAATGTTCATTTCAAAAAAGAATGGAGTAGTCCATGCTAAAAGAACATCAAAGCAGAATAGCAAGCTTTTACTAAGTGCCAAACATATCTAAAATAATAATACCTTGGGACAAGCACCTGGAGGAAAAAAGACAAAAGTAATGAAAGACATGGTTTCTCACATTTAGTGGATGGAGGTTAGACATTTCGTGTTTATCTTAAAGATAAGTAGTCAAACAATAAAAAGAAGAAAGCTTAGAATAAATATTGAGCAAAACCCAGTGAAATGTGTGTGTGTGTTTTATCTTCTAGATAAGCTCACCATTGTGCATCATCCAAGTGGTAAGTGCTTGCTATTTATTGGAGGATTTAAGACTAAAATAAAGCACATAGTGAAATTGTTCAATATAAATTAAACCTAATATAATTAGCAGATCAGTGTATAATCTCACATAGATTTCGTATTTATATGCAAAACCATTTAACAACTAAAATGCATTGTGATATGGCTCTAGAATAGTAATGTTAGAGGCATTGTTGTATGGTAAAGGAAGCTTGTACTTTGAACTCTGATTGACCTGGCTTTTTCCAACTTACTAGTTGTGGCCTTTGGCAAGTCATGTAAGCTCTTTAGGCCTCAGTTTCCTCATATGTAAAATGTAGATAAGAATTCAACCATGGGAATTGCCATAAAGATATACGTAAATAAGAGCTGATGTTTGATGAGTGGAAGTTATTGATAGAGCAAATAGAATTGGAATAACACTTGAGAGAGTGATTCACTTTAATGTGAATCCTGGGGAGGAATGTGTGCAGAATGTTGGGAGGGCAGAGAGGAAATACAGGTCAGCTAGGCAGCTAATGGATAATATAGAAACAACTGTCAATGGCCTGAACCAAAGAGCTGACTGTGGAAACGGAGAAGCAATAGAAGTGAGCAGTGTGGATGGGATGGAAAATGGGAAGCCTCTACTAAAGGCAGGAGGGCAGAGCATGAGCCAACGGGGAGTAGTAGGAATAATTTTTCTTAAAAAGTGTATTCTGCAATTGGGAAATCCTGGTAAATGAGGAAAAGAAACAAAGGAAGAAGGCATGACCAAGTGAGGTTGTTATTCAAAGGTGTTGGATTGTTTCTGAGCTGAAGCAACTTCTTAGTATCCTACCCAAATTAATGGCATATTCTTCCCAAGGGTGCCTTGGGTAGGAGAAATTAATGGCATATACTTGCCATGGGTGACTTTCAATATGCCCTTTTATCTCTTTAGTAATTTTTCTCTTTACCCATATCCTACTCTTTGCACATATAATTTTTTTAATGTGCTGAATAAATGAATCATTAAATATGTGAATGACTAAAGAGATAGTAACAGAGTTTGTATTTCTAGGTAATGAAAGTGTCCACAATGAAAATACTTTATATAACATACCCTTCGGCAATAAGGTAGGTTGTATTTATCTTAATTTTTATAAAATGCAAAAAAAAAGAATTTTGTTGAGAAAGAATATAAGAGCCTTCTATCCTGATTATGCTTTGAAACATTCTAAAAATATAAATAAAATAGGTTACATAAGCATTTGTGTGCAAAACCCATGAGCAGTAATTTAAAGAAATTAACTATTTGGAAAAAAGCAAGGAAGGAACTTGATCAAAGGGAAAAGACGTTGAGGCCAAAATGTGGCATAATTCCACATGTAAGAATCAAATAAATCTTAGAGGAGATATGACGACATCATCTTTAGCAATAGGAATATGATGAGTCTATTTGGCCTACAATGTATACAGCCCTTAAAGTCTAGTTATAGGGGGAAAAAACAACGCCGAAATATTTTTCATGTAAATATGCATTACTTCACATTGTTTAGAGTGAACTAAAAATAAATTGTTAATGAGAAACTAAAAATAATACTAAACAAAGGCAGCAGCAATTGAAAACCAAGACCAATTCAAGATAACACTGATAATGACCTGAACACAATTTTTTCTTCATAAAAATTGTTATTCCAGCCATCTGTATATGCGATGTAGGAAACTTGCAGTTACTCTAGGGCATATGGCAGCTGGATTTCTTGCTAAAATCCAGAATTAGAGCCCTTGGTAAGTTCTCATAATAAACCAATTTTAGTGTACCAAATTTTAATAACCCTTAATCTCTCTAATGTTTCAAATAAATCATAGGTAGTCATAAAAGCCATTCACTCTTAAGAACTGTTGGAAATATTTGCATTTCTGTGGCCCATCAGTGGGCTATAGACCTAATGAGCCTACAGTATATAGACTCATTAAACTCATTCAGCTATAGCAGAATGGTGGGGTAACACTTAGCCCAAGAATTTATGAAAATATCTTTGTCAAACAAAGATCCTTCTATCAAATCTAAAGGACTGTACAACCATGACATGTTATTTTGCAGTAAGATTTTGAATAAGAGAAAAGAATACAAATTCCCAACACTTGGACTATTCTCCATCAAAATGGAAATAAAATTTGACCTCAAGGACTTTAATGAAGTTGAGCTTTAACAATGATTTCTTTCCTTTTAAGATGGAGGATTCTGTTATCAGCTGCCTCTTCAAAGCTGTTTTATCATGGCTGTGAAAGGCAACTATGACTTTATCATATTTCTTTGCCCAGCCTTAAAAATGGAAAAATTTTAGCTAGCTCTTTATCTTTTTTTTTATCTGTATTGTTGAAAGTATTACAGGTGCCCCATTTTTTCCCCTATTGACCCCCTCCCCAGGCCTTCACCCCATTACTGTGCCCATGGATTATGCATATAAGCATATAACTTCTTTAGTTAATTTCTTCCTACCCCCCACCCTCCCCTTCCGTCTTCCCTCTGAGATACGACAGCCTGTTGCGTGCTTCAATGTCTCTAGGTCTATTTTGTTTGTCAGTTTCTTTTGTTCATTAGTTTCTTCTTCAAGAAGACCCTTCAACATTTCATGTAATACTGGTTTGGTGGTGATTAATTCCTTTAGCTTTTCCTTATCTGTGAAGCTCTTTATCTGACCTTCAATTCTAAATGATAGCTTTGCTGGTCAGAGCAATCTTGGTTGTAGGTTCTTGTTTTTCATCACTTTGAATATTTTTCTCCATTCCCTTCTGACCTGCAAAGTTTTTGTTGAGAAATCAGCTAACAGCCGTATGGGTGCTCCCTTAAAGGTAACTAATTGCTTTTCTCTTGCTGCTTTTAAGAGTCTCTCTTTGTCTTTAACCTTTGGAATTTTAATTATGATGTGTTTTGCTGTGGGCCCCTTTGGGTTCCTCTTGTTTAGGACCCTCTGTGCTTCCTGGACTTGTAAGTCTATTTCTTTCCCCAGGTAGGAGAATTTTTCTGTAATTATTTTTTCAAATAGGTTTTCAATTTCTTGCTCTCTTTCTTCTCCTTCACCTTCCCCATAATGTGAATGTTGGGCCGCTTGAATTTGTCCCAGAGGCTCTTTACACTATCTTCATATTTCTGGATTCTTTTTTCTTTTTGCTCTTCTGGTTGGGTGTTTTTTGTTTCCTCATATTCCACATTGCTGATTTGATTCTCAGCGTCCTCTACTCTACTGTTGATTCCCTGTAAATTATTCTTCCTTTCAGCTAGTGTAGCCTTCATTTCTGACTGATTCTTTACTATGTCATTGATGATGTCACTAGTTTCCTTAATAGTCTTACTAAGATCCTTGATCATCTTTATAACCATTATTCTGAACTCTGTTCGCTTGCTTGGATCTATTTCATTTAGTTCCTCTCCTAAAGATTTCTTCTGTTCTTTCCTTTGTGACATGTTTCTTTGCCTCCACATTTTGACTGCTTCCAGGTGTTTGTTTCTATGTATTAGGTAGAGCTGCTATGTCTCCTGGAATTGGTAGAGTGGCTTTGTGTAGTAGGTGTCCTGGAGGGTCCAGTGGCTCAGCCTCCCCAGTCACCTGAGCTGGGCCTTCTAGGTGCTCCCCTGTGTGGGCTGTGTGCACTGTCCTGTTGTAGTTGAGCCTTGGTTGCTATTGGTGTCCCTGGGAGGAATTGACCCCCAGGCCAATCAGCTGTGAGGACCAGCTATAGCTACAGCCAAAAAGCTGCTGTGCTGGAGACACCCCTATGGAGCAGGATTTACTTCAGTGGGGCTTTGGTGTTCACCCAGTGTAGACTTTGAGTGTGTCGCTCGTGGATGTGGCAGGGTTGTAATCCAGTGTGGTTGAATCTGACCACTGGGTGCACTGTCTCTGGGGCCTCCCAGGAGGTGCAAAGTCAGCCTCTGTCTGTGCCCTGCCCAGGGCCACACAGCATGAGCTACACAGCAAACCATAAATGGCTGCTACTTGTGCTGGGCTTAGAGGTGTCCAGGAGAGGCCAAGCTATGAACCAATGCCGGCTGCCAGTAGTGCAGGCCTGGGGCCACTTACCGAGAGGTGTGGGGCACATTGAGGCAGCTGCTGCTTGTTTGAGAGATTTTAGAGAAGTACCAAGCCTGAGGCTAGAGAGGCCACTTGCATAGAAAAACCACTGGAAATGGCCTGGATGAGCCTGCAAGTGGGGAGGGGTGGGGCCTCGGAGAATCACCAGGGTGGGGCAAAAGGTGTGAGTCAGGTTGATGGAAATTCAGAGAAGGCCCTGCCTGCCGGCTCTGTAGAGGAAGGGCTGGTCCAAGAAGCGATGGCCTCTGCCAGCTCTTGTGTCTGGGAGGAAGCTGCCCCTCCAGCTCTGACCCCAATTTCAGGCAGGTTAGTTCCTCCCTGAAAGTCACAGTTTCCTTTCAAGCTGCCGCCCAACACTGGGCTCAGAGGGAGTGCGTCTGAGTAAGTTCATGTGCGGGCCTTTAAGAGGAGCTGCCTGGGACTCCACGACCCTCAGCCACAATCCCCTCTGGTTTTTACAGCCCGAAGCTGTGAGGATGTCTCTTCCCGGCCCTAGAGCCCTGGGCTGGGGGTCTGCTGTGGGGCTGGGAACCCTGGCTCCTCCAGGAAACTTCCACCATCGAGATTCCCTCCCAATTTTAAACCGCGGAACCTGAGTGTGGGAAAGCAGCCTCCTTTCCGCGATTCAGCCCAGATTCTGCCCGCGTCTCCTCCCTTCCTACCAGCCTTGATGCTTCTTCAGTTCCCTGGTTGTAGGACTTCTGTTCAGCTAGATTTCAGGAGGTTCTGAACAATGGTTGTTCTGTATTTTAGTTGTACTTTTGATGTGGTTGTGGGAGGCAGCGGGTACCATGGTTACCTACACGGCCATCTAGTTGTCTCTCTATATCTCTTTTTTTTTTTTCCCTTAGCCTCCTGTTCGACTCCAAGTTGAAAAGGAGTTTGGTTTCTGTTGCAGAAAAGATCACTAAGGAAGGTAAGAAAAACAGCCATATTTTTTTAAAATTCTAAAGCAGGCTTATTAGAGACTTGAAGGAATCATTTGTCCAGCAAACAGAATACTCTAAATATTTCATTTTCTTCTCCTGAAAGAACAAACACGGGTATTTTTCAAGCCAAAGGTGATTGTTCCTTAGAAAGATTTATGTATGGGGGTGAGTTTCTGCTAGCTAATCAATTTCAATTGATGATCCATTATTCTCTAATACATTTCCTGTGATCTTGTTTTCAGGTTATTATAATGAAACAAGAATCTGCAGACACTGTGCTTTCTGGGTGAAGCAAGCTTGCATTTGGATTGCCTGCTGTCTTCAGGGAAAATCTATACTATGAAACAAAAAGCAGTCCTCTGGATTTCAGATTTTATTATTGCCACAATTTATTGACATTGTATCTACTTCAGATGGGTATATCAAGCCTAAAATTGAATGCCATAGAGCAATTGCATTCTTTGAAAATGAAATTCTTGCATCTTACAATGCACTTTCCCACTGAAGCAGCTATTTTCCATTTTGAAAACTGAAGGAAAACAAGAGCAGAAAAGTTAAATGCTCTATAGCATTTATTGGGGCTGTTTTAGGCACTGACCTTAATAAATTACTCCTCCTGCCCTTAGAATAATGATGAAAATACAAATTTGTTTAGTACACATTTGCCTTTTAAGTGGCTGGTCCATTTCCTGAATTTCTCATATTCAAAACTATTATTGTCACATGATGTTTGCAGTAATCTTTCCTTATTTAGTGCTTATTTGCATGTAACCCTGAGAACATTATTTTTCTAACTTTTTGTATCTCATATTGATATACATTTCTACAATCTGTATTCCTTATTAAAAGATTTACAATTTCATCAACTTATTGCTTAGACACAATTTATTAGCATAGAATAGAAAGTGGTTTTACCATTCTATGATCTTCATGCACAATTGCTGCAAATAAAATGAATGTTTAAAGCTATGTCTGAAGTTCAAAATCAATACAAGGGAATTAACCACTAAATTCTTCTGTTTACCAGTTTACAGAGAGAAATGTCTGCCAAAATTATTTGAAAACAAGTGAACTTGATTAATTTCACTGTGTAGGGCCCATAAACTAGACTAAACACAAATGAATTTCTAGCTTCTAAACAGTGATAGGAGTGTCATTTTTTTTAAGTGATTCTGAAAAATATTAAACATAGGTTTCTCAAGACTATTAACTTTCTTTAAAAAGCTCATTTTTTAAAAAAATACAGTTTAATTAATCCCTTTAGAAGCTGCTTTTGATTATTATATTTGGAAATTCAGTCTATATTTTCACATCTAAGCTTTCAAGAAATGCCATGCTGTTCCATGCACTGAGCCCCCATTTCTGTGGATTGTCACACCCAAATAGGGAAAGGAATAGGAAAGCTGACTGCTTTTCTATTATTTTCTCCATTTTTAAAATGTAAATGTATACACCATCTCTAAAGTTAAAACTTCCGTACTAGCCTGTGACTGATGCCTACAATTCCACCATTAGCTTTAGTCTTATTAACAATGTGAAATCCAGTGACAGGTGAAATATTAACTTCCCTGATTATAATGCAATTAGATCATCTCTTACCTGAGATTCAATTAAGGGTAGAAGCCAGAGATAAGGCCTGAGCATTATTCAGGTCCTTAACATAGATGGAAATCTAAATTCAGGATCTTTAAAATAACTACCCTTATGAACAGGGCTAACTTAGAATAAAACCATGGCAAAAAGCCCATTTAATAGCCTCTTTCCCTAGACACCCTGGCCCTTGAAATCTTACTACTTAGTCGTCACAAAGACACATAGGAAGAGAAATCTAAAAATCTCTGAGGTCCTCCCTATGCTTTCTTTACCATGGCTCACCCTGTCTGTGGCTGATCAGCCTTTGCCAGAATTAGAACGTTGGTTAGACAAGGTTGGAGTTGGGGGAGCAGGAGTTCATATCATTCCTGTTGCATGAAAGGAAGAAATGAAAAGTAGAGAAATGCAAAAGCAGAGGAAGGGTAACCCAAATTTAGAAATGATCCTAATGTAAATGCTCCATAGGAAGCAATATTTTTAATCTCTGGGCTTTATCCCTAACATATAGAATACTATCAAATTTGAGACACACAGCAGAACTTTGCCTCAGTGATGAAAGTTCAGAGGACAGGGCAGAGGGGCAGGAATGTAGGCTAGAAACACGTGAACTTTCCTTAGAGGTTTGGGGCATTTCTCAAAGAGCCTAGTCACTGCCAGAAAGCAGTGACCTCCATGAGAGACCTTTTGAGGATTCTGTGCTGATTCTGGAAACCTGAGCAGCCTGTAGCTGTTACACTTTATCTTTTTCTTCATTCCTCCCTCAAAGCAGATTTGTTCCCAAGCCCTTACTCCTAACTTTAGCCAAGAGCCAGCCCCTTCCTCAGGTTCTTAAATTTACCATGACTCTGACTTGTAGAAATATGAACGGTACTGAATGTTATCAAAGGAGTTTTATGTTTAATATTAATTCCCTTCTTTTCCTCTAGTCAGTTTTCCAGGAAAACAAAGAGGAAGCATCTAGACAAGTAGTTTTTAAATGAGGCAGTTTTGTTCTCTTTGCCTTGGGCATTTGGCAATATCTGAAGACATTTTTAGTGGTCATGACTACAGAGAAGGTAGTTCTGGCATCTAGCACGTAGAGACAAGGGATATTAATACACAGGACAAGAATTTTCCAGTCCATCCCAGCCGGGCGTGGCTCAGCGGTTGAGCGTCGACCTAGGATCCAGGTGATCGGGGTTCGATTCCCGGTCAGGGCACATGCCCGGGTTGTGGGCTCGATCAATGAGTCTCTCATCATTGATGTTTCTGTCTCTCTCCCTCTCCCTTCCTCGCTCTGAAGTCAATAAAGACATATTTTTTTAATACAAAATAAAAAAAGAATTTTCCAGTCCAAAATGTCAAAAGGGAAGAGGTCGAGAAACCCTCATCTAGATATAAAGTAAAATGAGATTAGCATTTAAAAAGCGTCATTAAAATAAAAACAGTTAATTTTATATAGAGTTTTCTGAAAGTGGAAACCCTTATGAGAATGTAAATGAATGTCTTTATTTTAGAATACATATGGCTTAAGCTTAAATGGATCATTAAATACACAAAAGAATGGTAGACTCTAATGCATTTTCATAAACCAAACACTAGATTATTCTACCAATGGAGACTCCAATTTTTAAACTGTTCTTAGTATTTTTCTAATGAGAATGACCTTGTAACTTATGTCATTATTTACCCTATTGTACACCACGTATTTGCTCATCTGAGTTCCTTCTTGTTTTCTATAATGCTCATGGGGTCTGATTTTAATAACTTAGACTTACCTGAATTTTACTGGGTATTGCTTTTCTAAATGGGTAAATATTTAGGAGACAGATCTGCACCATGAGCCTGATCTAGTGGGTCCCAGCAGATTAGCAGAGAGCTGGTCTGAGGCCCCATTGCAGCCCTTTGTGTAGCTGTACCAGCCACACTTGTCAGCCCCCTCATTTTGTGGTGCTGACCTCCAAAGACAGGGATTACCATTTAAACTACAGCAAAAGGCAAGACTCTCAGTACAATAGACCTCAAATAGACACATCACAGTGCATGATTTCCTCAATATTCCAATCTTCAAAATGCAGATGATAATTCTTCTTACATAATTTTATGGGTATTGAATGACATCCTGTATTATATAAGCAGGACAGTACTGCATTCGGAGCATGAGCTTTGAGGTTAGACTGGCCTAGTTTGCCTATTGGCTCAGTTATGTCCTATCTGTGTAAACTAAACCAGTTTGTCAGTCTCTTAGAGCCCTGTTTGATCATTGGTAAAATGGGGTTAATAATACCAACATTAGCATAGTTTGTTTGAGAATTAAATGTAAGAAAATCAGTTAATCAATTTATCATTCAAAGAGGATGCCTTTGGTGGTAAATGAAGTAGTGTTAATAATTACGAAGGAAAAGCAGGCATGAACCAGGACTGCTTCAGGCATAAGCTGGAGTATATGGTCATTTTACTAAAATGAGATGTAAGTGCCTAGAACATTTGACTTAAAGTAAATTGTCAATGAAGATAGTTTGCAAAAAATAATCCTCTTTGAAATGTGAATGCTGTGTGATACAGGAGGCTGACTTGTTATCTAAGTCATAGCCTTATAGCATATGATTCACATTCATATTATTTTTAAAAAAAAAAATGATTGCAAAAAATGACCACCTGGATCACCCATAAACATCAGAAGCCTCAAGTGGAAAAATCCATCAATGGTAAGGTTCTATAGCATTGTTTTCCAAAATGTGTTACAAGGACTCATAGGAACTGCATTAAAAAGGGGTTCTGTGATCAAATGAGCTCAGGGTGCTACGTATTTTAGTCCCTCTTATAATAGCATGTTAAATATCCAAGCACTGAAGACTAAATGATCTTGCAAGAAAGAAAGCTCTACAGTTTAAAAAATACTGGTTTATATTTTATGTATATGTTGTAAGCTGGCCTCATTTTCCACTTAATGGGAAAAGAAAAACTGGTCGGATGCGTGCAGTGACATGTTGAGATGGAGCCTGAAACCTGGGTTCAGTGGGAAACCGTCGAGATCAATTAAGGATGTTTGCCGTGGATAATGGTTGACGGGCTGAGGGGAGTGGTAGCGTGCATGATACTGATTTGGCATTCAGGATCTGCACTCAGTTATTTGGCATAAAGCGAAAGCTTAACTTCGAAATTTTGCAAATAATAAAAGTCAGCTTCAGTCAGAATACTGTCTTCAAACAAATAAACCAGTAAGCTCCTCTCAGAGTAAAACCTTAATTTCTCTTATAAGCTACTGTGTGTGCCTTCAAATCAACATCAAGCTTGGTTCCACTCCGAAGTGGCTTAAGATCATTCAGAGAGGCTGTGCATTGAAATGTACCAAACACTGAAGCGATTTCTGAGTTCATGAAAACCAGTGGGATAGTTTTGCTCAGATTGCCTTTCTGCCCTCTGTAGCAATAGATGATCCTCAGAGAGAAAAATTAGCAACACCGAATTAACCAATAATTTCTGATGGATTGTCTCTTTCATTTCTCAAGGTGGGGATAGACATGTGGTGTCAGCTAAGATAAAGGTGCTACGGTTTTGCCCCTACCACTTTCTCCTTTCTTCATCTGAGCAAAAGAAAGACACAGGATTCAGGGTAACGTGACCTGATGCTGTTTTAACATTCACGCCTGACACTCAGTGAAAGCATTTGCAGCCACACTAAGGAGCCTTCAGCATCTTTGCCAGTCATTGCCATTTTTCATAATGTTGTAAAATGAGGTGTAACTCAGACATAGCAAGTCATTCTGCAGCATCAGACTTGGGGATTCCCAGCTGATGACCTGTCATTAACAGTGACATTGAAGGGCAGAGGAACTGAACTTTATGATCACCATATGTTCTCCTCATCCTGACTTCCATATACCATTTTTATTTTATTATTTTATTTTATTATTTCATTTTATGTTTGTAAGACCATTTAATGTAAGTCTCTCTACCCTTCTAACAAATTAAGTGTACAATATGTTATTGTTGCTTTATAGGCACAGTAGTACAGCATCTCTCTAGAGCTTATTTGACTGGAATATTTACAGACTTCATTTAGATTTTGGTTAAAATTGATCTTTCTGGTTTTAACAAAACACCCCACCTATCACTATAAAAACTAGCTGCTTCCTCACCTACCTGAGAAAGATAACAGAGAAGCAAGCATGATGCTTCCCTGAAAAACAAACCAGTTCTTCACCCAGAAAAGCAAGTATCCATGGAGGTTCTGCCTGCTTCAGCCTCTGAAATGGGAATGGGGGAAAAATTCTTAGAAATATGGCAGAAAATTTATTTGAAAGAAGGATTTAAGACCACAAAAGAAAAGCAATAGTTCAGGACCACAGAGAATAGCTAGTGCAAAGACCCAGTGGCAGGAGGAAACAAAGAGCATCTGAAAAGCTAAATACAAGCAGTAAGCAGAACACAAAGAGAAAAGGGAAACATAGACTGTAAGAACAGGCCTTGCAGGGCAGTATTACAGATTATGTTGGGTTTTCTTCCATAAAACAATGGAAATTATAAAAGAGTTTTAAGCAAAGAGGATGTCATACAGTATAGTCCCCCTTTATCTGCAGGGGATATGTTCCAAGACCCGCAGTGGATGCCTGAAACTGCAGATAGTACTGACCCCCATATATACACTATTTTTTTCCTGCATATACCTACCTATGATAAAGTTTTATTTATAAATTAGGAACAATAAGAGATTAAAAATAATAACAATAAAATAGAACAACTATAACAATATTCTGTAATAAAAGTTATGTAAATGTGGTCTCTCTGATAACCAATCTGATAAATGAGATGGCTATTAAGTGACTCACGGGCATCTTATATAGCACAGATACACTGGACAAAGGGATGAAGAGGGACAGCACTAGATTTCATTGTGCTACTTAGAGTGGCACATGATTTAAAACTTATGAATTGTTTATTTCTGGAATTTTCTATTTACTATTTTCAAATGGCAGTTGGCTATAGGTATCTGAAACCACAGAAAGTGAAACCATGGATAAGGGGGAACTACTATATTTGCATTTCAAAATGAATGCTTCAGCTGCACTAGGGACAACATCTGCAGAGAATGTAGCAAACCAGATAGGTACCAGGTGTTCAAGTACAAGGCCTCACATTTGTTCTTAATTTTGAAGCTATGCATATTCTATGCTTTGTAACAAATCATCACAAAGTGTAGCAGCTTAGAATAACATATTTATTATCTTAGAGTTTCCTTAGGTCACGAATCTGGGCATGACTTAACTGGGTCCTCTGCTCAGCATCTCACAAGGCTACAATTAAAGTGTCAATTAGGCCGAATTTTCATCTGGAGGCTCAAGTGGGGAATAATCTGCTTCCGAGCTCATTCATATTGTTAACAGAACTCATTTCTTGTGGCTGTATAATTGAAAGTGCTCAGTTTTTCTGACTGGAGGCTACCTTGAGGTCCTAGTGGCCTCATGCAATTACTTACCACGTGCCATCACCAGTGTGACTGTTTACTCCATCAAGCCCACAGCAGAGTCTTTCACCTCAGGGTGTGGGGGGTGAGGCAGTCCTTTATTTAAGGGCCTTTACATAATAAAGTCAGTCTCACCCAAGATAATATGGCTTTTTATTATCTCAAATTCAACTGATTTGGAACCTTAATTACATCTGAAAAAAACCTTCACTTTGCCTTATTCTGTCATCTAGAAGCAAAGGTTTGACCACATCAAACTAAAGAGTTTTTGCACAGCAAAAGAAACCATCAACAAAATGAAAAGACAACCCACTGAATGGGAAAACATATTCACCAATGATACATCTGATAAGGGGCTAATATCCAAAATTTATAAAGCACTTATAAAACTCAACACCAAAATTAAATAATCCAATTAAAAGTGGGCAGAGGACCTGAATAGATGTCTCACCAAAGAGGATATACAGATGGCCAATAGGTATATGAAAAAATGCTCGATATTACTAATCATCAGAGAGATGCAAAGTAAAACCACAATGAGGTATACCTCACGCCTCTAAGAATGGCTCCATCAATAAATCAATAAACAACAAGTGTTGGTAAGAATGTGGAGACAAGGGAACCCTCATGCACTGTTGGTGGGAATGCAGATTGGTGCAGCCACTGTGGAAAACAGTGTGATGTTACCCCAAAAAATTAAAAATAGAACTGCCTTCTGACCCAGCAATTCCACTTCTGGGAATTTACCCCAAGAAACCTGAAATACTAATTCAAAAGAATATATGCAACTCTATGATCATTGCAGAGTTATTTGCAATAGCCAAGATTTGGAAGCAGCCCAAGAGCCCATCAGTAGATGAGTGGATAAAAAAGCTGTGGTACATTTACATAATGGAATACCACTCAGCCATAAAAAAGAAAGAAATCTTACCTTTTGCAACAGCATAGATAGACCTGGAGGGTATTTTGCTAAGGAAAATAAGTCAGTCAGAAAAAGATAAGGACCATATGATTTCACTTATATATGAAACCTAATAAACAAAAAAAACAACAAAAAATAGAAACAAACTCATAAATATAAGAAACAGACTGATAGTTGTCAGATAGAGTTTTGAGGGACTGGGTGAAAAGGGTGAGGGGATTAAGCAAAAAAAAAAATCTCATAGACAGACAACATTATGATGATTTCAAGAGGGAAAGGGGGTTAGAGGTACATAGAAGAGGGTAAAGGGGGGTTAATGATGGTAGAAAGAGACTGACTTTGGATGGTGAACACACAGTACAATATGCAGATGATGTATTATAGAATTATATACCCGAAACATATAATTTTCTTAACTCCTGCCACCCCAATACATTTAATAAAAATTTAAAAAATAAGTAAATAAATAATTAAAAAATGAATAAAATATAATATCTAGAATGGTTTCCTTTTCCTTAAATGGAACTTTGACTGGTACATTGAGTCACATCAAGAGTTTAATTTGACTCTTTTTTTTCACTAATTTTTTTATGTGATACCATCTCTCTTAATTAAAAAATTCAATCTATTCACCCTCCTACTCAATTCTCATTTCAGGCACTCAATTCACATTCCAGATACTTACTTGATGTCTGTAAAATGAATTACCAAGTCATCTTCTGATTACCTGATTCATAAAAAGATAGTTTATTCCTCCTTCCTTAAGTCCAGCTTTCAAACCAATCTAATATAATATTCATCAAATTACTCAGATGTGTCCAATCAATATAAAATACTTTTGAACTTTATGTAATCTAAGCATATATAATATCTTACAGCATACTTTTAGAAAACGTAAATGCCAGTATCATCACAGGTGCAGCCAAAGCTTTATTCATTAGCTATCTACTTATGGAATTTAGATCCTCTTTATGTTATTTCTCAATAATATTTTGTTAAGTCAAATGACCTGCATTAAACTTATTTTTCATGAAACTCTAAAAATACCAAATTACAAATTCAGGAAGAATTTCACTTACATTTATAATCAAGACATCAACATTAAATTATTTATTGATTAGCCTCTTTTCTCAACATAAAAATTTTAGATTTTATTGAATATGATTATTTCCTCTTAAAATATGTTCAGATCCTTATTATTAATAACCTCATAATCTGATTTTAATCATACTTTCAGGTCCATATTGGAAAAAAATTTAGACAACCTGGCACCAAATGAAATATTTAAATTTTGATCAGATTTGTAGGTGGATTATAACTTCTTCAGTTTTGAAATATAGTAGATGCACAAAGGTAAAGATGCTTTGTTTTTTAAAAGCTGATGAATTAAATACAAATGAGTGATCTCAGTAAGTTCAAGTCAAGATATCATTGGCTCATGTCTATTTTTCTTTCTAGGCTGTGAGGCTGAGCAGAGTAAAGCACTCTGGACACTAGCCGTTCAAGCAGTCCCATCAGTTGTAGTGCAGTGGTCCATACAGAAAACTTGGTATAGCTTTCTCTGATCCATTTTATTTACCCTGGAACTAAATATTAAGGTTTTCTTAAGACCAAGGGCCATTCAGGATTGATATAGAAACGATAGACAGCTGGGAATTAGCTCTTCTCGAAATGATGCTCTTTACCTGACAGTGGCTGAACACCCTGATTGATGTTCCCCATATAAATGGCATGACCTTAGTGCTCTCGGAGAAAAAGACAATAATCATTTGATGAAAGATTTTTACATCTGTTTCTCTGCAGAAAGGGGACGGTATCAGATTGAAAAGTGTGTTCATCATCCCTTCTTGGAAATACATTGAACATTTACCTTGAAAATGTCTGTATTCTTTTTTCATTAGCCAGCAGTCCCCTCTCTCATACAAATTTACTAGACAAAGAATTCTTTGATCTTCACTAAATCAGTCCATTATGGGATGTTTCTTTGAATTGCTGTCATCTTTACCAATACAAATTTACCCACCCAGTGCATGCTAGGGCATGGTGATACACTGGAATCTTAATATTGTACCAACACTGGCATTAGAGTTTAACATATTTTTACAAAATTTTATTCCACTCATATCAGCCACCAACACAAGGCACAAATAACACCACCAGAGTAGTGGTTTAAAGATGGGTACTCTATCAACTATGCCACAAACATGCTACATAGAAAACAACCATAAAACCTCCTTGCTATATGCTATGAGCCTTTGTTTAACTCACAACTATGTGGGCACCCAGCTGCTCATGACTGAGCTCCTTCCTGTGACTATGTTCTGATCTATGGGTTCATGTAGGTGGCTCTGCTGGTCTTGACTGGGTGTGTTTACCTCCCTGGGGGTCAGCTGGCTATGCTAATCTAGGATGGCATGGGCTAGGGCTTCACAGTGTGCCCCTGTACTGTCTACCATCGTCCTGCAATGTAGCCCTGGAAGAGACCCATGGCAACTGCAGAGAGCAAGAGAGACGGCAATTGCATGAGTTATTTTCCTATTGTTTCAAGACTCTGTTGTTGCCAAGTTTACTACACGCCACTGCCCAAAGTAGGTCACACGGCTGACCCATCGTCAATGGGGAAGAGAGGAAAACATGTGGTAAAGGATGTGGATACACGGAGGGGGTGGAAATCAGCTCTCTTAATATAATTAACCTACCACAGATGCTTCTTAAATCAGTTTATTCCATTAAAATGCCTACAAAACCACAGAGGACAGCTATGTAATAAAACACAGCAAAACTACAATTAAAATGAAAATGACACAGAGAAGTATTTGCATCTCTAATATATAAAGATCACATTCAAATTTATGACAAAAGCAACAATATGCCAATGGTAAATTCCCAAAGGACAGCAGCGAAGAGTTCGTTTCAGAAGAAATGCAAGCAGTGAACAAACACAGGTAACAAAGGTTTATCCTGATTTGTGATCAAAGACATCAAAGCTAACCTAAGACAGAAATTAGTAAATTAGCTCCCCCCAAAAACTACTTAGCCAAGAGCAAATAATATCGAGACACAACTCCACAGGCATAATGAGGCAATATAAGAAAATACCGCAGCAGGATTTTTGCACTTGCTTTTCTCTCTGCTTCATCTATTCATATGGTTCAGCCTCTTACTTTCATTTATGAATCCCCTTAAAACTTGCCTCTTCAGAAAGGCTTTCCCTGACATCGCTGCCTACACAGCATACATTTTCCTCTTCTTTTTCAATTTTCTCCATAGTCCTATCACTATCTGGCACTTCATTGTTTGTTTATTGCCTATCTCACTAAAGAGAATAAACCCGCAGAAAGTCAGAAACTTCATCTGCCTTTTTCACAACTTTGTCACTAGACATAAAACAATGACCAGCCAGACACTTAAATATTTGGTAAATCAATGAATGAATGATTGAATAAAAAGAGTAAAAAACATATGTATACATATATGTTTTATACATTTTCTTTATCAGTGTAATGACAAGAAAAAATTCAAAAGAAGTAAAACCGATGCAATAAGATGTTTATTAGTGCATTAACTGTAATAGCGAAAGAGTGGGACCCATCTGAGCAACAGGATTTGGGGCATTTATTCATCAGTTTATTCAACAAATGTGTTTTCGAGTGCTCACTGTGTGCTAAGCACTTCTCTGTGCCTTCCTACATTGAACTTACACTTTAGTAGAACTAGCCACTGAAGCAACTGGTGTTTACTATAAAGTCAGACAATGGTAAATGCTGGGAAAAGATAACAATTGGGAAGGGACAGGGAGTGTGAGAATGGGGGACTGCTCAGCTAGGGTTTCAAGAAAGACTTCTCAGAGGGTATTAACACAACCGTATTATTATGAGGCCTATGCAGACAGTGCTTGTTAACTAGAACACAGCATTATAGAGAATATTTTAATATCTATGAAGAAACAGATATTCACGGAAGCACAATTTGGAAAATCAAAATAATTAACTGAAGTGTTAAAACTATGGAAATTTTTAATTTTCAAATTCTTTAATGTATTATTGCCTCATTTCTGTATTTTAAAAGAAGTAATATGAGGAGAAAAATAATTTGGAACAAGGATACCTAAGAACTCAATCTTTTGGAATACACTGCTCAAAACTGCCTCGGGAAGAGCCTGCTACCTGCATACAAAGTAGCTGGGAGGTAAGCTCAAACTCTGATGTCTGGATGTTCTTTCCAGAATAACCACAGGTAACAGATATCTATGGCCTCACCTCTTTTTAATATCGACTGCTGAGAAGCAATATATCATCTTAAAACACGGAGTTAGGATATATTTCAGTGGGAGATTTTGGCATGAATTTTTAGTATCAATGATGGATACAGAATCCCCCCATAGTACAGTTTCTGCAACAGCAATTTAAAAATCTCAATTTTCACAGAAATTTATTCACCCTTTTTCTTTTATTAGTTTATATATAAACATGATATGGACACATAGGGTATCATTATGCTAAGGACATAGGTAATCGTCATAATCTGTTTAGCATTTTTAAGAAAATGCTGCTCCTTTTGGCTACTGATTTTGACCAGGTTTGACCAGGTTTGACGGGGGGGGGGGGGGCGGGGGGGGGATTGTAACAGGTCATCGTTCCATCTTTGGAGAATAAAAGGAAGGGAGTGACATCTTACTTCCTATGTGTCTTGTTTTTTCCATTACAGTTGAAGGTCTTGTGTGTATGAAGATCATGGGGAAACTTTAAATAAAACTAGAGAATCTCCTGAGTCCAGGTGACTAACTGTTACATGGGATTGGGGAGAAGGCATCTTCCTTTATTCCCGTGCAGTTTGGACTGAGAACTCAGTAGACCACTGGCTGGCAGTCGTCTTAGGAGGAGCAATGTCTTCACAAAGCCATTAGCAGTGGCCTAGCAGAAGCACAGGTGATATACCATGGCAAGGACCCCATGAAATAACTACAAAGACACTAAAGAGTCCCCTAGGGGAGGTGAGCACTATCATAAAGTATTCTAGTGTGACATCATTTGCACCCACAGATTAAAATGGCTTAGATCATTCAGATAACGTTTGAATTTGACAAGTTTTACCAGCATACTAATGCTCTGAGCCATCAGATTCCCTGATGAACACAAAAACATTCGTTTCTATTAAAAATAAACATTCTTTAGGAGTCATTTGCCACTCACTTATGGTTGAGGTCATATATTATAATGCCTATACCTAATATGTTAAAACCAAATTTTTTCTTCCATTCATTTTGGGGAAGAACAAAGATGTTTCAAGTATTTTTTCAAAGACCTATACAAATTCAAATTTCTTTATGTGAAAGTGGAATGACCATCAGCTTTGAAACAAATAATAACTATCACTTGAAGGTTGTCTTCCGTTTGCCAGACACTATACATGCAACATTCTGTACATTATCTCTTGTCTTCACAGCCACTTTAGATGGCTAGTATTTTTGCTTTATAGATTTCCAAATTGTTAAATGTTAGTTATTGGTATTCCTTTCAGTACTGGTAGCCAATGGGTAACTTAGAAGGCAATGCCCAACTTTGTTTACTTATGAACTTGAGGGTCCTTTTAATCCTTGAGAAATTGACCATTTTGCTTGGTGCCATAGACTGTATCTTCCTGCAGCAAATACTTGTCATTTTTGGCTACCCAGTATCTGAATCTCCTTTTCCTTTTCCTTTTGGCACTGCCATCACACTTTTGAAAAAAATCCCAATTAGCTCTAGTTTTAACAGCAAAACAATTCCAACTTATTCACTTCCATTGCAGCCTCCCCCTTTACAAGCTGAGGGTGGCAGATACTCCTTCAATCCCCCCTTGGCACAGTTAGGTTCCTAAATTCAGTCAATTAGACTCTCATCCCTGGGATGCTGAATCAACAGTTGAGTTCAGATTAATTGTGCAAGGGCAGAATAGACATCAGATTGCTCCTGAGGCATGACCTTGGCAGCAATTCTGTCTGCTCATTGCTTAGACGACCCCTCATTTCTGTCCATTCTCTTAATTCAGTCCTCTAGTCTCCCATCTGTTATCTCACTCTCCAATATCTTCACAATAAATTCCCATTTGCTCAGATAACCAAGTTGTTTCTGTGCTTGTAATCAATACCTTAAACTAGAGAAATTAAAACACATAGGTTTTGGATTGAATATGTCCCCCAAAATATGAAGTCCTAACCTTGAGTACCTGTGAATATGGCCTTATTTTGAAAGGGACTTGCAGTAATCAAGAGAAGATGAGGTCATACTGGAGTAGGGTGGGCCCTTAATCCAATATGGTTGGTATCCCCATAGGAAGAAGAGAAAGAGGCATTCAAGGAGTGAAACAATGCCTTGTGAGGACACAGACACATGAGGGAAGAATGCCATTGAAGTGCTGCAGCCAAAGAAGGCCAAGGATAGCTGACAAACCACCAAAGACAGGAAGAGCCAAGGAAGGGATTTTTTTCCTACAGGTTTCAGGGGAAGCTTGGCCCTGGCAACATCTTGCTTTCAGACTTCTGGCCTTTGAAACTGTGGGACAATACATTTCTGTTGTTTTAAGCTCCCAATTTGTGATAACTTTGTTGCAGCAGCCCTAGGAAATATGTAATTAAAATATTACTAATGACAATTATAAACCATTTGTCATATTATTTGCTCAAGAAACACATTATACATCTGTGACACAAAACACTTTATTAGAGAACTAGTCATATGATGTTTTTCACTTGGTCAACCCAAAGTTTTGCATATAGAAAGCATATAAATAAGAACTCAATTAGTACATATAAGTATGCATATGAACAAGAAGCACAGGGCAGAGTGGGGTTACCCTATTCTCTTTTCCCCAACACTTCACTCATCTTGTTATCTACTCAGAATAAGATGTCTCTCATATCAACCAGACCACTTTCTGAATACTCTACAATATTTGACAAAATAAATTAAACTGTGTCCATGACAAACCAAGAGTTAGATAACTACATAGTAATACAAGGGTCTTAGGAGATCTGGATTTTCACCCTGACAACACTATCACCACCCTGAGATATATAAATAAGGAGAGCAGGTATGACATCTTTTTCACTTCTATTCATATTGTACTGTGAATGATTAAGACACGTAAAATTGAAGTATTTTAAAACAGAAAGGACACAGAGATACTCACTAAAATGACTATATCCAGAGGAACTTAAAACTATGTTGCAACTGTCTTATCAGTTTGACCAGACAATAATGTAATTAAGGTAGCCAACAATCACATTTTTTAATTTTCTTGACGTTTTGTAATATTTTATTTGACAAAGTCAAATTTGAATGCATAATACTTGGCAAACAAAAGTGTGTTGTATGTGTTATGCAGGCATTTTTATTTTCTTTTGGGATTTTTATTATATATTAGCTCTTCAGTCATTTCAAAATTCCTCAAATTTCTTTCTGATACTTTTATCAACTAGATAGAAGCAGCTGAAAGCATTGCTTGGTCTTAAATCAGACGTGGCCATGACAAATGTTCCTTTAAGAATATAGGATGAGCCCCGCATATTTATCAGGCATCTGGGTCACATTTGTTTCTGTAGGCCAGAGGAGAGGAGAGGAAGAATTCTTATGTCGGTGAACTGGAAGTCCAAGAACGACACTTACCATCTGGGACAGCTTTGACAGGAATACTGGCCTATCCTTCCCACATCATCTTCCATAATACAGTATAATCGTGCAAAAACAATGGTCTAGACTTAAGTAAAAACAGTAGGAATAAATACCTTCATTTAAATGGCTGCATTTATTTACTGTGACATTCAACAAGCTTCTTGAGTTTTAAGAGAAAAATTTTGTGCACACATTTAGCCTATACAAACAAAAAGAAGTTACATAAACCCAACCTAATTAAAGCCATTTATATAGGGCATAAACTTCACGATGTGTTAGAGTCAACTTGTAAGTAAAGCAGGCAACTAACAGAAATAACTTCTCCAGCAAAAACACTGATGTGGTTTGCAGAGTTCCAAAATACCAGTCTTTAAATACGTACTATTCCACCACAGTGCCAAAAGGAGAAGAGAAACTCAATACAGCAAAATATGGCCTCAATTTAGAAATTTGGTAAGGAAGCAAAAGGAAGACCAACTTTTATTTGTGTTGCTGTAAAGAATCAGCTTAATTTCTCCAGCATTATTATTTCATTAACTCCATTAGGAAACACAACTTCAAATAAAAAATTTAAGTTCACCTAAAACTATTGAACAATTAACTCAATCGCAATACTTCTGTTATTAAGTCTACTGAGTGCCAGAAATACACACTTTTCCACTGCAAAAATCTTCCCTTTATAACAGAAATAGTGTATTTTTAAGGTCAGATGAGCAAGGAAGAAGCATGTTAAGTGGCAGCCTGAGGTCATAATCAGAACAGGGACTCTCTTATGGGAATAGCACTAAACCAGGTTTCTTCCTATCAGCCGAGTGTCTGAATAAACCTTAGCACAGAGCCCCGCACTGGCAGCCGAGTATTGAGCAAATGTCCACCAGCAATTTTACAGTGAATGTGCTATCAGGATCCAAACTTGCTTTTGACAGAATTGTTACAACAGTAAACATTTGCCTTGGGCACTAACCTGACACAAATCTCTGACAAGCAGTGTCACTCATGCAGTGAGGAGAACAGGTAGGTATGACTCTCCCCTAGCAGCCTTAGTGGCAGCCTAATTTAAGAATGATAGGGACAAAAACTAGTAGTAGCAACAACTAATTTCCTGATTCCGCATCTTCAAAAAGAAGTACCAACTGCTTTTTGGAACTGAGTCTCAAAGTTCTTTTTATGAGCTGTACCCTTTGCATCACTAATTATAAGAACACTATTCATCTTACAGTTCACAGTAATTTATTTTCACCCAGTTTTGTTCATTTGGGGAAAGCATCCTTACCTCTGTGGAAGGGAGTGGCCACGTTACTTAGAGGAAACCTTTAACAAAGGATCTACACAAAGAAGTACATATATACCTATTTGACCCAGGGATACAGGATGGGAGACCTGGTTTAAGTGAACACTGGGGTGAAAGACTTGCTCAAAAATGCCACCCCAAAGTCAGTTTTTAAATTTTTTTTCTTCAAACCACCCATATTATACATCTTTTTTTTTATCTAGAAAGGTGTCATTGCAATGTTACAAGCTGCCTTCCCAATGCCTTTTCGTAGTTTTTTTGGCTCAGAGTGAAATTATTCTGTCCCAGTGAGCACTAAGAGGAAGAAGTGAGCAAAGCCCAGGAGTCACATTATATTCACCTTGCTATCCAGGTTTACGGATTCACCACTTTTTAGAGGCAAGTGAAATGCCATAGGTGCCTGCAGGCTGGACAGTGTGCCTCAGACACACTTGGGTGGCACGCCCAATGGTGCGCTTGGGCTCACAGCCGAGTCTGAGGTCTCAGAGCCTCCTCCTGACGAGATTGTGTTAGAATCGGAACGCTGCCACCACCATCTGCAGGAGGAGAGGCAGGCTAATGGGCAGAAAAGCCACTGATCTTTTCCTCACCCAGAGCCAAAGGCCCCCCACTCCCTTTCCCCACCACTGTGGTCTCCCAAATAAGTTAGGGGCGGAGTGCACTTCTTAACAAGTGCCCTTGATCTCAGAGATAAAGATGGACTTGCTTGTTAAACAGTCTGTGACACACCTTGAGGAAAATGTTTAAGAAAAGTATTAGCAAAAAATACATCAGAAATAGCGCCTATTCTGCAGAGCGTCACCTATGGGACAGAGATCAGTCATGACTCTCAAATTTTCTTTAAGTCACACATCTTATGGGAACAGACAGCCTGAATGAGCAGTGATTAGGTATAGATGCCATTTACAGAGCAATAAATGGATGAAGTTTAGTAAAATATTTACTAAAACTCTTAGGCCTTTATATAGGAACTTAAAGGCTAAGACAAGCAGAAATGCATGAGAAAGGACATAAAATTTCTATACTTTAAATAGTAGTCAAACATATAATAATAGTACGCTACCCATAGAGGTACACTGTTCAGATGGCCTTTCAAGAGAGAACCTGCTGCAAAGAGCCTGGTGAGCTGACAGCTCCGGATCCCCACGTGTGGCAGCCACTTCGGCACTCACACCCTTTCCTGGCTAGTCCCCCGCCAACAGCTGTGCACAGTGGGGGAAATGTAGACGGCAACTTCTGCCCAATTCAGGGCTCCTCTGATAGACAGCTTTGGTTTGGGGAGCCCAGCAGCCTCACTGAGGCATTCTGGGAGTGACACTGCAGTCTTTGCTCTTCCAACCAAATCAGTCTTCCTTCCCCCTCTCTTTTCACAGGCATCAGGCGTACAGGACAGTCGAAAGCCTCCCCTTGCCTAATTCTCCCCTTTATCTCTCCCAGGCATGCCCCCAGTAAATCTCTTGCACTCCTATTTCCATCATGGTGTCCACTTACTGGAGGACCTGAACTGATGCCAACAAATATATAAATCAATGTGGTGCTGGCTTATCTTGCTGGGAGACAAACCAATAACTGAAAAATTTAAATGAATGTTAACCACTGGAGAGAACAAACATATTCTAGTTCCAGTCTGATTTCTTTTGGAAACTGATGCTTCCCTGTAGCCATTTCAAATAGAAACTTCCCTTTTCTTGGCCTTTCTACTATATTCATTACTCTGAATCTCTCTCTAGCTCAGAGTAAAATGTGTTCTATTGATACTGATGGAGAAGTTATATGGCTAGGGAGCAAAGTGGTCTCTTCTAATAGACGGGCATTATCTAAGAATAGGTGTTACTTAAGAATAGCTATTCACACTAGACACTTCTCATTCTGAACTGGCAGGCTTTGTGTTTTTCGGTACCTGGAGAGAGGTAAGTGCACATATAGAGTTAATTTAACCTAAATAACTTTGGCTTTGGAAGTACATAATGCCTCAAGGCTTATACTTCACTTATCACAACTATCAAATGCATTCTTCATTAAGACTCACCCAGGTTGTAAATTTGCTCTTGGAAAGGACTTTGGGAGGCAGTTTCATATTTCTTTGTAAATTATTTTTCAAGCTTTAATTCACTCCAGGTTTGTCTACATCATCAGCCTCCTTTTCCTGCCTAGTATATGAGACTAAATTACCCATTTGCATCTCTTCCTTGTAAACTCTTATTTTCTTTGTAAACATAGAAAATGGAACTGTAGGCCAATCAACCTCCCCACGATACTGCAGACACGAAGGATGAATTTTTATTAGAGTGTAGAGTGGGAGGACAGAGAAAAAGAAAGTGCCTGCTCCATCCCCTGTGTGCCATCTGCATTCGAGGGCACAGATAGTGCCCACCCAGAGAGCTCTTCTGCCCACAGATAAGCCCACACACTGCAGCAGGGACAGCTGTGAGCAAGAAACACTAAAGCTGAGAAAAACATGGGACTCACTTTAAGACTGCACATATCGGTCATCAGAAGATGCAAAATAAGCCCCAGAGGAACAGAAATATGGGGCTCATTTAAGTCTTAAAATTGGTTGCTAACTCCTCTAGCAAAATGAGAGGATTTTTCTTTTTTAAAGCCTACAGAATCTCTAATTTCCAATCTGTTCAGAGACTTACCTCCCTTTACAAACTAACAAAAATAGGTATGCAACTAACTTTCGAAACTCAGTGTAAGAAATAGGAATGGCTGCTTTAGAATTTCTTTTCAAATCAATGTCTTAAATTAGATATGAGGAAGCAAGTCACCTTCTCTATACTTTAAGAAAACAGAAAAGACACAATGCTCTCTGGAGTCAATATGAGAAATCCCACTTTTCCTGCCTCTAAAGCAAGAAGGAGGTCACTGGCAGATAAATGAAAAGCCTGAAGGAAAATAATAAAAGAAGGAGAAAGGAAGAAAAAAAGCAAGAAAAGAGAGAGTAATGGAAACTAGTGTAATTAAAATCCATGTTTGTTTACTACTCTTAAAATGACCAAAAAACATGTTTAGACCCATGTTGATTGTGTTGTTTAGAAAATACTTTTGCCATTTAACAATCTGTAACAAATTTACCTGTGACTTTAAATTTTAAGCTGTCTACCCTTATTTTGATCATTATGTTACCTAGTTTTTACTTCTTCAGAAAGTTATTGAAACATATACCAGAAAGATACTCTCTTCGTTGGGGGGTGGGAGAGGGCGGAGTCCAGAAATAAAGTCAGTATCCAAGTCCTTATTCTCAACAGACCTGCAAGAAGGACTCAGAACTACCTCTGTTGGACTCAAACATATCCACTGGATAACTGTATAGAGGGACAAACAGTGACAATTATGAGCTACTTCATTAATAGAGCAATGGTGCCCTATGTATTGCCTCAGCCTCTCATGCAAATTAACTTCTGGTGGCCTCCCTTTGTATTCATTAACTCTATCTGGACATCATCAATAAATCCAGTTGGTCTCCAGCTCTCTGCAACCTGAGATAGTACCGGGGTAAATATTGATGCAAAGTTAAAGCTCTACAGAAATTATCATTGTCATTGTTCAATTGCATTTTTAAATATTTACTAGAATAAAAACCACCCTCTTCACTCAACTTGATTCTATGCTAGATGATAATAAAATTAATTGCTTTCTGGAGAAGTAATGCATGGGAAGATGGTGAACAATCATTTCCCATTTGGAAGCATTGCAGCCATTGCTTGGTCTATTGCATGATATTTTCCCACCTGATTCGTAACTCCTAACTCTCTTATTACCTATTTCCCTGCCAAATTCTCCTTCAGTGTAAGTTTATGACTACATTTTTAACAAGATCTGAATTGCTAGTACCACAAGAGCCACTATCAAGCATTCAATAAATAAGTTTGAGTAACAGGAATGCCAAATAGCCACTATCCAAAGGCTGGGAGAATCACGTTAACTAGTTTGCAGACCTCAGCCCCTTTCTCATTAGTACATTGCCCTGCAGCAAAAATTTTTTTATCAAATTAATTATTAATCATCTGAATTATCTGAGTAATTATGATTATTAATTACTTAATGATTATCTAAACTATTTGAAAATTATTAGAACTAGTTGTAATTTGTTATCATAAATTCTCCAGATTCTAAAAGAAAGGATCCAGCAAAAAAGGTCAAAAGGGGTAGTGATGAGAACAATATGGAAACCATGAACCTTGAGAAACCAACCACCAGAAATTGAGCATCTGATGTATGGAAGAAACCTTAACATTGGAGAATCTTAAAGACAGGCCACATGCACTTCAAATTCTGCCTAACTCTTATTCTATAGTTAAACTTCATGCTCATCATTTGTTTCAAAATCAAGAGCTTCAAGTATATTTTTCTAAGATCTGATATAGAACCAGTTTGTGTCTCTACCTTTTGTTTTAAAGAGACTTTAGATCAAAAAGTAAAAAACCTTTTTCCTTGACTTTAAATGCAGTTGAAAGTTTGCATATAAGAATAAAATGTACTTTTATCTCCTCCTCCTGTTTTCATAATTGGTGACCCGTAATTGGTTAGAAATTGTGACACATTCATAGGACAAGTTGTTATATTGAGTTTAGAAGTTGTTAAATAGGAGTCAACTTCAAATTATTCTGCTCATTAAGTAATTCAGTTGAAGTTCACTACTAGTCTAATATCTTATAGCTGTGAATAAAATGTGTTACTCGGGTAATGTCTTGGACTACCTAATGCAAATGTTAAATATGCTTATGATTTTATTTTGCTTACTTATTCATTTATTTAATATGTATTTATTGTTGGGAGCATTGTTCCAGGATTGGGTATATGGTAGTGGACCAACTTGACAAATTCCTTGTCCTTCTAGATATTTCTATTTCCCTAAGGGGAGATACGCAATAAAAAACAACAACATAATAACTTTATGCCAGGTGGAAATAAGGCCTATAAGAAACACAAACGAGAGACAGGAAATAGAAATGACAAGGCTACCATTTTATATATTGTGGTCATGGGAAGAAAGATAATAAAAAACTGAATAGAATGAAGGCCCAGTCCCTCCACTAATATAAGGAAAGAGGTTTCCAGGCCCAGAAAATAGCAAGTCAAAGATCTTGAGCTGGGAATATACTTGAGATGTTTAATGAAATCAAGTGTGCTTGACATGGGTGAGTGAGGGGTAGAGTGTAGAAATGTCGTCAGAGAAACATCCAAAGAACAAATCTTCTAGGGCCTTAAAAGCCAGGATGTAAGGAAGAGGGTAATAATTGTTCACATGTATAAGCAAATTTCCACAAGAACTTTCTGCTGTTAGAGTGATCCGTGGTCCTTGCCCTTCAATAATTGATATTTGGCTATTCATAGCATCTTGCAATGAGCTATAGCAAGAACGTCAGAGGTGTAAAAGGGAAAAGCTAGGAGAGAGAACATGTCTGCACTCAGTGTAGGATACACTTTCTCACTGCTGTGAAAAGTAACATACCTCATTATTAGGAAAGGTGTTCATATGAAAAATATTCTCTATATGTAGAATCTGGTCCTACTGGGTTCAGGTACTCTAGGGCTTTTTTTGCTAAGCTAGCAATGTTGTCCTCTCCCTCAACAGAGTTTTACAATCCAGTCACCACAGGTTGAAATCAACAGCTCTGTGTTCCTATTTGACCTGCAGTTTCTACATATCACAGAAATTTCCTTCTTACCTGATGAATTAGGACAATGATTTAGAATCATCTTCGAATGAGGGAGAAGGAAACATGATCCCCTTCTCTACAATACTTCTCAGGCTCTGTCATTTCTTCTGCAGGTGACCACCTCTTTAATTCAAATCACTCAATATTCTCTTTTATCTATTCCTCTTTTATGGTGGAGAGCTTCAATAACAGCATTAAATGCACATGAATGACAACACACTTCACCAGTGACAGAGGAATCTCATTTACAAATTACTTAAAATATGGGCTTTTGCTTATGGAAAATAAGAATTTGTTTAGTACATGATCCATTCCGTACTTTGAAATTGAAAGAGAAGCCTAAGACCATTAGTTTGCCCATCTAATTCAGAAAATCAGCACATCAGTTAAAACCAACTTTTATCTGCCAACCATAGGTGTTTGCCAATTACCAAGTATAAAAATCTAATCACTTTAATAATGTGCTTTCTTTGGACAATGTTCTCCCTAAACTAAGTGCCAAATGCACAAACAATTGCAAGAGCTAATAAATCCTAACAAAAGCTACTCTCTCCTAGGTATGCTAAGTCAGGAGATATTAATATCAGGCTGAGGGGGCACTAGGCACATTCTCAAGGGAGCAACATCAGCATTCCACACATCTTAGGATGTGCCCATCCTGACCATACATTTCTCCTCTGCATGTTGCTCTGCACAAACAGTGGTTGCTTAAGTTACTCACATTTGCACTGCATGACCTTGCCTTGTCTCTGGCTACAATTTATTTGACCCAAGGGAGACAACTTATTGACTCAACAGAAGTCAATTGGAAGCTCTTCAGACCTTTGACTTGAGACACAAACAGAATTGGTAGTTGGGCTCAGCATTAGAATGAAAGTCTGAAAGCCTCCTAGAACTACCCTGGGTTTTTCCCATGGCCTTACACTTCAGTATTTCCTTGTATTCCATAGGCTGCTAGAGGATTCCTGCTTAAGTTAATTTGAAAGAAATTATTGTCATTTGAAGCAACATGGCTTTGATAGACAATGTCACCACGGAAATCTCTGATTCTGATGGTTTTGGTCATTAACTCAACAATGTAAATCTAGTATCTACCATGTGCCAATTACAATTCCATGTACTGAAGATATAGAAGAAAACCAGACAAAACAATCACTTGCTTTCAAGAACTTATGTTCTAGAATTCTTGCATAGCAGCTCTTTTCCTGACATTTGGTTCAGATGTCTACATAAAAGACTGGGTCCTCTTTTCAGGTGTTTATGCCTAAATATTAATGATTCATGCGTGGCAAAATATCTTCAAGGAGATATATTTGTCTTACTTATTGTTTTCATAATACCTAGCTGGGTACTCACTAATTTAGCAGCCTGCTTAAGAGCATGTGTTTCAATGTCAAACAGACCCAACTTCATTACCTTAGCTCAATATTTACAAACAATGCAACCTGCTTCGAAGCCTCAATTTTCTCAAATACAAAAATGAGCTCATAATGACATCAGTTCACTCTGTAAGAGTGAAATTAATTAATCTCTGTAAAGCACTAAGCATGCACCTGACACAAATTAAGTAATCAGTAATTTGTAATCAGTAATTCTAATCCAAAATAGAAAGTACATAGTAAACGATTCTTGAAGTAAAAAAAGGTGTTCTGGGTAGCCAGTCGTGTATCTCTCCATAGTTTGTGGGAAGAGAGTACAGATCTTCTTGGGCGCATGCTCCCAAGGTTGAAATGCTCTAGACCATGAGCCGAGATCCACAGAGAATGCCTTCCCAGGAAAGCTGAGTTTGCAGGCACTCGCTTCCCGGGCGGCGGCGCTTCTTCAGCCGCCTGCTGCCTTTGTGCTGCTGGCTTCCACGTGAGCAGGCCATCCGGGCAGAGGAATCATCACACAGTGTAACGAAAGTTTCTCAGCCTCAGCACGACTGACATTTTGGGCCAGATACTTCTCTGTGCTGGGAGCTGTCCTGGGCATTTCAGGATGTTTAACAGTAACCTTGGCTGGCTGCTACCTACTAGATGATCCTCTAGTTCTGATAACCAAAAATATTTCTGAACATTACCAAATGTACCTGGGGGGGGGTGGGGAGGTGGTGAAATTACCCCCAGATGAGAATAACTAGGTAGCAAGGTAATCAGGACGGAAGGTCGTCCCAGCAACCAGCTCATGTGGAATCTAAACATTATGCACATGCTTCAGAGTTGGGGAACGTAGCTTCTTTCAGGACAGGGAGCTGAGGAGGGGAGACGGTTCATTTACACGGCCAGTTCTAGAAGCAATGAGAAATCAGACCCTGAGGTACCACAATTTTTAACATGCCTGTGCCTGCAGACAACTGTCAGTACTGAAGAGGGACTCGACCTGAAAGGATTCCCAAGCATATTTATGAAAATTGCTCAGAACTGTACTAAGGAAACCTCTCAGCCACTGACATAGCTTTGGAGTATTTCACCAAAGGGGCAAATCTCTTTGTTTGTTTGTTTTCTATTTGCTTTTTTTTTTTTTTTCAAAATAGTTTTACCATCCTATGAACACCGAACTTATCAAGGTACCTGAAAAATCCTTTTGGCGATTGAAGAAGTGGTTTGCTTTACCTAACGAGCTTCCAGTGGCTTGCATTGTTGACTGCAGGAAAAGACTTAGGTTTAGAGAAAAGACTTAGGTTTAGAGACGCGCTGTCTGACAGCAGCTGATTTTGTCCCTCAGAGCTGGTGTCACTGACATGCTACACTCAGGCTTCTTTTCCCATCACGTTGAACTCTTTTGCTATCAAAATGGATAGATTTTAATAGTCGAGAAACTAATTAGAAAGCTAAAGAAAGTCCAGAAATAGCCCCCTGGTTTAAAATGAGACATTAGTGCCATTGTTGGTGTGGCAGGGGCTCCTTCACGCCTGTCAGGAGAAGTAAATTACCTGCTCGAGGAAGGCATCGATCTGCGTGTGACTGTGGAGCTTTAAACAGTCACTCCCCCCAACACCTCCACGGGATGGAGTTTAACATATTCCAGTGTGTCACAAACACTTTAAGGCCACTTCTGAATAGGAGCACTCCGGCTAAGTTTTCTGGGGCTGCTTGTCAGAGTCAATCTCAGCTGACATCCTGGGGACACACTTGGATCTCTTAGTAACGCAGCGTCCCCAGGAAGGGAAAGCATTGCTCTGTCGCCCGGCTGACACACCTTGGCAGGCGCGCGGCCAAGGCTTTCTTAAACTGGACTCAATATCCTAGTGTTACTCCTTAGATTTTTTTTTTTTTTTTTTTTATAGCTCAGCAGCTTGATGTATTCCTTGCAACTCACCAGTTAATACCTGTTTTCTATCAAAACACAGGGAAAATGTATCTTTGGGTTCTGTGTGGTTTCCCAGCAATGCTAACTCAGAACATCGCCTGCTCTGTGTGGGATGGCAGGCCAAGCCGTGTTCCAGTTCTTTATGATTCCTCACTCCCACGGAGCTGAATTTGCTTTGCAGACTCTCTTTCTATATGACTGGCAGATGGGGCAAGGTTGCAAGGAGAAACCTTATTTGCTGTAGCAAAGAAAAAGGAAGAACATATAAAAAGCAAAGAGAACGAAATGGTGCGATAAACACTTTACCACCCTTTTAATGTCTCTAATCCTGTGAGGGGCCAACTACTTCTTTCTAATCAGCTTGACATTAAACTGTTCCTACAATATCACAGTATAAAGAGATTTACTTTTCCCCAAAAGTCCACAGAGCTATAAAGTATTCACAGAAAAGGATAAGATACTTAGATAAGTAAAAAGCTGCAATCGTAAATTATTTTTCAAAGGGAAATAGGACTGATTGATTTCCTTTCGTTTTCATCTCTCTTTCTTCAGTAGTGTTGTATTTTGGGGAATAGAATTTAAGAAAACCTGAAGCCAGTGCCATCCTGGTCTCTATATCTAACTTCAAGATTGCTGGAGCTCATACAAAACAATACCAGCATGCTCTCATCTCAAGCTACCCTCCCAAGGCACACTCACATGTAAAGGTCACATCACCAAGGCCTAAGGGTGTGACCTGAGCTGCCAACTCCCTTCATGCCTGTTGAGAGCACCCAGTTAATGAAATCAGGATAGGAGTTCAACTACCAATTTGTACTTCTCGATTCCTTCACCTTTTTCACCCCATCTCCCAAAAGTAGTCACAGGGTTGTAAAGTACAACATAGGGAATATAGTCAATAAAATTGTAATAACTATGTATGGTGGCAGGTGGGTACTGGAAATATAGGGGGAGAGCACTTTGTAAAGTATGGGATTATCTAACCACTATGCTGTACACCTAAAGCTAATAAAAAATAATATGGAATGTAAACTAAATTGAAAAATAAAATTTAGAACAAGATAGGAGTCAAGTCTAATCCATATTGGGATCAGGTGTCCCCATTTTGTACTCTAGCTGAAGGTTGCTAACTCAAAAATGCTGGTCCAGACAAAATGAGGACCAGATGAGAGGATACAAGTAGACGCATAAAACCCTCCACTCTCAGTGGGAAAACAACTCGAGGGCATGCCCACAGATCTGGGTCAGCAGGTGCAGCTCTGGGCAAAGCAGAAAGTGTGCTGTGGCAACCATGGAATGACTTAGTTGATGAGAACAACACAGCCCATAGAATAGAAAATCACTTACATGGTGAGGTTCATTAGGCAAGCTTTTAGTTATTGTTTTTCTAAGTGACCATATGAAAGATTGTCTGCCATAAAACATGTGGTAAATTACAGGCAAGAGGACCGTCAACTAAATCTCAAGTTCAACTCTCTTTTACAGTGCCAAAGGAAATCGTGATTCCATCCCCCAAACCGCATTGGCTGTGCCAACCACGCACGCACACAAAAGTCATTCTGCTATTGTAACCACAGCGGTAATTCATTCTCTTTGTTTACACATAATATGCTTACTAAACATGTAAGGCATGAAGATAAAGACATAGCAACACCATATTTTATTATAATCTAATACATTACTTTGCAAAGACAAATGATTTCCTCATCACGGCTTTCTCATAACCCAAAAGGTGAAAGCTTCTGTAAATGACTTTCCAATTGCCTCTCCAATCTTATTCCTGACTTAGCTCTAGAATGGGAAACCAAATAAGATACTTAGAATAAAAAGGTGGTTTTCCTTTTCAGAGTCTCAGTCAACTAGAAGAAGCAACATGTTCCACCGTGACTTGACAGGCACCCTCTCCAAATCACAGTCAACTGAACTAGACAATGCTATTAAGCTCTGGCTTCTCTTTGTTTTCTAGTGACAGGTGGTTTTAGGCCTTAGAGTCTGGACAACTGTCATCTCCTCTACACTGAAACACTCGTTGATCAACTATTCCATTTTGAAGACTAGCATAATTCAGGTTGAAAAGAAAATGGCTACTTTGTTTCTACTGCCCAAATATTCACTCTCTTCATATTTTCTCTGTTCTCATTCAGGCAACATTGAGCAAATATTTCCTGAGATGTTTGGAGTCAGTCACTGTGTGCTCTAGGACTGAATCCCTTCCTCCCAGGAGATATCTAGGAAGCAAATACATACAAAGAGAATTGCAATGCAGCCTGGCCCATTTTATTCTGTAACTAAGTGATGCTGACCAGCATGCTCTGTGAACTAACTGTTCTTAACTTTACTTCTGTCTTCTTTATACTTCAGAACTGTCTGATACAAGTGTCTGCAATGACAGATATTTTCTTCAACTTCACCAATGTAGTAGCCATTAGCCACATGCGGCTATTAAAAGCCCTTGAAATGTGGTTAGTATAACAGAGGAATTAATTTTTAATTTTATTTCATTTTACCTGATTTGAATTTTCATTTAAATAGCCTCCTATTGCAGATGGCTACCATGTTGAACAGTGCATGAACAGACATCCTTGGTTCTATAAATCATATTATCTGACTTAGCTATAAATTAGCCTTTGAACTGCAGAAATCCCAGGAAACTAATCATTACAGGCACTGTGTAATAGCAGGGGAGAAAATGCATCAGATGGTTCAGCCGGATAGAAGGAGAACTCCAAACTGAATTGAATCTATAGATATCTTCTGGTAGTAATTCAGCAGTGGGTTATATAAAATTGAAGGCACAATTCCTTTACTAGATTCAACTATGTCAAAGAAAAAAGCACTAGAACATACAAAAGTAAATAAGTGGTCTTTTTGTTTGCACATGATTCCTGTTCTCCCACCTCTGATTCAAGAGTAAACTGACACAGGTCTGAATTCACTCAAAATTACTGAGCAGAGAAATGTTTTATTTAGAAAACTGCTAAATATTAAATGTGCTCTGAAAAGAAAAACATAGGTCTTTGGCCTAAGATTTCATCATTTAACTACTCATAACCCAGGCACTTACTGACATGGTACCAAGGGAGAAAGAACAAAAGGAGTTCAATAAAGACAATGAATCAGTAAAAATGCATTATATTGTAGGTAAGGAGATGAAGAGGCAGTGATGGGAGAGGGGGAGGGGCATTGAAGATACATCTCAATTTGAATGCTGCCTTTGACATTCATAGTTTGATGTCCTTGAGAACTTTCCTTTAGTATGCTCATCTGTAAAGTGACGATAACAATAGCCCACAGATTGTTGAGAGGACCATAAATAGTGTGTTCCAAATTTTTGGTGCATCTCAATAAATGGTAGGTAATATTATGACAGATATAGCTATAAAAGTTACAGTCACAGCAACCAGTACTATTTGAATCCTATCAAGCTACTTTTAGGATACAAGTGCCTCTTTTTTTAAACAAGTGAACATCTATAAATAAAATAAAATTATTTCCCAAGCCAATAGGAGATTCACAAATGTAGAAGTTAAAAGAAATAGAGAAGAAATAGCTCCTTTGTCCACAAGTTTTACCCATTTTGGTAAAAAAATTTCCTCTTGCATTGACACTCTCTCAAATTCAGTACAGAATTAGTAAGAAGCTAAAGAGACAAATGGTGAAAGTGACTGGTAAAAGAACTGAAATAACACTTGTTTTTATTTGAAACTCAAATCACATATATTTGGTGGAGATTATAATTTGACTTCTGATTAATTATCAAGGAATAAAGTGATTCTAGAATCAAATTTAAATCCTTCCCACCCCTGCCCCAGCATCCACACCTATGTTTATCAATTTCACTGATACTACAGGTTGCCTTTCCTGCTTGTCATCAGATCCAGACGTTGAGGAGCAACATTAGAAAAAACACACAAAAACAGATAACAGGACATATGGATGACAAATGTGTACTCCTAGTGACAAAGACAGAGAGGCTTAGAACCTTACCCACAGCTCTTAGTTAGCAATCTTTCTTCTTTCAACTGCAGGTCTTACATTTGTTTTACTAATAGTGAGATTATGTCAGCAGTGACCAGAGGATGACAGTTCGCAGAAGGAGGAGTAATGAGCAAAGAGCACCTCTAAACCGTTTCATTGGCACAGCATTCTCCGCTCTAACAGACATTGCAGTTAGCAAGTTATCACAACTGTACCAAGTTTAAATTGTTCTCAAAGCAGTTTGCATGAAAACTCTCTCTCCCCCACACACATATAAATGTAATTATGTAACTTATTTTTAGTTGTAGTTAAGTAAAAGTTCTCTTTTTAAAAAATTACTAAACTAACCATACATATTTAGAGTACTGATCAATCAAGTAGGAAAAATTTGTCACGATGTAAATATAACTAGATATATAAGGTAACGAGGTGATGTGGGAAAGATCTTGAGTTAAACAACCTGGAATTAGATCCTGCCTTAGCTGAGTGATCTTTGACAAGTTATGCAAGTATTTTAAACCTCAATTCAGTCATTTCCTAAAAATGGAAATAATAATAGTATCTATTTCAAAAAGCTCTTGTAATGGTTAAAAAATAATGCATGCAGAACTGCAGAGCCTAACATAAAAGAATCAGTAAGTAGACAGATATTTTCTGTATGGTAAATAGGCAAATATGAAAAATCATTCATGTTCATTAATATATTTGGCATTGCGTGTATGCAGTCAAACCACATCTTGTTTTGTTTTTCCAATTCCTAAAATAAAGAGTACCAAACAGAATCAAAAATCTAAATCTAAACAAACTATCATAAATTACAAGACCTCAAAAAAAAGACATCAAAATTCTGTACGCATCTGCTGGAGAGGAAGTGTAGACAACCTAAAAAGAACAATAATAAATTGCTATCATATGTCAGGGACACTGGAAGCAAGAAGACAATAAAGTAATATTTTCACACTGTGAAAGGACTGGATATTGTAACTTAGAATCTATCCTACTGAAATATTAATTTTTAAATGACAATAGAATAAAGATATGTTCAGATATAGAAGGTCTCAGAAAATTTACCACATAAGAACTCACTCTTAAAAGGTTCTTAAAAGAATCACTTATGAAAAAAAAAAAGAAATCAATGTAAAAATTCTTTCATAAAATATGAGAATGAGAAGACAAACTACAAAAGTCCCCCCTTACCCATAGTTTCTATTTAAGTGGTTTTAGTTACCCACAGTCAACTGTGGTCCGAAAATATTAAATGGAAAATTTCATAAATAAATAGTTCTTAAGGTTTAAATTCCATATCATTCTGAGTAGAGTGATGAAATCTCACCCACCCCACTTCGTCTCACCCAAGATGTGCACCGCCCCTCTGTCTAGCATCTCCCTGCTGGTTGCATCACATCGCCTGTTACAGTGCCATTGTTCTTACGTTTGAGTAGCAAGGGTAGGGATGCTGGCAATTTGGATGCGGCAAAGAGAAGCCATAAAGTGCTTTCTTTAAGTAAAAGGTGAAAGTTTTTTACTTAATATGAAAAGAAAAAAAATCGTATGCTGAGGTTTAGTCTACAGTAAGAATGAATCTTCTGTCTGTGAATTTGTGAAGGAAAAAGAAATTTATGCCAGTTTGCTGAGAGAAAGAGAGACTATATTCACATAACTTTTATTGCAGCACATTGTTATAATTGTTTATATTAAAGGGATAAATGAAGATATTTCAGGCAAATTTGGGACAAAAGACAGCTGTAGTAGCAGTATTAAAAACAAACAGAAGACATGAAAAACATATGGCACCAGAAGTACTGTTCTATATTTAAAGAAAAATCAATTTAAAATATTATGCATATATATCATTATATAAATATATTAATAATGTAATAAATAGTATAATATATTTATCATAGTTACAGACATAAATGGGTGTTTGTATGTGTGTGTATAAAATAAGCAAACAAAAGCAGACAGAATTATTGGATGAAACAGATAAATTGATATCACTCAAACAATCTTCCTCTTTCTAACATCATTATGTATTTTCTCTCCACTGAATCATTCCATTAACATACAAAATTTCTTGATGCCACTTGCCTCTTTAGCTACCTCTCTTTCTCTCTGCTCCCATTTTCAGCAAAACTACCCACAAGAATGGACTGCACTCCCTGCCTCCCACTCCCTTCTTTTTATTGTTTTTGAACCCTTTCCAACCAGGTTTTCACCTCCATCACTCACCCAAACTGCTCTTTCCAAGGTCCCCAGTTCCATCCACAGTGTTATGTCAGGGGATCCAAATAAGACCTTGCTCATCTTTACTACCTGAAACAGTTATTTCACTTGGCTTCCAGAACTCCACTCTCTCCTAGCTTTCCTTTCAGAGCTTGGCTCTTCCTCTCAATGTTCTTTGCTGGTTCCTCTTCTTCCCTCTATCGCCTAAACATTGGGAGCCTAGTGTCCAGTGCCTGAGCTCTTCATTACCCACTCTAGTCCCCAGTGTAATCTCGGCTAGTCCCATGACTTTATATGTATATATACCATCTATTTCTAAGAGCTTCAAATTCCTACTGCTATCTCAGACCTCTCCTTGGTGCTCCAGACTTATATATCTGCCTACCTATTGACATCTCAGCTTGGGTAGCAAAAACCCACCTCACATCAACATGTTTAAAATTAAACTCCTTTATCTGCAGTTTCAAAACCTGCTCTTTCATGAGCCTCTGCTTCCCAGTAAATGTCAACTATATTCTTTCAATAGCTCAGGCCAAAGTTCTTGTTGCTTCCTTTACTCCTCTCTTTCTCTCACAACACACATTCAATATACCAGCAAAATCTGTTTGCTTTGCCTGCAAAACATGTCATGAGTCCACACTCACCTAAGAAACCATCTTATCATCTCTCACCTAAAGTATTGCAATATTATCCTAACTTGCTCCTCCGAAATCTTCTCTCATTACTACAGCCCCTATAATCCTTCTAAAATCTAAATTAGATCATGTTACTCTTTTTCTCATTAATCCCCAATAATTTCCTACATCTCTCAGATTAAACTTTCACATCCTTGCTATGTTCTCCACGACTTAGTTGTCTCATTTATGCTCTGATAATGACTATTCCAACAGCAGCCTCTTGCTACTCTACAAACATTCCTCCTGGTTTGGGGCCTCTGTAGTTACTGTTTCCTCTGTTTTGAATAATTTTCCACTAGATATCCATATATTTTTATGTTCTCCTGGTCTTTGCTCAGGTATCATCTTCTCAGTGAGCAGTTTGCTTCAGGAAATTTCTATTGATCAATTTACTGGAGAAAGCAGTGCACTCACGTGAATAGCTAACTTGCTCATCAAACCACAGGTTACTTATCAATACTTATCTCAAACCTAAACTATATCACAAGCTTTGCCCAATCTCAGTTTCCCTTCTTGAAAGACCCATCTTAAACCATGTCAGCCCAGACCCCCAAATCCTACAAATATCTCTCTTATGACTTCTCCTCTAAAACACCAAGATTCTGTCACAGGGGCATTCTCTCTTACCACAGAACCAGCTTAATTTTTCTTTAAGAATTCAACAAAGGACTAGATAATTCTTAACCCATTCAAGTCGTTCCAAAAAGCCAAAAAAGAGGGAAAGTTGCCCATTGAACTTAAGAGTCTAGTTCAACCTTAATTCCAAAACCAAGTGAGAATCTATATAAGAAATGTAAAACTCAATTTCTAATAAAATTAATACAAAATTTTTAGATAAAATATTATCTGGACTTATCCAAAATAATCTTAATAAAAAGGAAAGAGATATGATTAAATCGGGATTAGCCCAAACTGCTCTATTTCTCTCCACATATTAAATCATATGTAAATATAAGTCAACAACAGAAAATCTATCAGTCATTACATCTCCAGCAGGAGAAAAATCACATAGTTAATTGATCAGAAATGTTCTATAACGTAAAAAGAAAACATAGATATAAAACTCAGAATCTATCCTTAATGTGATTAGTCCTGTGCAAAAAAATCACATAGAATATCTCTTTGAGATTTATTTCCTTTTAAATCCAAAAATAAGAATGTTCACTGTTACCTCTACTGTTAAGCATTGGTCTGGAGGAAAAAGAACTATCAGAATTGGAAAGGAAAGCACAAAACTGTCTATTTTAAGATTATGTGATCATCTATAAACAAAAGCAAAATGTCCAAAACTACAGATATAGTCAAGCTTGATACATCTTAGGTACAAGATTTAGTTACTTATTTTGCCCCATATTCTGTCTGCTTTTGCTTTGCCTCTGTCATACACACACATGCATACATATGTTTATAATGATTATAAATATACTATACTACATTTTATAGTATTAATATGATTATATAACTATATATTATATTATACTATATATTATTAACAATTATATACCTATATCATAATGTTTTGTTTACTCTTAGGTTTTTAGGTACAAGGCCAACTTAAAAAATCATGTTTTTAATACCACCAATAACAAAACAGGAAATAAAACCAGAATAAATGACAATTTAATTAGCAACAAAGATTATAAAGTAACCAGAAATTCACCTATTTAAAAATGCACTTGGTTTTAAAACAGTATTTATTTTGTATGTGTATGCTTAGAATTCTCTGATTTGGATGAATTACATGGGAATGAGGAACAGAAGAACTGATATTCACTGGTGAATTCTTAATAGGCAAGGTACTCAGTAATAACATCAACTATACCACTTCTACCTGCATGATTCTGAACATCTGGATGCCTATTGATTTCTTGTGTATATTTTATTTTTAATATATTCATTTTTGTGGGTTCATTTAAAGTCTGCTTAAAAGTAACACTGTCAAAACCACTAAAATGTATGTTAAAAATTGTGCAGTAGATTAGAATAAAACTGTTACTTGGATTTGTTTTTAAAAATGCACATGGTTTTTAGGAAGAAAAGCAGGTATCTTTATTAGTAATATACAAAAAAATCTGAATAAATGAAGAGCCACTTCACTGGTGATGGATGAAACAACTTATTATTAAAATGTCTTCTTTCTCCCAGTTAAACTTTAAAGACATTGCATTGCAAATAAAATACCAACAAGATATTTTGGACAAATTGACAAATTGATTCTAACACTTATTGGCCATAAATAGCTAAACAATTTTGAAAAGGAAGAGCAAAGAAAGAGGGCTTACCAATTTGGGACTCGGACCATGGAATTTTGAGACCTGGCTCTGCTTTTCTGGTTACATGTCTTCAGGCAAATTGTTCAAACTATTTAAGCTTTTGTTTTCTCAAATATACAATGAAGTTAATAATACTACCTTTCTCAGAGGACTAATGTGAGGATTAAATGAACTAATGTATGAAAAGTGTCTGAAATGCAGTGTGCACTCAGTAAATTTAAGCTATTGTTAATATATAACTATATAGTTACCTGTGTGTCTTACCTTCCTTGCAACACCACAATTTTTTAGCATGAGCATTGGGTACTATTCATTTTTTCCCTGTAGTGAATATCTCTTATATATGAGTCATTTTTTAATTTCTAAAAGGAGGACTGTTTCTTCTTTATTTAACACAAGGGAACTAGAGTAGGACATATTCTATTATTATCCAGAATATAATCTCCAAAAACATAAAAACAAAACAGAGTGTGCAAGTACAGAGCTTTACTGGGATTGGGTAATGTATGGCAGAAATGTTTACCCATAACTCTAAACATATTGCCCCTCTTAGAATTTGCTATGCTCATATAGCAAGAGATAGCACAACTCATTCAATAGGAAAACTCAATAAGCTTAACAACAAACTGGAAACTTTAAGGCCTAATAAAGTTAAAATATATATTACAAGTTACTTTTCTTCTGACTCTCACTTTTCATTTCTGTAAAGTGGGAATCACAATTCTTGCTTCCCCAGCACTACTCATAAAGAGATTAATGAAGGTGTTAAAGTGCTAGACACATGCTTCCTCTAAAACAGAGACAAATGTTCATGGAACAAAAGTCAACCAGAACTCCCAGTGCTCTCTGGGGTAAGAAGGATTGCATATGGAAAAATTATCATTTGTGCCTCAAAGAATAGCACCACCGGCAGTTAATGTCAAAAAATCATGAAATTTGTTCTCCTCTCATTGGTCAAGTTGATCATTCCTACCTGTAACCCTAGGCTGCTAATGTCTTTCGTGATGACATTTCCTTCCTTGCAGATTCACCCAGAAGAAAATAGAGTATGCCTCTTAAAAATAAAGTTATATTGAGACAAGTGGATTCTATCTGCTAAAAAGTAAATATCATGAAAAAAAAAAAGAAAGCCTGTACTTATTTGAATAGCCACTAGGCATCATGGAAATTAAGCAACATAATCCAGCTTAATTTTGTTTAGTGATTTCCTTAACAGCCTGCCTCTCATGGTGTTTCCTGGGCTTTATAAAATGTATAATTAGAGTGGTGGCAAAGGGGGTAGAAGAAGCAGGCACTGAAAAGTGTTCTGAAGGGCGGTGCTAGGATTTCACACTATTAATACGCACATTGACATTCAAGAAGCATTACTCTCAGGCATTCAGCCTTCTCGGAGCCTCGTGTTCCCAGTTTGGCTCCCGTGGATAAGGTGATAACCCCGAGAAGCCCGTGGTAACAAAGAGGAGAGCGAACAAGGGGTGGAATGAAAAGGCCGCAGCCGAGAGTAAATGCTCTCAATGGAGGACAGAGCATTAGCCCTCTGCTTAGAAAATCTAACCATTGGGAGGGTGAAGAGATCCAGTGATGCAAATAATCCTGTAAGTTACAGCCACAAAGACAACTTTATAGCCGGAGAAATCTTCCTTGACATGAGGTATATAATACTGTATCTAGAAAGAGAATGTGAGCTTTGACGTAACAGACCAGTGTTCAACTCCTAGGCTCCGCCTCTAAGTCGCTGGATACCATTAGGCAGGTTAGTCTTTCTAAAGCTCGGGTTTTTCATCTTAAATTTGGAGTAATCATTACCCTCAGATTGTTGACAGCAGTGAATGAAATAATGTATGTAATACATATGTGTATCAGAGTGCCTTTGCGCCTGCCAGATAGCAAGTGCTCAGTAGATATTCTCTGTCATCATCATCATCAACAGTGAGGAAACATGAGCAGATCTTGTTTGACAAGATACTTTGATCTTACTCATTTTTAGCTAAGTCTAGATTAAGCTTAAAAATACTCATTTATCTGGTAGAAAAAGAACATAAGAAAAGAAGAGAAAGTGTGAGAGTGTCTAGATCTTGGTTTATTCTACTTAGTTTTGCCTGACAACTTAATCTTTATAATCCGAAAATGGAGCAGAGTCCATCAGAAGTTTGCTTGTGCCTTTGAAGTCTCTTCCAGAATTGTCCAGAAGTGTCCAAGCAACAAGATGAAAGCTTGTTTTTAGGCATACCAGTTTGCATGTACATGAGAGCCAACCCCAGCACATTGCTACAAATTGTCTATTTTTTTAAAATCCAAAGTGTTTACAAAATCAAGATATTACTACCTCAAAACCAAAATAGTAAAACAAATGGAAAAGGAAACCACCTACAAAAATAAACTGACCCTTTCAAGCCCCACAGAAGGATGTTCGGGCTGTTTGCAAGAGCCTTATGCCCCCACGATGCTGCCCCCAAATGCTGCTGCTCCCAAGGGTGTTCAGTCCGTCTTTCACCCTCCCTCCCACCTCCACCCTCTCCTCCTTGCTGACCCTCACAGGGTAACAATTTTTTTTTTTTTTTTTTTTTGAGATTTTTCTTGATATTCAAAACAGAAAGGAAAAAAGAAAAGAAAACAGAAGCATAGAGAAAAGATAGTGATGGAAATGGAGCCAAGACGTTGACAATATTATCAGGATACAGGACCTGATTGGGCAAGAATGAAGAAAACCGAAGGTCCTTAAAGGGACAAATTTTCACTCTGGAAAGAATTTTGGTTTAATCAAGTCCAAGGAGTGAAAGCTATATAGTATATAAGGGGCAAAAGTTTGCAGTCATATGTTATCATCCGAGAGAGGATATCACAGGGGACACTCTTGGCAGTTCCCTTTGTACACAGTGTTTGGCTGCACGAGTTCAGAGCCACTTGTTGCTGCCATAGCTGTATTTTTCCAAAGTCATTTCCTATTGATTCAGCACAACAGGAAACCATGGCTGGGTTTGCCTTGCCAAATATGAATTTCTACTTTGCTAATTGGATGGTGTCCAAGAGCCACATTATATTGGAGACAATAAGCAGCTCGCCTTTGAAAAGAACCATTTGTGTCGGCAAGTAGGGAATGGCTCACAGATTTCCCATCAGATCTGGGATTGAGTTATCACTTCCATCTGACCCTGAAATTTGGACTGTTGGTTGCTCCTCCTTGGAGACAAGCTCTCTACTCTGGGATGGAATGGTCCCTTCCCCACAGGTTTACCTAAGAGATCCTAAAATAGTAACAAACAAGATTGTCAAAAACTATACTCTATTTTTTTAATTTATCTTTATTGTTGAAAGTATTACAGATGTCCCCCTTTCTTCCCCATTGACCCCTCCTACCTTGCACCTGCACCCCACCCAGGCCTTCACCACACTATTGTCTGTATCCATGGCTTATGTATATATAAGTATAGGCCCATGCCATAAGTAAAGACCCTGGATGGGGGAATGACACAAGGGGTGGTCGCAATACACAGATACCCCTTTTGAACAGTAAGATGTTTGATAGCATGTTGTGACAAGAGATAAATATCATAGAGGAACCGAATAAAACCTTAAAATGATTTCTGAGTTTCAGGATATTTATCTATAACAGGAAAGTAATAATGCTTGTCCTTTCTTCTACACAGCATTGCTGTCAAGAAGGAAGGAAAATGTATACAAAGTCACTATGCAAAGTAGACAGATGAGGGTTATTTTGTTAGCCTGAAAAGAGTTGCAAGGTTTGGGTTTTGCCAACAGAAAATTTGTCCTTTAGAGATTGGATATTAGAGTCAACAGCTTGTTCAAATGCATTTTCTCAGCTTGCTGCTTTCACTGGTAGAAAAGGAATGGCATGACTCATTGTATTTTGTTTTACTTTTTATAGAACCAGGTAGATAGAGCTGAGTGGACACTCCATCATCCCATTGGGAAGTGTAGGAGAGCCATATCAACCATTTGGAGGCTCCCAGATGACAAGGCCAGATTAATGACTAAACCTCTTTGACAACTGGCAAATGACAGGTTTGCCAAAACCAAGAGCTTGAAACATCAGAGAGGGTCCAAAGTAAATCTTTGAGACAGCTCCAAATCCAATTCCACCGATTACCAACCACACCTGCTTGCAGCCAAGGTATCTGCATTACACTATTGTTGCCAGGAGTGCCATGCTAGGAAAAGAAGACAAATCACAGACAAGATATTACTGGAATGAAGCAGAATGGCTGATGTTTTCCAAGGCAAGTTTTTTAGTAATTACATACGGTATATATTTCTACAATAGTTAACCTCAAAACTCATGTCTCTCTAGAAAAGAATTTGCATTTCACATAGAGTTGACAATTAAATATGTAATCTCTATTCACAAACTTCATTAAAGAAGGACTATATACTAAACACACTTAGTCCTAGAGTTACAGAGGTGACTTTGCATCTTAGTGATTGATGCTTAGCACAAGATTATATGCCAGATGCTATAGGAGCCAAAAATGTAGAATTTATTTCTCCCAGGATATGAAGGGAAGTCTAGGAAAGGCTTCTATTATTTTTTAATTTACTTTTATTGTTGAAAGTATTACAGATGTCCCCTTTCCCCCCCCCATTCTCACACACACACACACACACACACACACACACACACCAGGAAAGACTTCTTAAAGGAAGTAGCAGGAGCTGAGTCTTGAAAGACAAGCCAAAGCCTGGCAACAAAGGAAAGGGAAATGAATTGTAGATAGAGGACATGGAATGTGGTAAGTCACAAGAGAACAGGCTACACTGAGGGATCTGAAGGTGGGGGTGCAGTCATGCCTCTCATGTCTCTCATGTAAAAACATTTTTTTCTGCCCACTCTCCCTCTGCCCCCCATCCCTCAGTTCTGCTCCAGCTGCACCTCACAGCTAAGCCAGTGCTGCCATCGTTTCCTTCCAGGTGCCATCATGATCGTCTACCGGGAGCTTATCGGCCACGATGAGATGTTCTCCAACATCTACAAGATCCTGAAAACTGCAGAGGGCCTGCGCCTGTGAAGGTGGAGGGGAAGGAAACCAGCTTTACAAAAGAAGCTTAGAAGAAGTCACCAAAGGTTACATAAAATTAATCCAAGAGAAACTTAAAGAACAGAGACCAGAAAGAGTAAAACCTTTCATGACAAAGCTATAGAACAAATCAAGCACATCCTTGCTAATTTCGAAACTACCAGTTCTGGATAGGTGAAAACATGAATCCAGGTGGTATGGTTGATCTGCTGGACCACCGTGAGGATGGTGTGACCCATACATGATTTTCTTTAAGGATGGTTTAGAAATGGAAAAATGTTAACAAGTTTTATAATTTGGCTCTATCACCAGTCACCATAACTGGCTGCTGTTTTTCATCTGCACACCAGGACTGGGACAAATGGGACTGATGGTATGTTGAGCTCTTCATTTATTTTGTCCCTGGTTCTTTTGGAACAGAGACATTGTTTATTTGTAAAAAACAAACAAACAAACACATGCCACGTAGGTTGTCAAAAATAAAATGCTTTTAAAGTCAAAAGGAAGCAAAAAAACTATTTTCTAAAATGCTGGGAGTGGTTTTGGCGGGAGTGGGGAAGGGGTGGGGAATTATAGATAGAAGTAGGACAAAACTAAAGAATAATTTATCTCAGTCTTTCTGAAAGTGAAGTTTCTGAACACTAGATTATCTGTGGTGGCTGTGAGGAAATGTAGGGTGGGTAGCCCATTGATTGAAGGGCACAGACACACTTGTGCTGGGAATGAATTGCTTAACTTTTTAGAAACTTACACAAAATATGTCTTTTCTATGACATTCCTTGTACCTCAGCTTCCAGCTGTTTTCGCCTATAGTTGGATTGGGCCCTCGCATTACACTTGTGCTCATTTTCTGTGCTCATTTGGACCTAACCTATCCAAAATGAAAGCAAGTAATAAAGAAAGCCATCCAAGTCGAGGGACCCCTAGAACTATGGATGAACTGTGTGTTTGGTGGTTAAAGAGCCATCTCTTCTTCAGCTCTCAAGTTGCCTATGGAAGGAACATTAACACAGTGGTGACATTAAGAAATATTTCTTATGGAAAAGGAAAAAATAAAATAATTTTTAAATACACAGTTTAGTCATTGTATGTGACTTTATCCACCATGTTTTGGTAAAAATAATGTGTTAGAAAGCAGAAATTAATTCCTTCATGGAGGTCACTAGAACTATTTTATCCAATTTTCTAAAACAAAAAAATTACCTGAAAACAGTGGTATAATAATTTATTTCTAAATGATTTGTACCAACATTTTGTGGGCCCCTTCCCCCATATACGGTCCTTATTAAGACCTCCGGATGAAGAAGTTCAGATGAACCCAATATAACTAATTAAAAAATAGTTACAGCTTAAAATGAGGGATACTTTGTTTCTCACAACAATCAAATAGACAGTTTTTTAGGTCAAAGAAACATGCAAGTATAATAAGTTAATTGATGAACATTTACATATCATTTGCATAAATCATCCTTTCGCACATGCACAGAACCTTTAAAATTTTTCCTAGGAAAAAAAAAACTTCTAGTTCAAAAAGACCATCTTTGAAAATTCAAAATAAAAGCATGTGGTTGTTTCCATGTTCAGAAAGGACTGGGGATGCTTAAAGAGTTATTAATTATTGTTCCAGAAGGTGACATTCTTTCAAACCAGATAAGCAACACTGACCATATCATTTTATCCCCAATTAGCACATGGCTGACAACTTGAAATGCCAAAGTGATGGTTGTAGTTTCAGGGAGAATTGGGTTTAAAGAATTATAAAGCTGTCTCTGAGCCCAGCAATGCTTTCTGTGGACTGCAAGAAGGGCCACGGACACATATTTGCCACCCCTAAGTTATCCTTAAGTGAAGCCATCCCAAAACTAACATTTTCCCTTGCCCATTTGTCCTCTAATTAATTCATGTATTAGTTTCTTTCTCTTTCTGAGTTTCGCTGCTCATTGAATGCCATCAGTGTTGTTCAACAGGTAACTCCCCAAATAAAGTAAGCTCCTGAGGACACAGATGCTTAGGACATTTTAGAATTTAGTACAGTGTATGCAATTTAGTGGGCACTAAGAAAATTTTCCACCAAAAGTCAATCATCCAACTCTGGAATATCATAGTAAGAATGTTACCCTGCTATAACAATTACTACAAGTAGGATACAAATCAATACAGATGCCAATAGCTTGTGATATAAAAGCGAGGTTAGCAAGCTCTACACTAAAAATAATTAATTAAATGCAAGAAATAATTCAGTAGAGTATAAAAATGAAGAAAAGGAACTGACAGCTGTTGAATATCTTCAGGAATTTCATGTAAAGTATCTCCTTTAACGCTTGCATCAGTCCCATGAGTAATAATAGCTGAGAGTTTGCTGAGAGTTTACTACGTGCCAGTGACTATTTTAAGAGTTTTATTGTTATTAAGTCATTTAATAGTCGTTTAGTTTTCATAACTCCATGCAGTAGTTCTATTACTGTCCCATTTTATAGCTGATGAAACTGAGTCACAGAAAAACTCAGCTAAGTGACAAGGCTGGGATATGAATACAGGCAATCAGAGGTCCCAGCCCACACTGTTAAGCACCCCACAGAGCTTATTTTTCAGATGAGTACACTGAGGCTTAGAAGAGTGCTATAGTGTGCTCAGAATTAAAACTCAGATCTTCTTACCTGCAACCTCTATATTCAATGTACCACCCCAGACTTCCCACAACAGAAATAAAATGTTCAAATATTTAAATTAGATTAAATTGTCATGAGCTTAAAGCAAATGAAAATATCAATCCCTTATATTGGATTTTTTTCTTACTAAGCTTAATTGGACCACTAATCAGATATAAACTCTCTTCCAGTTCACAAGACAAGACACTTTTATTAGCTGGAGGTCAAACCCAAAGTGACTGTCTCTATGACCCAAGACAATTAAGTATGCTCAGAACAATAATTTTTTTTTTAAGTTTAAGAAAAATAAATAAGTGCAGTTGTTTTCTTAAAAATGAAGGGAGAAGCATGCTGATTAGAAAATGAGGGAAGAGGAAAGAGGCATACTGAAGATCTTCATGCCTCTCTTATCACCTTCCCTCCAGGGAATGGAAATGATTGAAGGCATTTTCAACTCAATCTTTCAAACTAAAGTAACACTAGGCAACTAGAATTTAAAATAAGTGAAAGCAACAAACAGAACAAACTAGAAGTAAGCAAGCAAAAAAAAAAAAAAACAGAAGTGGAGAAACAAAGCTTGTTTAGGTAAATTAAATATGTTCCCATTCACCTAATGCTATTCTAATGTATAATTTTCTTACTCGGAAGTGTTTTCACAATAGCTACAATATAAAGGAAAGTATATTGTTCTCTAACAAGTGAAGCCAAGTCAATATGAAGTTGAAGCCTTCTTCGTGTGCCTGAGTTCTCAAGAATCCCAGTACAAGGATATTTCATCATCCCTAAACTATCGTTTATTTACTGTGCAATCTGAAGTTCTTCCAAAATTTCATTTTCACAACAATCAATAAACTAACACCCTACCCACCAGTAGTCAACTCTGAATTGCTACATTATTGCGACTCTGGATTATGTTAATCATAAATTGTGAGTGTAGAAATCAAGAGGAAGTAGCTAAGGGCTCTCCCTTTCCAAGCTGAGCCTGTCATGTTTCAGGACTAAAGACCTATTCATAAGAGCAAAAATGTATAGCTGCAAGCATTTTCACTGTCTATTAGGATTCAGAAATGACCACACTCAAACAATTACTAAAAAAATAAGATTTCTTCCCAATCAATATCACTGAATCATTCTTCCCTTGCATTTTAAAATGAAGGTATCATTGTAGCATTGATCAGAAGTCATAATAACTTAAACTCTTGTTTATATGTTAGTTTATATATTAGTCTACATTAAAGTTGTTTTAATTGTATGTCATTTCGTCCGAAGTTGCAGAACCTATTGATGACATTATGTGAGGACTTACTGTATAGTACTGGGGAGATATTTTTCAGGTTACACTTCTGCCCTGGTTACTTGCTACTAGTTAGTTTCCTGGGCCTTCCTAGTAGGTTAACCCCCAGATCATTTCAGCATGCATGCCTTATCACAGTGCACTGGCCCTTCAGCTAAAGCAGTCCCACTAACTTTGAATCTCTCTCCTTGTCTCTTAGCTCAGATTCCTGAGTGACAGAAAATAATGAATTATATACCCCGCCCCAACCCTGTATGCTGACTCTGGGTCCTTTCTCCGGAAATGCCAAACATAGAGCCCCTTGTAACTGAATAGTTTCATTCTTTCTTTCTTCACTGCTGACATCTTAATGATGCTGAAAACAAGACATCCTGTTCTTGCTTTCGCTTCCATGAAACTCAGGGAGAAGTTAAAGGGCTAGATTATGATCATAGAGAAATAATAACAAATCTCCTCATTTGATTTTTTTTTCTGATACCAAAGTATTCTACGTTAAAGATAATCCAATGCAGACTGTAATAACTTGACTAAAATGCTCTGGCACCCTTCTTGGATCAGGCAGTAAGAATAAATATATGTTTTGTGGACACTAGGAAATTTCTTTATTGACAAATACTTATTTAATACCTTCTAAATGTCAGGCACTGTTCTAAGCGTAGGGTACAGCAACGAAAAAAAATGCCTTGTCCTCATGAAGCTTACATTCTAATTAGGAAAGACAAGGAGTAACAAGATAAATAAGCCAACAATATAGTATACTAGACTATTACAATTTCTAAGGAAAAAATAAAAGAGAGAAAGTGATATGGATTATTGGGAGGGGAGTGATTTTAGAAAAGAGAATGTTTTCTTCTAAGCATTTACTAATTACATAAATTTATAGCACAATATTTGTTTAAAAAAATCTTATAACAAACCGACCACATATTGTTTCTTGCTACATGACATACACTGTAGAAAACTTTGAAGTACCACAGAGATCCAAGATGTAATATAATTCTAAGGTTATAAACTTAAAGTCACATGCTCCCTACTGCCGAAGAATTATGAGACTATTGAAAAATTAAAAGTGTTACTTAATTGGTTGACCCCTCAACTATATTAGAAGATAATCTGTTGAAGCCACATAAAATGTCAGTTTTCAGAGGATAAACCAATTGGGCCTAAACTTTTGAAAAATTTTCAGACTTTTGGTTAAGGTTTTCTGCTCAAGGAATTTCACCACCACGTATTAAATTGTTTCTGCCTTTAATACCTAAAAACTGGAATCTGAGTTCCTGTCTACCCATGCTGCAGAAATCTGAAGAAGTTTACCCTAAATGTAGTCAAATTGCTTTAACACAAGAGTTGTAGCAGAATGTTGGCCTAAACTTTCCATTTGTAGCAAAGTCCTGCAACTAAAAATAGTGTGCGGTATACAACATTTTCTAAAAAGAACCATCAACAAGGTGGGCTAGGAAGAGATAACAGAACTGCTGAATATAATCATCCAACACTTCAATATTTCACCCCCAAATCTATCAAATCAGAGAGTGGGAAAAAGGAGGAAGGGCCTTGGTGCCCTCAGAGGCCTGCCAGTTCTGGTCTAGTGCAATACAATGAAAGTAAAGTCTTAGAAAAGATAAAACACATTCACAAATAAAAATATGACATATATTATGAGGACATTTAAAACAAAGACATACACTTTAGTTTGAAAACCAAAACAATATCAGTGGCTGGCTCATAGTAGGTACTCAATAATCTTTGTTGTTGAATGGCTCCATGGACATGTTGATTTACACTTACTAAGAAATCAGTTAAAACTTAAACAACTGTAGTTGAATAAATGTGTGGTAGTCTCTCCAGTATATGATATCTATGGTCTGATTACTCCACCCACAATTCTGATAAATTGCAAATGCTGCCTGAGAAGTGACAGCCTTTTTTTAAAAGCATACTTCTCAAAGTGCGGCAGCCAGTGACTGGAAGAATATTGGTAGGAAAAGTCCTCCTTTCTAACCAGGCTTTAAATTATAACCCTCCATCTTTCTCATTCTATTACCAAGTTTCTTTCTAGTCACATGCAGAAGAATGTCTATTTATTGGTAGAAATGTGACCCTTCTAAATTTTCTGGATTAATATTTTATTCTCTTATTTTCAGAGGGTCATCTGCATTGGATGACTTCCTCACAAACACTATCCCTACAAAGGAACTTAGAGTAGGTATAATCTAAATCTATCCGCATTACTTTATCATTGCAAAACATGAGACACATAGATATAAGTGAGTGTCCAAAATCACATGGCTGGGCAATGATAAAACTGGGACTAGATTACAACTGGTCACCTCCCCTTCACACTACTGCCTTTGACTAAGACTAGTCCTTTGCAATATACTCCCAGCCAAGGTAACCAGCTAAATCATACAGCTTATCTTAAACCTGCTAGAAAACTTCCTACTAGGGTTTCTTTAAACTAATTTGCTTTAAAATTATAGCATTCTCAAGAGATATTAATCACAGATTTTCATATAGGTTAAATGATATTAATAAGAATGAATTTTCTAGTACGCCTTTTCCACTTTTAATCAAAATTAATTGTTGATGTCTTATAGGCAACCACCCCACACAACTCCCTTTAGTTTTCACTTCATGATCTAATATTCCAGGATGAAAGATGCTTCACAGAAGATTTAAATTATTACAATTTGTTCATGAATGCAGCAAACACAAGCGATCGAGGTAACTGTGCCTTTTTTTAAAATGTTCAAAAAGAGTGTAGGGAGTGGGGAGTTCTGAAAGCTCTCTATCATGCTCCCAATACTATACTGATTAGTGGAATAAAAAAAGCCCAGCAGGAAGATATTTTTCTGGCTTCATACACAACATCATCAGATTGCTTTCAGCTTGTTTTTCTAAGGTTATAAAAACAGATTTCACCAAACTCTATGTAGTCCCAAATCCTTGGCAGCAGGTACCAACAAAAATAAATAAGCTCCTGCAGATACAGCTAAAGAAGAGAAGGCTTTGAATTAGGGCTATGCCTTAAATCAAAGGCTGCCTTGCTGTAATTACTGCCACAACTGCGATTAGAAAGTGCATAAACAGCTCTACTAATTTAAGCTCTGTACTTCCACTAACTGGTAACATCCTGTCTCATTTCTCCTGAATTAAGGCTGTTCCAGATTTCTTTGCAAAATATTTGGAGTTCCTGCAGTATTCACATACATAAGAGTGTAGACTTCATTGACAGAAGACCTAATCAAATAAGAGCTCTTGAAGAATGTTAAGCAGGAATATAGAATTGTAATTAATAAATCAGAAATGTAGATAAATGTCTTTCAGAAGCAGCTTTGAAAGCTACCAAAAATAATGGTTTTGTAATATATATATATATATATATATATATATATATATATATATATATACACATACATATATATATAAAGCTATGGTTGCTATAACAACTAGCCCCACAAGTTTTACTTTCTAGTAAAAGATTTAATAGTTTAATAAGCTGAAAAATTACCTTTAGACTCTAAGTTAAAAGTTAAGGTCAAAAGCGTTTAAAAGTTACTAATAGTGAGGGCCTTAATAACAATTAACTCAGAAATACTTTTAAGACTGAATTTAGCACTGATATTAACAGTCAGTTAAGTGAGAAATGATGGCATTAAGCAAGAATATGGGTGTAGAAATAAATAAAATCAGAAATGGAGGAGAATGACAACTGATATCACAGAAATACAAAGGACTGTAAGAAAATATGACAAATAATTATATGCCAACAAATTGAACAACCTGGAAGAAATAAACTCTTAGAAACATACAGTTTTTCCAGGTTGATTCAGGAAGAAGCAGAAAATCTGAACAGACTGAATTACTAACAAAATTGAATCAGTAATCAAAAAATTCCCAAAAAACAAAAGCCCTGGATGGCCTCACAGGTGAATTTTATCAAACATTCAAAAAAGAATAAATGCCTATCTTACTCCAACTATTGCAAAAAATTGAATAGGAAGGAAAGTTCATTTTGCAAGGCTAGCATTTCCCTGATACCAAAACCAGACAAAAACACTACAAAAAAGGGAAATCATAGGATAATATCCCTGATAGACATAGATGCAAAAATCCTCAACAAAATATTAACAAACTGAATTCAGCAATACATTAAAAAGATCATACACATGATCAAGTAAAATTTATTCCCAGAATGCAAGGCTGGTTTAATAGCCATAAATCAATTAATGTGATATTCCACATCAACAAAATAAACCAAAAAATCATATGTATGATCAATATATGCAGAAAAATCATTTGACAACTCCAACATCCATTTATGATAAAAATTCTTAGAGAGGAAAAAATTATCAGCAAAGTGGAGATAGAGGGAAAATACCACAGCATATTAAAAGCCATATATGACAAACCACATCTAACATCATACTCAACAGTGAAAATTAGAAAAGAAAGCTTTTTCTTTAAGATTAAAAACAAGACAAGGAAGTTCACTGTCACTACTTTTATTCAACACCACGACCATCAGACAAGAAAAAGAAATGACACTCAAAATAGAAAAAAAGTAAAACTGTCACTATTTGAAGATAAAATGATATTATATAGAGAGAATCCTAAAGAACCTGGCAAAAATATATAAATCTGATAAATAAATTCAGTAAAGAACCGAGATACAAAAATAATATTCAGAAACTGGTTGCATTTTTATACATTTTTATATAATAATGAACTCTCAGAAAGAAAATTAAGAAAACAATCCCATTTACAATTGCATCCAAAAGAATAAAATACTGCCCAGCGGAGCAGGGCTCAGTAGTTAAGCGTCCACCTAGGACCCATGTGATCAGGGTTCTATTCCCAGTCAGGGCACATGCCCGGGTTGTGGGCTCAATCCCCAATCAGAGGTGTATAGGAGACAGCCAATCAATGATTCTCATCACTGATGTTTCTATCTCTCTCTCTCTCTCTCCCTCTGCTTTCCTCTCTCTGAAATCAATAAAGATATATTTTAAAAAATTTTTTTTTTCATTAAAAAGAATAAAATACCTAGGAATAAATTTAACCAAAGAGATCAACATGTATATTTGAAAAACTATAAAACATTGAAGAAAGAAATTTAAGGAGATACAAATAGGTGGAAGCATATACCATGCTCATGGATGTAGGAAGAATTAACATCCTTTAATTGTCCATACTACTCATCTATAGATTCAGTGAAATCCCTGTGAAACAGCTAATGACATTTTTCACAGAACTAGAACAAAATGATCCTAAAATTTATATGGAACCACAAAAGACCATAAGTAGCCAAAGCAATATTGAGAAAGAAGAACAAAGTTGGAGGCATGATGCTACCTAATATCAAACTATTCTACAAACCATAGTAATCAAAACAGCATGTTACTAGCATAAAAACAGGTATATAGAACAATGTAGCACAACAGAGGGCACAGAAATAAACTCACTCCTATACAGTCAATTAATATATGACAAATGAGGCAAAAATATACAATGGGGTAAAGACAGTCTATTCAATAAATGATTTGGGAAGACTGAACAGACACATGCAAAAAAATAAAACTGGATCATTTTCTTACATCATATACAAGAGTGAACTCAAAATGGATTAAAAATTTAAATGTAAGACCAGAAACCATAAAACTCTTAGAAGAAAACATAGGGAGTAAGCTCTTTGACATTGTTCTTAGTAATATTTTTTTGAATAAGTCTCCTTGGGCAATTGAAACAAAAGAAAAAGTAAACAAATGGGACTACATTAAACTAAAGAGTTTTTGCACAGTGAAGAAAACTAGCAACAAAACCAAAAAGACAATCTACTGAATGGGATAAAATATTAATCACCAATACATCCAATAAAGAGTTAATATCCAAAACACATAACGAACTCATACAACTTAACACCAAAAAAATTATCCCATTAAAAAATGGGCAGAGAACCTAAACAGTCATTTCTCCAAAGAAAACGTACAGATGGCCAATAGACATATGAAAAGATGCTCAACATCACTAATTATCAGAGAAAAGCAATTAAAACCCCAATGAGATATTACCTTACACCTCTCAGAATGGCTATTATCAATAAATTAACTAACAACTGTTGTCAGAGGATGTGCAGAAGAGGGAAACCTTGTGCACTGTTGGTGGTATTATAAATTGTTGTAGCCACTGTGGAAAACAGTATGAAGATTCCTCAGAAAATGAAAAATAAAACTACCACTGACCCAGCAATTCCACTGCTGGTATTTATCTGAAGAAATCTAAAACAATAATTCAAAAAGACATAGCACTCCTATGTTCATTGTAGCATTATTTATAATAGCCAAGATATGGAAGCAACCTAAGTGTCCATCAATAGATGAATGGATAAATAAGAAGTGGTAGATATATACAGTGTAATATTATTTGGCCTTAAAAAAAAAGAATGAAATCTTGCCATCTTTGACAAAACAGATGGACCTAAAGGGTATTATGCTAAGTCAAATATGTCAGACAGAGAAGGACAAATACCATATGATTTCACTTACATGTGGAATCTAAAAAACAAATTAAGCAAACAAACAAAACAGAAACAAACTCATAGATACAGAGAACAAACTGATGATTTACAGATGGGAGAGGTTTGGTGGAAGGGTGAAAAGAGGAAGGGATTAAGAGAATTATGCTAGGTGAAATAAGCCAATCAGAGAAAGACAAGTACCAGGTGATCTCACTCATATGTGGAATCTAGTGAACAAAATAAACTGGTGAACAAGATAGATACAGAGATGTAGAATCATGGAGCAGTAGGATGAATTTCAGAGGGAAGGTGGGGATGGGGATTGGGGGGGAAATTAATCAAAGAACTTAGATGTATATATACATGACCTATGGGCACAGACAATAGTGTGGAGAAGACCTGAGGGGGGGGGTGGATGCCTGGTGGAGGAGATCAACAGGGGGGGAAAGAGAGACATCTGTAATAGTTTCAACAATAAACAATGGAAGGAAGGAAGGAAGGAAGGAAGGAAGGAAGGAAGGAAGGAAGGAAGGAAGGAAGGAAGGAAGGAAGGAAGGAAGGAAGGAAGGAAGGAAGGAAGGAAGGAAGGAAGGGAGGAAGGGAGGGAGGGAGGGAGGGAGGGAGGGAGGGAGGGAAGGAGGGAGGGAGGGAGGGAGGGAGGGAGGGAGGGAGGGAGGGAGGGAGGGAGGGAGGGAGGAGGGTGTGGACCTTCTGCATCTATTTTCCTCCCAGGTCTTTCAGCAGCACAAAATTGTAGGGACTGCTTATTCTCTTTACTTGTCACCAAGAAATTCTGAACTTAAAATAAGCACACACATGTGCACACACCTCCAAAAGACAAACACTAACTCTGAAAGGCAGAATTAATAAACCCATGAGGATGATAGAAATGTTTTTCAAAAGGCTCTCTAATTTTGAAAGACACAAATTCTCACAATAGAGTCGGTACTTCCTGTTAATGTGCATAAGTGTTTATGCCTTTCCTTCATCTTCTCTAATTTATCAACCCCTCTGAACCAGTTGAAAGTAATAAAGAGGCCAAACACTTAATGAACTCTCCCAAAACTATATAAAAGCATACTCTTTAACTATGAAATTCCAAATGGTTTAAAATTTTAGCCATGATTCATTCTCAATCTCTGTCTCAGATGGTTGAGGAAAAAAAGGAGAGTATCTTTATTTGATCTGAGGAATGTTAGTAAATTCAATATCCTTATGAACATTATTTGAATGCATGAATGAATCAATGAATGAATTGAACTGATTACAAAATGCAATTCTCTGTGTACTTATGAATGTTGGTGGGGCCATTGTGTCTCTGTTGTACAATTCTAATATCTTAATTTTACTACTTATATTTTATAAAAAGTGAGAACCTGCCTGCATAGAACATAGGCATCCATATTTAAAATAATAGTCAAGGGCCATTGGACAGGAGTCTTCCTCTGCATTTTTATGAATCTTAAATACTTATTTTGATGGAGATTAATGTTCCCTCTGTAATTAAATACAAACCAAGTATTCAATCTCTGTACCTCCCCAATTATCAGGCCATACTTAACTCATCATAAACTTTAGATGAGCATTTGATAAAGCGTCTTCTGAATTAAATTTTCACTTTCATAATGACCTTAATTATTTTTATGCTTACTCTTTACTTCTTGTGAATTATAGTTTTGACAACCTAAAATTGTTTTCACACAATTAACCTGTACCATACTGACTAGTTATTACAGAGATGAAAGAGTCTTTGGTTGTAACAAACAGTAAAAAAACAAAAACAATCAAAACATGCACGAAGCCTTTAAACCAGATGATTACTAACATATCCTCCAGCTCTAAAGTCTAAGGTCCAGTGATGTCTAAATAAACATCAGTTCTTACAGTGCAGCCTTTGATAACTGGCATAAAGAGCAAGTAAAGAGAGAAAATAACTTTATGTCTGAGAGACAATAACCAGGCCACAAAACTGAATGCCTGGCCAGCCGAAAGATTAGGGACAGCAAATGTGCAAATAAAAGAAGATAAATGGAGAGGCTCTGGGAATTCCTCTGTGGGAGACCCTCACTACTCAATCCTAATTTCTGCTTCAAGTGATTTCTCTGAGTCTTGCTCCAAACCATGGTAAGGAAAAGAGAAGGGTGTTTGCAGTCCATATGCATGTTAATTCAACTCAATGAGTCCTACAGACATAAATAAAATTGCCACAAACTGCCAAAAAAATTACATGAAGAGCAAAAATATGATAAAGAATACTTATCTTTTGCTATATTTCGCAGACAACGAAAGGAGAAATTATCTTTTAGTGCCACTTGGTTTTGAGGCACATTGCCCTAGGCACATTGGCGTTTCAAGGTTTGAGGGTGTCATGTGAGAAAGGATAATGTATTAATTAGAAATGCTTTTGTCTGTGAGTGGCAAAAAAATGCAAAATAATATTAGATTTTTTTTAAAGTGTATTTTTCTCTCAAGCAAAATTCAATAAGATACTTCTATTTTGTGGCCCACTTGGCATGGTTTCCATTATCAAATTCACCTCATGGTCCAAGATGACTATTCCAGCTCCAGCCACCATGTCCCTGTTCCAGTAAATGGAGGAAATAACAAAGAAAAAGAAAGGCATACTCTCACCCACAGGGACACATTCCAAAAGTTCCACTTACATTTCAATGGCCAAAATTTAGTCAAATAACCACATGCTTACAGAAGAAACTTTTAAAATAGTTTTCATTCTGATCAATCAAAATTTGGTAATTCCATTACTGAGAAAAAAGGGAAATCTACAGTGACTGTGAAGCTTATCTTCCAAACTGAAACCTTATTGAGTTGTAAAAGGGCACCAATATTAATTATACCAGGACAGAACACATAAACTGGGATATCCCTAGGAAGATAAGATTTTGGGGAACAGCCAGCAGTCTCTGCTACTGTAAATAATACTGGCTACCATTTTTGAAGGCCAAAATATGTATCAGGCTTGTAGTAGTCACCTAGCTTTTTACTTATTTATTAAATATTTTTATTTATAACTTACAAATCCTCAGCAACTCCATGAAGTCAATAATTTTGCCCTTATTTTTTAATGGTTAAGAGATCAATGCTCAAAGTTAGTAAACTTACCTATAGCCACAGAGATAGCAAGTGTCAAATCTAGGAATTAATTGCTTTCTGAGTCCAGAGCTCCTTTTGTTGCACAGTCCTAGTCCCAGCTGCTACCGATTTATGTAAAAATAGGTTCTCTGATCTCAAGTGCATTATGCTAAATTAAGGAAGCCCATCATTAAAGAGTCTATACAATACTATTCTATGTATTTACAGTTCTAAAAAAGGTAAAACTAGAGTGATTGAATACAGATCACTGGTTGTGGGGGAGGGAATTAAGGAGAGGATTGTCAGCAAATAGGCAGGAGGGTTGTTTTGGGAGTGATAGAAATGATTGGGTTTGTAGCTGGTTGGGTTTTTTTTTTTTTTTAATTTATTTTTTTAAATATATCTTTATCGATTTCAGAGAGAGGAAAGGAGAGGGAGAGAGAGAGAAACATCAATGATGAGAGAGTCATTGGTTGAGCCCACAACCCGGGCATGTGCCCGGACCGGGAATCAAACCCCGATCACCTGGATCCTAGGTCGAAGCTCAATGACTGAGCCATGCCCAGCCGGGTGAGTTTATTTATTAAAACTCATTGAACTGTATAGCTAATATTGATCATTTTTATTGTATATAAATTATACTTCAATAAAACTGACAATAAATAGAGATATTAGATATGAGATAGTTAATTAATAGATGATAAATGATGATGATAGATAGATGATAGATGATAGATAGATGATAGATTAGATAGATGATGATTGATAGATGATAGATAGATAGGTGATTAGATAGATAGATAGATGATAGATAGATAGATAGATAGATAGATAGATAGATAGATAGATAGATAGATGATAGATAGATAGATAGATAGATAGATAGATAGATAGATAGATGATAGATAGATAGATAGATAGATAGATAGATAGATAGATAGATAGATAGATAGATAGATAGATAGAGATAGATGATAGATAGATAGATAGATGATAGATAGATAGATAGATAGATAGATAGATAGATAGATGATAGATAGATAGATAGATAGATAGATAGATAGATAGATAGATGATAGATAGATAGATAGATAGATAGATAGATAGATAGATAGATAGATAGATGATAGATAGATAGATGATAGATAGATGATAGATGATAGATAGATGATAGATAGATAGATAGATAGATAGATAGATAGATAGATAGATAGATGATAGATAGATAGATAGATAGATAGATAGATAGATAGATAGATGATAGATAGATAGATAGATAGATAGATAGATAGATAGATAGATAGATAGATGATAGATAATAGATAGATAGACCCATCAATCCATCTTTGGTATGGCAAAAAAAAAAATGGTGGTCAAGGATAGCAAAGGTATGGGAGTAAGTTTGCAGTTCTTTACTCACAATCCAACATTCCCATTTGTATTACTGGAAGTGGAGTGGAGGCTCAAAAGGATACCCTCTTCTCTAGCCTTTTATGTGTTTCTGTGGCCTTTCAAATGAGCTAGAATTCTTGTTTGGGACTCTTCCCCTAAGAATTCCAAGAGATCTCCTCTTTAATGATATGATTCTTCTTCTGAGGTCACACTTGCTTCCACCTAACTTGAACACATAGTTACATTCTTCAGTTTTTTTCTTCCCCAACCAGTTTATTTGGTATGATTATTGAATGACCGAAATGATAGATCCTCTAGGAACAAAGAAGAAAGATCCCTAGTAACTGTAACACTTCCAAGGAAAGGAATACTGGGACTTCTGGAAGCACAGTTGCTATGGTCTTGTGAAGCACTTTGCATGCTGGAAAGAAGAGTTTTTACTCAACTCAGTGACCAAATAAGAGCTATTTGAAAAGATTTTTGCAGATTTTGTGCAGGAGAGTGATGCAATGTAAACCATACTTCATAAGATGAATCTGGCAAAGTTTTACAGGGTGGGTTAGAGGAGGCAGAGACCGTAGAAGGTGAAATCAATTAGGAAGACTTCACAATGGTTCAAGTAAGCGCAAATGAGGGCCTGAACAAAGTGAGGTAGTGGGCGCAGATAGGCAAGGGTGAGAAAAGATGAGGCAGCTGAGAGCTGTGGAGGGGAGTGCAAATTGGCTGTTCTGCCTCCACCCACTGCCCTCCAGCCCAGACCCAGAAGTGCAATGAGAAGGAAAATCACTAGCCTGACAAATAAAGGTGTAGGTGGGGCCATAACAACCTATTGAGATTCTGAAATTGTGATTCTCTCCCTATAATTTATATTTTCATCCTACTCACAGTATTTAGGTATTTGGGATTTTTGGGTGGGCGGTGTATAATTACATACATTTTTTAACAGTGAGGGAACATTGACATTAAGTGCTTTCCAAATTCCTCTTTGTTAAATTAGTTTATAATATAAGTGGCTACCATCAGTAAGGTTATTATGATCCTGCTGTCCTCAAACAGTAATTCTATCTCCTCCCTTTAATTTTTCTGGTTATTTTACATGTGTCTTTTTCATCCCCTGTACAGTTGACAACAATGTATTTTTTCTTTGTATTTATTCTTATTGGCCTTATTTTATAACAGGTTTATAAAATTTAACCCCCACTATAACTCAGACGTAAAGAGGAAAGTGAAAGTTCTTTATATGTAGCTCTCTACTTAATCTGGCCCTCTGTTTTAGCTGCCCCCAACCCCCCTCGCTCCCCCACCACCCACCCACTGGCTACCCAGAAAAGAAATTGAGTAAATTAAAACTTAATTTCATCTAATAGTGCTGACTTCTCCTACAGAAATATTCAGTCTTTCCACAAAAATATTGGAGCTACCCCCACTCCCTACACTTCTCCCTGTGACGGCTGAGCTAGCCCTGCTCCCTGCATGACATATGGTACCTGATGGTGGGTGTGGGAATTAAGGCTTTGTAGTCCTCTTGGAAAAGTAAAGTCAGGCTCTTCGGTGCAATGTACTTTGCTTCCCCAGGTCTCCATGGCAACACTCCTGGCTCCTGGGTGCTGTTTGCCCTGCTGCTATGCAGCATAGCTTCACTGTATCAGTGGAACTCAGGCACAGTCTCTCCCGGCTTTGTAAGCACTATGTACTATATCCTGGTAATCCTGTCTCCTCACCCCTGCTCCCGCTGGCCACAGACCTCTGCATGACAGCCACAGTCTCCTTCCGGCCCGTGGGCCTGGTGTATACCACCCCTCACTCCACGTGAGAATCACCGGGGCGGTCCACTGGCTCTCAATTTAGTTTCTCACTGTCGATCCCTGAAGGCAGCTCAAGAAGATGATACTGTAAGATCCTCTTCTGTCCACACTGTGTTGCTATATTGCTAGAGCCATGCCTGAGGTTGGTGCAAGATGAGGCTCAGAGGTGATTTCCTAGGACTGATAGGTAGCAAGGAGCAAAGCTGCCTGTTCTCTTTGCTCCCATATAACCCTCCCTAATCCATCTCCTTTGGAGCTGGTGAGGCCAGACAGCCCACCGGTCTCATTAGATGTGTGATCCTGGAGAAGTTATTTACTACTGGCTCTATGTTCCCATTTCCACAACTGTAAAATGGAACTAAAATAACAATTTACCTCATATTGATATTGAGGGTCAAATGAGCTGGTACACACACACACACACACACACACACACACACACACACAGTTATAACAGACACTAATGCATAGAAAGTACTCCATATGGTAACATTTTTTCTTTTCCTTTTCACAAAGTGCTTGGGATAGAGAAGGAGGAAGGTTTTTACTTCCCTCTTCAGTGACATCCTCTTCTGACCCAGCCAGCCCTGATGGCAGGCTGTCACACCTCTTCTATGCTGCAGGAGAGCTTGACAAAGCAAGCCCTTCACACTTGGTAACGGATCTGCTGAAGGCAGAGATGAGGAAAGTTGGAAAGGCCTCTCTCAAGGCAAAAGGCTAGCCCTGCGATTCCGCAGCAGCATCTCATGATGGAGTGACGGACGGTGAACTTGATCCTGCTCTCGTCTTGGTGTTCTTTCCCTAACAAAGCAACATCTCTGCCCACCTCTCCACTCCTGTCCTCTACGTAGTTATACACCCAGGCAAATTAGGTCAGAGCTCTTGGGCAGGAAAATAAAACAGCACATTAAAAATTTGAAACGTGACTCTCTCTCATTTATATTTCTAGTCTTGCCCTCTGTACCTTAAGAGCTGACCAAATAATTAAGATTATGTTCCAATTTTTCTGCTCTACACAGTTTAACATTTGCATAACATACCCTCCAGTTTAAAATTCAATAAATGCAGCTTCATCTGTTGTTAAATGCCAAAATATGCATATTTTATAAACTACCTCTTTTTCTCCCAAGATACTGTCTCTGTATGATTAAATAAGTTTCATTAACAGTTATCTATTCTGGACAAATTATCCAAGAATAGCAGAAGAGCTTAATAAATACCATATAATATGACTATTTAACTTTTGCTAAAAGCAGTAAAGCTAATTACTTGTGATATTAAATAGAAGGGAAACAGTAAAAAACAAAACAAAACAAAAAACCTTAATGTATTTCAAAACTCAAGAGTAATAGACATGACCAAGTACTGACCACCACTATAATTCACAGTAGTATGGATGACCGTGTGTAACAACTACTGTCTAAATTGAATTATACTTATTTAGAACACTACAGGTTGGACAGCAGCCTGTGAGTGCTAAATGTGAAATTATTACAGAATGTGCATTATTGCAGTAAAGGACGTCCAGCATCCCTTATGGAAGAGACAGGACATAAAGTGCAATTGGCCTACTTAGGTGCAGCTTATCCACCCATGAATGCTCAGGGTGCATTAAGCTACATCATAACAGCTTGTGCCAGCCCCTGCATAGTCCTATGTTCTGTTTATTCAGAGTGAGTAGGCCCAAATCAGAATAGCGTGACATATGGTGACAGTAATTGTCACTAAGGAGCAAATTGGGATTTATTTATTTGCCACTGTAGCATAGAAATAAGAAGTGAAATAGGGAATTGGGGGAAAAATAAAATTTAGTAAAACTGAATTTGATGAAAGGTTTAGAAAATAAGGATTTAAAAAGATGTTATTTGGTTTGGAGAAAAGAAGCCTAAGGGGATATTTATCAGCTATAAATTTCAGAGTAATTCCAAGCATGAGCTTTGGAACCACAAAAATCTGAAATTAAATTCTGGCACCTCTGCTTACCAGCTCCATGAGTTTTGACAAATTATATAAAGTTGACAAGCCTCAACTTCTCATCTGTAAAATGGGAATACTTATCTCATTGGAAAAAAATTAAATAATGTAGGTGTAACAGTATTCTCCATACCCCATTATCCCAGTTTGGTGAGCTCCTTTCAGCACCTTGCTAGACATATGAGGTCCTATTTGATCATCCTGGGGGGCTCAGTGGTGATTAACTTCATGGCATAGCTGGGTGGTGAAACAATGAAGGTTAATTGCACTGACCAGCTGCAGCTCCCTCTTCCAGGATGCAAACTAAAACCGCAATGAGATACCACTTCATACTTACAAAATTGGTAAAAATTAAACTGACAATACCAAGTGATACCAAGAATGCTGAGCAACTAGAATTCTAAACTTACTTTTACTGTATTATGCACAAATTCTGTTTATGGGTATTTATATAATATTGCTTAAAATACATGTCAACAAATAATCTGTATGCTAATGTTTACACAGCTTTATTCATAATAGCCTAGAACTGAAAAGTACCCAAATGCCCATCAATTGGAGGAAGTATAAAAATATTGTGGTGTATCCATATAATGCAATGCTACTCAGCAATATGAAAGAATTAGCTCTTGATACATGTAATAACATGGATGAATCTTGAAAGCATTATGGTAAATGAAGGAAGACAGAGACAAAAAGCTACATACTGTATGATTCGTGTACATGACATTCAGAAAAATGCAAGTCATGGGGACAGAAATCAGGTAAGCAGCTGACACAGTCTGCAGGATTTGGGGTAGGGATTGACTACAGTGGGGTTCAAGACATCTGTTGGGTATGATGGAAATGCTCTATATCTTAATTGTGATGTTTACATAAATGTATTCATTTGTCAAAAAGCAATCAAACTCTATATTTATAATGGTGCAGTTTTGTACATACAACTTATGTCACTGTAAATATGACTTTTAAAAATATCTCATACCAAAAGAAGGCAAGTAAAAGAAGTATGAGAGATAAGAAATTAGTAAGTTGTGGATTTAAATCTAAATTTTTGTAAAAAATCTTATTTACATAACATTTATGAAAGACATAGCTAAAAACATAAACCGACAGGAGTTTGAAAAGTAAAAGGATGAAAAAATATATATATACATAATGTAAACACTGAAAAGAACAGAAATTTAAAAGAAAATAAAGGAGGTCAGTGTAGCCAATAATTGATTCTTGGAAAAGAATCATAAAACTCATAAACTTCTTATGAGACTTATCGAGAATAAATGAAAGAAGGCACCAGCAACTAGTGTCAGAAATGAAAAAATAGGTATTACTACAGTTCCTATAGTCGGTATCAAAAGAGGATAATGTAAATAGTGTCAGGCTAATAAATTTAAACATGCAGATAGAAAGGTCAAGTTTCTTGAAAAATAGAGCTTACCAAAACTGGCAAAAGAAGCGTATCATTCCTTTAACTGTTAAAAAGGTTGAATTCATACAGTTTCACAATTTAAAAAAATTAAAATTAAATTATCTTGTACCAGATACCTTGAAATAAACATCACAAATCTTATGCAAAGTTTTCCAGACGATAGAAAAAAGTGTTGTGTTAGGAGGTTTCCAAAATGACTCTCAACAAGCATGGCCTTCCGGTATCCTGGCCTTAGGTAATCTCCTCCCCTGAAGTATGGACTGGACCAAGTGACTTGTTTCTAATGAACAAAATATAGTAAAATGATGGGAAATCACTTCTGATATTAAGTTACCAAAGACTGTGACCTCTGTCTTGCTAGCTACTTTTCTCTTGCTGGCACTCTCTCCTTACTTTGATGAAGCCAGCTGTCTTATTGTGAACTGTTTTATGGAGAGGCTCACATAGCAAGGAGCTGAGAGTGGCCTTGGCCAACAGCTATGAGAAACTGAAGACTTCATCCAACAACCAGCAAGGAATTGAACCTGCCAACAATGTTGTGAAAGAGGCTAAAGTGGACCTTTCCCAGTCAAAGCTTGAGATGGCTGCAGACTTGTGAAAGCCTCAGAGCCAGAGGACCCACCAAAGCCTCTCTTGATCCATAGAACTGTGAGATAATAAATGACGTTTTAAAACACTATGTTTAGGGGCTTACCTGTTACATAGTAATAGATGACTAATACAGAGAGAAATATCAACGATTTTATTTTGGGGCTACCTAGGCTTTGAATCTTTTATACAAAACAATCATGGCATGTAGGTTGCCCCTGGAAGGGAGCGTGACCTTAAGCCAGGCAGCTGTCTACAGCTGACAGCAAGTTCCAGGGAGACAGCTGAGTACTGTCAATGTCTAACCCTCCCATCGCCAAAGGAAGCAAAGTGCTCTGGTCCCAGGGGAAGGAGCTGGGTGGTAAACCTTAGCACCCAGTGCAGCTGATATGTGCATTAACATCATAAATCTAGCAAAACATATGAAAACTCTCAATGCAGAAAACTATAAAATGTTATTGAAAAAATCAAAGAAGAGCTTAATAAATGGGAAAATATATCATGGATATAAATTAAAGGCTCAAGATCATAAAGACGTCAAATCTCTCTAATTTGATCTATAGATTTAATACAATCCCAATAAAAATTCCAATTTTGTACATGTATGTGTATGAAACTTGACAAGCCAGTATTAAAATATATATGGGAATTTTAAAGTGTAAAGGGCTAAGTTTAACCAAGACATTCTTAAAAAGAAGAAATGGGTGGGAGGATTTGAATATTAAATATTGGCTGTTATTATAAAGGTATAGTAATTAAGACAGTAGGTACTGGCATAAGAATATAAAGAGTAGCTAAAAAAATAATAGAAATTCTAGAAGCCAATTCATGCACAAATGAGCATATTATTTAATGCAAATAAGGCACTGAAGAACAGTAGAGAAAGAATAGTCTTCTCCAAAAATGGTGCTGGAACAGTTAGATAGCTGTATGGATATCTATAAGTACAGAAATGAAACTAGACCCTTACCTCACGCCAAACACAAAAATCAATTACAGGCAGATTATATAGCTAAATGTGAAAGACAAAGACAATCAAATTTCTAAAACTTAAAGTAGAAAAAAATTCCTTACACAGGACACAAAAACCTTGAACCACATAGAAAATAATGATAAACTGACAATATTGAAATTTTTTGTCAGCTGTTATCACTAACAAAGTAAAAAAGCAAGCAACTGAATGGAAAAAGTATTTGCAACACAAAAAGCCAAAAGAGGGCTTATATCTTGAATCTATGTTTTTTTAAAAAATAAACAAAAACCTTCTGAAAAATCAAGAGAGAAAGTAGAACAAACAAGTAGATAAAGCACTTTGGAGCCTGAACAGTCAATTCACCAGAGGTTATCCAAATAGTCAATAAACTACGCAAACTACATAAATCCTATTACTCAGCAATTCTACTACTGGAAATATATTCAGCAGAAATGCATGCACATGGGCATAAAGAACTACACACAAGAATATTAATGGCAGTATAATTCATGACAGCCCATAGTTGGAAATAAGCAATAGTAGAGTGGACAAATGAACTGTGGCATGCTGTCTTTCAGTTACAAGATGAACAAAGTCTGAAGATTTAATGTAGAACATGGTGACCATAGTTAATAACACTGCATCATGTAACTGAAATTTGCTAAGAGGGTAAAAATTAAATGCTCTCACCAAAAAGGGGGGTAAATAAAGAAGTTGAGGGAGGAAATAAGATGGCGGCATAGGTCACAGCTGCGCCCGCCGCCTCCCGCAACCACATCAAAATTACAACTAAGATACAGAACCACGATCGCTCAGAGTCTCCCGAGATCTGGCTGCACAGAAGCCCCACAACCACGGCACTGAAGCAGCACCGAGACCGGTAGGAGGGGCGGGGAAGCGGGTGGATCAGGGCTGGATCCTGGAGACGCGGCCGCGGGCCCACACCCCGTGCCTTGGGGTTAAACCCAGAGGGAATCTCCAAGGCAGAGGTTTCCCAGAGGAAGGAGGGGTCCCAGCCCCACAGCAGGCCCCCAGCCCAGGGCTCGGGGGCTGGGAAGAGTCGGCCCCACAACTCCGGGTTGTGAAACCAGTGGGGACTGTGGCTGAGGATCCCGGAGGCTGTGGGAGCCCCAGCAGCTCCTCTTAAAGGGCCTGCGCACGGACTCACCTGGACGCGCTCCCTCTGAGCCCAGCGCCGAGCAGCAGTTTGAAAGGACCTGGGACACGTGGGGAGGAACTAACCTGCCTGAAGCCAGGGCGAGAGCTGGAGGGGCAGCTTCCTCCCAGGCAGAAGGGCTGCCAGAGGCCATTGCTCCTTTGGCGGATCCTCCCTGCACACAGCCCGCATGCAGGCACCATATTTGAACAGCCAGCACCTGACTCACACCTTTGGCCCTGCCCTGTGATTCCTGGAGGCCCCGCCCCTCCCCACCTGCAGGCTCATCCAGGCCATTTCCAGGGGTTTTTCTGTGCAAGTGGCCTCTCAAGCCTCATGCTTAGGCCTTTCCTAAAATCTCTCAAACAAGCAGCAGCGGGACCCATACAGCTTGATAAGTGGCCCCAGGCCTGGCACTAGTGGCATCTGCATTGGCTCAAAGCTGGGCCTCTCTTGGACAGCACCAAGCCCAGCACAAGTAGAAGCCATCTACAGTTTGCTGTGTAGCTCATGCTGGGTGGCCCTGGGCAAGGCACTGGCACAGGCTGACTTTGCACCTCCTGGGAAGCCCTAGAGACAGTGCATCTGGTGGTCAGGCTCCACCATGCTAGATTACAACCCTACCACATCCACAAGTGACACACTCAAGGGGCACACTTGGTGAACACCAAAGCTCCACTGAAGTAAATCCTGCTCCATAGGGGTGTCTCCAGCATAGCAGCTCTCTGGCTGTAGTTGCAGCTGGTCCTCACAGCTGATTGGTCTGGGGATCAATTCCTCCCAGTGATGCCAACAGCAACCAAGGCTCAACTACAACAGGACAGTGCACACAGCCCACACAGGGGAGCACCTAGAAGGCCCAGCTCAGGTGACTGGGGAGGCTGAGCACTGGACACCTACTACACAAAGCCACTCTACCAATTCCAGGAGACATAGCAGCTCTACCTAATACATAGAAACAAATACCTGGAAGCTGCCAAAATGTGGAGGCAAAGACATTTCACAAAGCAAAGAACATAAGAAATCTCTAGGAGAGGAACTAAATGAAATAGATCCAAGCAAGCTAATAGATACAGAGTTCAGAATTTTGTCTATAAGGATGCTCAACCATGTTATTAAGAGTTTTACAAAAATAATAGAAAATCGATGACATAATAAAGTACCAATTTGAAGTGAAAGCTACACAAACTGAAATGAAGAATAATTTACAGGGAAATCAACAGTAAGTAGAGGACACTGAGAATCTAATCAGCAATTTGGAACATGAGGAAACAAAAAACACCCAACCAGAAGAGCAAAAAGAAAAAAGAATCCAGAAATATGAAGATAGTATAAGGAGCCTCTGGGACAACTTCAAGAGGCCCAACATTCATATTATTGGGATACCAGAAGGGGAAGAAAGAGAGCAAGAAATTGAAAACCTATTTGAAAAAATAATTACAGAAAACTTCCCCTACCTGGGGAGAGAAATAGACTTACAAGACCAGGAAGCACAGAGGGTCCCAAACAAGAGGAACCCAAAGAGGCCCACAGCAAGACACATCATAATTAAAATGCCAAAGGTTAAAGACAAAGAGAATCTTAAAAGCAGCAAGAGAAAAGCAATTAGTTACCTACAAGGGAACACCCATATGACTGTCAGCTGATTTCTCAACAGAAACTTTGCAGGCCAAAGGGGAGTGGCAAGAAATATTCAAAGTGATGCAAAACATGGAACTACAACCAAGATTGCTCTACCCAGTAAAGCTATCATTTAGAATTAAAGTTCAGGTAAAGAGCTTCTCAGACAAGGAAAAGCTAAAAGAGTTCATCACCACCAGACCAGCACTACAGCTAATGAACAAAAGAATCTGACAGTCTAAATAGATCCAGAGACGTTGATGCATGCAACAGATGATCATATTTCAGAGGAAAGGGGGAAGGAGGGTGGAGGGTGGGAAGAGATTAACCAAAAAAGTTATATGCATATAAGCATAACCCATGGACACAGTCAATAACAGGGTAAAGGCCTGGGGAGGAGGTGAGAGTGAGGTGGAGGGGGTCAATTGGGGGGAAAAATGGAACACCTGTAATACTTTCAACAATAAAGATAAATTTTTTAAAAAGCTGCTACACCCTGCAATATGGATGGATATTATATACATAATATTGCTCAAAAGACATCAGCACAACAGAATTCATTTATTCTATTTATATGAACATCACAAACAGGCAAGGCTAAACTACAGTGTAAAAACGCATGCTTAGGTGGTAAACTATAAATAGAAGCAAGGATGTGGTCACCAAAAATGCCAGGAGAGTTTTTGAATTTTGGAACAGATAGAAAGAGTAGTAAGTAGGTGGGATCACAGAGGGGATTCGCTCAATTTTGTGTTTCTTGATCTAAGTGGTAGTCTCACAAATGTTGGTTTGGGATTCAATTAATCTCCATTTCAATGTTTGTTCACTTTTATTTATCTATGTTATATTTTATGAGAAAACACTTGAAATTTATATGGCTATGAAAAGAAATGAAAGCCCTTCTTACCCAGCAGCCTTGCCAGCTCCAGCACCTGGGAACTTCTGTTAGGTACTTCTTTCCTATGCTATTTCATATGCATATCTCTATGTACAGCATATATTTTTAACTTTTAAAATTAATTTTTCTCTCCATATTAATATGTGTCTTAATCTCTTCACTTAATAAAATTAATGTGATAACCTCTTCACTTAACGATGTATTGTACACATACTTCCTGGTCAGTATATGTTTATTATGCTTATTTTTTAAGGCTGCATAGCACTTTATTTTACATATATATATATGCTATATATATATATATGCAATAATTTAATGAATTTTTCACTTGTTGAAGGATACCTTTATTGGTTCTGACTTATTTGCTCTTCCAGACAAGATTTTATCAAACATTCTTGGGTATACAGGCTATTCCAAAAAATGTATACACACTTAGAATAATTATAAAGGCAGTGTTTATTAAAGTACATTTCATTTTCAAGATGTAATAGAATCTACAGACATAGTATGTATACATTTTCAGGGGACACTCTGTATATTCATATCATTGTTTTTGGTGTTTTGTTTTTATGAATCATTTTATTATATTCACTGAGTCCTTGAATTTTTTAGCTGCTGGCTCACTGTTTCTTTCCAACACAACTCAGTCATAATTTTTGGAGATTTCATTGTCAATGCATATGAACTATGAACCTTCCAACACCCTACCTTGCTTCTCGGTTCCTCCCTCCTTTTGTCCTCCAATATCTTCAGCTTTCCAGCCTGGCTATTCTCTTCCACTGTCAAGCCTTAGAGTCTAGACCTTATCATGGCCAGCACTAAGCATTATGCTCTGAGACCATCACACCTATCTCTAGCACTTCCTGACTTCTCCAAGATCTAAAGCTCATGAATCAGACATATTTTGCACTGCCCTTCCCCTCCATGTCTCACTTTCCTATTTGCTCTTCTTAAATTCCATTGCCCATCACCATTGCCCTCCCTTGCTTACACCTACTTCTCTCTCATTCCTATCTTACCTCATCATACTCATCTGACAAAACCCCAAGTCTGACAACAGTCACATCCCACCTATGCTGTGCCTGTTCCCATGTACTTACCATAGCTGGGGAAACATAAAAAACAATTCTGACTTTCTTTAAATTATCTAATAGAATTGGCAAGGCATATCTTCCATGTGATAGTGTAGGAAGTAAGTTGTCAACCCTTAGTGCAGGCCAGTTATGCTCCTATTATTTCTCTAGTCCCCTCACTCTTGCAGCAACCTTCTAGAAAATTACATCCCACTTTCTCCTCTCTCTCAAACTCCAATACCTCTTCACTATCAACTGAAGGATGCACTTTATATTTCACTGAGACAATCAATCAGAAAAGAATTTCCAGAGGAACCCATACCACATCTATCCCTGTACTAGCATCAGCACCTACACAGCCTGCCTTCACACCCATTACTTTAGATGGAATATCCTTGCTCTGGCTAAAGGTAATCCCTCTTGTGCCCTAGACACTGTTGTCTCTTGCCTACATACTCGTCAGTTCAGCAATTCCTCCATTTCTCTTGCTTCCATCATCAATTTCCTACTTTCTACTGTGGCATTCCTATTAGTATACAAACAAAACTGCTATAATTTCTATAGTCTAAAAGCCATGAATAAAATATCCTTGACTTCATACCCCCTTCCAGTTGTTCCCCATGCAGCTGTTCCCCTTTATTACAAAGCCCCTTTAAAATAGTCCAGTACCTACTATCTCCAATTTACTCTCATTTTTTCTTGAGCCCACTGTAATATAATAAGGCTTTTACCCTCTACTACCACTCCACTCAAAATCTCTATTATCAAAGACACCAACAAACTCCTTTTGACAAACAACTGTTCAACTCCTGGGCCAATCAGCTCCCTAGGAAAACTTTCATCCTTTGTCTTCTGGAATAACACACTCCTGATTTCCCTCCAGCTTCACTGGCCACTCCTTATCTTTTCCTGTTTACGCACAATTTCCAAATCTAAACTTTGTTGTCCCTTAGGATTCTATCTTTATCCAAGTTCACTTTCTAAATTACATATAAATATATGTGTTTCTGGTTCCCAAACCTATATTAATAACCAAGATCTCTCTCCAGAACTCCAGATTCATATAGTATCAACTGCCTACTAGACAATATCTATTAGACATTCATTCCACGTGAATGTCTAATAGGCTTCTTAAACTTAATAAATTCAAAGCAGAACTTCTTTTTAACCGCCTCTCCCACTGCCTGCCCCATTTCAGTGCAGAGCACCTGCATCCGTCCAGTTCCTCAGACCCAAACCTTGGAGTCATCCTGAAGTCCCTCTTTTTCTTAGGTTCCATGCCCAATGCATTTGCAAATCTTATTGGATCTGTCTTCAAAACATACCCACTTCTCATTACCTCAAAGATTTCCACCCTGCTCAGAGCCATCACCATCATTTATCTTGATTATGGCTGTAGCCTCCTGGTCTTCTTCTACCCCTTAGACAATCTATTCTCAATCTAGAAACCATCACAATCCTTTCAAAACTATAGTTGAGCTCACATGATACAACAACTCAAAATCCTCCAATGGCTTCCATTCTACTCAAAGTCTCATTCGTTCCACTGGCCTGTGAAGTCTTATGTTATCTGCATCCTGAAACCTCTCTGCCCTCATCTCTTACCTCTTTCCTCACTTCTCTCCTCCAGCCGTACTGACCTCTTCAATATCTACTGAGCAAAGCAGGATCTTGCCTCCCCCTCTGCCTAGAAACCTCTTCCAACAGTTAGTGCCATGTCTAGCTTTTTCACTTCCTTCACATATTTATTCAGGTACCTAACAGGTGATAAATTCCAGGACTACCAATTTCAAATAGCTTTCTTTTCCCTTCCCTCTACTTCCTTTGCTATATGGCCTCCATAGAATACATCACTATATATGTGTGTGTGTGTATATGTGTGTATCCTTCTTGTATATGTATAATACATATATATATGTATGTATTATATATAATCTGTCTCTGTATTCCAGAATGTAAACTACGTAGAAACAGAACTTTTTGTAAATGTTGTTCATATTCCAGCATCTACAACAGTGCCTACCAATAGTTGGAGCTGAAAAATTATTAGTTGAATAAATTAATGTATACACTTTTATATTTTTAACAGATACATAGTCTTCATCTTGTAAAAAATTGGCTGCATTACCTGGGCATTTTGTTTTTGTTTTGTTTTTTAAATATCTTTATTGATTTCAGAGAGAGGAAAGGAGGGGGAGAGAGAGAGATAGAAAATCAATGATGAGAGTCAGTGATTGGCTGCCTACCCCACAACCCGGGCATGTGCCCCGACCGGGAATCCAACCCCGATCTCCTGGATCCTAGGTCAATGCTCAACCACTGAGCAGGACTACCAACTTCAAATAGCTATCTGGACATTTCAACAAAGCCTCCTACTGCACTTTGATTCTTTACACTTAGATTTAAGAAGAAAAAAAAAATTGTATATTATTTTCTAGAATTGGTGGTTTAATGAATGTCCTCTGTGTAGCTGATTCATTTTAAAGCCACGTTATGTCCCTGTCTAATCACTGACAAGGACAGGAGGTGGAATTAATGGCTAATTTTTCAGGATTCCCCCAAGCACTACTGTATGAGGCAATATAGGTTTCTCCTTACTAGGACACATTTTTATTTTTTTTTATGCTTTAGTGTATATTTAGACACTGAATCTGTTTAAAACTAATGGGAGGTCTGTGGATCAAATACATTTATAGGAAACAGAAGGAAATGGCACAGTAAAAGCAAGCTGTGAAAAACTATCTTCTATCTTGCTGTTACCTAACCTGGCACGCGAAAGACTTATTTTAACATTTCTATTAAATAAAATGAACAGAAAAATACCATCTACAGTATTCTTTTGATATCCTTTCTCTTATTTCTATGAATGCCTCCTCTTCATTTGAGTCATGTACTAAGGTAAGAAAAAAGTGTGGAATATGATTTTTCACCTAAATCAGAAATGTCATCCTATAGTTAATGACTAATTGAAAACAAATTTTAATTGCAAACACAATTTTGGTAAAGCTTGAAGCTGTAAAATGTCAGTAAATAAATAACAAAGTTATTCAAATTTTAAATGAAAAATAGCACTTAATTCAGATTGGTCGTGGTTGGATTTGGTTTATTGTTTTGCTTTGTTTTTTAAGAGACCCAGAGATTTATTTCATGTTGGATATTCTTTTACCTTCAATGTGTACTTGGTAGTGCATTGACTACTCCATATTGCTGCCATACCCACACTTTTATTTTTCTCTATTCCTCAACACATTTTTACCTATATAGTTTATTAAAAGGAGCAAACTTCTTTGTTTTTCTCTCCAGCCATTGTTAGCCAGTATTCTTTGTTGCCAGCTCCATTCACTGCTCCAAAATAATATCCAGGAAGCCCTAGCCATTTTGCTCAGTGGTTAGAGTGTTGGCCCTGCAGACTGAAGGGTCTCGGGTTCGATTTCAGTCAAGGTACCTGCAGGAGGCAACCAACCGATGTGTCTCCCTCACACCGATGTCTCTCTCTCCCTCTCTTTCTCTCTTGCTCTCTCTCCCTCTCTCTCTCTCCCTCCCCCTTCCACTCTCTCTGAAAAGCAATGGAGAAAGTATCCTTGGGTGAGGGTAAAAATAATAATAATAATAATAATAATAATAATAATAAATATCCCAGGAAGATCCCATACCTTTCAGTCTCTTTCAGCATCAAAACCAATTTTATTTAGTAACTGTGATTCACTTTCAGGTGTTAAAAAATCCCACCCAATCTAAATTAGAACCTCAGCCTAACTTCTATTCCAAAGCTTTACCTGTCCCTACAGTTCAAACTGATCCTTGGATGAGGAAACCGCAATGACAAAGCAATCTTAGTCTGTTTCACCCCTTTCTTCCCCCATCTACACTCTCCCAGGGTGAAGGTAGTAGATAGGAAAGATTAAGAAAACAGGAATGTTTTATATGACAAGTGTGTATTCTTTATAGCAATGCCCTCATGGGGCTCATTTGTATCCTTTTGGGGGGTCCTACCCAAGGACCTCCAGCTTGTCATTTTCCCTTATATGAGTCATATACTCCAGTTGACTTGTTGCAACTGCCCTCAGTTCCCTGCCCTCCTTTGTGTACTTCTTGACCTCTTACCCTGAGGTCCCCACTTCCAGAATATTTCTCTTGGGTAAGGACTCATTGAGACAGCTGGAGCTCCTCCATGGCAGCCACTTGGACCATGGGACATTTGTGCATTTTTAACCCACCAAACACTAGAATAGGCCTTTGTCTTCTCTACATGTTCTGCCATTGCAAGTTGTTCCAGCCAGCTTCATGGCTTAAGAATTGTTCAGGCTGGAAGCAAGCACCAGATTCTTTGTTTATGTATTTTTCTGCTTGTCAAGGTAAAGAATTTTCCTACCAGATTTCATTGTTGTGGGGGCATCAAGCATGCTTCAAATCTCTACAGCTATATAAGTATCCAGCCAAGAAATAAGATTTCCTCTCCTACTTCTTGGAATCTCCAATCAATATGCATTCTCTTAGAGACTCATTAATTGGCTTGAGGTAGAAGTGACAGAATCCCACTTCTTTAGGAGGAGACAGAAAATGTCATAGTACTCTTAATTCAGTGACACACCTGTTTTCATTACTCTTTCTCCAATCACTCTTTGAAGTTTCTGTTCTTCTCTAATAGAAATTAGTAGTTGAATTGATAGTACTTAGAGAGGTTCTGCTATGTTTTAGTAATTTAGTTATGTATGTGTGTAGCATCTCTCTTTAAAATGTGATTGTACTCACCTTACTCAGGTTTATACCTGAGTTGAAATTATAGGACAACAAAAAAATGTCCTAATCAACATCCTATGTTATCCATCTCACCATTGCAGAATCTGTCATTATGCCTTAAAGTCAAAAGTATTGGGTAGTAAGCTGAATAATGGCCCTCAAATGTATCCATATCCTAATCCTAAAACCTGTGAATATGTTGCCTTAAAAGACAAAGGAACTCTACGGATGTAATTAAGTTGAGAATCTTAAGATGAGGAAATTATCCTGTATTACCTTGTGAGCTCTAAGTGTAGTCACAAATATCTTTATAAATGGGAGGCAGAGGGAAATTTGACTTCAGCAGTAAGAGATATAAATGGTAGAAACAAGAGACTGGAGTGATGCAAGAAAGGGGTCATGAGCCAAGAAATGGAAGAGGTCTCTATAAACTAAAACATGCAAGCAACTGGATTTTCCCCTAAAGCCTCCAGAACAAACAAGCCTTGTTCACAACTTGACTTTAGTCCAAATTGATTTTGGATTTCTGACCTTCAGAACTAGCAATCACAGTACAAGATTACACATTTTCTCAGTTGGGATATATTTACCTAAAAGTAATTTAAATTCTGGGATCCAATGGACTTCAACATATCACTTTGCATATCAAGAAATCTAGAGTTAAGACACATAGTAGGTTTGCTAAAATCAAGGCTCTGGCTTTTCCCCATTCATCTATTATGCCCACTCTGCATGAAGTTGTATTCCAGAGCTTGATTCACAAGGTGGCTGCCAGCGACAGCGGGACAATTATACTACCTCATTCATTAAGGGAAAAAACTATCATTCAGTCATGGTCTATAAAGCCTGCCTTTTAATCTTATTTGGCCAGATTAGAGCATGTGCTCACTCATGGGCCAATAACAGCCCAGTAATGCCATTCTCTAACCTAAGCAAGTGTCATTAAATGTATGGCAAGCAAGGAGTGTGATTAGCATAAATTTCATTAACTAATCAGAATTCATCTTTGAATCTGGGGATAGAATAAATACCTGGGAAAAATTAGAATTAGGAAGAAGGCAAAGAATAGGGAGACAATATAATTTATCATCTAACTGCAGCACTACTGAGAATAAATGGGTGCACTATCAAGAATTCCACTAAGACAATAGATACTGTCAAGAATTTCACCAAGACAACTGGCACTGTCCCACTCATCCTGAGACTTATGCTCACCTAGTTGAAAAAAGCCAATAATGTCGTCTATAAGCATTCTGATTGGGGCTGATTAGAACACTCTTGAAGTAAGGCAAATTTCTAAGAATGAAGGATTACAAAAATAAGGAAACGCTTGATCTGCAAGGTTAGATGACTTGCCAAAGTCATACAATTGGAAAGTAGCAAAACCAAGTACATAACTAACCCAAAACCAAGTATATAATGCCTTCTTAGCCCAAATTCAGTGCTCTTTCTACACACTTCATCTAATGCAGTGTCAAATACAGAGGTCAACCTCATTAGTATTAGTTTACTAAGGCTTCCATAACAAAGTTATGGTTTCAAGAACAAAAATTTATTGTATCACAGTTCTGGAAGGCCAAAATCAAAGTACTGGCAGGGTGGGGTTTTTTTCTGAGGTCTATGAGGGAAGGTTCTGTTCCAGGGTCTCTCCTTGGCTTATAGATGGTCATGATCTCCCTATGTCTCTGCACATTGTCTTCCCTCTGCATGTGTCTCTTTGTCCAAATTTCCCCTTTTTGTAAGGACACCAGTCATACTGGATTAGGGCCCATTTTAACTTCATTACCTCTGTAAAAATCTTACGTCCAAATACGGTCATATTCTGAGGTACTGGGGGTTAGAACTACAACATACAAACTTGGGAGGGGAAACAGTTCAACCTATAACATACCCCCAAAGGAAGTTCACATGAAGGTATCCAGACAGGGGCAACATCTGTATATCAGGCCGTATTAGAAACTACTGAGAAAATAAGGGTGATATCTCAGAATGGAAAAAAAACTCTTTGTAAGATTGTGAGAAAAGACTTAGATTTATTCTCTATTTCTCCAAAAGTCAGAATTTTAATCAAATAATGGAAATTGGCTGAAAGAAGATTTTAACCACCTTCCTGAGCCTTTGGACACCTTTTTCTTTGGTATTCCATGGAAGTTCTGACATTTTAACTTCAATTGAATGGAGGGCATCTTGGGCCCAGGTTTCAGTCAATTAATTTAAAAACTATTAGAGCTAATGTTAACATTCTGAATCTAGAATCCTTACTCCTATCAATGCATTCATATCAATTAATTTAGTCTGATCTAATTCCTGGGGGTCTACTTGGATATATGTACTCCAGGATTCTATAGTTTGGCAAAATTGTGCAATTATTTTAGTGTATTATTACTTGTAATGGTTTATAGTCTGTACTTCACCGCCTTAACCTTCTAAAAGCAGTAACAGATGTTAAGAGTAGTTCCTGAGGAGGATGAGCAATCTCCTACTAGGCAACTACCTCAGGGAAGGCTGTTACAGGTCCTTCAGGAAAGAGGAGACTAACTTTTTCAGACAGAGGAAGAATGGCTCTGTCTACTTAGCAAGATGGGCTTGGTGGAATATATGGGTTCAAGGTCTCCAGGTTCATCAGAATCTGTCCATATAATCTCCATCCCAATTTTCAAGGTTCCACTACTTCCCAAACAATCCCCTACTTTTACATGAGAATCTTAAAGGTTAGGAATTCAATTAGCATTATAATACAGCCACTCTTACAATTATATTTTGGACTTGATTTTCAAAAAAAATCAGCAATGCAGCTACAGGAAGAAAAGCCATATATTATGGAAGAAAGTGATGACAAACTGGAGCCCACAAGAACACACAGGACAAATGGGACTCTGTCTGTAACTGCCTCTAACCTTGATGTCCGTGGTAGTCTGTAGAAGTTGGTGTCCTTCACCCATGGGATGTACAGGCACTTGGTTTAGGACTAAGAGAAGCTGAAGTAAGAACCAGAGGAACCTGCTGATGCCTTAAGGTGAGCCAGCAAATGAGCCACAAAGTGTATGAACAACAGCACCTGCTGTCCTACACCAACCTTTAGAACGTAATCACCACTGCTTTACTACCAGCTTCCTTCTCTCTTTCAAATTTATCTTGTGGCCAACTTAACTCTGAACTATACAAGGAGAGAATTCTGAGAAACACAGGTTCTGGTATAGCTAACTTGACACAGTATGAAGCCATTATCCTTCCAGTATTCTTTTTCTCCTATCTTTTTTCTGTGTCCCAGTTCCCCTTGCATCAGCATCTTTTTGCCTCCTTCAGTCAAATAAACAAAAGTCCCTATGCATCCAACTCGCTTAAAGAATCATCTTGGGGGTGGGGGAGATTTGACAAGGTCTCACATGTCTAATCTCCTCTTAAGCCTTTTAAGCTCATCCAGTTCACCCATGTGTGTGTATATTTATAAATATATATGTATATTGCATATATATACATATATAGTGTGTGCACTACATAGGCGTTTATGTGTATTTGTATATATGTGTGTGTGTATAGATACATATAAGTGGTATGTGCATGCAAATACATATACATAGCCTGTATGAACTATAAAATGGCAATAAATACATATTTATCAACAATTGAATCTAACAAAGTGAATAAACAAGCAGAACAGAAACAGACTTATAGATACAGAGAACATTTTGATGGTTGCCACATGAGAGTGGGGTTGAGGAGATGGATGAAAAAGATAAAGGGATTAAGAAGTGTAAATTAGTTGTTACAGATAGTCATAAGGATGTAAAGTACAGCATGGGGAATATAGTCAATAATATTCTAATAACTATGTATGGTGTCAAATGGGTGTGAGATTTATCAAGATGATCACTTAGTAGTAAGTTATGTAATATCTAATCACTGGGGGGTACATCTGATACTAATATAATAATGTATGTCAACAGTAATTGAAAAATAAAAATGACTTAAAAATGTAAAAAAGAAAGAGAAACCATTTCATTTCTTGATGACTCACTGAGTTCCTCATATCAAACATTTCTTGGTAGGAATTTATTATATGAACTCATGGTCCCACACCACCATCTACACCCAAGCACATGCAAAAAACAATAATAAATAAATAGAATTTCCTTGACCCTCACACTCAGCATACTCCCACTGGGCCTTATGGGCAAGTCTGACAAAATTCATAATTCTAGTAAAATTATAGTGCTCATACCACCCCTCTTCTGTGCCCCTAGCTAGAAAATCAATTTTCCTCCTGCATTGCCCACCCATTCTGACTTCCTACCAAAAAGATACTATATCATTTTTTGTACACCTCTGTGCTCAGGTAAATGAAGTACTCAGTATTCCAAAGTTATAAGACATTGGAAGTTATGAGTTCTTAAAAAACACTAAAATTTGCCCTGCTGGAGTGGCTCAGTTGGTTGAGCATAGTCCCATGAACCAAAAGGTTGTCGGTTCAATTCCTGATCAGAGAGCATGCCTGGGTTGCATGTTTGATCCCCAGTCAGGGAGCATATGGGAGGCAACCACTGATGGATGTTTCTCTCTCACTTTCAAAACCCAAAATCATTAGAGCTCTAAAAGTCTCAGGCAAGTGACAAAAACATTACAGGGCCCTCAAATTACTGATTTGCTACCCATTCATAAACTGACTTTTCCTCTTTTTTTTTTCAAATAAAGTTTACATTCAATATTATTTTGTATTAGTTTCAGATGTGCAGCATAGTGGTTAAACAATCATATATACTTTACAAAGTATTCCCCCTGGTATTTCCAGTACCCACCTAGCATCATGCATACTTATTACACTAATTGGTTTTTTAAGTTTTTTGTTGATTTGAGAGAGAGAGGAAGAAAGAGGGAGGGAGGGAGAGAGAGAGAGAGAGAGAGAGAGAGAGAGAGAGAGAAGCTTCGATATAAGAGATAAACATTGATCTGTCGCCTCCTGCATGCACCCTGACTGGGGATCCAACACGAAACCTGGGTATGTGTCCCAACTGGGAATCAAACCAGGATTCAAATGGTGCACAGGACAATACTTAGCCAACAGAACCACACTGGCCAGGGTCCCATGAATATTTTTTAACTACCAATCTGTACTTCTCAGTCCCTTCACCTTTTTCACCCTGCCCTCAACTCCACTCCCCTCTGGCAACCATCAATCTGTTCTGACTTGTCTGATTGGACCTAGGGAAATAGAACACAACAGCATGTCCAATACCCAATTTTCCAAGAACATGAAGGTAAAATAAGACCATTACCATCTTCTCCACTCTCTCAAATGCAATAATCCCTTACAACCACAGTTTTCCCCGTACATATCAAAAAGTCTACTTCCATGATCATTTTTTAAGATACATGATTTTATTCAACATCCTTAAAACTGTACATACAATAACAACAGTACACAACCGTAAAGAGAGTGGAGATAGGTTTATGCTCTCCTTTTTCAACACATAATGGAAAACCACGCCTGAAAAAAGTACCCATGACAATAATTTGTGAAAAGGTCTGGCAGCTACACTAGCTTTTGCTGAGAACTGCAAAATTGAATCAAGAGAAATTGCAAGGGCAAGAGAAAATTTTAATTTCAAGCCAGTAAGATCTGATTTGACATCTTTTAACATAAACTTGTGGGAGAACTGGCCTCAGCAGACCATAACACCTGCAAAACTTCTTGAATAATTAAAAGAGGGTATGCAAGGTGAGCATTGACTACTAGATTAGTTTTCTAATGTAAATAAATCTAGTTTGTTTAGGAAGCAGGGACCTTTCAGAGCACTTATATCCTGCATTAAAAATATATGCTTAATTCATTTTCACTGTTCTTTTTTTCATTCTGAATTTTATAGAAAATTTTTATGTTGGAAGCCAGTTTTATCCTACTTACCACAGTTGCAGATTTAAGTACAACTACAGTTGCTAAAAAAGCATCAAAGTACCAGGAAGTACCAAAGTACCAGAAAGATTATCTAAGACAGAACACATCGTGCTACTAATAATTTACAAATGTGTGTAGCAGTTTTATTTCCAGATATTCTCTTCATCACCTCCACAACCCCACTCTCGAAAGGTTTAACCTCCTGGCTCATATTCTCTTGCTCTATCATTATTTTCTATCCACATCTATCAGTGGTTCTCCACTTACGCTGTAAATCAAACCTCATCAGGAACTTTTAAAAGCACTAGCGCATAGGTCCCACTCCCAGAAATTCTGGTTTAATTGTGCTGAGATGGAACATGGGCTTTGACATTTTTTAAAGCTGTCCAGGTGATTTTAATAGCACTCAGGATTGAACATTGCTAAGGTAGACAATTATTTCTACATTGTTGTCTCTATTCCTAATCTGTCTTCCTCCAGATATCATGTTCCCCACCTCACTTCACCCACCCACTCCTACGGTTATACAGCACAACTTACCAATATCTTCAGTCCTCCATAATGTCAATATTAAACATGCTACAGTCTACTGTTCCTTTTTCAAATATTCTCTGAGCCCACTTTGACCTTCACTCTATTGGCCACCTTAAAACTAAAAATCACCCATTCGTTTATTTTTTTTCCTTTATTTCCCTGCATCAAACTAAAAAGCTTCTACACAACAAAAGAAACCACCAACAAAATGAAAAAGGAACCCACTGTAGGAGAGAACATATTCACCAATGATACATCTGATAAAGGGTTAATCTCCAAAATATATAAAAAAACTCATACAACTCAACACCAGGAAGACAAACAATCCAATTTAAAAATGAGCAAATGACTGAATAGACACTTCTCCAAAGAGAACATACAGATAGTCAATAGGCATATGAAAAAATGCTCAACATCACTAATCATCAGAAAGATGCAAATTAAAACCACAATGAGATATCACCTCACACCGACCAGAATGGTGACCATCAGTAATTCAAAAAACAACAAGTGCTGGCAAGAATGTGGAGAAAATGGAACCCTGATGCACTGCTGGTGGGAATGCAGACTGGTGCAGCCACTGTGGAAAACAGTATGGAGTTTAGTTTTAAAACAATTAAAAATGGAGCTGCCTTTTGACCCAGCAATCCCACTTCTGGGAATATAGCCTAAGAATCCTGAAACACCAATTTGAAAGAACATATGCACCCCTATGTTCATAGCAGCATTATTTACAATAGCCAAGACTTAGAAACAGCCCAAATGCACTATCTATATGGAAAAGTCTCCCTAAATATCTCCCTGGATAATTTCTCTCCTGCTTCAAATCTTGGCTCAAATGTCACTTTCTCAATAAAGCTTACCCTTTCCTTTCCACACTACTATGAGTTACAACCTTATTCCTTCTCACACACATACACACACTCCCATATCTCTTCTCCTACTTTATTATATCTGTAGCACATTTGCTGATTCTTATACTCTATATTTTATTTGTTTTATATATTTTTTAAAAATTGTCTGTGCTAGTATGTAAACAATTTTAGTGTAAACACCTTTGTTTACTTTGTTTGCTGATGTGTTTCAAGCACTGGAATAATCCTAGCACAGAGGATACTCAATATTTATCATATCACTCTCATTTTCTTAATTTTCTGTGTCTGGAACTCCTGTTAGATAAATGTTTGGTCTTTTTGTAATATCTGCCATATCATTCAATCTGTCTTTCGTGTTTTCTCTCTCTTCAACCCTTTGTTTTGCCTTTATATAACTTCCTCGGATCTATTTTCTTTACTAATTCACTCTTCAGTTGTGTCTGTTTAACTTCATTGTATTAATAGCTTTTTTTTCTTTTCATTTCTGAAAGTTCAATTTTATTCCTTTTAACAACTTTTGATTTATAATGCTCTATTTTCTTGATTTATTTTATACCTTCTTACACATATATATGTCATCATAAACATACATATTTTGTAACGTCTACTAATAATTCTTGTATCTAAAGTGCTTAGGCATCTAATCCTACTGTTTGCGTGTCGGTTGACACTAATAAGAAGGGTATTTTTCTTTGTATCTTGAATTTTGGATTGTGAGGAGTTCTATCTGTGACAATTCTGTGTGGCCTAAGTTTAGGGTGGGGCCACTCAAAAGGGTTTGAATTTGCTTCTGTCGGTAACTCTCAGACTAGCTGAGCATCTTTTTTGGTTAAACTCCTCAGCTTGGTAACTTCTATATCATGGCATTAGTGTAAATTCAAACCTCATACACGTATCAGAAAAATAGTTATGAATTGTTTAGTTTTTTCCACACACAAAAAAAACTAAATAGAAATATATAAGCTTCCTCATTATCTCCCATTTTTGTAGGTTCAGGTTTCTTCTTGTTCACACTTTCACTAGGAATGCAGCTTTTGGAGATGTCTCAGTTCTTACTCTCAGTGTTGTTAAAGTCCAAGCTCTAATTCCTTGCCTCATATAACCATTAAATCCAAGTCTTCCAGTCAATTTGACACCACAATATTGACTTTATATTAGGCCACTTTTTGTTTTGGCTACGTGGATATCAATAAATTTCCTATAGATTCAGCTCTGCGTTTGAAAGAATGTTTGTTACATCTTAACCATAATTTCTTATTGTTTTTTTGTACATAGGTTTTCAATTTATATATGAAAATAAAATTGAAATCAATGATCATATGTATAATAAAAGCAAATTGTAAGAATCTTTCTTGCAGTCTTTTCCAGCATCTTTTTATTTCCAGTTTTTCAAGATAATGTTGTGTGTACTAATTGGTGAAGGGGTTTATGTCAGTTCGTGTTAGTTAAATGTGTGATTATTTTTAGTTTTCACTTTGATTCAAGAAAGGATAACAAAACAAGTTTTTAATTCTCACTCAACCTAACAGAATGATTGATGTACACGAGGGTGCTTTTCTATGTATATTTACATGTGTTTGTTTGTTGTTGTTTCAACAAAGAAGGTAAGGGTTTATTTTTAGGAAGTGGCCGACACCGGGAGACACAGGTAAGCTAATGCTCAAGGACCTGTTCCTCAATGGCTTTCAGGAGATGGGTTATATAGGAGAAAAACTGTGTTGTTAACCTTCATTTGAAATATTAGGAAACTGACATACAAAAGAGTTAGATTATCTGCTCAAGAGTACACAGGTAGTATTTTAGCTGAAAATTTTACTGAATAATTCTGATTTCAAATGTTCACCTAACAACAACTATTTTATCTTATAAATCAAGTAACTACAAAAGTCATAGGCCTTGATGAGTCTAAGACAGGGAAACATGAAGTTCCTTGGGATTTCTGAGGAAAAAGGAATTGCTTTTAAGTTGGAGTCAAGGGTCAGAGACAGTAATTCAGTGTCCATACAATAGCACTTAACAGAACATCTCAGGTGCACTGACATCGCTGACCATCAGATATCGCACCGTTATATCAAACATGCCATATTATCTTATTATGCACTATATACACTAAATTTCTTGCATACAGTCAGCTCTTATGAATATTTGTTAATGAATATATTTGCCTCTGTATTTGTTTTTCCTTGATATTTCTTCTTAGTCCTTGGCACTAACTTCACACATAGAAGGTGCTTAATAACCTTTTAAATTGAATTCATTTGAAACACACTGAACTACAGCTCATTTCCTTGAGCACATATTTCCTGGGCAGTGAGGTGAAAGCAACTTAGAAGCTGAGTTTCTAGGGAAACTCATAGGAATTCAGCCAAGGGCTTGGAGTTTTTAATTGCTACCAAAAGGGCAGATAATTATGTTATGTGCTTGTTGATTTGTATGGCTATCAACAACATTATATTTTATAACAAGCACATAAGGTATCCAAGTTACCTATTAGTAATAGGGGCACAAGTTCAAAATAATATTATTTGCATTTTTGTTTGTTCCTGGCATTTAAAAATCTCTAAACTCTTAAACATCAGTATTACATGATGGACTTATTTGAAACAAATTTTGGAATTAGTTTTGGGCTTCAGAATTTACTCTTCTAGGTAAAAATACTGTGATTCCCCTACCAAAGTCTCAGGCATCTATTTCTGATGATCAAGGTTCCATCTCACAATACACTTTATTTCCATATTGGTAAACTTTAAAATTCCAGTTGTGTGTTTTTTTAATATATTTTTATTGATTTCAGAGAGAGGAAGGGACAGAGAGAGAGAGAGAAACATCAATGATGAGAGAGTTGTCATTGATCGGCTGCCTCCTGCAGTTCCCCAACTGAGGATTGAGCCCACAACCCGGGCACGTGCCCTGACCGGGAATCGAACCCTGATCTCCTGGACCCTAGGCCAATGCTCAACTGCTGAGCCACGCCCTGCTGGGCCAGTATTCTTTAGAACTCTGGGGATTAATAGAGGCCACTTCCCTCAAAATGTCTTATTCTTATTTAGAGTAGATAATCTGGCTTAAACTTTTATTTAAATTTTTCATTGCTAAAATATGATCCAATTATCTAGATGATATTGGCCAACATTATCTCAGGGTGCTAATTTAATCTTTTCAGCAATCTTATAAAGCATGCATTATTACTATTATTATCCCTGTATTATACAAAAGGAAATTGAGAAACAGAAGTTATATAGTATGTCCAAGGTTATACAATCAGGAATTGGTGAGCCTGCAGATAGACCCAGATAATTCAGCTCCAGAGATATCACACTTAATATTTATATCCACCCCAGCATCAGCCACAGGAGTGATGTGTGCCAGAGACCAATTAAGACTTGCCCCTTTGGTACTTTAAAAATGAGTTGAGAGGCTCCTTTAGAAATGCTACCTGCCAGTTTACTCAAGCATCAGGAAATGACTGTCACCTATTTTATGAAGATGCTAAATCTGTCTGAGTACTTGCTTTGTTTTTTATTCTAAGTATGTCTCCAAAGATGCTCTTGAGTTAGAGAATCAGATCCCAAATGAAAAGGGGATCCTGTAGCCTGTACTGAGTAAGCAGGGTAGCCACTGGGATACATAAAAGTAATAGCAGAGATTATAATCCTGCTTTTTATGTAGATCCATAAAATCAATCCTGCTTAATGTATAGAGTATCCTAAATGGAGGAATAGTAATCAATGTATTTAAAAAGAGTCTTTGTTTTCTCTTTCCCTTCTAATTGTCCTTTCAAATTCATCTTCCTATATATTAAAACCATCTGTACTTCACTTTTATTTATTTGTTGTTGTTTGTTTCTAATCCTAAAAGTTTTCTTAATGGTGTTCTCTTTCAGAGGGCCCAAGGCATCTTCTTTCTCTGCTTTGATGAATCTTTTCTGTGAAAATAGTTTAGCAACATCACTGGTGACAAACAGGGCATCCTCATCAATATTTTGAGAAATATTAAAGCTGGTATGGGAATTTCAATGTTCCAGCTGCCAAAGCAATTATTTTTACATATTTGTTTAAATAAACACCATAAGGAAAGCTTTGTGAAAGATAGCTAAAGAATAGCAAAGAAAAATTTTTTCTAAAATATTTATTTTAAACAAACATCCCCAAAAGGATGCAGTAAGGGGAAAGAAATTAATCAGAACCAGCAACTAGAAATACAAATGTTTTTAGTGCTAAAGAAACACTCAAGATATAGTTTAATGCAAAATCATCAATTGAAGCAAGAAGTTTGACATAATCTCTACCTGGGCTGTAAATTTCACTTTTATCTTTTATCTTCATGGGACATTAAGTTAATAATGAAATCTAAAGCAGTCTTTTCTGTAATTAAAAAATTATTTCAGTGTATTAAATTTAGTCAAATGCTATTACATAGTCTGATCAGGAATTATCCGGATAGTAAGGAGGTATAAAGGAGTACATAAAATATTGTGGGTTGATGTTGGCCTGCTTACATAACCTGGATCTAGATACTCTTAAGTTTTTATTCAAACCACTGGAGATAAGGGTTAATATAGATGATAAAGCTTAAAGTAAGTATAACTTAAATCCAAAGATATCAGCATTTACCTTGACCAGGAACACATCCAGGACATTTCTGAATTTGGCCAGTCATGGAAAGCAATGAAATGGTGCTATACTTTTCAAAGTCAGATGAATTTCTTTCCTTAAAGAATGAAACACCTTAGAAAATGGAATTGAAGAAAGTTTGTACTTTATAATACATTTATCCAGGAATCTGTAAAGTATATAGAGAATATGATAAAAGTATTAAGATTTTTGACTGCTTGAAAAATAGCAAATACTCTAAATAAACAACATTCTTCTGAGTATGGTGTTCCTATGGCAAAAGAATTTTCACCAATGTTGTCTGGATCATGGAATCCTGAAAATAGTTTACAGACCAAGGTGATAGAGGTCAAGGTGTTGAGAATTGATGAATTCTGGATATACTTTAAAAAGAGAGGATTTCCTGAAAGAATGGACATGGGATGTGAAGAAAGGGCAACTACAAGATTTTTGTCCTAAGAACCTGGAATGATGGAGATGACATAAACTGATGAAATAAATTTAAAATAAAAAAGAAAGAAAAACCTAAACAATTAAAATGTTGTTTATTTGGATTTTATTAATGTGATAGGCAGAATAATGACACATACACTCTCACTCCAAATCCAAACATGTCCATGCCTAATCCCTGGAATCTGTGAATACGTTATATAACATGGCAAATGGGAATTAAGTTTGTAAATGGAATTAAGGTTACTAATCAGCTGATCTTAAAATTGAGAGGTTATCATGGCATATTCAAGTGACCCATGTAATCACAGAGGTCCTTAAAAGTGAGAAAAGAGGCAGAAGAGGAGGCCAGAGAGATGCAATGGACTCAACTCACCATTATTATCTTTGAAGATGGAAGAAAAGGACCAATCATGAGTCAGAAAATGCATGTGGCCTCCAGAAGCTAGAAAATCAAAGAGAAAGAAAATAGTTCTCTCACTGTCTCTTAGAGCTTTTGAGAAAAGAACAAATCCCTGCCAAAGCCTTGATTTTAGCCCAGTTAAGACTCTTGTCAGACTTCTGACCTACAGAACTGTAAAGCAATAAACTTGTGTTGTTTAGGCCACTAAATTTGTGGAAATTTGTTATGGTAGCAATAGAAAACTAATACAATAAGAGAGTTTTTCCATTGTATCATCTCCTTTTCTTAGTTTCCAGTCTTTAAGGCCTCATGGCTGCTGGAGTTAAACTGCAAAAGAATTTGTGGTTCAGCGTGGCTGATGTTAATCCTTCACAATCTAAAAACAAGTTATGAATTTCCAAGCAACTCATGCTTAATTACAATAAAAAGCCTGTATGAAGGCAATTACTGCTAGGTATCTCAAAGTCCTAAACCAATGAGAAATGTAAATAGAGATTTGAGAGAGAGAGAGAGAGGGAGAGAGAGAGAACAGTTGGTAATTGTTTTCTGATGTTCTTGGGGCATTTGAAAATTTACAGAGTTGGGGCTAACAACAACAAAGGTTTTGATTAGCAATATACTTAAATGGAGTAAAAACAAAATGCATCACAAGAGAAATGGAAAATAGGTAAATGATGGCAGAATCTTGAAATGAGAACCAAACTGTGGACCGTGCAGGAAGAACAGTGAGAATCCTTGAAGCAGATGGCAATTCAGGCCCAAAGGCAAGAATGTAATTCTATGTTAAAAATCTCATGAGAGCCCGGCCAGGCGTGGCTCAGCGGTTGAGCGTTGACCTGGGATCCAGGCAATCGGGGTTCAATTCCCGGTCAGGGCACATGCCAGGGTTGCGGGCTTGATCAATGACTCTCTCATCATTGATGTTTCTATCTCTCTCTCTCCCTCTCCTTTCTTTTCTCTGAAATTAATAAAGATTAAAAAAAAAAAAAAAAATCTCATGAGATTACAGCCTCCTTTTGATTTTCCCTGTCTCAAAGAATAATTTCATCGTCTACCAGTTGCCCAAATCATAAACTCTGTCATCAGCTTTAACTTCTCCATCTTCCCTTCAGCTGATCAATCAACTCCTATCACCCCAGCTTTCTCATATCTCCCCATTCTCTCAACTGTTTTCCTGGACTGGGCCACCTCCATCTCTCACCTGGTTTACTCCAAAGCTTCCCAACTTGTCTCCTGGACCCTCATCTTCTCCTGCCCAGGTCACTCTTCAGACATCTTCAAAGTGATCTTCTAAAAGCACATATCTGACCATATATCATTAGTTAAATCTTCCCATAGCTTCTGGAGACTTAGTCATGAGGTTCAAATTTGTGAGACTGAATTTCACACATTTTAATCATCCTTATAAAATTTGGTTCTCAGCAAGTTAATTAAAATTCCATTTGCAGGCCTTGCAGGGTGTGGCTCAGCGGTTGAGCATTGACCTAGGATCCAGGAGATCACAGTTTGATTCCCAGTCAGGGCACCTGCCTGGATTGCGGGCTCGATCCCCAGTTTCTATCTCTCTCTCTTCCCTTCCCTCCCTCTCTCTGAAATCAATAAAGATATATTTTTTTAAATTCCATTGCAAAACTATGATATTTAGTTTTGTTTCATTAAGTTCTGTTTTGAGTAAGGAAGAAATTTTTCTATGTAAAAGACTCCTGACAATTATTCTAAGAGTTTTCTTTCTTATCACTAAGTCATATTAAGACCTTGCTAAGCAGAGTCACTACTGGAACAGATCCTTAATTGGAGGATAGAACCTTCGGTTGCCCAGCTTTGACTCCAGGATATGAGGTATTGTTTTGATTCTGAATAATTGACTCAATACAGAAAAAAACACAATAATAACTATCATTTGACAGCTATCATGTAGTGTCTCTGATGCCATGGACATACAGACATTTGATTCTCTTGCCTAACAATCGCCATTGTCAAATCTAATCTGAGCATCTATGTCTTTTGGATCAGTTTTATGCATTTATATTTATTGTTTTTGCTGTTACATTTGGATTTATTTCTGGCAGGCAATATTACATTTGTATTTACCATGTTTTCTTATTCTCCCTGCTCTTCTTTCCTATTTTCTGTTGAATGGATAGACTATTCTGCTGGTCTATTTCTAGACTTCTGGTGGTTACCACTAATTTTTTTGATAACACACATGTGTTTGCTTTCCCCTATCATTTTTAAGCCTATCCATAGATAGCTAAATCGTTCCCTCTTAAAAAGTCAGCTGCTAGCTCAGAGGGAAAATGTTTGTGAATGAGAGAAAGGCAACATTTCCTCCAAAAGAAAATCATTTTAAATTAGTCTGGGTGTTTTTCCAGAGCCTTCGCAGGCGGCAGCCCTATCTAGCTACATGCCACGTGTGCTACACTTTCAGAAGCTCAGGCATCATGATGGGACAGTACATACAACTTCAGGCCTCACCTCTACCCTACCCTTCACAAGTAAAGCAATGATGTAAGGGCCAGAACTCAGCATCTAATTATTTCTCTAAGATGTTCTATAATGTGAATGACACATCCTTAGATGGGAGGTCATTAGTCAGGGGAAACCTTGAAGATCCCTATGCCACAGGGCTGCCTGAAAAGCCAAATACTTTAGCATAAACTTATCTCTTATTGACCCTTCTGTGACTGGTGTGGTTATCACATAAAACACTTCAGTTCTGGGTTGCTTTGGATATATTTTAGCTTGTTTTGGTCCTTTCTTATTTAAACAGTAAACCTTACCATGTTAATTACTCATCCTAACTTCTCTTATCTCAAAATACCCTAGATTTATTTCTCTTCTTGCTTGAGTACTTTGTACTAGAGCAGAAGTTGGAAAACTTTTTTTGTAAAGGACCAGACAGTAAATATTTTATGATTGTGGACCATACAGTCTCTCTCACAACTATTCAACCCTGCCATAATAACAGGAAAGGTCATAGATAAGCAAATGAGTGGAACTGTGTTCCAATAAGACATTATTAACAAAAATATGTGATGGGCCAGTTTTGGTTCAGGGCTCACAGTTTTCTGACTCTTGTTTTAGAGTGTTTTCAGAGAGGATCATTGTGTGATAACTCTTCAGAAGCACTGTCCATCTGGCAATTTTTTTCATGCATATAAATAATGGTCCAGCTGGGAAACATACTAGATTCAAATATCTTCTTATTCAAAACTCTAAAAATAATATTCCATTATCCAACATTGCTATTGCACAATTAGACAACAAAAAAGTTCTTGGTAGATTAAGATTTGCTTTTAATGTCTGGAAGCTATTGGAATTTTTCTCTTAGACTTAGAGCTTTCTACATTTCACCATACATATAGTAGAGACCAATTGCTTCTTAAAGCATTAAATTGATTCTAACTAAATTGGAAGAGAAGCTATCATAGAAATTCAAAACTCCCTTGAAGTGTAAAGGAATGTAATGAATAAAGAAAAAAATTTAATGAATAAACAAAGAAGGGCAATGGAAAGAAGTTTTTCTTAATTTTTAACACACTAGTACTGTGAAGATCAGTATTTTCATCACTGTTTACAGCATGTAAAATGTTCTGTTCTCAAGTTTTTTCAAATAGATTTAGATTGTTTTCTTTCTAAAATAGTTTTAAAGAAGCAAATAAATGAACCCAGTGAATTAACACAATCTCTTCTCCTACACTGTTCTGAGCAACACTGGATGAAGTACCCGCTCAGCAGTGTGTATCCCCTACATGAGTAAAACATAAATTCTAGAAATTAACATCTTAGTAAATACCTGGTCCAATTAACTATTAAAGAAAAAAAAATGTAATACAAGTTTTGGAGCAAGCTTGGAAAAGTCTCGGAGGATTAAATTATCTAATCAAGTTGTTTTCCTATGTATCATTTCTTTTTTCAAGTATTTTCTTTTCCACAGTTCCTTTAAAAAGATAGGTTGAAGCAAACCTAAACTGAGAATAGATTTTTCTCCATTAAAAAACAAAAGTAAAAAAGGGTAATATTCAAAATATGGGAAGGTATTTAAGATATTTCAGAAAATATCTATAGTACTTACATTTAAGACTCTAGGCATCACCAAGAGTAAAAAATATGTGATATATGACACTGCCTTTCAGAAATCCTTGTGTGAGAAAAACAAAGTCATGTATAAAAAAATCCATTGTATATGCAAAATTCTGACAAAATATTATGAGCATAAGAAAGAAAAAAATTTCTTTTGAGTTTTAGGAAAGATTCTTGGAATTGGTAGTATTAAAAGTGAATCTTAAAGGATAAGCCAAATTTTAGCAATCAGTTGTGAATCCTGATATTCAGATAAAACACAGGCCTGGCACACACAGTTTACAAAAAATACTAAGACTAAGACTGTGGGTGTTTTCAAACATAAGCTGCTACAGGTAGGATTCTCCCTCCCCCCCCCCCCCCCAACAACTAGTCCAATACTACATACAGATATGGACTTAAGAAGTTACTTTGAGAATAATCATTTTCAATCATTTTGATTAAATAATTCCGCTTCCTCTTTTATACTTTCAAGTAGTAAGTAGGAGAAAGTGGAAATTATTTAAAGTTTGAATCTCAAGGGTGAAGTAATCTGGTCTAATGACTAAATCCAAAGAATTTGGAGTTAAAACTGAGTTCAAACCCTTCCTATAGCACCAGCTATTTGACCTTGGAAAGATGACTAAACACTTTTTATATCCTAATTTTCCCTTCTATGAAAAAAATGGGATAATATCTGCTTCAAAGCCTTGTTGTAAATATAAAAGAAATAATATATGCAATAATTTCATACTACTAAACAATTAAAGATTTGTTACAGTTCTCCAAACACAGTTTATTACAATTTTTTAAAATATGTTTTTATTGATTTCAGAGAGAGGAAGGGAGAGGGAGAGAGAGATGGAAACATCAATGATGAGAGAGTCATTGGTTGGTTGCCTCCTGCCTGCCCCCTGCCACCCCCCGCCACACACACACTGAAAATAGAGCCTGAAACCCAGGCATGTGCCCTGACCAGGAATCCAACTGCGACCTCCTGGTTCAAAGGTCAACACTCAACCACTGAGCCAAGCTGACTGGGCAGTTTATTACAATTTTATGAAATCATATTCTTTTTATGATCTATCTGAAGTCTTAACAGGAGCAAATAAACATGACTTACCTGTGTTTATGTTTTTATACTATAATATTTGCTATTTATCTTTTAGCTTATGGTTTCCTGGCATAAGAAAATTATACACCCAACACTCTGCAGAAGGTAGTAGAGGGCATTCCTGGGAGACTGGTCATGAAAAGGGGAAACAAATCAAGAGCTGCTTTTATAAAAAGTTCATTTGTGCAACAGAAGTAAAAGTGAAAACCAAACCCTACACTGTGGGCAAAGAATGCAGCAGTGGCCTTCAACCTCATGAAGAGATGCAGGGAAGCTGAGGGGCTTCCTGACCTCACTGATTTCATAGAAATCTACCACTCAAAACCAGGCCCTGTGCAGGTCTCTTTTCCCACAGCCCCACAATAGCCCTGGTCCTCCCTCCTCAACCACAAACTCCTTGGGCCTTCTCCCTTATTGTCTTCCCAACAAAGGGGATAGTTCTGTGTATGAGGTTTTGACAAGGAAGTAAATACTCAGACTTGAGGTGAGATGTACTGGGCATCCAGTCTGAAACCTTGCCTTGGCCAGCCAGTATCCCTGTTCTCTTTTGTTTGCCTTTAGGCAGAGCCTTTGTTACAGTTCATTTGTTCTTCAAGGACATTTAGCAACCTCTTTAATCTGAGCTGAAACATGTTAAAAGACTATCAGATCAGTGATTGCGACCCCCAGAGATAAACTTTTATTTGGGAATAAAGGAAGAATTCATAAGTTTGCTTTTTGTTGCTCTTCTTGGTATCTCCAGCTAACACTCTGAGTCTGAGTATTTATTATGCAGTGTAGGTTATTGAGGTGATGGAGGGTAGAGGTGTCATAGATTGTTACCAACTGTCCAAAATCCATGGTCTCCTCTTCTTCCTGGATGCACAGACCAGATTCTCCACCCCCTCCCAGTTAGGTGAGGCCAACCCCGTCCCAGTTAGGTGAGGCCAATGAATGGGAATGCATGTGATTCAAGCCTGGCTGAGAAAAACCAATCAGGCCTTCCTCCACTCTTCTCTTCTGGCTCAGTGGAGCAGAGACACCCTCAGAGGGAACTCCAAAGCTACTCCTCAAAGAAGGCAGGGGCTTCCAGAAGTCAAACTAATTTCAGAATTTACTAAGTTAGCACAGAAATTCAGTAAGGCCACAGCAAATAGGGGTAGGGGGACTTCTGTTACTGTAAACAACATGTTTACTTGCTTCTGTTAAGACTTCAGGTAGGTCATAAAAAGAATATGGTTTCATAAAATTTAATATGACATTCTGAAAATAATCAAGCAAACAATAATAATGGCAATCCACTCTAGTACAGTGGGTGTTACAAGTCATCATACTACTAATTGGTACAACTAATCACTTGTGTTCAACACTTGCATTAATTGGGGAAACACGAAGGGCTTACATAAGTTTACAGATTTTGTCTTAAGTGAAGGTATAAGCTAAAGAGGCAAAATTTTCATACAAGAAATAGTACAAAAAAATGGTTAAGCACCATACGAGTTACTCTAAGAATAAATGGTGTGGGGATTCAAGAAAGATATATATGTTGGCATGGGTTACCTTCCAAAAGGTTACATGGAAGAAAAAGAATTTGAGAGATTAGATAAAGTCAAATAAGGAGGGCACGGCAAACACTTCAGCCTGAGCTCCCAAGAGCACCATCAGGATTTCTTGCAGCTTCCATAGAATCAGACATCCAAGTCCTTTACTCTCCTCCAGCATGTCTCTGGGACATGCCTTAGCAGAAGGGAAACAGTTGCAAAAACAAGAGTTCAGGACTCTAGTCTCATTTAATTGTTATTTGAATGGCCCTGAACAAATGTGCCTGCTCCTCAGTGTTTTTCTCTGTGATACTAGGATAGTAAGGCCAAGACTGCCTGTCTTACAGGATCAAATGAATGAATGAACATAAAGTCCCTTAGGAATGTGGGAAGAGCTATACACATGTAAGTCCTTACTATTGCCATCCCCACTGTCTTTTCTGGTATTTGCAAAAGGAGAGGAGGGAGCTGCAGTATAGGTGTTTTCTATCATCTTCAGGGTTGTATAGCTATGTATGCAAAATAAGCTTTCTTTCACCTAGATTTTTGGTTACACAGTGAGCACAGAGCACAAGCTGTGGTTATGCAGTTCACTTATTCAGCCAGATGGCCTTTGGGGGCAATTTGAAGACTTCTTGGATGAACATCTATCTCTTCACTGATTGGTTGTACCTCCTGTTTCCATGGCAACTCTAGATCCATTCCACACTCACCCACTTTCTGTTCCCATTCACTGTAACAACTCTTTAACAGCAAGAGACAGAAAGTTTAATAATGTAGAAGCATTTTAATAAATGGAGGTATAATTTAAATAGAAGCTTTGGCATTTTTTGAGTCCCCAGAGTTCTCTATATGTTGCAATAGACTCATAGTTATTTCCTCTAAGGCAAATGGAGGAAAACAGACACTGTTTATAAAATTCCTTGCAAGAATATTGAGAAAACATTGTCCCACAAATCCTCTGCAATATTTTTTGAACAGAGATCTCTAACCAACATTTACTTTATTCTTGTGGAAGAGAAAATGCAGGTTCTGTGTTCTCATTTGATACACATACATTTTCATGACTATCTCACACTCCTCTGTCTTCCCAGCTTAGCATCACCCAACACCTGGTGATGGTGGAAAGGGGGCAGAGGTGGGGCAAGGATCACAGCCACATCAGGACTGATATGCCATGGTTCTGAGTAAATTCAAAACAATCCTGGGAGGTAGAAGTATTTTTCCCTTTTTTTTTTAAATTTATTTGAGGTTATTGAGGCTCAGAATCTTTGATTAGCTGACAGTGTTGTAAGGTATGTAAGTGACACAGCCAGGATACAAACACACAGACAATTGTGTCTTGACCACACCCTTGGTCATTGTTCTTTTAGTACAGAGTAAATATCACAACTTTGAACGTTGATCAATGACTCTGGTTCTTAGTTTGGATTCCCCCAGAAATCAGAACCTTAGGAAAAGACTTGGGTGCAGGCAATTTATTTAAGAACTGATCCCAGAAAGCAGGAACAAATAAGTGGGGAGGGGAAGACAGGAGAGAGGAAAAACCACTATAAGTTGTCTTTCTGGTAGATCATGAATGGATTCTTCTAGAAAGATTCTTAATTCTACCAGGACCTCTAAGAAGAATATAAAATGCCTTCTAGAATCATCCAGCTAATAATGGGAGCCTGAGCATTTATGCACTAGTCTCTCACCCCCACCCCCACTGGCTGAGAGATGTCCCTGTGCATGTTAACACCCCCTCACTTTCTGCAGCTCTTATGCATGGAAGAAGGAGCTCCCAGAGCATCAGAGAAGACCTGGGGCAAAGCATGGAAAGCCCCATACTGGGCTCCAGGTGGGGTTGGCTGTGTTAATTGAGACTGAACTATCAGAGAACTTCCTGCCATAGGTGCTGCTGAAATTGGAGCTGGACCTAGAGGTTGTGGTGCAGGCGCCAGATGTGTCAGCTGCTCCTTAATTCTAAAATATTTTACAACTTGCTGAAGTAAGTATTAATTCATCCTGTGACTTGCACACTTCACATCTGACATGAATGTCACCTTAACTGTAATTATAGAGCAGCACTGTTACAATACCCACAATAGGTTCAGCAGTAGCTTCTCTGGAGCGGTGATCATAGTCCAAGAGCAGGCTCTGGAGTCCAGTTTTACTCCTGGTTTCATCATTAGATGTCTGGATGCACAAGTCACTTAAACTTAATGTGTTTCTGTTTGCTCACCAGTAAAATGGTCATACTAGAATCCACATCATAGTTTGACGTAGGGTTAAACGAAAAAAAATATATAAAGCACCTAGCAGGGTGCCTGGATATAGTAAGTACTCAAAGGAGGGGATAGGATTTTATCAAATAATTTGCAATTACCAACCTATCAATTTCCTTCTCTCCTAGCAGGAGCTAAGTGCATTAAAAGCACTCCAGGTCTTCCCACTTGTGATTATAATATGCTAATCAAAAGCTTTAGACAAAATAACTGCTATTCCAGAAACCAAACACCATGGTGACAGGAAATTTCACCCCCAAAACCCAACATTTTCTGGGCACTTTGTCTCAGAATAATGAAGTGTTTCATGGCATTCCTCCCTCACAGAAACTAGAGCTAAAGGGAAAGGTTTCAAAGGCTCGTATTTCCACCTAGTGAAAATCCTCTACTCTGATGGAATAACAGTTGGTTAGAGAAGGGGAGAGAACAACCTGCTCAGGAGCTGAGTGGCTTCTGGTCTCCATGGCAACGTAGGGTCATATTCTGACCTCTTTAATCACTTGATTCCCTTAAGATAAAGCAAGGAGCAAGAAGACAAAGATCCTAAGACACAAAAAAATGTATTCATTTGTGGAGTGGCTGGTGATAAGTCAACAAACATGGCCATGGGGCAATTATAACCACCTACAGTTATATAGCATTTTCTTAGAATTATCTTTTCATAAGGGTGATAGGTTAATATTGATCATCAGAGTTTAGTTGACATTATAACATTACTCATTTCCCCCACTGTAAACTACAATACACATGCAAGAAGGCACCCTGGGGAGAGGAGACAATTTGCAGCCAGACCACGACTGGTAGCAAGATAATTGGTCTCCACAGGAGTGAAATTTATGATACTTTTCTTCTTACCATAAGGTTGTTTTACTTGATTTCTAGGAAAAATACTGAACATCTTTTGAATGATCAGAGCAACACATCTCAAAGCCAAGTCCATAGAGTTCCTGTATCGGAATCCTGGAGGCCATGTTAAAGCACAGATTCCCAGGACTGATCATCGGAGACTCCAGCAGAGCACGCCTGGAAGGGAGCCAAGGCAATTGTATTGAACAAGCAGCTCCAGGGGTCCTCTGGCACCCTACAGTTTGAAACCACTCATTTAGAGCCTGCGAGTTACTCAAAAATCTAACTTTAGCTAATTTTCTTCCACTCCGCTATTTGTGTTGGCATTCAAAAGATTGTTTTATATAAATGTGACATCCCGATTTTCTACAGATGACCTATAGAGATAATCCATTTTTGAGACCAAAAAACAAGGAAGCATTCAAAACCACTGATGCGAGAGGGAACAATTTATTTTTGGAAAAATAGCTGTAAATTAACAAAAAGTGAAATCTGGGCTTGACTAATTTCATTTAATTCCCTATATTGCCTCTCTAGTTATAATAATGCCCATCTAATTAGAATAGAGTGTACCCTTTACTTTTTATAAGATAGCAATCTTATGTTAAAAGAGAGAAACCTAATGTAGTAAATCACTAATGTATTTCATACTTCCTAAATATTGTACGTTACTTTTTTTTAATTATTGACAGTATTACAGATGTCTCCCATTTTCTCCCTTTTTGCTCCCATCCACCCAACCCCTGCCCCACCCTAAGCCTCCCCCATGCTATTGTGTGTCCATGGGTTTTGTACATATGTATATATGTTCTTTGGTTAATCTCTTCCTGTCCCATCCACACCCACTGTACAAGTTACATTTAGATGCCCATCCAATTTTATTCATACATTCACATGTTCAGATGTTTACTGAGGGCCTATTGACTGTAAGGCAATGCTCTATGTGCTAGAGTTATGAAGTGTACAACCCCTGCAAAAAAATATAAAGCAAGAAATGAAGTGGTTGCCATTTTTAATAAGTGGTATGAAAAACCTTGAAAAAGAAGATGACATTTGAGTAAAAACCTGAACATGATGGGGGAACAAGTCTTACAAATAGTGGGAGAAAGAATGTTCGAGGCAGAGGAAATACCAAGTGCAAAAGTCCTGAGACAGAAGCTTACTTGGACTGTCAGGGAAACATCACCAGAGGAGCATCTCCAGTGGATAGAAGTGAGTGACTGAGGGAAAGATGAGGTGAGACTTAATATTAGCACAGGAGGCACACATTTCATGGCTTTGACCTTTATTCCAAATGAACTTGGAAGAAGCCATGGGAATGTTTTAAACAGAGAAATTATATGAACTGACATGTTTACATAGATCATTCTGGCATCTGAATTGAAAACAGACTATAGGAGGGACAAGAACAGAAAAAGAGACAAGGAAAAGTATTCCAGCCCTTCAGGGGTAAAACAATGTTAGCTATTAGACTGGAAGTTGTGGTGGTAGTAAGGAATGATACAATTCTGGAAAAAAATTAAAGGCCGACAGAGCCAAAAGGATTTAGGGGAGAATCAGATATTGGATCAAGAAAGAGAAGAAACATTTTTTTTATCTGAGGAATTGAAAAAAATGGAGCTGCCTTTACTAAGATGTGAAAGATTGGGAGAAGGAGGTTCTGGGACATGTTAATATTAAATCATCTGTTAGATATCCAGGTAGCAATGGCAAGTAGACAGTTGGATCAATAAATCTGAAGTTCATAAGACAGCATTTGGGCTGGAGGTATAAATGTGTAAGTCACCAGCCTGGGTGGTATTTCCAAGGGAGTGAGTGTAAATAGAAAAGACAAGTTCAATATCTAAATACTGGGCACTTCAACATTTGAAGATCAGAGAGATGAGTAGAAACCATCAAAAGGGACTTAGAAAGAGTGGCCAGTGAGCTAGTGAAAAAAGAGAAAAGTGCAGTATCCTTGCAGCCAAGTGATGAACACATTTCAAAGAGGCCGGAGTGATCAAAGATGTCAAGTGCTCGAATGTCAGTAACAGAGGACTAGGAATTGACCATTAGATTTAGCAACTCAGAGGTGAATTATGATCTTCACTAGAGCATTAAATATACTTCTGGGATGGAAATCTTGGATTTATTAAATTCAGGAGAAAATAGAAGAGAAATTGGAGAAAACCAGTATAAAAATTTATTTCAAGACCTTAGCTCTAAAGAGGAAATAAGGAAAGGGATGATAATGAAGGGAAATGTGAAATCAAAATAAAAGACTTTCTCTTTTTTTTCCCTGTCCGTTCTTTAAAAAAAAAACAAACACAAACATATAAATATTCAAAGACTATTTCTAATCTAAGAGGCTATTCAAGTAGAAAAGGCCAATTTAATTACAAAGGACAGAAGGGAAGAATTGCTGAGCAACGCCCTTGAATGGATGAGAGAATAAGATCGAGCAGGCAAATGGAGGTATCAGAATTTTTCTTCCTTAGTAACAAATTGTTCATCTATAATATCAAGAAAGAAGCATCCCAGTCAGTGTGGCTCAGCAGTTGAGCATCGATCTAGGATCCAGAAGATCACGGTTCTATTCCTGGTCAGGGCACATGCCCGGGTTTCGGGCTCGATCCCCAGTTGGGGGCGTGCAGGAGGCAGCCGATCAATGACTCATCATTGATGTTTCTCTCTCTCTCCCTCTCCTTTCCTCTCTCTGAAATCAATAAAGACATATTTTTTTAAAAAGAGAGAAAGCAGATGCATATAGCCATATAGACGTGGTTGTGCCAGCTTATGGAAGTCCTCTGCTCTTTGATTTTTTTCTCAGTGAAATAAGAAACAAGCTCATCTCTAAGAAGGGGGGGTGAAAGTTTTGGAGGTGTAAGGAGAACAGGAAGGCTGAGAACTGCGCTGTGCTTTAGGGGCCTGGGGGAATGCGACAAGACTGAGCAGTGTAAGGGATCATCTTCATGAATGTAAGGTGAGGTTGTCAGCCATTGTAATCTAAATGTTTAGAGTAAAATAGAAAAATCTGAATTAACAAGTATAACAAGTTTTCCACTTTATTCAAGGAATATCTCCTTTTAATCCTGTCAAAGGTCAGCTGGAGTGTTTCCTGTCCTCGCTTAGCGGTGCTGGGTCGTGATTCCTTCCCCCGTCTGCTAGATGTGAATTTTGGAGGGTTAGTTGCTAGATCTCTTGCTCTTTCAGTTTATACGAAAGTGAGGTATATTTTTTAAATATCCCACTCGTTCCAACCGCCACCCTTTACCCTATGGCTTAAAAATCTCTAGGGCAAGATTCAGTCTGACATCCTTTCTAAAGTTATTCCTACCAATACTATGCTAAATGCTACTCAAAGGAAAGCACTCTCTGCCTGAGCTTTTGAGGCCCTAGGTATTTACACCAAAGGACAATACAAAATTCCTCAAAGCAGAAATCATTTTAGTTCAAAGCCATATGGCATATTACATATAATTTACGAAAGGAAAGGGAGATAATACTCAAATTAAGTAAAAAAGGGAGATTTTAGAGCTCGAAACTTCAGGATATTTTATATAAATTACAGGAATTCTTACAGTCAGTCCTGCTTCTGAGTTCTTCACAAATCATGAGTTTTCATTCACTGCTACAAATTAGTACCCTGCTTTATGTCTTGCTACAGTTCCCATTCATCCATTGGTTTCTGGGCAGGGACTCAAGTAAGCTGTGTGAGAGAGGTGTAGCTGGCATTTAGGGAAAGAAATGGAGACTTAGAGCCGCACTGTGACTTCATAAACACCACCTGCTGTCACCAGGGATGACTGCTTCCCCCTCATCTTTTTCATCATTACACATCGGATGTCCGTTAGCACTTTTTTGAAACTTGAGAGTGCCTTAAAACTGGTAAGAGAGGGGATGCCAATTTTATGGGACTTGGATATATTTTCTCATTTTAAGATATTTTACAAGTTTATATTCAAGTGACTATGCCTCTGTGTGCGGCATATTTGGGTCACATGTGTGAGTTATTTGATAATGGGCGTTTGTTGTTAGAGCCCTAGTCATAGCATGCTCCTATGGAAAGCAGAATTCACCTTGCCACTCTTAAAATGATGCCTGTCTCTTTTGTTGATCCTTTGACTGATTAAAAGGCTGGTCTATGCATTGAAATGGTAAATAACTTTTTTCAAGAATATCTTAGTTTCATAAGAAATATTATTTCATATTTCCTTTTTAAAAATCTCTTCAAGATCCATTCATTAATTAACATATTAAATTTACATTTATTCTCTACTGTAAATAGAGAATTCTCTCTGTGTCAATATGACTTAATCTTTATATTAATAAGTCTTTCGTCTCAATGAGCCATTCGGAAGGGAAAGTAGTTTCGATGATGGGTAACAGAGCATGCTTTAGAGACAGCTAATCCAAGCTTCGTACTGATTCCAGCATTCGGTGCCCATGTGACCTGGGGAAACTGATTTAACCTGTGAGCCTTATCTGAACATGGTAAAATGACAGTACATTCATCATAATTTCATGGTGAGCATTAAACACACTAATTCATGTAACATGCTTGGCACACAAAACCTGGCCAATAGGAAGAATTTTATAAGGTTCATTTTTATTAAATTCATAATGTAATACGAATGTACTTTAGCCAGGCTGCCTAGTATATGGGAAGTATTTAGAAAGAGTTGAGTCTCAGTCCTTTCACTTATAAGTTATTTAACCTCTCTCAGACTCAATTTCTTAGTTGTTAAAATGGGATCATTCTAAACCTCAAGTAGGTGTTCATATAGGACTCCTAATATAGTTCCTAACACTTAGTAGGTATTCATTAAAAGGTAGAACTATAGTCAATAATATAATAACTATGTATGGTGTCAGATGGGTACTAGAGTTACCAAGATGATCATTTTGTAAGTTATATAAATGTCTAATCACTATGCTGGACACCTGAAAGTAATATAACATTGTATATCAACTGTAATTGAAAAAAATTTTTTCATTTTTTAAGGTGGAATTAATTACTATCTATATTAGTTTTCTAGGCACCCATAACATAATACTACAGACTGGGTGGCTTAAACAAGAGAAATTGATTTTCTCACAGTTCCGTAAGTTAGAAGTCCAAGATCAAGGTGTCAGCAGGTTTGTTTTCTTCTGAGACCCCTCTCCTTGGTTTTCATTCTCACTGTGTCCTCACAAGGTCTTTTTTCTCTGGTTGGTCATTCCTGGTGTCCCTCTTTACATCCTAACCTCTTCTTATAAACACACTAGTCAGATTGGATAAGGGCCCACCTAAATGGCCACATTTTAACTTAATTACCTCTTCAAAGGCTCTATCTCCAAATACAGTCACACTCTGAAGCACTAGGGGTTAGGACTTCAATACATGAATTTTGGGGGGATACAATTCAGCTCACAACACTATCCCTTCAGCTTTCTCATTCCTGATCTCCTCACATAACCCAACTACCTTAATAGACACAGTAAAAGCAACAGGGATTTCAGTATTTCAGATACCATATTCTGATGAAATAGAGAAGTTTGTATGTAATAACTTTCCTTTCTTTTCATTTAACTGTAAACATTTCCCCCTTCCAGTCATTCATTTCTAGCTCCTGAAATTTTAGGTAGTAATTCTAAAATTAGATCCACTTTCATCAAATGCATTACAATAAAACATTGTATTTGAGTCATTTCTTTTAAAAAAGTATGCTTTTCTTGTATCTGTAAACAAAGACTGATAAGCAAGTTGATAATGTGATAAAACAGAATACTGTGAAATAAGAAAAAATTTTAACAGATATAAAAGAAAAAAATTATTACCAGAATTGATAACATTAACTTGATAAGAACAACTTTGGCAAACACCATAACTTGCCTATCCAATAGTTATTCACTCTCCTTTGTGCCAATTTGAAAACAAATTGTGTTCATACTTTTTCAAGAAGCCATTGCCACAGGGGAAGCAGAACTCTCCAGACCCCTGGGATGAATCGAGATTGGCTTAAAAGCCAATCATAGTCATTCCACCCCCCCCCCACCCCCCTTTGCAGGGATTGAACTAGCTTAGGCCAGAGAACCTGAAGGAGAGTCTGCAAAGAGCTCCGGAAAATGGAATATAGGAAAGGGGTACTTTCTCTCAAATATGGAAGTTATATGAAGATATGATTTTTGGAGCTTCTGCAGTCATCTTGTTCTCCAAAAATAAATTTTTTTCTGCTTCCTCTGACACTATGCACAAAATAAGATAACAAAGTCTGAAATCAGAAACTATTTCCTCTTAATATAAAAATCAATTTAAGAGAACTGCTAAAAGACAAACAAAATGGATCACTTTGACACTCAGCTAGAAAAAGGTCAAGAACAAATTACTGGGGAAAACTTATAATTCCAGACCAGGGTGTTTTTAAAATGATTTTTTTTAAATGTTATTAGTGGGAAAGGTAACAAAGGTAAAAATTTTTTTTTTTTAATTCTTAATTCTTAATTTTAAAAGCATTATCTTCTGTTTAATGCTATTTTATAGCAACATAAATACACTGAATTTTTTAAATTCTCTGCTTAAACAAAGAGGGCTTCCAGTAGTAAGCCGCTCTCTATGGTACCTGGAAAAACCAGCAGAAAGGACAGCCTTCTGCTGTCAACAGCAGCCTGCCATCATTTAGTACCACTTTTTAGAATTAAAACTCCAATTCAAAAATATTATAAAAAGGCAACGATTTTCAGAGTGATATTACCCCTCTGGTCTGAACCAAGAACACTGGAGTATTTTTAAATATGAATCAATCTAAATTTTATACAACTAGAAAACCAACTCTTTCCGTTGCCCTTTCCCTTTCATTTTCAATGTCACCATGACTATGTGTCTGTGTAGGTGAGGGGCGGGAGAGTGATATATCCTCATGATTTATTAAAGATTCTAAGTCATATGAACTACAAGATACTTAGCATCCATCTGAGAAACTCTAGGCTCTATGAAAACAGAAAATGGGTTTGTCCTGCTAAGTTCTGTGCCTTCATTGACTAGAGAGCTCCATAAATATTTTTTAAATAAATAGATGAATAAATGGGAACTCAAAAGAAATCAGAGCCACCATTATATGCTAGTCCCATCCCTCACCTCACCCCCAATTACTATACTTAACTATTTATTACACTTTACTGTACAACTTTATTTTTGCCAGCTCCAAAATAATTCAGTCAATAATGACCATTAAATTCCCAATTCAATACCTAGATTATACTTATAATCACTTTTAATTTAACAGTGCTTCAAGATTTTTCATGTGACTCCTGTAATATCTTTACAGGACCCTACCTGTGTATCTGTGATCTGTTGTCATTTCACAATTGGCCATTTTTACTGCATTCAGTAAATGAAACTACAGGTCTTCAAACTCCTAAGAAAGATAAATTTTCCCATCATTCTGCTTTTAAGAAGTTGAGAATAAAGGATGTGACACACCAGGTCAAAACAAAAATTGATCGTGTTCACTGAGCTCTGTAGCCCAGTAATCATGCAAACCAAAGGGGCAAGATGATCACAGCCCTTTGGTGACAGGACTCATTACCTTAAAGAACAACTTAGCAGGAAAGAAGAGTTCATCTTGTTCAGTGAATGGGACAGGTCAGAGTTTAATAGCCATCGTTTTTCTAGCATCTGTATCCTAACATACAGAAAAATAAATCATGAAGCCCTTATCCAGGCGATAACTTATTTCTGGTAGACACATTTTTAAGTAAACACTTAAGATTTTAATTTGAATAAGTTTATACTCCCTTCCTGTACTAAAACTATCCCTATTCACTTTAGAGAGAATTGGGTAAGAGAAGGAGTGTAGTGAGGAAGTGAGAGGAAGTTTCTTGATCACCCATTGACAACTACTCACATTTCTTGCACTGATTCTAAAAAGCTCTTAGAGTCAGATTGTCTTTTAGAACAAAGGATTTTACCTTAAAATATGGAAGATTTTTCTTAGCCTTTGAGAAAAAAATATTTCTTGACTAGGTTGTAGACTTACAGTATACTGGAATACCCGTTCTTTGCAGTAGAGTAATAACTTCTGCCCTTCCAAGTCTTCATGGAAGATCCTTGGGCCAGTAGAAAGGACAGGCAGATGGGAGTCCCCAGAATCAGCAGTAATGGAACAAGAAATGATTAAACCTTTTACATGGTAATTCAGTGTTTTTAATGTAATTATATCCAATAATTTTGTTCGTTTTCAACTTTCTTAAAATGCCCACTAACACTACAGAGCATATTAGAAATTAGCATGAAGAAATAAGAGAGTAGGCATGGATTGTGAGCAGTATAAATTCTGGAATCAGACACTTTTGAGTATAAATCTCCAGCCCCCCATTTCTAGCTACTGGGGAAGCTACTGAATTTTTGTAAGCCTCAATGTCCCCAGATATTAGAGGAGCTAAGCATGCTTATTTCATAGCACTGATTTAAAGATTACATAAGATTATGTGTGTAAAGCCTTTCCCAGAGTGCCTGCAGTTGCTCAGCACTCAGGAAATTGTACTTAGTGTCATGCTGCTACTAATAGTGATCTAGCTTCTAGCTCACATATAAGCACTGCTAAAATTTTAGCAGGTAGTCTTTCATTTTGTTTTCTATGTGTATGCTTCACATTTTTTATACAATAATGGGATCATAATGTCTATATGCATAATGTCTGCAGCTTCCTTTATAAAATAAATCTTTCCATGTCAAGAAAGTTCACAATATAATTTGCAATGTCTGTACCATAACCTCTTTTTATCTCTACAATAATTTATTTCACTAATCCCCTTATTGTTAAGCACTTGGGAGATGGTCCCAAATTTTCACTATGATAAATAATGCCAGGATGAATCACCTTGCATATAAGTATTTCCTTCTGGGGTTAAATTTCTAGAAGTTAAGTCATTGGGTCAAACAGAGTGCATGTGCACTTTTTTAGATTTTTGACATATTTTGGCAAATTCCCTTTCAAATAAGTCTCCCACTGAGAATATGAGATATTCTCTTTTTCTGAAACTATCCACAACACTGGGACATGTAATATCACCCTCAAAAGAGGAAAACGTTGCCAGTATAATAGCAGTGAGAGGTGTTTTGTTTCTGTCACTATAAAATAAAAGCACTTTAGTGAGTAATTGAAATGTCCTGATTGCTATTTTCCAGTTGAAGTTTATTCTAGAGGAGTTGACAAACTATGGCCCATAGGCCAAATCTCACCTGCTGTCTATTTGGGTACTTCCCACAAGCTAAGAATTGTTTTTACAGATGAACATTAGCGATTTGTTAATAGGGAACCCTGACTTGAACTCCAATTAAGCAAAATGTTCTTTTTTATTTCAATTTTTCTCATTAGTCAACCAATATCACAAAAAACATAATCATTATTATTATATTTTGAATTTTGTCATAGGTTTTGTAGAAATGTGCTTTCTCTCCTGTTATGTAAGTGCCTACATAATATTCTCACTTTTGCATCTTGGCCCACGTTGTCTAAAAGATTCACTCTCTGGCTGTTTATAGGAAAAGTTTGCCAACCCCTCTTCCAGAGTGTCCATTAAAAATATAAAAGTTAAAATATAGTTTTAAGTATTTTACCTAATATAACAGAGTGACAAATTTAACAGGAATATTTGTTTATTCTGCATATCAGTGACTTTCAAGCCAGAGGCTCTCAAGTTTCTCAGAGATAATCTCAGGAGAGAAATGAGAACAAAGAAAAGCCAGTAAGTCTTCATACCTCAACCATTTTTTACTGCCTCTTACTTCATATCTGGGCTCCAAATAAGATTTCACGTAAACAATTCCACTATAAATGAAAAAAGCATGTCTAAAAACTGCTCCCTAATGTGGAACAGTGCTTCCCTCACGCCAGAGGCTTCTTTCGCCTACCTCCTTCCAGTGACTATTGATAGTAGACAGCTATTCCCCATAGGCCTCAGCCCACCTGCTTTCAAATCCAACTGGCCCACTTTTTAACAGGTTACAACTATAATTGATGAAAATGGCCAATGGAAATAAATCTAAATTGGCACTTGTAACTTTTTCTCTTTGGGGGAAGAAACTAATCTTGATGCATACAAACTATCTCACACTTAAAACTCTTCAGCCACTATTCCCACAGGAAGGGAGGCAAGAGAAAATTTAAAAGGAACAAATAAGCACAGAACAGAAAATGCAGGCCTAACTTTTCTTGATTTTTCTGAGCCATTTGTTTAGGTGATGAGAGTCAACTTATACTGAAGCTATTACTTCACTTTGTGGCAAAATGTAAAGAAACAAGCCAGGTGTGGCTCAGCGGTTGAGCGTCGACCTAAGATCCAGGAGACCAGGGTTTGATTCCAGCTTGGGGCACATGCCCGGGTTGCGGGCTAGATCCCTGGTGGGGGTCATGCAGGAGGCGGCCAATCAATGACTCTCTCATCATTGACGTTTCTGTCTCTCTCCCTCTCTCTGCAATCAATATTTAAAAAAAAAAAAAAGAAAGAAAGAAACAGGAGCAGAGGAAATAAACACAGGGATAAGGTTTGAGTTGTTTTTCCATTAACTGTGACTTTCTTGATGACTGTGCATTTCCAGAAGGTTTAACATAAGTGCTTCTGCTCCCTTCCTGAAGCTTGTTTAGATACATCCCAACACCTTCCCACACATATAGCTCTTCTATCCTCAGATTCAGTTTGGCAGGGAAATTCTTTCCAATAAACAAGAAAGAAAATAGTCTGTTTTTTACAGGGTACATGCTATTAAAAATCAACAACAAAATAACATATCAATTCTATAACAGGAACAATGGACACTAGCAATAAAATTTCTATAAACATTTTATATCAAAGTTATCTTCATTCTGGAATCAAGTAAGTCAAGACAATGAGAACATAATCAGTAGAATTATCAAAAGAGTAACAGTAACAATGGAAATAATATCCAATATTTGGGTGCTTTCTGCGTAGTAGGCCATGATCAGGTCATGACAACCAGATTCAGTTGACTTTCAATAGTACTAACACTCACTCACTTATGATCACTGGGTCCTATTCTAATTCCATTATGGGTATTAACTGCTTCAAGGCCATGGCACCAGTGAGGTGGCACTGTTATTACCACTGTGTTACAGATGTGGTTTAGCAGGCTGGCCCTGCTTACAGAGCTGGTACACACTGGACCTGGAATTTGAACCCAGGCTTCTTGGTCCCAGAGCCATCCGTGTTTGTGCTCATCCAAGACATTTTCCTTCCTCTCACATCTCCCTGATGATGGAAGGTGAAAGGATTATAGTAAGATAAGCTCTAGTTTCAACTATCACTGGAATATTGAATAGAACAGTTTAAAAAAAAAAAAAGATTATAAACTACTGAGAATGAAAAAGGAGGCAACTACTACAAAGGGTGCATTTAATCTCTATTATCTTCAAATTTTTTAAAATAAAGACCATAAAAATGAGCTCCATGTCATTCACAATACATTAGACCATTAGACAGAAGGCATGGTCCTCAAACCTCACCTACGTGAAAGTGATACCACAAGAAGGGCAAACGTGGGGACCTAACAAATGGTGATGCAACTACAACATTGTCAGTGGATACCAGGATGAGTGGTAGTTGTTATAGGAATCACAAAAACTGAATGAAAGTAGCCACCATTTCCTGAAGGGATTAAGAGGTACAAATTGGCAGTCACAATGTACTCATGGGGAATATAGTCAATAATATTGTAATAACTATGTACAGTGCCATGTGGGTACTAGAAATACTGGGAGAAACACTTTGTAAAGTATATGATCATCTAACCACTATGCACCTGAAACTAATACAAAATAATACTGAATGTAAACTGTCATTGAAAAATAAAATTTAAAAAAATAAATCTTTCTCTATCTCCACTCCACCCCCAAAAAAGTAGCCACCATTTCCAAAAGTGTATTCTATGTGATGTTATTAAGATTTATCCTAAATATAAAAAATGTTATGTTGTTTGATAATATGAGGAGAGAAGCTGGGTCAACAAGAGTTACACAGGTTTCTTTACTGCAAGACTTAGAATCTTACTATGGACTAAAAATCTCCATGAACCTACTATAGTACACAGCATTTCCTAAACTTTTTGAAGACAGCATTTTTTCCTTAGAAAAAAATGTTAACATTTTGTAAATTACCCATTTTCCATGAAACACAGTTAGAATGAATTAATCTTTATTCTTTCTCTGTGGTAAAGCTGTCAGAGTGCATTGCCGGGGAAAGGATTTTTATTGCTTGCCTCAGGTGTTCCCATCCATGTACACTTACATGTAAAATAGTCTTATAAATCAGCAAAGCCAGGCTGCCTTATCAGGTGCATTGCCATGTGATCCATATGCGAGACTATTAAAGTAGAGGTGGCTCAGGTGGCTGGAGCATTGTCCTACAAGCTGGTTCGATTCGCAGTCAGGGCACATACCTAGGTTGCAGGTTCAAGCCCCATTCGCAGCATGTATGGGAGGCAGCCCATCGATGTTTCTCTCACATCGATGTTTCTCACTCTCTCCCTTCCTCTCTCTATAAAATCAATAAAAGCATATCCTTGGGTGAGAATTTTTTAAAAAGTGGAGGTTCACTTACCTAGCTGAGCTGGAGGGGGGAGATGACTGCAGACACGTGCGTGCCCATGTTTATTACTGCTGTATGCAGAGAGAGGCACCATTAATTACATTCATCAGAGATTCAAAGAATTCCAAGAGCCAAAAAAATTTAAGAACAAGTTGTACTTTGCACAGTAAAAATAATCTTTATAAAAGTCAGATTAATACTGAATTCCAGATCCTCGTTATAATTTCAGGCAAATCACAGTTTCTTTGGGGGTTAGTTTGCTCATCTGAATAGGCTTTGTCTATTTACTATGCAATGTTAATGTGACAATGAAATAATAAAGAGAAACTTTGATGAGCATAAAGTGCTATATTACTATTATTATTGTAATATTGAATCATATTTCTTCTATTAGAAACAATATAAGAAAGAAAAAAAATCTATAGCATTTGGGCTAATGTGTGTCTGAAAACCACCACAAACTACAAAGAAAAACTAAAAGCTTTCTGTCAGGCAAAGTCAAGACAAATTAAGTCATCTGATGAATCCTTAGAAATCCAGGTAAGAATTTCATTGATCTTTTGTACTTGTTGCAAAACACCCACATTTTAAGTGAAAATGGCATTTAAATATTTGTCTTCTAAAGTAATATTAGTCATGTTCCTGATTTTATATATATGTGTGTGTGTGTGTGTGTGTGTATATATATATATATATACACACTTTCAAAGAAAGCAAATCTAATGTAATGGTGGAACCTTAAAAATACCTTCAATTAAAATTATTTGTAACTAATAATATCTCCATGGCCTTGTTACCATGAAAGAGAATCCATTCACTACTCCTAAGTGCTAGGCAGAGAATAAAGGGACTTGTAAAATAATATGAATTGAGTGTCTACCACTTATCAGACATATTTCATGCATGGTCATATTTCAAACCTGGGAGAGAGAAATTATTACCCCTGACTTACTGATGAGGAAACTGAGGTTCAAAGTGGTGTAACCACACTCACATAGCAAGTAAATGTCAGAGGTAGGGTTAAAAGCCTGGTTTCTCATTCCAAAATCCTTTCCCTTTCAACACAACTGTTGTTTCTATAATTTAAAAAAAAATAAAAACTAAATAATGAAAAGTTAATAAACTAAGAACAACTGTAGAGAAATGTTTTTGGTGATGTAAGACCATGTCTAAAATTTTAAGTACCTGAAATAAGCCTATAGTAAAATTTTAATCAGAAAATACTTATAGAGTTATTCCAGAAACTTATTTTTATAATTACATACATAGGAGATATTTCAAAAGGAAAATTACTTATAACAGAAGTAATACATAGCAAGTGGCAGTGTAAGTGGTAAATAAAAGAAATAATGTAATTTAAAATAGTAGAAGCAATTAACAGTTAATACTTATTGATTTATTGACAATAGACTGGCACTAAAAATAATACGAGTGTTATAGTTAATAAAATGTTCTCTGCTCAACATTACCTATTTTTATGTTGATATTGAAATAGCAATGGCAAGTTCTGTATTTTAAAACCAGGTTGAAGGATGATCTAGTTTCTTCCCATCCTCTGAGTCCTTTTTAAGAAAGTTTTTTACCTTACCAGCTTCTGTGAGGATGCCTCACAAAACATTCATTTTAGCTCTGATAAACAATGCATTCGAGGGAGGCACCTCCCATTCTTTATTCATCAGCAAAAAAGAAAAGAAAAATCATCTTCAAAAATCCCATTCCTTGAATATCAGTTTACCACTATTTCTTCACTAAATAAGTACATAAGATGAGAGCCCATCCCAGCATCCCAGGGTAAAAAGTCCACAGTTTTGTCAGGAGAGCATTCGAGCATAGAGCCACAATACAAACGGAAGCAAGACAGCCGGCTAGGAATTCCACCTGGAATTCAGGGGCTGAGACCCAGGATAAAGGCTGAAGAATTTTACTTTCCCCCAAATCTATATCCCATCCCTGTGAAAGTGTGAGTTAGTTTAGCAGCCTAAAGACACAGGGATGCCACTAGAAGATGAAGAAGTCATCGGAATCTTAACCCTGTCAGCAAAAGGGAGAGGGTCTGTGTCCCAGCCTGCAGGCCCTGTGCCTGTGCGGGGACAGCTGTCCCTGGCTGCCGGCTGCACGGGAACAGGGAGCTCCACAGGGCCAGCTTTCAGATGCACTGCCCACCTCAAAGCCTAGGACATGGCCTTCTCTGCTTCCCCAGGCCTGGATCCATAAGCACCTTTCCTTTGGAGATGACATCCTGCTTCCCAAGCAGCGAAGCTTCTCCCCCCCAAAGCGGAGTATGGAAATGACAACCCTTCCTCGGTCCTGGAGATTCCAAGCCTAAAGGCCAGCTCTAAAATGTGAGGATCAGAGCACAGGCCTAAAATCGCTTCTTTTCCTTCTACCTTGCAACAGTTGTCACTTCATAAAGCACAGTTAAGTAAAATATGCATCATAATGAAAACCTAGCAGAAAGGTCTGTCTGGGCTTATCTCATAAACTGTGGTTACTAAATGCTACAATGGGCCCTGGCTGAGCTTAACTCCTACAGGGACGAGTTAGCACCTTCCTTCTGGTTCTCACAGAAGCAAGCATCTTCTGTGGGGAAGTAATTTATCCCTCTTTGCCTCTTGGGTTGCTTTTCTCTGCATTGTATTTTGTTGTGGTAAGAATGGTTAACCTGAGATCTACCCTCTAACCAAATTTTTAAGTGCACAATACACTATTTTTTACTATAAGGTCAATGTGTGCAGCAGATCCCTAGGACTTATCTTGCCCGTTGATAAGCAACTTCCTATTTTCTCTTCTCCCCTGCCCCTGGCAACTGCCATTTCACTGTCTGATATGATTTTGACTATTTTAGATACCTCCAGGTAAGATAATTTTATTTTCTTTAATGTAAGTTTATTGTTGAAAGTGTAGCAGATATACCCTTTTTTATAACTTTAGATAAATGGAATCATGCAGAAACAAAAGATGCTTTGGAGAGAATGTGGAAAAATTTGGACCCTTGTTCCCTGTTGGTAGAAATGCAGATGGTGCAGCCACTAAGGAAAAAAAGTAAGGAATGTTCTCAAAAAATTCTAAATAGAACTACTATATGACCCAGCAATCCACTTCTAGGTATTTATCCAAAAGAATTAAAATCAGGATCTTGAAAAAAATATTAGTATTTGCATGTTCATAGCAGCATTAGTCAGAGTAGCCAAGATATGAAAACAACCTAAACGTCCATTGATGGGTGAATGGATAAAGCAAATGTGCTACATGCATACAATGGATATTATTCAGAGTTAAAAATGAAGGAAATCTGAAATATGTGACAACATGGATGAACCTGGAGGACATTATGCTAAGCGAAATAATTCAGTCATTGAAAGACAAATACTATGTGATTTCTCTTGAGTTTAGACATATAGAGAGTCTTCCGGGAGACTAGTAGATAAGGGTGGCCAGGCTGGCAGAGCTGGACACCAGGATTAGGATTACCAAAGAGAGCAGTGAAGAAGGCTGTATCTGTTTGCTTTAATTTCTGGTAATCTAAAGCAATTCAAAAGAGCTTGCACACACACACAAAAAAAGAGAGAGCTTGCACAACTAGGTCCCCATGAGCCTCCTGAGGGCAGACATGATCTCTGATTTGTTTTGTAACCTCTGGGTCTGGTTTCAGTAGACATAAGATATAGGTTTTATTGAACTAATTAATAGATTCATTCATTCACAATAGAGCAAGCTCAGGTTTCTTTTTCTCATTCCATGCAATAACTCCCTGCAAAGCTTTATCTTATTTTTAAAAAATAGGTAAAGTTTGAATAGTTAATTTTCAAAGTATAATTTGGAAGAAAGTGAAATATAATTATTCCAACACTAACCTGAATATTATGCTTAAGCATTAGCGAGGTATGTGCCTAAAAAAGCCAGGTGTCTATAAAAATCAAATAATAACCTGACAACCAGATGATAGTTGCTAAGAGACTGCATTTTTCTGTGAACACATGGAGTATGAAGTATAGCCTAGATTCCTACCCCACATAAATCATCTTCCTTGGAGTTATCCAAAAAGTCTGATTTCATAGGATTTGTCAAGGCATATAAGTTACTCCCTTCACTATCTGCTCCTATTAAAAATCATGGGTTTATACATAGAATATTATCTCAACGCCATTATCTGTTCTGAACCCCAGGTAGTTTAGATTACAGACTGTGCCCTGGAGAGTATGGCTCAGTGATTAGAGCAACAGTCCACAGACTGAAGGGTCCTGGGTTCGATTTCAGCCAAGGGCATGTACCTCGGTTGCAGACTCTGTCCCAGGCCCTGGTTGGGACACATGCAAGAGGCAACCAATCAATATGTCTCTCTCACATTGATATTTCTCTCTCTCTCTCTCTCCCACTCTTTCTGAAAAAGCAATGGAAAAAATGTTCTCAGGTGAGGATTTAAAAAAAAAGAAAAGATTACAGGCTGAGGTCCCTTTATCTCCAAAGCATTTCAGTGGAGTTGAATGTTTCCCTCTCCTCAAGTCACCACTGGGGAACAACCATCACTTATAACATACTAACAGAGCTAAGAAAAAAAATTAAATATCTGCAATGTTTCTGTATTTCAAAGTGAAATAAAAGGGAATTGGAGGTTATCTGCAAGTTTTGAAAGACTTATTCACCATCAGTGGAACATGTAGAGATTTTGCTATACTCGGCCCAAAATAAAAAGCTGATCCCAAACTTTGCCAAGAGGAGATCCAAAAAGTACTTAGGGACCATGCTAATTTCCAAGGCTAGAAATTGTGTTTGAAATAAATATGTCAATATTTAACTGCTGTATTAGTTAGAGAGTTTTATTGCAAGTAACGGAAACTCAAATCAAATTATCTAAATCAAAAGAAGAAAGGACTTCCAGAGACATTAGAATAACTTGGATAACTCACAAAAATGAAGGAATTGCAGAAAACTCAGAAGCATACCAAGGATGTCAGAGACTAGAACCACTGACAACTGAGTAAGTCTCTCCCCACCTTACTCTTCAACCATAGCATCTACTTCTCTCTGGGCATCAGTCTCACTTCCTCAGGTTTCTCCTTGTGCCAGAGCTGTGACCACCAGCAACTCTAGAGTCATGTCCAAAAGGCAAAAACTCTGGCTCCTCACCTCCAATGTGGAAAGTTCATTGGACCAGCCTGGGTGGCTTGTCCTGCTGTGGCACAGGCTGGAGTAGGTGCTGTGATTGACAGGCCCTCCAGGACCACTGGAGGTGAGAGCAGCCAGTTTCTAAAAGGCTGAAGCTGTTACAGGAAGAAGGGCAGAAGTCTAGATGAGCAAGAAAAACCAACAGAAGTCCATTATTCCAACCATGTTGACGATGATTTTAATATCACCTTAATTAGTTTGTCTCTGCAAAGTTATAGGGCCACCTAATCCCTATTCTTATACAACATTGCCTCTAATATTCACTATTCTAAAATGTTTTAAACCTTTCTCACCTTAAAACGCCGAGGGATTACTATGAAAGCTGATTATTTTCACGTGTGTTCTATAAAATGCTTACACAAGATTCTGAGGTTTAGTGTTTACAAATTTAAAGAAGACATTGTATTGAAAGACAGAAAGCAGAGGTGGAGAAAGGTGCATATGACATACCTTCCCTGCAATTTCTAAGATTTCTAAAGTCAGCATTTCCCAGTTCGTAACAATCCCTTGTTTAATTCAAGAACAACCTTAAGACCAACAAATATAAAAACCCCAAAGGAAGAGCATTATCTATTCACAGGTGTCTACTGCAAAGAGGCAGAGGCGCTCACTCTGCAGCTATAAGCAGAAGCCCCTGGTTTTCTCACTCAGACATGCCTCATAATTCAAAGTGCATTTTAACTGAAAGAATATGATACATCTACATGGAAAAATTCTCATAAGGCACGAACTGTTTATTCAGGAGCATTTATAGAAATATATTCACTCTTCCCTACCTAGAACTCTATGTCTTTATTTTAAAAGTGTCATGTTTAAGGAAGTGTTGCCTCACAGATAGCTGGAATTGTTATCTGCTCAAAAGATACTTATCTGCCAGAAGCCTAATAAGTACACTTCATAGCTAGTCTCTCAAAACATCCTAGATATTCTTCTCTGTTTGAATTGTTACTCATACAAATTCATCTAACCCAGCGGTTTTCAACCTTGGTCATCTCACAGCACACATAAACTGATTACTAAAATTCTGCAGAACACCAAAAGTATAGGATATTTTTGCCATTCTGACAAAAAAAAAAAAAAAATAGGTAGAATTTTGATTCATTCACACCAATGGCTGTTCTTGTGTTGGCTGTTGTCATTTTTTTATTTGACAATCTAAGGAAAAAGAGGTCAGTGTCCCTAACTAAACAGTCAGGTATTACATGTTTTTTAAAATTCATGTGGCACACCAGTGTGCTGTGGCACACAGATTGAAAATCACTGATCTAACCGAATTCCACCCTGAGAACACTACACGCACGCCTTCTAATCATCTTTAGCCCTTGCCAACTTTCAGGTTGCTTTCAAATCATACTGGCTTCACTCGCACTTACCCACTTTAGTGTCTTACTCTCTGCCCAGTATTCACATATAGTCACCTTCTCTTCCAGGATAAACACTTACTGCTGATCAGTCACAGTCACAACTGGAAACTAATGGCCCACTCAAACTATTATAAGGTGAAGTGGGTTTCTCTATTTACAAAGGGCCTACAGTCATGTGGAGCATAAGGACGTTTTGGTCAATGAGGGACTGCGTACACAACAGTGGTCTCATAAGATTATAATGGAGCTGAAAAATTCCTTTCTCCTAGTGATGTCTTAACCATGGAAACATGGTAGCACACTGCCGTTCTGTTTTGTGCAGGTCTATGGATAGTAATACCTGAGCCCAGGTGAGCTTTCCACAGACATCTTGCTGTTCTAAACTAAGGCTACAATTGAACCAATGGCCCTTGTGGTTCTTATTACAATTACAAGATTTCCTTTAGCAATAAACATTAGGAAACTTGGAAGAAAAACAAGAGTTTATTTTGTTCAAGCCCTGGAATGTACAAGGCACACCAGGGGACACACAGCAAGGTCACAGGTAGAGTGAGAGAGAGAGAGAACAAGTGTGCAGGGCCTGGGGTTTTGCTTTTATTGGGGCTGAGGGTGGGGGCCTAGGGTTTCACAGAGTCCCTCTTTATTGGTGAATTGAAAACATACAAGTGAGAATTTTTTTATATGTTTTTACTTATTTTAGAGAGAGAGATAGAAACATCGATGTGAGAGTGCAACATCAATGCCTTTGACCAGAATCGAACCTGAAACCCTTCAGTCTGACGACCGATGATCTAACCACTGAGAAAAACGGCCAGAGCATGTGAGAATTTAAAGTGTGGAAAGAGTAAAAAACAAGCAGCTCAAAAGGTCACTTATCAAAATCTCTCAAACAAAGGAGCTTCAGTGAGGGGAGACGGCCTGACTCTTAATCTAGTGTGTGGCTGGCAATGTGTTTACCTGAGAGAGCTGGCTTTGACATGACACCTGTTTGAAGTGGACGCCTTGGCAATCCTGCACAGCATTATGCTAAGCGAAATAAGCCAGTCAGAGAAAGACAAGTATCACATGATCTCACTCATGTGTGAAATCTAAAGAACAAACTAATCATGAGCAAAAGAGACCCAGAGACATAGAAGAATGGGAAAAGACTGACAAATCTCAGAGGGAAGGGGGTTGGGGGTGAAGAGAGATTACCTAAAGAATTTATATGCATATATGCATAACCCAAGGACACAGACAATAGTGTGGTGAAGGCCTGGGGTGAGGGCAGGGGTGGGGTAGAAGGGGTCAATGGGGGCAAAAGGGGGACATCTGTAATACTTTCAACAATAACGATAAATCAAAAATAAATAAATAAACCAACAAATAAACAAACAACAACAAAAAACAAAGTTTAAGTCGGGCACCTGTATTACAAAGAAGAAAAAAAGCTAACTGTCTAGGCTTACATTATGATTCCTCACTTGTTTGCGTGATGCTGGTGTAAGCAAACCTACTGTGCTGCTAGTCCTATAGAAGCGCAGCAGACACAATTACAGGCGTAGGAGGTACCATCTAGGTTTGCGTAAATGAATGCTACGATGCTTGCACAACAAAATCCCCTGATGTTGCGTTTCTCAGAACATAGCTCAGAATATTAAGTGGCACATGACTGTAATTACAGATACACAGTGGGGCTTAGGGAAACCATAGCGTGAACCTAGGGCCAACAGCAGCAGAACTGTCGCTACCCCTATACCAAGGCGCCAGAGAAAGTGGTTGGCAAAAGCTAAGGTGAGAAACCCACAGGTCTGTGCTGGTCTAGTGTTTGTTAGATGAGCTTGGTACAGATATTGAGAGGGAGCATTTACGAAATTCCATAGCAATTGGACAGAATAATTGTCTTCTTGTATCTAATGACAAAAATGGTTTGGATTATCTAATGTCTTTATTTTAATTTTTACTTCATTTTTTCTAGTAATTCCTTTGCCTTCTATTTACTAAAGTACCAACCTGTGACAGATTGGAAATAAGAAAAACAAGCTGGCCCTTCCCTGAGGGTAATGTAAGACCCTCCGCCTGGAAAGGCTTCCTGGAGAGGAGCTGCCCTTCACTTGCGCAACAGACAGCCCAAGGGAGCCCAGGGCAAAGAGTCCAGCTGAGGGCATGGATGCCTCTCCTCACTCTCCTCTCTCCTCCAGTCTTCTGTTGAAGTTCCCCATTGGCTAAACCCTTTGATGTCCATACAGGTCAGTGGTCTGGGACAAAGAGCAGAAAACAGAAGGGTGGAGAGTGGGTCCCTTTTCATGCAATATAAAAGCTCATGTTCCCAATTTGGCAAATGCATAAAGTCCCATCATCACAGTCATGTCATTTTGGTCATACTCCCTGTGTCACTTGTTATTTATTGCCTCCCAGTTCCAGATTCACCCTTCAACATATGCTCTGACTAACGAACAAAAGTCCTTTAAGCATCCCTCCTGTACAGCAAGCACCCTGTTGAGTTTTCTCAGTAGAGGGCACTGAGGGGCGCTGCAGGGGGAAGGGGGTCTCCTGCTGTTTCCAGCTGCTGTCTGGGGTCAGTGGTGTTGGGGGAGGACTTCAATCATACTCTGCCCCCACCACACACCAGAGCATGTGGCCCCCTGGAAAGCTCCCAGCTCCAGCCTGGTTTGGTATTAAAAACAGAACCCATTTCACAGGGTCGTTGTGAGTGCCAATTTTAAAGTGCATATGGAATCGGCATATTGACATGCAGTTCTTACGAAGTGAACCCACAGCAAGCTGGGTTTATTTCCTCAATAACCTTGCTTGGGACATGGGGACTGGATAGCGCTTTACTTCTGGATAAAACTTGGGCTGGCACAATGACTGTTCTGACACAGACTCTGGGGGAACATAATGTCCTACAATCACTTTAAGACAAACGTAGTCTCAGGTCAATTATTGAAAGTATCCAGTCCAATATATTGATCAGTACTTCAATCTATTCAAACATAAGACTTCTGGGAAGGAATCTTTCTCTTTCATTTACCTTACTCCCCCCATTTGTTAACTGGCTGCAGGCCCCGCAGAGGAGGTAAAGGAGGCAGAGAAAAGCTCTTACTTCACTGGTACAGTCAAAATATGGTTTCATGCTGTCTGGACTGACAGGTAATTAAACTTAGCCTTTTTCTTAGTAGGGTACATAAATGTCTAATCATCTATGTTGTATACCTGAAACTATTATAATATCTATGTCAACTGTAATTGGAAAATAAATTAGTTTTTTAAAAGCTAATGATTTCACCCGATCGGGTGTGACTTGACCATTGAGGATTGACCCAGGATCCAGGAGATCGGGGTTCGATTCCCAGTCAGGGCACATGCCCGGGTTTGGGGCTCAATCCCCAGTCAGGGGCCTGCAGGAGGCAGCCAATCAGTGACTCCCTCTCATCATTGATGTTTCTACCTCTCTCCCTCTCCCTTCCTTTTTCTGAAATCAATAAAGATATATTTTAAAAAAAAAAAAAAAAAAGCTAATACTTTCTCTTATCAACACGTTTAGGATTCTTCAGAGGGGTTTCTCTCCAATGGTGATTCTAGTTCTCCAGTTGTCCCACCCAACTCAGTCCTTGGTTTTCCAGAAGTCCACTCAGTGCTGACCTCCTCTGTCCTCAAGATGGTACACATGATTTTAAAATTGTTCCAGACCAGCTCTCTCACCTTCAAGTGGCTCATGAGGCCAAAACAATATTCATGTAGCCTTTGCCCCAAGAAAATAGGACTGAAGATCAAGCCAAACACAGCAACAGCTCTCCTCACTCAACCTCCAAAGTCCCTTGCCCGCATCCTCCAAGCCTCTCTAGAAAGCTTTCTGGAAGGGAGTCAGACACCAGTGCAGTGTGTCCATCCTAACTGCAGTGAGGCCCCTACTGAGCGCTCGGCAGCCCGTTGGTGGAGCTCACCACAAAATCGAAAAAGACGGGTTTTATAAACTTGCTCGGCTTTTTGAGGGAGAGAAGCATTTCTGATTTGAATTCTCTCTGAGAGACTTTCCTCTGTAATTTATAATTTTACATCTTTATTTTTCTTTCCCATGACCTTTGATCAGACACCCCTTTGGTGACCACGAGAATGGTCTTAAATTATCCACACGTTGCCTTGCTGCGGTTTTACCACAGACTGGTCCATGCAGTTGTGGGGATAACATGCACAATCACCGAAATAGGAATTTAACTATTATATAAAGTTTAAAACATGCAAGCCCTACCCATTGAAATAGTTCTTTGGTAATCTTGATGTGTATGTCCAAACTAAATGATGTTGAGATTTTTATGTCACCAGTAGTTACCATTTTAATTATATGCAAAAACCAGATAACAAATAGCATTTCTGATCCAACTTTGCTTATGCTAAATAGCTGTAATGACCCATATTGGAGGTGTGGATAGAAATAAATTATTTTTAAAATTTATTTTTGCCACTTTTTGCTGATAGTCTCTTAGTTCTGGATATGAGCCTGGTAATCAGAAGAGTTTTAAACAGAAAGATCAAAGTCCATAAAAAAGGAGGTTTGGGTTTTGTTTTTTGGGGGAAGGGTTTTGTGTGTGTGGTTTTATTTTATTTTATTTTTTTGGTTTTCTTAAAATTTAGACCACCCTATGACAAACACAGGATATCTAAAAATATACATAGTACTCACAACAGGCTGAGACAGAAAGTACAAAGCTAAGTGCAACTTGTGTGAACAATACTATTGGCAAAACTGGTCCTGTCAGCCAGTATAATTAAAATGGTCAAGATGATACGAGAACCACTAAAAGAAGCAGTTCCCTAGACTGGCTGTGTCAGAACCATCTAGAACAATAATTCTCCCAGGTAAATCAGATACAAACCTGTCCATACCTGAGATGGCCACCAGTCTACACAATGTCTTTGCTTTGCTTTTTCTTAGTAACAGAACCCTGATTTTATTGGTGCAGTGTATCCAAATAAATAACATTTCCCAGCTTCTCTTGCAAGTTGGTATGGCCATATGACTAACTCTGGTCGGTGAATATAGCTAGAAACACTGTATATTACTTCTGAGAAAGCTAGTTTAAGAGGGATGAAGAACTGCCTGTGAATTTTTGTTTTTCCTACTACATATAATTTGGACTATAAGGCTGGATCCCTTCAGCAAACATCTTAGAACATGAATTAATCTTGAAGTCAGAAGCCCTGGATGGCAGATCAAAGGAGCGTGGGCTCCCATGACCATGAAACAGCCATGCCAGCCCTGCATTGCTTCTGCCACGCTTCTCTTACAGGAAGGAAAGTAGACCTGACATGTTTAAGTGCCTGTTATTACACACCATCAAATCCCAAACACAGTGATACTGGCATTTTCTTGGCCTTCCCAGATTCCAACAAATTATTTTCATTTTCACAGAACTGTAACAGCCTCAACAATGCCACCTGGTTGCCAGTGATTGTAGCAGGTCATTTGGAAATGTTAAAATCGGGGGGAAATATCTGTCTTAGAATGAATAGTACAGGTATTTGGAGTTTTTTGGTTTACCGCACTGCCTTAGCTTCCCTGAAATTTTATTAGTAAAATCACTGACTTTGAGACATGTAGAAGTTGGAAACCCCCAATATATGAAGTTACTGGCCATGAGAGGAGGCTTTGTGCATACTCGGCACAGAAAGGAAGCTAAGGGAAATAAATTCTAACACAGGCGTTGCCACCCCCAGCTGGGGGAAGGCAACGTGTCAGTGAGGCAGTAGCTATAGCAACATCAGTGTTAGGGAATTTATTTATGATAGGGTTAAGAACCTCTTGGACTGTAATGGACCTTAACAAAACAAAGCACCTGGAAATCATGATCTCCTATTGATAAAAATCAAAGAAAGACCCAAAGGAAGGCAATTCCTATCAGAGGATGGAGAGACTGGCTGGTAACGTTCTCCTGGCACAGGCCATCAGTAATTAGCTCTATGCTGATTATCTGGTAAACTCATCCATACATAACTTCTACTAGTAGAGGAAAGAAAATAATATTCTAATAGAAGGAACCAGAATTAATACTTGAGGGGGTAGTTCTGGAAGCTTCTGATGAGTTGTTATTGATAGTATATATTTTTTACCAGGTGAATGAAATACTAGATAGCCTATAGGCCTCACTTAAGGTAGATTGGATCCTTTTGTACATCCTCACTCTCCCCCTGTATTAGAATGATGCATCTATGCCCTTTGCCACATGACTTTGCAACACCTCTTACCACAGTGGCCCCGCCTAGAGGACCCCCAGCCTGAGGCTGAGCCACCCAGCAAAAGCCCAGCTAGATCAGCTAAACTTGTCAAAGACCTGTGAGCATGAGAATAGCCTGGTGTGAGCCTCCAGTTCTTCAGGTAGCAATAGGGGTCTTCTGTGTTATAAATGCTTGTATCCCCCCTAATCCATATGTTGAAATCCTAACCCCAAAGATCATGGTATTAGGCGGAGGATTTGAGAAGTGCTTCGGTCTTTAGGGTGGAGCCCCCATGAATAGGATTAGTGCTCATATAAAAGAGGTTCCAGAGAGCTCTCTTGCCCCTTCCACCACATGAGGATACAGCAAAAAGGCACCATGAACCAGAAAACAGGCTCCCACCAGACACCAGATCTGTTAGTGCCTTGATCTTGAACTTCCACCCTCCACAGTTGTGAGAAATGAATATCTGTGATGTATAAGATACTCAATCTGTGATATTTTGTTACAGCAGCCTGAACAGACTAAGACAGGGTCTGATACAACACTCAAAAAATGCTGGCTATTACTGGCCATTTTAAGAAGTCTAAAAACCAAAAATAAAAGTATATAACCTAATATATAATGCATGGGAATCATTTTTGGTTTGTCATAGGCTCTTTAAAGTCTAAAAGATTAGAGAATGTTCAACATAAAATAAATGCTTCAGTATACGATATGTTGACTGATAGGGTTATACTTTGTCAAATAGTTACCTAGGATAATATATATTTAATCATGGCTTTCCATTTCCTACCTATTGGAGACAACACAACCATAGTCTCCAATAAGTGGCAATTTTCTTTTTGCTTTTTGGGCCTTCACGCAGTATTATGTCAACTCAGAGTTGAAAAAAATGGCCAAAAGGTCAACACGTGGAGAAAGTAACATGAAGCGCTAGGACGGTCCGCATATACAATGATCTGCACCAAACGAGAGTTTGTTTTAATATCATGTTGTAAATAGTTTATTAACCCAGACATACAATCTATGCTTTAAAAAGGTCAGATTATTTCTTAAAATTGTGTAAACAGATGACATGATAAAATGAGATTCTATGCTTACTGGTTTGAATGAACAATTATAAATATTTATAGTTTTCATTTGCTGAATATCCTTGAAAGAAACATATCACCAATTTCCTATTTTTCTGTCTTCCCCATAATACCAAGTATATGGAAGTCACTCAAAAAGATACATACTAAAATTAATAGTGAATGATACAAAACATGGTTTCAAAGGTGTTTACTATTTGGTCAAACAATAATTTTTTAATTGTCAGTCATAAAGTGAAATGTATATTCACATACATGTTAAATATCCATCAGATCTGCATTATTGCTATGCGACACCATTTTATACTCTGGGAAAATATAATTCCTGAGATCATTATTGGCTTTATAAATCATTTTCTTCCCTGTCAAATTATCTTTCCTTAAATGACTGGGGAGTGTGAATTGGGGTTAGGATGTCAATTTCAGACCAACTTTCTATGCCTACTAAACGAGAAAACAGGCTCTATCTTTTATAAAAGGTAGAAAAATAACTATGGTGTGCAGAATTTTTTTCCAAAGTATACCATACAGGAAAAATGTAGACTGAACACAAAAGAAGTCTTTTCTGAATGACTCTCAATCCCAGGAAGAACGTATGTTTTATAATCAGTCCTCAACATACAGCAGTCCAGCTGTTGCTTTGCATTTATTTAAACTATCCTTTGCTAAATAATTGTGTTCATCTTTGAAAGAAAATTACTTAAGATTACATTCAATTTCTTTCTACAAACCAACACAGCCTTCACCTTCACAAAACAAACACTGTACATGAAAACTGAACTGTCAGTCACCAGCTTTATTCATTATTCTGCTATTTGTTTGGTGCGACCACACCTAAGTCATACAAAGCCAATTCCTACTTTTTGTGAAATCTGGTAGAGTTCATACTTAGCGATAAAGTATCAGATACAGTCTAAACTTACTAGGGCTAGCAAAGCTTTATTGGTTTCATAATTCATACTGGATGGTTTTCAAAACAATCCTATAAATGCCAAACTAAAATATAAAACAAATAATGCTGTGAGCAATCCTTCATCCCTGGGTTCATGAAGGCCTTGGAATCATTTGTGTCTGTGTTGGATACGTTTTGATAACCTCCCGCATTTTGATGTACTTGTTCATGAAAGCACTAGAACAAATTAATTAAAAGAAAACCACTCTGAAACCACTTGAACTTTTGATCCTACCACCGAGCTTTAAAAGCTTCTACAACCTAGCTGGTATTTTTCTCTGGGTTTTGGTGTCTAAGTGACTACACTGCATGTTTCTTGCTTTGTGATGATGTTCTAATATGTATGATACAAGAAAAAGTGGGTATTTACCAAAGATCTTGCAGACGAGCCTTTTCAGACTGGAACTGATTACCTTTTGAAACATTTTTAATAACAAATAATGGCCTGTTTCACAGATCTGAAAGCAATAGCTAGTTTTCTTGACCTACAGTTTTAAAATTTATCTTTTAACTAAACAGGATCAGCTTAAAATCCCTTTGGAGATGTTTTTATTTGTTAATAACAGCATCTTTCATCTCCTATTACCCCAATTCAATTTCTCCTGCATACAAAGTAATGAGTAGGATGGCTGTGAAGCCAGTTAACATCCCAGCATTCTGAATCATGAAGAAGGTGAAATCGGTTTTTCTTCCAGTTACCTTTTCTCTCAGCATGTCATTCATCTCTGGAAACTAGAAGAAAGATATATTGTTAGATAACTGTTGCCATCTTGTGGCAAAACATAAAATAGTCATTTATAGATTAATAGATTTCTGAATAAATGATTATAAATTTCAGATGTTTAGATGTTTTAGCATAGATAGTGTACTAGGAATATCTAGCCCTATTAGACATCAACAAGAATGATAGTACGAAAATACTGTTCCCCAAGTGAGTCAATGGGATTGACCTCATTTAATTCTCTCTCTCTCTCTCTCTCTCCCCCTCTCCCTCCCTTCCTCCCTCCCTCCCTCCCTCCCTCTCTTCTTCTCTCTCTCTGCTCCATCACACCACTCTTTCCAGCCTCTTTCCTCCCTCAAATCTTCATACCCACCAATATTTCTATCTGAACTCTGCCTCCAGTTTTTCAATTGAACTAAATCTTTCATGTTTCAACTTAAATCTTACTTTCTTATAAAAGCTTCTCTTAGCCCCCTCTAACTTATATTAGATTCCCTTACATTCATCTCTCATCATATATATTGCTTTACCTTATATTTCACAGATCTGTTATTTGTAATTACTTAGTCATGTGTGTGGTTTTTGTTCCTTTGTTGAGTTTTAGAATCCTTTCTTTGTAAACAGAAAGCCCCACGGGTGAAGGGACTGTGCCTCTTGTTCCCTGGACTCCCCAGTGCCCTATCAATTTCCGGGCCCGGTACAGAAGTATCAGTTCATGGCAGCTGAACAAATCATCTGTTTAATAATCACTATACATTTCATTCTTGTTCTTTTCCATTTGTGTCCTTTTGCTTGCTCTACCCCTTACAAAATTACAAGGTTTTAAATAAATTATGCATTGCTCTAGGATTGAAGGCTATAACCATCTCATTACAGTGAAAGCAATTAAAACCCCAAGTTCTGTACTTAAGATCTACTTTCTCAGCAGGTGACTTCCACTGAAAAGGCTCCTTGCGGAGATCTGTGAAAGGCACTCTCAAAGCATATTCCAAAAATGCTTGCTGTATACGCAGCGGTGCACTGTATCACATCCAAGAGGTCTCCACAGTCAATCATGTGCCCAACTGAAGAAAATTGGCACCAGGATTAAATGGGTGGCACCATTCTGAGTAGTGTGAAACTGCTGTAAGTGTATACAGCATCATTTATCAGTATTATTTCTGCAAACTAAACACCCTAATAGATTCTGTTCTTATATCAGAAAAGGGAGAAGGGATGACCTAGCATAAATAGAGTGGGAGACATTAATTCTGTGAAGAAAAATATAAATGCAGTGATGGCTCTAAAAGATGGAATCCTTGCTCTTATAAGGGTCTGCACAGCTCAAGAAGCAGAGCTAGACAGTTATCATTTGGAGCTAAAAATGCAGATGAAAGAAATTAAATTATTAAATTATGTCTGTAATACATATTCAGTTCCAAATGCAAAGGAAATATTATTTGATTTGCATACACTTAGCACCTCTTCATTTTCTAAGATGCTGTCCATGATTCATTTGAAAAGGAACAGGACTATTTATAATCTCTCTCTTACACACAAACACACACACACACACACACAAATAAATACATAGACACAGCCATAGATATAAACATAGATACAAATATACACTGACACGAGTACATAATGTCTAATTTTAATTTACCAATTTTAGTTTAACTCAAAAGGCTCTCCCTGTTTAGAACTTTGAAATAACAAAATTCTATTTACAAAATAAATCATTCTGCTTCCAATGTGACATCCTCACAAAAGAGAGGAAAAAAATCCTAAGGGACATACTATAATACAATGCAAGTTTACCCACCACAAGGCAAAAAAAAAAAAATAGAGAAAATATCTCTCCTTCAACAAAAATAATTCATTTCCTCTTCTGTCAATAAGATCATAGGTTAAAGAACCAATGAGAATCCCTTTCAAATTACTATCAGCAAACTACTCAAAAAGAGTTATCTGTTAAATTAGGAATGTCTTCAATGACAGCAGAAAGAATTTCTTGTCACCCTTAGTCAAAGTATAACCCAGATGTTTATTCATAAATTTTAAACTAAAATAAGAAAAAATTTTGAAATTTCTTACCATGTCTGCCAGAGAAATATAAAGGAACATGCCGCCAGCAAGTGCAAAGATAATATTTGGAGCAAAGTTGTTGCCCACCAAAATGCCAAAAGCTAGCCCCACGTAGCAGGAACACGCGGAAAGGAAGTTGAACAACAAGGCCTGTCGAGTGCTCATCCCTGCATTGAGGAGAATCACGAAGTCCCCTAGAGGAAGAAAATAGCAAACAAAGCGTTTTTTCAGTTTGGGGGTGAGATGATAGGTGATCATCAGCGTCTAACGAGGGCTTCTTTACTTTGATGCCACCAGCAGGGTTTCTAAGTGTGGGTGTCACCTGAAACGTCTCATTCCGCTGAAACCGAGCAGTAGCTGACTTTCCCAGGGCGAGCAGAGCCCCTTACCCAGCTCGTGGGGAAACTCCTCGCACAGGATCGCGATGGAGGTGCTGAGGCCCTGGAGGAGAGACAAGGTGCAGGAGGCCCCAATGGCCAAGCCATCGATGAAGTTGTGGAGGGCGTCACTGAGCGTGATCATCCAGGCAATTGTCCCTATTTCTGACAGCTTGGGCCCCTTCAAGCAGGTACATGAGCTTGACTCCTTTTTTTCATCCTGTGAAATGGCAGAAAATCTATCAACAGAATAAACAGCATTTTTGGAAAGTCTAAAGAAATACGGAGAAACAGGAGATGTGTTATATCTTGAGGGAGATAAATGGTTACAACAAAGTTTTTCCTAGTGGATGGGAACCCCTGATCATATATAATAGAGAAAAGGTAGGGGAAAAGGAAATGAATAGGTTGGCAGGCCTTGAACAAGCCACTTAAAGGACATTTTATTTTGCTTTCCCCTTAAAACAATCCTTTGATTTGTATGAACAAATTCCTACTAGTGCCTTCCTGAAATATAGCAGTTATTAACCTATGAATTCGATTCACATACTTTAAAATAAAAATACATTTTTCAAGGACTAAATGTAAAGTCTTTTTCATGTTACAATTTAAATGTGAAATCCGCATTTAAAGCACGATTGCATCCAAGAACATTGTTTTTAGTCCCTCCCATGCCACTAGGTGACTGTGAGCAAGTTACCTGGGCCTCAGTTTCTTCAACTGTAAAATGAGGAGAATGTATTAGATGAGTCATTTATTTTCCCATGACTTACTATGTTTCCACCGTCTTCTTGGAGCTATGCTGGGTTTTCAGGCTGTAACAACATGGTCCCTACCAGCCCTAATTTCAATGATTCGCTTCACGAATTTCATGAAGTGTGATTGAAACAGGCCTGCCTTTACACTAACAGTTCTTTCCATTTTGAAACAATAATAAAAATAGAAAATCTTACAATGGGCCTTTTGTAAGAATTTAAATTTTCACGAAATTTACCAAAATGTATACAATCAAATGTCAAAGCATTTTCCAGAAATAGTAAAATAAATAAAATAAAATAAAAAGATAATAAAATGCAAATACATTTTTAAGTAGGGAAGCAATTTGCAATTAACTAGAGAACATTTTATTCTTAATTCTTCTCCCCTCAACTGTGCCTCAGCAGCTAATCAACATATTTATTGAACATCTGCAATTTGTAAAACAGTGTGCTGGATGCTACAGGAAATGCATGGAAGCAGAAAATACAGCTTCTACCTTCAAGAATTGTATTTACCTTGGAGAAACAAGATGTAAAGTACCTGACTGGCTCTTTTAAAAATACGCACTATATATCCGGCTGAGAGGGACTGCCTTCAGAGCAATCATCTGAGAGATTTTACATTTACTCCAACATCACTTCATTACTCAAAACACCTTGGGGACTGTATTTTCAGAATTAACTTTAGATCTTTCAATACATCTTTTCACTGTTTCATTACTGGCAAATCTTCTCCTTTAGAGGATGATTTTTGTTTGTAGGCATAGCCAAAGTCATTTGGAGCCAATAAATTCTTAAATTTAGATGGAAGGAGGGAAGGCTGTTAGTACTAATAATAGCAGAGGTGGTAGTAGTAGTAGTAGTAGTAGAAGTAGTCATAACAGCAGTAGAAATAGTCATAGAAAGCCATGCAGTTTTATTATGTGCCAGCCATTGTTCCAAGCACTTAGATATTTAATTTCTTTAGAACAATTCTATGAGTTAAGCACAACTGTTATCATCATTTTATAGTTGAGGAAACTAAAGCACAGAAAGGTTAGTTAACTTACCCAAGGATACAAAGAAAGTGGAAATTTTTTTAGTAACTATTTCACTACTCCAAAGGCATGATGGGAGGGGGGGGCAAGAATTTGTAATTTGATCTGGAGGCAGTTCACAAGAATGCCCCCTCCTCTGAAAAAACTCTTCTAAATACTTGAAGCAATGTTGAAATAAGTGTTTAATCTCCTTTCATTTTTAAAAAGCAAAATCTCATCAGCATAAAAAAATTCCATCTGGTCTTAAATTGTGGTCTTTTTACTTTATAAGAAAAACTGAGGCAAATTAAAAATTTCAAGAATTTGAGCAAAAATCAATTCAAATACGGCACCATCCAACAGGAAGCAGTTAAGAGCGCTCCATGGACAGAAGCTCAGGGAGAGACTTATGGAGAAGATTTGAAAGCAAAGCAAGCAAATTACTGATGGGCTATAGCTTACAGCCTAGCTGGCTGTTTGTGACTGGCTGCCCTTAGGCTTCTATTTTGTACCCTTCGGGCATTTACAGGCTTAGATTTGGGTTTGCTTCCATAGACCACCATAGCATTAGAGCCATTTCAATCAAATGGTCTCCATGTTTAATTAATTTAACCATTGATATATCTTCAGTGCACAAAAATATAAACACTTATGATTTAGTACATGGCTTGGAATAAATGCCCCAGAACAGGCAGCAATTATTGCCAAGGGAGAAACAAAGGTGGTCATTAGAGAAACCATAGAGGAAGAGACCATGGCTTCACAAAAATGTATGGCCAGAATACAACTTAGCATCTCCAGTTGTTTTCATCTTCTAACTTGGTTTACTTAATCACATATTTATAATTATTTTTTTGTGTTTTTTTTCCTTATTTTATTTTTCAATTACAGTTTATAATTTCTTTATTTCTTGTGATGGTTTAGGGGAAAGATTACAAGACCAAGTCTTGACAACCTGGTATTATACACTATACACAAACTCTGTATACAGACTCCTTTAATTCTGAAAAAGAAATTAAGTTAATATATCAGGCACGATAATCTTACATCTAAGTACAGATATTATCAACTCTATTTACTATGCTTCCTTTTAGCTTTATAAGTTCAGGTCTCAAATGGCACTGTGGGGTAAGTTAACAGCTATACATTTTTAATAGCTTTGGAGCAAACAAAAGTAGGCAAACATTCAAAAAAGTCTTCTTTAATTTGCCTGGAACTGAGTTACTGAGCAGAGAGAACATTAAATTCAAGCCCTTCTAGTTGAGTCAGTGAATGTTCTACTCTTTCCCTTTTTGGTTCCTGTTTGCGGCTGTCAGTGCTCGCTTGCTTGCTTCTCTGTTGAGCTCATGCACTAAACGTGAGGCTCTTACACCCTCAGCCGTGATGGGACAGCTCAGTCTAGTGAAAAGACCACAGGTCTGAGAGCCAGCACTGAATTCTAGCTGGGCTCTGACAACAACTGCTGTGCCGTCGTCGGCAAAGCTCTCAGCGCCTCTCACCTTAGTTATTAATAGAAATGAAAGTCAAGGCAAATTACAGAATAACCAGAATGGGGACAGAAAGAGTATCACGGACCGAAGTTGTAAGAGTGGAGAGACTAAGTTGAAGCCCGGCATCAGCATGGAGGAAGAAGCAAAGAGCGAAAGAAAGAAAAAGCACCAAGAAATCAGCGTGAAGGAAGCAAGTGGGCTCCCTGCAGAGCAGCTTAGGTTTAAGCAAGGCAGGGGGAGGTCGGAAGGAGAAAGGGGGCAGGAGGGGAGAGGACAGGGGAGGAGGGGTGGCCTGCGCTGGGAGCCGCAGGGACAGGCACGCAGGAGGAGGAAGATGAAGAGGGTGAAGGAAAGGAGACTGAAGAGGAGGAGGTGGAGAGGACTGGGGGGCAGAGGAAGGGTGTGGCTCTCCGGCAGCAGAACACAGGGCCTGTGAACGCAGCTACACCTGCAAGGAAGCAGATGCGGGGGCAGAGATGATGCAGGCCTGCCTGTCAAGACACCCAAAACATAGTGCCGAGGTAAAAAAAAAAAAAAATTATAAAACAGTATGTCTGTTGGGCAGCTTTTTAGAAAAATGATTATTATTGTAACTTCATGATGGTCTAAGTGAAAATATGTTTGGAATGATATATACAAAAATGCTAAGCACGGTTCTCCCTGGGAGACAGTACTGTTTGTGCGTTTTTTATCTTTTACGGGTGTTCTGTTTTTTTTTTTCACTTAGTGTATGTTATTTTAATACTCAGAAAGCAAAAGATTAAAGCCATGGGGTGAGAACCAGCAAGAGGGAAAAAAGAATTTGTGATGATTCAGGAGTTATTATCATCAACAAATAAGGTAAAGCTGGAGAAGCAGGCTGCCTGTGGGTTTGATCTAAATTGAAAAGGTGGCGTATTGTCCCACTAAAATGAATCTTTTTTTATAGGATTAATGGCAGCAAAGATCAGCAGGAGCACAGTCAGACCTCATTCTGCATTTGGGGAGGCAAGATGAGCCATGAATAATGAAAATGTTTTTATGGTTTATTGTTTATATGTTTTATCAGTAAGAAGGTAAAAGCAAACAACCACTGCCAGTAAATATTAAATTCCAAGTTCCATATTACATGCTGAAAAAATTTTGCAGAGTAAGAGCTCTGAAAATGAGAAAAACAAGCCAAAGATGAAAGTGACAACCCATTAAAAAACTCAATAAAGATGGCAGAAGGAAGTATAAATGACAACAAACAAAAGATGAAAATTATATGCAAAAAAACCCATAAAATGTATGCCTGTAAAGGGTAAATTAATATAATATAAATACAAGTAAAAACTATCATTTTAAGAGGCTACAAATAAAGATGAGTGAGATTTATAGGAAGGAGCACTGAATGTAGGATAGCTTAATGATTCAAGGGTATATATGTGCCTTGGCATCAAATGGGTTAAGTTTGAGTATTGGCCCTGCTACTTACTAATGCTGTGTCTCAGAAAGTTACTTGGGTCCTAGCTAATGCACTAAGACAGGGAAAGGAAATAAATGTATATACACATTGGGAAGGAAGAAATATAACTGCCTTTGTTGACAAATGACCTTCTATATAAAAAATCCAAAAGAATTGACAAAAACTATCCTGGAACTAATACACAAATATAGCAAGGTTATAGAATACAAATATATATATATAAGTCAATTGCTTTCCTACATACCAGCAATTAACAAGTGGAACTTGAAAATACCATTAGCTCCCCCAAAAGATAAAATACTTAGGTTTAAATCTAACAAAATATGTACAAGATCTATATGAGGAAAAGCACAAAACTATGATAAAAGAAATCAAAGAAAATTTAAATAAATGGAGAGATAGTCCATTCTTACGGATTGAAAGACTCAATGTTGTCAACATGTCAGTTCTTCCCAATTTGATCTATAAGTCAATGCAGTCCCAATCAAAATCCCAACAAGTTGTTTTGTGGATATTTTTTTATTTTACAATGTATATGGAATGGCAAAAAAATCTAGAATGGCCAACATAACATTGAGGGAAAGGAACAAAGATGGAGAATTGACACTACCTGATGTCGACTTACGATACAGCTACAGTAATCAAGACATTATGCTATTTGAAAAAGAACAGACCAATAGATCAATGGAATGAAATAGAGAGCCCAGAAGTAGACTCATATCAATGTTTAACTGATCTTTGACAAAGAAACAAAGGCAATGCACTGGAGAAAAGATAGTCTTTTCAACAACTGGTGCTGGAACTAGTGGACATTTATACACACACACACACACACACACACACACAATCTAGACACAAACCTCACACCCTTCACAAAAATTGATTCAAAGTGGATCATAGACCTAAACGTAATGCAAAACTATAAAACTCTTGATGACACAGGAGAAAACCTAGATGACCTTGAGTATGGCAATAACCTTTTAGATACAATACCAAAGGCACAATCCATGAAAGAAATAATTGATAACCTGGACTTCATTAAAATTAAAAACTTCTGCTTTGCAAAATACAGTGTCAATGGAATGAGAAAACAAGCCACAGATTGGGAGGAAATATTTGCAAAAGGCGCATCTGATAAAGGACTGTTAAACAAAATACACTAAGAACTCATAAAGCTAAACAATAAGAAAATTAACCTGATTAAAAAATGGGCCAAAGACATTAGCAGACACCCCACCAAAGATTCACAGATGGTGAATACACATATGAAAATATGCTCCACATTATATGTCATCAGAGAAATGCAAATTAAAACACCATGATAACACTATATACCTATGTGAATGGCCAAAATCAGGAACAATGACATCAAATACTGGTGAGGATGTGGGGCAAAGGGAACTCTCACTCATTGCTGGTGGAAATGCAAAATGGTACAGCCACTTTGGAAGACAGTTTGGCAATTTCTTACAAAACTAAATGTACTCTTACCATATGATCCAGCAATTGCATTCTTTGGTGTTTAGCCAAAGAAGTTGAAAACCTTTGTACACACAGATGTTACAGCAGCTTTATACTTGATTGCCAAAACTTGGAAGCAACCAAGATACCCTTCAGTAGGTAAGTGGATAAATAAATTGTGGTATATCCAGACAATGGAATTATTAACATCCTTCCCCCAAAAAATGAGCTATCAAGTCATGAAAAGACATGGAGGAATCTTAAATGCATATTACTAAGTGAAAGAAGCCAATCTGAAAAGGCTACTAACTATGTGATTCCAACTATAGGATATTCTGAAAAAGGCAAAACTATAGAGACAGTAAAAAGGTCAGTGGTCGCCAAGGGTTAGGGGAGGGAAAGGGATGAGTAGGTGGAGCAGAGGGAATTTTAGGGTAGTGAAACACTCCATATCATGCTTTAATGATGCATACGTATCATTACGAATTTGTCCAAACACATGGAATTTACAACACCAAGAGTGAACTATAAACTCTGGACTTTGGGTGATTAGAATGTGTCACTGTAGGTACAACAATTGTAACAAATGTACAGACCTGGTGGTGGACACTGATAATGAAGGAGGCTATTAATGTGCGGGGGCAGGAGGTATATGAGAAATCTTTCTTCTCAATTTTGTTGTGAACCTAAAACTACTCTTTAAAAAATTGAAGTTCTTTAAAAAAATAGTTACTTGGAATCTGATTTTACATTCCTTATCTGTAGAACGGTGAAAATAATACTACCAACTTCAGAGGAGTGTCGTGATGATTAAATGAGATGTTTATAAACCACTGACTGCTCCATGAATAACCACTGTAGCATACAGATCATCTTATCTAACAAAGTACAGATAAACACAGCATTATCATAAGGAAGAAAAACAAAACTGCCTAAGAGAAAAGTGTGGAAAACAGAAGATTTCTCATGTATGATCCTTAAATATATTCAAGAGCATGCTGATCAAGATTCTTGGAGAAAAAAAGAAAATTGAATCTATATTTTAAAAAAAGAGCTTTGTTAAAAGCAAAAAGAGGAATATTCTTAACAGAGATTCTTGAGCTTGAGTATAAATATACTCTTAAAGAAAGCTATTGACTTTCAACTACTGAAGTTCGAGGTATGCGAAAGAGTCAGGGGATTAATTAGCCAGAAAATAAAAAGTATGAAATCTGAGTTAAGTTTATATGAATCAGACAGTTGACTGGGTATAGGAGGGAAAAAAGTAAAGATGTAAAGTAATACATCCTCAGCACTTCATAGTTTACAAAGCACTTCCATCTGTTAGTGTCTTCATTTTCTTTTGACCTTTACAACATCCTCATGAGTAAAATAGAACAGATACTGGTGTTCTAATTTTAGAGATGAGGACGATGACAATCCAAGAATATAAATGACTTGCTTAAAGGCACACAGAAGGTGTTGGGATGGGGCTACTCAATTATTTACTGAGCACCTATTTTATAGCCGGCAGGAAGTGTGTGAAGAATTGAAGACAGAAATATAAATAAAATAATCTCCATCTTGTTGGAATTCACAGTCCAGAAAAGAACACCCAGGATTCAGACGTCAACCCTGTGAGAGGCGGCTTTCATCCGCCTTGCCAGCATGACTCTCCTCCCTCTCGCTCTGCGGTCTGTCCTGGCGCCGTCCTGAATGGGCCACGGCTACAGGCTCCCTGTCCTCTAGTTTCCATTTGAGATTTACCACTGGGGAGCCCCAGAGGGAGTTCAGGGGTAGAAAAGAAGGAAAAGTCATGGTATGTATTCTGATACCCCTTTGTGAGGTCACCTCAGGCTGGCCATGACCCTCAATTAAAGGCCACAGCTCTTCTCAAGACAATTCCCTCCCAGGTTCTAGTAAATGCTCCCACCTTTCCACCTTTGGGGCCATTCCTCGCCCTCTTACACCCCACTCAAACCTATAAATAAACATTCTTGAAATTATTTTAATTTGTGTCCCATCTGTTTCCTATTAAGATGCTAACAGATATAATCATTGGTGCTGGAAATGGCCATAAGGACCAGATCTCCCCCAAATGGCATTTAATTGGGTTTTTCATATATTCATAGTATGGGGAAATGGGAAATTGATTACCCATAGGTGGGCTGCATTTTTTCAGTGAAGCCCAGAATATGAAAGGGCTCTGCAGGGTCTAGACCACGTCACAAGCTTTCCTGCCTCTTGGTACTTATGACCCAGCAGACCCAGTGGAATTGGAAGTATGGATAGCAGACAGATCATGCTCAATATGAACTGGGTGTTATTTGATCAAGCAGGCCATAAAATCAACCATCCACTTCAGCATTCCATTATTAAACTGTATACACAAGATTAGGCCCACACCAGTCTTGAAGACACAAACTGCAACAGCAGGTGATTCAGACTCTCACTGTATCTACACCAAATGCTCTATCTCTTTTCTCTCAAAAAAACAAGGCTTCATGGAGAGTTCCCTACAGCCATTTATCTGCGGCTAGATCTGTAAGTGTGCCAGCACCAGCCAGCTATGCAATCTTACACTGAACTTAAAAATATTGATAAAGAGAGATCCATTAACAGGAAAATAACAATTTCCAGAAACATTGAAAATTGTTTCTTTTCCCTCCATCCCTTCTGTGGAATGTAAGTAAAATTGTTTTGCTCTTTAGGAGTTGAAATAATTGCCTTTCATTTTCAGTTTGGGAGCATATCATTTTACTGCCTTGAAAAAAAAATAATTTAGGAGAAATGTGAAGGGTTTTCAAGAAATATGCTATTTCATCAATGGTATTTAAAGTATATACAAATTAAGTATTTACAGTTATCTCAATGGACTATTTACATCACTCTAAAAGATTGCCTACTGTTACTGCAAATAAGGATAGCATTAATGTTCTGGTACATTTGGGGAGCAGGGTATTATTTCTTATGAGAAGTCTGTATAATGTACTCCCCAGCCCACACAACTCTTTGTTATGGAGAAGTCTTAAAGAGAGTCAGGAGGCACCAGAAAACTGGATAAGTTTTAAGGTAAATTATAGAAAATTTTGGATAGGCTCCTGGAAAGTAGTGTTTCCCAAATGCGGGAATATCTACATTGCTCAGCATGAAGGCTTTCAGAATGATTCAGATGAGGAAACAGGGGTAGGGTGGGGTCTGGTAGAGGAACCACGCAGCAGCTGCCTGGTGTTTACTCGCTGTTTGACATGAATTATGTCAAAAGACCTGAAATGTAGAAGATCCCACCCAATGCACTACAAATGATTGGTTAACTAGCCCTGCAGGAGATGAGGGAGGGAGTGCTCTCTGCTTGGCAGAGAAGATCTCGAAATGTAAGCCTCTTAGGGGAAGATGCTGGGAAAAGTGGGAAAAGATAAGGAATGATAGCTAGATGGCAAGAGGGATGAGAGGAAGCGCTAACAGCAGTCACGGTAACAGAACAGGCAAATAGGACCATAGTGGGGTATTAAGAACTAGGCAGTCTGCCCAGCCAATGTGGCTCAGTGGTTGAGCATGAACCTATGATCCAGGAGATCCCAGTTTGATTCTTGGTCAGGACATATGCCTGGGTTTCGGGCTGGATCCCTGGTGGGGGGCATGCAGAAGGCAGCCAATCAGTGGCTCTCTAGTCATTGATGTTTCTCTCTCTCTCTCTCCTTCTTCCTTCCTCTCTCTGAAATCAATAAAGATTTTTTTTTTAAATGCTTAAGTGTTTTTGTTGTTCTTTGTTTTTTTGACAATTCACTGTGACTAAAAGTTGTAGAGCCAAATCAAAAGCTGCTGGAACACAAGAAATTTTCTTTTTTCATTTCAGCCCAGAGCTTAACATTAGTAGGTGTTCAATAAAAATTTCTTTAATAAGTGATGAGGATAGGGGCTTGTTTTGCTGAACTGAATGGAGAAACGGAACACCAAAATTACATTCTAGTCAGCAGACCTCAGAGTGCATCAGCCTCCATCCCGGTGACCTATAGAGGGCAGGAGATTCTTATCAGCTGCCCTCTTGCACCTAATTGTATGAGGCGGACACATTTTTCAGAAGACTGATGGAAGAAGAGGGCATAAAAATAAGAATAGAAGCAACAAAGGCAATGAACACTGTTGAGTGCTTACTGTATGCAAAGTATTCTCCTAAATGCCATGAGATGAGTACTTCCAACATCAGAATCACAGATGAAGTAATGAGGACACCAGAGGTAAGGACTTGACCAAAACCACACAGCTAGAAATGCAAAAGCTAGGACTTCAGCCCAGACAATTTGTCTCCTAAGCCCATGCAATAATAAAAGGCAGAGAGCCTACACAAAAGAACTGAGTGTTTTAGGTATAAAATTCTGGGTTCAGTACTTTATTGCTATAATAATGGATTATTTTATTGCTGTTGCCAGCCTCCATCCTGGAAGGCACCAGGGACTGAATACACTAATTTGATATTCTGCGGTTTGCCAAAAAAAGGAAATCTTACCCTTTGCAACAGCATGGATGGACCTGGAAAGTATTATGCTAAGTGAAATAAGGCAGTCAGAGAAAGACAAGTACCATATAATTTTACTTATATGTGGATGTAATGAACAAAAGGAACTAACAAGCAAAATAGAAACAGACTCATAGAGACAGAGAAAGGACTGACAGCTGTCAGAGGGTGGGGGGGCCGGTTGGGTAACAAAGCTAAAGGGATTAAACAAACAAAAAAACCCTCATAAACACAAATGACGGTATGGTGATGACCAGAGGGAAAGGGGAGTGGGGGAGGTAGAAGTGGATAAAGGGGGAATAAATGGTGATGCAGGAAGACTTGACTTGGGGTGGTTAATACACAATACAATATACAATATATAGGTGATGTAATATAGAATTGTACACCTGAAACCTATATAACTTTATTAACCAATGTCACCCCAATAAATTCAATTAAAAAATAAATTAATACCTCCAATTATTGAGGGTGAAAATACACCATTTTGGGTCTTTCAAATCTACTCCATAGAATCTGTTGTTTACAGACCACAAAATGGACAGAAAAATACAGTTGTTTTGACTGTCCCTTCCTGAGTTTGTTACATTAAAGAAAATGTAATCTTAGAATCAGAGGCTTATTTGAGACTATCAATACTATTTAAATCTTAGAACATATTCAAATAACTTTGATGTAAGAGTTCTATCTACGGTTTTCTGCAATGTCATTTTGTACCGAACCCACTGTGCCCAACCTACGCCGACCTCCTATCCTAAAACCCGCTGAACTCTTTCCCACCTAGAGACTTTGCACTGGCTCGCTCCTCAGCTGTGACCTTCTTATTCCTGATCTTTGCATGGATAGCTGCTTCTTACAGTTCAGATTTTAGCTTAAATATGTCCCTCACCACTCAAATTAAAGTAGCTACCAAGACATCATCACATAATATTTTAATTCCCTGCACAGCATTTGTAACTCTATGATGCTCAACTAGAACAAAAAAAGTGCAGGAGAGCAGAAACATCTTCTGCCTGATTTACCACAATATCTCCAGGGTACATGACAAGTGAGTGAATGACAGAATGAATAGCTGAATACCATCCTCCTGCCCTTTAATATAGCTTCACTGATCTGACCTATAGACCCAGATGTCATTCAGAACATGAAATGTCACCACAAAAGAAGGCTTAATTTAAGATTGCCATTACTGTTTTACTATACAAGTTGCATAATTCTGAAATTTTGATCAAAGTCACAAAAACTACAAAGAATCCAGAGATAATGTGAACTATTTGTGCAAAAGTGATGCCTTCCCAGTGACAAATTTTTATGATTTTACTTTCCAAGTGTAAAACAACTTCTAGATTTGGGTGTTTGTTTTGTAGCCTAGAAAACTGTTAATGATGATCTCTCACTTCAGCTTTTCCAATGTTTATTTTATAACCTAGTAATAAAAGTAGATGAACTAGAAAGCATCAGACCAGAGATCTGCATGGTTTGTTGAATCTTTATTGGTGCCTTCTCAGCCATTGAATTTTTTTTACTTTAATCTGTCTTCACTGAGTTGCTATAAAAGGTTTAATAAAGTCATGTTCATTAGCAACTTGATATTCCCAAGAAGTAGTTCAATAAAATGAAGTTGGTTCTCTTTCTTTACCTGTAATGCCCTGATACCTGAAACAGAAATAAAAAGCAATAATATCCCACCACTTAAAAATAACTGGCCTCGCCCGGCCGGGCGTGGCTCAGCAGTTGAGCGTCAACCTGGGATCCAGGCGATCGGGGTTCGATTCCTGGTCAGGGCACATGCCCGGGTTGCGGGCTCGATCAATGACTCTCTCATCATGGATGTTTCTATCTCCCTCTCCCTCTCCTTTCCTCTCTCTGAAATCAATAAAGATATATTTAAAAAATAATAATAATAACTGGCCTCACACACTGAGCTCTCTCCTTTCTGATAAGAAGTTGAAACTTACAATATATCTGAATAAACTGGGCCACTGATTAACATGGTAAACAAAGTTAAGAGAGGGAAAAGCCACCACTTAATTAAAATAAATGAGGTGTTATCAACTTAATTAGATTGAAATCCTCAGAAAGGGGCTGAAATTCCCTATCTAAAAAGCAGGCATATAATAAAATCCAGTTTCTCCACCCAATCAATGATCTGACTCTAACCTGATGATCATTTATTAACAGTGAGCACTTAATTTGGTCTTCAAACACCTTCAACTACTTTTTTGTTCGTTAAGATTATCAGTGAAGTGTTAATAATTATAAAAGTGACATTTTTGATCTGGACCTTTGCCTCAGACATAAAACTGAATAGACATGAATATACAGACAGATGAATAGCTAGAGGTGTGTGTGTGTGTGTGTGTGTGTGTGTGTGTGTGTGTGTGTGTGTGATGATCTGTTAAAACTCTACTACATAATACAGTAGTGTCAAAGTCCAAAAGCATTTGGCAAGACCGCACTTCATTTGTATGATGCATTAGCTTTGTGATCTTTCTAATTTAGGATTCTTATTTTGATAGAACATGGAATAGTAGAATATAGTATATAGAATATATAGAATATAGTATAAATTCTGCCTCCTCAAGGGCTTCTCCTGGGGACATAAAATTCATTTATTAAAATAAAACACTTCATGCTTTGGCCAATATTCCATCATGCCATACACTGAGTAAAAATTACTCACCAGGTCTTGATCCAGCATTCCCAAACTGCAGGATGCAGCATGTAAAAAATATAGCACCATATAAATATTTCCAAATGACAGAAATCAAAGAAAAGAAAAAGGCCTATTTTGGCAAATCCAACATTTATGACATAGACAACCTTTACATTGCAAACTTAAAAAAAAAAAAAAAAACACTTTGAAAAAGCTGATGTTAAAGACACATCAACAATAGAATATGTATTTAAATTTCACCATTGCTTATGCTGGTTTGCAACTGGGCTTTCTACACAATAGAATTAAGCAACTCTTTCTGATTTCCCAGAATAATTTGCTTGAACCTCTTAAATTTTTTCCTCGTTTATCAAAGAAAAATATGTTGGCATTCATTCTCAATTTTTTTTATCAATCAGTACGCATGACAGAGCAACACAGAAATTCTTCATTATACTAATGGCAAGGAAATTAACTTGACATCAAACCTAACTGAGTAAAATCTCACTAATTCTTCTAAATTGGGATAAGTCCTGCTTGATCAGTGAATGTAATCTAGTACAGAACATGTTTGGATAAATACACTTTTATTGCTTTTCAGAACTAATAGAAGGCTTCCACAGCCAATTTTCGGTGTGGTAGAGGGTCTTAAGGAAACCTGCCACATTCCATAGATAAGGTTAATGTAGCCTATCAATTATATAATAGCAACTTGCTGTTTCTTTAGAAAATTTTAAAATTTTAGGTGCATCCTGCCTACAATCTGCTTCAAAAGCAAATTTTATAGATGCTGCCAAGATACTCTACAGGACAACCTCTAAGCAAAATAGAACAAATTGTAATTTATCAGCTATGACTGATTAGTAGAGTCAAAATTAACAGGGTTTTGCTACGCAGGCAATCCTCAACTCAGTACAAATTATATTTCAAAATAATTTGATAGAAATCAGAACTGATTAGAGCAATGTTCCCATTAGGAAGTGAGTGTCATGTACCTGGAAGGAACACGGGCTTGGGACTCAAGACCCCAGAAGGGGATCTCATCATAGCTTTGCCATTTATTATCTGTGTGAACTTGAGTGAGTTGCTTAACTTAATGGTGTCTTAAGTTACTCGCCTGTAAATAGATTTAATGCCTATCCACAGGTTGTTGTAGGAATTACTGTAAGGCACCTACTGCAGTGCTCTCTGCAGGGCATTTATTTTCTTTTCTCAAGTATCTCCCTACATCGGAGAGCATTATCTGGAAGACTGTAGAGGCCCTTCAGTGGGTCTTTGAGTCCCTTTAAATTGTAGGCAATAATTGGTGGGTCTGTATATTCTATTGCAAAAGCTAATGAGCACCATCAAACAACTTCCTAAGGGAAGTGATGAAGAACCGGTGCTCTACAGGGAAACGAGGAAATGATCCAACATTTTTCAAAATTAGAAAAAGCCCAATGTTTAAAAATAATAATTGGATATATCCTCTGCACCTAGCAATTTTTGAAGGTGAGTACAAACATCATCTTCCCAGGAGAGCATCCATGTCCAGTTCACTTGCATCTCTCCCAACCCCAGTGTGTGCCACATCTTTCTCAGCCCAGCAGCTGTGCATACCTCTCCTGAAAGTACTCTGCACATATGCTACTTTTACGTGTCTGTACCTTTAAGGAATACCAAGTACATGGTAGATGCCTGTCAAGTAGATAAGAATATTTTTCTTCACAAAAATGTGTTCATGTTTGGATTTCATTCAAAGTAGCCATGTGAATTGATGAGAAACATACAAATCAGGAAGCAATTTAGCTAGTGGTAGCAGTAAGATTTAATATTTACCGCATACCTACACTTATTCATTACTTTTTAAAGATTTTATTTAATCCTACTAATAATCCTGACTGCTAGACATTTTTGCCAATTTACAAATACCGAAAATGAGTTTTAGGAAAGTGAAGTTGCCTGATTAGTTGTCAGAGTCAGAATTTAAACTAAGACCTATGACTTGAATTCTTTTGACAATGCAAAGTTGCTCTACTTTTCATGTTACTAATCAATTAACACACCAAATAAATAACACTGTAGTTCAGAAATGCCATATTTGTGATAAAATATGTTTATTTATTTTGTCTTTCACCTTGTTTCAAGACTCCCCAATTCTAAATGTAGAAAAATTAACTGTATAGATTCATATTTGGTAATAGTATAGAAAAAAATTCCAATAAAATTTAAAACTGAGAAAAACACCTAGTAAATTCTGAATAATGAAGGAACTTTCTTAATCCAATTAAGAATATCATCTTTTTTTTAAAGAAAATTGAAGCAAGCAACCTACTGAACTTAGAAGCATTCCCATCAAAGTCAGAAATAAGACAAAATGCCAGCTATGACTGCATCTACTCAGCATTACCCCATGAGTCCTTGTCAATATAATGAGACAGGAGAAATAAGAGTTATAACAATTGGAGAAGAAAAATTGTGCTTATTTGTTCTCTGATGTCTATATAGAAAATCCAAAAGACTAAGCAAATAAAATACAAGAAATAGTAGGAGAGTTCGGCAATACTGCAGGATACAAAATCGGTATACTAAAATTTGTGTGCTCCTCCATATCAGTAATAACCAACTAGAGAATATAGTAGGAAAAAGAAATATCATTTAGAATACCTGCAAAGCCACAAACTAATTAGTAATAAATCCAATAGGACAGTTTAAAGAGCTTGACATGGAAAATTACAAAACAAAGAATATCTAAAATATTATAAAAATGTCAGCTATCCCTCAATTGATCAGTAAATTCAATACGATGTCAATAAAAATCCCCAAAATTATACTCATATGGAAAAACAAAGATAATTTTCAATTAAAAAAAGAAAGTGAGGAGCATAGTCTTAGAAGCTCATTGTTTACTAAAAAGATAATGAAGGTAGTGTTGTTTAGAACAAGAATTTTTGTGGTATAGGGCAGGAAGAGAATAGAAATTCCCGATACCGACATATTGATATATAGAAAGTTGATATATGTCATAGATACAATGACCCATCTCATAAAAGAAGCTAGGATAACTGCTTATCTCTACAAAAACATTGGATCTTTTTCTTATATTGTATACAAAAATAATTCCATGCGAGAAATTAAACTTTTTTTTTTAAATGGAAGAGTATCTTCTTTACTTTGTCAAAGGAAAGGTTCCTTAATTCTCAGAGAGTAGAAAGCCTGAAGGAAAGTATTGACATACTGAATACATTAAAATTAAAACTTTTTAAAAATAAAATATATGATAAACTAAGTGAAAAGAGAAGTCACAGACTCCAAGAATATATTGTAATCCATTTAATGAGTAAATATTAGGATCTAGAATATATGAAAAACTCCTACAAATGACTAAGACTCCTTGACCAAACTTTAGTCAGGCTCCTCCAAGCCCTCTTCTCAACTACGTCTCAGTCTTGGGCTTCTGTGTCCATCGTCATAGAGTCCAGTAATAGCCAGAATCCTGCTAAGGCAGTTTAGTAAGAATCTCCTCATCTTAGATATCTCACCATCCTGGCCTGCCTTCAGCAATAATCCTATTAAGTTGATTTAGCAAGAATTTCTCCTGCCCTTGATATCTCCTCTTAGTAATTTTCTATTCACCGACCTCCTCACTTTGCTTACTAGTTATAAATCCTCAGCAGTCACTGCTATATTCCAAGTTGAGTCCAATCTCTGTCTTCTGCAGAGTCAACCCATATGGTTATAGTCTTGGCTAAAGTCTTCCTTACCCTTTTAATGAGTGTCAGAATAAATTTTCTTTAATACAAATCAATTAAAAAAGAGAACTAAAAATATGTGGAATAGATGGACAGGAAACACAAAAGTAAACTTTTGACAAGCATATAAAGAGATGCTAAAGTTAGCTAGTAATCAAAGATATACAAAGACAAGTCACAAAAAGATACCATTTCAAACTCATTAAATTGGCAACATATATTTGAAAGTCTGAAATTCTCGGTATTGTCGAAGATGTGGAGAAAATGTGAATTTTCTCCTGCTGTTGATGAAACTGTGACTAAATATAACAGGTGGAGAGTAATTTGTTGTTATCCAGTAAAATCACATATGTGCAGACTCTACAACTCATTTCTTTCAAGTGTAACTATACAGCCCAACTTTTCTCACAGAGATTCTGCAAGACAATTAAGTCTTAATGCCTTAAGATATCCATTATACATAGTAAATTAATTTATCTTTTGTGCACTTAGAATGCACAATATATTTTGTACCATCCTTAAGAGATAAAATAGTCACTTAGATTGTTTTCTATGGGGCTTACTTGCCTCACAAAAATCCAATTGAGAAAAGATCAATGGTTCTGAATCTGAAACTACCTAGACACCGCCCCAGGGCATTTAGAAATGTGAGGGTAATAGGGGCTATTTTTTGGTTGTCATTAATGACTGGAGCGCTGCTACTGACAAATAGTACCCTGGAAGCCAGAAATGCTTAATAGACGACGGTGCACAGGAAATAGTCACACAAAAATTTGCTTTACTTGAAATGCCATTAGTGCCCACCTCAACCCTAGACAAACTCTCACACACAAGCACAATGAGACATAGATAAGAATGCACATTGCAGCATTGCTTTGGCAAAAAGCTGGAAAGAAAAAAATTATCATTATCAGAGAAAATGGATAAACAAGTAGTAAGATCACACAGTAAAAATGAATGTGTGGTGATTTAAGGGGGAGGTGAAGGAGGGAGGGGGGAAATGGAAGAGGGCATAAAGGAGATAATGGTGATGAAAAATAAAATAAAAATCAAAGTAAGTGTTATATCAGAAAAAAATAAAATAAATAAAAAGAGTATGACAGAAAATTAAAATACAAATAAAAATGTATAATTAAAGTGTTAAGACCATAATAAAATGACAGAAATTGCTAATGACCAAATAAATAAATTAAATTAAATTAAATAGAAATACAAGTACTCAAATCAAATTAGAAAGCAAGAAGGTTTTGGTGCTGGGTTGGCGTGGCTCAGTGGTTGAGCACTAACTTATGATCCAGGAGATCACAGTTCCATCCTCGGTCAGGGCACATGCCCGGGACGCAGGCTAGGTCCCAGGTGGGGGGCGTGCAGGAGGCAGCCGATCAATGACTCTCTCATCATTGATGGTTCTATCTCTCTCTCCCTCTCCCTTCCTCTCTCTGAAATCAATCAAGACATATTTTTAAAAAACAAAGAAATAAAAGGGATCCTCTTAAAAAAAAAAAAAAAATTGGTATCTTTATCCTGATAATTCACAAAAAGTGTCTGTCCACTGTGAGTTGGACTCTGAGTAGATTTTCAAAGGTTCTTTGGCAAGCAATATGTGGGATAGGAATTAGTCAAGATTTCTCTCCAATGTCTAGGGAGATTGTGAGGACTTCTCTTGGAATGTCTTGTCTGAACTTGTTAGATGGGCAAGGTACAGAAACCCAGGTACAGAAACTAGGGTACAGAGACTCACCAGGGCAGGAAGCCCCAGAGGCCTAGAAAGGGGAAAAACAAAAACCTTGTCCCCAGGGCAATTTACCCTCTTCGAGCATATTGCTGGTCATGAGGATTAGACCTCCTCCCGAGCCTTCCTCCCTAAAGATAACATCTAGGTCTCTGTTGTATTTCAGCTCCAGGCCCAGAAAAGCAGCAAAACCTGAAAAGTGGCGCGTGCTGTGGTTGCCTCAGGGCCAGATACATTGACTAATGACCCCCTGCACTGGCACTGACCAATCAATGGAGAGTGATTTATCCAATTGTTTATCCATTTCCCCTGAAAGAGCCCACCTGGAAAGCTGATGAATATTCTATTGAATCACTCCCCTGAGATTTCCCCTAAGACCCCCCCTGCAAAAAAAGATAAATAGTTCAGGACAAAGGACCTGGGGCACGCTCCCCACCAGGGTGGCACGTCAGCGCCATCTCCATCTCTCCAAGGGAACCCCACAAGACTTGTAACCAGGGGAGCAATGAATTACCCCCTGAACCTGTCCCCAAGGCCTCGTTCTCTCTCTCTGACTTCTCAGTGAGCCAAAGCAGCCCAGCCTAGGCTCTCCTGTTGCTTCTTCTATGTTCTTCCTTCTTTCACTGTCCCAACTATACTTTGCTGCCATCATGGACCCAAAACCCTTTGACTCAGTGCTGTGTAGCCCTTCCTTTTGGATACCCCTATCCCCATTCCCTCTTAATAAATGTAATTTTCTTTTTTCACCCATCTGAGATGGCTATTTAGCCTGCCCGAACACTACCCCTAACCTTAACCTTTCAGAACTCCTTTTCTTTCTTTTCTTTTTTACTTCAAGATATTCATTTATTCAACAGAAGTTAGATTGGGGGAGAGAGCTATATACAGAGGGAAAAGAAAACCCTAAAAATCTAGAAGTTACCCAGAAGTCAAATTTAATAACATTTTAATTATGGACCTAAAAACACATATCAATGGATTAAAATGATAAACTCCACAAAAGTATTAAGCATTTAAAGGTTTATCAAACAATTAACTAAAATGTTCCCTTTTTATTTGGATATCATAGCAGTCCCTGACTGACCCATAAACAATCCTTAATAGATTAAATAGCATAGATTTGGGTACCTTTCAAAGCACTTTTATATACATTATTTTATTTGATTCTCCCAGCTAGCCTAGTAGTTGGTAGTAAATCAGTAGTGATGCTACCAACCTCCCTGTGTGAGATCAGGAATGTCCTAACTGTCAAATGATTGGCTGATTAATGGAATTACAACAGATGACCCAAAGTCCCTCCTCACCTGGGGGGGGGGGGTAGTCAACTATAAAATACTTTTGCCAAATTTACATAACTGGGACTATGTTCTATCTGAAAAAACAAAAGTAGTGCTTAATGGAGGATTTCCCTTTTTGGTAAGTTGCTCTGGCTACTTCAAACCTTTCCATTTTAACTCTAATTTAATTTAGGTTGCATGTACTATCTCTAACAGTGTGACTTTATTCACTGGTGCTCCATCTTGCCTTTCAAATTATGATTTTTACACTTGTATCCCTAAATTTTTCATCTTTGCAATTTATCTATATAAAATTTCTATATCCAGATTAAAAAATTTACAGCACTAACTACAACCCTTAATCAATTTTAAGAGAGTTTATGCACCCCAATTATTTCAATAATGACAATCAAGTAACTTTCATACATTATCAAAGTGTCATTATTTTAATGCCCTTTCAAATGATCTGAATGTATCAGAGTGTGACAGATGCAACTGGTCTTATAAGTGCATAGCTGAACAACTCGGATAGAGACTGTGGGGCAAAAACTGATGATCTCATTCAAATGGCAAGTTAAACTGGACTTTAAAGTTTCATTCCATTAAGTGTAAGTAAATGTTTCAAGTTCTCTTAGTCTATCTGACAGAGGTCAATGGCAGGATTGCAAGCATTTACATTGAGAAGGTTATCTTTATTACCAAATGGACTTCAAATTTTAAACATCAAACCTAGGAAAGTACTCAAATTGTAAAAAAGATAAATAATAGAGATGAGAATGCATGGAATTCTATATATCTTATCTTCTCATTGCGTTTCTCTGTTCCAGAAGTCAAATACAAGTAGAGTCAAAAGCCTTTATGATTTAGTACAAGAAGTCCTCTTCTAAATGATGATGCATAACTAATTAAGCACATAAATTTAGAAGTTTTTCCCAGAGTAATGAAAGTTAAAGTGACAGGATTTGATGGACTATTACGATTAAAAACTAAGAAAAGAGAGGAAAAAATTGGTGAACAGAAGAGGGAGGAAAATATCATATGCATACGATGTGTCAGACACATTGTTACATAGTTGGCCCATAATAAATTATTTAATTTTCACAAAAAATCATTAATTTAAAGATTTTTCCTAATTATACAACAGATGAACAAAGGTAAAAAGATGTTAATTGGTTTTCCACAAGTCACACAACAAACATTTTATTGCTAAAATGTGAACTCCAAAGCCCTTGCTTTCTCCTATATATTCACTGGCTCTACAAAAGAAGAGAGAGATTCAGAGAAAGCACCAGGACAACTAAAATGGCAGAAGAAAGAAAATAGCACATCACAGAAAGTAACTAATGAGCAATTCCAAAAGGAGAGCATGGTTTTCAGTGAAAAATCTGCCTTTATATTCCCACTATTTAGTCAATAGTAGATACTCAAGAATGTTCTATACTATAGGAATGCCTCGGGAAAAGTGTCAAAAATATAGCATGCTGCTTAGAAAAATCATTTGTATGGTTCAAAAGAGAAATTTGAAAAATTTTAGGTAGATTTTTAAAATTATACACAAATCAATATTTGAGCATATGATGAAGAAGAGGAGGGGGCACGTAAAGACTAGTCGGCAAGTGGAAATATTGGGCAGTGTATTGCAGGGTAATGGTTAACCACATGGACCTTGGAACCAGGACGACAGGGTTTAAATCTTAACTCGGTACCTCTGTGACCTTGGCTAAGTTACTTAACTCTCTGCACATCAGTTTCCATATCTTTAAGATGGAGATATTAATTATTCTTACCTCATAGGGTTGTTATAATAGGGCATAAAACAAGTTAATACATGTAAAGCAATGAAGACAATGTCTGACACATAGCCTTGTTTCAGGATTAGCTAGTCTTTCGAGAAGTTGGACAGTGAACAGTGTAGGGAAGGAGAATGTCTGAGAAATCTTAGAGAGTAACAGGGTCAAGAAAAAAAGAATAAGGTAGAAAAGACTAGAGCATGTTCATAGACCTGGGGAGGAGAGATTCAGGAAAGATAAATGAAAACAGGAAGGGTCTATGGGAAAGATGAGCACATTGGGAGGAACTGGCCTTTAAAAAGCGGAAGGATGCAAGTTCTGACATCAGAGGGAAGGTGGAGAGCAGATAAGGCCACGGGGCAGTTTTTCAGGAAGTAACAAATGAGGTGACACAGCAAAGTTCCAACTCCAAATAGTGATCTCAGTCTCCCCAACAGAGGAAGAAAAGGTAGAAGTGAGAATTTGGGGGAGTAATGAAAAGTTTTTAGAGAAATTATTCTTGAAAATATGAAAAGATAGTCATTAATGATGAATAAAAGTGCACCTAATATCAGTGAAGTGTGGGCTAATTGAAGTGGATTCAGGTACTAATTTTTTTTTTTTAATCCTAACCCTAGGATATTATTTCCATTGTTTTTTCAAAGAGTGAAAGGAAGAGAGAGAAAGAGAGAGAGAGAGAAACATTGATGTGAGAGAAACACATCGATTGGTTGCCTCCCACACATGCCCAAACCAGGGCTGGGGATTGAGCCTGCAACCGAGGTGTATGTCCTTGGCCGGAATTGAACCTGGGACCCTTCAGTCCATGGGCTGACACTCTAACCACTGAGCCAAACCTGCTAGGGCACTTTTTTTTTTTTTCAGAGTTTTTTTTTTTTGTATTGTTGTTTTTTGTGGGTTTTTTAAAAATATAGCTTTATTGTTGAAAGTATTACAAATGTTCCCCTTTTCCCCCATTGACCCCCTCCACCCAGCTGCCCCCTCCTCTGGACTTGCACAACACATAGACTAGAGCCAGACAAAATGGCCTGCAGCAGGCAAGGGAGCATGGAGATGGATCTGGTGAGAGCAAATTTCACTGCCACACCCAGGATTCTTCCTACTGGTTGTCTAGGGACATCGCCTGCCTCTAATTAAACCAGCTTTTCTGTAAACAGCAGTCAATTGCAACCCCTAAAAAACACTTTTTATATAATTGTATTATTGTATAGTTTTTGATTTTAACTAATTGTGAATGTAACCACATACAGGAAAGCAACTGATTTCTGTGTTTAAACCTTGTGGTGTTAAAAACCTATGTGATTTAAAATAGTAAATAGGTTTTTGGTGAAATATGGCAAACTTGACATATATATTTTTCTCTAGTCTCTCCTGGGGCTCCCTGAAATAAAAGAACAAGAAAGCCATGAAGTACAAGGGCAGAAAGAGTGGAGGGTGGAATGATAGCGCTGAGATGCTTACTTTGGAAGATGAGAAGAGGAGGGTGAGTTCTGGCTTCACAGAGGAAGAAATTCATTAAGAACCAAAGTGAGGCCTGACCCAGGCCTCTGAAACATGGAGGGACTGAAGGCGGCAAGTACCTCCAAAGGTGGCAGGTAAAGAGTGAAACTAAAAAGAAGAGAATTCATTGTAAGTTCATTTAGGAAGCAGTTAGAACCCCAGATCCTTTCCAGGCCAATGCAGCAAGGCAACCACCCCAAATGGTAACTAGAGGTTTACCCTTTGAATTGGAGGCGCTCAACTCAAGTGCAGAAAGCACGAATGAAGGTTGGCGTGAGCTGCGGTGCTTGCGTCAGGTATTCACAGTGCTGCAGGCCCCTTCTCCTCCTGCCCTTCAGCCCCACGTGGGCAGCCAGGAATATCTACCAGCCTTCCTACCTCCAGGCAAGAATGAAAGAAAACCAACCACCCGAGGGGAAAGACTGATAGACAAGCCCCACACGTATACGCAGGGCGTCTGATCAGTTTTTTGTATCTCATACCTTTTAAAAAAAAAGTGTTTTCCACTTTTCAGTATAATATTATATAATAGTTCAGTTATATTATGGAAAGGCAGAAACTTTGTTCATTCTGTCCCAATGCATCGCCAATTCTTAGAATAGTGCCAAGTACACATTAAGTGCTCATTAAATATCTGATGAATGAATTAAGTGTATTTAAAATCTGTTGGACTCTCCTAGAGACCCAGAAACATCAAATAGGTTGTCTTTATATTTATAGAGTATCACTTCCTCTCAGTACTGACAAAATGTCTCCTTAACATCACCATACTTTGCAGCTAAATTCTACTTCATTGCACCTCAATTTTAAACATAAAATACTCAATTTCTTAAAATGGCTGATACTCATTTTTCTTTTATTATGAAAAAAAGAGGATTCATATCAGTTGATATTTATTAGTATCTATTCTTAAATGAAAACACAAGAGGTTTTCATTTAGAAAATGGGACTGATTAGAGTCCAGGAGAGGTGAGCTAGATGGGCCCTCTAGTGGCCCTGAAGAGCTAACACTCCTCAAAATATGTAACATTCCTAGGGAGTCAAGAACAAAATAAACAAACAAAATAGAAACAGACTCATAGATACAATTGGAGGGCTGGGTAAAAAGGGTGAAGGGATTAAGAAATATAGATTGGTAGTCAGAAAATAGTCTGGGGGTGTAAAGTACAGCATAGGTAATATAGTCAATAATATTATATTAACCACATATGGTGCCAGGTGGGTACTTGTTATATCAGGGGAACACTTTGTAAAGTATATGATTGTCTCATCACTATGCGGAACACCTGAAACTAATACAAAATAATACTGAATGTCAACTGTAATTGAAAAAATAAGTTTTTTAAAAACAACTAATAAACACAGTCCTTCCAAAGCTATAGATTCAGGGAAAAGACACCCTCAGTTGCACAGATGCTGAAATGACTTCTCCACATGACTATACAGTAACCAGTCAGAGAGAGAAAAGAAGAAAGCAGCTAGTGTCACGGGGTGAAATGTGAAACATTACCTAGTGGCAATAAGTGAGTAACTGGAGAAATGGAATCCTGTGCTCCCTTCTCCCCTCATAACCGTCTTCTTTTCCCCCTGTTACCTCCACTTTTCCTGAAACGTGCATGTTCCTGTGCGTGTGCTCCATGCCCACAGGGACTGCAGTGCCTCACATTCACAGGGTCTGGAGCAAGGGTACTAAGGAAGTTTCCCATCACATGTATAAATCTTTAGAAGTTATAATCAAGCTAACAAACTGTTAAATAAAATATCTTCTATCCTCATACTATTATAAATATGCTTCCATGGCAACAAAATTTTTAAAAAGTTGTGCAAAGCTATAATTTTTTATATGACTGGGTATAAAAAAAAATACCACAGGCAACTAAACATCAATATTATTGCATGTCTGAGTATTCTGTGTGGACCAGACTTGCAATGAGTAATAGTGACATGCCCAAGTCACGCATTTCAGTTATACTGTGACAATTCTTTTGCCCTTCCTACATTCTAGCAAAATCAAGAATCACGCTGTTATAATCTAGATTGTCACACAATTTGTGTTCTGTTGGTAGTAACGTCGAATTAGATTACTTTTCATAACTCACGCTTAGATGGTTTCTTACTATTTTCAATTTGGAAAAACTTTATTGGGTTGAATCAGTAGCAACAGAAGTCATCAATGAAAATCTTAAGGCAATACTTGGACTCAGAAATGAAGCAAAAATTTAACATGTCATGTTCGATCATTGTAAAGGGCTCACCTGGGTTAAATTATTTATATCTTATAAAATATTAGAAAATATTTTAATTTTATAACTAATATCACTATCACTTATAGTACAACATCTACTGTCTCTTAAAGTCCTATCTAGACCCTTATGGTATTCCTTAAGTTCCACGTCTTTCAATTTTTTAATGCAATATAAAGAGAAAACTGAAAATAACAGTATTTTGCTCAATTTGTTTAACTCTCTTCACTCAAAACTATACCTTCAATCAAAATAGCCAGAAAATAATCCCCATAAAAAATTAGTGTAAGGACTATTTATATGGGTCATCTCAAGGCCTGGTACCTGGTCGTCATTCTGGTTCCCACCTTCTCTGCCTTCACTTGAACTTCTTATTCCTAGGGGTACATTTCCAGAATCCAAGCTTCTTTCCACCCTCTCACTAGCTTAGTAGTTTACCTATGTCTACAATTCCACAGTTGTTTCTATTCAGAATGTTAAAGAAATTGTGCCACTTGCCTTTAGCATTGATGTCAGGAAGCACAATGCCATTTAGCTTCCAGTTCCCTCATATTTCTTTCCCAGAGATTTACATGGCTGGCTCTTTTTTTTTTTCATTATCCAGTTCTCCACTGATCTCTTAAAGGATCTTTCTTTTCTTTTTTTCTTTTTTTAATATATCTTTATTGATTTCAGAGAGAGGAAAGGAGGGAGAGAGAGATACAAACATCAATGATGAGAGAGTCATTGATTGGCTGCCTCTTGCAGGCCCCCGACTGGGGATGGGGCCCGCAACCCAGGCATGTGCCCTGACTGGGAATCGAACCCCGATCGCCTGGATCCTAGGTCGAAGCTCAGCCGCTGAGCTACACCTGGCTGGGCTTAAAGGATCTTTCTTGATCAGTCAATCAAAGAATCTCCCACATCACCAAGTTTTATTTTCATCAAAATATTTATTGCTACCTGATATTTTCTTGTTTTACTCTGTTATATATCATCCCTTTCTGCTGAATAATCTATAAGCTCCAGAGGAATTAATTTGTTTCTGAGTCCCCAGTGCTTAGGATAGCAAGCAGGTATCAGTAAATGTTTATGGAATCAATGAACAAAAGCCTGTACACTAGCACTACAACCAGAAGTAAGAATGGTCTTTCGGTTGATATTCCTGCATTATGTAAAAACAGGACCGTGTCTAGGACTCCAACTTATATTTACTGCAAATGTGTCTTCTGGCCATAGTGAATTATAAACCAGGAGTCCTAAAACTTAAAAAACTAAAATCATACTGAAAATACTCAGGGTACACTATGTAAAGTATATGGTTGCCTAACCGCTAAGCTGTATGCCTGAAACCAATACAAAATAAAATTGAAAGAAAAAAAGGAGAAATAAAAAACAAAACAGGTAAGAAAACTAAAATCAAACTTTTGAGCAATTCAATTTATTTGTCCTCAGAAAGCAATGCCCTTGGGACAAATTATCTTCTTTCCCCTACAAAAAATTAATATTTATGAAGTTGAGTTAATGTCATCATCTTGATTCAAGTAGAGCAGTGACATGAAGGCGGCAATTCGGCACGGTTTATAAGAGCACAGCCTTCAGTGTCAGAGGGCCTCAGTCCTAATCCGAGCTTCACCATTTAGATCTGTGTGTCCTTGGGTTTGTTATTTTACCTCTCTCAGCCACAGCCTCCTAATTATAACACTACTTGTCTCCTTGGCTATTATGAAGATCAAATGAGATCATTCATCTAAAGTTTAGGTGTAGTCCTTGAGTATCTAATAAATGTTAGCTATAATTATTTTAAGAAATTATCTATTTGAACATTTCCATATTCTTAGCAAATCTTGGCCAAAGCATCCTTCATTACATTGCATGAAATCATTCTCTCTCTCAGCTTACTGCAAACACAAATTGCCTCTTCAAATGCACTTGAGATTTTCCTTAATCAGTTGAAGGATATGACCAACCATGTTTTCTTTCCAGAAGGAAATTCAGGTCACTTTCCATAATGACCTTGTCCAGGTATCTTTTTTCTACCTTTTTTCCTACCTTGACTGGTTTTCCTTTTCATTTTATTTTGAATTGTCCTCTTGGCGTTACTTTTAACTTTGTAGTTTGTGAATCTGTCATTTTAAGATGAGTGACTCTGGAGATATTATTTAATATCTAAAGCTCCACTTTCTTAATCTGTCAAATGAGAATTGTTGTGGACCACAATGACATTATCATCCCAGCATCCTTCTTAATACTCACTCCATATCCCCTTGGGGCCATATAAGAGGCCCAACCCTCTAAGCACTTAGATTAATCTAGAAATAGACATCTAATTCAAGCTGGACCAAGAAAACCTATGCCAGGAATTCTAGATTTAAAACTGAAAGAGTCAGGTCAATTTCCTTTTATAGCTGAAATTATAAGAGATAAACCTCAGAGGAGTTTCTAGTGTCTATGTTTCCCACTTATTTAGGAGGTGGTCCATAGTGAAGAAAAATGCATGCAAGGAGAATAAAACATGGGGAGGGTCCCTAATGATTCTAATGGTCTTAGGCTCTTGCTTTTCCTGTAGCATGGCTATTCCATTGGATATCCCACCATTCTTCCAATAAATTCCCCTTTTTGCATACACAATTTGGATAAGATTTCTATCACTTGAAACTGAAATATTTCTAATATGAAGAAAACAAACCCTACTTTGAATCATTGTTATAAAATGCAAATGAGATAAAATATTTAAGTGCCTAGCATGTAACCTGGCATATAATACCTGTTCAAGCAATGATACCTATTAACATTATTTAGAAAATGAGAATACAAATTCTAAGTCAATTAATAATTAACATAATTTTACTAGCTTACAAATCTTCTTTCTTCTTACAGTTTCAAAATCACTCAAAGGGATTATTTGGTTTTGGATCACGAAAGAATTGCAAAATAAGAGAAATGCTTTGATTAGTTTTGCTACACACTATTGCATAAATCTAAGTGACTGTTACACAGTTAAACAATCTTAGAGAAGAGAGAAGCCTCAGATACAGTAGCCCATAATTTCTTGCTTAATTCACTTGTTTAGAGTAAACATAGGGAGGGAAAGTAAAAAAAAAAAAAAAAAATGCAGACTTACATTTTACTTATCCCACATATACAGGAGCAAGTCTGGCCCATTTAAATGTACAAAATACTGACTTGGTTGTATTCACAGCAATCTTCACATAGCGTAAAGGATCAGTTAGTAAAAAAAAAAAAAACACAAAAAACAAATGGAATTACCATACCTGGAGAGATACCACACTGACATTATCAAAATGGATGTGTCCATTAGGCTCTGTGACAGCCGGGTTTGCATAGCAAGTCACACCATTGATGGCAGGTAACGTCTTAGGTTGATGAGTTTTTTCTGGAGAAGGGCCAAAGTCATCATTTCTAAAGTGGGTGTGATCATTCTGCATGGAAAAATTTAAAAAGTGAAAAGGGGTTATGAGAAGAAAAAAAGATGGCTCATACAGACAAGAAAATAGAGTTTAGTATTTTTTATTTATAAGAGAAAAATGTTATGTCTGTGCTTTGTGTACCCTCATCTTTTTAGATTTATAAAGTTTCTCTCCCTTTACATGTATCCTCATTTATTAGAGTTTGTTATAACTGTTTTTCATGTGAGGGTATGTATATCTTCTTATTTTGTTGAATATGAATAGACTATCTGTTATTCAACGTTAAATTCTTAATACTCCAAATTCTGCAGTATAAATCAAGTGTTTCTCTTATCCTTATCAATATATTGACTCTTTTCTTTGTCCTCACATTCACAATATAATATATGAACAGTTCATGGAATTCTTAGAATAAAATCCATTCCTTTATTTGCCTATATAAAGTAGCTTTGGTGGGTAACATATCAAAAGTTTTAAATAAAGTCCACTTACCTGACCATATGTCTTTAATAACATCTTAAGCATTCTTTCAAAAAAGAAAAGTAAGTAAAAGCCACCAAACACAGCAACTGCCTTCTCAACATAGTTGTCAGTTTTGGGATTGAATCCAAATGCCTGGGGAGAAAAAAAAAAAAAAGAAATTCAGGTAAAACCAAGTAATTTACCTTTATTTCTAGAAAATAATACCAAAATTTCTCAGTATTCAACTTTCACTAAGGTTCTACATTCCATCTTCACGTCCAGATAATATTGGGGACTTACCTGCCAAAATCACAAAACAGAAACTCTGAAATTCAAGTAAGCAAACTGTAAGAGATGCCTTAGAAATCTCATAACCAGAGGATGCTCCGGCAAACAAAGACCCGGGTACCTTCCTGTTTCCTAGCTCTAACACCTGCAGAAACACTTGCCTTGAAAGAGGAAACTTTAGTAGTAAAGAAGCAGCACTGAATTCCACATTTGTAAGATAATATTAGATCTAGGTAATGAAGGTAAATGAAACACTATTTGCTTTCTCTAAAAGTAATATATTTGCCTATCATATCCAGAGTCAAGTTTTTAAGCAAATATAGCAAGCCAGTTGGATTACTGTTTTCCCAAGAGAGATCCCCTTGAATCTAGAGGATTCTGATAAGTCCTAAAGAGATTAAATAAATGAAGAACTTGGCCCAAGAATAAAGAAGAAAAGATGTAAAGTACCAGGTGTGAGCACTCTCACACACGCGTGCACAAACACACACACAAAATTATGAGAATGGGAATTCATTCTTTGGAGGACATAGGACAAGAACTGGAGTTTGAAATTATAAAGAGTAAAGATATTCTTAGCAGACAAGAAACACACATTTAAAATAAATAAAACAGGAGAAAGCTTTACACCATTCCAGACATTGTAAATCTTCCTTCCCTCTAAAGAGCAACCTAGAATAGAGGATGCCTCGGCTCTTGTTCATGTCTGCCTCTGGGGAGAGCTCATGGTCACATCTTCATCTGAGTGCCTTCTCTATGCTTGTTTATTCAGTGCAAAAGTGGCACAAAAATACCTACTATATATATATGTAATACAGAAGTTATGAAAATCAAATGAAGTAACAAAAGGAAAAGAATTTTGCCCAAAAAAAGAGAAATAACTATCTATGGAAATTTGAGGTAATATTACAAAGACAGGTTCTTCAGTGCTTATATAATTCTCTGAGTACATCCATAATTCCTTAATTATTACAAGCAGGCAAAAGGACATCTACAAATGCTGTTGAAGAAGTTTCTTATTTTCCTGAGACATTTCTTATGTATCACTACATTTTCATCTCTATAGTTGACATGACCTTCCTAGCTCCTTTCTAAATATAATAATAACAACAACAATAAGTCTATGACTCTAAGAAGTTACATCCCCAATTTCATTTATAGCTGTGAAAACTAAAAGAAGCTTTAGTTATAGTTTTCTGAAAATTATGACATGAGGGTAGTACCCTGAGCTACTATTTTTCTCTTTGCTCAGGGAACACCAGCCCATCTTTGTGTGTGCATTGGGGGTGGGGGGAGATACAGCCCATGGGTATATATTTCTCTAGTTCCCCTTTGTGGCTTCCTCCTATTAGTGTCTCTTTCTCTTTCCCCTCTCTTTCCTCTCAATTATTTTCCTTCCTCTTTTTCTCTTCCTTATACTGTATGGCCATAATATAGATTTAAAATAAAACACGTATGTTATTTGTTGATTAACCGAATAGTGCATTATCGTCAATGTCAGATCAATAAGACATTTTATAAAAGGAAAAAAATAAGCTGCTCTTTACTCATTGGCCTTCAATTGATTTTTTTTTTTCCACAGTGGGAAAAAAAAACAATGAAAAGGTTTGTGAGCCATGCTCTTATTTATCCCTTAGTGTCCAATAGCTGTAGTAAATATATAAGGAAATTTTGTGGCATATCTTCAATAAATTTGGCATTGTACACTCTTTTGAAAAAAGTAAATAAATAATAAAAGTAAGTAGAAAAATTAAACTGTCCAAATGAAGGACAGAATAAAACGCTAAGGCCCTCGGAGGTGTCCCAGAGCTGTCTAAGCACGTCCTGGTGGCTGGCCTCCTGGAATAATAATTTTATCTCTGACACTGACATTCCCTGCAGCTTGACACAAGCTTTTTCATTTGCTGTGATTCAGCTCCCTTTTACCCAAAACACCATAAACCAGGCCATAAAAGTCTGTGAGAATCATGGAGGTTTAAAATGTACAAAGCGCTAAAACATTTTAAAGAAACAATTATTCACAGAAACAGATAGCAACACCCTTACCTCTGGAATAAGTTGAAAAATTGCATTTGAAAATAGAGTCCCAATAGCTAGCCCCACAAAATAGGTCAAAATCTTGGGGAAGTAAGATTTCTTTATCAACGGAGTCAAAATCAATCCGAGGAGAGAGGCCAGATTAATAATTGTCACTGACAGGAATCCATATCCCCAAACTGTGAATCAGAGGGGAAAAAGAGAAATTACTCAGAGCAAAGGAGCCAAAATGAAGTCTTACTATACGTTAAACCTGAAACAAATTTCTTCTTTAAAAGCTTGAGACAGATATCTTTTTTTAAACCACAAAATCATCTCAATGAAAATTATATAGAAAATTGAGACCACATAGCCTAATAAATATTAATAGAAACACTGCCTATGTTTTCATTCCTAAGTCATCATTATGGGATCAAAGAATTGTATAGCTTGCAGGGAATTTGGATAACATCTAGAATAGTGACAATCTGAAGCCCACAGGCTCCAAGACACTTAGTCTATCTACTGGTTCACGGCCTAGTTAAAACTCAGTCTTTCAGAGAAATATAGAGGTCATGTGAGTTTCAGGAAAAAGGTGTGGTAGATGGGTGGTGGGTTAACTTCAAGGGGGCCATAGCTGCTGACACCGAGCTTGTCATGATCGCTTACTTGTCTGCAAGCGCCTGCAGAGAGCACCTGCCTGGGGAAGGCAGTACCTCAGCTGAATCCTGAGCTGGGCCCAGCCCAGTGCAGGCGGCCCTCGGGACAGGGACCAAGGGGGCAGGAGAGAGCAGTTACACGGCACAACTGCCCCTGCCCGGCCAAACCTGTGGCAAGAATATCCTACACAGTAGGGACCCTGGTGGCAGAAGGAAGTGGTGCATCTTTCATCTCTAGATCCAGGGCCTGGAATCCAACAGGTGTAGTAAAGCACCTATTAAATGCTGTTTAGAATAAAATGAATAAATATCATCCTAAGCTCTACAGTTAATGGCATGTGTGACCTATTGCCTTTGGGCCTCAATTTATCCTAAAGGAACTGGTTTTTTAAGACACAATGGGAATGCAAGTGAAATATATTGTGAGCCCAGGAAAGTCCCGACGGCAGCGCATGCCGACATACTAATGGCCCCCTAATTGTGTGACATGTGGCTTTGCCTGTGGCCCTCACACACTGTGCACAAAGGCAGTGTGGAAGATTAGAAAGCTGGCTCTACATTGCAGCTTCTTTGTCCAGAAGACATTTTTAAATGTTGGGCCACTTTTCTCATGGACACTATCAGTTGAGTACCATGGTAGCACTTAATGCTTAGTAAGTGCTCGCCGTGTGCCAGGCACTGCACTGATACTGATTAATACAAGTATTGATTCATCTGATCCTCACAAAACCCTATTACCTCCTTCATATAGTTGAGGAAACCAAAGCATATGGAGTTCAAATGAGCTGCCCAAGTCATGCAGATAGAAAGTCATTTAGTTTTCAAACCAGGACAGTCTGTTTCCAGGGCCCACATTTTTTAGCAATATGTATCATTACTCTTGTAGAGGTAATTTAATTTTTAAAAAGCCCATGGAGCTCAACAAAGCTAAACATTTTATAATATGCTTTATGAATATAAGACTGGTCGCCATTATTCTAGTTCAAGCAAATCTATCTACCAATAAGCAATCTTAGCAAATGTTTATGGAACCTAGGAAGTGAAGCATGATTCCTGCCAACAAGCAGCTTGCATCTTTTACTTGGGGAGCTGAAAAGTGTGAGGACATGCCCATGCACAAAGCAGTATAAGGTAGCCTGTGCTGAGTACCAAATGAAAAGGACAGGTAATGAATGTTACTATGGCCCGGCCGGGCTTGGCTCAGTGGCTGAGCGTCAACCTAGGATCCAGGCGATCAGGGTTCGATTCCCGGTCAGGGCACATGCCCGGGTTGCGGGGTAGCCTATCAGTGACTCTCATCATTGATGTTTCTATCTCTGTCTCTCCCTCTCCTTTCCTCTCTCTGAAATCAATAAAGATATATTAAAAAAATAAATAAATAAATGTTACTATGTTACCACAAGAATCATCACATAACTAACCATGACTTTATTTTCTCCACTTTCCTACCCATTCAAGACTCCTGACCATGCCCTACAAAGTCCTCTCATTGGACCTACAGAGGTCTACATCATTCCCATGTATTATCTTATCATCTAAAACAACACCTGCTATTCTCCTCAGACTTTCCATGTAGAGAAAGTTCTCAATCTCACATCTTCCTCCATGGTATAACCATGTGTAGTTTCCCTTAACATGAATAACCTTCTTTCCCATCACTAGCCTACATGCATTCATTCATTCAGCCAATATTTATAACTTCATTGGGTAGACAGGATGTATACATGTTGAAACTAAAATAAAAAAGCAAAGTTTTTCAGTATCAAATGGAGGCAAAGCCACATACACATATTGAACTCATCACTTTCCCCTATGGAATCCTGCTCCACTACCCTTGTTCACTATCTCCATAAATAGCAGAAACGTTAGGATCAATTTCAATTGCTTGCTCTCCACCAGTCAATTCCATATATTACTGGTGACCAAACTCTATCAATTCTGCTTCTCCAGCTTCTCCATCTTCATTACCTAAGCCTTGAGTTCAGGCCCTCACTATCTCTCACTCTCATCTGCTGCATTATGACAGTTTCTGTCTGGCCTTCCTCCCCCCACTTAACATGGCCACCAGGCTCATTATTCTAAAACACAGCTCTGATCATCTCATGTCCCTATTTGAAATTGCCCTCCATCAGATGACTCCCATACAACCTCACCAGTGTTATTTACCCCCTTCTCAACATGGCCTTTATGCAGACACAATGTTTTCCAAATAGAGAATTACCTTTACTTGTGATTCTCTATCTAGGAATATCTTTCCATGTTCATCGCCTGAGAAACTCACACAAGCTCTCCAAGCCAACTCAAAGACCTCCCCCCGTGAAGCTTCCCTAGCTCCTCCAGGCAGCAGTGCCTCGCTCCTCAAGCTCTCCATAGCTCTCTGAAGTTAACTGGTCCACTTACCATTTATTGTGTGCTACAGTAATTTTATCACTTATATGTTCGTCTATGCCATATAAATTATGATATTCTCAAGGAGGGGGCTATGTTATATTCATCTTCAGTGCCTAAAATGTTCCTTAGCAAATAGCATACACTCCTTGATAAATGAATTAATGAAGCCCATATTTCAAAGTGCAGCTCAGAACTCTGTCAAAAAATACCAATTCATCTGCTTATCCAATCTTTCTAACTTTCCTTAATATTGTGATAATGCACAAGTTTATTAGAACCACTTGGGGAACTTTGGGAGTGTGAATCATCACTCTTCTAGGCACACTGCTTAGTTTCCCCTTCTTTCATTGTTAGGACACTATTCAGTGGGGGGAGGGGGAGAATCCATCATCTACTCAACTGAGGCACCAAAGAATGAATTAGTATAAAAATATTCCTTGGATCTCTCCATATACACATAGGACTCCCTCTAATTACCTGTTTGAGATTTTCTGCTTCTTAGTGAACTCAGAAATATTTTAATAAATTTCCAGGGAATGTTAATAACAATAGTTAACATTTATTGAATGCTAAAATGTGTTAAAATTCTTCTAAAAACCTCACCTACTTTGTCATTAAATTCTCCTGTTTCATAGTGGAATTTTTTTTACAGGAATATCATAAAGCCAGTTAACACAGTCCCTGGAATATAGTAATGTCTTCAATAAATGTTATCATTATTTTTTTTTAGTTAGTAAGTAGACCAGCATATAATAGTTCCTTTAGCTCACTGTTATATAGTGAAAGAACAACAGACTAGGAGTTAGGAGCTCTAGACTTTCATCTTTCCTCACGTATTGTGCCTAGAGAAAGCCCTTTAACCTCGCTGGAGCTTAAGACATGTCATCAGTTGTACTACGGAGTTGAACTATGTGATCTCCAGGGATGCTACAAGTAAAATTTTATTATTCTTATCTGTTTTTGAATTAAACATTTTGTAATTGCATCAAAATAATGAGACAATTTTGGACCATAAGTTATTGTTAAAACTTAATTTATCTCCTAAAGAATTTAATTTACCATCATTTATTGCACTCACTAGTATGACTTTATAAAGCACCTGAAAGGCATTTTCAAAATCACAAAACATGAATTCTCTGATAAATGAGATTCATATGTGACCACTGAAACATTAGTGCAAGTGTGTTCATAAAATCCTTGTATCGTAACTCCTTTGGGTTACTTTTATTTTGATTTTTCATTGAATGAACTCAAAAGTGATTCTTTATTAAATGAACAGTTATATCAAGAATCCAGTGCATTTCATTATTTTAAAAAATATATTTCTCTGTGTGGGAGGAATGGGCTTTACGGGCCAGGAATGAATGAATCTTTGAAAACATGTATAAGAAGAACAAAGACGTGTCCTTCCTACTCTATGCCAGGCACCGTCCTAGGCACTTGCATATGTTAACTCATTTGATATGCCCAAAAATTCTATAAGGAGGGTATTATTATTTCATAGATGAAGCAACTGAGACACAGAAACATTAAATATGTTGATCAACTTCACACAGCTGCACTAAAATAAAACAATTGATATCGCACCAAAAAAGGCATTATATTGTCAAACTAAATATCCTATATTAGTAATAACAAGTACCCCACTAGTTTCCCTAGTTCTCCAGAAATATATCTGTAACTCCTCCCACCCCATCCCACCCACTCTGGCTCCATTTGAATTCCTAAGATAATGTACGCCCTAGGAGGAATCTCTCTTTTGGGGATCCTCTGATACTTGGTGCCTTTCTAATCTTGTAAGTAAAAACTGTTGATTTTTCCATATTATGACTTTGAAGTGTTGACCCTAGAATTCTCTCTCTCCCTGTTTCCACTTCCCTGTTCCCACATCCTGATACCTGAGATAGAGTAAACATGAGAATTTTTTTCTGAAGCCTCACCTCCTGTACTCATAATTATGTTCGTTATACATATTTTATTGAACAGACATATATATATATATAGTACCTAACCAGGTAGCATTCCAAATGTTTTGCCAATATTAAGTTATTTAATCCTCATAGTACCCTAGGAGAAAGAGACTATTTTAGATGAGAAAACTGAGGCAGGTGGACATAAATAAAATCATTTGCCCAGCACAGCTAGAAAAATTACAGAGCTGGGATTTGAGCCCAGGTGGGCTGACTTGAGAATCTATGCTTCTGCTATGCTGTACTGTTAGTAAAAGTTAGTACAGGAAGCATTCACTGAATTTACTTCTGAGTGTAAAGTGCAAACTGTATTAACGTTAGACAGACTTGTAGAAATATAAGCATATTCCCACTTAGTACAGATTCCATTAAAAATATTTGCTTGAACAATAGCTGTAAAATTATTGTTATTCACAAGTATACTTTGTGATTTCTATCTTTGTATATGTAACTACAGAATATAAAAGAGAACATGGGTTCTGAAGCCAAGACAGCCTGGTGTGAACTTGGCTCTATTATGTACAAGTTGTGTCCTCCTGAGCACATGACTTTAAACTCTCTGTGCCTCAGTTTCCTCAGCTACAAAATAAGAACAGCGGTTCCTACATTACATAGTTGTATGAAGACCAACTTAGCTGACATGCATAAAGCACTTAGAACAGGACTTGCAACATGGTAAGTGCTACGTAAGAGTTGGCTTACTCATTACTTTTGTCACTGTTATTGTTGTTCCTGTTGTTCCCAGGCAGAAACCGAGTAATCATGCATTCAAAAGGAATCCAAAAATTAAACAAAACAGGCTCTCCCTTTGTCAAGGCTTCCCTTTTATTCTCTGTTTTTACCCTCTTTATACTCTCTAGTATGCTCATGTTAGATACGCTCACTCAGACCGGCGGCTTCAAACTGCCATCTTTAAAATGACATATCTCCAGCCCAGCCGGTGTGGCTCAGGGTTTGAGGGCTGGCCCACGAACCAAGAGTTCACTGGTTGAATTCCATGTCAGAGCACATGCCCAGGTTGCACGTTTGATTCCCATTAAGGGGCGTACAGGAGGCAGACGATCAATGTTTCTCTCTCATTGATGTTTCTCTCTCTCCCTCTCCCTTCCTTTCTCTCTTAAAAAAAATAAATAATTTTTTTTTTAATAAAATAAAATGACATCTCCAGCCTCTGCCTATTCTCTGAGCTCCCAGTGTGTGCATGCCACTGCCTACTGGACACCTCTCCTTGTTGGTCTGCATCAGTGTCTCAGACTGACCGTGTCCAACTCCTGATCTTCGCCACTGGCTTCCTCTAACAACAAACTTCTCCCCAGTCTTCTCCATCCCGGGAAATGGCAGTCACCTATCCACTTTTCAAGAACTCGAGCCTTAATTCATTGTTCCCGCCCCCACATCCAAACCAGAGGGAAACCATTTTAGCACGGGCTTTGAAATCAATCCTGAATCTAGTCACTTCTCCCCACTCCCACTGCTCCCACCTTAGCCCAAGTCCCCATCATCTGAACACCAACCCCTGGCAACAGCCTCCTGACCAATAAATCTCCATGCTTGTGCTCTTCCCCCATGACCATCTATCCTTCAAATTGCAGGGAGAACCGTCTTTTACAAATCCAAATAAAATCCTATCGCTCCCTATTTAGAACCCTACAACGTCTTCATACCACACTCAGAATAAAATCCAATCAATTTGCTGTGTGCTACAAGGCCCCGGGCTCCCCCAGGATGTCACCTCCATCTGTCCTCCCTCCTGTTCACTATGCTCCAGATGCACAGACATTCTTGCTGCTCCTTACATATGCCAAGCACATTCCCAAGCTTATGCTGAATGTTCCTTGGACCTCGAATGCTCTTTCCCCAAAGATCTTGCCATGGCCCTGTCCCCCATCCTTAGTCAAGACTCTCTTCCATTGTAATCTCATCAGAAAGGCCTCCCTTTACTCATCTAAATTCACACTCACCCACCATCTCCTTCTGTTGTGACCTACTTTATTTTCTTCAAAGCATTTACCCCTCTGAAATCATACTATTGATTTGTTTGTTTGTATAAATGATTATCATGCTTCTTCTCCGCTACGTCATAAACCCCTAAGAGGGCAGGAAATGTTTCTTCTTGCTCATGACTGAATCCTCAATACACAGAACACTGCTTAGCAACTCATTCAATAAACATGTATTGAATGTACAAATAAACAAAAACAATGAGAATTGAAATACCTTGGGGCAGGGTAACAATTCAGGAATACCAAGAAATGGCAAAGAGACCCCCGAACAATTGGTTTTATCTCATTTGTGAAAGAATTTTGCACTTGTAAGTAAGTGAACTATATTATATAGTAAACAAGCATTTGTTTTCTTATATTTTAAAAATTCTTTGCAGCGGATGAATCCTTTAAAATGTAGTCTCTATGGCAATACCATTATAGGCACTTAGAACAGATGCTGGCATTTTCTTTCATTTATGAAAATTACAGTGGTGATAACTCAGAACCTTAAGGTTTAATCTAGAGACACTCTAGTTCTCCTGTCCCTTTACTGACACTTACAGAAAAACTGACAGGTTTTTAAATAATATTATAAGCACAATGTGAAGGAAATTAACTGATCAGTTTTGAACCAGGTAGTTAATATGTAATCCAATATGTACAGCATTAAACATAAGTTTTAAATCAAGAACTGGGTTTTGTAAAGTTTTTATGTGGTACCCAGTATAATTTTGACCCCACAAATAGAAGAGCATGATTTATGAAGCTTAAATGAGCTCTAATTATTCTTATTCTAAATACTTACAGAACACAAGCACTTTACCAAGGGGTTCTATGTAAATTAATAAAAGTGATAAAGCAGAAAAAGAAGCATGTTGACTTCATTTCAAGACTTGCCCACAGACCTTTCAAACAAATGGAAGAACAAGCTTCCAACATACCTTCGGAAAGACTTGGTTTTGTACTGTGTTTGGGCCGCTCATCACAGGGGTGAAAGTTCAGTTGCTGTAAGACTGCTGGACAGATGACAGAGAAGTTTGAGCTGGTTACCTGGGTATCATTTGAAAAGCCATGAAGGGAAAAGATCTCTTCAGCTGACAAACACTGAAATAGAAGAAACAAAGTAAACATATATGTGTTAATACAGTAAAAATACTCAAGCAAAGACACTACAGAGAGACACTCAATATTTCATCTACACACACAACACTAACTCTTTATACAAAAGCCCACTACAGAAATGTATAGGCCCCCTAAAACTGTAAAATTGCCCACACCTCTTTTAACCTAGAAACCAGAAAAATAGCAAAAAAACTTCTTGATCAACAGTCTACCTATAGCAATCTAAAAAGTAACAACTGGTTTGGGGTTTCCAAGGACTTTAAAACAAAAGGGCTTTAAGATGATTCAATAGTCTCAATCTTCCCTCTCTGCTTTTCTTTAGTTTAAATGAATATTTTGTGTGAGCTATTGGAGTGGCTCTCTATAACATTTCTTATAGACAAACACCAGGCTCCATTACAGTTTCACAGGTAAGAGATTCATCCATCCTCTTAAACAGCAATAATAATCCAGTCATATAAAAGTTGTTTTAAAATATGTCTTTAGCAGAAAGGGTTGTTGGCTAAAACATGTATTTTGCTCAGTGACGCTAGGAAGCTTTTCTATATTAAAGTTTTGAAATAGTGATGTGCTATTTAGAAATTCAACTATTAATGAGAAGTAGAATCTTCATTAAAAAAGGAATTCTCTGCAAAAAAAAAAAAAAAACTTTTTAAAGGTATCACTTTATTCTTGGGAAAATTTTAACTATAAACTATTTTCCACATACTCGCATTATTAAGAATGTAAAAGAAATTAAATGTATTACTATTGCTAATGAATGTTGTAAGAATGATAGAGTGTGAAAACATCTATTCACTCAAATAGAAGAGTCTGTTTTTAACAAGCGCAATTGAGAGCATTTCTTTGCATACTTCAGAAAATATTTAAACCCCACTGAGATCTTAGCATTGTACAATGGCCTGGATTGTATCCCCCTAACCTTTATATATTAAAGCCCTAACCACCAATGTGTTGATTTTTGGAGGTAATTAAGGTTAGACAAAGTCACGAGGGTGGGGCCCTGCTCCAATCAGATTAGCAGACTTATCTAAAGAGACACCAGACAGCTTGGTTGAAGCTCTCTCCCTCTCTCCACCATGTGAGGACACAGCAAAAAAGCAGTCATCTGCAATCCAAGGAGAGAGCTCTAACCAGATACCAATCCTCCGCCACCTCTACCAGTTTCCAGAACTATGAGAAAATAAACTCCCATTGTTTAAGCCACCCAGTCTATAGTATTTTGTTATAGCAGCCCATGCTGACTAAAACACTATGAATAATATTGAGAACTCAAAAGTTTTTGTTAATTGTTTGACCATAAGTGCTATAATTTATTCACAACAGGAGCAAAGAAACTAAAAATTCTGATTAAAGGGGATCACTACTGGTTTTGAAGAAAAAAATGAAAAGAAAAAAAAAAATCAACTACACCAAGAGGTTTGGAGTTGTCAAAAGCTAAGAGTGCAATTGCCTTAAAGAAAATACACATTTAAACCTTTTTTTAAAAAGTCTAAGTATGTGTCTACAGCTGTTTCTTATTCAACCCACACTCTCCTTTGGGTTCCTGACAATGACGGCTGTGTGCCATGCCTAGAAGAAAAGGGAGCACACTCGATGCTTTGTTAATAGTCTTCCCTTTGGCAAGAATAGGGGATAATAAACTAATGAAGGGAGAAATAGCTCGATAGCTAACTGGGGGAGGGAAAGTGAATATAGTTTATTCATTATCATGAAACCACACAGGGGCATAATTGCTAGGCTCAAAAATTGCAGAGTCCTTGTGGTCCAACTGCCCACTGCATGACTCCAGGAACGAGTGGGTGTAGTGGCACAAACACAAAGCAGCACTGTGTCCCTGCAAGGAAGTCTTACCCGGCTCGAACTTCAACTTCCACTTCCTCCAACCATAAAATAAGAGGAAAGGGGAAGGCTGCTGACAGGTCATTTCCAAAGCCTTCTCTGAATTAATATTCTAAGACATCCTAAAACTTGATGACTGTTAAGCAGTCCTTTTCAGACTCCATTAATTGTGACCTGTTGGTGGGTCAGGAAGTTCACTTACAGTCAGCATTTTGTAAGGAAGTAAAAAACAAAATAATAGAAAGTAGAGAGTGTATCACACATAACTAAGATAAGTACTGTTTAATCAAATTTTACTTCAGCCACACATACATACCATGCACATGTACATGGGATCACAATGCAAAATTTATTTTTTACAAGCTGAGTGACAAGGGTAAAGGGATTAAGAAGTACAAATTGGCAGTTACAACACAGTCATAAGGATATAAAGTGAGGCATTGGGAATATAGTCAATAATATTGTCATAACTATGTATGGCGTTAGGGGGTACTAGACTTATTAAGGGGATCACTTTGTAAGTTGTAAAAATGTCTAATCACTTTGCTGTACACCTGAAACTAATGCACTATTGAATGTCAACTTTAAATAAAAAATATTTATTTTTTTAATTTCAAAGAAATAATTGTTTACTATAAATGGCAGTCAAATGTTTGAAAGTCACTACCTTTAAGGGTGCCCAAATTGCCTGTTGTATATCCTTAAAGACACTTTCCTACATACAGTTAGGAAAAAAAAATATTCAAAGGAATAAATAATCAATACTGTAAGTTAGCTTAGAATCTTGATGATCTGTGCAGCAACTGCATGGAAATTTTGGCTGGGCACGCACTCACGGATAACACTTTGACAACGGCAACTGCTCAATCTCAAGAGAGAGTAAGTAGGTGGAGAAATGAACTTTGGACCTTGCCTTATAATATGAGAATGGGGATAGGCTATTAAGAGCATACTATCAGTGTGGCAAAATAAAAATAATGGCAGGCCTGATTTACTTAAAATAGCTATCTACCAAGTAGAACACAAATAATTTTGTACAGCAACCTACTTTGTCTTTAAACAACTTTTATTTTATTTCATTTTATTATTATTTTTATTTTTTTACTCCACCTATTTCTCCCACTCTCTATCTCCCACCTCTGGCAACACCAATCTGTTCTCTGTATCTATGAGTTTGGTTTGGTTTTGTTTTGTTTTATATTCTACAGAGAAGAGAGATCATATGGCATTTGTCTTTTTCTGTCTTATTTCACTTAGCATAATGCAGTCAAGGTCTATCTATATTATCACAAATGGTAAGATTTCAGTCTTCTGAGTAATATCCCACTGTACATAGGTTCCACCTCTTCGTCCATTCATCCATCAGTGGATATTTAGGTTGCTTCCATATCTTGGCTATTGTAAATAACGCTGCAATGAAAATGGGGGTGTATATATCTTTTTGAGTTAGTATTTTTATTTTCTTCAGATAAATATCCAGCAATGGAATTGCTGGACGATATGGTAGTTGTATTTTTAATTTTTGAGAAACCTCCATCCTGTTTTCACAGTGGCCACACCAATTTAAATTTCCAACAGTGCATAAGGGTTCCCTCTCCTCCACATCCTCACCAACACATATTTCTTATCGTTCTGATAATAGCCACTATGTGAGGTGCTATCCCATTGTGGTTTCGATTTGCATTTCCTGAGAATTCACGATTTGAACAACTTTTCATGTACCTGTTAGCCATCTGTATGTCTTCCTTGGACAATGTCTATTCACATCTTCTGCCCATTTTTAATCTAACTGTTTGGTTCTTTTTATTGTTGAGTTGTATGAGTTTTTCTCCCACTGAATAGGTTGCTTTTTCATTTTGTTGATGGTTTCCTTTGCTGTGCAGAAGCTTTTTGGTGTGATTTTAAAAAATTATTGCCAAGACCTATGTTAAGGAGCTTACCATCTATGTTTTCTTCTAGGAGTTTTATGGTTCCAGCTCCTAATATTCAAATATTGAATCCACTTCAAATTAATTTTTGTGTATGGTGTAAGATAGTGGTCAAGTTTCTCTCTTTTCCATGTAGCTGTCCAGTTTTCCCAACACCATTTATTAAAGAGAGTGTCCTTTCCCCATTGTATATTCTTGACTCCTTTATTATAAATTGACCATATAGGCATGGTTTCATTTCTGGGCTTTCTAGTCTGTTCTGTTAATCTATGTTTTTCTGCCAATACCGTACTGTGTTTAATTACTACAGCTTTGTAATATAATCTAAAGTCAGGGAGCATGATGCTCCCAGCTTTGTTTTTCTTTCTCAAAATTTGCTTGGCTATTCAGAGTTTTCTGTGGTTCTGTACACATTTCAGGATTATTTTTTATTTTTCTGTAGAAATGCCTTTGGAATTTTAATAGGGAGTGCACTGAATCTACAGATTGCTTTGGGTAGGATAAACATTTTAATAATATTAATTCTTGTGATCCATTAGCACAGAATATCTTGCATTTATTTGTGTTTTCTTCAGTTTCTTTCATTAGCGTCTTGTAGTTTTCAATATATAGGTCTTTCACCCCCTTTGTTAAATTTATTCCTAGGTATTTTATTCTTTTTGATGCAATCGTAAATAGAATTGTTATCTTAATTTTTCTTTTTGATAGTTTGGTATTAGTGTTTAGAAATGCAACAGATTTGTGCGTATTGACTTTTATTATGCTTTGATTTAACAACGTTGAACCTGAAACAAAGAAAACAGTTGTCTAAGAAAAGGCAGTGTTTCCCAGAGCAGGGACAAACAGGATGAGAGCCTAAGTTCTGAGGGCAGCAACCAAACCAGTAGAACCACTAAGGAAGTTCAAACATCCTTCAAACACACCCCTTTACCCCCAAAACAAACAATGGATAAAATTTTAAACTAGTAGGATTCAAAGGACACGGGCAGATGAACAACTATGGGTGATTAGCCAGAACAGTATTTGCCTTAAAAAAAACTTCATGAGCAGTTCAACATCTTCAAGTTTACATACTGAACTTTTCTTCTATTTGTTTTTACAACACTGCTATTCTCAGGTGCCCTTGATGTTTTCTCTAGCCTCTTGAGCTTTGTGCTATCAGAGGCAAACTCTAGCCAGCAGATGCCATAATGTTCAGTGGGTTGACTTTTTCTTAAAGACATTTCCTCAATTTTAAGTTAAACTATTATTTGTTAGTCTCTTGCTACATCGAGGTGATCTCCAGTGGGCCTTATACACACAACAAACCAAAGTAAAGTAGTAGAAGAGGTAAGGGGGTTTAAACTCATATCATAAATGAGACCTCAAATTATATTAAAAATCATTTTCACAAATAGTTCCACACATTTCTTCTGCTGCTTTCCCCACTCCTTCCTCACCTGTTCTGACTAGTCAATGGTTTTGGGGATTGAGTTTTATTTCTTCTTTCCCAGACATATTTTAGTGGGAATGAAGGAGGCTGGTAAGGGAGGGGAGGGAAAGGTGATAGTTGAATAATTACAGCAAATTCTTCGCTGAACATTTTACACCGTTGAAATCTGCTTATAATAAATACCAAGGCTTTAAGCAAGATTTAAAATTACATAGCTCAGATAACGACACAGACTCTCTATTTAGCTGAACTTTAGTCAGGCTCTCTAAGCCCTCTAAGCCTCAGCCCCGTAGCAGTCCTTGCGGGGCCTACATTGTCCAGGTTTAGCAAGAATTCTGCTAAGTCAGTTTAGAGAGAATCCCCCATCTTTGATATCTGATCAGCCTGGCCTGCCTTCAGCAAAAATCCTGTTAGGTCTGTTTAACCAAATTGCCTCCCTCCATCTGATGTTTCCTCTCAGTAATGTTCCCTGCAGTGCCCCGCCCCTGCTGCTGCTTGTATCCAGCATTGAGAGCTGTCCTCTACTGATGCCCCTTTTCCCTTACTGCAATAGTTCTTAAATAAAATCTGTTCTAATTGCTTTAACTACTGTTAGGCTCTGGTTTTCTTGAACAATACCAAGTATAATAACCATGTAATTATACTACATATCACATAAATTCTTCTCTTTTTTCAACAAATATCTACTGAGCCATAAAAGTCAGGGTATGATATTAAGTGGAGAAGTGGAAAGTGTGGGAAGCTGGAGGATGACACCAAGAAAGAAATACAGTAGTCTTCCCTTATCCACAGGGGATACGTTCCAAGACTCCCAGTGGATGCCCGAAACCTCAGATTCCCACCAGAAAGGGGACCTGGCCCTGAGTGGGTCTGCCTAGGGCCAGCCGGTAGTGTGTGGGTTCTTCACTTCGTGCAGGAAAAATTTCACAGCACAAGTCCAGGTGACATGAAAGCATGATTATTAAAGCTGGGGACAGTAAAATAAGAAACAGCTTAGCATAAAAGAAGCAACAGGAGAGCCGAGGCTGGGCTGCCTTAGCTCTCTGAGAAGTCAGAGAAAAGGGGGCCTTGGGGACAGGTTCTGGGATTAGCCTGGAATGAGCTGCTGCTGCTCATTGCTCCCCTGGTTGTAAGTCTCATGGGGTCTCTTAGAGTTTAGGAGATTCGTGCCTGTGGGGGAAGAAGACTGGAAAAGGAACGGCAGGGTTGTTCCCCCGGGGGAGAGTGCAGCACACTGGGTCCTCTGCCTTGCGGCTTTTGTCTCTTTTCTTGCAGGTGGGTCTCTTAGAGCGAAGGATTTCAGCACAATATTCATCAGTTTTCTAGGTGCCCTCCTTCAGGGTCGTGGTCTTCACTAACTGATAAGTGCTGCTTTTCGAGGTCTGGAGCTGAAATATAACTGAAGCCTAGATGTTATCTCTAGGGAGGTGACCTTCTGTATCCACTGCAAATTGCTCGGCCAGTTTGTTCAGCTATCTGTCTCAGTTTCCCTATTCCACTTGTCCTTGCTTACTGGCCTGTCTCAAGATAATACCGAGCCATACAAATACTATGTTTTTCCCATACATATAGACCTATGATAAAGTTTAATTTATAAATTAGGCAGAGTACGAGATTAACAGCAACTAATAATAAAATAGAACAATTTATAACAGTATCCTGTAATAAAAGTTATGTGAATGTGGTCTCTCTCAGCAAACTAGCTCAAATTTCTTTTTTCTTCTTCATAATTTTATAGATAGAAGATTCATTCTTACCACAGATTTTAGCAACCTCAGCACACAAAGATTTTTTTTCCCCCTTAAGTCAAAACTTTTTACCTTTTCATTTAAATGAAGCCCTTAGAGGCTTCTCTCGGCATATCTGAACTGCCAACATCACTATTCCTGTACTTTGGGGGCATTAAGTAAAATAGAAGTTACTTGAACACAGGCACTTTGATATCATGACAGCTAGTCTGACAATGCAGAAGGCTACTAAGTAACTAACGGGCCGGGAACATATACAGCATAGATATGCTGGACGAAGTGAAGGAAACGAAAGTTTTGCCACCCCCAAAAACTGTGCCTTTTGGTACATTGATTTTAAGCTGGTTATTAAGAAACAAAAGACTCAGCAAGAACCTTTGACACTCCCCTTTTCCTGCCAAAGAGATTCAGATAGAAAGGCCTGCTTCTGGAAGAAAATCTTAGCATGTTCGCCTTAGCTTAACTTGAATTGAGTATGGCACATGGGAGGGCTTCAGGTAAGGGCCTGATCCTGGCGGCTGGATCAGCTCCTGTCCCAGCATTTCTGGGATGCCTGGCAGGGATTTGCCTGCCATGTGTACTTTGTTCTTCCTCAATTACCTGTGAATCAACCATTCTCATTTTCAAAATCTAAGATCTAGTTCCCCCTTTTCTCTTTGTCCAAAATGACATATATCCTCAATTTTTCCTCTGTCTTAGCAATTTTATGCTTCTGTGAATTCCCCATGCGTACATATTAAAAATGTATTTTCTCCTGTTAATCTGCTGTATGTTGTTTGAATTATTAGCCCAGCTAGATGAACTTCGAAGGTGGGAGTAAAAGTAATTTTTTTGCCCCCACAAAAGGGACAATTCATTTCCCTGGCGGTACAGAGCGGGGTGGTGGAAGATTTCACCATGCTACTCAAAATGGTATACAATCCAAAACTTGTAAGTTGTTTATTTCTGGACTTTTCTATTTAATATTTTTGGACCACAGTCGCCCATGGGTAACTGACACTGCAGACAAGGTGGGGACTCCTATAGTACAAAGACAAACAAATAATACCTTTCATCAAGAGATCTAAATAACGGTGGCAAAAATAAATCAGATGGACTTGGCTCTCTTCTGTAAGGGTATAATAGCTGAGTGGGAGTGGCGGCTACCATCAGGAGAGAGTATAGAAAGAAGAGAGGAACTTTGGGGAAGCACACACAGGGTGGGGCAAAAGGAGGTTTACAGATGTTAGTTAGTATGCAAAACAGCTTATTGTTTTCTTTACTGACTTCTCTACCCTACTCGGTCACAGCTATTGTTTTTCAGCAAGAACTACAACTACCTTCTGGAATCTGCCATCCTTCACCATACCCCAGGTGAATGACGGGCCTCTGGTTCTTTGAAAAAAGAATCCATCCAAAGTCTCCATCTATTTTGCTGTCATGTGAGCCAGTTCCACTCCTCTCTCACTCTCGTTCATTTATTCATTCATCAAACACATCATTCATCTGCTCACATCTTCTCTGGGATAGGTATTCTGGTAGGTGCTGAGACTAAGATATGGTTCCATCTTCAATAAGCTCACCAGTTAGTAGGTAAAACACAAAGATACAAAACAAATAACTATAATACAATGCAATAAGTAAAATAATAAAGATACGTGCAACGTACTGAGAGGGAAGGGGGAAGAGGTCAGGGAAGGTTCCTGGAGGAAAAGATACGTGTGCTGAGTCTAAAATGTTAGTTCAGTGCTTCTGATGGCTAGAGAGATAAGACATGAACCACAAAAACCTAAGGCAGAAATCAGAAATGCAAGTAAGTATACGATTAGTTGACAAATGAATTTTAGAAACAATAGTTATTATAAGAGTTTTGGGAAACATATAAAAGCTATAGGCTTAACATATATAATCTTCTTTAATCCCCACATCAACTACTAAAGTAGATTTTAGGAAAAATCTGGGATGAAGAAATCATGTCTTAGAAAGATAAATTGTTCAAGGTTATATATATCAAAGGCAGAATTCAAATCAGGGTCCTCTTATGTCATCGGACTCCGAAGTCAATACTCTTGCTGCTGTCCTCCTAGACTTTGGTGGGCTGAACGGTGAGAAGAACACAGATCGTGAAAGAGAGAACCAGTTAGACCTGGCAAGGAATGTATTTGTTGCCCATGAGAGTGAATTGAGTCACACAATTAAATGACTCTTAGACCATACTTGGCATCCCACCCAAAGAGAAACTTCAAAAACAATCAAACATCAGCCAATTCAAACAATTCAAACATCAGCCGAGTTTTCTCACCGTGGTGAGAATTAAAGAAATGCAAGATGATCGTGATTCTTTGCCCTCCAATAAGCCTTTCTGTCCATCACTCAAACCGAAATATTGAACAGACACAATGACCACATTCAAGCAGCCTGGCACAGCCTGGCACAACACCCTCTGCCGCATGCCCAAGGCTGCTGACACTGCCGTGAAGTACCCTGTAACAGGATCATCAGACCTACACTGTCTGGGTGTGTGCCACCTTGAATGCTGTGCTTCCCCATTATTGTTTTAAACCCCGTAATTTTGCAGCTCAAGCAGAAAAGCCAGCTTGTTGACTCATTCACCTGAGCTACTGTCACAGAACCATACAACTATGAGACCAGTATGACTGGCCATAGATTGTTAAGAAAGTATTAAAAGGAAGAAAAGGTAAAAAGCCAAAATAATTATTTAATGGGGAAGAAACCTCTGGCGTCCTGGAGGTCATCTCTACCTTAGAATTTACTGACACTGACACTAATAATACCAGGTGCCTGGCACACACTAACTCAGTAAATACTTGTTAAAGGAAAGAATGAGTGAATGAATGAACGAATCCCCTCACTTGCCTTGAAAGTGTTTCAAAATCAATTGCAAAACGAGTTTAAGTTCATAGTAGTAACCTAAATAAAACGGTGAAAAAGCAAAAGAAGTGCAAAAAGTGAAGTAAGGACACGTCAGAGTGTTTCAGATATGAAACTGGCCACAGTTCACAAGAGAACAACTTAAACTTTAAAAGGGTAGTTTGAGTTTAACAATTGGGAGGCCACTTCTGACCCTGAAATAAGTGAGTCGTCCCATTAATTTATCCCTTCAAAGGTGAGTGAAACAATGTCTCGAAACTGGCGATGTAAACACTTCACACTGGCGCTGGAATCCCTGCTGGGCCCTGACAAAGGCGGCTCAAAGCAGGAGTGACGGAGGGCTCCACCTGGAGGCTCGCTGATACCAAACAGCAGCGTGCCCCGCCCGGCCTCCCGGATCGTGCTCCTCACATCTACGCACTGGACTGCCCGTTACCAAACTTCCCTTCAACTTTTTCCCGCTTAATCAAGTGATCCCAACTCTGTTTTCAGAGCTGCATTTTTCTGTTTTTCCTTCATGTTTCTGACACTGCTTACTGAAGCCACTGGGGTGCGGACGCATTCTTACCCACGGTGCACACATGCAGGAACACACACCCACACACACACACACACACACACACACACACATGTGCACGCTCACATTCACTCTCAAAACTCGTCCTCAAGAGGAGACAAAAACTGCCTGTCCTAGATATATTATTTAAAAGAGAAAGAAGCCATGTTTTATGATACATTGTTAAGGGGAAAAGAATTATTACGAAACAACAAGTATTGAATGATACCACTACTATAAATAAGGTTAAATAAAATCTAGAGATACATGCTTCAAAATGTTAACGGTGTTTATCCCTGGGAGATGAAATTATGGGTGATTTTTACTTTTTCCTTTCTGCTCCTCTGTATTTGCCAAAGTTTTAGACATAACATGTTTCCTTGTTTCAATTAGAAAAACAAAGTTAAATCATGGGGGAGGGAAGGTTAAATCTCTTATCCTGGTTCCTCCAAACACACTTAAGACAAGTTGGAATTATTTTTTCATTTTACTAAAGAAAACAAAATTTTAAAAGCTATTACTACTTTTAAAAAGATGTTTACAAAGTTTTCTGACTTTACCAGAGCCATTGACAAGTTTTCAGCCTCATTCCAATCCACAGTCAGTTTCTCAAGGCCCTCCCACCCCTCACAGCACCGCCTGGTGTCAGAGCACAGATAGCCTGGATTCCTGATTCCTGACCCACCTCCAGGTGGTAAGGGCCACCCTACTGTTTATCACCTGGGAGGCAGCCCCACAGGCCTTCTCCTGCTTGCTGCCAAGACCAAAGGCCTTTATCCCTTGCCACTCACCAAGGACTTCCCACTCAGTGCCTCTGGGATAAGGTGTGGAAGTCATGCCTCTTCAACTCAGGGCTGGGGTGGATGCCACAAGCAGTGAGCTCATCCTTCAAAGCCATCTCATCTTTGCATATAAGGAATAGCCTTGTCATCACAGGCCCAACTATGTAATAATCTTTTAGCACAGTGGTTCTCAAAGTGTGGTCCAGGGACCCCTGTGGGTTATCAGGACCCTGCTAGAGAATTAGCAAGATCAAAATTGTTTTTGTAATATTACTAAGACTGCACTTTCCTTTTTCACTCTCATTCTTTCATGAGTAAACAATGGATTTTTCCAGAGGTTATATGACATATGTTGCAATAGAATGAATGCAGAAGCATATATGAGACTCTGTTTTCTACTAAGCCAGATATTAGAGATTTGCAAAAATGTAAAACAATGCCATTCTAATTATTTTGTCATGGAAAATAGTTATTTTTCATTTTTTAAAAGTTAACATGGTATGAGTTTATTAATGTTATTTTTAATAAATAAATATTTTTAAATGTTTTCAACATTGATTTCTATAATTGCAAATATCAATAGATATAAATCATATACTAACGCTGTTTGGAGTCCTCAATAATTTTCAGTACAAAAGTGTTCTGAATCCCAAAGGTTTGGTCTAACAGATAAGAATAAATACAAAAGGGCCTTTATATACCGCCTAACTGACGAGTCAGGTGCTTCTAATCAATCTTATTGAATCCACATCTCATCCAGTTTAGCCTACAGGCCCACAAGATTGTTTCTACAGCAACTCTGCCATTGTCACTCTTCTACTTACACTCCACATCTCCCCCCCCCACACACACACACACACAACTTTCTTTTTGCCAAGACTGTAAAGTCCTAACACTGAAGAAACTCAATTATCTGTTTTCAGTCTTCCATTCCCTTTACCATCCTCCAAAGCATACTCGATCTCTCTATCTTAACCAAACAGATCCAGTGAGTCCTGTATTTTACAGACATTGTGACTTTGCATGGCCTGTTACCCTCACCTAGAGTTCTCTCAAAGATATGCCTCCTCTCAAAGTCCAACTCCTATCTGCCCTACATGGGCCCACATCTCTTCTGTTTCCCACTGCTATGTTCACCCCTTCCTCTCCAGACTCCTACACCAATAGTATTTATTTGTTTAGACTTATTGTGTGCTTTCATGAATTATCATCTGTTCCTAAAAATGCATAGCTCTTTAGTAAGATCATGAACTTCTAGAGAGGATAGACATATTCCTTTTTATATCTTCCTGAACCTTTAACAAAGCATCAGGCAGGCTTACCAGATGGTTTTGATGGAGAAAGCATGGAGTTGATGAGTTCCATTTAGGGCAGGTTTAGACATATAGAATTGGGGAAGGGAGAGAATTAGACATCAATGGGCAATAGTATGTGTAAAGCTGAACCACATGAGAGAAATCTGAACCAAGCCAAACTATTTAGAAAACATCTACAGAGAGGTAGTAACTGCAGGCACAAGAGTGACTGGGGTGCTACAGAGAAAGTGTGTAAAATTAAAAGAAAGTGGGCTCAAGATAGAACCCTAAGAAACACCAATATTTAAATGAGCAAAGGACAGTGAAATTGAAAAGCGGCAGCCAGAGAGGTAAGAAAAATGAGGTAGGCACAGTTACAGGCAAGAAAGGGGTGTGTTTCAAGTAGGCTGTGTTCAACACCATCAAAATTAACAGAGAGGTAAGGGCTGAGAAACACCCATTGCATTTAGCACTGAGAAGGTTTGAGGTGACATCCTGTCGGGTAATTTCAAGAAAGTCTTGGAAACAGAGCCACCCCATAACATGTTCAGGAGTGACTGGAAGGTAAGGAGATCAAATAGGAATTCATAAATATCCACTGTCAGTTATATACAGGAAGTGGGGCACACAGACCATGAGATATTCAGCAGATTCATAGCATGCGGGCCCCACTAACACAGCCTCTTGCCTGAAACCAGCCCATTGGAGAAGGACTGAGGATTCAAAATTGAAACCCCTGCTCTCCCTGACAAATGGGGGCACTTGGTGACTCTTGCCAAATGACTTATTTCTGCCTCAGTTTCTAGAGAAACTGGTATGTCCTAATTCTCTCACAATACTGTTTTGAGTGTCAAAAGTCAATAATCAGGAAAGAGCATTGTAAGGCAGAAAAATAATACCAGGTTTTAGAGCTAGCCTTGACTGTTGCAGAGACAGCTTCAGCAAGGAAAATAATAATGATAATCTTTTTCTTATTTTATTGGAACAAGAGGAATAGCAACAGAAAACACCTTCCTGCTTTAAATGATAGTCCAGTTCTCAGTGGCTTCAAGAAACTGGCATCAGTTCTGCCTTCACATGCAGGCACCTGAACAACAACAGGAGGCATTTGGCTTTTGGAAAACAAACCAGCTCCTCGGTGGGATTATAGTCCTCAGCATGAGGAGCAACAGTGGAAAGAGTATAGGTTTTGTTTTGTTTTCTTTAATTTTTACTTTTTTTATTTTTTTTCACATACAGTTTACATTCAATATTATTTTGTATTACTTTCAGGTGTACAGCATAGTCATTAAACAATCACATACTTTACAAAGTGGTCCCCCCTATATTTCCAGTACCCATCTGACACCATATATAGTTACTGCAATATTATTTACTATATTCCCTATGCTGTACTTTCTATCCCAATGATTATTTCATAACTACCAATATGTATTTCTTAATCCTTTCACCTTTTTCACCCAACCCTCCAATTTCCCTCCCCTCTGGCAACCATTAGTCTTTTCTCTGTATCTATGAGTTTGTTTCTATTTTGTCTGTTCATTTATTTTGGGTCAAGGCTCCAGACTCAGGGTCTGCTTTCTCAAAAAGAGCATAGGTTTTGAAGTCCCATCACTCTGGAGTGGACTAGTCACTCTGCTGCTTCCGAGCTATGATTTTGCATGACATATGTGACCGAGCTGAGACTGGGTTTCCCCGTGGGAATACATGGAGTATGTACCCTGTGGGGTTAGACGGGTTCATGGGGCGGTGCATGAGAAAGCAGTGAGCACAATGCCTGGCCCATGATCAGTGCACCATAACCATTAGCAATTATTCCTGTTAGGACAGGACCAGCTTCCTCTGCTAGCGTGAAGGCCCTACCTAGGACACTTACTTAAATGGCATTCATCTCAAGATTAGAAACAAAGCCAGTGTCTAGCTGTTCTCATTAATATGTGTAGGTGTAGAATATACCTAGATTCTGAGATACCTGCTTCTAAAGAAAACTGGAGCGCAGGATGATTTGATATACAGACTCAATTGCCTGGCATCAGTTACATGCATCCATTAACAAACGGGTCTGTGTGTTTTCTAGTACATGTGTTCAATATACATATTGATCCATTACCCGACTCCAAAGTAGCATATTGGTTTTACCGTCCCCTTTCATCTGACATGTTTCTCTTCCACTGTCCCTGAAGAGAAACATCTCACTTCTCCCAGTGAGGCCAAAGTGACTCCTGTTCTCTTATCTGCTTTACCAACTAACAAGGTCAGCTGAACGTGGGATGCCCTGGATTCTTTCAGCTTGCAAAACCTATACAGAGGTCCTGATGTAAATCTAAATTTAAAACCATAATGATATCAATTTCTGGAAGTATAATATGGACTTTCAGCCTTTCACATTTCAGTAGTGATATAAATTTTGGACAAAAACATAACCAATTCCTAAATACAGCTTCAGAAGTCCTGTTGGAGGAAAGAGAATGTTCAGAATTTCAACACATATTGAAATATTCAAATTATTTCATTAGTCTCCATATCTAAGGTTTACATTTTCAAAAATTCATTACTATTGTTTGATGAAAGGGAAGTAGAGGAAAACCATAAAAGCCTTTCTCAAGGTGAGAGTTGTCATGGAAACTAACACTGAAAACAAAGTCACTGGGCTGACATAGCTCTCACTGAACTTTTCATTTTCTTAACCTTAGCTATGTTTTTATAGCAACGCTGTCCTCTATAAGTTGACTGACCCTAAAGTGCTCAACCCTTAGACAATTTTGTTAAGGCCGGTATAGCTATATCAAGGAGCACAGTATTGTAATAATAATGATGCACTGAGTATGTAACTTGAGCCAGGCATGAAGCTAAGTATTTTATATGTGTTGTCTTTTTTTATTGGTTATTTATTACTTGAATTAATTCAGGTAATGAAAAAAAATATCTGTTTGAGTTACCATATGTAATGCACTAAATATGTAAGTGTCTAAAATATAGTAAATGTTATTATTGTTCTCATTTTTTAGTTCAAACAACCATCCTATAAGTAAGGTTCATTTTTTTCAATTCACAGATGTAAAAATTAAGGATTAAGGAGGTTGTCACTTGCCTGTGACCCCTCAGCTGTAAGTGAAAGAACTGGAATTTCAACTCCCAGGTCTCTTTGACTCCAGAACTATTCTCTACTACAGTTAGAGATCTAAGAAGTTCACCAAATAAACTGCTAACTCTGGTTTATTTTTTAATTAGGTTCATAAAACTAAACCCTTAGGGGCCTTATCAATGCTCACTGTGTTGTTGTTTTGTGTTGTTTTTCTCTAACTATTCAGTTAGTTAGGAAGAAGTCAAGATATTAAGTATTTGGACTTGGAAGGCATAATATTACTTTTCAGGTTAACGCCTTTGATCTGGATTCACAGATTTTTGTTTTTGTTCCCCTTAAACTTCAGGCCAAGAAAAACAACAGAGGAGCTTTGGAAGGAGACAGAAACCAATTCAACGAGGCTCCATTCTGAAGATGTTCTATGCTCCCAAATCCCATCATCACAAAGGTAATTCAATGATAGTTTCATTTCATGATGAAATAAATTTTAAGACTCAATGAACCCATTTGGCTCCAGAAACAGAAAATTGGGAGTAGTTTGAGAATAAATTAATTGGTTTCAATTACAAACAGGAATCTACCATTATCTGGGGTTTGAAATGGGAAAACTCTCTGAAAACTACAAAGTTTCTGAGGTTGTCTAGAGTTTAGTAACATTTAAAAAAAAAAAAATTGCATTGTAAACTATCCTAATATTAACTGTTTGCACTTAGTAATATGGACAGTTCCTTGAGGAAATGCCACTTTGCATACAAGTAACTCACAAACTCTTATTACCAATGACATTAAACTGCCTTCGTTATGGGGCTGCTTTTCTTTCCGCTGAGGACTGTCAGTCCTTCTCAACTTCAGGCTTTATTTTCTATTCCTATTTATATTCCTATGTTTCTCCCCCAACTCCTATCATCATTGATAAGAAATTGATAACACTGGGGATTCAAATGTACATTAAATTTCAAGAAAAAAACCCAGCATCTAAAACTACAATAATCGTTAAAGAGTAATGGGTTTTAGGATGGGAAAATGAAGCCTCAGCCCCTCACCATCTCCCAAAATGAGTGTCTCCAGGAAACAGGAATATGGGGTTTCCCACCCAGCTACTCTACTTTGAACATCCCTAGAGAGAAATAAAGACCTAATCCAGTTAAGGAGAAAAGTTTACCTCTCTCCTTACAGTAAGTGTGTGAAAGAGCTCAGACGCACACCTAGCAGCATACAGTGAATTAGGAATCCCTTAGAGTACTCTGCGCACCTACTCTTCCCTCACTGCTACAACTCATCCCCTTGTGGCCCATGCACAGGTCATTTTCTCTAGTGCTACACCGTCAGTGATGCAGTTACTTCCCAGGCATGATAAAGGAGGATTTCCTCTCTACACTGCCAGAAGAAAGAGCAGATTCATTGGCAAAATCCTTCTAGAATAAGAGTGAAAACAGGACTGAATGTTTTAATACTAGACATAGGTGTTTCTCCCATATTTGAAGTCTCTCCATAAATAAAAGAACACCCGGATTAACATGATTTCCTCCAGGAAATCTTTAGAAACTCAGAATTAGGAAAACTATTGTTGCCAAAATATTTTCTCTGAAAAAAAAAAAAAATCATCATATAAGAAAGAATAAGTGAAAATTTCATTCTATAAAAGAGTGTTGAATGGAACACACAGGAAAGTCCATTTTGTGATTAATAGTAGAAATACATCTGGTACAGGCAGATGTTCAATCAATGAATATATTAAAAACCAAACCAGATAAGCAGAATTCTCTAAAAGGAGAACTGGCTGATTTGTAACTCTTCTATGAGGCATTTCCCAAAAGGATCCTTTACCCTTTTAAACTAGCACCACCTGCTCTCAACAGTATCCATTGAACAATTAGTCACTTATGGCCTTGTGATATGTCTTACAATATGTTTCAGTGATCGCTTAACTACAGCAGTTTTGCCTGGCATACTTTTCTCAAGTTTCCATTCTTATTTCTTAATCAAAATACAAGCTGTCTGAGCACAAGGACCCATCATCACCAGTGTCGTTTCTGTAGTCAGCACTGTTCTCTTCATGCGACTAAGCAGTGGAGCTGGATGAGCGGTGGATGATTAGTAACTTCAACCCACAGTTCAAAATCTGAGATAGTGGTTGTCCTGGTTACAGAGTGTAATTCCCTAGCCTATAATTCAAAAACCCACTACAGCGCATGTTTAGGATTGCCTGAGGTTCTACCACTTTCTGTGTGACATTGGTCAAGTTACTGAACCTCTCGGCACCTCATTTTTCTCATGTGTAAAAGAAAGATAATAACGGTATGTTTATTATAAGATTGTTGTATGTAATATGATAATACAAATAAACTTCTGAAAAGTTATGTCACAGAGAAAAAGACCAATAATTCCTTGCTATAATTATTTATGTTGTGTACAAAAGTTCATGTGACTCCTAGGTAGTGGGTGACAGTCCAAGCTTGGGAGTTAGATGTGGAAAGAAGGAAGGATGTTTTCCCACAGGTCCTGACATGGAGGCAAACTGTGCTCCTGACATCTGTATCGATGTAGATTGGAACAAAACCAACTCCATCTCTGGGTCCCGGATTTTATTTCATTTTTAAATTGCATGCTATGACCTTTGACCAACCTCACTATCATTAGCATGTATATCAAAGCTTTCTAGCTGATGGTGTTCTGTGTTCCTTAAAATGTAGCCAGAAACTACATTTGTTCATAACAGCTGGGATGGCATGACAACTGTAATAAGTATCAAACTGGTAACAGTATCGATTATAAGCAATTATCTATCATAAGACCACCAGGAGGTACGGCCCCTGGCGCTAAGGCATTCTTTGTCCCTTTGTCTTGTCAATCATTAGTACCTGAGTTATACTAAAAAAGTATTGTAGCAGGGGTCTGTTAGCAAAGAATAATCTGCGTAGACTGCACAGTTGTCTTTTCTGCTCTAACCCAATCTTTCCGTAAGTAAACTGACCTTGAGGAAATTCTGTTATAGTCTACCGAGTTGCTTGCTTCGTTTTTTGGTCTGAAGATGCCTTCTCCTTACAGTGGCCATTACACCTTTGCTCTACCATCGGACAACATCATAGTCAAATGATGTATATCCCTCATTTTCCCAAAACCTCTTGGAAACAATGATTGCACTGTACACAGTCAACCTAAATGAGAGTGATATAACAGATCAGACAGAACAGGTCCATTGTCTTGAAGAAAAAATAACCAGGACCCAAGTGCAACCTCGCCCTCCATCCCACCTTCCTGTCTCACCCTTCCAGTTTCTCATCTGAACAAGAAGTCTGGAAGGCATTCCTAGAAGATTTACCCCAACCATTTCTCAGAACATAAAGACTAAAAAGAGCAGATGTTCTTTCTCTGCTCTGTCCATGGTCAGTGCTTTTCATAACGTCCCTCATCTAATCCATCATGACCCCGCCCCAGCTAAAAGTACAGTAGATGACAGCGAGCTATGCATACGATGTCTGTGGAATCATATACACACTTTCTGTTTGCTACATACCATTAGTCTGGCCATCCACTGAAATAAACCAAGAGTTACCTCACTGCCTCTCCCCTGGAGTCATCAGGCTAGAAGCTAATGAAGAAAAAGATCTAACGATAGTTAAATGACCACAGCTGGCAAAAGACTGCAGCAGAAAATATTTATCTTGGGGCTCTTTTGCCTACTCTTCAGCCATGCCTACTCTTCAGCCATGCCTACTCTTCAGCCATGCCTACTCTTCTTCAGCCATGCCTACTCTTCAGCCATGCCTACTCTTCTTCAGCCATGCCTACTCTTCAGCCATGCCTACTCTTCTTCAGCCATGCCTGCTCTTCTTCAGCCATGCCTACTCTTCAGCCATGCCTACTCTTCTTCAGCCATGCCTACTCTTCAGCCATGCCTACTCTTCAGCCATGCCTACTCTTCAGCCATGCCTACTCTTCAGCCATGCCTACTCTTCTTCAGCCATGCCTACTCTTCCAGAAAAAGGCAGAGCCTTTATGCTACCTACTGACTGTCTCCAGGTTCAAGCAGTCATTACATCTCATGCAGACCACTGCAGTGTCCTCCTTAGTGCCCATCCTGACCCACTCCAACACTTCCCACACTCCCATGCAGGTGAATTTTCTGAAAATGCAAGTCTGATCCCATTCCACTTTCATTTGTAATTCTCTAATCAGACGTATTACCCTATCGTGCATTATAGTTGCGTGTGCATAAGTCATACCTCCCCCAGTAAACTGAGAAGTCATTCGAGGGCCCAAATTATCTTATTCATATTAAGCAACCTTCACTCCTTCCTTCAAAAAACACATAATGAAAACATGTTATGTACCAGGCACTACACTAGCCACTTGACAGAAAAGTTAGGTCATTCCCTTCCATTTGTTTAAAATCATTGGCAGAGGTAAGGAAGTTGGAAGGCTGTAGCCATATAAACAGAAAATTGTAATATATACTAAATTATTTACACATTATAATATAATTGGAACATATAATATGTTAGAACTGCATAGACATTAGTTCATATAGAATCACATAAAGGGGCTCCTTCTAAACCCTTGAGCAGACCAGGAAAGGCTTCTCAGAAAAGTAATGTCTAAACCGATACCTGAAGCATAAGCAGGTGTGTATGAAAAGCCAGGAACAGCAGGCAGTCCATTAACACCGCACGTAGTGGCAAAGGACAAGGCTTGAGAAACATACAGGGACCAGGTCATGAAAGGGCTTAAGCCCCATTAAAGTGTTTGAAGTTTTATCTTGAAGGAATTTAATCGTTTTACTAAGATGAGTGATATGGTGAGATTTGTACTTTAAAATGACCACTCTAATTAGAGTACAGTAGTCATTTAAAACGTTTGTTGAACACATAAATGGTTGTGTCATTAGCATAATAAAAACATTTCAGTTATTCAAAAAGAGAGAAAACAGCAGATCAGTGCCGGCTGTGATACTCTGGAAAGGTTTTATGGAGGAGTAGCGGCAAAGGGTAACTGGGCCATTAAAAATGTAGGATTTCGATAGGGCAATTCAAGGAAAAGAAGGACATTCCAGTTGGAAACAGGAAGGGTGCAGGAAGTGGTTGAGCAAAATATAAGGTGAATCCACAGAAAAGTGAATAGCTTTGTTTAGTGAGTGCTGGGTCTGCAGAGGTACATTGACTTCTCAGGGTCAACCTTGAGGTGCAGGGCCTTGAGTGCCAGGCTTAAAACTCGGACTCACAAGCAGAGGAGTCTTCCAAGGAGAGAGGCATACTCCACGTATTGCTTTAGGAAGGTGGAAAATGAATTGAAAGAGGTTTTTACAAACAATGTTCAGGCAAGCAGGTGATAGGAACGTGAAAAAGAAAAAATGATGCAGGAGAAATGCCGCAGGTTGCATATCAAAAGAAAAAAGAGAGCTGAGAGAGTGAAGCCAAGTGTGAGGTTGAGTGATGGAGTGAAACAAAGGTTGCCTCAGAGGCCCACCTACCACACCCAGTCCCACTTCTCCAGCACCCCAATAACCCTCCCTGGGAGACTGATTTATTTGAATCACTTTAGTGTGATAATTTGGAGAATGGAAGTCTTCTTTTTTATCAACCTGTTTAATCAGTGTCAACAACAAGACCTTGGAGGTGAGGTGTTTGGAAGAGAAGATGAAAAGAACATTTGGAGAATGAGAAAGGAACATCTGAATAAACAAGCTCTGGGGCCATCTTCAACCCCCCTAAATTAATCACCCAAAGCATGCATTCAGTTGGGACTTCTCTGTGTATTCCAGGAACCCCCTGACACAGATCAGACTCATAACTGGTCACCTCCCAGACCCAATGAACTGAAGAGCTCCCTCCTCTCACAGTGTCCATCACCTCTTTTACCTGATCTCAGTATCCATGAAGCAAAACAATAAAAACTAAGTAGTTCTATTGTCACCAGTTTGAACTTCAGTCACTTTAGTCTCCCAAAGCAACAAGTTAACTGAACAGTACTTAGGAATACTGAAAAAATATTAGAAAACCTCCCAAATTGTCTAGCAAACCTCCAGAGTACAGTAGTCTATGACCTGAGGTAAGCTCAACTACGAAATATCACAGCCCTCATCCAAAGGAAAATGTCATCTGCAAATAGATCCCATAGAAGATTCAATAAAATAGAAATAAGTTCTATTTTCTCGGCCTCTTTCAAAGTCAGAAAATCAAGCTTCTCACAATAGTCCCATACATTATCTATTCTACTTTGTTACAGGTGAGAAGACTCAAGTTGCATTCTTCAAGGTATGCAGGTATTAAGGGCCCTAAATTTTGCTCCAAATTGGATAGTTTCCTGCTGGAGCAGTTATAAATGCCGACAAATTAATAGATTCTTCTGGAATCTTTTTGGCTTGTCATCATTTTGTTTGATGATTGTTGTTTTCATCAGGACTTTTTAGAACATCAAACTGTTATTTGTTAGGCCTGATTAAGTGATAAATTTTCCTTGGCTTCCCTTTGTTTCCAAAGTAATTATGGGCTTCTTCCCGTCTCTTTTTGATGCCCACAAAGGCCATAATGAGGGTAGATATGCAAATGTGAGAATGAGAAACAAAGTGTCAACACGAGGCACCCTACTTACTTGCAAACTGGGAATCCTATTGCTAATACACTAAACCAATTTTTTAAAATAATTTAGACATATTTTCCAGTCTTTGCCAAGAGGCGGTTCAGACGTCCTTTGTCTCTTCATAATTCATCAACACATCCAGACACTTCGAGATAAGGAGATGATTTAAGTCAAAACAATGTGTGGGCCACAGATACGCAGCTGCAAGTTCCCAAGCTTCTCCCCAAGCATGTGACCGCTCCTACCCCCACCTAGAAATACCTTAGTCAGCTCAGCTGTTTCCGCGCTCCGAGAGACTACAACTAGATGGAACATACTTAAGAAGTTGTTTGCTTTGTTTACTTTTCCAAATATTAATAAAATATGTGGGAATTTCAGTTTTGCTAACATATGTCTTAGACATGAAATCAAATGTTTAATCAAACCCTGACAGAGCCAGAACTATAGTTTATTAAGGAACACGCGTTAGTGAACCACAGAACCCTTCTAGTTCAAAGGGGGGTCCCCCGCCGACACCCCCGGCGTCAGAAAGCTCTTCTTCTTGAGTACCGTGTGTTTTAATCGAGGTGGGATATTGCAAACAAAAAGAATGCCCGCCTAGCTATCCTGTCCGTAGCAAGGAGTTCATGTGATTCAAGTTTCCCTGACTGTAATCTAAGGTCAGACACCTTAGGAAACGCTCCGTTTTCAAGAGTGCGGTAATAGTGCGCAGCGTTCCCCACACATCTTGGACCGCAAACAGTCTTTGTAGCATAAACTAACATGGGCCCCAAGTGAGGAGCAATATGAAAAAGACTGCATAATACTGTTCATCCGTTCTCTCCCCAGCAAGGGCTGAAGGGGGGCAGGAAAAAATCAAGGCACTTGAGTTGGCACTTTTGAAAAGTGGGGAGGAGTCTGGGGAGGGTGCAGAAAGCAGTGCACTTTGCCTGCTTCACAATTTTAAGAAGTAATCATGGAACCTGTGTTATGTCAATAGGTAACCGTCTAGAATGTCATCCGTTTTGAAATTTACTAACGGGCACCACCTTAACGGCTCCCTGGGCGATAAGCCCCTTCAGGTTTACAGGCCTCGTGCGACGCCCGCAGGACAGGCGGGACCGCGCGACAGGCGGGCAGCTGGCCCCCAGCGGGCGGCTGGGAGCAAGCGCCGGGCGAGCTGAAGCAAGCCCGTCCTCCCTGGAGAAGCATCCTCGTCAGGTGCTCTCCCGCCTTAAACCACTTGGTAAACTTTTCTACAAAATCTCACAGTCCCAGCTCATCAGCTGCAATTTCTGGCCGGCTCAGCCCCGCAACCCCGGCCAGGGAGCCGGGTCTGGGGGCAAGCAGCGCCCCCGCCCCCGCCTCCTGCGTGCAGAAACGTCAGGACACGCTCTCTCCCGCCCTTTCCCACGCGCCCTACCTGGTTGAAGTGCAGCTGCGCCGGCCGCGGGCCGCCCTCCGCGCCGCCGGCCCCCAGCTCCCGCAGCAGGCGCGCCAGCTGCGCCGCCGACAGGCTCCGGTTGGCGCCGAACACGCTCAGCACGTCCTCGCTGAAGGCGAGCGCGGGGCCCGCCGCCGCGCCCCCGAGGCCCGCCGCCAGCAGCAGGAGCCCCGCCACGGCGCGGCCCGGGGCCATCCGGGAAGGCGCCGCCGCCCGCGGGCCCGAGGCGGGCTGGAGCGCAGCGGGTCGCGCCGGGCGCCCCGGCATCGGTGCCCAGCGCGCGCGGGTTAGGCGTGGGCGCGGGTGCGAGTCAGCGCGCGCACCGGGCGCCCCTCGTCCTCCGCAGCCTTCGGAAGAGCAGCCGCGGGCGGCCTGCGGGGCATTGAAGTGGCGGTGCCGCGCGCGGTGGGGAGCGGTGGGCGGAGCAGGCCCGGGTCCTCCTGGAGAGCCTGAGATAAAGGGGACAAAGGGGGACAGAGATAAAGGCCACCGGCCGGCCCCGGGAGCGCCGCGCGGCCGGAGCCCTCGGACGCGCGGCCGGGCCGGGAGCCAGGTCTGCAGACGGCCCGGGTTTGCTGACAGCGTGGTGGTGGCTCCGGCTCCTCCCGGATATAAAGCCCCAAGCCAGCGCCGGTGCCTAAAAAGAACTCAAACCGCGCTCTCGGGGGACCCCCCTTCCTGTCTTTCGGCCGAAGTCGCTCAGAGCGAACTCAGACGGGAAGAGCGCGCGGCGGCCCCCTCGGGCGCCCTGGGGTCTGCGCGGGACCCTCCCTCTCCCAGTCCCCGCTCCGGGCCAGCTGGTGGGGAGGCCGAGGTTAGCCCGCTAACCTCTCACCTCGCGCGTCTGCCTGTTTGTTTCCGTCCCGCCCCGCACCCTTTCAGATAAGAGGAGGATGACCCGTCCCCGCCTCTGCAGCACGTGGGGACTCTCCCCGCAGCTGCACTGCCGCGCGCGTCCACGCGGGGGCGCGGCGCCGCCGGCCGCCCGGCCCCGAGCCCCCCCCCCCCCCCCAGGGTACCTTAATGACACCTCCGCTCGGTGTCCCTCGGCCGGCTCGTCGCCTCTTTGTCACCTTGACGAAGCCGGCTTCCTGGAGTGGCGCCTGGCCCCCTCGCACTGCTGGCTAAGACAGGGGCAGGGATCGCTTTTTATCTTCACAGAGGAGGGAAAGGAAGCGAAACCTGCAGCCGGTGGCGGCTCGGGCGGCGCGGCCCGGGCCCTTCCTGACGCCGCACGGGATATCCGCAGATTAAAACGCGTGTTTGTTCACACGAGGGCTCCTCCAGAAAAGCGCGCTTAGGTATGAGACCCACAAGTCCGTGCCAAGCTGGATGCGGCGTTTGGGGACAAAGGTCGGGCTGGTGGGTATAACTGTCCCGAAGTAAAGCGAAACCGCAGCTGCCGGCTGCACGGCTAAGAACAGTGAGAATGGGATGTGTTCTTGCCTTTCGGGGGTTAAATTCACAGCCTCCTAAAGCGAGCACATGTCCACAAAGGTAGGGGGAAGCTGGAGGGGACAGAAGCTCATCTCCCACCGGGGGCCGGCAGAGCCCTGGAGACGGAGACCCGGAGAGGAGCCGGAGCAAGAGCAGGGTCCGGGTGGGCCCGACCGAGGGGCTGCCCCAGGGGAGGGCTTCGCTGCCTTCGGACCCGAGCGCTGAAGGGGCAGGGACAGGGCCCAGGCGCCGGGAAGGTGCCTGCGGGGGGCCGGGCGCAGCTGCTTTGGGAGGGAGCGGTGTCCCCGACCGAGAGTGACTCAGGCCCAGGGGCAGGCGGTGGAAGGAGTCCTGCCTCGGAGGGAGAACAGCAACATGATCTTGAGATGTGCCCTTCCAATGATAAGATGTGTACGTTTGTTAATTTACAGAATTGCATTGGTGCAAAAGGGGCAATCATTTCACTCAAGGGCCAGAAGTGAGTTCATGTCATCATTAAGCTCTTCAATCACACAGCTGATAGGACTCCTCAAGGTTTTTATTGGAAATATTGCCATAAGTATGTATGGTGTCAGGTGGGTACTTGAAATATTGGGGGGACCGCTTTGGAGAGTATAGGATTGTCTAACCACTATTCTGTACGCCTAAAACTAATACAAAATAATCTTGAATGTAAACTGTAACTGAAAAATAAAAATAATTTTAAAAGGTTATTTTTCAACTTAATTGTAAAAAAAAAAAACCCCAGTTTGGAAATTGGCCCATTGTATTGCTCACTTAGTGATGCTCAAAGCACACGTAGCATATTAAGAACTCCGAGAAGGCCTTCAGCAATAAAATCTCCTTAGCTTTAATTCAGAATTTCAAAATGTTGTTTTCCAGAATCAAGCCAGAAAATCAGATGTTTGCTGAGCAAACTGGTGAGGGCAAAACTTCTTCAGCAACGCGATGCTGGAGGCAGAGCCCTAAGAAAATGTTCAGCATCACCTGAGCAAAGACAAATCACTTTCTCAAAACAAGAATAAGGGTAGGAGGAGCTTTGACATGAAAAAATACACCTTTCAGTGCCTGTTGTGTGGAACCAGAAGCATCCAAAAGAGGATTTGTGAAACCTGAACAATAGAAATGAAAATTAGATTATGACAGCACACAGTATTCTTTATGTTTCTCAGTAAGGAGGGTTTGATATTTATTTATGTAATTATAGTTTGCCTACAAAAATTGATCTTATATAACTACATAGTAAACTGCTTATTGATAGTCGAAAAACTAATTTTTTACTGTATTATTAAATATAGCTTGTTGCTTATTTTTTCTTTTGACCTAAGTGACTCAAGGTGATTCTTGGAGATTAATGAAAACTCGAGATGTTTCATCTACATCCAACAAGTTGTTCAGTTCCCAGCTTGAGCACCAACATTGATAATGTGTCGGATTTTCCACAAATGTAAGTGGATTTTAAATAATACAAATTTTATATCATGGATTTCTAAAAATAAAATTTTATTTATCAGCCATTTGCGTCTATGTACTGTTTGTGTACGAACATTTTGCCAACCCACCAACCTCACAGGACAATAAACAGGAAAATAGATAGTAATCAGCCTACTTGGAAACCTTATCAAATAGTTAACACAAGGTAAGCATGCAATTAAGAGGGAGTTTTCAAAACTTTAACTACTAATGTCGACGTAAGAAATGTCCAAACAATAAATATTTTTATAATAATTTGTTAGAGCCAAAACTAACAATTCCCAGGAAGCAAGATATCAGTTGTTTGGAAAGTAACAGTTTACAATTTCTTTTATGCATTTTAAATTAACAAGGGAATGTTAAGGAAGATTACCTGGAGGTGAGAGAAAGCAAGGTGAGGATGAGATTCCAGGCTAGTTAAGATTATACACACACTTGAGGGGTGTCACTCTTTAGAAGGAGGAGTCTAGAAAAAGAAGCATCTCAAAGGTGTGTTAACCGAGATACACAGAAACAATGGACAGGTCTTGCTTAAGGCGAGTAAGCCTTTTACTAAAGAAATTATAGGCCTGGGTACATGACTACCCACCAACCTGCCCAGTTAGGAATTTATGATCTTTCCCAGAACCCTTTTTTCATCCACATTAACTGCTAAATTACTGTTGTTCGTAACTACCAAACTAGGTAAGGCTAATTTCTAGATATTCCACTCTAATGAAATATGATCACCAAAGTACTACTCAGATAATGTTGTAGGGCCCAAAACTGGCATTCTATTAGCAATATCATTACTGAAGAAAAGGACTTCCCACTTAAAATATAAGGTATAAATGTATAGGCTACACTTTTTCTCAGAAATTCGTCTTAAAGATCACATAGTTTTAAATGATAATAATGACAAGAACACTGACCGGGATGTTGAAAGATACCTTCTCTGTCAATGTGACCTGGGAAAGTTGTTTGACCTAACCAGAATGCAATTTCCTATCTATGAAAGAAGAAAACTGGGTGAGAACAAACATACATCCCAGCTTTTTTATTTCTAAATATCTAATTTGGTAGCAATCTATCAGAACCAAACATAAAGCACCCAGAAGAGAAATGAAAGTTCAGTTCTCCAATGGAAAGGGCATTTAAAGTCAAAGTATCGACTTTTTCCAATAGCTTCAGATGTTTCTCCGTCCAAACCTTTTTTTACCATTGCAACTGAGGAGCAAATTGGCCACTTGAACTTTCTCATGTATTCAATGCCTGTGAAAGGACTAATAGGGAAATCTAAGAGACGGCATGTCCCTTACCTCCTTTCCCTTCCTTTCTCTTTTTCTCCCTTCCAGTCCAAAAGCCATTAGGTGGGACATAGCAGAGTAAATGTATCTGTGCAGAGGGCGTCATAGTGGCCCAATGAGGGGTGTTGGAATCTGAACCAGGGAAGAAGGGTATCCAAGTAAGGGAGAAACAGCCTGGGCAGTTAGAGCCCAAGCAGGTGACAAAGATGTCCCGATTGTGGGAGCGAATATGGAAAATCACCCCTGCATCCCTAATGAGGTAAGAGTGTGTGCGTGCAGCCCAGCACAGAATGTCAGCACCCAAGTGTGACAAGGGAACACGGCTTTCCACATGGTCTGTGAGAGCCCACGCTGGAGGAGGGAGCCCGTGAAAAGCACTGGCCTTGATGTGGACGAAGCCTGGAGGGCGCCCACGAGCCTGCGGTGAAGACAGGCAGCCGGGCGTGGGGAGCGGGAGCCGGGATGGGTGAGGAAGGCACCCCTGTTGGGCGGTGGCCCTGTGCAGGATGTCAGAGATGGACAAGGGTGAGGAGGGAGACCCTGCAAGGTACCAGAGCCTGCAGTGAGGAAGGCGTCTGACATGGGGTGTGACAGTGTGATTTAAATAGGAAATACACATCTGGTTTTCATTCCGTTTCTGGCACACAGCTAAAACCTTTGGAATGTCCAGAGTGAAAAAAGAGGGTTAAAAGGTGTCTCTTGTTATGTTAATAAGGTGACTTTTGGACCCACCTGAGGACCAGAACTGACTGCCAGGAAAACCAACCAAGTAAGTAATTAGAAGGTTGGAAATTTTAGTCCTACTTTCTCACCCCCACCCCTCCACCCTGGCCTCAGGAACGAAAGAGGGGTTGGAGGGTAACTTATTAGCCAATGGCAAATGATTTCATCAACCATGCCTATGTAACAAAGCCTCCATAAAAACCCAAAGGAGAAGCTCGGAGACCCATGGAGAGCCCGCAGAGAAACGATGGGAGCCCCAGGCCCTTTCCCCATACCTTGCCTTAGGCATCTCTTCCATCTGGCTGTTCCTCAGTTATATCCTTTTATAATAAACCAAGAATCTAGCAGGTAAAGTTTTTCTCTTCATTCTGTGAGTCATTGGAACCTCCCATCTATAGCCAATCAGTCAGACACAGAAGTAACAGCCTGGACTGTGACCAGTTTGAAGGGAGAGGCAGTCTTTCCTGTGGGACTGAGCCCTGTAACTGGGATCTGATGCTACCTCCAGACAGGTAGTGTCAGAACTGAGTTCAGTCGTAGGACACCCAGCTGGTGTGTGAGACTTGCTTTATGCACGTGGAATCCTCCCCACGTGTTGACATTTGGGTGCAAAATAATAGAATACCAGAAGCCAAGGAGGAGAAGGGGGGAATCAGGGCAGGAGGAGATGACATCAAAACTAGAAGACATGTTATACACAAGGGATGTGTTGAACAAGTAAATATATTATAGATAATAGTGGTCAGTTTTTTCACTGTCTGGGGAGGTTGTTGCAAACATGGAGAGTGAGAAAACTAGAAAACTAGAGTGAACTCATGGTGTTAGGTTGGAATTGGAGATATCAGTATAAATTCATGGTTTTCTATATATAAACTGATAAAAATAGATATAGTTGTAAATGGCCTAGGAACAGTGACACCCTAACAACAATGAGCATACGTAGGGCCCTGAGCTTGGCTTCTCAAAGCTATTCTCCACTAAGAACCAGGGCTCCCTAAAAAAAGGGTTGACCCCAGGACTGGGCAGACAAAGAACAAGATGAACCTGGAAACTCTTATGCCTGAGAGCAAGGAAGTGGTCAAAGAATAAAGGGAATACATATTAAAATATTCCAAGATAATGGGGCATCAAAGCAGTGACTTCTGCTCAGATGGTTCCGAGGAAAGGTCTTTGTACTGTGCATCTTTTCTGTAAGCGTGTAACTGCTTCAACATTTTAAAAATAAAACCTTGAGTATAAATAAAGGAGAAATTTTGGCAACAAATTACGTAGGAATCAAAAATAAAATTTTGCTAAAATCCCAGCTTGATAATATTCAGTGAAATTAACTTACTCTTTCACTACATATTTTTAACCTCTGGATCGCAATCCATGCTGTCTGGGGATACTAGTGTAAAAAGATGAATTCTCTTCCACCACTAAGAAGCTTCTAGTTGAGGTTAGACAGAGGTGAGATGGTTGCTATAATGAAGATTTTAAAGGTTGCAATGAGAGAGATTAGGAGCACCTATGTCTGCAGAAGATGCTGAGCAAATAATTGACAGAGCAGGTAACCCTTGAGCTTGAAGGGTAACTAGAAGTTTGACAGAAAGACAGGAATTAGAAACACATTCCAGGATCAAGAAATGCAAAATAAAAAACCCCTGGGAGTCCTGAAAGAGCGAGAACTACAAGAGGGTTATTAGAACTGTAGAGCCTGGAGCAGAAAGGCAGGACCTGACAGAATCAGAAAAAATCTCAAACTTCCACTGGGTCAAAAATGTCTTTATCTAGTAATGCTCCAGAAGATTCTTTATGGTCATCTTCAGTAAAAATCTCCTTGGTGAATTTAAACTTCTTTTTTCCTGTATTGCAGATATCAAATAATATTTGTTCCTTATTATTACAAACCACACATAAAATTCTCAAAGAGCAAGGTGGTGATTTACCCACGTTACATATGCCTATTCAGCCATCAATGCCACAGACAATGTGGGTAGGAATCAGATTAATGAAAATCCACGCTGAATTTAATTCCTAATCTATAAAATGGGGATTAAAGTAAAATCTGCTCAATCTACGTCACTGAATCACTGAAAATCAGATGTGATAAGATGTGTGAAAACTCTTTATAACCTGGAAAACAGAATGACAGTATTATAAGCTAAAATGATAGGGTAATGTGACCTGTGTAATCGGCCTAGTGAACTGCCATTGAGAAATGGATAAGAAAGACCAAGAATACCCCAGAACAAAGACCACTTTATGCCGAACAACATTCTTGAGGTTGTTTTCCAGGAAATTAAAGCACTGATCAGAAATGGAGAGAACCAAAGATATCATCGAGTCTAACCTAGTCATCTTTGAGTAAGGAAAGGAAAGCGCAGGGGAGTTAAGTGCAATGGTAAAAGTGCTCGTTTAGACTGGAACATTGGCCCAGATCTGCCTCTTTCCATTATACCACCCAAAATAATAACCAGTCAGTTTTGAGAGTAATAGCATGTGACTTTAATTGGATTGAGTAAATGAAACTGGAAACTATATTAGCCCATGTTCTTCTTGGGACTTTTTCTTCCTTTCTCGTTAGCTCTTTCCTAATGAACCCCGTATCCCCAGGTTTTTTGCTCCCATTCAGCTGAGCTCACCCAGCATGACCTCAACATGCTTTCTGTGTTTCATAATTCCATATGTTTTTTAACATATTCTTAAAATTTTTAGAAAAAGTTTTTTTTTTATTTTTTCATTGATGTTTTTAGAGAGAGAGGAAGGAAAAGGGAGAGAGAGAAACATCCACATGAGAGCGACTCCTGCTGCCTCCTGCTGGACCCCTACTGCGGATCGAGCCCAAAACCCTGGGCATGTGCCTTGACCGGGCATCAAACCAGCAACATTTCAATGCACTGGAAGACGCCCAGCCAACTGAGCCACACCGGCCAGGGCTGAAAATTTTATATGTCTAACATGGAAAGATGTTAAATAAATGAATGAGAAAAGGAACAGCAGAATATGTTGTAAAACTATATGAACAACCTGTGTGTGCGCGCTTTTGTGTCCGCACACAAAAGCGCACGCACTTAACATTAACAAAGGTCTGGGGGGCTATGCGCCAAAATTTTTACATTGTTTTCCTCCTAAGCAGTAGGTTTGGGGAGCAGGGGACTCAAGGGGAAGAACAGCACCTTTCTCTGGAGAGGATGAGGGAAATGTATATTTTTCTTCATACATTTCTTTGGCGTTCAAATTTTTCGAAAGGTGTGTCTTTTATAATTAAAGAACTAAAAAATTAGCAAAATGTGGATGGTGGTAGAAGTCTGGGTGGCTGTAAAATGTGCAGTTAGACTCGGTCAGTGTGTCTTCATGCGCCCCGTGATGAGAATCCTGAACAACAGAAACAGCTACCCTGCTGTGTGTCTGGCGTGATTCTGTACCATAGAAAGCTAACAAAAATAGCATAGGCTTAGGAAAATAGCCCGGAATGGGCTCTGACTCCTCCCACTCTTTGAATCTTGAATAGCCGGAGACTTTGATGAGTAATGTGTAAAGCAGGGCAATTGGCATGAACAGTTCTCCTTAAGAAGGTACTTGCCATATCTCAACTCTCCCAACACTTGAGGGCCCAAGTACCAAAGCTCGAGTGACATGGACCTGCTGGGAAACATCATCACATGAGAACAATTAAGAATTTTGTTTTCAAGATAAGAGCTTAGTACAAAACCTCCTCTTAGGCAGAGTTACGGAATGAATGACAAGAAGCTCTCCTCAGGGTTCTCCACTCCTTAGTACCAGGAACCCACATCGCTTCCCTTCCTGCTGTTACTTTTTTCGTCATTGAAAGTGAAAAAGCACATAGAGGAAGTGGTTCTTCTTCAGTGCATGAAGGATTAGGAGTTTAAATCTACATACGAATTCTCTTGACCAACTTCACTTCTAGTTTTCTTTCCAGAGACTCCTTCGCTGCGTGTTCTTGCTGCAGAGCTCACTGTGATGAAGGTGCCGGAGGCCTGGTGCAGCAGGGACGCCCTGCTTGCGAGAGCTGCCCCATCTCTAAGGAATGCGCCGGGGCAATGGACCCAAGGTCTCGGGGCAGCACCGTACCGAGGAAAGAACAGGGAATGACAATCAGAGCACTTAAGTTCTCATTCTAACTGAAGCCCCGTAAACGGTATTGTCGTCCTTGTAGTTTCAGTTCCTTAGCTCTTCCGCGTATGTCACAGGGTTGTTATGAGAGTTCAAGGAGATAGCACCAATTAAAGCATTTCGTAAACTGCAAAGCCAAGGAAAACGAACATTTCCAACTAGCCAAACCAGATCACGATGTCATCTCGAGCATGGCTTACCGCATTGTGACACTACTTGTCTGTCGGACACACAAAACATCAGACGGGTGGGGTAGCCATTCCTCTCTGGGCCAGAAACTGACCTGTCTGTTGAGCTGAGCCTAGTCCAGGGAGCCCACTTTAGAAAATGCTGCTTTCTTTCTTTATTCTTTTTTTTTAATTTGGATGGAATCTGTCATTTGGTAGAAACTTGAACGTTTTCTAGTTCTATTTCTTGTTTGGATGGCTTTGTTTGGTATGTTTCAGAAGGAGGAAAATTATTCTTGGCATGCACACATGAAAAACCAAGCCTTAGTACCTGTACCTTGACACATAAATATGATCCATTCTCATGTGAAACTCTTCAGGTAGATAAACGTACTTGGAGAAAAGTATGACTTACACAAAAATAATATAAAAGCAGGATAGATGTTACAGGGAAAGATAATGATTTGAATATACAGGAAACTTACTTCCCTAAATAACATATTTTAATACCCTAAGAACTGTAAGGAGGAGTACAACTTGTATTTGTGATAGAAGAAAAATTCCTTAGACATAAAGTCTGATGCCACTGAGAAAATAACAGATTTACAAATGTCCAAGGTTTTTAATGTTCTAGGCACAATCTCTAGAAATGCCTTATCTGGTGGGTGTGTATTTCTTAAAGTTTGTGGACAACTGATGACCCTTAGTTGTCTTCTAGGAGCCCCACAACCTAGTTCTCAATTCAAGTTACCCAAAAGATGTTTGTTTTTGCAAGTGAAAAATATATTTTTCACTGCAGTTTGGGAACTAAATTAGATATCAAAAAAAACTGTTTCATGTTAAAAGAAGTCTCAATATTGACTCAGACAAAAGCACTATATGGTCTTTTCAAGGTTAATACAAGAAGGAAGAAGTAGGTACTTTATTCCAAAGTTCCATAACTATCACCTAGATTTCTCTTATATAAAAGAAGAAAGAATTGTTATAATGAAATTAATTCCAGAAAAATACTGAATAGAGATGGATTCCTTTCAGTCTTTTATTATTTATCATTTATGACTTTGAGGGGAGGAGACAGAAAGGACAGTAGAAAGAGATGGTCTATAATGCTATGAGTTTGATAATGTGAGTTTCATATAAGTTTTTATTTCCTTTGACATTTTTCTATTAATTATATTGTTTAAAATGGAATTGAATCTCCTAACTGTAATTTTCAAATTGTTTTATTTTCAAACTAATGTTAGGGTTTATCATATATTTGAGCTCTCATCCAACTACTGTAGTTGCTCTTTAAATGCAGTTTTCATTATTTTAAATGTCATAGGAAAATATTACTGATATGATCTTTAATTTTTGCATGAGCCTGAATTCATTTTTGTAAGAAATGTGCTTAGAGAAAAGAAGTGGCTGCACAAAATCATCAACTCTGATCATATCTGCATGGTGGAAATGTAAAAAAAAAGTTTTGATTTTTTTAATATTTTCTAAATCTTCTGAAAAAAATGATTTTACAATTAAGTTTTTACCATTACTATTAATTTTAAAACAGCAACAACAAGGCAAAACATTACGAGAGCTAAGTAGAGTGAGAATATGAAAACCTTTTTATTGAAAAGCCAGTTTTGAGAGGGTAGTAAAACTTTCCTGTTCTGGTTTTTGTGCCTGTGTGACTTCCTTTAATTTGAGGAAGGAACCCTGCTTCCTCCTAGTCTACAGGGTTCATTACAGATTCACATTAAGAACAAGAACTGAGGCTACAAACCCATTATTTAGCAGGGAAAATGCCCCAAGGCCAGAATTTTGTGCTTCATAAAACTTTCCAGCTACAATTGTATCTTCCCACATGCAAAGGAAAAGGCAGACTAAGACCTTAAAATCCAAATGATTAAAATAGAATACATGGTCCAATAAATTGTGGGTAGCTGCCACTTTGCAAGCTTTCATCTAAAGACTGCATAGGAATAATAAGTACTTCAGAGAGTTTTAAAGTAAAATATGACTATCTAAAGTCTAAAACATCTAAATAAAACAAATGAAATTTAATCTAAAATATTTTATTCAAAATAAGTCTAACTTTTCCAAGCTGTTTCTTCCTGCTTAATCTACTAAAAGTCAACACAAAGAAAGTTTTTACCAATATTATGCTCAGGTTTTCAATCTTTATAACGCAAAGTTATCTCTGTTAGATCACTGCCTATTTGATTCTTCATCATTTTTTAATTCTAGGATTTGAATTTTTAAAGAACTCAGAAAAATCTTGGAATAAACTTGGAGCCAAAATAAATTTGTCATCCAGATAATTTAGAAAGTTGAAGCCTTAGTGTCCTTTCTGCTCTTTTATCTTGAAAGAGGTTCTTAATGCTCCACCTTGGCCAAGGCTGGAGAGTAAGATTAGCAAAATGACTGGGACTAGAAAAGGAAGAAGAATGCATAGTGTTAGTGTCTGCATGCATTGTGCCTGGGCTCTGCTGTAGCTAGAGCACCAAAGAATGGGGTTGGGTGCCCTCAGACACCTGATCGTATCAAAACCTTTTCTAGAGGAGGTTCAGGGATGCCTGGCTTTTTTTTTTTTAATATGTTTTAAGTTGATTTTTAGAGGAAAGAGGAAGGAAGAGGGAGAGAGAGAAACATAGATCAGCTGCCTCTTGCGTGCCCCCTACTGGGGATTGACCCTGCAACCCAGGCAAGTGCCCGGACCAGGAATGGAACCTGTGACCTCTAGGTGCATGGGACAATGCTCAACCACTGAACCACACCTGCCAGGGCCAGAGATGCCTGGCTTTTAATATAATTAGAGAATATTTAGATTACTGTCATTTTTTGTTCATCTATGCTCCTGCTGACATTATAGAATTCAATGTTTATAACTATAGCTCTAATTCCATCAACAAAAATAATGTCTCTAAGTACTCTCTCGAATCTAGTTAGTATTGAAGACATAATCACTCTGGGACAATTTGGTCCAGCGGGCAAGTCTGGTCAAAGCCTGCGATGAAGAAAGCAGTGTTTTCACTATATCATCCAGATTAACCTGTAGTTGGCTAAATGCTATCATTTCCTTACTGATGTTATTTTTCTCATATAACCTTTGCTTGAATTACCTGACATTTTTATTCTAGAGCACGAACATTTGGAAAATTAACTCATTGCCTTAACCAGACAAGAACACTTCACATATAATTTATATTCTTAAATATTAGGAGTGAATTTAAGTCAAAACCTAAATATAGAAAAGTATATCGGTTTTCAATGTTGACTCATTCAGTACAAAGAGCAGTATACATTTCAAATTCATAAACTTCTTTTGAAATAAATATTGATAAGGATGGTAAAGACCTCTATCTGCTAACAAATTGATCTATGTTTGAGAAACAAAAACAAAAAGAGACAATGTTTTCTGACTGGGCTAAGGAATCGGGTTAAAGTACAAAAAGCCATCGGTGTTTGATCAGCTGGTGAAGTCGGTCATGGCAAACCCAGGAGTGCCAGTCACAGTGCATTTCTTCCTGCAACTCTTTTATAGCTGTTCAAATGGGTTGTGTTTGGGGGAGGTTGGAAGGGGAGTAGCATTTCTATTTGGCCTGGGTTCTTCTAACAGCTAATTATTATTCAAAACACAGGATAAAAATAGTAATACACAGGTCCCTAAAAGTTTAAAATGACAGAGGCTTCTTGCTTTGTTGTTTTAGGCTTCTTGGTTCCATTTTTTTTATAGCACGTGACTGATATTGATAAACAGTGATATTAATAAAATGATTTATTGGTAAATAGTTACTAATTGATCTTTAATCTATATCTTAAATATTTTTTAAACATTTTTTTAAACTTGATTCTTCTCAGTTTTGTATTGATTAATTACAAATTTCAAAGTGTTGGCAGTGAGAATGGCACCAAGTGTTAGACAGACGAGTGAAGTCAGACCTGACCTTGGCTCAGCAACCTCAGTGCTTGAGTTCTGCCTAAGAAAGAATTCAGTGTCAAGGCTCATTTTTCTTTTAGCTTTCAATTTGTATTTTAATATGTATGTTTAAATTTTTTCAAGATAACCACTAAAAAGAGGGAAACAAATGTATAACTTTCAAACCAATAGAAAGATAAAGAGATTTAAAAATAACAATTTCACAAAAGGCAGAGTAAACAAAACAGTTTGTCAGTTGAAAGCACAAAGTAGTATTGTGAAAATACATCCATATACAAGACTCAAACTACAAGAGAAAGTTTATTTTGAAGGTCACAGATGTAGAGATAGTGAACTGTGGAAGAAATGGGCTCAGGGAACAAGCTACAGAGGCAAGCCCTGGCCAGTTTTGCTCAGTGGTTAGAGCACTGACCTGTGCACCGAGGGGTTGCGGGTTCGATTCCCAGTCAGGGGCATATACTTGGATTGTAGGTTCCATCCTTGGCCCCAGTCAAGGTGTGTGCAGGAGGTAACAATCAATGTGTTTCTCTTACATCAATGTTTCTCTTTCTCTCTCTTCCCCTGTCCCTCCCACTCTCTCTTAGAATCAATGGGAAAAATATCCTGGGGTGAAGATTAGCAAAAAAAAATTTAGAGGCAAAAGAAGGGTCCTTGGAGCTTAGGAGAGAAAGGTAAAGCTAGCACACCTGGGAGGAAGGAGAGAGGAAGGGAAAAGGTGAGGTATGCTCCAGGGAGGGGGCGTTTCCCTGGGTCCTCTGTCTTAAGGTTATTTATCTGGAGGTCTCAGGGGAGGGTTTTAGCAGAATATTCATCAGTTTTATAGGTGTGCTCTTTCAGGGTCATGGTCTCCACCGATTGCTTGTAGCCAGAGCATGGAGTCATCAGTCATTGCAGCAGGTCCTGAGATCAGCCAAGGCATCACCTGTCTGGTTTTGCTGCTCTTCTGGACCTGGAGCTGAAACACAACTGAGGCCTTGATGTTATCTCCAGGGCTTAATGCTTAAGGGAGTAGTCATGCCAGGGCCCAAATGGGAGTCACATGAGGCCACTCTTAGGCCCTTTCTTCTTCCTCCAAGGGTGGCTACCACATGACTAGCAACATGCCTGGGGAGGTAAAATCTGGGGAGTGTCCAAACCACATGACCAGTGATATGAAAGGTCAAAGGGTCTAAAACGAAGGACTAGTGATATGCTAGGTGAGGAAAGGTTACCCTGGGGGAAGATCCTTGTTTTCTCAGTTTTATATGTTGTTAGGCACCTGGCGCTTTCTGCCCTGGTGACTTTCTGTACCTGGCCCATTGTCCTTGCTCTGCTCATGTCTGTCTAACAGCCTACCACAGAAGGACCTACTGACATGGCAATGTGATATTAGTTAACCTCTGGACTACTATGTGAATATATTTAATACTTAACCCAGCCTTTATTGTATGTCAAGAAAGAGATCCTTTCACCAGAAAACACCTTTGTCAAATGTTGTAAGGATTAAGTAGATAATATATTTAAAGTAGTGTGTGTGTGTGTGTGTGTGTGTGTGTGTGAAGCACTGCACTGTACTTTCATAAATTTCTTTCTTTTTCCAAAATGTTCCACAATTCCCTAAAATAATACTAATTTTGAGAATAGCATTGATTTGAATTTCAAATCAGAAACATTTGTTTCTTTTTCACTGAGAAAATATAAACACTCAGAAGAGAAATTATTTTTTCCGCCATCAAATCTACAGTTCACCCTTATCTTAAACTCTTAAACTCTGCCTTCTCTCCTGTTATTGCAAATAAACTTTTCAAGATTTTTTCCAAGACCAGCTCTCCATCTCTCTGGTTCATTCAAAGTCTTTGGTCCCACAATTATACCTTTTCTCTCTTACTATATCATCAGTTTTTCCCTCTGTACTAGATCTTTCCCATGAGCAAAAAACTGTCTGTTAGCACTTAAAATTTCCTTTCACCCTACATATCTCTCAGGCTATCAATGTATTTGTTATGGATTGAATTTTGTCCCTAAAAATAAGAGATGTTGAAGTCCTAACACTCAGTAACTCAGAATGTGACCTGGTTTGGAAATAAGGTCATTGCAGATAGAATTAGGATGAGATTATAGGGTGGCCCTCTGATCCAATGTGACTGCTGTCCATACAGAAAAGTGGGCTTATAAAGACAGAGACACACAGCGAGAACATCATGGAACAGAAATTGGAGTTATGCAGCTCCAAACCAAGGAATGCCAAAGGTTGCTGGCAAACCACCAGAAACTAGGAAGATGCAAGGCAAGATTCCCGTAAAGATTTCAGAGGAAGTATGGCCCTGCCAACAACTTGATTTCAGACTTCTAGCCTCGTGAGTTATGTGTGAGACAGTATATATCTGTTATTCTAAGCCACCACGTGTGGCACTTTGTTACGTCAACCCTAGGAAACATAAATTATTTCACTCTGTACTACATTATTCTCATGAGCAGAAAACATTATCCCTTCAAAGTTCTTTTGACCTACCCTGGCCAGTATGGCTCAGTTGGTTTGTAACCAGAACCCAAGTTCTACTCCCTGCCGCCACAAAAACAAAACTCATGAGACAGATGCTGGTGAAAAAGGAAAATGGTTTATTCAAGTGCCAGACACCTGAGATAATGGGGGGCTCTTGTTACAAAGCCCATCTCAACATCTCAGTGCAGACATCTCAGTGAAGAGGTTTTTATAAGGAGGGAGAAGGAAAGCAGAACAAAGAAATCAAGGGGACAGGGTTGAAAAGTTCTCTATGTTCAGGCCAGCACAGTCCATTCCAATAAGGATCTTGAAACTGGTTGAGTGATGGTTTGTGTGCATCATTCTGGTCTTCATCATCCTTATTCTACATCATCCTAGTTCTATGGTTGAAGGTCAGCAAATCTGGAACTGGGATGACTGAAGGTTGGAGTCTGTACATTAAAACCTTGATATAATGGACTAATCTGAGTGAGGGAGTGTCCATTAAAGCTGAAAGTCCATCATATAATAAAGTAGGTTTTCTGAACGCATATGTTAAAAAATTGACAAATTAGTTAGTTTACCTTTTTTACTTATGTAGGCATGTTTGCATAATTAAAATTAAGTATGTATGAAAAGTTTAATTTTACAGAAAAGTTTTCTATATGTATTTATAATAATTTTAAGTTTATACTGAATAGGTCTAGTAAATGTGTGCATTAACCAGTTGCTGCAAGTAAACAAATGCATGTGGCTGGGGAATGGCTTAGCACAGGTCAGAACATCTGCCTGCATGTGTTAAAACTGCTACAGAAAGTCACACCACTCAACAAAAGAACCAATTACTGCGTTCAGTGTGGTGTGATCACATGCTAATCATTCACAGAACATTGTTTACAACTGGTGACTTTTGGGTTTAAATATGTAGACTATAGCTGTAGATATGTAATATTTATTTATGTCAGCAAAATTACAATGTTTTTCCTACATATGGCCTATTAACTAAAATTTGTTAAAAATAACAGTATATTAATAACAAAAAATAACCTGTTAATTTAATTGTAAGCAAATCTTCATTAAAAGCATTTTAAAATTAACAGGGTGTTAATTTTCACATGACATATGGACCAGAAATTGTGTCTGTTAAATCTGAAGTCCGTTAAATCGAAGTCCATAAAATTGAGGACTTACTGTATCTTCTGAAATTAGTTCCTAGGATTTTTATACAAACATGCTGTTTTCCTAAAGGCTACACATTAGCCAGAGTCATCATTTATAGAAACAATGCCAAAAGAATGGTGCGATGAGTTACAATTCCCAGTGTTACAGGGTGAATGTCGTCTGCTGCACTGAAATGTGCCCAGTTCAATTCCCAGTCAGGGAACATATCCAGGTTGCAGGTTACATCCCCAGTCAGGGTGTGTACAGGAGGCAACTGATCAATATATATCTCTCAGGTCAATGTTTCTCTCTCTTTCCCTATCCTTTCCTCTCTCTCTAAAATCAATTTTTAAAAAACATATTTTTTTAAAAAGTTCCTTTTACCCTAAACCTTCTTTAAGCTATCACCCTAGAATCACCCTGTGATTCCTTTTATAGAAAAAAATATTTTAAGAGTTACCTATAATTTCTGGCATGCTCTATTGCATTCATTCTGGCCAAGATCCCCACCTCACTCTCCACTCCTCAGGAAACATTGTTGTCAAGGTAACTTAATGTACTTTGCTTTTCTTGAAAACAAATCATATTATATGTTTATTTCTTAACTTGGTTATTGCCTATCTCCCTCACTAGAATCTAAGTTCCAAAAAGACGGGGAATTAATGTATTTCTTCACTACCACACTTTAGGCCGTGGCACTCAGTGGGTCCTTAATGGTATTTTGTCAAATGATGTAATGCACTTGTTTTTAGATTTCTGATTACATGTGGTGCATAAAATTTCCATTTGGATTTAAGCACTCTTTATTTATGAATACTATATTTCATCCATGAAAAATTTTGCAAGGATTTTGTTATAAGTTTTTAAGAATTCAAGTTATTAATAAAAAGGAATTTTATGCTTTGCAAGCATACATTATCACTAATATTTTACCTTAAGGTAAACTGTGATGTCTTTATTTTATATTATACCTTCCAACAGATGTGAATCTTCGTGTTCATCCTATGTATTGGGGAAAGGAGGTTTTAACTTTTATCCTACAGATTTGGAAATTAAGTTACTTAAGAACCAAAGGAACTTCATGTAGCATCTTAGTTGGTAAATAATAAAATGCAAACTGGGATTAAAATTTTCACTATCAAATCAGTTTAATTTTCACTAAAATCCTCCATCATTATCCCTACCTTATAATTTCATTGACATTCGGATTATTATCTTAATTGCATTAAGTGAGAAAAAAATAACTCCCCCTGGGATAGTAAGGCAATTTACAGATGAGGAATATGAAATTAGATATAGTGTGTAAATAAATGCAAAAAATGAAGATTTCTTGCTCAGCTAAATGCTCTGGAGCCCAGCAGAAATTTAGCACAATGACCTGATAAAAAGAGAAAATTAAGAACTGTTAAACATATTCACAAAATGTATCATATTAAATATGAACGGGACTATGATCACATTAGTCTATGATGTGATAGTTCACAGTAATCAGCCATCTATAGTCACATAAAACTTGTCTTTCCATTGCCCAGTTTATTAGTAGTAGACAGTAGTTCAACTGCAGTATAAGGCAGCAAGTTAAAAAGATGAAACTTTGCTAACTGACAATATCAGGGATACATTATTACATCTCCTGTAGAAGCCTCTATAGTGAAAGAGCACTGTGCACTTTATTTAAGCTATTTTCTGGAAATAGAGTAACATGACAATAGTATTTTAATCCTCCAGGCATATATACAATAACAATACTTTTATGAATACTGTGTTTCATATTTCCACTAAATTCATCTTTTTTCTTTTAATCCTCCCCCAAGGATATTTTTCCACTGCTTTTCAGAGAAAGTAGAAAGGAGAGAGAGACAGAGGCGGAGACAGAGACAGAGACAGAGTCAGAGAAACATTGATGTGAGAGAGATACATTGATTGATTGATTGCCTCCAGCGTGAACATCATGTGCTGATTTTATGAAGAAAATTAATTCAAGAAATTTCAAGGACGAAAGTGATATTGGATTTAACAACATAAAAATTATTTATAAAAATGCATTTGCATGTGCTCTACCAGGTGACTCAGTTGGTTGGGGCTTAATTCCATACAACAAAAGAGATGAGGGTTTAATTCCTGGTCAGGGCACATACCTAGGTTACAGGTTCAATCCCCAGTTGGGGCACTAATGAGAGGCAGCTGATCTCTGTTTCTTTCACATCAAAGTTTCTCTCTCTCTCTCTCTCTTGCTCGCTCAAATCAATAAATATATCCTTGAGTGAAGATTAAAACAATGCATTTGCATGCTATTTTATGAAATTTTACTTTAACCCTTAGTTTAATTCAGACTATCTCCCCTGGAATTCTGCCTTCATAATTACTCCCACATCCTTTCCCATCACTGCCTCCTTCCATACTAGTCAAATAGAAGAGGTGTCTCTACACTTATCCAAGGCCAGTTCTTTTCCTGAACTATAAACCCTTTCTCCTCTCTCAGGAGTGCTTACCAGTTGTCTCCTCTCTCTCCTGTACTCTTCCTTCACCTGTGGCTTCTTCCCCAAAACACTCACACCCATCCTCTTACTCCACATTCACCTGGAGCCACTACACCATTTCATTCTCCTTCTCTCAGCCAGAGTTTGCACCTTCTTTACAATGATCAACATCCAGGCCCAAGGGTCTCACTGTCGCCCTCTCTGGTCTCTCAACAGCATTTGGTGTCTGCTGACCACTCTCCTTGAAACAGCCCTGCCCTTGTCTTCCGTGAAACCACACTATCCTGGTTTTTCTTACATTTTTCTATGCTCCTTATCAGACTGTTTCATTGGTATTAGATGTTAGTCCTGTTAAATGTTGGTGTCTTTCCAAACTCTGTTCTAGTCTATTATTCATTCCACATGTATTTCTTGAACAAGCTTCTGCCCTTTGTGTCAATTACTACTTGTTATGGGCTGATTATGTCCTTTCAAAATTCGTATGTTAAAGCCCTAGCCCCCAATACCTCAGAATGTGACTGCCTTTGGAGATAAGGTCTTTAAAGAGGTAATTAAGTTGAAATGAGGTCATATGGGTGGGCCTAATCCAATGTAACTGATGTCCTTATAAGAAGAGGAAATCTTGGTACAGATAGACACAGAGGAACGGCCATGTGAAGACACAGAGAGAAGATGGACCAGGAGAGGGGTCCCACAAGAAACCATTCTTGTCGACACCTTGGGCTTGGAAACTCTGGCCTTCAGAACTATGAGGAATACATTTCTGTTGTTTCAGCCACCAATGTGTGGAACTTTGTTATGGCAGCCCTCACAGACTAATACGCAACCTTTCATTAGGCTATGACCCCTAAACCCACAACTATAGTGTCAGTTCTAACCACCAGATCGTATCTCACTACCTACAGATCTCACCACATGGGTGTCTCAAAAATATTTCAAGAATTTAGCATCTGCCTCAAGTCCAGTTGCCTGAGCCAGAAACGTGGTCCCTGCAGTAGACCCTACTGATGCCCATGTCAAACCCCTCAGTCCACCTCTAACTCCAATTTCACCTCAAGTACTTCTCTCAGATTTTCTACCTCAGAGTTTTCTCCAAAGTTCTAAGAACTTGCTCAGCAACTCTCGAGATCAGAGGAGTTTAAGTTCCTGAGGCAACTACAAACCAAAGAGAGCCTAGTCTGAGAATGACGGCCCAGTCTCTGATCTTCCAGAGCTACACTTCTGAGGAGCTTGCAACACAGTTCCTTAGAGGATCCCCCACAAGATTGTGCCCGATTTTTACAGCAATAAACAGCTCAGCAAAGCACACTGATTGATTTTTCTTCTTCCTTAAATTGGCTTTCCTCCTTTCCTGACTCACTTTCTCCATTCCCTTATTCTTATTTCCTGGGGTTACCTCTAAAATAAACCTCCTGAACCCCAGTCCTTGTCTCAAACTTGCTTTTAGGGGGAACCCACACTCAGAGAGTCACTGTCATTCTCTTTATCCAACCTCATCTCTTACTTCTTACCTGATAGGATAATCATACTAAGCTACTTTAAGGTCTCTGATCAGCCATGTAATCTCTTACCTCAGGGCCTTTGCACAAATTAATAAATAAAATAAAAATTGTTAATAACGTTACTAAAGATTTTTAACAACAAAAATACTGGCAAACATATCATCAAATCCTATCAAAAGGGTCAAAGCAAAACAGAAGGAAGATTAATAAATAGAAACTATAAAAATCTAGGACAAAATTCTATCTTCAGAAATCTTTGATATCATTATGTGGTAACCATGGATACATGCCTACTCAGACTTTTTAAAAATCCATTACTTAGAAAGCAATTTTTTAAATTTGTAATGCAAAGAAGTCATTTTCAAATGGAAAATTAAGTCAATCCCATAAATTAGCAATTTTTAAATGACTTTTTAATGAAATGGCTCTAATTTTTACCTCATTCATTGGAACAATAAGATGCTGACCAGGGTTAACCTTTGAGTAAGACTGAGATATGAGTGAAATCTGTTCCAGACCTTTAACTCCATGACTTCTCATTCTGACAGTGCTCTTTTCCCTCTGCCTGCCTCCACCTCAGGTCCTTGCTCTAAAATCCGAAGCTTCCTGATGAATTGCCCTTCCCAGTTCCCACCTATATAAACAGTGTGTAGTCACTGCCACTCCCCATGAGCCACTTGGTTGTACACAAACAAATGCCAGCACTTGAGTGCATGAGTTGGAACTTCAGGTCAGCTAAGGTGGAGAGAGGTTGGGTTCCTGGGCCACCTACCAAGAATATGTGGAGGCACAGCTTTGAAGAATCTCACCAGTTGCTCTGGCTAAGTGGTTCCCATCCAGGAATCCTGAAGAAGTACTTCTTAGCAGGGACCCTGTCATCAGGGTGTCACTGCCACCAGTTGTTTACAGTATAATCCAGATAGCATTGCTCTGCCCAAGACAAAGCTTTAACCCTCACCAGCCTCTAAGCAACACAGTAGACCATCATTCTCAAGAGAAGGGATGGGACAGGAGGCATGGCACTCCATCACTGGAAAACCCTCAAGTTGTAGAGTTACTGTCATCACTGACTCTATGAGAAAGCCACAGCAGTAAACAGCTCCTTAAAAGCACTGCATTTGAAGATTGCACATTGGTCCTCAATTTAGCAGGCAGTAACTTTCACCACAAGTAAGTTCTGTGATGATTCTAAAGTGTAACCAATGAAATCATACAAATTTCAAAAATACAGTTTTGTCATTTATTCAACAAATGTTTTGGGGGAGCTCATTATGTGCTTGCCAGGCACTCTTCTATGTCGTAAAAGGTCATCAGTGAACAAAACAGACTAACATCCTTGCCTTCTGAGAGCTCCTATTTCAGTAAGAGTAGAATGAAACAAACACATATAGTACCTTTTTTAAAGCACTTATACAATGAGTCACAGCATAGTTATTAAATACCTTCTTCTAAAATAATTAAATTTAAATATTTGAAAATATGTACACATAATGTTAAGTGGGAAAAGACTAGTATACAAAATATTATGTATTATATATACAGGATATACAAGTATGGTATAACTATATATGTATGATTTCCAACTTTACAAAAATAAATTAATTGAGGCATATGTAGATATAGATGTAGCTTCCAGACAGATATAACTAGATATAAGTTTAGGAAAAAAAGAAATTATAGATACACACTAACAGTTACTAGTGTTATTATTTTTTTTTTTTTTGAGGTCTCCAAAAATTAGGTTGCCTCCCAAAAAAGTGGGAGAGAGTATATTAGTGTTATCTTTGTGAGATTACTAATAACAGCTATTTTCTTTTTTATGTTTCTTGAACTTTCTAAATTTTTATAACCAATATCCTTTCAGGGGTAGTGAAAGAACACTATATTATGTATTTTTAAATGTAAAAAAAAGCTAAGATGAAACTTTATTTGTAATTTCCAAAAGTTAGAGGCATCCAAGAGATCCTTGGATAAGTGAGTGGATAAACAAACTGATAATGAACTGTTATTCAGTGATTTAAAAGAAATGAGCTATCAGGCCACAAAAGAGATGGAAGAAACTTAAATACATATTGATAAGTGAAAAAGCCAATCTAAAAATGTTACATACCATATGACTCCAACTATAAGATGTTCTGGAAAGGGTAAAACTATGGAAACAGTAAAAAGATTGGTGGTTGTCAGGGGTTTGGGTAGAGGAAAGGATGACTGGGCAGAGCAGGGAGGATTTTTAGTGCAATAAAGCCATTCTAGCTGATAGTGTACTGGTGGCTACGTATTATATACATTGTCAAAACCCATAGAATGTGCAACACAAAGAGTGAGCCCTAATGTAAACTATTGGCTCATCAACTGTGACAATTGTACCGAACACAAAGGTAAGATGTTAATAATAAGGAAAACAGGAAATGGGAGGGAGCTTATGGAAATTCTCTATAATTTCCACTTGTTTTTCTGTAAACCTAAAATTGCTCTAAAATAAATGTATTATTTTATAAGAAATAGGTTAAAATGAACTCTATCTTTATGGCCTTCCAGTGATATAGGATTCAAACCACTATACAAAATAGTGGCTCCTAGATCTTGGAACTTCAGAAACCAGTAAAATTTCCCAAAGAGTCAGAAAAAGACAAAGTGTTCTTTACTTGTACATTAAATATGTACATATGTGCACAAGTAAACATACACATATACCCACTCACTCTCTCCAGGATATTGTTTTAAAAAGGAAGGGCGTTTTATTACCTAAAATGCAAAAGTATAATCTTAAAATAAGAAAAATTCCTTTAAAGGCAATAAACTTGGCCTTATGAAAAACTTACTCCCTTTTGTGACTTCGCTCATTTCACTATGCCCTTGTGAACACCTGGACCTCATGGGGAGGGAATCGCCGGTATGTGGCCTGTGTTTTCCCCGACTGCAATCCAGGAATGGAGAAAGGTGCTCTTAGCCTGGTCTTCCAGACGATGGACAGTGTGTCTCCTGAGGTCAGCCATTCTTAAGCAGTTGGCTGGCTGCATGTTCCACACTCTTCTGTGTTATTTTTCATTACTGTGAAATCATATGAAGTGTGCAAATGCTAATGCTGTATAGCATCCAAGATGGTCATTTTATTTGTTTATGTGCTTGAAGTTCTCACACCTGTTTCGTGAAACAGAAAGGGAAGTGTATATTCACAGACCAGACCCCCCGCTGAAACCTGAGAGCATGGTTCACTGCAGAATCAGTGAGGTGATGATCCAGTATTGCCAGAGTGGGAGGGTGTGGTTACTCACCAAAGATTTCAAATAGGTACTCCCTGCCCCTCACCTGGAAGAAGCTCGGAACTTCCAGACCCAGGACTGAGGCCCACTGCTTGCTCTGCAGGCTCTTGTCTCCGCCCCAGGCCCACAGCATCGCCAGGCGAGGCTCACATGGGTAGCACTGACCTGTGCCCCGAGAAGAGTACAGAGTGAGGAGCATTTGTGTTGAGGGGCAAGGGTTTCACCCATCTGGTCGTCATGCATTATTTTACATGATTATTGGAAATGGCAAAGTTTTTCTCAGGGCACAACACTCAGGGGGATTCCTGATCCTACCACCCAGTTAAATTCTCTATGAGTGCAGGGCAAGTGGGGCCTCCTGGAACAGTGCAAGGCTCTAATGGCCCAGTCACCGAGGGTGGGAGGGGGCCACATGCACCTTTCCCTCCTTCAGTCTCAGGCAGGTAGGAACAGGTCCACATTCTTCCTCTCACAGTCTCCCTGGAGATTAGAAATAAAGACTTTGGACTTTGTGTTGGGCTCCTCCTCAGGCACTTCAGTGATTATTTTTCTTGGAAGAAAGCAGTGTGGCCATATCTTTCTATCTGACTCCTCTGTAAATTGACAAGTAGAAAATGGATGAACTTCTCTGGTTATTCCAGTTCCAAAGAATTCCAAACAAAGGAAAAGTTTTAAGTACAATTTTTGAGGATCAAATTGCAAATAATGTGTAATACCTCTATTTATTAAATAAAAGAAAATTAATCTTTCTTCTAAGGGCATTGGTCCTTCCAGAGAAAAGTAGTCTTATGCAGCTAATAAGAGAGGTCAGGGATATGTTAAAATATACACATTGTATTGCATTTAATTTCTTTTTACTTCACTCAGTGCTGTTTGTGTTGAATTAGCACCTCGAGTTTAAGGGTGACATTGTCATATTCTATCTATGGACAAAGTGGCCTGGTGCCAATAACCCTGCAGTGTTAGTGACACCTCAGCCCAGACAAAATCATGGAGGCCCAGAACATACATGGGGATCAAATTCAAGCTGGCTACCTGGGATGTTCACAATAAGCTAGAAAGACCTTCTCCACACACGCAAACTTAGGCATGTGCTGTTTTTCCCAATCTATAGACCTAGTGGGAGAACACCAGCTGCCTGACAATACCACTGATGACCTTTGAACCAGATTACTCTAGTGGGATTGAACCTTGGCAACAAAAGTCAGAGGACCCGAACTAGGCAATTTGCCTAAACCTGAGGACCAGAGTCACTATTAGTATGGCCCATTGACATACCTTGCTTAAAGGAGGTGATAACACCACACTCCCCTTTTCCAGGTAATTCCAGTCCACTCCCTTTCCTGTCTTCCATCTTCCAGCTGTGCTGGTTAATACTTCATCTGCATAGTTAACAAATGATGCCTGACTGCCCTGTTTCCCAATCCTGGTTTAACCTTCTGGATTCTTTCCTCCTCATTCAGAGAATAAACTGCTAAGGTCTTTTCTTAGCAGTAAACACTGATTTTCCTTTGAACCTACTGTAGGTAAAATGGTAAAGGTAACCCCTCTCTCAGCACGTTCCTCACCATTGTTGCCTCTCAGGCACACATTTCAGGCTCCCACATGTTCTCTCTTCTCCCCTCTAACACAACTTGCTCTCCAGAAAAATTAACAAATCATTCACTCTAAGGTATAATATTAGCAAAGTTGAGCCCTTTTCCAAGGACGCTTGCTTTAACAGAGAACCAAAACCTTGACTTCCAATGCCAGAAACGCAACATCAGTAAAAGGCCTTGGGAAGTGATGCCTTTTTGGTCTGCCTTAAATCATACTCCTTAGGACACGGTGTTCGCACTGGGGATAACTCACTTAGTGGGCTAACACCGGGTTCTTTTGAAATAAAATAGAAAAGAAGGAAAGAGAAATATCAAGGCAAGGATCAGAGTAAAAGTAAATATTGTTTCTTAGAATTTCCACTTCCGTTATATATGTACGCATATGTATATATATGTACTTATATGTGAAATAAGAAAATGCATTTTTATAGTGATTATCATCAAAAGTTTGAGAGTTACCTATCCCTTGCCTCTAAGTCAAGTCACCAAATTCTTTTCATTCTTCTTGTATAACTTCACTAATATCCATCCCCACCACTCACAGCATAAGTGAGACTTTTCATTTCAATTCTGAAGTTTTGCAATAACCTAAGTCTACATAACTGCAGTCTCTTTCATTCTTCTGGGTGTTGAGAGCTTCTGAAGCACAGTGGTTCCCTCTTCAAACTCATTCTCCAACTCTCACAGCTTTGCAGGACAGAGATCTGCGTTTCTCAGCCTGGCCCTCCACCACTGACCCATTTTTACCGCGTCAACACCGTCTCCTGCAGTTACTAGACTTGCCTCCAGACACTCCAGAGCATGCTGAACTTCGCCATCAGGATAGTCAGAGAGTCCAGGCTGCAAGACACTTTATGTTAAGTAGTCCCGATTGTTCAAGTGAGAAACTGTACGGCAAACCAAGTAAGTGCCCATCAGTACATGAGTGGACAAAAAAGTTGTGGCTTATGTACACAATAGAATACTACTCGGCCATAACAAAGAATGAAATCTTAGCTTTTGAAACAGCGTGGATGGACCTAGAGGGCATTATGCAAAGTGAAATAAGTCAGTGAAAAACAAGTACCGTATGATTTCACTTATATGTGGAATCTAAAGAACAAAATAAACAACAGGAACAACATAGAAACAGGCTCACAGATACACAGCAGAGACTGGCGGGTGCCAGAGGAGAGAGGGTTTGGAGGACTAGGTGAAAAGGTAAAGGGATTGAGCAGTACAAGTTGGCAGTTACAGAGCAGTCGTGGAGGTGTCGAGTGCAGCATGGGGGCCATAGTCAATAATATTGTAATAACTATGTATGGGGCCAGGTGGGTGCTAACAATTTGGGGGGAAACATTTTATCAAGTACATGACCGTCTAACCACTATGCTGTACACCTCAAACTAATACAGAATCATATTGAATGTAAACTGTAATTGATAAATTAATTTTTTTAAAAAGAATGGAATGGAAGATGTCATATCAAATTTTTAAATAGGGAAAATCAACTGTAGCATCTAATGAAGTATACTCAAGCAATAAAATAAGAAGGAAGTGATTTGCATCAAAGTCAGGATACTGTCTACCTTTGGGGGGGGGGGGCCCGACTGGGACAGGCCGCCTGGGAGGGCTTCTGAGATGGCTGGAAAGTTTTCTATTTTGGCCTGGGTGGTAGTTAAGAGAGAGTTCGTCTTATAATAATTCAAGGTCACACAAATCTTTTGTGTGTTTTTACTGGATCTGTATTTTATTTTACAATAAAAAAGAAAAAATCTATAAGCCTGGTGATTAAAAAAAACTGAAAACTAATACAGCTTTGCTTGATATTTCATCACTCACATGGAAACGCCACGGAGGCCCACAGGGGAATTTTTCCTGTGTGATTTACAGGTATTCCCCTCTATGACATGAAGAACTCTTTCCCGTAAGTAGAACTTGGTTTTTAAATCTCTCCCTTATCTCCAAGGCATACAGCTGCAGCCGGCCCTGGGGTTATCGCGTACTGAGTCAGATATCAGCTTTACTGGTAATTAAAGATCATACAAGTACTTTACAGAGATATTACCCCTAAAAATAGATTCTATAGGCTATATGATAACATACTGGCTTCCCGGCTTTTTTTTTTTTCTTGTGTTTTTTTTCTGTCCCCTTAACAATCTTCTCCACATAACCAAAATGATTGTTTTAAAAAACTAAATAAAGATGGTACGTGCGCTTCAGGAAAAGGTCAGTGAGCTTCCTGGCAAACAAAACCCACCTACTTTATGACCCCTCAATACTATTGCAAGGGACTTGGCTAAGAGAAACAAAAAGTTTATGTTTACAAAAAGATTCGCGCGGGAATTCTCATCACAACTGTGACTGTAACTGTCGCGCGCTGCAGACAGCCCAGATGCTCCCTGACAAACGGATAAGCTGTGGTGCACTCGCCGAGTGGATGCTGCTCCTCAGTGAAGGGGCCAGTCACTCATACAGGCAACGCCTGGCTGACCTGCAAAGCCAATACCTGGAGCGAAAGGCACTTTACCCAGGAGCACATACTGTACGAATGGTATGTTTGTAGGAAGTTTTACAACAGGCTTTCTTAATCTATGGTGGGAATAAATGAGCATAGCAGTTGCCTCTGGGCAGTGATTCCGAGTATTACCTGGGAAAAGGCACAAGGTTTCTGGTGTGATGCTAATGATCATATTTCAATAAGCTTTGTTTTGCACAGGTAGGTGTATATTTGTTGAATGTCAGCCATTTATGCATTTTGTTATGTGAGTTTCTCATCAAAATAAAAAGAACCCACAAAAACTTTAGGTAACAATATGCATACTGAATTAATTAGAGGCAAGTGTACTGGGACCTATAAATCATGAAATGCATAAAGATCTGATAGAGTAATGGATGGACAGTGAATAAGACTATATGTAACAAGTTTGGTAAAATGATAACTGTCGAATCTATTTGTGGCCATACAGGTGTTTACTGTAAAATTTTTCCAACTTTGTTGTATGTTTAAAATTATCATAATAAAATATTGGGCAGGGGGAACAAATGAGATCATCTCGTTCCTTATTTAGAAACCTAAGGAAGATTCCCGTCTCGTTCAGAATAAAGCAGAAACCCCTAGTGCATGGCCTACAAGGCCCTGTATAATCTGGGCTCTACCTAGCTCTCTGTTCTCACCCGGTACCACTCCAGCATGCTGTCATTCTGCTCCAATGACTTGGCCTTTTAACTATTCTTCAAGTATACACCAAGGGTATTTGTGCTCACCTTCCAGATCTGTTCATTGCTGCTCTTTCTTAGTTTACCCTCAGCTCAGCTGTAACCTCAGAAAGGCCTTCCCTTACCAACCAGCCAATGCTAACATACCAAACATTCCTGTATTCACACTATCACATCAGCCTGATTTATTTTCTGCACACCATTTACCTTCACTAAAATTGTTTATTCATTTGGAACAGCCTAAAGTCTAGTGCCCTTTCCAATAATGTTTCTAGACAAGTAGCTGATATCCCCAGAGAAATACCAGCGAATTGGCTACATAACTAATCACATAAGGGATACAACCAGTATAAAAGAAAAAAAGCAAGTGAAAAGAATCTACCACATGAAGAAAAATTTAAAGTAAGCATAATACATTTCCTCAATGACATACAGGAGGATATTAATACTATGAATGGGGGGAAAGAGATCGTTGGAGTTGAATATAATTGAACTAAGACAACAAATTGTATAAATAGGATGGATACTACTGAAGAATAAGTCAATAAGCTGGAAGATAAATTGAAAGACTCTCTCCTAGAAAGTATCAAAAAAGGGCTAAAGGGAATAAAAACATAAAAGCAAATCTAAGAGACGTGGGAACAGAAGTAGAAATGCCAGCATCTTAAGAACACAATCCTGGAAAGAGAGAAAATAACAATTGCAGGTGATAAGTGATTTCCCTACAAAAATAATTTTCAGGCTCTATGAGAAAACATTTTAAAAGACCTAAATAAAGGAAGCAACATTTTAAGCTATTAGATGAGACAACTTAATTTTATAAAGTTGTCAATTTTCAACAAATTAATCTATAATTTCAAAGTTATGCCAGTCACAATGCCAACCGGGTTATTAGGGAGTCCATGAAGTAATTTTAACATTTTTATGGAAGAATAAATGCCCCCAAATAATTAAAACAACTTTGAAAGTAAGAGCAAAGGGGAGGATCTTCTTGTCAGATATTAAAATGTATTATCATAGGAGAAAATACACGATTGTGCAAGAATAGAAAGTGGGACAATGTATCACAATAGACAACTCAGTAATAGATCATTATTTACATGGAAGTTTAATATATGAATAAAACACCATAAATCAAGGGAGCAAGAAGAACTACTACAGTGGGTGACAGTGGAAAAGTGAGTCCCTGTGGATAGATCTAGAGCCATATGTAATATGAAATCACAGATGAATTAAAGGTCCAAAAGTGAATGATAAAATGATACACTTTAGAGAAGCTGATGTAGGAGAGCATCTTCATGAACAAGAGAAAGGACTTCTTAAGTAAAATTCCAATAGTGCAAACCATAAGATAAAATGTGATTAATTTGATTAAACCTAAAGTAAAGATGTCTTTCCAACAAATGGCAGTGTCGATAGAGTAAGCAAATGAGAGGCAGATAGAGAGAAAAATGTGAAATTTACAAGGTTCTGACATCTGGAATGAACAAGGGTTCTTTCAAAAACAAGAAGACAAGGCTTAAGTTATGAACAGGCAATTCAAAGAAGACACCAATGTTACTCCAATAAATTTAATTTTTTTAAGTGATGTGACCTAGTTCACTAAATAATAATCTTCACCACTTAGAAACTTCACAGGTGAAATCGAGGTTATTTAAGAAAAAAAATCTCAGTTTTCTTCCTGATAGATCAGTCATTCAACAAATACTTCTCAGCCCCTTCTCCTGTATCACAGTATTAAGGAAGAATTCCTTGACATCAAGTTAAGAGAAAATAAATTCAACTCAGCTTTTACTGCTTCACGGTTACAGGGATAGACCTTTTTTTTAATATATCTTTATTGATTTCAGAGAGAGGAAAGGAGAAGGAGAGAGAGATAGAAACATCAATGATGAGAGATTCATTGACCGAGCCCGCAACCGGGCATGTGCCCTGACCGGGAATCAAACCCTGATGGCCTGGATCCCAGGGCGAGGCTCAACCGCTGAGCCACACCTGGCCGGGCGAGACAGACATTTTAACTGGGACCAAATTACTCTTTTGGTTTCAAGTAGCAGAAGCCCAATTCAAATTGTCTTAAGAGAACAAAAGAATTTAATGGATCAAACAATGATAAAGTTCAGGGATACAACATGATTTCAAGCAAAAATTGATCGATCTGGGGGGCTTAAGGATGTCATCAGGAACCTCTCTTTATCTCTTGACTACATTAATAGGCAGCCTTTCCCTAAAGTGTAATTAAGTCCATCTTTGGGCTACATTTGGCCACTGCAGTGCCAGGTTTACTTCCTACCAGTTTAACAGTCCCAGCAGAGACAACCTCCTTTCTGATGGCTCCACCAATGCCTAGTGACTCTCATTAGCCAGGCCTGAGTCCATACCCACCTCTGGAATCAGAGGGTAAAGTTAGCCCCACACTTGGTGATAGTAGAAAGTGACATAACAGTGCAATGGGATGTCTCCCAAAAGGAAGAAATACTATACTAAGGAAGCCAAAACAACACATATCTACTATAATATGGATTGTACATGTGATACTTTAAAAGAAACAAAAACATTTTCTAATGCACCAAAATGATTTGGTGAAGGAAGACCTCCCAGGGCCAGGGACTTAGATAGTTTGACTTCTTATTTAGGCTATGGCATCTAATTAGCCATATGACCTTCCAAATAACGTCCTTTCAGAACATCTATTTCATATATGTTAAATAAGAGAATTTGATTAGAAATTCTGTTTCCTTCAGGCCTCAATGCAATGATTCCATAAAAATGGCCGTAAAGCAACATGATCAATACTTGAGTTTCCAAAAACACAAGACAATATAAATGGCTTTTAAAATATTATTAACACTGCCTGGTGAGGCGTGGCTCAGCGGTTGAGCGTTGACCTAGGATCCAGGCAATTAGGGTTCGATTCCCGGTCAGGGCACATGCCCAGGTTGCGGGCTGCAGCCGATCAATGACTCTCTCATCATTGATGTTTCTATCTCTCTCTCCCTCTCCCTTCCTCTCTCTGAAATCAATAAAGATATATTTTTTTAAAAAATAAAATATTATTAACACTAAAAGTTTTTCTTCAGATTCTTTCCTTTCTTATTTCCTTCATTGTTTGATGGCAGCCCAGAGGTAGCCAGGGCCCACATGAGGATCTAAGAGGACAAGAAAGTAGCTCAGCTGAGGTCTAAGTCCATACAAGAAGCACATCTGAGCGAGTCAAGGCCCATGCAAGGAAGGTGTCCAAATGGGACAGCAGCCTATTGAAGCCAAGAGATAAACAATATTCAGAGAGATTGAAAAAATGAGCAAACATGATGAGGGTGATGGAAGCAATATTTCTCAATGTCAGAAGAAAGATAAAAATACAAAAAGGAGGAAAGCTAGAATATATCTCATGGTACTAAACTAGAATGGGGGACATGAATGTGAACTCATGTCTTTCAATATATATTGACAGACATAGAAATAAATAAATAAATGTAAATGTGTGTGTGTGTGTGTGTGTGTGTGTGTGTGTGTGTGTATCCACTGAAAGGGTGTGGAGAAACAGTATCTCAGTAGCAATAAGCACACCTATTACCCAGATCTTTGGCTTTTATATACACTCTCCAGTAAATACAACCAAAGTGCTTGGAAAAAGTGGCTAATTCCAGGATTTGAACAGGGAAAGAACAAGATGAGCCTAGAACATGTCCAAAAAAATGATAAGACATGTCAAACAGACTCAAGAAACCAGTTTGAAAAGGCTCTTACTGGCCATATCTTGAACAATTTGAGCATCAAAGTAAATAATAATAGTAATGAGTTATAACACATTTATTAAAATAAGGACCCAAGGGACAATAGCTATAAATAAATATATGAGTAAATAAATGGGAGAAAAGAATTTTTTTTAAGAGTAGAATGCCAACTGATAAATGTAGAATAAATGATGAAATTAGAAAATTACAACCTGGCAATCATCATAGTAATAATTAATTTATACAACTATTATCAATAGATGCTAAAACTGATGGGTGAAGTAGGATGGAACAAAATTTTGCCTCATCTCAAGTGTCTCCCCACAAATATTTATTAATTAGGATGAAAAGGCAACTTTACAATAGAAAAACCAGGCAGATACATCCAGATAAAGTGATCAATATTAACTCCACTTGTAATGGGCCAAATTCCATAGTGTGTCCCTGATAGGATTCAAGGAAAAGAACACAGAATTACTTCTGTGAAATTCTCCAAAAATGCAAAACATGGCTCTAAATCATGAGGACATGGACAAATCCAGATTGAGAGATGTTCTACAAAATTATATGCAAAAATATCAAGATCTTGAAAGTGAAGAAAATATTGAAGGAATGCTCTAGATTGAAGTAGACTGGAGAGACTTGAGCACTGGGTACAACACATGGTCTTGAACAGGATCCTTTTGCTATGAAAGGCATTATTATGATAACAAGAAACTTAAATGGGGTATCTGGACAAAAGGTATATGGATGTTCATTGTAATATTTTTGCAATTTTTCTGTAAGTTTAAAAATATTTCAAAATTAAGATAGATATTTCTTCCCACTGTTTTACATTGCTTATGTATGCAATCTTTCTGTACATGATTAGTATTGATTATAAATTTGTCTACCTATTGAACATTTTAAAGCTTAAAAAATAAAGAAATTAGTAAGTGACATTTCTATTTGAATTTGTCTTATTATAAAAGTAATATAGGGGATTCCAGGATGGCTGCAGAGTAGAAGGAAGCTGAGCCCACATGCTCCCATGCCCAAGCTGAATCTACAGCTAAATTACAGAGCAATCAGCCTGAAAAACCAATTGAAGCCTAGCTGATCTGAAATATTATAACCAAGCAGTACAGAAGAAGCCACATAGAGACTGGTAAGAAAGACAGAGAAGCAGAAAGGGAGGGCCCCCAACACAGGCGTGCTGGTAGTTGAGGAGCTGGAAGGATTCTGGGGCTGTGGAACTCCCTCCCCAGGATCATGGGGTCTCATCCCCACACAGAGATCCCCCAACCCAAAGCAACAGAGATGGGAAGAGGAAGCTGCATGGCATCCGGCAGTGGGAGTCAGCGGGAATTTGGTCCACCTGGGAGTCTCGGATCACACCCTCCCAGGAAAAGCGCACTCCTAAAGTTACTGCATCAGCCTGGCAAGTTCCCTTCAGATTCTGACTGCTGAAGAGGCCATGCTGCCTTGTTCTGGTTCTGCAGAGGGGTCTGCTGGCTACACCCAGCCGTGACTTTACTGGGCACTCTGTTTTCTGGGGATGCTTTTGGCAAAGACCCAGGCAGTGACTAAACTGTGTGGCTTGAGAAAGAGGAACCATCCACCCCATTTGAACACACAGATGGCACCCCTTTCCCAACCTGTTGAGCTGCTCAGCCAGCCATCTTGTTGGGTTTGGCAGCACAAGGGAGCTGTGCAGGGCTGCGATTTTTGACCCCATCTTGCAAGATTTGGTGATGCAGGGAGCCAGATTTTTCCCTGCATCCTGCTGGGTTCAGAGACTGAGCAGAACTGGGACTTTTGGCCCACCCTGCTGAGACCAGCCAAGCAGAGAGACTGGAGTGCCGTGCAGGGCTGACCTTCAGCCTGTCCTGCTTGGTTCAGTGGCATGGAGTGGGAGGTGCTGGGGAGATGCACAGAGCTGGGAGTTCAAGACTGTGTCTCCCAGAGAGGCTTCTGTCCTGGAGCCAGATGGGCAAGTGCTTGGCTGTGTGGCTGCACTGTAGGGAGACAAATCCAATCTCCCCTCTGAGTTTGGCCCACACTACCCCAGGAAGGAGAAGAAGTGCCCACCTCCCTCCTACATGTTGTGGGCACTAACCACAACTGGAGACTGTTTGGATCAGCCGTGCCAAGTCATGGATGCCACCCCTGAGAGCAGTTCCATAGGGGAAAGGGAGAGAGACTCAGAGCAGGGATATTCAAAGTGTGAGACCCTTGGGGGCTATTGTCTGGGACCAAGACAAAGTGCTTATCCCCCTCCTGCAGGCTAATTCAGCATCATCCTCAATGAGAGAGGCTCTTTTGATCTATTTCCTGGAATCCGGGGCAACTGAGCTTTCTCATGCAGAGGGGATGGCTGGCTGTACCCAATATGAACCTGCAGCAACCAGTCCTAAGGGGAAATAGAGTTGGAGACTCTGGCAGAGACTGGGGGGATTGGCTTTGAACCAGGGGCTTTGTTCTCTTCATTGAGTGCCTGAATGTGTGATCCCCAAGTAGGGGACCCATTAGCCCTATCTTGGCTAGCCTGGGCTCATTCTACAGTCTCTTTTTGGAAGGCTCTGGAAGAAGACCAGGCGACCTCAGGGAGAGGTGGAGTAGCTGACAGGTAGTGGCAGGCCTTAAGGAGCCTCTGCCCTTTTACAGATCTGCCCCCAACTCTAAGCTGGAAGAAGCCAACCTTTTCACACAGATTGGCCCTTTCCATGCACCCTCAGGTCTAGTAGATGCAGATACAGTGAACATCATGGTAGCTACATATAGGTAGCCCAAGGCCAATTACACACATCTGAACCCCACTCAAGTGGATCCAGAACCAACACAACTGGTGGGCTTCAGACCACACAGAGCTTGACCCAACTAGCCACACAAGTGACACACCCAAAGGGGGATTCCAGCAGGCACCAGATCCTATTGGAAACAACAACACCACCCCAGGTCACAGTTCCTGCACAGTGTCTCACAACTGGTGATCAAGGTTTACCCTTATACTCATCCAGCCTGAAGGGTTAACTCCACCCACGACAGGGCCAGCAGCATTCAAGCCTCAATGACAATAGGGGGTGCATATGAACTATAAGAAACAATTCTGGAGCACAAAGCTCAAGTGATCTGAAAGATTGTGACCTTAAGCCCAACAAGACACCTCAAAACTGCACCTACACAGCAGCTTCCATGCTGTGGTCAAGGTTGGGCCTCACAGTCAGCCAGCCTCAGGGTCAATGACAGGCCTGATACAGTCACCCATGTACAGGCCAACAGCAATCAAGACCCAATTACAATAGGAGGCCCCACTGGGTCCCACATGACACCTACTACATAAGACCACACCACGAAGACTGGGAGTCATAGCAGTTCTAATACATACAAACAAACACAAGAGACAGCCAAAATAGGGAAACGAAACAGACCGCAAATGAAAGAACAGAAGGAATCTCCAGAAAAAGAGTTAAATGAAATGGAGCTGCCATTTGCCCAGGGATCCCACTCCTGGGAATATATCCTAAGGACCCTGAAACACCAATCAGAAAGAATATATGCACCCCTTTGTTCATAGCAGCACTATTTACAATAGCCAAGATCTGGAAACAGCCCAAGTGCCCATCAGTAGGTGAGTGGATAAAAAAGTTTTGTCACACTTACACAATGGAATACTATGGGGCTGTAAAAAATAAGGAACTCTTTCTTTTTGTGACAACATGGATGGATCTGGAGATTATTATCCTAAGTGAAATAAGCCAGTCAGGGAAAGACAAATACCATGTGATTTCACTTACATGTGGAATCTAATGAACAATATAAACTGATGAACAAAATAGAACCAGTGACATGGATACATGGAATAGATTGTCAGCTGTGAGAGGGGAGGGGGAAGGAGAGACTAGATCAAAGAAGGTAAAGGGATTAGCCAAAGAACTAATAGGCACAATTCATAGACACATATAACAGCGTGGTGATGGCCAGAGGGAAGGGGGGCAGCGATGGTTGGAGGTGGGCCCATGGTAAAAAATGTATCAAATATAAAATTGAGTTACGAGACAGACCACCAAGATGCGAAGTTTAAAGGAAATATTCGAGAATTACATATACAGCACTTGGCCCCCTTCCTGGATCGAAAAATGTAGCGTTTGAGAGAAACCTGTGAGAAAGATTGTTTTGGAGCGAGCTCCTCAGACAAGCGGCTCAGCGAGCCCAGATGCCAGGGCGGGTGCTCAGAGCCCTGACCTGCATCACTCCCTCTAGCTTCAGGCATGTTGAAGGCCCACAAAGGAATTATGATCTGTAATTATATCCCCGATACCGAATCCCCTGGCTTTAGTGCGGTCTTTAATTGACGAGCATGTCTGGGCCAGCCTAAAAAATGGTAAGAGCTTCACAGTGACAGCTGTTCAGATTCACTGTTTCCTGAGTTCAGCCTCTATGTTTCATCCCCACAGAGACAGATCACTGACTGTCTGCTGTGGCGTTTTGCTTTTGTTAGTTGTGTTTTATTTGTTCCTGTTTTGGTTTCCACAGTGGTGGTGCAATGTGAGGAAGGGAAAGACATGTCAAACCAAACTGCTCTTTCCTTGATGTAGCAGGGCTGACAGGCCGCTGGCAAAGCTCAGAGCTGGGCCCCACATGAATGTGTTAGGTAGACGTGTGGGGTAGCTTACACCTCACAAAACTTAGCTGTCACTGGCTATTTTTGCTCATGTGCTGTTTTCTCCATTTGGTAAAAATGAGAGTAGATGCAGTCTGCTGCAAGAATCAAAGAAAGAAGCAAAAGTCTATAATGAAAACTTTCACAGGAAGGTTGAGATTCCAATTCACTCCCTGGTGTAAATTCTGGGCAGATATGTGTAATACATTTAACTACTCCGCAGCCTGAAACTAGGATTCATTACCTGTGTTGCTTTTCTTTGACTATTGATTTTTTTTCTAGTTTGAAACTATAGTTCAAAGTTCTCTTCAAAGAGAATATCAGTCAACACACAACCTTAGAACTGTCAGAGCCAGACTATTAGATGGATGTGGTCAAAGGCCCTTCAGAGATTAGATACAGATCACCCTTATTGGATTCCTAAGTCACCACTGACCCTGAGGAATCTTGCCTTATTACCAGTTTCCTAGAAAGTCCTTTCTTCAAATCAAATGTCTTGCTACACCACAGACTCTGACTTACAAGTTTACAGCCCTCACACCTGCCTGTTGAGACCTTGCCCTGAAATACTCATTTTATTCTTAACTCCTCACAACAGCCATTTTCTGCCTCCTTCTGACCTCCACTAAAGAGGCCCCTGGCCTGCCCCATTATATACTGGACAGGGTGCCCCTTTCTATTTTAAATAGATATTATCCCCTAACCCCCCCCAATTTTAGGCCTTCTCATATATCTATACCCAAAGTGCAATAATAAAAAATAAAACCTTACTGCCTCTTAAATAAAATTAAATTAAATTAAATTAAATGATCCAGAGCTGAACATCTTTTTCATGATTAATCACTGTGGTGCTGCACCTGTATCTACATTTTATTATACACACACGCACATACATGTGTATCTTGAAGAAGGAAATAATTTTTATATGGGCAGAGTTTTGGCACTTGATGTAAAGGACGGGGAAACTAACATTTGAAAAATGTCTACTGTGTGCCAGCCTTATAAATGGCACGCTCACTCTTCAGTCCTCACAAGAGCGCAGCGGCAGACAGGCAGAGCAGCGCTACCGAGGCCGCGGGTACAGCGAGCAGGAACAGGCTGTCCGGTCCAACAGGCCTGGCTTAGCCACTCACTCGTTATGACTTCAGGCATATTATTTAACCACTTTGTACTCATTTCCTCCTCTGTTACATAGAAAATAGTTCTTGCCCTGACTGGGTAGCTCAGTTGGCTGGAGCGTTGTCCGCATATGACACGGTTGTGGGTTCGACCCCAGGTCAGGGCGCATTAAAGAATACAGGAGTTAACCGATGAATCCATACATGGGTGGAGCAGCAGACAAATGTTTGTCTCTCTCTCTCTCTCCCTTCCTCTTTCCTCTAAAATAAATTTAAAAAAGGAAGAATTGCCAAGTTAGGAAGGGCAACTTGGCAAAGCATCCTTTTGAGAAAACAGTTCTTAGTTTATAAGTTTGTTTGAAGAACAAAAATAATAAATGTGGAACACCTGGCACATGCCCAATAAGGCATAGCTATTATTATTGTCTTCATTCTACAGAGAAGGAAACTGAGGCTTAAAAGGCTATAAACCAAGGCCACATGATTCCTTAATTTAAAATACAGTTATTCAATGTTCAGTCTCCTTGTGATTGATACACCTGTGTTTGATCTTGCGTTTTGAAGGAAGATGTTCCAACTATGGTGTTTCAACGGGCAGGACAGGCCATAGGCCAGGAAAAACACTGTCTGGATTAGGAGATGGTTGTCTTTGATACCTCCCATTTCTCATCACTTTCTCCCTTTTTCCTCTCTCCTGGAGCCAAAACACCCTTCACAGATACAAAATTTGTAGCCCAATTATCACTATAGTACTTTGCTCTTAGTCAGTTCATTTCCCTGGAGTCTCTCAAGTCTTCTACAGTGCCTATTTTAAATCCACCACTGGATGTAGATAAGAATAAACATTGTCCGTTGAACAAAATATAACTAATAAAAGAAGAAATTTGTAAGCCCTGGCCAGACAGCTCAGTTAGTTAGGGGGTCATCCTGATACGACAAGGTTGCGGGTTTGATCTTCCGTCAGGGCACATACAAAAATCAACCAATGAGTGCATAAGTAAGTGGAGCAACAACCTGATGTCTCTCTCTTCTTTTCTCTCTCTCTCTAAAGTCAATTTTTAAAAAAGAATTAATTTATACTTAATAGTGGGGTAGGTGTGGGGCAATCAAGCTTCTAAGTCACTACTGTTGATTATCATTTCAGATAATCTTTGAATAAACAGGCACTTACTGAAAGTCTTATGATAAAGGCCTTTTCTAACCTTTCATACAGTGGTTTTTTCTCCTTGGTAGGCGTGTTTTTTTCTCTTCAGCCATCTCAGTTTTGAGAAATATAATAGACGTTGACTGTAAAAGCCTGGACCGAATTCAGAACTTGTGCAAGCCTCAAAAATACTTAGTTTATCCAGGACGTGGAGTTTCCTCTATTGCTTAATTTTCTTTTCAAATTCCTTAGAGATCTACAAATCTGAAGCCAATCAGAGATGGTTAACTTATTTTGTTCAGTCCCAAGTGTCCAAAAATTGTTTCTCCTTCTTGGAAAAGTCAAGCTCTCCTATACTCTAAGCCAGGTCAACACATAACCAACATTCCCCACACCCATGCTTTATGGGCATCCATGACCTGCCCACCTGCTTTACCAGACATGACCCTGCTTCCTTCTCCAGCTCCGGGAAGTCTGTGCATAAACTATGACATCTACTTCCCTAAAACACAAAAAGCAACACTTGGGAAAAAAATAACTGAAGCCTGATTTTACTTAGTGAGAAATTAACATAAAAGATCCATAGATTTTTAATATAGATCCCAATTGGGGGACATATGTGACAATAAAAACACAAAGAATGTCACAAAAGTCCCTTGTCCTCACAGTTCTCAATACTTGTCCCTCTCCCTCTCCATCACCCCTCCCTTTCCTCTTTTGCACCCCAGCCCATGCACTTTATGCCCAGGCAGAAGTAGGAACCAAATCAGGAAAGCAATTCTAGCTGAAGTTTCAAATAGACTCACAGAGCACAAGACTCACGGAGGTAAAGTGAGCTCTGCCCAATGTCAAGTAAGTAGATAGTTGAAGAATCCAGATTTAAACCCTCATTGGTCTAACTTCAAATCTTACACTTTTTCCATGAGACACTGATGAGAAGTGGGATGAGAAGAAAGGAACCAGAAGTCAGCTCTGTGCCTGGACGTGGTCAGGACCATGTCTTTCCAAAGTTAGAGAAGCAAGTTCTGGTTACTTACAAGACTTCAGCAAAGTGGTTGGGCCCTTCTCACATCCTCCTGGATTAGATCTGGACCCTGGAGGTGCAAAAACTTCACTCAACCACCAGTCAACAATTATAAGGAAAAATAATAGCTTCACAGTGGAGGCGAGTCTTAAAAATGAGTCAACATCTACCAGACGGTTGGGGAAAGGATGTTTCCACCATAGAACCTTCAGTTGGCAAAGCACTTTCTGAATATTACTGCATTTAATACCAAAAAAAAAAAAGAAAAAGAAAATAAAGCCACTTGTGAGATAGGTGGGACTGTAATCATTATGCTCATTTTAAAGATTAGGAAACTGAGGATCAGGTAGGCAGAGTTCGCACACTTCACCTCCTCACGACACATTTAGGCAGTAGGATGTACAGGACACATTGGGGAGGAAGACGTGTGTGTGTGTGTGTGTCTGTGTGTGTAGCACTAAAAATGACTACAGAGGACAATTTGGGTGATACAAATTTTACTTAACACTTCATAAAGCAGGCAGTCTCCATTCCCTAGGATTCAGCTGCAAAATGGGGTGGAAGGCAGAAAGCTTTTATAGGATGAAAAATAAGGGACAAGGAAGAAAATGATTAAGGAACAAGGAAATAAGCGTAGATCCCAGCGTTGGCTTGGTGTTAGGGATCGGTGAACCGGATATACTGGGTTTCTGGTCAAGCACAATGTTTACTGAGACATGAAAATTATCTAAGTGTCAGTGTACTGACTTGGGTCTCCAAGCAGGAGTGGCTCCATATTGGGCCTAGAAATTTCTCTCAACAATGAGGTCTGAAGGGTGGTCTTCCCTAAGCTGATAAGACTGGTGTTCCTATAAGAAGAGACAGAGACACACCAGGGATGCGTGGTGCAGAGAAAATGCCCCACGAAGATATAAGAATTCAGCCATCTAGAAGCCAGGCAGAGACCTCTCACCAGAAACCAACCCTGACAGCACCTTGATCTTGGACTTTCAGCCCCCATAACAATGAGAAAATTAATTTCTGTTGTTGAAGCCACCCAGTCTGGGGTATTTTATTATGGCTGCCCCAGTAGACTAAGGCCCTGTCTAGCAGTAACCAAAACTAGTCTAGGATATGAAGTGTCAGATCAATTATGGTTACATGATCCAAAGAGAAATCAGATCATGAAACAGTGATTGCCCTTGGTCTTGCATTTAAGGTATGGTACAATTCCTAGAGTTTCTACCATAACTTTGAGAGGCAACTGGTGAGGAAAATTGAACTCGGTTATTTGATTTGTATTTACTGAACTCCCACAATGATCTAAATGTGGGAATGCAGACTGTTGGACAAGACGCACCTGTAAACAAAGAAATGTGATGCCAGGCAAGAAGGGCTGTAATGAAGGCAGAGATGATAATACATGGAATTGAAACCTGGTAAATCTGTCTTTGAATTCCAGCTCTCCTATTCACTCTAACATTATGAACTGGGACAAATTTCCCAGCCTCTTTCCCCATGCCTGGATTTTTTTCATCTGTAAAATGAGTTTGATACATACATCTAATAAAACTGTTGTGAGAGAGAATACATGAGTTTTTTTATGTAAAACAAATTTAAAGTATATGACACATAGCAGATACTCAATAAAGTGTGTATTTTGTCATTATTGTCATTATGTACAAAGACTATTGAGGGCAATCATAAAAGGACTATCACCTAAACATGGAAATATCGAAGGCGACTTCTAAGAGAGAGTAATATTTTGTCTGAATCTTGAAAATGAGTAAAAGTTTACCTGGCTGATGGAGAAAATGTATTTGAAAATGCAGTTCAGGTACAGGGAACAGCATGGGCAAAGGTAAGAAGACATTAAAAAACCATATTACAACCACAAGGAACTGTATTTAATTCAACATGGTTGACCTAGAAGTTGAGGGGATAGTGAATTGGTATGTAATATAGGCTGTATATGACAGAGACACAAAGTAGCAGTGGCTTAAATTTGATAGTTTATTTCTCTCTCACATAAAAGTCTGAGCAGGTATTACCTCTGCTATGCAGAATCATCAAGGTCTCTGGTTCCTTTTATCTTTGTGTTCATCCACATGGTCCAAGGGAGCTCACCATTATCTCCACATTCAGTTAGTGGGAAGAAAGACTTAGGGAAAAGAAGGGAGCCCCCATTCCCTTTCTGAACAGAAGTCTGAAGTTGCATACATATCTTCTACTCACATCCTCTTGACCAGAAATGAATCCCATGTACGCACCAACTGCAATGGAGTCAAAAAAACACGAGCAAGGGCGAGATACCATTTTCCTAAGCCAACATCTCACTAGCAGATTTTTACACTTTTGTTCTGAAACTGTGCAAAGTTCACTGTAAGAACTATGTTTGATCAGTAGTATTTCTGACGAGGTTGGCTACCATCAATACACCAAGGGGTGTCTGTCACTAATTACTAGTTCCCCTGAAACTGACTGGAGCTGGAATCTGCTCTGTTCACTCAGCAGTCTGCCCCTGTGTGCTCTCCAATCTCCTGCTTACTGTTAGCAGAGGAGAATTGTATCTGATTTGAACTTGAGTGAGAAGAGAAATTTCCAGATTGGGTGTCTAAGATGAAATGGGTTCCCCATTGAAGAGAATACCATAATATTGCCTTTCAAATGTTCTCCCTAGGTCAGGAGTTTATTGTGTGACAGCTCCATATCTACTCTATGTGAGTTGAAATTATAATTTTAACCCTATGAAATACATTAAAATAAGTCATTTACATGTGTCACAGTTAATTTATAAAACTACCCTACTAAACTAGGGGAAATTGATAAGAAAAAATAATAACACTTTCAAAGTCAAAAAAGGATTTTGCCCATAAAAAGATGAATTATATTTCAACAAATAAAATCAAGAATCCAAAATTCATGAAGCTAAATACAGAAACAACTAAATTCATTATTTCTCAAAAAAAGACCACCAAACTCTTTAATTTGGAAATGAAATTTGATCAATAAATGAAAGAATTGTCCCAATTTAATTATAATACAGAATATCACCCACTGACATTGAAGTAGGTGATTGAGCCTAATGATAAATTCATTAATTAAAGAAATATTTAACCTAGCATATTCAAGACCCAGTACCCAGCTATAGGTGTTATGAGGAGTAATAAAAAAATAAAAATAAAAATGTATATGACTGTTTTTCTCTTCTGTGTGCCAAGAAAATTCTGTTTTTTCTTATTACATAACAACACAATATAAGCCTATCTGCCTAACTCAGTGGTTCTCAATCTGTTTGCCCTCTGGAATCACCTTGAAAGCTCTGAAAAATGTATATACCAATACCCAGGCCACACTCTAGTACAATGAGGACAAATTTCCTGAAAGTGCAGCCAGCAACCCAGGTGGTTCTTACATACAGTCGTGGTTGAGAACCACTGCCCTAACTGAACTACCAGATCTTTGAGGGAAAAGACTATGTCATGCTCACCTCAAAGTTCATCACAGTGCTTGACAGATAGACACTCAAACGTTCAACAAATGGATGGATGGACAGGTGGACAGAGGGATGAAAAGCTAGTGTTCCCTGCCCTCAAGGTACTTATTATCAGGTAAGAAAAATAAAACTTGTACACAGCTGAGTAGATACAAATCAGCAGAGGTTGCGTGATTGCCACTGTATTTCACAGCAAAGATTCTGATCTGAAAGGAACCCTAGTTAAATGCATATAATAGAGCATTTTCATTTATAAGCCAAACAGGAAAGGCTTCAATTATACTACTGATTAACACCTAATTTTAAAAAAGAAGGAAGGAGTCATCACATAGATTGTATCGCTTAAAAGGAATAAAAATGAAAATGCTATTAACAATGAAGGAGTGCAAAGACTAAATCTTGGAAGTGAATTTCAGGGCTCTCTTAAGCCATGTCCCAATATTACCTTCTCTAGGGCAGACTAAGCGTTTGGTTTCACCTGGTTTGGTTTATTTCATGGTGACTTTCCTCCCTGTTATGATTATTTACAGGTCACCTGGCTACTTAATATACTCTCTTCTAATATACAAGCAGTGCTTTCATTCAGCTTTATAATCTGGTCTTTGGATATTAATCCTTCTAGGGCACTCAGACAGCTTTACTCAACCTAACTCCACCACACCCCGGTAAGTGTCCCTTAGCATCTAGACTGGGCCCAGATCCTTTGATACCAACACTGCTCACAAAGGATTATGCAAATTAAATGACTCATCTTAAACAATTGGAGCATTTACAATTAATATACTTCTCGATGTAAATTAAATGAATAAATGAACAATGAAAACAAATGACACTTGGACAAAAATCTTCTCTTCAGGACAGCTTGTGTATTTATATTTGATGATTAAAAATTCTTATCATTTTCTCGGGGAAGAAGCTATTGGAACAATTTGAAATGCTTTTTTATCACAAAATTACATCACATATCCAGTCAAAAACACCTTTAAACAACAGAAAACAAAAAGTGATGTTCAACCAAGAACATCAGGCAGGTGAAATTCAGGCACAGAAATGGAGGAATAGGTTTAAAGTTAAAACTAAAATGCTATTATCTTCCAAGACGCAGAGATGATGTCTCCCATGTTTTTCAACTCTTGGTCAGTGGTGTATCAAGTTTCTAGCGTCCTCTTTTTCTTGGAAGTGAGACCAATATGGGAATGCTCTAACTCCATTCTGGCTCCTGACTGGCCAGAACCAAGAGGGAGGGCCAGAAACCACACAGGACATCACCTTTGGTTCAACCATCAATAGCAGAAAGGCTGACAACAGGCCTTCATTGTATCTTTGTCATCACGTGTCAACACTTGCCCCAGGGACTCACATAACTTTGGTCAAAAACAAAGTAACACTCCTCATCGATCTGACCTTTCCTCCACTCCAGGAGACTAATATTTGCTGACCTCCCTCCTTCTTGGCTGATCCTTAGTCTTTGTTGACTTCTTTCTCCTCATTTTCAAATATTTGTTTAATTTTCTGTCAATTTGCCTCTTTTATGACCTCCAAAAATGGGTCTCCGATCCATCTTCTCTTCCTTTCTAGATTCAGATCAAAGCCTCCAGCTGCCTTCAGCTCATCTTCACTTGAATATCGACGTATCCAAAACAAAACTTGGGATCATCTTACACAATCGACTCCTTTTCCCTCTTTCTCCGTCTTAGATTCATAATCTTGCCATCTGTCAAATGTTCCATACTAATGAGGTGCCAAGAGTTCTTGATTCCATCTCAAAACTCTGCTGCAGAACTTCCCACTGCTCTCTGCCCCCTCTTTCCATCTTTTCCCTTGGGCTCTCGTTAGTTCTAATCCAGGCTAATACTATGGTCTCCTAACTGATCTTGTCCTTTCTTCTCTCCTACCACCATCCTTCTGGGTTTATCTTCTTAAAGAACAGCAAATCTGATTTTGTCCCAAACCTGCTTATAAATTTTTGCTGGCTTTCCCTTGCCTACAGATTAAGTACAAACTTTATCAGAAGGGCCACACAAGGTTTCCCAATATGACCCCAACCTAATTCTCTAGTTTCACTTGCGGCTCTGCCTCACTACACTCTCAAATGAATTGCTCTTTATCTACCAAACTCACCACACCCTTTCTGGGTTTTTTTGTATGTTGTACCCTCTGTCTGAAATGTCTGATCTTTTCCACTCTTCCTTCACCCCAACCTGGAAAACTTCTAATTTTTCATTTAAAAAAAATAGATCAAATGTCACCTGGTTAGAAAGTCTTCCCTGATTTTCTCAGGATCTAAATCACCCCATATTTGACTAAACCAGGCACATAATCCCAAGAATGTAGTAAGCATTTTGTTAGAATAAGCTCCCTGCAACAGATAGAAACTGTATATAACTGGCTCACCATTGCATCCCCAGCATCTAACATTTTTCCCAGCATATTAGTCACTGTTCAGCTTCTATATATTTTAACAAATGAATATCTTACCCTCAGGCTTTAGAGCACAGATACAAAAAAAAACAGGATTGAGACAGGATATTAGGGGGAGAGGAAGTGTTAGAGAAAGAGAATAAAATCCGAGTTACTTATTAAAGCAAAAAATCTAGGCAGAGGAGAAAACTGGGTTTGAAGTCTAGCAAAGAGACATCCTAGAAGGCCAGATAAAAGGGAAGGTTCAAAGGCTCAGGTGCAACAGAGAGGTGCTAATCACGAGTAAACATCCAGGCAGGTAGATCTTTCCCCTCTGAGGTCATCCACTTCACTTACAAGCAATGTCTTGTGTTGCAATTTATCTGTTTGCATGCCTTAAAGACCCACCAGACTGTGTTCTTTGAAAGCAAGCCACTCTGTTCATCTTTATATCTGAGCACCACCTGGTACCATACGCCCACCACTTAGCAATGATTTTACTATAAACTTCTTACTGCATCATAAAACCTTAGGTATAATAAATGATTGTGTAGGGCCTGAGTTTCACTGTTGGAACCACTAATGAAGGCAGACTTGGAGACAGAGAATCCAACAGTATCATTGTGTTGGGTGAGATCACAGAAGTTCCAATCATTTGTCACACCCTGAGAGGCTTGCTTTTCTCAGCTTTATTTTTAGGGCAATGGCCCTGAACCCTGTGACCATGCCTATTTCTAACTCAGTCCCAGTGAATTTTTCACCTTCAAAAGAGCCAATGAACTGTTCAAGCTAAATAAAGTATATAATAAAGAATTTTTGTCGTGATTTAGTCCAGGTCCTCTCTGACAGGCTGACTTTGACATTTATAATCTCTGTTGATATTTATCATTATCATCTCTAAGAATATGGTCTTGCCTGGTTAGACTCAGAATGTAGTCAGTCCTATTTTTAAAACAACAACACAGGCACTCTCCCTACCAGGAGCAGCCAGCGCCTCCCCCCCCCCCCCCCCCGACACATTTCCATTAGCTTCCTCACTCCCAAGCTCCAAGGGCCCTTCCTTTGCCTTTATAACTTGTTTCCTAAGCCCATTTCTTCTAGGAATTACTTCTTTCACCTGTGTAATTTTACAAAATAAATGTTCTCGTATAAAAAATAAAAATAAAATAAAAGAGCAACACAAAATTATTGAACTATTAGCTTTTCTATTTTCCACTTAGATACAATTCAGACATGAGCTTCTCAAATAAATAGTTCACATGAGGACTCTTAGAGAGTGGTCACAAATTCTGTCTTCTTATCATGAGTTGAAGTCCAGGTGTCCATCCCTTAAATTTGAGCAGGCTCGTGGCTCCTTTGACTGGTAGGGTACATAGGAGTCAATACCATGTGATTTCTAAGGTGAGATCATAAAAAAGCATGCAGCTTCTGCCTTGCTCACCCTTGGCACCACCTAAGCCACCACAGAAGTCTGACTGGCCTGAGGCCACCGTGCTGGAAAGGGCACAGGCAGAACCTCCATCAACAATCCCAGCTGAGCCAGTTCTTCAGCCATCTCAGCCTAGGAGAGATGTGTAAATGAAGAGGCTGTCTTGGAAGCAGATTTCCAGCCCCCTTCATTGAAATCACCCCCAGCCACCTGAGTCATCCTAACTGAGATTCCAGAGCTCTGTTATTCTCTTTCCAAGTTTCTTACCAAACCCTTTTCAGAGCCCAGGCTGTTATAGCAACTACTTGGTGCCCATGAGAAAAAAAGAGAGTCCAAGTGCAGGGAAACTGAAAGAGTGGAGGAGCAGAATTCAAGACCCACGGAATTTCACATGTATGTATATGTCTGTGAATGAATTAGTATGTAGAAATGTGTGGAAGGATATACATCAGGTTGTCCACATTTATCACTTGTAAGGACCCAGGAAATGGGGAGTGGGGGGCAAGAGGGGGTAAGAAAAATTATTCAATGCCCACTTTTTTCTTTATCTTTGTACTGTTTCACTCATTGTAGTAAACACATTACTTTTGCAATTTTTGAAGAGAAATTAAAGGGGGAAAATTGTTTGTTTGTTTTTTAAGCCTTAGACCATGCCAACTTTCTTTTTCCTTCCCCCTCTTCCCAGTTCTCTCACAGTGATATCTGTTGATCTACTCCTAGAATTGCACATGCCACACTACATGAGTTAGAATTTGAAATGTTAAATAAAGAAGGTATGAGGTCATTGGTAGAGGAGAGGAGCCACTCTTAAGTGACTGAGGTATGTTTCTTCATACACAAATTCAGTCTCTGAGAGCTCCTCTGACGCATAAAGGTTTGGTCCAAGGCTAGTAAGTAGAAATCAGGAAGGCCTCTGAGTACTTATTTTAATTATCTACCTTTCTTGGGCAGTTGTTTGTAAAATTTTAACATTTACAGTTTGTTAATAACTTGTAGACAAATGCCCAGTTAACAGCAATTTCATTAAGACTGTCAGAAGTTGAAAGAAACCAATCCCAACTTTATAACTCTAGTCCAATTCCACTTGCAAGGAAACTGGAAAGAAAACTATTATGTGATAATACTGGGCTTAATATACAATATTCCTACCATGTCAGAAAGAGTTCACTTAAGGTCTATTATCTATAAACACATATTCACATTTTGGGCAGATGTTCTCTGAGGTTTAATTGGTTTATAACTAACAACTCTAAACAGCATGTCAATCATTATAATTCATATGGGGTACATTTTACAAGTAATTACTCCCATAAAGTTCACTAGGAAGCCCTCAAACTGAGATATTTCACAAGTGAATTTCTAAAACCTTTTATGGGTAATTCTGCTTTGAAAATTTTCCAGGCTAAAACAGCCAAAGCTATGGTCTACAGTAGAGAACTTTGGAACCTTGTTTATTGATTTGCTTTGTCCTGGAGCAGACCCAGAATTGTTTTCTGAGAAAAATCTTTATATCGTCTACAGTGCTCCCCAGGCTTCCTCTGTGCAGAGGTGGGCCAATGCCTGCCAAAGACAAAGTCGATCAAGACAAATCTAGGTTAGGCACCTTAAAATTCATAAGGGACCATTCCCTTTTTTTCTCTTTGCTCAGTTGATTTTTTAAACATATTCTTTTTAAAGTACATGAGTTCTTGCCTGGCCGGGCGTGGCTCAGCGGCTGAGCGTCGACCTGGGATCCAAGAGATCAGGGTTCGATTCCCGGTCAGGGCACATGCCTGGTTGTGGGCTTGATCAATGACTCTCTCATCATTGATGTTTCTATCTCTCTCTCCCTCTCCTTTCCTCTCTCTGAAATCAATAAAGATATATTTAAAAAAATAAAAAAATTTTAAAAAATAAAGTACATGAGTTCTAAAAATACATATACTTCAATCAGTAACACCAAATAATTACCCCTAGGCATTAGTGAGATAATAAAATGCCTGTCACTGGCCAACTACTTTATCAAAAGTCAAAGTGCAAGAAATAATATTCATAAAGGAATAACTAAAGGGTATAGAGTCCACCCAGCCTAATAAATAGTTTAGATTTTTATCTCTGAATCAATCCAGACCTTAAGAAAGCTTACTTCATTGTTTCATTTTTAGTTTTCTTTTTGTACTACTCACTGATAGAGAATTGTATTCAGCACACTGTGGTTTGAGCTTATGCCCTCAATATACGCTGTGGGAAAGGGTGCTGTAGGAAATAGCTACACAAAACTAGTTATTTTGATTTAAGAATTTTGTTGCTGCCCAGCCGAAGTGGCTCAGCACTTGAGCATCAACCTAGGATCCAGGAGATCGAGGTTCAATCCCCAGTCGGGGCACATGCCCAGGTCGCAAGCTCAGTCCCCAGTCGGGGGCGTGCAGGAGGCAGCCGATCAATGGCTCTCTCATCATTGATGTTTCTGTCTCTCTCCCTCTCTCTTCCTCTCTCTGAAATCAATAAAAACATATTTTTTTAAAAAAATGTTGTTACTAATATTGTTCATTCAGTGATCCTGTGTCCTGTTCTTAAGCATTCCATGTCCTTTTCTTAAGCATCCAAAGTATTAAATATGACAAGAAATTTTCCTTAAACTTTATAACCAGAAAAATATTGGTTTCTGTAGTGTTATCTGCATTTATTAATTTTAATTATTTATTAATAATTTGATATTTTATTATTTATTATTTTTATTTATCTGCATTATCATCACCATTATTATATGGACAGCATAACTATTTATTGGTGATATTGTCCTTTTGGCTTTGGCTAACAGAAGTTTGGAACTGAATATAAATAAGTAGTTCTCTTTTAGCAGTTGTGGTAGCCCTTGTGGCATACATATCTGTGTATTATTAACTTTTTCCTCTGTTATATGTCATCATTCTAAATTTCTTTTCTCTGTAAATAAATTTCTTTAATTTCCGTGATATACTGTGAATGATTTAATGAGATCTCAAGTCTTTTTTAAAACAAAGTAGGTTATAATTTAATAAATGTTCATAATCCTGTGATAAGGAAGCTTTGTAGGTGTGTGCACAGTGAGCAGGATTTGGTAAGAGGAAGAATAGAGAATGCTGATGAAAACTACTGCTGGCTTGATCATAATAGAAATCTCTGAAGGTATCACATTTCTAAATAAATAGAAAAGTACTGAAAGCCATGATCTGACTTATATGAAAACAATAATATATAGTATTTGAATATTAAAAGGGAACTAACTTACAGTTTTAGGAAAATGTGTCTATTGAAACATTTCTTCTGAATAGTAATTGTTTAAAAAAAAAAAAAAAGCCCTGAAAACCCTGGGGTATCTTGCTCAGAATTGTTAAGTTTCATTAGCAGAACTGTGACAAAGAAACACTGATCCTAAATGAAGCTCTAACTATAAAAAATAAAGGTGGAGATGTATAATTGAATTGCAAACTTTACACACACTGAAATTCAGAGAAAATGTATTTCAAATTATTTTGCCTAAATTTAAAGTGGTCTTTTTGTCTAGTGCCAGCCACTAATTAAGATGGGGGGTGGGGACTGTTATCTTTATTCAGTTTAAAAGACAAGGTTTCAATCAGTGTCCAGTCAGAAAAACAGAAAACACACCAGGTATTTCAAACACATGAAGTTAACATAGAGAATTGGTTACACTGCTGTTGGAAGACGGCAAGAGCCAACAGGCGATGCTGACATAGTCAGAACATCAGAAACAGGAGATAACAGCTGTGGACAGTTTCAATTAGAGATGTACGGTATTTTCCAAGCTGTTAACACAATTGCCCTTGACTTTTTTAATTTTAATTTTATTTTAGGGAGAGAAGGGGAGGGGGGGGAGAGAGAGAGAGAAACTTCTACATATTACATTAAATAGATTATTTCTTACGAACATACCAGTATACCTTTTAGTTTGGATTAAAAATGAAAAAAAAGTCCTAGTTCCTATAAATGTATAGATTCCAATTGAGCAAGGGTCAGACCACCTCTTGGAGAGCAGAAAATGGGAAGACTTTCAGATCCAGGACCATTGTGATACCCTTAAAATAGACCCAACCCTGGGTATGGGGAAGGGGTACCATTTAATATTTGTTCTACCTTAGGCCTTATTATAAAAACAAACCTGCAAAAGCATGAAACCAAAAATCCACCAAACTTTCCATATCTGTACATAACTTCACTTGTGTAAAACTAACAATTAAGCAATATTTTCTGAAATTTTAGAAAAGAATGGAAAGGAAAATGAGAGACAACAAATGCTTCTTGTAGTGTAACCAAAAAACACAACACTACTGACTTTTAACAGTACTCACCTAACACCAAGGAGGCAAACATCACGTTCTTTTTAACACACTGATTTTAAAAGCCACTTAACTTTCTATGAATAACAGGATGACACACTGCATGAACTGGAACTTCAGAAAAACATATAATTATATAGGAGGGAAAGTATTTATTACTAGGTTGCTGAGATATCACTTAAAGGGTGAAGTCAGCCTCAGAGAATAAATAACACTTAGAACAACTAGCAAAACTTTAAGGAGCTCATCTTGTGCTATGTCTCCTTAAACCAGATGTAACAAGTTTTTAATGCTAGAACACCAGTTCACTGTACCACTTTAATTACTTTATGAGCAATTGTTATGACCATTTGAACTATACATTCATACCAAAACGCCCATTTATGATTAGGTACTGATGGGTTAAAAAGGGCTCATTAATCAGCATTACACAGATGTGCGGATTTTAGTTCAGAGTACGAAACCCCTCTATCCTTGTGAAAACGTCCCCACTGTTACTTTCACAATATTAATTCATAAATGAAGACGGTAATTCTAAGACTAGATGAAAAGGTGATCAAAGAGTCCATATCAAGTGTTGTCCCACAAGGCTGCAGACTACGACGACAAAGTAAGGAGTCATTTTTTAAACAAAAATAAAATTTAAAAAAAAATCATATTTTTGAAGGATACTTAATGATACAATGCCTAAAAATAAGTAGAACCTACTTTGATTCCACTTTGGCTAAAAATATTTCTAAATATATATATGACATATGTGATATGTCTTTGTATACTCTCACACACACACACACACACACACACTCGTGCATATATCTGGAAAAAATATACCAAGATATGTTCAGTGTACATCTCTGGCTGTAGGAATTATTAGTAATTTTTATTTTCTTCCTTTTAGTTTCTGCATTTCTTAATATTCTGCAAGGAACATAAAACACTTTTTAAATGAGGGGGGAAATTTGTTTAAAAATAACTCAGTGAAACCCCACAACAATATCAATAAATGATATAGAGCAGACCTCTGTAAAGGATAGAGCCACCTTAGACTCCAGCCAATGGTATTTTCCTAGTGAGTTGCTGTTATAAAATTTCACTTTTGTAGTGTGTGCCCTGACAGCTTTAGGATTTAGTTGCACTAACTGTGTAACCGTGTTCAGCTATTCAGTACCCCTTCTCTTAGTTTTTTCCTCTCAAAGTGACCCCGTTGTGTTGCTTAATTTCTCAAGTCCCTAAGTGATGTCATATCTTATGCACTGAAAGAAATATTTTAAATTTTCCATTAACAGGACACCCCATATTACAATATTTTATATATTTCTTGATGCCACAGTTTAGCAAGAATTTAAATTGGAAGAGAAAACAATTAAGTGCCTGGGGAAAGAGCCCATGATATGATATGAAACTGGCTAAGATTACTAAGCTTAGCCAGCTACTTATGCCTAATTCTGGATTAATCTCTCTGGAGTGATGTGATGATTACACCTCACAGCTGCATTCCACTGAAGCCTTTCAAATCACTTAAACATAGATTATCTCATTTGGTTCTCAAAATAACCCCAGTGGATAATTAAGGCAAAGATTATTATCCCCATTTTTCAGATGGAAAAACTGATATATGTGGTAATTAAATCTCTGGAATCCAAATTAAAGGAGTGACTTAAGATATCAAGTTAAAGCAGAAGAGTACATATATAACACTATTTATTGAGCAGCTTTCATGGCCACAGTTTTTCTATATTTCTGTTGAAGCTAAAAAGTAGCCTAAATCCTAGCCAAATGGTTAGAGTAACTTGCTGCCCATAGAGGTTAGCTTCCTACCTAATAATAGATCATAGAGAGGCTTGCTTTTCATAGACTTTAAAATGATGCTGAACTATTTGATCAGAGGTTATGACCTGAAGAATCATGAACAGATTCAGGATAAATTTTATTTGACCTGCAGAATCTTGGCTCACAGAAAGTTTTATATTAAAAAGTCAGATATTTTCACCTTCTCTTGAAATCAGAAAAAAAGGCTACACTTAACCCACATTTGTGCATGGTAGCGATCAAATGGGGTTGAATGGTGCTCACCCCTTTTGCCAGGGCACGTACAATTTCCCATGATCAATACCACTCTCTAAACTGCTTCATTTACTTGTATTATTGCTTGAGTCCTGTGTGTATTTGACTTGGCGACCTCTGTTTAGTATCACCTATTTCAGTTCACCCATCCATTTATTCATTCACTTTATTCAGCGAGCATTTATTAAACAAAGCCTATGCACACATTTTTACAAGATACTTAAAAGGGTGACTAAAACATAGCCCAGGAGCTCAAGAGTCTCATCCTCTGGTGGGGGCACAGATACATAAACAGATTATTACTACACAGCTGCCTCAGGGCTCAGTCTCTGGACCTGTTCTCCTCTTTTGACACTCAACCCCTTGGTACTTTTACTCAGTCTCACGTCTTTAAACACCATTTGTATTCAGATGTGTACCTCTGGTCTGGGCTGCTCCTGTGAATTCCAGTCTCATCTAGCTAAATGCCTAATGAATCACTTAGTTTGGAAATCTGATAGTCACTCAAACTCCTTATGTCCCGAACTAGATCATGATTTTAGCCCAGGAAGCCTCACTCTGTCCCATCTCAAACAGTGACAATTCCATTTTCGTAACTGCTGAGGCCCAAACCTTGACGTCATCTTCATTTCTTCCCTTTCTCGTCTATCCCATCCGCAAAACGTGTTAGCACAGGGAAGGAGACCCACAAATCTTCAGGACGTGACACCTGAGAATGAATGGGGCACCGCCGGGCAAAGAGAGGACGTGAAATGCGTTCCAGACAGAGGGGACCACAGGAGCACAGGCACGGAAGCGAGAACTAACCAGGCATCTGGGAGGAACGTCAGGTGATTCAGCGAAGTGGAGGGGAACTTAACAGGAAGGCCGAGGGTTTGGGTCATGGAGGGCCTATCCCATTTATCCTGTCACCACGCTGTGCTGTGTCTTCAAAGGATTTTAGGCAGCTGGGACGCTGTTTCATAAAGCCAAGTGAAAGATGATTAGGACCCGAACTAAAGCAGCAATAATTGGGATTTAAATTCAGTAGGAATGAAGATTGGCCACACACAGGAGAAGAAGGGAAACAATGGATATGACTCCCATAGCATGGCCCCTGAATGGAGAAGACAGGAAAAAAGTCGGGGAAAGTAAGATGATAATTGGTATCCACTATGTGGAGGTTGAGAGTCCACAGGATATCCATGGAAATGGTTTATTGAGTTGTCTGTGAATATGAAACTTGAGAGATATAGGCTAAAGATGTGAGTTGAAGAATCATCAGTGAATAAGTGGGAGTTAAAACTATGACAACTACCTACAAATCGTGACTCTTTAGCCAAGTCACTTAATCTCTCTACGCCTCAGTTTCTTAATCTGTCAAGGGGGATTATTATGTTTACTGCACACAGTTGTTTGAAGGTCACCTAATAAAATTATTATATTTTCACTGAGCAGTTGACATATGTGAGGTTTTTTTAAAAACCAAATTAATTGCTAAGATCAACTTGGAAGACCACATAGAACAGTGATTATTAACCTTTTGAGAGACATGAATGCCATCGAGAATATGCTGAAGACTATGGACTTTGTCATTAGAAAACTGAATATAACCAAAAGTCTGCACACAATTTCAGGAGGTCTGTGGATCCCTAAAGAACCCAGGTTTAAAAAAATCTTGTGAAAAATGAGAAGAGGAAATTTTTGAGAATCAAAGTGAAATTTTTGAGAATCAAATTTAAGGAATGAGCAGAGGAGGAGAAGATTAAGAAGAGATTACCAGAAAACTACAAAGAAGGGGGTTGTGATACGTTCTCTCAAATTTGGCAAATAGGTGGTGCCAGGTGGATATTTGAAATATCCAGGGATCACTCTGTAAAGTAGATGATTGTCTAACCACTATGCTGTACACCTGAAACTAATACAAAATAATATTGAATGTCAACTGTAATTAAAAATTTAAAAATTGGCAAATAAGTCCAATAAAACAGCTTATTTTAATGGTCATTGTCAACTTTCACAAATTGTGTCAGCTTAGTAGTGGGAGAGGAAGCTAGAGTTCAGTAGGTTAAAGAGTGAGGAGCTGATGAAAAAGTAGTGACAACTCATGGACAAAAAAGAAAGGTCAAGATTAAATTCAAGTCAAAGGGGAATTTCAGGTCAAAAAGGACTGATTTTTTGCTTGTTGTGTCTGTTTTGCTTTTTGCTTATGAGAATATTTTTATTGTTTTGCAGGAGTATTTTGTCTGTTTTTCAAGGATGAGAAAGACTTTGGACTGTGAACCTAGAATCAGAGCCAACAAAAAGATTAAGTTGAAAAATCCAGAACAGAGTGGGAATGATTGACGGAGCCTCATCTGGCAAAGGAGATGTGGGGTGGAGTGGCCCCAGGGGCCCCAGGAGAGAACGCGGCTTTGAGCAGGACGACGGCCGGGTGGTTCTCGGAGTATGGGAAAGGGGGCTGGAAATGCTCGTGTGTACAGTGAATGCGGGGTAAGGCTCGTACCTGACAGATCACAGCACTCACTGAAGCAGGAGACAAGGCTCTCCGCTGAGCACACTGGGAGTTAAATGCTGAGGAAAACGGTGGCAGTTTGGAGGAGAAGCCAAAGGGGGTGATAACGCAACCACATCCAACAAGCACAATTCTATTGCTTAGTAACAGCTATGAGAACTCACTCTCATAAATCTTTAAAATCTTCATCCTTATTACCGGAACATACCAAAGACGTACTTTGGCAATTAGTCTTCTTGTTTCACAGGCAACAGTATTTAGATAGAATCATTGTAATTACATCTGTACCAATAATATGTTAGTTTTACAAAACTGCAAAAGCTATAGTAAGTAGGCACTATGGGTGTGTATGTAATATCCATACAATGACTATGCAGATACATAGATGATAGATAGATGATAGATTAGATAGATGATGATGATAGATGATAGATGATAGATAGATAGATAGATAGATAGATAGATAGATAGATAGATAGATGCTAGATGATAGATAGATAGATAGATAGATAGATAGATAGATAGATAGATAGATAGATGATAGATAGATAGATAGATAGATAGATAGATAGATAGATAGATAGATAGATAGATGATAGATAGATAGATGATGATGATAGATAGATAGATAGATAGATAGATAATAGATAGATAGATAGATAGATAGATAGATGATAGATAGATAGATGATAGATAGATGATAGATAGATAGATAGATAGATAGATAGATAGATAGATAGATAGATAGATAGATAGATAGATGATAGATGATAGATTAGATAGATAGATAGATAGATAGATAGATGATAGATAGATAGATAGATAGATAGATAGATAGATAGATAGATAATGATAGATGATAGATAGATAGATAGATATGATAGATAGATAGATGATAGATGATAGATAGATAGATAGATAGATAGATAGATAGATAGATAGATGATAGATAGATAGATATGATAGATAGATAGATGATAGATAGATAGATATGATAGATGATAGATAGATAGATAGATAGATAGATAGATAGATAGATAGATGATAGATAGATAGATAGATAGATAGATAGATAGATAGATAGATAGATGACAGATATAGATAGATAGATAGATAGATAGATAGATAGATAGATAGATAGATAGATAGATAGATAGATAGATAGATAGATGATGATAGATAGATAGATAGATAGATAGATAGATAGATGATAGATAGATAGATAGATGATAGATAGATAGATAGATAGATAGATAGATAGATAGATAGATAGATGATAGATAGATGATAGATAGATAGATAGATAGATAGATAGATAGATAGATAGATAGATGATAGATAGATAGATAGATGATAGATAGATAGATAGATAGATAGATAGATAGATAGATAGATGCTAGATGATAGATAGATAGATAGATAGATAGATAGATAGATAGATAGATAGATGATAGATAGATAGATAGATAGATAGATAGATAGATAGATGATAGATAGATAGATAGATAGATGATAGATAGATAGATAGATAGATAGATAGATGATAGATAGATGATAGATGATAGATTAGATAGATAGATAGATAGATAGATAGATAGATAGATAGATAGATAGATAGATAGATAGATGATAGATAGATAGATAGATGATAGATAGATAGATAGATAGATAGATAGATAGATAGATAGATAGATGATAGATAGACAGATAGATGATAGATAGATGATAGATAGATAGATGATGATGATGATAGATAGATAGATAGATAGATAGATAGATAGATAGATAGATAGATAGATAGATGATAGATAGATGATAGATAGATAGATAGATAGATAGATAGATAGATAGATAGATGATAGATAGATAGATAGATAGATGATAGATAGATAGATAGATAGATAGATAGATAGATAGATAGATAGATGATGATAGATGATAGATGATAGATGATAGATATGATAGATAGATAGATGATAGATGATAGATAGATAGATAGATAGATAGATAGATAGATAGATAGATAGATAGATAGATAGATATGATAGATAGATGATAGATAGATAGATATGATAGATGATAGATAGATAGAGATATTTATGTGATACTAAGTACCAAAAATTTATTTGGTGTTTTGATGTGCTTAAGGTACAATGTTTACTTTAACCAGCTGTTGTGTTTTCAAACACTGATTCATTTCATTCATCTCTTCCTTGCATAATCATAAGGAAAGTCAGCTGATTAGAACTTCAAGAATCTGCCTATTAGAGGAAATGGAATGAATTTCCATTTCAATGAATTTAAAGACACAGCTTCCAATTTAGGTACTATTTGTTTTTATCTCTGTTTATCAGAGGTAAAAACATTGCTACTACTACCAATTTTCATGGTATCAGAATCAAAATTAAACATGAAGAATGCTCACAATAAATTACAAAAATTCCCATAGCAACATTCTTGACTTCTCTGGAGCCAAGCTTTGTTCTCACTGTATAACGAATCATCATCTCAGGCAGATGCTCTTGTTAGGAGGCACCACCACCACCACACCTTCTAAATGCAAAGAGCCCCAGTACAGTTTCACCTGAGTTGCTTTTCTTTCTTTTTTTGGATTATGTGGGAAACGTATTGCCTATTTTTACCTAGTGATTACATTTATGCAGATTAAGGGGGAAGGGATGAAAGGACAATCTAATTTGAATTATTTAAAAATTTAATACTTCATAAATCAGTAATTCAATCTGAAGGTGTTCAAGTTTCTCCTGACGTGAGGATTTAAAGAGCAGTGTCAAAAATATGTCTGATTTTTTAGGAAATACAACACTGAAAAGGAAAATAATGTATTTGTCACAGTTAGCAAACTCTGATAAACAGAGATAAGAACAAGTAGTACTTAATTTGGAAGTTGTGCCTTTTATGTGCTTTCCATAGTGCCACCAAGCGGTACCGTTGGTTTTACAAGTATTTCTAAACACAGTAATTCAGTTATTCTAAGAGTTTGACACTAGGTGGCAGTAGATTTCCTTTTATTTGGGCCTTCAGAACTTCAATGAGTTGGAAACTATTTACTTGCCTGCAAGGGCAAGTAAATTATTAAACTTTTTTTAAAAAAAAATTGGAATAGCTAAAACCTAATTCAAAAGTAAAGAAAATATACCACAGGGTTGTTGTTTTTTTACAGTATTCTTTGCAACATAGGTTGGTTACATTTTTTAAAATGACCTATTTCTCATATATATATTTTTTTAATTCGTTGAAATGGCATTGCTTAATAGCCATACAGGTTTCAAGTGTACAACTCCATAACACATCTGCACACTGCATCATGTGCTCACCACCCAACGTCAAGTCTTTTTCTGCCACCATTTATTCCCTCTTTGCCCTTTTTCACCTCCCTCCAAGCCCCTTTCCCTCTGGTAATCATCATATTGTTGCCTGTGTCCATTTGGTTCTTTATAATATCATTTAGTTCTCAAATAGAAACAAAATATTAAAATAATTACTTACTCGTTCCCTTTAAAAGTATGCCCAGCCTAGGTGGCAGAATCTCACCAATTTTCTCTCTGTTTCTATCAAAGTCCCATGATTAACGCACAAAAAAATCCAGCTGTATTGACTCTTTATATAGTTACTAATTAACAAAACTTTGCTAAGTCAAGACTTAAAGGCAGAAAAACCAATGAAACATTTATGCAACTAGTTAGCTTAGAATAATTCATATACTGTCTTGGAAAGGAAAGGAAAGGAAAGGAAAGGAAAGGAAAGGAAAGGAAAGGAAAGGAAAGGAAAGGAAAGGAAAGGAAAGGAAAGGAAAGGAAAGGAAAGGAAAGGAAAGGAAAGGAAAGGAAAGGAAAGGAAAGGAAAGGAAAGGAAAGGAAAGGAAAGGAAAGGAAAGGAAAGGAAAGGAAAGGAAAGGAAAGGAAAGGAAAGGAAAGGAAAGGAAAGGAAAGGAAAGGAAAGGAAAGGAAAGGAAAGGAAAGGAAAGGAAAGGAAAGGAAAGGAAGAAAGGAAGAAAGGAAGAAAGGAAGAAAGAAAGGAAGAAAGAAAGAAAGAAAGAAAGAAAGAAAGAAAGAAAGAAAGAAAGAAAGAAAGAAAGAAATAAATATGGGAGCAGGGGTATCCTGTAACTATCATTCCATTTCCCTTTTATCCTGCTTCTGAAACTAAGGATTTTCTTTATCCCTCCTGCCATGCAGAAAGAATTACTTATGCCACCTCGAAACATGAATTCGAGTGCATGGTTTAGGAGGGTTCCCTCAGTGCAAACAGTAAATGCCACATAATGCATAGGAATCCAACAGAGCCGTGGTTTCTGTGTAGAAATTTGTCTCCTTCTTAATTTAAATAAAATTCAGATCTTCCCAAATTGCCAAAAAGGATCAGCACACAAAAAGGACAGCAAGGACATGAAGGGCCATCTTTAGCTGACAGATTCATTTCTCCTTAGGGATCTCACTTCTGACACCTGTCTCTACTAGGTTAGGTAAAGATGAGGAGAGAGAAAATGCCCTTTCACATGAGCCTGGCCCATTTTGTGACACAGACACTTTCTTTAATATCAACAAGTTGAACTTGAACAGGGCTAGCGTATTTAAATAAGACTTGACTAAATAAAAAGGAACAAACTATTGAAAACAAAGAATTTCACTAGCTCCATAAGGATGAACAAGTGAAAGGAGTAAACTATTACTTGGTTTTTTAGTCACCAGGAGGAAATTCAGCCATATCTGTTCTCCACCCTTATTTTAATCCCCTATCAGAAAAGATTAGACCTTGGTAATCTCAAATTCCGATGGAATCCTAATGGTTTCTATTTTTTTCTCTCTCTCTTAGATGTTTTTTAAACTGATTTTAGAGAGACAGGAAAGGAGAGGGATAGAGAGCTATAGAAACATCAATGAGAGAGAAACATTTATCAGCTGCCTCCTGCACGCCCCCTACTGGGGATTGAGCCTGCCACCCAGGCATGTGCCCTGACCCAGAATCTAACCTGTGACCTCTTGGTTCATGGGTCAATGCTCAACCACTGAACCACACAGGCTGGGCTTAATAGTTTTTCTTGGAAATAGTATTTTGGGGTAGAGGGTGGCAAGGAACTGACTTTTTTGGTTTATTAAACTAAAAAGAAGTAATCTTCACTAATAACCCACCTCACTTCACCCCTGGAAAAAAAAAATCAGGCCTTTTTTGGAAGATATATCAGGGAATTAGGTTAAATTGCTCTAAAAAGGGGCTGCCACCTTGAGGGAGGGGTAAATGGCTGAGCCCAGGGAGGTGAGCCTGCCAAGAGGAGAAGGAGGACCAGACTATACGTTCCTACACAGACAGAGACAGAGACCAGGCCCATTCTCCCACTGTGGCAGAGCCTTATACACAAACACACCATGTGAGCCTGGGTCCTGGACCTGGCCTTGAAAGTCTCAGCAGAGGTCCCTGTCACTGAATTTAACACAAATCACCTTTTGATTACACTGCAGGACAATCCTGGGAAATGAAAAGGGATAGTGACAACCTCACAGACTGAAACTTCGACCTTCCCCAGATTAAGACTAAGACTCAGGTTTCCTACCCAATGCAAAGTGAACTTCTTGTCCACACTAAGGAATGGAGGGATGAACCAGACAGAAAGTGGAGAAATAGGGCATTTTAGATGCGGAGAGTAAGCAGAGCAAAGTCATCCTTTCCACGGATGGTGTGGCTTGAAAAATATGATGTGCACTCTTTGAAGCCTGGGTGGGTCAAGGTCCAGCATCCAAGTGATGGGGACAGTCTAGAACACACCTCCTCCACGCACAGGCCAGTGTCTTCTAATGTATTTAGGCTAAGAGCTTAGGACCCAGAGTCAGCGGGGAAATCCCTTCCTCCAATCAGTGTCAGCCCGATTCCAGTCTGAAAACCTCCCCTTCCCAGTGTGACTTACTGGGGATTACCACCTGCAGACCGAGATCACCTCCACCCACAGGGTGGGGCCGCCAGCCTCCGCAAAGCCTCCAACTGAATGACTAACCACCTTTGTTCACTCGGAAGACATACAAAAGCAGCGCACAAGTGTGTGTTTTGTTCTATTTCAAAACCACCTTGGTACTGTGCAACACAGCGTAATAACTAGAGACTGTTTTCCTCTTCTGATGAACATTTCCTGTTCTGATCTTTAGCTCATCCCGACGCTGGGCAACAGCTGTGAAAAGGGGAAATGAGGCTTCTGTTCCCACCCAGCACATTCAACACACTTTACTTTCAGGATGGTGAATTTCTGGATGTCTGTTCTCAATATAATTTCACGAATGGCTCTTTTTCAGATCTTGGAATTAATACTTCTTGAATTTAACATACAAACATATGCAAGTATCCTGGAAATAAAGCAGACACCAGATGACTGACTAAACCTTGGAAGCTTTATGGCAAAGCACTTTGAACTCCTTAGGCATGCCAAGGCCTTCCCAGAGAGTGGCCTTCCCGCAGTCTTAGAGTTTGGTTGATGTTTCCTTCGGGTAATTTGAACACTGCCCTCTAAAGATTGTCCTGCTTTCCTCAGGATGCATGTCCGAAGGCCTTTGTACACTCAAGGAATGGTTTATCTGTGAATTCTGGCTTATTTATTATAACAATTATTTTGTTGAACTGTACAGAATGTCAGATGTTATCTATCTGCTTAATCAGCATTCTAGGAAATACAAAGCCATTGCCTGTGTAAGAGAGACCGGCCTAATGACATATCTTGAAGGCATTCCTCAGTACTGATTAAAATAATAGACATTGTCACATGGTGCAATAATTCTCCAGAACACAGCTGACATGTACACACTACGCTTGGCAAAAATCCTGGCCAATTTCACAAGAACGTTTATTCCAGACTGAGTCATCTTATTAAAAAAAGGAAAAGGAAAAGACAGACAGACGGAGAGGGGGAGAGGAGAGAGGGTGAGAAGGATGGAAGGAGAAAGAGAGGGGAGAGTTGGGGAGGGAGGAAGGAAGGTTTCTTAATAAATCAAGAAAGATTTTATATTTTAAAGTTGCCTTTCTGCATTCTGATCAGATACCTACTTAGTTCTAAAATAACATTTTGTTAATTACAGAGAGGAAATTATATTACAAATAAACTTTTTTAATATTTTAAAAAATCTGGAAAGTCATTCAAACATATATCAATATATTATTTATTTTAAATTCAAAATACAATGTTTTGCTATTTACATTTAAACAAAATTGTGAAAGCTTCAAAAATCTCAGGAATAATAATATGAAATCATGAAAATTATTACATATAGAACAAATGGCCTAGGAGATGAAATGTTTTATTTTTACCAGACAGATTCATTAATTTAAAACATTCTCACTTCAAATTCACATTGAAGAAGCATAGCATTAGGGGTTGTTGTTGTTTTCAGATTTTGACAATTTCCCCAATTAACATAAATTACTTTAAGGAAAAATATTCAAGGTGAAACTATATTCAGAAGGCTCATGGAAGGGAAAATATGAGTGAACATTAAAGACAAGTATTACAGAGAAGCAGAGTCATGGTCTATTCATGCTAATTTTGCAAATGTTTAGAACACATCTGCACAGCATCTGCTCTGCCTTCAAAACACACTGCGCAGACCCAAACAAGGCCGCTCGCACACCCACGGAGAGCTGGCCTTTCGGGCAGGGAGGAAGGAATGCTCCTTCTATCAGACGTAATTTACTCCTGATTTAGGAATCTTACTAAAAAGCAAGAAGGGGGATTTTTTCCCCCCTTCTCCTTTGATTCAGTCTGGAATTTTGACTAAATTTTTTTTTTTTTAATTTTTACCATTATTCTAAGGGAGGAGGTTCATTTAGGGATTGAAATTTATTAGCTGCTAAGTTTAAGTTTAATGAAAATGTTAGGATTTGGGATTTTGAAAGGAAATAGGGTTTGTAACTTGCTTCAAACTTATTGTGTTCCCCAAAACATTAGTATTAAGATAGGTTCTCCTTTTTGTTTCTCTGCATTCAGTTTTTCTAAATGTTGTTCTAGAGAAACACATTTTAATAGCGCTTTCTACTTCCATGAGTTTCTTGCCAGCAGTAAAGTTATATAGTAAGCAACCCAGAGAATGGCTGCACAACTCAATTTAGAAGATCATATATAGTTTTGAATTTTCATATCAAGGTTGCTTTAAATGCTTATTCAATAAGGCATGTGCAAGAAATGCAGAGAGAATGACAAATAGTTGGGTGAAACTGTGGACTTCGGGGCCAGCTGGCATGGCTCAGTGGCTGAGCGTCGACCTATGAACCAGGAGGTCAGGGCACATTCCCGGTCAGGGCACATGCCTGAGTTCCAGGCTCCCCAGTAGGGGGTGTGCAGGAGGCAGCCCATCAATGGCTTTCATCATTGATGTTACTATCTCTCTCTCTTTCTCCCTTCCTCTCTCTCTGAAATCAATAAAAACATATTTAATTTTAAAAAAAGAAATTGTGGACTTCCTCAATTTTCTACTCTATGAATTCTCTTTCAGAAAACTTTAATTAACAGGGAAGAGGTAGCACAGTCTTAATATAAAGAGATGAAGTAGGTTGTAAAATAAGATTTCCTTATTTTAACCAAGGCATAATTGATATTTAACATTATATTAATTTTAGATGTACAACATAATTATTTGATATTAATAAATATTGTGAAATAATCACCACAAGTCTAGTTAATATCCATTATCATACAGGGTTACAATTTTTTTCTTATGATGAGAACTTTTAAGATCTACTCTATTAGCAACTTTCTAATGTGCAAAAAGCTTTTCTTTTGTGAGTTTCTAATTAACAGGATCATAGTTGTTCATGATAACTCTCTTTTAGGACTAAGCATGATAAAACGTTATCAACCTCATGGCATTTTCTCTTTGCTACATTTTTATTTGACATAGAGAATTTGCTCATACAAACAAAAAAGGAGAAAAATACATATTTTACGTTCTGAAAATGCATCGTTAGGCACTTACACAAATGTAGATGGTGTAGCCTACTGCACACCTAGCTCTATGGGGTAGCCATTGCTCCTAGGCTGCAAGCCCCTACAGCATGTTACTGTACTGAACAGTAGAGGCAATGGTAACACAATGGTAACAATTTGCGTAGCCCGGCCGGGCGTGGCTCAGCGGTTGAGCGTCGACCTGGGATCCAGGCGATCGGGGTTCGATTCCCGGTCAGGGCACATGCCCGGGTTGCGGGCTCGATCAATGACTCACTCCTCATTGATGTTTCTATCTCTCTCTCCCTCTCCTTTCCTCTCTGAAATCAATAAAGATATATATTTTTTTAAAAATAGAATTTGTGTATCTAAACATATCTAAACATAGAAAGGTGGTGTAAAAATATGGTATAAAAGATAAAGCGTGCGGGTGTGCTCAGGGTGAGGGCTGTGGAGGAAGGCACCCCGGGAGGGAGAGTAAACATCAGGAGGAGGGAGGAAAGAAGGGAGAGAGGGAAAGAAGAGAAGGGGGGAATGGAGAACAGTGCTTCAAAAGACCCGGAGAGATAAAGCTTGAGATGAGAAGTGACGAAAGGGAGAGAGGGAGGAGAAAGGAGAGGGGAACGGGGTGGGGGTGGGTCGGGGTCGGGCTCCCAGGCTCCCCTCCTCCTTAGTCCCATTCCTTACCAGCTCAGACCCCAGCTGCCGTTGTGAGTGGGCCCCAGGCAGACAGACAGCATGCTGAGTCTTCTCATCTATTTAAGCCACCCAGAGCTAGCAGTAAACTCAACATCACAGTCAGGTCCAGATCTTTCTTACAATGCTGCAAACAAACGTTTTGCTTATAGTCCATTATAGTCTTTTGAAGACCACTCTTGTATATGCGGTCCCTCTTGACTAAAACGACTTTGTGAGATACCTTCCTTATAATCAGTGTTGCTTTTCTTATTTTCAGTTACCTATGGTCACCCACAGTCCAAAAATATTAAATGAAAAATTCCAGAAATAAGGAATTCATTAACACACTGTCCTGAGTAGCTGATGAAATCTCACTCTGTTCTGCTCTGCCCCTCCCAATGTAAATCATCCCTTTGTCCAGCATCTCCACACTATAGGTGTTCCTTACCTGTTAGTCACTGAATAGCCAACTTGGTTATCAGATCAATTGTGGAAATATTGTGGTGCTTGTGTTCAAGTAATGCTTATATAACTAAACAATGGCCCCAAAGCCATTCACATAACTTTTATTACAGTATATTGTTATAATTGTTCTATTTTACTAGTTATTGCTGTTAAACTCTTACTGTGCCTAATTTATGAATTAAACTTTATCATAGGTTTGCATGTATAGGAAAAAACATACTATATATTAGGTTTGGTACTACTTGCAGTTTCAGGCATCCACTGCAAATCTTGGAACATATCCCACATGGATAAAGGAGGGACTACTATATATTAGTTACAGTTTAAATCAGCCAATTTTAACTATATTTTTATTAACCTTTTAGCTCTATTATAGTCAAAAAGGAAAAATGTTCTATGGAGAAGTAGTTTTGATAGAATACCTTTAAATAATAACTTTTATCTAGTCATCTTTTTTTTCCTCCTGAGTAACAGCATTTCATCAAATTTCTTGCAAATTTTCATCTGCTTTCCTCTCTGCAGGAAAAAAAAGGTTACCCGACTTATATTCTTCAAGAAAGCATTGGTGAGACTAGAAAGGATTGATATTGCAGATGCAGAGATAATATTACAAATTTATTCCTTAAATCTAACATGCACTGAACTTCTCCTATATGACAGGTGTTCTGTTATGTGCTGGGGATACAAATTGAGTAAGATGCATGGGCCCTGACCTCAAGGAGGAGACAGTCTCCCGGAAAAGACACTAACGAACATCCAGAAGACATTGTGATCTTTGTTATTGTGGAAATATAGCAGCTGGAAGTCTTTGATTGCAAGTGAAAAAAACATGATTCATACTGGCTTAAGCAATAAGAAAATGAATTGGTTCACAAAAATGAAACTGAATGAGGAAGAATGGTCCATAGGGTTGACATACAGCACATCTCAATCCAGGGATGCAAGTGATGTCACCAGGATTGAATGGGTTGTGCTCCTCTCTTACCTCTGCGCTCCGCTGCATTGGATTTGTTCTCAAGCTCCAGCAATGACCCCTGGAAACTCTCAGCTCATTTCTTATTATGTATTATTTGGAGGAGATTGCCTTTTTATTACCCAATATTAACAGAAAGGTAAGACTTGTAAACTTATTAATAATGCATCTTTATTTTGTCTATGTCTCTGTCCTTATTGGTCTTGTACTTTTGCTTTCCAGGGACATATTTTTATCTAAACTTTAAGTACCCAAGACTTTGTCTCACGTTCTGCTTGGAGAGACCCAGCCTAAGACTGGGGTGTCATCCTAGCACACACTGACTCCCTACTTGCCCCTCTGACCCATTACAGCAGACTTCCAACAACTGTGCTT